>NC_080426.1:31245291-32643179 GCF_029873635.1 Malania oleifera | reverse complement strand
ATGGAGAAGTCTTGGGTTGGGAATCCATTGATAATGTTGGTGTTACCTGAGAACGGCCCTAGCTAGAGTTCTTGATGTGTGGGGGCACTGACAGTTCCAGTCCTCAGTGAAATTTCTGCTGAATTTTGCAAGGTATGGGTACATTGACTGCAGATATTCACTTGAGATATATAGGTTCTCTTTCCTCTGAGAATTATTGTCGGGAGAGGTGGTGGCATTTGGCAGCAACAATAAAGACTTCAAATTGTGCATGAAAATATGAGGTCTGCACTGGTGATAGGAATTTTAGGTTGAGGAAGATTGTTGCCCTCATTCTTTTGAATTGTTCCCAAAAGAGAGGATCTAATCGATCCATCCTTGCTACAGCTACTCGTCCTAGAACAGGGCAGTTGTAATCAATAGGAAACAACAACAAAAAACCAAGCCTTAAGTCCCACTAGGTGGGTTGGTTACATGACTCCTTTTTCACCAATTTACACGATCATGGGTGTAATCAACAGATGTTCTGAAATACATGGACTCAAAAATGCATCCAAGTGCTTATCGAACTTTGTTCTGTAGATGCTCTTCATTCAGTACTGATGGTACTTGATGTATATAATTTGTAATGAAGTCTACAGTATGATAAGAGTCTGCTTTTTACTAACTGTTAGAATGCCATTTTTCCTAAAAGCATAAGCTTTAATACTCCCTTGCACAAGCACCCCAACAGCATGTGGAGAGAAACAAGTGAAAAATACCACTTTACCTAAAAGTAAAAGCTTTAAGATTCCCCTGCACAAGCAGCCCAACAGCACTTGGAGAGAGAAACAAACGATAAATACCCATTACAGGGAATACAATTACTTTTTAAACTACACAATAAAACACAAGCAACAAGACTAGAACCTAGAACCTCCTGGTTACATGCTCTGGTACCATGTTTGAATACCACCTTATCTAAAAGCATAAAGCTTTAACACAGTGCGGAGGAGTGTTAAAGCTTAAGCTTTTGGTGAAGTGGTAATATAACATGGTGTCAAATATGGTTGCTAGGAGGTCCTGGGCTACGAAAAAAGTAAGGAAAAGAAAACTAACACTAACATTGACCATGAAATGTTTCCTGTGCTTAGTGAGAATTTTTTTTTTTTTTTTTTTTCTATTTCCATTATTGAATGAATATATTTGTTTGATAGACTAGAATCGCTGGACTAATTTAAGGTGTTCTGTTACAAAAAGTGTGCCGGTTTGAGTCCTGAAAGCAGCTACTTCATGCTAAAATGTTGAATGTTAGGACAGTATTATACCTCCTTTCAGGAACTTAAGCAGAATCACAACTGAATAATGTGCTAATGTCTTTTTACTGTGGGCAGTAGGTCTTTGCAAAATTCACATTGAATAGTGGAAGGCATGATTTCCGGAGCATGCCAATAGCTGTTGAGAACTTGCAATAGAAATGAAACATTATTGAGTTAAGCAATATGGAGTATTAATTATCCCTCCCCTTCTTTTCCTGGAGAAGAGAAATGATATTATAGATTCATCATTTTCTCTGATGGCGTCAAGCTTTTAAAATACGACTGAGCCATGTAGGCTGGGCCCAAGACTTCATAATGTATCGTCAAGAAGATACGGGTGCTCTAAAATGGAAGAATAGAAATGCTGCTTGCTCATCTGTTTAATGCATTCGTTTCGAGTAGATCAGAAATTATTTATGTTCCTATGTTTCCAATACTTTTATTATCTGTGACTATGACAGTGAGCACTCCTACATTCATGGATTCGAGTGTTTATTTTCTGTGAAGGGGTTTTCAAGAGTTCGTCTGCAAACTGACTTTCCACCCATTTTACTGGTTAGTGCCGACACCATCTCATATTGGCAGTTGGAATGTTGTATTCTTACCTGTATGTACCCCTTTATTTGTTTATTTAGAGTAAAATGATGAGTTATTCCTTACACTTAGCTGAAATTTATTTTAGTCCCTATATTTTTTATTTGTACAATTAAGGATTTGTACTTATTAATTTTTTTTCAATTAAAGTTGCCATCCAAATCAATTTAATGATTTTGAATTGGAGAGTAGAAATTAACAAAAAGCCCCTCTGCCCTTGGATAAGTCAGTCCATTTGTGGCTTAATAATATTACGACAAAAAAGTATATATTTTGAATTTTTTTATACGGATTATGCACTTGAAGCCATGATCAGTTCATGAATAAAATTTTTTTGAATCTTTTTAGCGCTAGATCATAACAAATAATAGTTAATATCAATTCAACATTTTATACATGTAAGGAAGATTCGCTAATATTTTCGGATTTAATTAGGATGACCAAAATAGTTGCATGCAATTACTGAGTATAAGTCTCTAATTATATAATTAAAAGTATAGGGACTAAAATAGATTTCACTTAATATATGATTTCACTTCTCATTTCATGTCTTTTATGCAGGTTAAAGAGCCAAAAGTATTTATTCATGGTAATATTGAAAACAAGAATGTCATTCCTATTAATTGGCCTGGGTGCTAATTATGTATCGAGCAGAGATTGTTTGTGTGTGTGGGTGGGTGAATGGGTCAACGGGAGAATTTTGCCTCAACAGGACTTGTTTAAGTAGTTTCAATTAAGGTCTCAATTTTCTCTTGTTTTTCTGTAGAAAAAATAGCATCTGTGTTCAGTTTGCATGAGATGCCAAATGAGAATGTTTGCAGTGCAAAGGATGAATAGCACATGGTGAACCTTTTTTTCTTTTCCCCCTACTTTTTCTTGATGGGGAGAGTACAGGGTGAAACTTGAATCGAGCCTTCCATGAAAGAAACAACAGCATTTGCTATCGAACCAGAGCCTGCACTGTATTTTCATTTTCACCCTCTTTTATGGTATATTATCACTTTAAGTCATCTGTCTAAAGATCGTGGTTTAATCATTCTGTAAGGTTGCGTAATAGATAAAATGGGGCTTGTGGTTGTCACTTGAATCCTTGTGCGGTCCTCGCCTTGCAAGGGGGTTTAGGGCTCACGGTGGAGGAGGTGCGAATATTTTTCTTACGGAAGCTGCACGTGCATATCTCCCTCCCTCCAGTCGAGCCTGGGAATGAATTGAGAATTTTTTTGAAAAAAAACTGTTACCTGAGTGTGCTAGGCCTACTGCAGCACTTGCAAATAGATGCAAGAATCTCGTGGCAAGATGCAGGCTAAAACCATTCTCTAAAAACACAATTACATAAGAAATTTGGATTGAAACTGTATTCCAACGAACTGATACTTTCAAATTTTGTCTTAGAAGATGGTGTGTTTCAATTGCCTTGTGAAGTTGATTTTAAAAGCAATAGTTTGAGGTCGAGAGCACCAGCTGAAAAGTTATAACAACAATTGTCTTTAGAAACATGAGTAGAAGTTTGTTTTTTCCAAAATGCCAACCGTGTTAAAAAATAGCCACATGATGGGTGACGTCACTAGGATGCACAATCCACACTAGGTTACTATTGAATGGTGACACGTGGCTCATTACAATTTTTTATTACTATTATTTGGTTAAAAGCTACAATGACAAGTGTGGCTTGTCCATGCGAGTGTGGAAGTGAAAAATTATCTTTGGGTTAAGACTTTATGATGGTCTCTATAATTGATGCACATCCATGCCTTCCCTTCTTTTTTGGTATAGGGGTGGCCAAAATTGACTGTTCGATTAGTGTGGGTTTTATTTTCAATTTGTTGGTTTGTTTTAATTTTTTAAAATATGAAAAATTGAAAAAGAAAATAGATAAAGTTTTTGTAACAAAAAAAAAAGAACAGAAAAAGGTTCCACATTTGTAAGTTATATACAAAATGAAAATGAGCCCCAAAACAAAGCAAAAAATAAAAATAAAAATAAAACTTTATCCCAAAGACTAGGTAAAGGATATTTTTTGTCAATAAAAAAATACTTCTTCCTTTCAATTTGCAATTTTGCAAAAAGTTAAGACCATGCTGCTATCTTTCCGTTACATTCTAAGGAGAGAGTCAATAGAGCTTGAGACCTCCTTATGAGAGTTAACTGACAGCGAGTGCCATGATGATTGAGTGAGGGAGGGAGAATATTTATAGAGTGGAGTGATGATAACAGGAGTGATGCACTCATTGAGCTCAAAGCTTATGGAGGGACGTGTTAACAATTCGAGCAATTGAGATAGTGTCTCAAAGAAATAGAGTTCACTAGCTTCACGCCCTCTGTCAATCATCTTCCTCAACTTCAAATCCTAAATAGCCATAGAATTAGGGAAGAATGTTAACCCCCTCTTCACATATATTTATTCCAAATTGTTAGCTTGATATATTCTTTGTATAGGTTGCAATCTCCTTGAGCTAAATATTGAGTAGTATAGGTAGAACAGGGTCTAGGTATATCCCTCTTTTGAGTACAAGAATATGACTTCCTTTACTACCATTATTGGGAGACTAAGTCAATTGTCAACCCAAGTACTTCACTTTTTAAGGGTTTTTTTCACCTAAAAGTCTTTCCTTTCTCAACTATATGACTTGGTAAGAACCCTAGCTAGCTACACAGGGATCATCTATGCTTGAAAAGATAAGGGGGAATACCTAGTATGTGCCACATGACCCCTTTATCATTCTGTATATTGGCAATTGTGGATCATTTGATTGGAATGAATTAGGAATGGGTACACATGACGATGTTGAAGAAAATGATAATCAAAGATGAACCAGTACTTTCTGAACTCAAGTGAGTTGTTAATTGTTATAAGCAGCTCACTTTGATACAAGTTTGGTCAAATATGATTAAAAGAAAAAAAAACTTAAATGTTAATGGTATATAAAACTAAATTTTTGTTTATTGATTTGTATCTTTTTGACAAATCTCAAGGGATGTCTTTCAAATTCTTAAAACCTCAGGGGAAGTTTTTGAAATTTAATACTCAAAGAATCAAGACAAAAAGTAAGGCACATTATTGATATACTTTGAATTGGCAACAGAGAGCTATACACATAATTACATATAACGTGTTTCAGGAAAATCGAACTCAAGACCTCTTCCAATCTTTGCTTTTGGTTGTGTCCTTTATCCATCAATTAAATAATAGAAGGGATGAGTTGGATCCTCGTGCTATCAAATGTATTTTCTAGGCTACCCTTGTACTCAAAAGGGATATTGATGTTATGTTAAAGATTAAGTTTTGTTCAGTAAATTATATGTACATGGGTAGAACCTCAATAGTTCAATTATTAAGCAACCATGATGTGTCAAAAAAATGAGCATGGGCAGATAAAGAGGCATGAGGTTTTGTAAGTAGTAATTTGTAAAAGATTATTTCATAACATCTTTTTGGGACATTCAATGGGACAATACATGACATAAAAATACCATAAGTTCTAAAATGGCCAACTCTGCATCACCCCATGAGCATATGTTTAAAAAAAAAATCACATAAAAAGTATATTGATACTATTGACACCCCATTTTGTCCAAGAACAAAAAGAAAAAAAGAAAAAAAAAAAAAAAGGAGAAAAAATTTGAACCAAAAATAGAAAAAATAAATAAATTATAGAAGCAAAATTACTTATGGTTCATGCGCTCGTGTGTGGCCTCCCATACTAGGTGTGTGCACATGCATAGGCAAAATGACTTCGTTTTGACAAATCAAAGTCAGAAAAATATACAAATGTGTGAGTGCACATGCCAATGCATGCATACACGTGTCTGGTTCAAAGCCCTTGAAAACAATGTCATTTTACTAAGACTTTTATTTTTTGGCAAAAAAAGAAATATGTCATTTTGGGCTCTCCTTTGTCTTCTTCTTCTTAGACTCACCCTACATGCACCCTAACACAACCAATGTGTCCCCAGTCATAAAAACGAACGATGTGTCATCATCTAACCTCCCTAAGCTCCTTCTATCGTGCCAAAAGCCTCCAAGAGGCTTGTCTTGCCCCGCTTTTCACTTCACTCTCTCCTATGCAACTTGTTTTGTGAAAATGGTGAGTTGGTTGTGACTAAGTCTCGCAAACCATGGTTGTGTCCACACCCATCCTTTATCCTTTGGTTAATAAACCTTTCCCAGTCATTGTCCAAGTTTGATTATTTCAACCCCAAAACCCAAAAAGAAAAGGAAGCCACAAGGGAACAACCAAGGGCACAACTAAGACCCCCTATACCCTTCCAATTTGTGGCAAACCTGCTTAGCCACTATCTTCTACCATATTCTCTCTCCTTCCTTTTGCAGCCCAATACACAAAGCTCAACCTTTACACCTCTACGAGTCCTCTCTCTCTCTCTCTCTCTCTCTCTCTCTCTCTCTCTCTCTCTCTCTCTCTCTATATATATATATATATATATATGCGTCTGTGTGTGTCTGTGAATATAAGTGCACGACCATGGCATGTATTTTTGTAATAGTAGTGTACATGTGCATGAGATTTTGAGTGAATATTTGCCATGGCTATGTGTTACATTGTTCATAGTGAAAGAATATCAAACAGAATAACATGTTAAAAACATCAGCAGCGGAAAAATTTGTACCTCTGTCCATTGTGCTTGACTTGTATATATAGTACTGAGAGGTACTTCAATCTCTAGAAAAGAGAACTATAATTTTATGAAGTGTCTTCTAGTTTTTACCTTAAACTTGATGGGATAGATTGATGGAATACACAGGCCCTTTTATAAGCAAGACTAGGGACCCTTCACATAACTCTTATGACTTTTAAGCTCCCTTAGTAGTTCCATCCATCAATGAACAAATATGAAGAGTTTGTAACTTTATCACTAATAAGACTATTAATTCATGCACTCATTGGATAAATAACCACCAAGTGCACTTAATGTGGAATGTAAACAATCACAACTATCACTTAATGTGGTTATTGGAACCATAAAATAATGGTGAAATGTGAATCACTTTAAGGGAATATTTATAAAATAATAAAAATATTTCTTACTTTCTCCCACTTGGTTCACATAACACAGATTCTTTATCTAAATGAGTCATGATATAACTTTAATTGCATGCACATAATCTTTATTGTGATTGCTCCCACTCACTTAAGTCATACTACACAGGGAACCATAGCGGAAGCGCTTTATTTATCAAGCATTCCCTTTCATGTGTTACAATGCATAATACTTCATAAGTACTTTAGGAAAAATTTTATGAATGATCAACGTCATTCAAGTCCAACCTTAATATCCCGATGAATATGACGAATTTATCTTTATACGCGTAATACTGAATAATTCATCAAAATAACTCTTTATGTGACAAAATGTCAACAAGCACAAGAAAAGAAAAACTAAATGCCACAAAGGCCCATATTATCCACATGACCCTTAAACTGCATAACCGGTAAACCTTTGGTCATTGGATCCACAATCATCAAGTCTGTAGTGGTGTGTTCAACGGTAACCAATTTTTTTTTTTATATACTTTCTCACACTAAGATACTTTATGTCCAGGAGCGGCTCTTCCCAATATGGGGTCCTAGGCAAATGATTTAATTAGGGGCCCTCAATATTTTTTTTAATTTTTATTTTTATTTAAAATTAATTTTTCTAGATACATCAAGTAATTTTAGCTGCACTGCATGTATACTCCACCCACCAAACTCGTGAATTCCATGAAACTAATAGAGATGGAGAATGGTGAATGCATGCATGGGGATGGGGTAACGAATTGAGAAATGAACAGTTAAATTAAATCCCATGGGCTAGAGAGAGAGAGAGTAACAACCCGGCCCTTTATACGGACCTAGATGTTACTCACTTATACAAAATACTTGTACCTATTCAAGATACGTAAACAACCCGCCCTAACTAGGGACATATGGGTATAAATCATACATGATTACGATGTAAATGTCACGAAAAAACATAAACATCCATTGGGATTTCTATCAGTCTTATACTAGAGTTTACTAATACATCCACACCATTTACATAAATTCAGACATAGAATAAATCTTGTTATTATGTTATTACAACCCTCTAGCAAGGAACTTTATTGAAGTTTAATACAAGATTCAAACGCTTACATAAGCTAACCAAAAATAATCTCCCCGGGCCCTTTTTCTACTAGGACTGACGTACTGATGGACCTGAAAACAAAGGTTATATAATAGGGTGAGACACCTCTCAGTAAGGAAGAAAGTGTTACAGCAGTGTGTGACTGCGTATATGCACATTTTCATACAAAGTCATACGTTTGAAACATTTGTTTATAATACTGTAACATATAACATTTGACTGCACATCAAGTATTTAAATCATGCATATGATTATTAGAACAACGACCAGCTTGTCATACATGTTTTTCCTATTTACCCCATGGCCCAAGTTCTGCACCGATATCTCCAACAATACCCTGTTCGTACAGGCATATGTCAAGTATCTCTATATAGTCCGACTGCCCCCATCTGGTTTAATATTTCACCAGTGGTTTCATTACTCCTACTAGCCGACTATCAATGTACCCACACTGATTTTAAACATGAGTGGTTGCACTGTACCCTTCCAGCTGAGGAATTCCCTGCCATTGGAGTTTCTTTCACCTCCATTACTGAAGCTTTTTCAACTTCTTACATTGGAGTATCTTTCAACTCCTATTATTGGAGTATCTTTCAACTCCTCTACTAGCAAGTTGTGGTTTCATTTATCATATACTCAATTTATAGCAAAATATAGTAACCTGTGCAATTCCAGTATTTTCACAAATTCAGATAATCACTTCGGGTTCAAACCAGTGCCTATCCACTCGGTTTCCCCTTTTTACATATATACAGCTCGGTGTATAACCGACCTTTGTTTTCCACATTTTCAGTATAACAAATTGAAACTCTGTTCCCATAATCTATATCAATAGTATATAAAATTCATACATCTCCATTTCAACATATATCATACAAGTTTAGTCCAGAATCCACTAAACGATAAAAATCCAGTAAACATCATTTAGATGAAACAGTAAAGGATTTAAGCATCTCCTATCACACTATAAATACAAATAAGTAATTTTCATAAGATGTGGAGATCATATGCCAAAATCCTCGTTTTTACCAAAAATCGTAAAATCGTAAAACCGGCATTTCTACTATGTAGAATTTAGCAAATAAGCGGTTAAATCATACATATAAATATAAACTAGCTTTTTAGAGTTTAATTTTTCCAAAAATGCTGTTGTAATCAAATTCCCCTTACTTTAAACTCAAAACGAAACTTCATACAAACATGGTCCAAATCAACAACCTGGGACCCTCAAAACCTAAAAACCATAGAATATAATCTTACTATGATTTCGACTACTATCCAAATATCCAATCAAGATCAGATCCCTACCTCGATTTTTGGGAAAAACCCAAAAATCTCCGAAACGACAATCTGATCCGCTAAAATTGTAGAGTTTCCTCTTCTGATCCACGCAATACCCTCTATTTTTGAAAACAGGTGACGAATGGCGAGGAATCTTAGAGAGAGAGAGAGAGAGAGAGAGAGAGAGAGAGAGAGAGCTTTTGGGAGAGAAACTTAGCTCCTAAGCAACTAGAATGGATATTTATAGGGCCTTTGACCAGGTCCAACTCGTCGACAAGGTGGCGTCTTCGTCGACGAGTCTACCACACAGCTCATCGACGAAGCCATTCCTTCCTTGCCGAGCCCAAGTTCTGGATATTTCTCTGACCCACTCGGTATTTGCTAGTCGACGAGGCTTTGAAGGACTTCATCGACGAACGTGACCCTTCATCAACGAACCCAACTCATTTTAGGTTTGGGTCTCTACAGAGAGAGAGAGAGAGAGAGAGAGGCCATGTGCGGGTCTATAATCTTATATATTCATATAGGCGCATAGGCTTTATTGTGTGCAGGGGTAGTAGCTATAAATAATGTTAACATTATTATATTAAAAAAAAATTGGGGGCCCCAAAAGCAAGCACCTTAATGGCCTTAATAAAGAGTCGGCCCTTTTTATGTCGATATGCTTGCTGCTGCTTCCACTTTTATTGTTTTTAGAAAAGAACATTGCAGTAGATTTATCACAGAGAATCTTTATCGGTTTTTCTATAGAATCAACAATTTTGAGACCATTGATAAAATTCTTTAACCATAAGGCATGTAATGATGCTTCATAGCAGGCTATAAATTCTGCCTCTATAGTAGACGTAGCAATAATTTTTTATTTCACACTCCTTCAGGATATAGTTCCTTCAGCAAGAAGAAAGATATATCTAAAGGTTGACTTTTTGCTGTCTACACAATCGGAAAAATCTAACTTTGAATACGTGATTACTTCCAAAAAATTAGTGTGTCTGTAAGTCAACATGTAATCCTTGGTTCCTTACAAATATCACATCACCTTCTTTGTAGCTACCTAATGTTGGAATCTTGAGTTACTCTGGTAGCGACCCAACAATCCAACGACAAAGCTTGTGTTAGATCTAGTGCAAACCTAAGCATACATTAAACTTCCCACATTTGATGCATAAGGAATGTCTTTCATCTGTTGCATTTTCAACGCATGTTGGGGTGACTAGTCTTTTCGAAGTTTATCCCCTTTGACTATGGGAGCTTGTTTTTCATACCAAACCTCTCTAAAACCTTTTCAATGTAAACCTTTTGAGACAAACCCAAAATTCTTTGTTGTCGATCTCTGTGAATCTCTATGCCAATGACATAAGAGGCTTCACCCAAATCCTTCATTTCAAAATTTCAAAAGAGAAACTACTTAGTCTCATATAGCAAACTCAAATCATTACTCACAAGTAGAATGTCATCTACATATAGGACCAAGAAAATGAAATTACTCCCACTATCCTTAAGGTACATACATTGATCCATTATGTTCTCATCAAAACCACATGAGATGATAACCTCTTGAAACTTTAAATACCATTGGCGGGAAGTCTGTTTAAAACCATAGATTGACTTCTTTAGCTCGCAAACTTTATGACTATCATCACTAAAACCCTCAGGCTATCTCATGTATATTTCTTCATCAAGATCCTTATTAAGGAATGTCGTTTTCACATCCATTTTGTGTAACTTTAAATCAAAATAAGCAACCAAAGTCATGATTATCCTAAATGAATCCTTTTACAAGATCGGAGAGAAGGTTTCATGATGATCAATGCCTTCCTTTTAAGCGAAACCCTTAGCAACCAATATAGCCTTATATCGTTCGACATTACTAGAAGCATCGTGCTTGGTCTTAAAGACCCATTTACAGCCGATAGTTGCCTTCCCTTCTAGTATTTCAACGAGATCCCAAACTTGGTTCTTATGCATGGATTCCAACTCTTCATTCATGACATCTAGCCACAGTATAGATTTATCTGCACTCATGGCTTGTGAAAATCTGATTTGATCTTTTTTAGGTCCAACATCAAAATCAGACTCCGTCAAGTATACAACATAGTCATCTGAAATTGCAAGTTTCCTTTTTATCGAGGATTTCGTAACTACTACTTCCTCATTAGGTAATGATTTAGTAGAATCTGATTGTAACAATTTACTTGTTACGAGTTGAACCTTTTTTTCGTGAACATTATGTCCTGGCAATGGTTGTTCTTGATGATCTTACGGTCGATTTTGACTCAATTCAACCAAATGACCCCCAACAGCGTGTTCACGTGTCTCTCTGAACTTAATAGTTCAAGAAAGATCACTTTCACTAGGTTCTCAATCCTCAAGAAACCTAACATTTCTTACTTCAACAACTCTTGGATTATGAGATGGACAATAAAACCTAAAACCTTTAGAGTTTAGCACATACCCAATGAAAAACCCACTGATTGTCCTAGGATCAAGTTTCTTTATATAATGATTATAAATCCTCACCTCAACAGGACAACCCCGTATGTGTGTATGATTCAAACTAGGTTTCCATTTATACTAATTTTCAAAAGGTTTCTTGGGAACAACCTTGGATGGAACACGATTTATTATATACACAGCAGTTTTTAGCTTTTCACTCCATAAGGTTAGTGGAAACTTGAATGAGCAATCATGCTCCTTACCATGTCCATAAATGTGTGATTCCTTCTTTTAGATACACCATTTTGTTGAGGTGTTCTTGGCATACTGTATTGAGCAACGATACCTTCTTGCTCAAGGAATTGCGTAAATGGACCAGTCATCTGTCCATTTTCTGTGTACCTACCATAATATTCTCCTCCCCTATCAAATCTTACGACCTTGATTTTCTTTTCCCTTTGTTTCTCTACTTCTTCCTTATAAGTTTTGAAAGCATCTAGTGCTTCAGATTTTTCATTCAGAAGATAGAGATACATAAACCTAGATTAGTCATCAATAAACAAAATAAAAAATATCTGATCATTTAGGCAAGGAGTGGAGAATGGTCCACAGATATTTGTATGTAAGAGTTCAAGAATGTCTAAGCTCCTTCTTGAACCTTTATATATCTTGTTGGTCTACTTGCCTTTTATGCAGTTCACACAAGTTGCATAATCAGTAAAATCAAGAGTTTTTAGGATTCCCTCATTTACTAATCTCTTAATCCTCTCTAAAGATTCCCAATCTCTTATGTCATAATAAAGAGGAACTTTCATTTAAAAGGTTCCTTTTAATACCAGCAATAACATTCAAACATAAATAATTTTGCTCAAAATCAGGATCTAAGTCAAGCTTAAAAAGATTTTCAACTAAAATATCAGTACCAATAGGAACTTTATTTTTAAGTATAGTAACAAAATTTTCAAATAAGACCATAACCCACTGCAGCCAACCTCGAAACAGAAATCAAGTTTCTTGAAAATTATGGAATATAAAATACATTATTCAAATCTAAAACAAATCTCGATCACAAAATTATTCTAAATTTCCTAACACCCACAACCAAGGATTGTCCTTTATTTCCTGAATAGACAAATCACTCATTTTTCATTGGCTTCCTTAGGTTGAGAAAACCCTGCATGGTATTAACAATATGGATTGTAGAACCAGAATCAATCCACCAAGAATTTTTAGGAGCTTCTACAAAAAAGATTCATGACATACTAGAGATAGGAGTTTACCTTTTTTTTTTTCTAACCATTTCTTGTATTTCAGGCAATCCTTCTTCATATGACCCTTCTTGTGACAAAAGAAACATTTAAGTGCCTTATCGTCATTTTTCTTTATTGACAAATTTTGCTTCTTATTGCCTTAGTCAAATTTGCCCTTTTTGGTTTTTGACTTCGCATGAGCCACTAAGTGAGCACTTTTTGGTTTGTCATGCTTCAACCTCTCTTCCTTTTGAACACGCATGGTCATGAGTTCCGTTACTGTCCAATTTTCTTTATGAGTGTTGTATGAAATTTTGAAATGTACATACTCTGGTGGAAGAGAGTTCAAAACGAAGTGAACCAAAAATGGTTCCTCAATCTCTATCTTTAAGGATTTTAATCTAGCCACTAAGTCCCTCATCTCCATGATGTGATCAAGAACGCTTTTAGATTTGTCAAAAGTTTTGTTAGTGAATTTCTTCATTAGGGTACGAGCAAGAGCTTTGTCAGAATTGAAAAACTGATCTTCAATTGCCTTCAAAGAATCTTTAACATGTTCATGCTCACCAATCACATTTCTAATGCTCTTTCCCATATGGGACTTTATGAGCATTAGACTTAAACAATTGGTTTGCTCCCACCATGCATGCTTATCAAAGACTTCTTGTGTGTCACCATCCTTAGGGGTAGGTGGTGTCACTTCTCGAAGTGCATAATCGAGATCCTCCATGTACCCAAGAGTAAACATAAGGAAATCCTTCGAGTCAAAAAAAAATTATTTTCTTCAAACATTGGAACATATTGTACACTATTAACTAAAGAAAGAACTACAAAACCAATAAATGACTTTAATGCTATGAAATAAAATATTAAAACTTTATATAGTAAACTCCACCTTCCTATGGGCCAAGGTTGCAAAACGCATGAACTTACTAGTAAGACAAATAAATTTAATCAATATTGTGATACCCCGTGGAAGAAAGACTTAAAAGGATTAGATGTTACTACCCATATATATCAATAAGGTGCACCTTTCTTTTCGGGAGCCTTCCCATAAGAATTTCACGGTTAAGCGTACTTGGCTTGGAGTAATCTTAGAATGGGTGACCTTCTAGGAAGTTTTCTCAAGAAGTGTGTGAGTGATGAGGAAAAAACACACTAAAAAGAACACGTGTTGGTCTGTGGGGCTAGTCATTAGTTCGATAAGGCCTGCCCCCTGTTGTTTGGTCCAGGTGGAGGAGGAGAGACGCAATGCTCCCTAGCAGACCCGGGTCGAGGCGTTACAAATGATGTTAGAGTAATTACCTAGCCGAAAGTGTGAGGGTTTGGAAATGTGGGTTCGCAACGAGGACGTTGTGTTCAGTAAGTGGGGGAGAATGTGATACCCCGTCGAAGAAAAACTTAAAAGGATTAGATGTTACTATCCATATCAACATGGTGCACCTTTCTTTTCAAGAGCCGTCCCACAAGAACTCCACGGTTAAGTGTGCTTGGCCTAGAGTAATCTTAGGATGGCTGACCTTTTAGGAAGTTTTCTCAGAAAGTGTGTGAGTAAGGAAAACACACACTGAAAAGGACACGTGTTGATTTGTGGGACCAGTCATTAGTCTGATAAAGTCCGCCCCTTATTGTCTAGTCTAGGTGGAGGAAGAGAGATGCAGTGCTCCCTGGCAGACCCGGGTCGGGGCGTTACAAATATGACAAAGAGTTACCCATTATCTTAAGGGCATTAGGGCAACCTCACCACATTGATAAATTTACTTTCTCATGCTAACTAAATTATAAAATCAACAACTTCCCTATTGGGTTGGGTCACTGACTTTATAACTTTATTACAATTTTTAACATCAATAACCATATTACGGCACAAACTTTTAAATTGATTTGCTTTATTGGGATGCTATGGCTACTCCCAAAATTTTAACAACATGACATTTATATTGACTTCCAAGTTTGATTAGGAATTCTTGGGTGAAAAAACTTTAGGCCCAAAACAATTGCAAATAGAGTCAATATAATTAATCAAGCATAGGCTAAGAGGCTTGGCTCTGATACCAAATGAAAGAATATCAAACAGAATAACATGTTAAAAACATGAGCAACGGGAAAATTTGTACCTCCGTTTATTGTGCTTAACTTGTAAATATACTACTAAGAGTTACTTCAATCTCTAGAAAAGAGAACTATAATTTTATGAAATGTCTTCTAGTCTTTACCTTAGACTTGATGGGATAGATTGATGGAATACACAGACCCTTTTATAGGCAAGACTAGGGACCCTTCACATAACTCTTATGACTTTTGAGTTCCCTCATTAGTTCCATCCATCAAGGAACAAATATGAAGAGTTTGTAACTTTATCATTAAAAAGATTATTAATTCATGCACTCATTGGATAAATAACCACCAAGTGTACTTAATGTGGAATGTAAACAATCACAACTATCACTTAATATGGTTATTGGAATCATAAAATAAAGGTGAAATGTGAATCACTTTAAGGGAATATTTATAAAATAATATAAATATTTCTTACACATGGATGACTTGAGGTGCATGTGTAAGTATATATAAGTAGGCCTATATCTATATATATGGCTGTGTTGAACTGTATTTGTATGCTTAACCATATATGCAAATTAAGGGTGGTGCTGCAGGATGCCTGTAAAATCCATGAATGCATGTGTAATATGAGTATGTTTATGTAAATAGGAATGCAAGTACAATATGCATGTAGACTGGATGTGCATTAATGTGTAGGAATGATGAGCATATATGTAGGCAAACGTATCTGTGTAAGCATGGGTAAGTATGTACGAATGTACATGCATGTGAGGATATAGGTGTGTCCATGTTTTGGTTTAGTAAGGGTATATATGGTAATGTATATGTATCTATTAGTGCTTGTAGTGAGCATGTGATGTGTAGGCATGGGTAATGCATGTATGAAGTAGAGCAAGTACGTGGTTATGCATATAGGCTACATTTGCATAAATGAAATATGCATACATGTGCATTAGCGTAGAGGTGTAGTGTGCGTTAATGTGTTGGAATGCATGTCTAGGCTAGCACGAATATGTGGGTGTGAGTATGTAAATAAGTAAGCATAGGTGATTTCGTTATATGCATGTATATGCGTGTGTATAAAGATCCTATGTGAGTATGCTTGCATGCATGTATGTATGTCATAAGAAGAATCATGAAAGGATAAGCATGGAAAAGAGAAGAGAATGTGCATATATTAACATAGAAATGCGTATGCATGTATGAAAATGATGGAAGCATAAGCTTGGATGAATGGATACATATATGACATGAGAAAATAAATATGCATATATGAAATATGCATAAATAATTCCATGATAAAACCTAAAGGTGGGGCAATGACATTCTTTTGGAATTCTAGAGGTGAGAATAGTCTTTGCAATGGTGGGACTATTCAATAATAAAAAAGTTGGTAAATTAAACAAATACAAAAGTTTAGTTAGTCTTGATTGATTTAATTCAAAAGGTAATTATAGGTTAGTCAGGTACAATTCATTAGGATGAGTGTATAGGGGGTCTCAATACCTTCCCTTAACATAACTGTACCTCTAAATCACTCTAGTTACGTAGATTTGAGACTATATATTTTCTTGACCTAGGTTAACTTAAGAGCCTAAGAAATTTATAGTAATTAGATAAACTAACCACACCTAGGAAATAACAAGTTAGTGGCGACTCCGCTAAACTTTAAGGACCCATAATCTCAACAACATACTTTCTCAGTTCGCCATTCGAGTAGGGACGATTGCCTAAATCTTAAGTCTTTGAGGTCTTTAATTGTTAGGTTAGTTTGTCATCTACGTAAGCACCACCTTCCATCATAGGCAATTAAGACAATATGAAATTAACCAACTTATCCTTCATCACATGTGGGGAATTAAGTTCCCTTCTCAGCAAGAAACTTATTATTGCCCCACGCCACACTATAAGGAATGGTAGCAATTAAGCATCCCTAATAACCTTTAAGGTACAAGTACTAGGGAAAACCCTAAAGACCCTTTTACTTATCCACCCATAGCAATAGTTCTATCAGGAACAAGTTGCACCATGACACCACCCGCTATTTTGATGGTCAATTATCTAGAATTTTAACTAGTTTATGACAATTGGCTAGTCATAACTCCTTTTTATATAGAGAGAGAATCACTTGTGAAAGCCTTAAAATGGTTAAAAGTGGATGTGTTTACCTTACTTGACTTGTAGAAAATTGAATTATATATAGTTGGATCAATAGGTTCACCCTTTGTCGTCAGGATACAAGGTCTAATAATTTAAGCTATTTTGCAAAGAATAAAATAAGTCTACAGTGGAGCACTCTGCCAAAATTTTAACACAATATTGAAAGGCTGAAACTAATAAGTACCTTAAGTTGATTGTTTCCTAATTATCCATCCAGGTTTACCTTCACCTAGTATATGAATCTTCGTCTATGTTTATTCTTAGTGGTTGCTTGAAAACTAGTTCCATCAACAATCTTATTGGACTCATGCAAGAGGCAAGAGTGGTGATTTAGTTAGTCTGGCTCAAATGCTAGGCAAACTCATTGAGACATTTGTCCTAAAGTTTAGATAGTTGAGAAGTAATTTCTAGAGCTCCATCTTAAAGAAGGATTGTACATACATCATCTTACCCTTCAATGGCCTTAGTCAATGATGCACTTCGAAAGAAAGCAACTTTACTAATTTATTCCACTCGGCTCCTCTTGAGTGACCAATTTGAAGAGATATCTAAACAATGCTAATTAGAAGATGGCATCTACTATATTGGTACTTGCTATTCATGTTTGCTCCCACTCTCTAACATAAAAAATGAGACTAGAGAAAGAAATATGTTTGAACAACTTCATTGTTGGGGTAATCATACCAGTCTGTTGAGTTTTTGAGTCTGATCCCTGTTTTGATTATGACAAACAACAAGCATCTCATTTGTGCATTAAGTGTGAATAGGCTTACATCTCAGGAAGCACAAGTAAAAGATGTCTAATGGAAGCCGTAAAAGCACCTAAATGAGCAGACGCCAGCGTATTCCATGGTGTATTCAAGGAGCAAAAGTGTAATAACCCGAAAAATTTTAAATAATTTAAAATTATAAGAAGATAAAAGGGGAGGGGGAATAAGTTGGAAAAGGGTGTGGCAGCAAGCATTCGTCAACGAATGGATTAGTCTCGTCGACGAATGTTCTACTTAGATCATCGACGAGGTTACGTGTCTCGTCGACAAGGAATTACCAAGAGGGTTTTTTATAGACTAAAATTCGTTGACGAGTTGGTTGTCTTGTCAACGAACTGTGTACAGGACTCGTCGACGAATCAACGTCTCGTCGACGAATCCTTGGGTATAAAAGAGAACTTTTCTTTCATTTTAGCGCAGAATTCTTGCATGTTCACCTTCTCTCTCTAGAAATTCGGCCATCCTCCCTTCTCTCTTCGATTTTGGGCCGCATTTCCGCTGGTTCGACAATCTGAAGCTACCACACCACTCTTGGAAAAGTTCTCTACAAATCTGCTGGAGTGGATCATTGGTGGGACTAGTTAGGAATACATCCTAAATTTAAGGTAAGACTTTTTATGTAAAATTTGGCTTTACCCTAGTTGTAGGAAATATTATATACGAAGAAATACTGAAGTTTAGTTCTGGGAGATGTGATTTTCAGGGCGTTGAACGGGAAACCTTGCGGGTACAGGACTGGTTATTTTAGGAGGCTTTTCAAGAATTAGGTAAGGAGAAATATTTTATAATAGTTTTTTAGTAATTATTAAAATGATTAATTTTGGGTAAAAATCCTACAGGTATAATTTTTCTAAACCAAACTAAAATTGAAAATACTGTTTTAATTATATAAGTATTAAATTGGGAAAAATTTTGTGGTTGAGACCATTTTGCTTATTAAACAATTGTGAATTATGTGGAATGAGGAAATTGTTGAGATTGTGAATGTTATTTGACTGATATTCATGTCTGGTTGAATACACTGATTAGATTGTGAACATTGTATGGTTGAGAATACTGGATGGTTGAGTATACTGTGGTATTTGCGTGGACATGGTTGATTGGTCAGGTTTGTGATTGATCTGTGGTGTGGTTCATGTGAATGGCGATATAACGTTGGCAGTGGTATGAGGAGATTGTTATATCATACTTGGTATAACCATCATATAACGTTGGCAGTGGTATGAGGAGGTCGTTATATGGACGTTTATACTGGGAGGTAAACATTGGCAGTGTATGAGGAGGTTGTTTACCTATTTATCATGAACGTGGTGTTTATTTTGTAATCTGTGTGGTTTGAGCAGTCCTGTGTGGACATTTATACTGTTCTTAATTAGTCCTGTGTGGATGTTGATGTTGTAGTTGATCGAGCAGTCCTGTGTGGACATTAATGTTGTGTGATTTGATTAGTCTTGTGTGGACATTGACGTTGTGTGATTTGATTAGTCCTGTGTGGACCAGTCCTATGTGGACACTGATGCTGCGTGATTTGGTCCTATGTGGAGTGATTATGATAGGGGCGTATGAGTGAAATTTTGTGAAGCGATTGTGTTGGCTTTGTACGAATGTTAATAATTTAAGTATTTTTGTAATAACCTGGGAAAATTTTTTAAAAAAAATTAATTAATAAATTAAAATTATTAATCAATTAATTAGTTAAACATTATCAAATTAATGTATTAAATAAACAAGTAAAAATAAATAGTATGGAAAAAAAGTAAGACTAATTATTAATTAATTAATTAATTAATTAATTATTGAATTAATTAATTAATTAATTAATTATTATTGAATTAATTAATTAATTAAATAAGAAGGAATAGTAAAAAAAATGAATGAAATAAAGATATATAAATATATATATATAAAAGGTTATGATATAATATAAGTTAAAGTAAATATATATATATATATATAATATTAAAATAATATATATTAAATGTAATAAGATGGATTGGATTTCATTTTGAAATCCAATTCCATCTTCGGTCTTTATATCTCTCTCAATCTCTGCCTCCGTCATTTTCTCTTTTCTTTGTCTTCGTCACTCCTCCATTCTCCTCTCCTCTCTCCTCAATTTCGTTAGCTTAATAAGTGCCAATCGGAAAACGGAAGGTATCGTTAGGTTCCTAACTCCACCACCAACATTTCTACTAGAGCGGATTTGTCGTGAGAGCGGCGTAGGCACCATTCCTGGGGAAAGGTATATTTATCCTAATTTCTTAATTTCTTATTAAATTTGTTGTTAAATCGACGATCAAGCACCACCACAGGGTCCTAGTCATGATCGTCGTCATTTTGACATAGGTAATTTTTCAATTGAGATTTTCTAGATCCCACTCCAAAGCGAGAGTGGGATTTGTAAAATTTAGTAATTTGATTATATTCAAGGGTATATTTATTTATTTAGAATATATGAGTTTAGAAAATATTAAAATAATATTTTATTCAGGATTAATTACATGGAATTAAGATTTTTGATTCAGGGTCCAGGTGAGCGCCGTAGGTTTTTTTTTGGGTCCCTGTTGGCGTAGTTCAAGAAACCAGGTAAGGGAAAAAATATATATTAAACTAGAATTTTTATGAATTTAATGGAAAATATATTATGTTATATATACATGTATATGTTTCGGTATGGGTAAAATGCCAATCATTTAAATTATGTTTTTTTTCGAGTTTAGGGTTGTTTATTAGATATGTATATGCGAAAATAAACTGATGAAAGTGGAAAAATATTTTTAAGATAATTATGCAAGGAATGAAAGGTATTTTCAGTATATAAAAGTTAAATGTTGGTTGGCTTATTTTACAAGCAATGTATGAATTTTATTACTAAACTGTGTGACATGAGATTCTGTGCAAATATAAATTAAATGTGTGAGATGCAGGTTAAGCAAGCAATGCATTGTGAATGAAATATGATATGAACTGTGTTGTTTGTGTGTGTTAATGCAATCATGTAAACAGCTGAAATATGTTGGATAAACAGCTGAAATATGCTGGGTAAAACAGCTGAAATATGCTGAGTAAATGTATGACAACTGAAAAATGCTGGGTAAAACAACTGCAAGATGTTGGATAAAACAACTGAAAGATGCTGGGTATGAAATGAAGTGAAATGAAAAAGAAAATGAATGAAATGGAAATGAAATGTAAAATGTGAACAATGTAAAATGGGAAAGAATCACTTAAAGTGAAATGCAATGCAATGTTAAGCCATGAATATGAACAAATGTGTATGATTGAATAATGTTAGAAAGAATGATGTATTATGATATTAGAAGTATATATATACGTAAAACATGTTACGATTGGGCGAGGCATACCTTTCACCCGAGGGCTTGCTAAGTAAGGCGAGTGCACTAGTAGCTACAGATGTGGCAATAGCTGCATAACGTACTAGGGCAGAGGGAACCTACTTGTATAGACGGGTAGAATTCCCTATCCTTAGGAACTTTGCTAGTAAACTATTAGTGAATACGTAAGTACGAGATCAATTTAACACTTGATGGCTTACTGAGTAAGGTGAGTGCTTTGATATGCTTAAATTGTGACCTTCGGGTTGCTAAATGTATCAGAATAAAGGGGTGCTACTTGTATGGGCGAGTAATCACCCCTATCCTTGGGAAATCTCGTAGGTTAAATCTTTTACATGTGTTTGGTTAGGATCAGAGAATGGTTTCAAAGATTGTGTTAGATTTTCAAATGTTAAATAATATGTTATTATATAAACTCATGTTGGTCACACACTGTTTTAATATATTGTTTCTTCCCTTACTGAGATGTGTCTCACTCGAATATAAATGTATTTTTTTTTTCAGGACCTCCTCGAGGTCGAGCTTTGAGAGCTCGAGGTTTTATAGCATTATTGGGAAATAGAAAAAGAAAATGGTATATTTCTATGTTAAATTTTGGATGTATAAGATTTATATTTTATATTTTATGTCTTTACGTTTTAAGTCTGTTGAGAAATGATGGATTGTGAAAATACTGAATATTTTTGGGAGATATGTGTATATATGGGAATGTGGGTGATGGATGATTTATTATGAATTATAGTTAGAATTAGTAAACTCTGATATTATGTTATATAGAGATTATGGTGATGTTTTCCGTTGCGTATATTATGGATTATGGATTATCAGGATTTTATCAGGTATAACGCACCGGACTCGTGTTTAAGGGTTCGGGGCGTTACAATTTTGGGTAAAGTAGATTATTCCACCCGAGAGCTTGATGAGGAAGGCGAATACTCTGGTAATTATTTATGGATACCAGGGTAGAGGGAAGCCACTTGTATGGGCGGGTAATCTTCCCCATTCTCAGTGTCTTTACCAGAATACATAACCCGAGGGCTTACTGAGAAAGGTTAGCACTAGAGCAGAGGGAACCCACTTGTATTGGGGGGTGGATTTCCCTATTCTCGGAAATTAACATTAAAATATCGATTGGTTATGAGTATGTGATTAGATGATAAGGACGTTGATCCAGTGCGATTATGGGCACGTTATCTGACTTCTTGTGATCTATGTGTACACCTGAGATGGATATTTTAAATTGTATTATAAACACTTCAGCCACACACTATTATAAACTATTTCTTCCTTACTAAGAGGTGTCTCACACCGACATATGTTAAATCTTTTCAGGTTATCCAGGTGATCGAGCTTGGGTAGCTCCAGAGTGGGATAGTTTTGTGAGTGGTGTAGACACCCCATTTTTACCCAGGCCCAATATTATTATCATTATTTTTAATATTATTATTATTTTTCTATTATTATTATTACTATTATTATTAGTATTTTTATTATCTTTATTTTATTATCTTATTATTTTTATTATTATTATTTTGATTCTATTATTATTTTTATTATTATTGTTATTAAATATTTTTAAAATATTATTATTATCACTTTATTATCTTGCTATTGTTATTATTATTATATTACTATTATTATTATTTTATTATCTTTGTTATTTTATTTTAAAATTTCATTTATTATTATTTTATTACCATTTTACTATTATCATATTTACTATTATTATTATTATTATTTATTTTATTTTCATTATTATTGTATATATTATTACCATAAAAGTATGAAGAGAATAAAAATGAAAAAGGAAAAGAAAAGAAGGATTTTTTTTAGGGTTGAGATTTTTATAAAAAGAGGGGGGCGCAGCCGAGCAAGAGGCGAAAAAGAAAGACAAAAAAACCCCAGCCGCTGCTCTTCATCTTCTTCCTCTAACCATCCATTCTCTCATCTATCTCCCATGCCAGCCACCAGCCTCCATACCCGACGGATCAGCGTGTGAAGTTGTCCTCCGCAGCAGAACCCGCAGCTACAACACTCCGGCCACCGGCCAGTGTTCCTCATCACCGTCGCTGACACCAGCCGAGCATCTCTGCTCTGCTGCACAGCAGTTCACGACCATGACTCCTCACCAACGTCTGCTGCAAACAATACCACTGAGGCCCGAGTAAATCTCTGCAACAAAACTCCCCTACTCTCAGCCATCATCTCCGGCGGCCCAATATAGCAACCACAGTTCCTCTGCCTCACCTCTGCTGCAACCGCACCAGTCACCCCCCCCCCCCCCGGAAATTCCCGAACAGAGCACACCGTCTCCGGCCTTCTGCACCCACCGCTGCACCACTCCAGACCTCCAGCCACACGAGCCCGAGCCACTCCTCCACAGCCACCCGAGCACACCAGCAGCCACCGCAGTGGCCATCCATTCCAGTAGCAGCAGCGAGCCTCCCCGGCAACGACCCAGCCGTCCACAGATCCGAGGCCACGCGCAGCAACCATCGTCACTCACTCCCATCACCGTCGGCGTCTCCCTGCTGCACCCCCCTCTATAAGTCCCTCTATCTGTATATCTGCAGGCAGACCACAAACACACATACACATCTGTATACGTAGAATTGTTTATTAGGTTATATTTTGTATATATGCGGGATTGTATATTTATTTTTGCAGGTATTAAATCACTGGTGTATATTCATGTTATTTTTGTATTATTATTATTATTATTATTATTATTATTATTATTATTATTATTATTATTTTGTATGTTATTGTTATTGCAGTGTATGTTTATGTTATGGTATATTCGGAATGTTTTTATTATGGTATTCTATATTTATATTGCATGTTTATTTTATTCACTAGGTTCAGATTATTATGGTGTTCGACATTTATGTTATTCTATTTTGTATATTTATGCTATTATGAAACTATGGTGTATTTATGCTATTGGTATATTTGTATATATTTTCACATATTTGTGTTATTATTAATGTGCGATATATTTATGTTATTGGTATTTTATTGTACATTTAATTTGCATATGTATTATTTTCATTGCCTTAATTGTTTATTGGCATATTTATATTATCATTTAATTGCATGGGTAGTTTGCATATTTATTATAGTGATTGCCTCATATAGTTATTTGCATATTTATATTATTATTGACAGCGCATTTTATTGTGTTTCTATTTTAGATGTTTGCTATGTTTCCTAATTATCACATTTTTTTTCCATATTGTATATGTATACATTTGCATAATAGATTTGTAGTTTGAATTATTTCCATAATTTTGTTTGCATGTTCATTGTATACTATTTATGGGATTTAATTATTTTTACATTTGTATTGTCATATTTATATATAATATTCGATGTGCGTACCAACATTATTATTATTAGTATCATCATCATCATTATTATTATTATTATTGTGGTAGGAAGCATTATCATAGTATTTTTATATATATGGTATATATTATGGTATTATTACTATGTTTGTGGTTAGTATTACTTATTAGGATATTTTTAGTATTTTAATATATATGGTATTACTTATTATACTGTATATTTATTATTTTTTACTATGGTACTTATTTTTATATTTTAGTATTATTGTTATTATTTTTAAATAATTTCGATTTTCTTTATCCCTATGATTTTATTGTGGGAGTATGAGCCCTCGGGCATCACGTACCCTAAGCTCTAAGGGAACATATATGTATATATTAGCTTTATTTATTTATTATTTTACTTATTTATTTTTTTACATGTATTTATAAATTCATAAAAAGGAGTAATTTCAAGAATTATTAAATTAACTTAGGGATAATTTCAAATTAATTAGGTACCGTTCGTAAGAACAGGCGCGTAGGGGGTGCTTGTACCTTCCCCTCGCGTAACCGAACTCCCGACCCCAACTCTGGTAATGTAGACCGATTCTACCCCTAACGGGGTAGTAATCATGTGTTCTAACTGCACTAAAGGTTAGTGGCAACTCCTACACCATATTTTTCCTGAAAATATTAAAATGATTTTTAGTTCGCCGCCCGGGGCACACGCGCTCCCGGGACGCCGCGACAAGTGGAATTGGAGCGAACCTATTTAGTTTTATGTTTCTTCATATTTTATCCATGTTTGTAATCTAAAGTACATAACCACATGTTATGAGTCTGTTGATGTTTAAATATAGAACTCTGGTATATTTTGTTCAAAGTTATTTTATTATTATTTTCCACTGCGTTATTGGTATCGAGGACGTGTGTTGATCCCTTAATAATCCGGGCCCCACGTGTCAGGTTTGGGGCATTACAAAAAGCGTGAAGACTTGTTTAATTTTTGGGTTATAATAATAATTAGGGATTAATTGTGCATGCATTACATATGATTTAATTGAAACTCAAATATGATCTTAAATTGACCATAGGACCTCCAAGTAACATGAAAAACCTTTTTCATAAAATGTCTAACTTATATAAATGTTTTAAAATGGTTTTGAAGTTAAAAGAAGGCAAAAACTATTTTTTACAAAAAGGTCAGTTGACTAGCCAGCCAACCAGACAGTATAAATAAGCATTTTTCTTAATCCATAACTTCTTATCTTAACAAGTGTTCAACATGAATGTTGTGGGATGTTCTCTTAGCTTTATGTTGATATTAAGAACATCCAATTTGGAATAATATAGAAAAAGTTATGGCCAAAATACTAAAAGGTGTACATAGTAGAAAACTTTCCTTCGTGTTTCTTAAGTCTCATTGATGGGCATCTTTCTCAATCCATAATTTCTTATCTTAAAACTTGATCAGCATAAACGTTATGAGATTTTCTCTTAGCTTCCTGTTGATATCAAGAATGTCTAATTTGGAGTTTTATGGTCATGTCCAAAAAATGGAAGGGTGTTCGCGCAAAAAGCGCCTTAAAGGGCAAAAACGGCTAGTTTTTCAAAATATTATATTATATCTTCCCCCAACGGCCATAAAACGGTTAGTTTTGGTTTCATCCTATAAATATCAACCCCAAGCACTTGTAAAAGGTGGAAAAAACCCCTTGAAAGTATACTTGCTTATTATTTGTTTCTCCCTCATTTTTTATACTCTTTTGTGCTTTAAATTTCATATTTCTCCTACTATTTTATTTTAAAAATTCTTTTTGGAAGAAAATCTTGTGGGTTATTGAAGAAAACTTAGAGCACATATCAACTCATATATTCTTGCTACAAAAGTTTTTTTTTTTTTTTTTTGAGGTAATTTTATTTTAAAAAGCTTAAACATATATTGTCTTTCATATATATATATATATTGTGCTTAATAGCCCTTTTATTTTCATATTTTCCAAAGACCAAAGTTTCTCCTCTACTCTTCACTTGAAAATATTTTTGGAGAAAAATATTTTGGGGGTTTTGTTTTAAAAAGGTTTGAGCATATATATTCAAGTTTATATATATATATTGCTTGATAGCTTTTGTATAATTTTCAAAGTTTAAATTTCTCTTATACTCCTTTTATTTGAAAAATTATTTTTGGGGAAAAACCTTTTAAGGGTTTATTGGAGAGCTTAAACTTATATTCACTTTCATAATATATAACTTGAAGGCCTCCTTATTATTTTGGAAATCAAAGTTCATATTTCTCTTACTCTTCTTGAATATCTTTTTGGAGAAAAATATTATTAGGGCTTTATTTGAAAAGGCTCAAGCAAATATCATATATATATATATATATATATGTATATATATATATATATATATATATATATTAAAAGCCTTATTTTTTAAGGTCAATCATTTGGGAAAAAAATCACTTGTTTCTCCTATTCTTTTATTTGAAAAATATTTTTTTGGAGAAATTTTTTGGGGTATTCAAGTAAGCTTTAAACATGTATTAATTGATATACATTTCACTTAATAAGCTTCTTGAGAAAAGGTTAGAGCACATATTCAATTCAATATATTTTGCTCGGAAGTCTTTTAGTTTTTGAAAGTATTTAAAAAATGTCATTTTAAAAAGAAATCATTTTCCATATTTTCACGTTTTATTGAAAAATATTTTTGAAAAAAAAAAATCATAACTCTATTAAACTTCATTTTTAAATCATTTGAGAGTGCATATTAGAGCTTTCATTGTGTACATCTCTGCTTATTTGAGAAGTATTCTCTTTGTGCGCAAAATTTTATTATTATTGTATTCCCAGCGTGTAGTCGGAAGAGGATTGCATTGGCTTGTAACGTGCACCGGATTGGTTCAGACCCGGTTAGAAGAACTAGGAGCAACGTCCTGCAAGGTGTAGTTGTAAGTTGTGGCTCAACCCCAAAATTTGGACTAGGGTTTACCTCGTCCCGTAAGGAGAGGTTGTAACGGTGTCGCTCCACCCGATAAGTGAGCAAAGGTAGTGGAATCCTCTAAGTTGGTTTGGCTTGAGGCGAGGACATAGGTAGATTGACCGTACCTCGATAACAAATCTTTTGTGTGTGTGTGTGTGTGTCTCTCTCTCTCTCTCTCTCTCTCTCTCTCTCTCTCTCTCATTTAAATTTCGCACTTTAATTTCCGCATGTGTATAAATATTTATTTATTATCATTCTTATTTTTCATATACGCTTTAATTCTTAAATGAGATTTAATATGGTGAATCAGTGAAGTTTAAATTAATAAAATATTTTTAAATCCCAATTCACCCCCCCCCCCCCCTCCCCCCTCCTCTTCTTGGGTTGGAATCTCACCATAACTCTCACAGTCTCATCCTCCAACAAAGCCCAAATTATGCCAAGAGATAAGAGATAAGAAAGACTTTGAAAATTGGCATTGACATTACCAAGGCAAAAGGGATATTTGACAAACTATTAACTACTAATAATCTGTTTAGCACACAATAATAGAATAAAAATGAAATGAAATTTGATCTTTATAATTTTACAAACAGACCGTATAATTTTTATTTTCCTTTCACTCTTAATTTATTCCATTCAAGCATAGCAAGATCTAAGGTAAGAAATTTTTTGCTGGTAGGACAACTTATAGCCCCATACAACGACCAATTGTATTATGTTTAGAAGTGCCCATGCTCGTGGGCAAAGACCCTTCAACGCCCTGGCCAAGCTCACAATCCCAGGAAGTCATATTTGTTGCACTTTACTGCATCCATGATTCTCACTGAGTTTTTCCTAACTTGTCATAGAGCAATTATTATGTATAGTGGATGATCAATATGCGTTGGATTTTTTTTTTTTTTTTTTTTGGTTAGACAGCTTTATGAATGAAGAATGATTAATTATAAATGCGGTTGAAATTTCAAGACATGAATTTAATTTTATATGTTATATTGTTTGGTATAGAATTTTTCGGCATTTTATTTCAAGAGGCATATTAGATACTATGAACCGGAGACTTGTATGCACAAATCACATTTGATTTGTGAATGAAATGGAATTAGAACGAAATAAGTATGCAAATTTTAAATAATAAATTTTATTTTATTTTTTTATATTTCATATGTGTAACAAATTTAGATTTAGACAGTGTTTTATATTTTAAATTTTTATTTGTATTTTCATATATTAAATACGTGATAAATAAAAGATGATATATGAATGAAATTATATAAAGCATTAATTGTTATAAAATATGTAGAAAAATAAATAGAGATGAGACAGAAATTTACGTGGTTCGGCTATGCCTACTCCACGGGCAGATGGGATAAAAAACTTCATTATCTTGGGAGGAATTGTAAGATGATTTGGAAACCGGCATTGTACAAAATATTTCCAACCTTATACAAGATATATCTGTTCTCTTATCTCTCATCTTCTTTCTATTTGTCTACTTACTTCAAGCATACAAATGTATATACAAGCATGAAATGTGTGTGTTCCAAGTGACAGGGGGAGGGTGCCCTTTTATAGGGCAATAAGTTAGGATTGCAAAGCATTTATTGGGGTGGAAAAACGAAAGGGTGGAAGTTAAGGGAATGGAAGATAAGGAGTGACATTCATATTTTTCATATTGCTCCCCCTTTGATGTCACCTATATATTAACTCCTTCTGTTAAGATTTTTAAGATGTTTCATTCCAATGAGATGAACCAATTTCTTGAATGTTGTTGTAAGCAAAGCTTTGGTGAATAAATTTGCTAGATTATCACTTGATCGGATCTATTAAACATCTATATCACCATTCTTCTAGAGTTCATATGTATAGGATAATTATGAAGAGATATGTTTTGCTCTATCACCCTTTATGTATCATCTTCTTAGTTGAACTATGCATGCAGCGTTGTCTTCATATAAAACTGTTGAAATATCCTTAATTGATTGAAAACCATAATTTGTTTGGATATGAGAAATCATTTATCTAAGACATACACATTCTCTGCTAGCTTCATGGATAACTAGTATTTCAAAAAGATTTGAGGATACTATTGTAATTGTCTACTCTATTGATTTCCAAGATATAGTAGTTTTTCCATAAAAAAATAAATATCCAGATTGAGATTTAGCATTGTGAGGATTAGATAGATATCTAGCATCTGCATGTCCTACTAGTTGAGATTTGGAATCAAATGAGTAGAATAGACCCAAATCAGATGTACCTCTCAAATAGTGTAGAATGTACTTGATTCCATTTTAATGTCGACAAGTAAAAGCATAGCTATATCTTGCTAGTAGATTTATAGATATGCAATGTCGGATCTTGTACAATTGGTCAGATACATTAGAGATCTGATAGTACTTAAATATGATATTTTAAGACCAAGTAATTCCTCCCCCTCATCATGAGGTCGAAATGGGCCCTTCTTAACATCAAGTGATCACACCATCTTGGAGATTCTATTAAACAGATTAGCTGCCAACTGTGATTCAGTTAGATTTATAGCATATCATTGTAACTTAATTCAGTTTGTTATTCTTTTAGTTTGTTAGTTTTTCAGATTCATATATATATATTTTTCAGTTGTTGTAATATTGGGTTATCATAAATAAGATTCAGAATTTTTTTTCTTCTCTCACTCAGCTGTTTCTTCACATTCAGAATCTCTCTTCCTCGTTCAGATATTTCTTCACATGGTATCAGAGCTATTAGAGAAATTCTTGTCTCATGACTTCCTCTACAACTCCTTCGGATACTTCTTGTTCTCCTGTCAACTCCAATGTTGATCCGAGCTCAAATCCTTATTACTTCCAAAGCAGTGATGGTCCAAACCTGCGTATGGTAAATAAGGTCCTTACTCGAGACAATTTTCAGACATGGAGCATGTGTGTAATAATGGCACTGAGCGCCAAAAACAAGTTGGGATTCATTGATGGAACTCTGGAAGTTCCTCTCTTTTCTGATGTGAATTATGCCACCTGGAAACGAGGTAACAACGCTGTGAAATCATGGATTCTCAATTCACTGCCTGACGATGTCTATTCCAGTGTGATGTTCATCAAATCAGTAAGGGATATATGAATTGAACTTGAAGATCGATTCTCCTTGACTAATGGACCTAGGATCTTTCAGCTACAGCAATCCATTTCTAATTTGACACAAGGTTAGATGAATATTGTTGATTACTTCACACAATTAAAGTCTTTGTGGGAAGAACTGATGAGTTACAAGCCAATTCCTGAAACATCTCCTGCTTCTTTGAAAATCTTGGTTGATTATCAGAATTAAGATTATGTAATGAAATTCTTGATGGGTCTGAATGAGTCATATGGTCATATTAAAAGCCAAATCCTTCTAAGCAATCCCTTACCTCCTATAAACAAGGTGTTTGCATTGCTTGTACAAGAAGAGAGGCAAAGGGAGATTAGTTCAGTGATTGTTACTGAACCAACTGTTATGCTAGGAAGAGCTACAGGAAATCAAAGGAATAAGCAGAGTTATGGCAAGAAAGACAGACCTGTGTGTTCTCACTGTGGACTTCTAGGACACATGGCTGAAAAATATTTCAAATTACATGGGTACCCTCCAGGCTATAAGTCAAGGTACAAGCACAATGCTCCTTCAGCACATCAAGTAATCTTGACAACCAACATTGAACAATCTACTGAAGTGCAGCAACTTCCATTCACTCAAGAACAACTTAGGCAGATCATGGCAATCATGCATCCTTCACTTGAAATACAGCCACAGCCTTCAGGTGCTCAAGTTACTGGACCTTTCACCCACAGTACAAGATCTTTTTTTGAAGATCATCTCTTCTCTACAATGACAGGTATTCCTTCTTGTTCATTTGCTATTTGCACTCAAGGCAGAAAGTAAATTAGTCTCACATGGATTATTGACACCGGAGCCATTGATCATATGGTAAATTCTGTCCATTCTCTCACTACCATAACAACTTCCATCAACACATTTGTGAAATTGCCTACTGGTGCTCTTGTTCCTATTACACACATTGGAACAATTCGTTTAACATCTAATTTGCTACTCACTGATGTTCTTGTTGTTCCTTCTTTTGCTTATAATCTAATCTCAGCTAGTAAACTTCTTAAATCCATTTCTTGTTGTATCATTTTTTATGGAAAATATTGCTTCATACAAGACCTACAGAAATGGAGGATGATTGGATAGGGTGAAGAGAAGGCAGGTCTCTATCATCTCCTCAATAAACATTCAGTTATGTCAGTTTCCAATACAACTTTCAATAATAATAGTTTACTCACTGTACGTGCTTCATTTCCTGCCAAAACTTCTGATTTTGATGTCTGGCATTATAGATTAGGACATCCATCCAAGCCTAGACTAGATTTGCTACATAAATCTGTCCCTGAAATAAAAAAATCAAATTCTGGTCATTGTAATATCTGTCCTCTTACTAAACAACAGAGGTTGTCATTTTCAAACACCAATAATAAGTGTTCAATAGCTTTTCAACTTGTGCATTGTGATATTTGGACACCTTTCTCTACTAAATCAATTGATGGTGCAAGGTATTTTTTGACCATTGTAGATGATCATACCCGATGCACTTGGTTATACTTAATGCAATCTAAGGCACAAGCCAGTTTTTACTTGCAGTCTTTTGTTACTTTTGTTGAAAATCAGTTTCATACTACTGTACAAGCCATACGTACTGCTAATGGTGCAGAATTTCACATGCCTAATTTTTTTATTTCCAAAGGCATTGTTCATCAAAAATCTTGTGTTTATACACCATAGCAGAATGGTGTTGTTGAACGAAAGCATCAACACATCCTTGCCGTTGCTAGATCTCTTCAATTTCAGTCCAATTTACCTCTTCATTTCTGGGGTGAGTGTGTTTTGACTGCGGTTTACCTCATTAACAGATTACCTACTCCAATTCTCAATAACAAATCTCCTTTTGAGATGTTGTTTCATAAAATTCCTTGTTACTCTCATCTTAAAGTTTTCGATTGTCTTTGTTTTGCATCTACTATTTCACATGGTAGGATCAAATTTGATCCTAGAGCAAAGTCTTGCATATTTGTTGGTTATCCTCATTCTGTAAAGGGCTATAAATTGTTTGATCCACACACTCAAAAAATATTCATATCTCGAGATGTTGTGTTTCATGAGCATATCTTTCTTTTTCAGAAATTTTCACATAATCATTCCCCTGATATTCCTCATCCCATTCTATCAACCTCTATGTCTTTTCCATCTTCTTTTACTCCCATTGTCAATCCAAATTCATTCACATTTGCTCCATCTTCCCACAATCCAAATATTACATCAGATCCAATTGAAGCTTCTGTTGACTCTCCAACTAATTTCAATGTTTCTATTCCTTCTGTTCCTTTGAGAAAATCTTCCAAACAAATTCGATCTCCTTCCTACCTCCAGGATTATCATTGTTCTCTACCTTCTCTGAAAAATCATTCCAGCTCTACCACTATTGTTGGTCCAGGTTGTCCTCATAACATTCATCCTTACATATCCACTTCCAATCTTTCTCTTGCTCATCAAGCTTTTGTGTCCTCAGTTACCAATCTCATTGAACCTCAATCTTATAAAGAGGCAGCTCTTCATCCTGAATGGAGGAAAGTAATGGCTGCTAAAATCAAGGCTCTAGAAGACAATCACACTTGGACCTTGACTGAGTTGCCTCTTGGGAAAGTTGCTATTGATAATAAATGGGTTTACAAAATTAAGTTCAACTCTAATGGCACTGTTGAAAGGCCCAAAGCTCAGCTTGTGGCCAAAGGTTTTACACAGCAAGCAAGCTTGGACTACACAGAGATTTTCAATCCTGTTGCTAAGTTGGTTAGTGTTCGCTGCATCCTATCCATTGCTGCTATCAAAGGCCGACATCTCCATCAGTTAGATGTCAATAATGCTTTTCTTCATGGAGATCTTCATGAAGAAGTTTATATGCGTGTGCCTCCTCGATTTGATAGCAAGGGGGAGAATATTGTATGCAAGCTAAACAAGTCTCTTTATGGGCTTAAGCAAGCATCACGACAATGGTACTCCAAATTATCCACTTCTTTGACAGAATTTGGTTACAAATAGTCACTTGCAAATTATTCTCTCTTCACTAAGGGTAATGGTGAGTCATACACTACTCTCTTAGTATATGTAAATGATGTGATTTTGGCAGGAAATGATTTACAGGAGTTTAAGGATTTGACACACTTTCTACATGACAAATTTAAAAGGATCTAGGAGAATTGAAGTACTTCTTGGGAATAGAAGTAGCAAGGTCTAAAAGAGGCATTTCCATATTTCAAAGGAAATATGCCTAGACATTCTTAAAGATTCAGGTTATATAGGCTCTAAGGTAGTTAAATTCCCTATGTAGCAAAACTTGAAGTTAACTACAAAAGAAGGGGATTTACTTGAAGATCCCACTGCCTACAAAAGATTAATTGGGAGGATGTTGTATATAACCATTACAAGGCCAGATTTATCCTATGCGGTTCAAGCTCTAAGTCAATTCATAGACAAGCCAAGGGTACCTCACTTAATTGCAGCATATCGGGTGCTGAGATATATTAAAGCTACTCCTGGTCAAGGTCTGTTTTTTTCAGCTTCTTCAGACTTGCAATTGAAGGCCTTTTGTGATTCAGATTAGGCAGGTTGCATAGAAACCAGAAGATCAGTCATAGGTTACTGTGTTTTCTTGGGAAATTCTTTAGTTTCATGGAAATCCAAGAAACAGAAGACAATTTCTAGATCATCTGCAGAATTAGAATATAGATCCATGGCTACTACCGTCTGCGAAGTAACTTGGCTGATTTCATTACTTAAAGATTTAAAGATTGAACATACAAAGCCATCCTTGATTTTTTGTGACAATCAAGCAACATTACATATAGCTGCTAATCCAATATTCCATGAGAGAACAAAACATATAGAAATAGACTGCCATATAGTTCGAGAAAAATTACAAGCTGGTGTTATCAAGACTTTGCAAGTTACTTCACAAAATCAGCTAGCAGACATCTTCACGAAACCTCTTGGACTTCATTCCTTTGCTTCATTACTTTCGAAGATGGGTGTAATTGATGTTCATACTCAATCCCATCCATCTTGAGGGGGAGTGTTAAACAAATTAGCTGCCATCTGCGATTCAGTTAGATTTATAGCATATCATTGTAACTTAATTCAGTTTGTTATTCTTTTAGTTTGTTAGTTTTTCAGATTCATATATATATATATATATATATATATATATATATATATATATTTCAGTTGTTGTAATATTGGGTTATCAAAAATAAGATTCAGAATTTTTTTCTTCTCTCGTTCAACTGTTTCTTCACATTCAGAATCTCTCTTCCTTGTTCAGATATTTCTTCACAGATCCCAAAGGATGAACTTTGTCTATATAGAATTGCATTAATATCTTTTTGGTATATTTAAATTGATGAACAAGAATTCTATCATTTATATGTTCAATCTGTATGCCAAGACAATATTTTGTCTTTCCTGAATCTTTCATCTCAAATTCTACCATTAAATAATTAGCAGCTTTAATGAGCTCTTCAAGAGTCTCAACTAAATTCAAATCATCAACATAAACATCAATTATAGAAAATCTGGATTCTGATCTTTTAATAAAAAAGCATAGACAAATTGAATCACTTATGAATCCTTCTTTCATGAGGTACTCACTTAATCGATTGTACCACATGTGTCCAGGTTGCTTTAATCCATATAAAGAATGTTAAAGTTTAATTGAATATAAATTTCTATGTTTTGCTTTAGGAAATTTAAATCCTTCAGGGATTTTCATATAATTTCATTATCCAACGATCCATATAAGTTTGCTATTACTACGTCCATAAGATGTATGCTTAGTTGTTCAACGATTGCTAGCCCAATTAAGAATCTGAAATTCATTTCATCCATTACAGGAGAATACATCTCCTCATAATCAATTTCAATTTTTTGCGAGAAACCTTGTGCCACAAGCTTTGCTTTACATCGAGTAATTTCATTATTTTCATTTCGCTTGCGCACAAATACCCATTTGTATTCAATGGGTTAAACATCTTCTGGTGTGTCTTGACTATAGGTCCAAAGACTTTTCTATTTGATAGAGAGTTTAATTCTGATTTGATAATCTCTTTAAATTTTGGTCAATAACTTTTATATCAACATTCATTAACAAATTTAGGTTTAGGATTCTCATTACTTCCGGTAATGTCAGTAGCTACTGCATATGCAGATGTGTTGTTGACAACTTTATTTCTATCCCATATTTTTCCTGTGTAATGAATTGAGATCTCATTATTATTTTCATTTACCTGTACCTTTTCAAAGGATGTCTCTTCAAGAGTTTTCTCTTTGAGAGATTCTTCTTAAGGAGATTCCTCTTCAGGAGGTTCCATAATAAAGATTTCATTTTCAGGAGAAACGATTTTGTGAATGTCGAATGGATTATTCACCTCTGTGACGTCTTCTAGAGTGTTTTCAGATTTCATTTTTCTCCTTCTCGGAGTTTTATCTTTTGCACCAACAGACCTTCCATGCTTAACTTGCAGTTTAGGTTCATTAGCCGACCATTCTCCTTCAAGGACATCAATATGTTCTGGAATGTTTGCAACAGGTATATGAGATTTTAATATGACCTTGGTATCTACAAAATAATCTAGTAATTGATTTGAAATCCCTTGAAAATGTATAATCTTTTGAACTTCAAGTTCACTTTGATTCGTACGAGAATCTAAATTAGATAAACTCATGGCGTTCCATGTGATTTCATATTGTGCTTCAAGCACTGATTTTGCTCCCAGTAATGTAAGAAATATTGTTTCATCAAAATGACAATCTTGAAATTGTGCTTAAAAAAATCATCTATTAAAGGTTTAAGATATCTAATAATAGAAGGAGAATCAAAACCAACATAGACACCAAACTTACGTTGATGACCTATTTTGGTTATTTAACGAGGGGTAATAGGAACATATACTGCACAACTAAAAGTTTTTTAAATAAGAAATATTAGGTTGTTGACCAGAAACTAATTACATGGGTGAAAGATTATTGTAAGCAGTTGGCCTTATACGAACTAGACATGCAACATGAAGAATAGTATGTCCCCAAACAAATAAAGGCAATTTGGTTCTCATAATCATAGGTGTAGCAATGAGTTGAAGTCTCTTAATAAAAAATTCAGTTAAACTATTTTGTGTATGGGTATGAGTAATGGGATGTTCAACATCTATTCCAAGTGACATGCAATAATTATCAAAAGTTTTGGATGTAAATTTATTAGCATTATCCAAATGAATTGATTTAATTAGATAATCGGGAAAATGAGCTCATAATCTAGTCAGTTGAGAAAGCAGTCTAGCAAATGCAATATTATGGGTAGAAAGTAGAGAAACATGTGACCATCTAATAGATGCATCAATTAAGACCATGAAATATCAAAATTGTCCAAATGGTGGATGTATTGGTTCGCATATATCACAATGAATTCTTTATAAGAAACTTGGAGATTCAAGACTTACTTTTGAAACAAATGATTTGACAATTAATTTCCCTTGAGAGCAAACAGTACACATGAAATCATTTGATAAAATAATCTTCTGGTTCTTTAGTAGATGACAATGTGAATTCTCAATGATTCTTCGCATCATTACATCTCCGAGATGTCTAAGACGATCATATCAAAGTGTTAATAACTTTGGGTCATTGCACTTCTAGTGCAAGATATTATATGATTCAACTAGTTTAATCTATGTATAATACAATCCAGAGGATAAAGTTGATAGTTTTTCTAAAATTTGTTTCCTCCCAGAAACAATTGAAGTAACCAGAAACAATTGAAGTAATATAAAGGAATTCTTTACTGCCTTCATCCGTAGTTTCAATGTGATATCCATTAAGTCTTAAATCTTTAAAGTGTAACAAATTTCTTCTGGATTTGTTGGAATATAAAGCTTCATCAATTTGTAATAAAGTATCTATGGGTAACTTTATATTAGCTTTTCTTGAGCCTTCAATCAAATTTTAAGAATCGGATATTGTATTAACATTTATTGAAAATATATTCAAATAGTGGAAATATTTCTTATCTCGAAGAATTGTGTGTGTCATAGTACTGTCAACTAAACAAATTTCTTTTAAAGACATCTTAGAATCAATGAAAGCTTTAAGACAATTCACACTACAACACATATTTTAAAAAAACAATTATTATAATTGATCATAGTAACAATAAATAATTTATTTATTAAAATCAAAATACAATATTGCTTACTTTATATCTTAAAATATTACATAATTATTTTCATCTTGATTTACAAGAAAGTCAGCAACATCAAGATAAACAGAGTTGGATGGTCCAATATTAAGATCTATTGTAACAAATTAGCAAAATTTGTTTCAACTTCTTTACTCTTTTCCTTTTCTTTTAGAGAGGCTTGCTATAGATCAACCAAGTGTCTGGGCATACAACAGGTACGCGGCCAATGACATTTTCCTCCACAACTGTAAAATTCGGTTTCATGATGTCTAGCTCCTTGATTTTGATCATTAACTCGCTTCTAGGGGTCATCCCTCTTCCAGGGCTCATCCCTCTTCTAGGGGATTGTAACCTCATGTTGATGCCAGTGATTATTTAGACCATGACCATAACCATACCCACGACCATACCTACGACCTCATGCTCGACCACGAGATGTGTTCATATTCACTTCAGTGAATAGGGTCGAACCAATTGAATGAGTTTGATTATTTTTCATCAAAAGCTCGTTATTTTGCTCAACGACAAGAAGACATGATATAAGTTCAGAAAATTTAGTAAATTTTCTCTTTCTATATTGCTGCTGCAGGAGTACATTAGTGGGATGGAAAGTAGTAAAAGTTTTTTTTAGCATGCTTTTATTAGTAATATTTTCACTACATAATTATAACTTCAAGCTAATCTTATGCAGAGCTGAGTTATATTCGTTGACGGTTTTAAAGTCTTACAACCTCAAGTGCAACCATTCATATCGAGTTTTTGGTAAAATCACAGTTTTTTGGTGGTCAAATCTATCCTTTAAATTTTTTCATAGGACAAGTGAGTCTTTAATAGTGAGGTATTCAGTATGTAACTTTTCATTTAAATGATAACGGAAGAAGATCATAACTTTTGCGCGATCCTACATAGATGCGGTATTTCCATCTAAAATAGTATTTCCCAAATTCATTACATTTAAATGGATATCAATATTAAGAATTCATGATAAATAATTGTTACCTTTGATATCAAGGGGAACCAATTCAATTTTGCTTAGGTTCGGCATCCGAATAAATTAACAATAATAAATCAATTTAGAAAATAAAATGTAAAAACTGAAATAAAACTGAGATAATAATATAATATTATTTCTACCCTTCCGAGGTACTTAAATATATTTATTTAGAAACATTATATTATTTTTCTCAATTTATACTCTTTAGGAATATGATTTCAATTTATATTATTAAATTGGGCAATAATTTAACACCTCTTCTAGAGGTTAAATATACTACCTCATTTGGAGGATAAACGTGTCACCTCTTCAGGAGGTCGAATATAACATCTTTTTGGGATATTAAAAATATACCCTCTTTAGAAGATAAATATTTACCATTTATTCCGAAGATTAGATACATGACCTCTTCAAGAGGTCTATCTCTTCAGGATATTAAATATATAGACAAAATATTTAAATATATAACCTCTTTAGGAGGACTATCTTACCATCTCTTCTAGAGATTAGTACTCTTTAAACCTTAAAGACATATTATCTTCTGGAGAATATTATGTTCTTGTAAAGTAAAACTTACAAGAAATAAATTAAATAGAATTTAAATAAATATTTCAGTTAGAGTCTCGTGCTGATAATGTGTTATAAAATATGTAGAAAAATAAATAAAGATGAGATAGAAATTTATGTGGTTTGGTTATACCTATTCCAAGGGCAGATGATATAAAAAACTTCATTATCTCGAGAGGAATTATAAGATGATTTGGAAATCGGCCTTGTATAAAATATTTCTGACCTTGTATAAAATATCTTTCTTCTCTTCTTTCTATAAATATATTTTATAAAAATCCAAAATTTATTGATAACCTTCACTTATGGCGGAGGAATAACGTGGTTACAAACATGCCACAAGGAATTTACAAATAAACTATCAAAACTAGCTTAGGTAACAAAACCAAAATAAGCCTATCAAAACCCGAATCTTTAACCAACTAAACCAAACTAAATATGCTCATGAGTAACCAAAACAAATAAACATAAACAAAAACAAAAAAACCTGCAAACAGATGTCAATTACCTGCAAAACAAAAACCCGAGGAAAATATAAGAGAAGCAAACGATGACAATTAAAGACGAAGACTTGGAATACTCATCTTATCCATACGAATTAAACCTTTCATTTTACTCGACATCACATCACTTATAAAATACCTACTTGTGTTGCCTCCCTCACCTAGACGAGTTAAGTAATCCTTCACCTGATTACCTTATCTAAATTGGTACCTTATAGAGAACTAAAGTCCTTTTAGCTCATCTTCTAACAATTTCTAAAAGTTTCATAAGTATCAGGAAGAGCAAATTCCAAATATAATCAATTCTACTTACTTCAAATATGTAAATGTGTATATAAGCATGCAATGTATGTGTTCCAAACGAGAGGGGAAAAATGTCCTTTTATATGGCAATAAGAATAGCAAAATATTTATTAGGGTGGAGGATGGAGGAGTTGAAGATTGTTGCGGTTGTCACAATGCCGCTGCATCGGGTCAGCTAAGACCCGACCCGCTTTCAAACGGTTGCCCGAAAGAAAAATCATGGAAGGAGGAGCACTTAATCGCTTATCTTAAATTGCAAAACTAATTTCGATGCATAGAGAATCAGAACACCAGAATCCCATTTCATACCTCAGTCTTCACGCTTCGCTTGTTGCTTACTCCAAAACCCTAGAACAATGCTTCTCCAACCCTCTTCACTCCACCAACACGTCTCTCTCTCGTCTACCCTCTCGTACTCTCGTTCTCTCCCATCTGGGTTTCGCAGTATTTCCCTTTTCCGGGTAGTTCGGCACCAGAACACTGCAATTACGTGTTCAATTTCTCGAGTTCGCAGCTATGGCACCATGGACTACGAGAGAAGGTCCATGGTGAAGTGGAACGCTATATTCAGGAGAATATCTCTGAAGGAGGGCCCAGAGAAGGGGGCTGCCGCTGTGTTGAATCAGTACGAGAAGGAGGGGAGGAGTCTCAACAAGTGGGAGCTTTCTAGGATTGTCAAGGAGCTGAGGAAGTTCAAGAAATTCAAGCTTGCTCTTGAAGTACATAGTAATTTCAGTTGTTTTATAATTGGCTGTCTTTTGATTCATGTGTAGTTTGTGTTTGATTTTACAGACTGCTTAATGTCCATATTTGCTTCCATCCCTGACAGAATATCTGAATGAAATCTATGTGGGTTTATGCTTGTTTCTCTCTCTCTCTCTCTCTCTCTCTCTCTCTCTCTCTCTCTCTCTCTTTGATGCGTCATTTAATGTGTGTGTGTGTGTGTGTGTGTTTATTTATTTATTTATTTTGGTGTTTTTAGTTGGAGGGGCTATACATTTGGTTCCTTCTGATATAATCTCTCCATATGCGAGAAGTTGTTTTCTAGACATAACTACTGCTCATATTTGATGTTCTGGTTGTATTTTGTTTGAGGATCACACAGCTCATTCCACTGCCTCCCAAATATAGCTGCATTAACCCCATGATTGTAGATATTTCATTCATTCTATGATATTAGTTTCCATTATACATATGGTATCATTTAATTGTAATTATTCTTTGTAATTATAAATATAGTATCCACACCCACGTTAATGGGTGGTGGTTTCTCAAAATATTCACATGGTATCAGAGCCAAATTGACCCTTCTTCAGCGCAAGAAAAATTTACTTGCTGCGCTTTGTTCCCATCACACCAACCTGACGGACACCACCCTTGCATCTCTGTCACCCTCTGTTATCATCATCAACTTCCGACGACATCATTCTCCGACGTCGTCTTCTCTATCCTCGTCACCTAACTCCAGTGTCATCTGCGATGTCGCCTCCGGCAACCCTTGCTAATCGCACACTGCTGCACCAACTCCCAGTCTCATCACTCTCGGTTATTCGACTCTGCACGTTCGTTCCCAACATTCACCATCGCCTACCTGCTTGCCGAAGGTCACCACCCGCCATCATCGACCCTATTCCTCTAGATCTCTGTCTTTGCCTGTTCCTTGATCGTCGCTGCTGCCTTCGTGCCACAATTCATCGCCGGCACACATCCTTTGCTCGTCGCTGCTGCTTTTGTTTTCTTCTCTATTTCTTTGTTTTCGTTCTTTCACTCCATCCCTTAGCTCTCTCCTCCCATTTTGTTTTCTAATTGCGGAAGTAGCATGCTAACATAGGGCAGTATTTTGTATCTTTTCTTATATATATATTTTTTTAAAAAAACCTCTTCTATTTGTCTCCATGGCTACTAATACTGCAGGCACCGACAATTTTGATGATCCAAGTCCTGTTTTTTATCTTAGTAATTCCATCTATGGCATTGCTGACTCGGTCATTTATCCAATAAAATCTTGTCTTCACTTTCACAACATATCTCTGGCATTAAGTCTAATTTGGATCCATGTTCCATTTTCCCGTTGGTTAAACAAACACGTCTTGAACTTCCTTCAAGTTCTATTTCTTCTACTGTACCTTTTTCAATTAATACATGTGGACATTTGGGGGGGTTACAGTGTTCCATCACTCACTGGGGCACAATTTTTTTCGACCATTGTTGATGATTACACTTGCTGTACTTGGGTATATTTAATGCTTCATAAGTCGGAGACTCGTTCTCTTCTCCAAACATTTATTCGATTCGTTGAAAATCAATTTTCCCATACAATTAAAATTGTGCGCAGTGATAATGGTTTTGAATTCAATATTCCCTCATCTTATTCAGAAAAGGGCATTGTGCATCAAACTAGTTGTGTTTCCACTCCTCAACAAAATGGGGTTGTGGAACGTAAACATTGACATCTTTTAAATGTTGCCTGAGCTCTTCTATTTCAGGCCAACATGCCCAAAGTATTTTGGGGTCATGCTCTTCTTCCTGTCACTTATTTGATCAACAGAACCCCTACTCCTCTTTTGGGCGGAAAATCTCCATATGAAAAACTCTACAATACCCTGCCTAAATATCACCACCTTTGAGTATTTGGGTGTCTTTGTTTTGCTTCCACTCACTTCCGCCACCATTATAAATTCGACCTTTGTGCCATTCGTTGTGCCTTCCTTGGATATCCCTATGGACAAAAGGGTTATGTGTTATATGATCTTGCCACTCATAAAATCTTTGTCTCCCGTGATGTGGTCTTTCATGAGGATCAATTTCCTTTTAGCCACACCCCTTTTGAACCATCATCTCCTGTCGTACCGCATCGTCTTGACTCTCCAGACCTTCTCTCCTTCAACCCTACCCAGACACCTCCTTGCTCACCTCCTATTCATTCCCCTGCTCCTGCTCCTGCTCCAATGGTCCCTGTTCGGCAATCCACGCGTGCAGTTCAACCACCTGCCTACCTACAGGATTTTCATGTTGAACAAGCACTCCCTTCTCGCCCTACCCCAACATCTGACTCGGCGGTAGTTCGTTCTTCAGGTACTCCTTATCCTCTTTCTGCTTTTCTTTCTTATGATTCCCTTTCTTCTACACACCGTGCTTTCAGCACTGCTATTTCCATTGCACAAGAATTTCAGTCTTTTTTACAAGCCATGCAGGATCCAAAGTGACGTGTTGCCATGTGTGCTAAGATTGATGCCTTGGAAGATAATCACACTTGGACTTTGACTCCTCTTCCACCCCACAAACGAACCATTGGCTGCAAATGAGTGTACAAAATCAAACACAATCTTGATGGATTTGTAGAACGTTACAAGGCTCGCCTTGTTGCCAAAGGGTATAACCAAAAGGAAGGGATTGATTACACCGAAACTTTTACCCCTGTAGCCAAGATGGTCATTGTTTGCACTATCTTTGCTCTTGCTGTTGCCCACAATTGGCACCTCTCTTTCAGCTTGATGTTAATAATGTCTTTCTACATGGTGATCTCGATGAAGATGTCTACATGTATCTTCCTCTTGGTTTCGGACGAAAGGGGGAGACCAGAATCTGCAAGCTTAACAAGTCTCTATACGGTCTCAAACAAGCATTCAGGCAGTGGTATGCTAAATTATATTTTACACTTATCAATGGCGATTATAAGCAATCTAAAGAAGATTACTCTATGTTTGTTCGATCCCACGAAACAAGTTTCACCATCGTCTTGGTCTATGTAGACGATATTATTTTGGCAGGAAACAACTTGGAACAGATCAACGGGCTTAAGAAATACTTGGGAGAATGCTTCAAACGGAAGGATCTTGGTCTCTTGAAATACGTTCTAGGGATAGAGGTGGCTCGCTCCAAAACTGGATTTTTCCTGTCACAAAGGAAATATGCCTTGGAGATACTTGAGGAGACTGGTTTCCTTGGGGCTAAGCCATGTAATTTACCAATGGAACCAAACCTGGCACTTAGTGAGACGGATGGAGAACTTATCTCGGATCCATCTTCATATCGAAGACTGGTTGGGAAACTGATATATTTGACTATCACTAGACCAAATTTGGCATATGCGTTGTACACATTTAGCCAATTCATAGATAAGCCTCGAACTTCCCACTTGGATGCAACACTTTGAGTTTTGTGCTACCTCTAACAGTCATCTGGGCAAGGAATTCTTTTGTCAGCTTCTAGTGGTATTCAATTACATGCACTCTGTGATGTCAATTGGGCTCGGTGCAGAGATACTCAGCAATCTGTTACTGGGTACTGCATTTCCCTAGGAAAATCACCAATCTCTTGGAAAACCAAGAAGCAAACAACAATTTCACGGTCCTCAGCTGAAGTAGAATACTGCTCTATGGCATCTACTTGTCGTGAAATTACTTGGTTAAAGCAACTTTTGACAGATCTCCAGCCCACAACCAATCAAGTTGTATTGCGATAATAAAACAACTATTCACATCGCATCTAATTTAGTTTTCCACGAGCGAACAAAGCATATAGAGATCGATTGCCATCTTGTATGGGAGAAGATCCAAAACCAAGTTATTCAAACTATTCACATACCCACAAGTCAGCAGCCTGCGAATTTATTCAAAAAAGCACTCGGACCCACACAATTCAACCATTTACTGAGCAAGTTGAGTATGATCAATATCTACTCCAACTTGAGGGGGAGTGTTGAGGTTCACACAATTCATTCCACCGAGGCTTCCCAAATATAGCTGCATTGACCCCCATGATTGTAGATATTTCATTCATTTTAGGATATTAGTTTCCATTATACATACGGTATCATTTAATTGTAATTATTCTTTCTAATTATAAATATAGTATCCACACCCACGTTAATGGGTGGTGATTTCTCAAAATATTCACAATTTTAGTTCATGGGGATTCTATACTTTAGCGGAAAATGTTTGAATTAGTTGTCAATGTTTTGCGAATGTGCTCACTAGATTATGTTTGGTGCTATCTTGCTCTAAAGTTTACGCTAACTTTGATTTGATCTTCTTTTTTTGTTGTATTGTTATCCCATGGGATTGATACTGTGAGCAGAACTGTTTTGACTGACTGGTTGATGTTTAAATGTAAAATTGTGCTCTTGAATTAGAACTTAGCTTTACTTATTTTTGATTGCTTGTCTTTAACTTTTATTTAGTTGGTATGATAGGATTGTGATGTGTGGCATTAGTTAATACTAAGTGAGTAGGTTTGAGCTAAGTACAAGAAGGTTTTAACTTCTGAATACAGCTGCCTCTGAGAATATCTGAATCATGTGTAGATGGATTTGCTAGTGAGTTCTGCCCCATATGGTGGCAGATCCAAAGGGGGCTGGGCCCGCCCCGGGAGGGGGGGTTGGCTGCCCCCAAACCTCCAAATTTGAAAAAATATTATTGTACTTTATTTAGTTATTTTTTTTTTGTGTTTATTTAGATAAATATTAATATTAGGCAATACAAGAAGAAAATTGTATCCTCAATTTTTGATAGGGAGTTCTACCCCATTTGATGGCGGATCCAAAGGGGGCTGGGGGGTGGTTGCCCCCAAACCTCGAAATTTTAAAAAATATAATTTTACTTTAATTTTTTCTTCACTATTATTATATTATGGTCCCCTGATTTAGTTATTTTTTTTTTTGTGTTTGTTTAGATGACTATTAATATTAGGCAATGCAATAAGAGGATTGTATCCTCCTTTAAAACTTTCTCAATTCCTATTTCAAATTTTGAATCTAATGTCTCTAGTTATTATGACTTCGGGCTCGCACTCTATGTGCTTGATCCGATCAACGAAAATCAATCCTGAAATAACATGGATAACAAGAGAAATCTTTCAGTACACTAATCTTAACAGTTTCCATTTTCGATTTAGAAAGCGGTGGAATGATGGCTTTTTCCTTCCTGTTGATCTTGCAAGAAGGGGTTGTGACACAACAGATTTCCCTGGAATGTGCTCTCAGGTTTGACCTTCGGATGGAACGAATAGGGGCATAAGAAGGGAGATGGAATACCTCTCTTTGTGTTACCCCAGCTCAGCAGACCTCAGTCTCTCTCTCTCTCTCTCCCCCCCCCCCCCCCCCCAACATAAAAAATAAAAGGCAAAATCCTGGAGTTGCCACTGCCATAAGCTCTTCTATAGGTAGTCAAAATTGGGGATCACAAGGTCAAAGTTTCTATGAGATTGAAAGTTAAATAAAAATAAGAAGCATGGGGTTCTGTCTAAGAATATTTGCGAAGTTTTGCCCTTGATTTTGTGGCTACACCTGTTTAAGCGTTATTTAAACATTGAATGGCATCTATATGATACGGAGAGCATTTCACCACTTTGGATCTTATGCTAATTCTTTTGGGCATGTTCCACATTTTAGTCAATAGCCTTATTCATCAGTATTTTTTTCATCATATATTATTATTATTATTATACTTCAAATGCCATGCGAAAATTTTTGAGAGCTCTTTCTGTAAGTAATCAAGCTAAGATTTGTTGCTATAGCATGACTACACCGTTCTTCAAATTCCGTAGGCTCTCACACATCCTAAAGAATTGTAATTATTGTCTTTATGATGACTCAGCATTTGAAAGGCATCATAGTGTGGTTACATAGAACTTTTATGCAAAATTGAGGATGCCTTATTTATTGTGTAAGTATATATATTTTTAATTACATGGGTGCAATCAAGGAGTGCCCAACATTTCCAATCAATTATAGATAGAATTGCTCTATTGTCACAAATATCAAGTTTAAACTATGAATATAGCATAATGTTAAAATGAAAGGTTCAAGAATGCCTACAATTATCCATGCAAAAGTCTACCATAAGTTATGTAGAAACTAGAAAAGATCATAACTTCTTAAAAATATAGATGTGGAATACAGCCAAAGGAGTTGCAAAGAAATTTCGTATTCCCAAATTTTTGCCACACAGAATTGATACTTCCATTATCAATAAGTAAGGTTTTAAATTTTGAGATTTTTTTTTGGGATAAGAAATGACAATTTGTTAATATCCAAAACATAGAGTACAAGGCTTGGAGAATAAGGATTCCTCTCCAAAGATTTAAAGAGTAGAACTTATAGGTATTTGAGTTACAATATGCTCTCCAATCCCTTCTGAGATCAGAATCCAAAAGAAGCCAAGAGATTGCACCCAAAAGGTTGGTTGTGCTTTAATAGGGTCGATACCGATAACTTTTTTCAGGGTAGGAGACCGTTGAAGGCACTTCTTCAAATGTTTGCATTCGTTTATATAACAGTTCAAAAAGTTTCCTATATATTTCAGCACTGTGATTTTTCTGGAAAATAAATAAATAAATAAATAACCTACGACAAAAAAAAAAAAAAGAAAACAAATAAAAAACCAAAACAAACACTAATTAAGAAAACCCTTCTTTAAACCCTTCCCTACATAATTGATAGAACTTTGAAGCCTTGCTAATTCCTGCTGAACTTTAATTGATTTACTTTCAGCTCCATCCAATCAAACTTCATTCCCTCCATGATCAACCATCCACAATCCCATTTTATCCAAAAGATTGTGAGCAGCTACATCCTGATCTAGTATCTTCTCCATATGAGTAGGTAATACACTGTTCTTCCGCTGGTTGCTCACGACAACATTCTGCTCACTAATCTTCTCTCTATGAACGGGTAGTATCCCCTCCTTACGATGATTACTCACAACTAAATTCTCACCCAGCTCACCCAGCCCCCCCTTTAAAGAGTTGGACCCATAATCCAGATTTTTACATATCTCATCCAACAATAAATCACTATGTTAAAGCACCAGGGGAATTTGCTACTTTTATATAGCTCTTTACTCTAAATTCGAAAGCTGGAGACTTGTAGTGGATTGCATTGATTTTAAATCTATCGGCCCCTTCACTGTAGAGTGGGTTGAGAGACCCTTTGAGGAAGTTGAAATCCTCCAAGCCATTGGAAATTGCAATATAACAAAGCACAAGGGTCGGATGGATTTTCCTTATCATTCTTCCAGTCAAACTAGAGTGAGCTTAAGCATGATTTTATTAACACTTTTCTTTTTTAAGGAATTCTTTAGATCGGGTAGATTTGTGAGTAGCATCAATGCCACTTTCCTGACCCTGAACTCGAAACCAGAGGCAACCAACATTAAGGACTTTCGTCCAATTAGCTTGGTGGAAAGTATCTATAAGATCCTTGCTGAAGTCCTTCGTGGTAGGAAGACAAATCATGGATGCAGCCCTAATAGCTAACGAGGTAGTGGATACTTATCAGAGGGAAAAGAAAAATGGGACGGTGTGCAAACTTGACATGGAGAAAGCTTTTGATCACGTTAACTGGAACTTCCTTCTCTTTACTCTCAGGAAAATGGGTTTTAACTTCTGAATACAGCTGCCTCTAAGAATATCTGAATTATGTGTAGATCGATTTGCTAGTGAGTTCTGCCCCATATGGTGGCAGATCCAAAGGGGGCTGGGGGGTTTGCTGCCCCCAGACCTCCAAATTTTAAAAAATATTATTGTACTTTATTTAGTTATTTTTTGTGTATATTTAGATAAATATTAATATTAGGCAATACAATAAGAGAATTGTATCCTCAATTTTCTATAATGAGTTCTGCCCCATATGATGGCATCCAAAGGGGGCTGGGGGTGGGGGTTGCTGCCCCCACACCTCCAAATTTTAAAAATTATTATTGTACTTTAATTTTTTCTTCATTAGTATTATATTATGGTCCCCTGATTTAGTTTTTTTTTTTTTTTCTGTTTATTTTGATGACTATTAATATTAGGAAATGCAATAAGAGAATTGTATTGTCCTTTAAATCTTTCTCAAATCCTTTTTCAAATTTTGAATCTAATGTCTCTAGTTATTATGACTTCGGGTTCGCACCCTATGTGCTTGATCCGATCAACGAAAATCAATCCTGAAATAACATAGATAAGTACACTAATCTTGATAGTTTCCATTTTTGATTGAGAAAGCGGTGGAGTGATGGCTTTTTCCTTCCTGTTGATCTTGCAAGAAGGGGTTGTGACACAACAGATTTCCCTGGAATGTGCTCTCAGGTTTGACCTTCGGATGGAACGATTAGGGGCATAAGAAGGGAGATGGAATACCTCTCTTTGTGTTACCCCAGCTCAGCAGACCTCAGTCTCTCCCCCTACGCCCCCCCACCCCCAAAAAAAGTAAAAAATAAAAAACAAAATCCTGGATTGGCCACTGCCATAAGCTCTTCTATAGGTAGTCAAAATTGGGAATTGCAAGGTCAAAGTTTCTATGAGATTGAAAAGTTAAATAAAAATAAGAAGCATAGGGTTCTGTCTAAGAATCTTTGCAAAGCTGTGTCTTCGATTTTGTGGCTACACTTGTTTAAGCGTTATTTAAACGTTGAATGGCATCTATATGATACGAAGAGCATTTCACCACTTTGGATCTAATGCTAATTCTTTTGGGCATGTTCCACATTTTAGTCAATAGCCTTATTCATCGGTATTTTTTTCATCATATATTATTATTATTATTATTATTATTATTATACTTCAAATGCCATGCAAAAATTTTTGAGAGCTCTTTCTGTAATTAATCAAGCTAAGATTTGTTGCTATAGCATGACTACACCATTCTTCAAATCCTGTACAACATCCTAAAGAATTATAATTAGTTTGTCTTTATGATGACTCAGGATTTGAAAGAGATCATATTGTGGTTACATAAAACTTTCATGCAAAATTGAGGAAACATAGAGTACAAGGCTTGGAGAATAAGGATTCCTCTCCAAAGATTTGAAGAGTAGAACTTATACGTATTTGAATTACAATAGTTGTGCTTTCCAATCCCTTCTGAGATCAGAAACCAAAAGAAGGCAAGAGATTACACCCAAAAGGTTGGTTGTGCTTTAATAGGGTCAATACCAGTAACTTTTTTTAGGGTAGGAGATTGTTGAAGGTACTTTTTCAAATGTTGCGTTTGTTTCTATAACAGTTCAAAAAGTTTCCCATTTATTTCTGCACTGTGATTTTTCTGGAAGGATAAGTTATCTGGTGTATTGGGAGAGAGTTGGGCTTGTTTGGGGATGGTGAAGGATTTTTTTAGTGGTTTTTATTTTTTACTTTTTTTTTTGTTTTGTAAGGAAAAAGGGTTTGGCAGCACCATGGAGATGTGGTTATTATGCAGTGATGTGGGGTTTATGGGGTTTATGTTTTTCTTTTATAGCAAAAGAAATATATTAAGAAAGAGAATAGAGAAATTACAAGCTAGGGGAGGGCAAAAGATCCTCAAGACTGAAGAAAATAAATAAATAAAGAACCTAGGAAAAAAATAAATGAATAAAAATAAAAAAACCAAAACAAACTCTAATTAAGAAGACCCATCTTTAAATCCTTCCCTACATAATTGATATAACTTGCTGAACTTTAATTGATTTACTTTCAGCTCCATCCAATCAAACTTCATTCCCTCCATGATCAACCATCCACAATCCCATTTTATTAGAAGATGTTGAGCAGCTGCATCCTGATCTAGTATCTTCTCCATAGGAGTAGGTAATACACCGTTCTTCCGCTGGTTTTCTCACAACAACATTCTACTCACTAATCTTCTCTATATGAATGGGTCGTATCCCATCCTTGCGATGATTACTCACAATCAAATCCTCACCCAGCTCCCCCTCAAATATTGAAGCATCCTCTGAATCTTCAAGTGGAGAAGGGGGAACATAAGAAATGTCCCCCAATACATCTAAAGAGTTGGATCCATAAAATAGATTTTTACGTATCTCATATCCAACAATAACTCACTATGTTAAAGCACCAGGGATATTTGCTACTTTTATATAGCTCTTTACTCTAAATTCGAAAGCTAGAGACTTAGAGATACCCTTTGAGGAAGTTGAAATCCTCCAAGCCATTGGAGATTGCAATATAACAAAGTGCAAGGGTCGGATGGATTTTCCCATTCTTTTAATCAAACTAGAGCAAGCTTAAGCAGGATTTTATTGACACTTTTTTTTTGAGGAATTCTTTAGACCGGGTAGATTTGTGAGTAGCATCAATGCCACTTTCCTTACCCGGAACTTGAAATCATAGGCAATCAACATTAAGGACTTTCATCCAATTAGCTTGGTGGAAAGTATCTATATAAGATCCTTGCTGAAGTCCTTTGTGGTTGGAAGACAAATCATGGATGCATCCCTAATAGCTAACGAGGTGGTGGATATTTATCAGAGGAAAAAGAAAAATGGGACGGTGTGCAAACTTGACATGGAGAAAGCTTTTGATCACGTTAACTGGAACTTCCTTCTCTTTACTCTCAGGAAAAATGGGTTTTGGGGAGCATTGGTGTAGTTGGATTGCTCATTGCATCAACACACCAAGCTTCTAATGTTAATCAATGGGCACCCCACTGATTTCTTCTGCTCCTCTAGGGGTCTGAGACAAGGGGACCGTCTATCCCCCTTTTTGTTCATCTTGGTGATTGAGGTGTTGAGCCTCATGTTGATAAAAGCTACTAGAGAAGGGCTGCTTAAAGGCCTTAGAGTTGGCAGGCACGATAGGTCCATGGAGGTCACACATCTCATGTTCATTGATGACACTAACACTATCATTTTTTGTGAGGATGACCCTCTCCACATTCTGAATTTGAGATGTGTCTTGGCAGGGTTTGAGGCAGTTTCAGGTTTGAAAGTTAACCTTGCAAAAAGTGAAATTATTCTGGTTAGAGAAAATATATATGGGCCTCTCCTTTGTTGGTCTCCTAGCTGCAAAATGGGTACTTCCCTTATTAACTTAACTACCTTGGACTACCTCCCAGCGCCAAATTCAAAGATAAAGGAGTGGGATCCCATTATTGGAAAATTTGAAAAAAGGTTGGCTGGATGGAAGAGGAATTTCTTATCAAAAGGTGGCGGACTCATTCTCAGCAAAAGCACTTTGATAAATCTCCCTGTTTACTTCATGTTTCTCCTTCCCTGACCAACTTCAGTTGCCCAGAGACTTGAAAGAATTCAAAGGAGGTTTCTTTTGGGGGACGGGGTGGGATTCAAATTACACCTTGGCAAATGGGCATGGTGAAACAACCTTTCATTTAGGAGACTAGGGTTTGAAGTCGCTCCACATTTTCAATAAAGCCCTGTTAGGGAAGTGGTTTTGAAGATTCATGATTGAGAAAGACCACCTTTGGAACGGAATCATTGCTGTGAAATATGGGCTTGAACATAATGATTGGATCTCCCAAGCTAACAGAGGACCACATGGTGTAGGGGTGTGGAATTTCATCAGGAAAGGCTGGAATGATTTCGCTTCTTGTATCAGATTTCAAGTGGGGAGGGAGGACAGCATTTATCGTTGGCATGACTCGTGGTGCGATCAAGAAGCTCTTAGTGTCTTATTTCCATCCATCTATAACTTGGCATGTGATAAAGATGCCTTCATCAATCAACACCTTTAAAACTCATATCAGAGGCTCTTTTGGAACATTCCCTTTCTTAGAAATGTGGAAGATTGGGAACTCATCCACTTCACGGACTTCTATAGTTTTCTTTACAACTTCCAACACCATAATAGCACTGATCTTCCTATTTGGGCCTTAGATGAGAAGGGGGCCTTCACTATTAGATCCTTCTACAAGAAGCTTTTCCCTTTGGAGTCAAATAACTTTAATTCCAATGCCACCCTCCCTCCCCCCCCCCCCCCCCCCCCCGGGGCCCGGGGTGGGGTCGCAAAAGTTGCCTTCCTTGCATAGGAGGCAAACCATGGTAAGATTTTGACTTTGGATAACTTGCAAAGAAGTGGTCTGTCAGTAGCCAATAGATGTCCCCTTTGCATGGCTGACACAGATTCTGTTGATCACATAGTCCTTCGCTATGCTTGGACAAGGAATCTCTGTAATATGATGCTAACTCTGATCGGACAAAGGTGGGTTATCACTAGCTTTGTTTGAGGGGAGCTTTGGGCCTCGAAATGGATTTGGGCAATGAAGGAGAAGAGAAAAGCTATGTGCCTGATTCCCCTTGCAATTTTCTGGTGCATTTCGAAAGAGAGGAATAGGTGAGTGTTCAGAAATTCAACCTCAACAATCCAGAATGGCAAGAAAACACAAGTTTACTGCAGTCAATAGCGGGCATGGTAGGACTGTTGTTAATGATTATGATGTAATCTGTGATTTGTGTGACACCCTTCATGGTGCTTGTTTTGCTGTACCATGGGCTGGCATCCCCTTGATGCATCTTCAATAAAGTTTCCTTTACTTATATATTAAATAAAACAATAAATCACTATCACAAGAAAAATAACTATCAAATTCACTATCCTCATTTGAGACATCCTCCCATTTTTTCTCCTTTTTAATTTGATTCATACTTCTCCCATATCAACCTTAGTGCAATTTTGAGATTCCTCAACATAAAAGTTCCCATCATCATCTATTTTTAAAAATTTGCACACCTCTCCCACTCCCTGGGTGCGGGTTTGAATTCATTGAATTATTAACAATCAAAATTTTCTTATCTTTCCCCTCCTTCCTTGTAGAGTGGCTCTTGTAAACCTTCATAACCACATCTGTCGTACATTCATTTTCATTGTGTAGATTTCTAGAAGACTTAATTCTTGACTCAAAACTTTTTTTTTCAATAACAAAAGAAATTCATTGATAGAATAGCAATGTACAAACAGGAGAATAAGGCATCTCCTTTCAAAACTCTAGGTTACCCCAGAAAAAGTAAGAAGGAAAAACCAAAGGAACGCTAGATGCATCCCAAAATAATCAGCATGCCCTATCAATTCAACAAGGAAAGTCAATCACACTACATATCCAAAAAGCGCATCCCCCTGAAGTTCCCATTACCCACACACCAAAGAGAAGCCAAATAGTGAATCTTCTCCTGCACCAGGAAAAATGACAACTTCCCTGAAAAAATGCATGGGGTTAGTTCCACCCACGAACCCCAAAATACAAAAAATAAGGCACAATTCCATAGCTTCCTTTTTCCTGCCAAAACCGACAAAATGAATTGCCAAAAACTTATCCACTGTCTTTGGACAACCCCTGCATTCCCCAAAATAATTATATAGCTTGCTCTAAATCCTCCTAGTGAAGTCACAATGTAAGAAAAGATGCAGAGCAGTTCCAAAGCAATTAAAACAAAGCACACATAAGCCTGGAGAGAGAGCCTTCAATGGTCTTCTAATCTGCAACAAGTTAGTGGTGTTGATCCTATTAGGCACAACCAACCAGTGAAAAGCTTTGCCATTAGGGGGGGTGACTTTGGCCTTCCAAATAGTTTTATAGAGAGGAAAAGAAAAACCAAAGCTATTCAAGAGCTCACAATAAGATTTGCAGGAATAAAACCCCAAGGGATCCAAAGACCATGACCGGCTATCAGCTTCAAATGAGTCAACAATTATTCAACAAGACTAACAAGGAGGATGACTCCTTCATCTCCTTATCAATTATTTAACCCTTGACCCAAACCATTAATAAGACCCTCATCAATTTGTTTGCTTGCTGAGTTTAAATGTAACGCATATTTTTTCAGGGAAAAAGCTGAATTTTTTGCTGATTTGGGAGAAGATTCACTACTCGGCTTTGCTTTGGTGTGTTGGCTCTAGGTGCTTTAAAGGAGTGAGCTTTTCAGATATTCAATGGGAATGGCTTTGTCTAATGACATGATTTGTCTTTTTTGTTTTTTTCCTTTCTTCTGTTTCCTTCTAGGAGGATGTTGTACTCTCCTTTTTGTACATTGCTAATCTCTTAATGAAATCTTCTTCTTTTGCTGGGGAAAAAAAAAAAGACACCCAGAGGAAGCGAGCAAGATGACTTTATCCCACAAAAGTCGTGAGGAGGTTGTGCAACCTTTCAAAATCCTAGCATTCCTCTGAATCCATAAGGTCCAAAGAATGGCAAAAACTACCACACTCCAAAGTGCTCTACAATTTCTAATTTTACCAAAGCCCCTATACCTACCCGCAGAAACTCTCCCACATTCTGCAGTGGCCCATCCTTCACTTGTGAAGAAAAAAGCGCTCCAAAGCTACACTGCCACCCTGCAATGCACAAAGAGTTTTCCATTGCATTCGCGACATATGTTACATATGTCGGGATCGAGAGCCTTGTAGGGCCTTTTTCTCTCTAGCAGATCATGTGTATTAATCCTATCCTAGATTGGGGTCCAAACAAAGGTTTGAATCTTCTCGGGACCTTAGTGCTCTGAAGGATGTGGCTCTAAGGGAAAAGGTTAGGGGATGAAATTTTAATTAGGTGAGAGAAAAAAAATATGTTGAAGTGAACATACTTGAAGAATCACCCTGTCACATTCTCCCATCCGCCCTATTGGAAGGAATATAGTGGTCCAACAAGGAAAATAGAGCAGTGGGCTCATTAACCTCTCTTTCATTGAGATTCTTAAAATAGTGGAAATCCCATGAAGAGGGAACACCCCACCACCCCCACCCACTCCCCCACCCTCTTTTCTATTTTCAAAAGAAATGGATGAGCTTATGGGTGCTTTATGTAAAGAATAAAGTTTAAATATTCATGGCACCTTCAGCTCAAAACAAAGTCTCACCCATCCACACATCCTCCCAGAAACGAACCCTATGACTGTTACCCACATTGAAACAGTCGAGATGAAAGAACTAACTAGCCACCTGAGACACAAATTTTGAGGTACACACATGAGAGACGATACCACTCCTCTCGTATACCACCCGTTACATTGGGTCCCATATTTGCTTTTGATCAGCTTATGACAGGGAGTTAACCTTCAGAGGGAACCTTTCAAAGCCTTTCAATCTCCCATAACATCCTAAAATCAAGTACCCTTAAAAATGGCTACACTAAAAGCCCAATGAGATGCCAAAAACCATATCTTATTCCAAAGCAAAGGAAATGACAATATCTTTCCAGAGAAGGCATGCGCATTCCGATGTGACCAAATGTCACATTATAGCAAAGAATTCACGCCACAAACTAACAACTTCCTTACCCCCAAATCCTGTGATAGAAATACCCAATAGGAAATTGCACTTCCACCATCATTGGACACACCCAGTCCTCATCAAATAAGCCTAACAATCTATTGTTGTGCTCCAAGTAAATGAACAGTGCAGAATTAAATGAGTAACTGTCTCCAAACTGTTACTATCCAAAAAAAAGAGAAGGCCAAAATGCCTTTTGAAGGCCTCCTGCTCAGTGGCATTATTTTGGTGTCAACTCTATTAATGACCATCAACCAAGCAAATGTTTTAGTCTTAGGACTTCGGCCTTCCAAATACAACAATTAAGTGAAAAAAGCGCATTAGACCTTATAAGGTGAAAAAAGAAGGATTTACAACAAGAATCACCTGTAGAATCCAAAACCCACATTTTCTCAACATACCACTAATTTTTTTCTTTTATAGAAGGAAAATGATAGCGTATTATTGCATTTGGTAAGATTCACAAGCATTAAAGAGTGAAAATAGAAATTTGATATTACATAATTCTTCTAAACTATATGTTGTTGTAATGTATTGGAAAAAAACAAAGTATATGAAAATTTATCTTGGTGTCTATAGAGCGGTTAGAGCCCATTATGTTACAAGCCAGCTAAAACCAAAGGAAACTCATTTAAAAACTTTATAACTTCCAATTATGCTGAGCATAATCTAGTTTTTAGTATCATTTCTCTGTCCTGCTGACCTGAGCAATTAGGCAAAGGATTAAATAATTTAAAAACATTTGTACTGTGCTTGAGAGCATTGGGTTTGAGTTTTGGCTTTTGGATTTATATGAAATTCAACAAAAACTCAAAATCATATATATATATATATATATATATATATATATATTTTAAATCCACACAATGCCAATACTCTAATTTCTTCCTCTTGAATGTAAAGTTGTGTGACATTTGACCTTGACATAGATAGGGGTCTGTTTCTTTGCTTACATGTGTTTATGTGAGCCCAGAATTTGATATTGTCTGTATTGATGTTCGAAAGAGTCATTGAGGTCCTGAGATTGAGTGATTTAGGAACTAACTTTACCCCCATGAGATGATAAACAATAGAGCATGGTGAAAGGAGAATAAAAAGAATAGGAATGAAAGCTTACATTACATCCATGGCACACTATGAGATAAAGATTGAAGGAACCCCCAAGTATTTGACATTTGTTAGTTTTTATCATGATGTTGTGGGCGTAGGGTTGATGTCAATTGTTCCAGATCTCGCAATCCACATTATTTCTTGGTTCACCAAGGGCCTAAATTTACTGTGACCAGTGGTTTGATTACCATTGTTAAGCATTTCAGTTACTTTTTTCATGGAATTATGAGGCTTATGCAACAACCGCTGTTGAAGCAACCTTTTTTATCAGATTATTTGATTTTGAAGCTATCATTCATTTTTAATGCCAAAGCATCATTATTAGCCATAACAGATGAAACATTCTGCAGGTGTATGACTGGATGAATAACAGAGAAGAAAGGTTTAGAGTATCCACCAGCGACACTGCAATTCAACTAGATCTAATTGCTAAAGTGCACGGAATTCCAAGTGCTGAAGATTACTTCATCAGGCTACCTGACAGGTTGAAGGATAAAAGAATATATGGAGCTCTTTTAAATGTGTATGTACGGGCTAGAATGAGGGAAAAGGCCGAATTGTTAATGAATAAAATTAGAAATAAAGGTTATGCCATGACATCTCTTCCATTCAATGTGATGATGACTCTTTATATGCACCTAAAAGAGCATGATAAAGTGGAGTTAATGATCTCAGAGATGATGGAGAAAAACATACAGCTAGATCCATACTCCTACAATATATGGTTATCATCTCGTGGATCCCAAGGATCTGCAGAGAGGATGGAACAGGTTTTTGAACAGATGAAATTAGACAGAACCATTATTGCCAACTGGACTACATTCAGTACAATGGCTACAATGTACTGTAAGCTGGGGCAGTATGAGAAAGCTGAGGATTGCTTAAAGAAGCTTGAAAGTAGAATCGTGGGCCGGAATCGAACGCCTTATCATTACCTTATTAGTCTATATGGCAGTGTTGGTAAAGAAGACGAGGTTTATCGAGTATGGAACGTCTACAAGTTAACTTTTCCCAGCATCCCAAATACGTGTTACCATGCTGTGATCTCTTCTCTGGTTAGGGTAGGTAATATTGAAGGGGCAAAGAAGATTTATGAGGATTGGCTGTCAGTTAAGTCAACTTATGACCCTAGAATAGGGAATCTTTTCATAGGTTGGTATGTCAGAGAAGGATTTCTGACGGAAGCTCAGGACTTCTTTGACCATATGGTTGAAGTTGGAGGAAGGCCAAATCCAGGTACATGGGAGATTCTTGCTGAAGGGCATATTCAAGAGAGAAGGATTCCCGAGGCTTTGTCTTGCTTGAAGGAAGCTGTTTTGGCTGATTGGTCAAACCATTGGAAGCCAAAGCCTACTAATGTCCTGTCACTCCTTGAGCAATGTGAGCAAGAAGCTGACCAAGAAAATAAGGAAGTTTTGATGGAATTGTTGAGGCAAAGGGGTTGCCTTGAAAATAAAGCTTATTTATCACGAATTGGCATGTCTAATGGGGCTGTTACTGCGGAGGATCTCTCAACCGAGACAGATAGAACTGATGATAACAATGACAATGAAGAGGCTGAGGATAATCCAGACGAAATGATTTTTGAATCAATTGCAGGGTAGGATGCGGGGGTGTTCTTTCTCAGGGGTGTATTTATAAGGTGCCATGAGCTTCAATTTTGAGTTTACACAGAAAGATTTCTTACCACCTTAATATGGCACTTACTAGGGGCTGAACAGAAAACTTTCTGCATATTTTGGCCAAGTATGCAGAGCATATAAAAGATCACAGCGTGGGGTCTCATCCTCATGGCAAGCAGTGGCTTCTGAGAAATACCCACCCCCATGCAAGAGGATTGCACCTACGACTCTGCTGTAGAGTTTTGAGTTTGGCCATGTAATTGGCCTTGTTTGCTATTTGCCACCTTTGTCTGTTTATTTTGAAAAACTGATTTAGCTTTGCAGTGGGGTAAAAAAGGGAATATCATTCTGTACGCAAAATCTTTTAGGAGGTTCAAATTCAAAACTCAGTTATATTGTATGGGAGATGCATTGCTTTGAATCCCCAGAAATGTATGGAAGTCATTTTTTTTTTCATCTTGCATGAGATGATGATGTAATTGCTTAATATTTAATTTTTAGAATGCAATAATAAAACTAAATGAAGAATAAATGTGAATTAAGTGAATAAGAAAGAAGACGACTTAATTACCCTTTGTTTAAAGAATTCTTAATTACCTTTTGTCATTTTTTTTTAAAATGCTATATTTAAAAGAATGAACTTCAGATCTTTGATTTGAATTTAGGTGAATTTGAATAAGTTTCAATATAATTTTATACTACATATTCAAATTTAAGATCTCTTTAAACATGGAGAAGAGAAAATACCTTATAATACCCTTCGATCAAGTTATTTTTATCTTTTTTTTGGGGGGAGGGAGGGGGGGGGGGTGATTAAATGATTTGAATTTAAAAATTTTATAATATTACCATGAATTATATATTATGAAATTTCTAGATAATACTATTTTATTGGCTAGTTACGGCACAAATTTTTAAATAAAAATAAATACCCACCTTTTTTGCTCTACTGTGAAACATGTGCATTGCATATACAAATGTATATTATAATTTAAATTTAATAACTGAATGTCGCTCTTCGAAGTAAATTAAGATTTTATGGTATGTTCATGCTGTTGTCATTATTATTCTTTTTTGGATAACCCGGAACTGCACCCGAATAAGTCCTTCGGACCCTCTCAAGCGGCACCAAATCAAAGAGCGGTGATCTATCCCAAGACATGTTGTAGGTCAGTTGTGTAAGGTAAGCTTGCAAAGCGAACCCGACACGACTTGAACTTAGGACCTTCATATTACCGCCATGTGTTGGACCCTTGTATTTTTCATATAATGTGAAAACTTAAAACTTTATAATGGATTTGATTTTGGTTTAATGTGGAGTTAGAATGCGTTGTTTAATTGAGGGAAACAAATACAATTTAAGAAACTTACTCAATTTGTCGATCTCCATCAATTTAGGATCCTGTTTATAGAAGAGTTCTATTCAATCTCAAATTTCAAATCAGAAAGTGAGAGTTTTGAATTGAGTAAATAGAAAAAGACATTTTATATTCTAAGATAATTATGATATAACCTAATGAACACATCCATTTAAGGTTTATTTTAAGTAAAAAATTTTGTCTCAGGAAAATAAGAAGGAAAATATTTTTTATTATACTTTTGATAACTTGGGAACTCTAACCACCATCACATCACTTTAGACACTATGATGCGACATCAAATCTGAGGGGTGAAAGTCGTCCGCCTCATTGACGCACCCCTGGTAATTCACCGACGTAACGCCTCAAGGAGGAATTGAACTCATAACCTTGTGATCAGTAAAGTTACAAATCGTCCTTACCACTTGACCTAAAATCAAGGAATCATCATATAAACTTAAAATACATAGGTGAACACTAAGTCTACTTTGAAAGAAACCATTTCCTTCAATTGATTAAACCCAAATTTTCACTGTTGCTCATGCCTTAGAATCAAACCTACTTCCCGCATTAGCTTTACACTTTGACTTTATTATGCCACTTGGCTAGAGTTATTGACTATAAGACCTAATATTTCTGGTTAGTGTCGAGTTTTCACGCTAACTTGATATGCATGGTTGAACATCAGCAAATTGAACTTAAAAGATTGAGACATTTATTTAATATTATTTGCAATAATTATTACTGGTATTAAATGTAAAACATGTACATGTTTTAATAATTTATGTGAAATATTAAATAAATATTTAAATTTTATTAATTGTATTTTTTGGCCTCTATCTATTAATTAAAGAAAATTTCAAATCTCCATCGTTAATATACATACATATATATATATATATATATATATATATTGATAATTCGGGGACTTCAACCACTATCGCATCATTTTGGATACTATGATGCGATACCAAACTCAGGGATGAAAGCCATCCACTCTTTGACGCACTTTTAATAATTTATTGAGGTAAACTCTCAAAGAATAATCGAACTCGTGACCTTACAAGTCCAATATAGCAATTCAACGTTATGCAAATATAAACAAAACCAATCTATATTGTACAATGCACGTGCTCCATCCATGACTAGCTGATGATTTTTAGTTTTTATATATAAAAAAGGTAAAAGAGAAAAAAGAAAGATAGATCACATGCACACAACCCAAGGACAGCTTCAATCCAACCCACCACGCCCAATATTTAATTATAAATACTTAACTAATAATTTGTATTATAATTTTTAATTAATGGTTGGAACCAAAGCCGCATTGTACATTAACATGCCCCCATGCATCGTAACATATCCCATACAATTAATATTCACTACTGCGCTTATGCATGCATGCAAGCAAGATTCTGTATATATATATATATGTAATAATTAATTATCCTTCTATCTTGCACATTTTGTTAAATTACCTTTTTATTTTTTATAATATCAACAGTTAAATTGGGTATTTTATTAATCTGATCTATTAATCAACAGGAAGAAGAAACGGTCGAGATGCAATTTATGAATGGATTAAAGGGAGAAAACTCTCCCCGATCAGTTCATTTGTTTGTATACTAGCTTATAATAGATTAATCTTGACTTGTGAAATAAGCACATTTGTTAATTCATTAATCTAAATTACTAATTTAGATTTGTAATAAGTGCCAATCATTTTAACACACATGTGGCTAAACAAATAATTTGCAGTTGACAGTTATGGGTTGAATCTGGGATAACAATTCAAGGCAGATTTCTGTTAAGCTTCTTGGATTAGTTAGGAGATGTGTGTGGTATATAATGTTGGTTGTTTGTTAAAGTTCATTATGATGATTATTTTTCTTGGCAATAGCAAGATCAGGGAGAGTGTAACACCCCAAACCAGGCAAGTGGGGCACGAAGGTCATGTTTTACATTCACCTGTTACTGATACCATACTCCACAATCTTGCAGCTGAATTAAAACATACAACCTCAAATTTGAATACCAGAGTCTACCTATATACATATTTGTACCTCATTAACAACTGCCAAAACTTATTTATTACATACCAGTACTTAAAAGCATAAACTATGCATAAGTTGTTTATACAAACTTTCTAACATTACCCAAAACGCTACCCTGCCAAAGCCCTAAGCTTGATCTCTCGATGGACCTGAAAACATGATTATGCACTAGGGTGAGACACATTTCAATAAGGAAGAACAAATCATAGCAGTGTGTTGCAAAGTGTTTAAATATTACAAAATATATATTTATTCTTTTTCCATTCACCATTAACTGCAGCTAAGAAACACATCATTAATATCAACATTGATCTCTGATTTCTTACTCACATCTAAAATGCATGAAGACTGGCTTCTGATTTCATACTCATATTCATAATTATTTTTAATAATAATACCTGAAAATAGGGAAGATTACCCACCCATGCAAGTAGCTTCCCTCTGCTCTAATACCAGTATCAGGACACCCTCCTTACTCAGTAAGCCTTCGGGCTATGTATATAGACAAAGTCTCCAAGAATAGGGAAGTTTACTTGCTCATACAAGTAACTTCCTTCTGTTTTGACATCAAACTGAAAATATTAGGGCACTCGCTTTTCTCGGCAAGCTCTTAGCAGAAAGTTTTACCTTGCCATATATATATATATATATATATATATATATATATATATATATATAAAATTAAATTATTATATCATTCATCTCATCAGATCACATTTCACATAAACATACTGTCCACACATGACTCTCACTCATACAAAACACACGGTCCACACAAGACTGGTCCACATAGGACTATCATCAACACATGGTCCACACAGGACAAACATCAACGCATGGTCCACACAAGACTGATTCACACAGGACAAATATCAATACATGGTCCACAGAGGACTAACTTCACACAGAAACATATCGTGGCCCACACAGGCACCACTAACCACCAGTACCAATCCCCATGACTTACCTGTAGTATATCGGTAGAATAACCTCCTCAGGCCTGCCAATGCTCTATCCCAATATATAATGATAATATATGAACTCCTCAGGCCTGCTAACGTACATCGTGATTACATCTAGGCAATATAACAAACTCCTCAGGCCTGCCAACATTATATTGTAATACACACAAATAACCACATAAAATGACCCATATACACACATCACAATATTTGTCACACAACAATCTCAACAACAATATTTACAACCAATCAGAATTTATCACCCAAAAATATTCACAACATGCCAATATCCCTAACCAACCAATGAGCGCAATCCAACAATATATTTCATCATTCTGTACTTACAACAGTCAATTACAATATGAAAGTTGTATTCCTGCCACACAATTTCTTTTCCATGTATATATATATATTATACCAAAGGTCAATATTTTTCCCAAATGATCAACTGTTCAAATACATCATACCTAAATATTTGTGTGTGTGTGTCTATATATATATATATATATATATATATATATATATATATATATATATAATATTATATTCCAAAATTAATCAACTTAAACTTTAATAAAATTCCTTCTATAATTAATTCCCCTTACCTAGGCTTTATAGATTACACCTGCGGAAACCCCGATACGTCGTATGCAACTCTCACCCGAGCCCTAATTCAAAACCCCGAGTTTATTAACACAAACTTTAATAAAATGTTATTTTATCATTCCTTAGGCCCTTTATACTCCATATTATTAATGGAACTTAAAAATACCCTACTTACCTTGGTTTTGGAGTGGTTCCCAAGTACTCTAAATCGAAAATCTGCTCCGCCTATGTTGTAGTGATTCTTTCCAGGAGTCTTAGGGTAACTTCCAATCATTGAATCAGGCTAAATTTGAGTCGGTTTCGAAGAAAATAGGTAGAGGAACTGAAACCCAGAGAGAGAAAATGAGAGGGGAGAGAGAATTTCGCGGAAAGAAGTGCTAAGGCCTATTTATAACCAGGCCCTCGTCGACGAGACACGTGGACTTGTCGACGAGGCCAAGAAGAACATTCGTCGCCAAGGTAAAAATGTTCGTTGATGAGGCGTTTAGAAACCTGAATTTTCCCTACTCTTGGTAATTCCTCGTCAACGAGACGCATATACTCGTCGATGAAACCTAGAAGATCGCTCTTCGATGAGAAGATCAACGTCGTCGACGAGTCCCTGCTTAATTCTTTTAAAATTTATTTTCCCCTTTCTTTTATTTTTCCCTATTCCATTTATTATCTTCCTTATTATTTTAATAGTTAAAATTTTTTGGGTCTTTACATTATCTCTTCCTTAAAAGAATTTCATCCTCGAAATTCATCAATTTCATATTTTCACAATCTTAGGAACTAGCTAACACATTCATGCATTTTAATTAATTCAAATATATGTAGCATCAATTCACTCAAAGTCAAACAAGATTATTACTTATGCAAACGTAAAAATATTACATGTGCCTTTAGCATTGTCTCCCTCAGCCGTACCAAGCATGTAAACAGGCGTCGAGGCGCCACCGTCGCGAGATACCGGGTTGTTCCTCCTATTCTGATTAGGAGAGGGTGCATTGCTTGGTGGAGCATGACAATCACGAGCTATGTGGCCAGGTTTTCCACAGTTATAGCACACGGTATTCACACCTCGACATTCCCCCCAATGCCTTCGATTACATTTGGTATAAAAGGGGCAGAATGCATTCTCCCGGTAATCTCGATTAGCCCTACCGACCTCTGACCCCCAGTATCACGATCTCCCCTCCAAGAATCATCTCGGACATCAGTATATGAGTTGGAAGATATGGATCTCTTCTTCTGTTTTGCCTCTACCTCACACTCTTGTATACTGATCTCAACTGCCATGGCTCTATCAACCAGCACAAAGTAACTCTGAGTCATCAATGCCACCCCCTGAGCACGTATCCCTGACCTCAATCCTTTCTCAAACATCCGGGCTTTCAGCGGCTCGTCCAGAACCATGTGTTGAGAAAAATGTGATAATTCCACAAACTTGGCCACATATTGTTGCACCGTCATTGATCCCTGGGTCAAATGTAAAATCTCTTCCGCTTTCGCCTCTCGAGTGGCAACTGGGAAGTATCTGTTGAAGAAAACCTCCCTAAAACAGCTCCAGGTAATAGATGTATACCCTGTCCGCTGCTCCTCCACCAGTTTCACCGACCTCCACCACCTCTTGGCCTCCCCAACCAATTTGAAAGTGGCGTATTGTACCTTCTGCTCCTCAGTACAGTGCAGAACAGTCAAGAGTTCCTCCATCTCTTGAATTCAGTCCTTAGCTACGATTGGATTTGAACCTCCCTCAAAAGTCAGCGGATTTGTTCGGGTGAACTTCTAAAAAGTGCAGCCCCCATGTAACGACCCCAACCCGTCACATGGCCCGGAGTGCTACTTTAGTGATGTTAGTGTACTTGATACCTTATTCATCATATATAAAATACATATATGCAGCAGAAATAAAATACAAAATCCTCTAATTACATTACCAGAGTTCTAACTATCTTTACACACAACTATATCCATTTTCACATAATTACATCCTATAAAACTAAACAAAAACAAAATCTCTATCTACATACTACCTACATAAATTTACACCTCTAGCCTGGCTCCTCTAGCCCGCTAAACCCGATCTCTAGGATTACCTGAAAAGATAGTTTGTAAAGTAGGGTTGAGACACAGCTCAGTAAGGGAAAGATTAAGTTAATGTCAGTGTGTGTCCAACATGCATTTAGTGTACAGAAAATAACTAGTTCACTAAGTAAATAAACACATTTATGAAAACATTCTTATTTTACACACACACACAATTAGCCGAGTATAGGGAAGATTACCCACCCATACAAGTAACTTCCCTCTGCTCTAATACTATTACTGCTATTAGGGCACTCGCCTTTCTCAGTAAGCCCTCGTAATTATCTTATTAATTAATCGTATTCACATAAATTAACAGATATGCATATAAGACACTCCTTATGACAAACACGCCATTTACTTCCCCATGGAATGGGTTGTGCGGCTTGAAGGCTGGACTAAGCCTGGGTGATCAACCCAAACAAAGTCAAATACAACATCCTCTTCAAACAAACCTCTAGGCATCCACAGCAAAGTTGCAGGTTCAACGCCCTTACTTCAACCTCATGTAGGCAGTCGGCTGGACCCCTTACACTTCTATCTAGACAGTGTGGGTGCACATGGTCTAACTAGCAATGATACCGTGCTCACAATACACTAGTCCCTAGGGTTCCTAAAACATATCATGCAATTTAGATAATAGAAATCATCATTTAAAATATCAATTCACATATATTTCCTATCATTCCAAAAACTTGGCCCCCCGGCCACAAATACAATCCGACATATAGCTGTCAATTAACTCGGTCCTCGACCATCAAATAATAATCGTGGCCCTTGGCCAATCAAATAACACCCGGCCATTGGTCGTTAGTTTAAACTCCTGCATTTCATAAACAGTTCCAGTATTTTCACAAACATTTCCAATGTTTCTCAAACATTTCAGTATTTCACAGAAAATTCAGTATTTTAAAATCTCAAATCCAGATATACAATAATCCATACAAATTAAATCATCTGCCACATGATTTTCCACATTTTAACATATCCATACAAACAAACAAGCTTTCCACCATTCATTTTATTCAAAAATACCATACCATATATCCTAAGTTTGTAAAATCCATTTCAAACGATTGGTTTTCAAAATAACCTTTAAATTTCCAAATGAATAAATAAATAAATATATTTATATAAACATAACAATTAAATTGATTCAAATTTCATAAAATTACTGACTTAACTTAATTCCCTTACTTGATTCCTGAAAAAGCCTACTAACACCCTGGCCTACGCTCCACGACATTCAAAAACCCTTGAGCCCTGAAATTCAAATTTCACCATGTCATTCGTCACAATACCTAGAGTAACTTTCCCTAAAATTTTCCTAAGTTCTGAATACCTTAAATAGCCTAATAAAAGCCTAAATTATCAAACTTATCCTCGATTTAGGATTAGTACCCCGGAGCTCCAATTCGAAAACTCGCTCCAGCTAGATTGTAAAGAATCTCCCCATGAATCTCCTGACCATTTCCGTTCGTTAATGGGTCTTATAGTTTAAGAAAAATTGAGGTAAATTTGAGATTTGACCTTACCCTAGAAGATATGTCTACGCCGTTCCCACGATAGATCCGCTCTAGTAGAAGTGCTGGTGACGGCAAACAAAGCCCAACAGTATTTTCGAATTTCCAATCGGCCGAATGTCGGAGACGAGATGGAGGAGAGTGGGAGAGAGGGGACAGAGAGATGGAACGCCCTTCCTCCGCATTTTTTTTCCTTTTAGTAACTTCCTAAAGATAATCTTCACGAAACTTTACTTTATATATATATATATATATATATATATATATATATATATATATATTATATCATTATAATATTATATTATTTAATTACTAATTAATTAATTATTTTTAAAATTTTTATTTAATTTTAATTAATTTTTTAAATTTAAATAATTTTTTAATTTAATTTTTAAAAATTTTAACTCGTGTTTTTTTTTTTTTTTTTTTTAACGATCACTACATTCTCCCCTCCTTACAAAAATTTTGTCCTTGAAATTTGTTAACCGTTACCAATCACATTTTTAACTCAGTACCCCTATTTATAGAAGAGTCGGTTGCCACCTAAATAGCGGCCCCGTCCCACGTTTATTAACTACCCACACTTATGATGGAAGAATACCGTGGTCACAATACTGCCTTTGGGAAATTACAATAACCATAAAAAATTTTTCCAAAGACTATCCATAATTAAAACTACACACCACTAACTACATAACCTCCTCTAATCCCTCTATATACAATCATACCCTTACCCATTTGGTACTAACCCTCGCTGAACAGCTGCGGGTACTTCTAGTGTATTTCCATTTCTAACTCTTAGGAAACTTCCTCAACTACACGATTTCGCCACAGTACCTTCACTAATGATATATCCTTAGTATGTAGTTCCTATTTTTTCCGATCCAAAATTTGAATTGTTACCTCCTCATATGCCAGAGTATCCCCGATCTCCAACGATTCATAACTAATCACATATGAGGGGTCTGGAACATACCTCCTCAACATGGACATGTGGAACACATCGTGTGTCCTAGACAGTGCTGGGGGTAGTGCTATCCTGTACGCCGCCAAATCAATCCTCTCCAAAATCTTAAACGGCCCAATGTATCTAGGGCTCAGCTTGCCCTTCTTTTCATACCTCATCACCCCCTTCATCGGAGCAATCCTTAAGAATATCATATCACCTACTTTGAATTCTAGCTCCCGTCGGCGGGTATCCGCATAACTCTTTTGTCAACTCTGGGCTACTTTAATCATTTCCTTAATAAGTTTGACTTTTGTAGAGGCCTGCTGAACAAGTTCTGGTCCCAAAATCTGCCGCCTGCCTACTTCATCCCAGTACAACGAAGATCAGCACCAGCGATCATACAAGGCCTCATACGGTGTCATTCCAATGCCGAATTGGTGACTGTTATTATATGCAAATTCAACCAACGACAGATATCGGATCCAATTGCCCCCAAAATCTAACACACATGCCTGTAACATATCCTCGAGAATCTAAATGGTTCGTTTAGACTATCCATCCGTATGAGGGTGAAATGCAGTACTGAAAGTGAGTTGAGAACCCAATGCTCCCTGCAAACTCTTCTAGAAATGAGAAGTGAACCGCAGATCCCGATCTAAAACGATGGACACAAGCATGCCATGTATTCTGACTATCTCTTGAACATAAAGTTCTACTAGCTTACCCATGGAATAACTGATTCTAACCGGAATGAAATGGGCAGTCATTGTCAATCTGTCAACCACTACCCATATGACATTCTACCTATGCAACGCTAAAGGCAATCCCGATACAAAGTCCATCGAGATATGCTCCCACTTCCACGTAGGGATGTCCGGTAGTTGAAGTGGTCCCACTGGCCTTTGGTGTTCTGCCTTCACATGCTGACATGTTAAGCACTGACCCAAAAATTTAGCAATTTCCCTATTCGTGTTACTCCACCAGAACGATTCTCACTAGTCTCTATACATCTTTGTGCTACCTAGGTGAACAGTATAGAGAGAACGGTGAGCTTCCCCTAGAATTGTCCTCTTTATCTCTGCATCATCTGACACACATAATCGAGTGTGAAATCTGAGAACTCCATCCTCAGCAACATTAAAGTCTGTGTGCTGCTCATCCTGTATCTTCTCTACAATCTCCATTAACTCTACATCTTTCAACTGAGTTATTCTGATTCTCTCTTGTAAAGTCGGTTGAACCACCAGATTAGAAATATATGTCTGATGATTCCTTTTTACCAATTCTACACCCAACCTCTCCAGGTCCATCCTGATCTGGTGTGAAACCATAACTGCTGAGGCTAACGTACCCCTAGATTTCCACCTCAATGCATCGACTACCACGTTTGCCTTTCCTAGGTGATAGCTAATGGTGTAGTCATAATCCTTTATCAACTCAAGCCATCTGCGTTGTCTTATATTCAACTCCTTTTGGGTGAAGAAGTAGTTGAGACTCTTATGGTCGGTAAAGATCTCGCACCTTACACCATAAAGGTAGTGTCGCCAAATCTTCAATGCAAAAAAAATTGCTGCTAGCTCCAAGTTGTGCGTAGGATAGTTCTTTTCATACTCTTTCAACTGGAGAGACGCATACGCAATGACTTTCCCCTACTGCATTAGAACACCACCAAGTCTCTTCTGTGATGCATTACTGTAAATTACAAATCCACCCTCACTTGATGGAAGGGTCAACACTAGGGCAGTGACAAGACACTGCTTCAACTCCTGGAAGCTCTGCTCACATTCATCGATCCAGTCAAACTTCACATTCTTCCTCGTGAGTCGTGTCAAAGACCCTGATAACCTGGAGAACCCCTCGACAAACCGACAGTAGTATCCGATAAGACCTAGGAAACTTCTGACTTCCTGCACATTCTTCGGCCTTGCCCAATCAACCATAGCCTCTACTTTGCTTGGATCCACTAAAATCCCTTCCTTGGATACCACATGACCCAAAAATGAAACCTGCTCTAGCCAGAATTCACATTTCTTAAGTTTAGCAAATAACTTCTTTTCCCTGAGCACCTGAAGTACTAGTTTCATAGGAGCTTCATGCTCCTCAGGGCTCCTTGAATAGACCAAAATATCATCTATGAACACAATAACAAACTAGTCTAAGTACTCGTGGAATACCCTATTCATCAGATCCATAAATACTGCTGGAGCATTCGTCAACCCGAACGACATAACTAGGAACTCGTAATGGCCGTACCGAGTCCGAAAAGTAATCTTTGATACATCATTTGATTTAACCTTCACCTGATGATATCTAGATCGTAGATCGATTTTAGAGAAAATCTACGTACCCTAAAGCTGATCAAACAGTTCGTCAATTCGGGGTAATGGATACTTGTTCTTCATAGTTACCTTATTAATCTCTCAGTAGTCGATGCACATCCTCATCGACCTGTACTTCTTCTTCACAAACAACACCGGTGCACCCAGGGCTTTGATAAACCCCTTGTCTAAAAGCTCTTATAGTTGCTCCTTTAACTCCTTTGATTAAGCTAGAGTCATTCTATATGGGGCTTTGGAGATTGGTGTTGTCCCTGGAATCAGATCAATTGCAAATTTCACCTCACAATCAGGAGGCAACCTCGGTAAATCCTCTGGAAAAACAACAGAGGACTCCTTTATCATTGGGATATCTTCCAACTTGAGTTCCTCGTTTGGCGCTTCCTTCAACATCGAAAGGTAACCCTGAAATCCCCCCAAAAGTAACCTCTTTGCCTAGATAGTCGAAAGGATCCGTGGTGCCGAACACACACATGACCTCACAAATACAAACTCATGCTCCCTAGGAGGTCTGAATACCCCTCCTTCCTGTGACAGTCAATGCTCGCGTAGCTGGATGCTAGCCATTCCATGCCCTAAATAATTTCAAAACCATGCATATCAAGGACTATTAAACTAGTAGACAACACTCTCCCCTGAATATCTACTGGATAATCCCTGATCACCTTACTACATATTAACACTGACCCTTTCAGTGTGCCCACTCCTAACTCAGTCTCTAACAGTTAAACCCCTAACCCACATGGTTCAACAAATCCCTGAGAGACAAACGAGTGGGTTGCACCTAAATCAAATAATAAAACGACACTATCTGACAATATGTAAATAGGATATAACCCGACTTAGAACTTTCAACCTTAACATAATTAATACAAATATGGAATAATGGAATTGATATAATATACGAGTTCTAATTTAATAATTCATATTTCAATTCTATCATTAAACCATTTAGGTAAAAATATCCATTCTAACATTAACTTCACACACATACCCACTCATACTAATATTCCAACCTAAATTTCTTGAGTTCAAGTCCCTCAACCTAGAAACGAAACCATCAATGGATTTACCATGGTTTTCTGAAACTTGCGACTTATTTAGAAAATAACAGAAGTATGTCAATAGATTTCTAACTCCAAGCTTCCAGACCAAAGCCCATCTTAACCTACCCACTCCTATCCCTATCTTATCTCAACTTATATTCTAGTAATTATCAATCCTCAAAGTCTGCAAAATCTAGCAACCTAGGCTCTGATACCACTTGTAATGACCCCGACCCGCCACGTGGCCTGGAGTGCTACTTTAGTGATGTTAGTGTACTTGATACCTTATTCATCATATATAAAATACATATATGCAGCGAAAATAAAATACAAAATCTTCTAATTACATTACCAGAATTCTAACTATCTTTACACACAACTATATCCATTTTCACATAATTACATCCTATAAAACTAAATGAAAATAAAGTCTCCATCTACACACTACCTACATAAATTTACACCTCTAGCCCTGCTCCTCTAGCCCGCTAGACCCGATCTCTAGGATTACCTAAAAAGATAGTTTGTAAAGTAGGGGTGAGGCATAGCTCAGTAAGGGAAAGATTAAGTTAATGTCAGTGTGTGGCCAGCATGCGTTTAGTGTGCAGAAAATAACCAGTTCACTAAGTAGATAAACACATTTATGAAAACATTCTTATTTTACACTCACACACACAATTATCCGAGGATAGGAAAGATTACCCACCTATACAAGTAGCTTCCCTCTGCTCCATTACTATTACTAGGGCACTCGGTTTTCTCAACAAGCCCTCGTAATTATCTTATTAATTATTCATATTCACATAAATTAACAGATATGCATATAAGACACTCCTTATAACAAACACGCCATTTACTTCCCCATTAACATACTGTAACAATTAACATACTCTGGTACCACAACATTAACCTAAGCAGTGAGAAGCAGAATCATATAAACATAACCATAACCATTATATACAATACCAGAGTTCTGAAATGTTTTCCAATATATACAAATATAACTGTATTCCAAAAATATCCTCAACGGGTGAGGGCTATACGTGCTTGTCTATCTGGATCACCTGAAAAATGTTGCAACATTGGGATGAGCCAATGCTCAGTAAGAAGAAATATGCTATTACTAGTGTGTGGCAAATGAGCTACTATACATATATCATGAAATCTGTTTTCTTATAAACATGAATAACTGAATACAAGAGTACAGTACAAATAATAAAATACACCACCCCTTTTCCCTATTGCTTAACATAATAGTATTATGGTTATAATTCAAAGTACTTCTAATGTATATAAGTATGATCCCTGTTTCTGTAAATCCGTACGTATGTAATAGTAACTAAAACTGTTCCCTATGGCTATCTGTGTCATGACATGCCCCCTCATAACAAGGTTGTGCGGCCTGTAGGCTGGATTTACCTTGACTAGCCAACTAGGAACAAATCACTGAACTCCGTCAGCCGACCTGCCCACCTCAATCCATATCTGGATGGGGAGCCTAACCTCTTCAAGGGCTTAGGTGGTCAACCTTACCACGTATTATCTGAATAGGTGGTTGCACTCATAAAGTAACATAATATCTGTAGTAACGGTACCGTGCTCTGTAGCTACAAGTCCAACAGGGTCTGATATCATATAATATATTTCTATACATATATAACTGATTTACCATGATTCTGAAGTACTGAAATAACCATGATGTTGCATAAACTGTAACTGTAGTTCATACGTAATACTGCTGAGAATTATATATATTCATAACACTGAAACTGCATATTCATAATACTGAGATTCGTATAATCATGGTACTAAAATCCGTAAAATCATGAAACTAGCATTCGTAAAACATATACCCATACCATATTCATATTCACAAGCCACACCATACATAAATACATAATTTTTGTAATTAAATAAGTTGTATAGTATTTTAAGAAATACCTAGCATACCATATTTCCCTTACCTGACTACTGGAAAGCTCCTAGAGAATACAAGCCTAACACCCTCTGGTCCTCCTACAAAACACTCTAAAACCAACATATGCCAGAACATAATATCAGTATTTTTCTGCCTATATCATTTCCTATAACTGTCATGAGGCCAAAAACTGGATAAAAGACCTTACCCTGAATTTGGGATGAAATCTAACTTCATTTCTCTGATGATCCACTCCGGCAGACTTGTGGAGAACTCCGCCAGGAGCGTCGTGGTAACCTCGGATCGTCGATTCAGCAACTGGTGGGGCTGGAATGGAAGAGAGAAGGGAGAGAGTGGCGTAGAGAGAGAGAGACGCGGTGAAAAATGAGAAATATCCCGGTTTTCCTCTATTTATACTGCCAGATTCGTCGACGAGACACATCACCTCGTCGACGAATCCTTCATTAAATTCGTCGACGAAGTCCTGTATTCGTCAATGAAATTCAGGCTACCTCGGAACCCCTCTCGGTACTTTCTCGTCAACAAAACCCTATGTTCGTCGACGAAATTCTTAAACCTTCATCAACGAAACCCTGTGTTCATCGACGAAGCTTGACAATTTTCTTAAAATTATTTTATTCTCCAAAATGCAATGTCATCGACGAAATCCACGGCCTTCTTCTATTTTTGTATCTATTTTCTCTCCCTCTTTATTATTAAAATGCTATTATTCTTTGGGTCACTACACGATTACCCTGTTTATAGGGTAAGTTTGTACAGAGTGTTGTATTTTGGGGTAGATGGTATCGGAGAGAGATGTAAAATATAACTATAGTCTAGAAATACTGAATTCTAGTATTGTATGTGTATATATGGTTGTATGTTTTATGTTTTTCCGCTGCATAGGTATGTTTATTGTAAACAGGAATACCCAGTGCCTTCTGAGGCCTGAGATTTAATAGCAGGGGGAATCAGAGTAGGTCATATGTGTTTAAAAAAAATTATTTAATTTTTGAGGTTGTTACAGTGGTGGTATTCGATCGTTAACGTGACTGAAGATTTAAGGAAAAATTGAGGAGAGAGTGAAAGGTTATCTTACCTCAAGAGTAGTGCCTACGATGCTCCTACGACAAATACACTTTAGTTAAAATGTCGGTGGCAGAGAATGAAACCTAGAGATATCTTCCATTTTTTGATCGGCGCCTGTTTAACCGAGAAAATTGAGGAGAGAGAGAAGGAGGGACGGAGGAGAGACTGGCGAGAGCAGGAGAGAGAGAGAGAGAGAGAGAGAGAGAGAGAGAGAGAGAGAGAGAGAGAGAGAGAGAGAGAGAGAGAGAATTGATGGCCAGTTGGGGGCGCCTCTTTGATTTCTCAATTCAATTCCTTCCTGAAGAATGTATATGTATATTTATTAAATTAACATTATATATATATATATATATATATATATATATATATATATACACATCTTTATTCCAATTAGTTTTCTTTCATTAGAATATATTCATTTTATTTGTTTAATTAAATAATAATTAATATATTATTATTATTATTATTATTATTATTATTATTATTATTATTATTATTATTATTATTATTTCTTGGGTTACCACACATATGCTTATAATCTTAAGGCTGATTGGATTCATCAATAAAGGTTCTTCCGTTAGGTTCTCACTGTGCATGTAGGGGCTACATTGGCTGAACCACATAAATACGTGTTTTTTTTTTTTTAATTCTTTCAAACAATTAATTTCTTTTCTTTGTTTATTCAACTCTACAAGATTTACTTCAATTTGACATAAGTTCTAATTTTACATAACAGATATGAGTTTCTAACAAGATTAATATGGAATTAATAAATAAACAATGACTATTCTCCAATGAAAAAATTACTAATTTAAAATTTTACTAGAATTTTTAAAGTTAAAACATGATTGAAGCATGTTTTAGTAAAACTCTTCTGGTACTCAATATGTAATATTATATTTTTATAAATAATATTTTTAAAATTAAGATATTAATTCACCTCCCTAACATTTGGGCTTAAAATTTTATTACCGTTTAAATTCAAAACTCGTCATTGTATTAAAAAAATTAATCATCAAATTAACAATCTAATTCAGCTACTACTGCATAAACTAAATCATCAAATTAAAACCTTAAACTTATTTATGTTCCTTCCTTTTATTTACATTTTTCTTTTAAATAAAATAAAATTTTGAGTCAAAACTTTAATGCTCCAAATTTAAGTTTGAATTAAGCAATCAAAGACAGCACTAATCATTAACTTTTGAGGCCAATTTCATTTGCACCCCCGCGAAGGACACCGCAGTCATAATACGAATTTCTAAGGGTGTTTCCGTCATTTCACAAAGCTTAACAAATAACGGCCACACTACAAAAAGGCCACAAGAAGAAGCTTCAGTTCTCATCAATGGCAGACTTCCAAAACCCCGCTGTGATGCCCAACCTCATCACCTCCATGTCTTCTCTACTTCAGAGAGTCGCCGATTCGAACGATCTCAACCGTCAGCTTTTTCCTCAGAAGATCTCCGTCTTCCACAGCCTCACCCGCCCCACCATTTCCATCCAGAGCTATCTCGAGAGGATTTTCAAGTACGCCAATTGCAGCCCCTCTTGTTTCCTCGTCGCCTACGTTTACCTCGATCGGTTCTCTCGCCACCACCCCTCGCTTCCCATCAATTCCTTGAATGTTCATCGATTGCTCATCACCAGCGTCATGGTTGCGGCAAAATTCTTGGATGATATGTGAGTTTTTGGGTCTTTTTTTCAAGAAAAAAAATGAGATTTAAGTTTGTTTCTCGAACGAAGATTAATTTCTGGATTTGATGAAGGATTCCGGAGAATGAAAAATTTTGGAACTCTCGGATCTTAAATATTATGGAATTTGAAATTCCTTATAAAAAAATTTTGATTTTCTTGGATCTAAAATATTCTACAATTTGAAATTTCCCTTATAACTTTTAAGTCCGTAACGTCTGGTTTATTAGTGTATGCACAAGAAATTGGGATTTCAAAATTTATTCTCTGATTTCCTTCTATTGCTAAAATTTAGTCCCTCTATGAGTTTGTTTCTCCCGGAAATACAAAATTCCTGTAACCCTGAAACCCTATTGACAAATTTCGATTTCCATTTTCAAAAATTTTCAGGGTCCATTAAAAACCCATTTGATTTGAACTTTTCTTTTTCAAAAAATCACGTTACTCATATTTTTCACTTAAAATTGAGTAGTTCCAAATAGACATGAGCATGTGCACCCTGCTTGTTTTGGCCGACAGCCACCCAAGATGAGATTGATTGATAAAAGGGCCACGTACACTGTTCAAACGCCATTAATGACATAAATAAGACCTTATATCATACCTTTGCCATTATTTTCCAATCCTCTGTCTTGTGCTGGTGGGTCGTTTGGTGATTAATCAAATCACCCTGATTCCAATTTTACCATTTGTCCTGTTTCCCCCTGCTTCACATATATATAATTAAAAATCTCACCATGCAACACTCGTTATTATATTAACGAATCCCTTCTTTATTATGTACGCTCTGAAACTTGCAGATACTACAACAATGCTCACTATGCCAAAATTGGAGGAATCAGCACGGCAGAGATGAACTTTCTTGAAGTGGATTTTCTGTATGGATTGGGTTTCCACTTGAACGTGACACCTATCTCCTATAACACCTACTGCTCCTACCTCCATGCTCACATGTTGATGCTGCAATCTCCCCTGCACTTCCCACTGCCAGAGTCTCCTCCAGGCTTTGCTGCAAGATCATCATCGTTGAAGCTCCAATACTTGTGCTTCAATGAAGATGAATCCTCCCACAAAGAGCAGCAGCTAGCTGCCTAAGTGAGATTCATGAAGCTCTCCAATTAATTGTAGTTGAAAATTGAAATTAGAGATTGTGAATCCCTCCCTCTTTTTTGTCTCTTCTTCTTTTCTTGTATGGGAAAATGTTTTGACTTGTAAGCACAGCTGGTATGTACAGATGGGGGTCTTTGCTTTACAGTCTGGCTATAAAATTTCCCTTGTGTTCATCAATTTTTGCTTAAATTAGAGATCCCCTTTTTGTTTTTCTTTTTTTCCTTGAGTTTTAAATTTGACAATTCTATTAGAGATGCTTTGTAGCAACCCAAAAAATTATGCTATATTTTTTTTCCCATATAAAATAAGTCTGCTCTGAAATCACGACTGTAGCGCCTCAAACTCAATAGGGCTCGCAGTGCTAATATTCTGTAGATAATTTAAATATACAACCAACGGAAGTAAGATATACTTTTATAATCATGCATACCAGAGTACTACCTCTCAACCTTGATATTAATATCTCCTCAAAACATATTACAACCCCGAATAATCAAAACAACTATATATAAACAAAATATTGTCCCAACACTACTCACTCTCAGCTAGCTCGCTTAGGTCCTGTCTTGAAGCTCCTAAACTCAGTTTCCTGAAGGTCCTAAAATATTTGTATATTTAATAGGGTGAGATACTTCTCAGTAAAACGGAATAAATTATTGTCAGTTTGTGGCTAATATAAGTTCTCATGAATTTAAACACTTTCTTTAATTTAATTTTTTGACAGATATTGACATTTGTACAACATAACTCACACCTATACAATTAAAAATACACATTTCTTTCAGAATATAAAACAGTTCGTTTAAATAACCCAATTTACATAAATTACATATATACGCAAAAGAAACCCCCTTTTGGACATACAACATCATCATGTATAAACTCCTACGATTGGGTTGTGCGGTCCGAAGACTTGACCTAGCCTTGGCTGGCCTACCACTAGGCTAAGTCAAACCTTATGTCTGCAAGTTCGATTTGTCTACCCAGTTTGGTCTAGACTCCCGGGGGGGGGGGGTACACAACCCTTTCGTGGCCAAATCGACTTTTCATTACCAACACTTCTATCCAGAACAGTGTGGTTGCACTATCTCAAATACTAGCTACGGTAGCGTGCTCTCATCACAATTGGTCTTCAAGGTTCTTAAACCATATAATGCAATTTAAGTAATAAAATTGTAATAAAATTTTCATTTCCGTATTTCAATATAAATGTCAAATCAAACCTGGCACTCAGCCGTCATATCAAACCCGACTCTTAGCCATCATATCAAACCCAACTCTCAGGCGTCATATCAAACCCAGCTCTTAGCCGTCATATCTGATTTCACAAATTCCACCACATTTCTAGTATTTCCATCAAATAGCTCAAATCACATTCTTACGATAATACCACAAAAATACTCAGATGCAAATATGCAGTAAAATATAATTAAATCTCATGTCACACAATTTATTCAATAATTATAATTATATAAAGTACTGGAAAACATTTCATTTTATTTCCAATATCTATTTTACCGAAAATATCGATTTAATTATCTCCACCATTTATTTAACTCAAAATATGTATTTAAAGGAAAAACGAAGATAACCAACCCTACTGTGATACCCCGTAGAAGAAAGACTTAAAAAGAATTTGATGTTACTACCCATATCAATAAGGTGCACCTTTTTTTTCGGGAGCATTTCCATAAGAACTCTACGGTAAGCGTGCTTGACTTGGAGTAGTCTTGGGATGGGTGACCTTCTAGGAAATTTTCTCAAAACGCGTGTGAGTGAGGACAAAACACATTGAAAAGGACACGTGTTAGTCTGTGGGGCCAGTCATTAGTTCGATAAGGTCCCCTTCCCTATTGTCTGGTCTAAGTGGAGGAGGAGAGACGCAGTGCTCCCTGACAGACCTACGTTGGAGCGTTACAAAATGGTATTAGACCCATTACCCAGTTGGAAGTATGATAAAATTCACATCCCCTAGGTTTGGAAATGTGGGTTCGCAATGAGGACGTTACGTTCTATAAGTGGGGGAGACTGTGATACCCCGTGGAAGAAAGACTTAAAAAGAATTTTATGTTACTACTTATATCAACAAGGTGCACCTTTCTTTTTAGGAACCTTCCCATAAGAACTCCACGATTAAGCGTGCTTGACTTGGAGCAATCTTGGGATAGGTGGCCTTTTGAAAAGTTTTCTTATGAAGCGTGTGAGTAAGGACAAAACACACTGAAAAGGATACATGTTGGTCTGTGGGGCCAGTCATTAGTCCGATAAGTCCCACCCCCTGTTGTCTGGTCCAGGTGGAGGAGGAGAGACGCAGTGCTCCCTGGCAGACCCAGGTTGGGGCGTTACACCTATTCACTTTAATTCTTTACAAACTACATGTAATGACCTGAATAATTATAATACTTAAATGATAATAAAGAGGGAGGAGGAAGTGTGTGAGTGAGGACAAAACACACTAAAAATGACACATGTTGGTATGTGGGGCCGGTCATTAATCCGATAAGGCCCACCCCCTATTGTCTGGTTTAGGTGGAGGAGGAGAGATGCAGTGCTCCCTAGCAAACCCAGGTTAGGGCGTTACACCTACTCACTTTAATTCTTTACAAAATACATGTAATGACCCGAATAATTATAATATTTAAATGATAATAGAGAGGGAGGAAATAGAAATGGGAGAGGAAAAGAAAGAGGCAGCAGGCCTTGTCGATGAAGTTACAATTGGACTCATCGACGAGGGTACGATTCGTAGACGAGAAAATACCAAGAGAGGTTTTTGGTGATTCTGAATTTCGTCGACGAGGAGAGAGTTTGTTGACGAGTTGTCTTCATGACCTCGTCAACGAGGTGACGTGGCTCATCAACGAAGTTCAGTGTATAAGTAGGGGTAAAATTCATTTTTAGCCGAAAACCTGTGCAAATCACTTCTCTCTCTCTCTCTCTCTCTCTCTCTCTCTCTCTCTCTCTCTCCTATATGCCCCTCCTACCTTCTCTCTAAGATCTCGGGCCGATTTTCTGCCGGTTCGACAATCTGAATCCATCACAACGCTCCTAGGAAAGTTCTCTGCAAGTCTGCCGAAGTGGATCATTGGTGGGACGAGTTTGGAATTCATCCCAAATTCAAGGTAAGGCTTTCTACTCAATATTTGACTTCTTGACAGTTGTAGAAAGGGTAGTACGCGTTGAAATACTTAAGTTTAGTTATGAGGAATGTTGTTCTTAGGGTGTTGATCGGGGAACCCTGCGGGTGATGAATTGTTTTCTTAGGAGGCTTTTTCAGGAATCGGGTAAGGGGATAAACTAAGCTAGTTATTTTATGAAAATATATGTATGTTATTACAACATCTGATTTGAGGAAAATAAATATATTTATATATGCTTTATGATTGGGAAATACTGCTGTAAAAGATGATATGTTTAAGTATGTATGAAACCTATTTCGTGTGGCATGAGTAGAATTTATAATGAAATACTATTTTCTGGGAATATGATAAAGATATGGATTTTTATAATGAAAAATCGGCGTACGGGGTGTACAGGCCGAGCTATGTGTATGATTTTTTGGCATACGGGCCAAGTTATGGATATGATTTTCCGGCGTACGGGCCGAGTATGGTAAAATATGAAATACCAGCGTACGGGCTAATGATTTTCATGATATACGTATATATGCAAAATGATATGATTGATTTGATAATTAATGATATGAAATATCCATGTATCACAGTTTCATTATATGTTATATGTTATCAGAATCTGGTTGGTTTGGTTTAGGCTAGCACTTGCACGGTACCGATGCTATGTGTTCATGATTCATCATGATATTTGTGTTAATGCTACTGTACGGAGTGGCGTGAGGTTGGATGGTCGATGTGGTTTTAAGAAGTGTGAGCGCCCCTGGTATACGGATCATGTCTGGCAGACCCATCGGATTTACAGATTGTACTTTTGACTTGGCAGTGGTCGACCAACCATTGTCAGGTCCCGCCTTCGGGCCACACAACCCAGTCATGTGGGGGTAATACATGACAACAGTCAACTAACCTACTAGGGTTGTTTTTGTATTATATTTATATGAGATGAATTGTTCTATGAGGATCTTGTATGTTCTGTTATGCTTTGATTATACATGTTTTTCCTAGAAATGAGATATACAGTTTTACTGGTTATGTTTATGTAAATAATTATTACTCATGTTGCCACACACTAGTATTAGTTTATTTCCCTTACTGAGAGATGTCTTACCCCGAATAACATGAAATTTTCAGGAGCTCCTGATAGAAGAGCGGGTAAAGCTCCGCTGTAATAGTTACGGCTGATCTGCCCTTTCTGAAGGGTATGTATTTTGTGATAGGGTCAGTTGGATTTTGTGGGAATGACCCTAGGACTCTTCCGGGTGGTTTATGTATGTATATACAGTGGATATAGCAACTCTGGTATTGTGATAGATTATATTGTATATGGTATTATGAGTTATTTATGATTTTATGTTTCCTGCTGCTTAGGTTTCTGTTTGTGTTTCTGTTATATCTCTGATACCCACGGGTTCAGGTTGATTATGATCTACTGAATTTATTATACAAATTTTGTATTATTTTTTAAGAAAAAGGAAAAAATGTGGAAATTAAGCAGATCGTTACAATAAATATAATAAATCAAACCAATAATTTTAACTGGTCACATCATTCAGAAAATTTATTATAATAACCTAGAAATCAAATACTTTAATTCAATCAATTCAATTTTAAAATAAAATTTATTATAATATCCCTAAACTCCCAAACACCAGTTTAATTAACTCATAATAATAATAATAATAATCCAAAATCCAATTTCCACATAATAGTCAGAAAAAATTTTATATAATTCATGTAATCTCATATGACAATTTAATCGGTTAAATTATAAAAAATCCTAACATAATAATTTATTCCTCTTACCTCATCTCAAGTGCCTACGACGCTCCTACGACAAATCCACTCTAGTTAAAATGTTGGTGTCCGAGATCGGAATCCAATAATATTTTCTATTTTTCAATCGGGGCACTTATAACCGAGAAATTGAGGAGAGAGAGAAAGATAAGAGATATGTGAGGAGAGAGATGAGATGGCACAGGAATTTTTGTGTATAGGGGGTCTCAGTGAATGAAATAAATTTTGGTTAGGAAGCCTCGGGTAACTTATAAATATATATCCATATATATATATAATACTATATTATATTAATAAATTAATAATTTATTTATTTATTTATTTTTGGAATCACTACATTCTCCCATCCTTAAAAAAAATTTCATCTTCGAAATTTGCTAATCAACATTCTTTCCATCTAAAAACCAAGCACTTACCTAAACAGTCAGACTCATCTTACTAGTGTTGGGCCTCATTAGATAGGTGTGGATACCTCTGACGTATTTCCTTCTCTAATATCTCGAATGACCAATATATCTACGGCTCAGTTTACCTTTCTTCCCAAATCTTATAACTCCTTTCATTGGCGCAATTTTTAAGAATACGTTATCTCCTACGCCAAACTCCAGCTTTTGACGACGGTATTTGCATAGCTTTTCTATTGACTCTAAGCTGCCTTGATTCTGTCTCGAATCAACTTGATTTTATTAGATGTTTTTTGAATCAATTCTAGCCCCAAAAATCTACCGTTCTCCAACCTCATCCCAATACAACAGAGATTGGCACCTGCGACCATACAATGCTTCATATGGTGTCATATCGATACTAGCTTGATAGTTATTATTGTAGGTGAATTCCACCAGTGGCAAAAGCTAGATCCAACTACCTTCGAAATCCAGTAAACAGGCCCTCAGTATATCCTCTAAGATCTGAATTGTTCACTCCGACTGTCTGTCAATTTATGGGTGAAATGCAGTATTGAAAGTAAGTTAAGATCCCAAAACTTCCTACAAACTTTTCCAGAACCGAGAGGTGAATCGTGGATCTCGATCACAAACAATGGACATAGGCACGCCATGGAGTGTAACGACCCGAAAAATATTGATATTCAAATATTAAAGAGAGAGGAAAATGGAAACAAAAACAGAACGAGGCAGTAGGCTTCGATGACATCGCATTTTAGAGATAATAATAATAATAATTTCAAGGAATTACCCAGGGATTCGTCGATGAATACAGGGTTTCGTCGACGAGAAAATACCGAGAGGGGGTGTGGAGCAGCCTGAATTTCATCGACGAATATAGGGACTCGTCGACGAATTTAATGAAGGACTCGTCAACGAGATGACGAGTCTCGTCGACGAATCGGGCAGTATAAATATATAAAAACTGGAATTTTTAATCATTTTCAGCGCTCCACTCTCTCTCCTCTCTCTCTCTCTCTCTCTCTCTCTCTCTCTCTCTCTCTCTCTCTCTCTCTCTCTCTCTCCTCTCTCTACGAATCCTCTCCCTTCTCTCTTCGATCCCGGCCCCACCAGTCGCCGGATCGACGATCCAAAGCTACCACGATGCTCCTGGCGGAGTTCTCCACAAGTCTGCCGGAGTAGATCGTCGGGAAAATAAAGTTGAATTTCATCCCAAATTCAGGGTAAGGTCTTTTATTTAGTTTTTGACTTCCTGACAGTTATAAGAAATGATGTAAACTAAGAAATACTGATATTTTGTTCTGGGGGATTGCATTTTCAGGATGTTGGGTTAAGAACCCTGCGGGTATAGAGCCAGATTTTTATAGGGGGTTTTTCAAAGTTGAGGTAAGGAAAATATGCTATGCTATGAATTTTCATAATGCTATTAGAGATTTTCTCAACGCATATTTATTCCAGTTTATTATACAGTATTTATAGGATATGAATTTAAATGTTGTGTGGCCTTAGGGGATTTTCATGTGATGAAGAAATTTATATAGCTTTTATAATGTATCATACTATACTGAATACACAATTATTGACAGTATATACAGTTTATATAGTTTTTTTCAGTATATGAGATTATACAGAATATACAAATACAGATATATATATATATATATATTCACAGAGATTATACAGAGAATGTACATGCATATATAGTTTTTATATGAATAGTTTTATGAAACAGATATGTACATATATACATACACATGTACACAGTTACTCATATCAGTATTTATATTACAGCTTTACACAGAACAGTAATACAAAGTTATAGCATGTCATGTTTCCTATTACCATAACATACAGAGTATACAGAAAAAGTATATAGATAGATACATATATAGAGGTAGCATCAAGATGCTACGGATACAGTATACAAAAATTACAGAAAGATAGAGTTATGGTAATTTTGGAAACATGACGGAAATAGTAAAAAAATAGATATGTATATATGTATATAGTATCATATCCCTGTGAAAAGATTACAGACAGATATAGTACAGATTTAGATTACAGAGCACGGTACCGTTGCTATATTTAGATAGAGTGCAACCACACATTTCAGATAGTGTGTGGGTACCGTCTAACCGTGTTCGGAGAGGATGGAGCTCCTCAGTACGCTGGGTAGAGGGGGGCCGGTTAGACGAGGTACTAGCCAGTCCCGCTCCTAGGAGAGGATGCAGTTTGGTCGGGGTAAGGTAGTGTAGAGTATATTGACTTATCTGGAGGGCCGACCAGATAGAGTCCCGCCTACGGGCCACACAACCCTGTCATGAGGGGTCAAATCATGATGTACAGAGTCCCAGGGATAAAGAATAGATATGTATATGTATACAGTTTTACAGTTTATGATGAGTATAGTATGATATTATTAGTATGAAAATAGAAAATACAGATGATACAGTACATTTTAAATTGAGTAAGAATAGATATGTTTTACAGATTATTTATTGCATTACAGTTCAGTTGCTATTTTTAAGTATTCTTAACTTAGTTGTCACACACTAGTAATAGCATATTTCCACTTACTGAGCGTCGACTCATCCATTACCTTAACGTTTTTTAGGTGAGCCAGTTAGGCGAGCAGATCAGGCTTGCAGATAGAGTGTAGCTCAGATCACACTGGTTATAGGGTGACTTTTTGACAGAGTTGTGTATGTTTTGGGATAGATGATACTGGAGGGGCATTTTTGTATGGTTAGTATATTGTGGATTCTGGTATTGTACAGTTTATATATAATGGTTATATGATTTATGTTTTCACTGTGTAGGAATGTTTATTGTATATATTTATATATATATATATAAAATGTATGTGAATTTTGAGGGTGTTACATGGAGTCTAACTATCTCTTGCACATAAAGTTCTGTCAGCCTATTCATGGAGTAACTGACTCTGATCGGAACAAAATGTGCAGTCATTGTCAGCCGATCCATAATTACCCAAATGACGTTCTCTCAATGCAACGCTAACAGTAACTCCGTGACTTTCCATGGAGATGTGTTCCCACTTCCACTCAAGAATGTAAAGTGGTTGCAGTGGTCCCGTTGGTCTCTAATGTTCCGCTTTCACTTGCTGGAATATTAGACACTGTTCCATTAATCGGGCAAGCTCCTTCTTCATATTACTCCACCAAAAGGATTCTCACAAATCTCTATACATCTTTGTACTCCCTAGATGTACGGTATAAAGAGAGCAATGAGCCTCCTCCAGAATCACCCTTTTAATCTCTGCGTCGTTAGGTACTCATAGTCTGGTGTGAAATATGAGAACCCAATCATTTGAGATATTGAAATTTTTTTGTTGCCCACTCCGTACTTTCTCCACAATTTTCACCAATTCTGTATCATTTATCTGAGTAGCTTTAATCTTTTCCTGCAAGGTCGGCTGGATTACTAGACTTGCGATAAATTCCAAGTGATTCCCTTCCACCACTTCCATGCCAAACCTCTCTAGGTCCATCCTGATCTAGTGTTGGGCCACTACTGCCGAAACTGATGCATCCACTAACTTCTGACTCAAAGCATCAACTACCACATTATCTTTCCTTGGGAAATAACCGATGGTGCAATCATAGTCTTTTTTAAGTTCAAGCCATCTTCTCTATCTTATATTCAACTCCTTTTGTGTGAAAATATAACCTTTCCCCGTTGTATTAGTATGCACCCGAGCCCTTTTTAATACGCATCACTATAGATTACAAAACCCCCTTCTCCTGAAGGAATTGTCAGCACTGGTGCAGTGATCAGCCGTTTCTTTAACTATTGAAAACTTTGCTCACACACATTTGTCCACTCATATCTCATATTCTTCCTGGTCAACTTTGTCGGAGGACTTGATAACTTAAAGAAACCCTCCACAAATCGGAGATAGTATCATGTCAATCCCAAGAAACTCCAGACCTCGTGGACATTTTTTGGTCTTGCCTAGTCCACTACAACCTCTATCTTGCTCAGACCCATAGAAATACCATCCTTGGATATCACGTGCCCCAAGAATGCTACTTGTTCTAGCCAGAACTCACATTTCTTGAATTTGACATATAGTATATTTTCCCTCAGCACCTAAGCACTATCCTCGGATGACCCTTATGCTCTTCGAGACTCTTTGAATACACCAATATGTCATCAATAAATACGACTATGAACTGATTCAAGTACTGATGGAAGACCCTATTCATCAGGTCCATGAATACAACCAGATCATTAGTTAGTCCGAATGGCATAACCAAAAATTCATAATGGCCATACTTGGTTTGGAAAGCAGTCTTTGATACATCCTCTGATTTAACTTTCACCTGATGATACCCGAACCGTAGATCGATTTTTGAGAAAACTTGCATTCCCTAGAGTTGGTCAAAATCATTGATACGAGGTAGCGGGTACTTATTATTTATCGTCACTTTATTTATCTCTTGATAGTCGATGCACATCCTCATCGACCCATCTTTCGTTTTAACAAATAACACTGGTGCACCCCACAGAGATACACTTGGCTTAATGAACCCCTTATCCAACAACTCCTGTAATTGCTTCTTTAATTCTTTCAATTCGGCTGGAGCCATTTTGTATGGATCCTTAAAGATCGGCGCCATTCCCGAAGATAAATCAATAGCAAACTCCACTCGTGCTTAGGAGGTAACCCCAGAAAATCCTCCAAATATACGTCAGGAAACTCCTTTACTATTGGAATATCCTTCAACTTAACTTCCCCCTCCGGTGTATTCTTTACCCAAGCTAGGTACCCCTAGCACCCATTCAAGAGTAACCTTTTAGTCTACATGGCTGACAAAATTGATGGCGAGGCGCACACGCGACCCCACAAATCTAAACTCCTGCTCTCCTAGAGGTATAAACACCACCTCTTTCTTGTAATAGTCGATATTGGCATATTCGGAAGATAGCCAGTCCAAATCCGTGCATGTCGAGAACTACAAGATTAATAGGCAACGTCTTTCCTTGAATACTAATCGGAAAATTTTCAAGTATCCTCCTACACGTTACTACGATCCCTGTCGGTGTAGCCAATGATAAATCGACGCCTAGTGGCTGAGCCTCTATCCCGCACAATTTAATGAACTCCCGAGCCATGAATGAATGTGTTGCCCCTGAATCAAACAACACAATAGATTTATGCGACAAAAATAAAATAGTACCTATCACCACGTCGCCGGTGTCCTCTGTATGTCCCAACATAAGTGAATACACCCACGCCTGGGTGATGGCCCTCTGGTGGCCACCTTGGGGTGCTAATTATGTCCCTAGAACTGATGAGGTGTGGGTACATCATTGAATGGTGCACGACAGTCTCGTGTTATGTGGACAGGTCTACCACATCGGTAACAACCAGCTAATCTACCCCGACACTCACCCCAATGCTTTTGATGACACATGGGGCAAGGAGGGCATGAATAAGTTCCCTGAGGAGCTCAAGGCCCCACCTCCTATAGCTGACCCACCTAGTCACCAAGTTTCCTCCATGTATTCTAACTAGTTCCGGTCTGAAACCCATGAGGCAGGGGTTTCTTCCTTTAGTTCGCTACCCCCTCACACTCCTGTATACTAGCCTCCACTACCAAGGCTTTGTCCATTAGTTTACAGAAACTCTGGGCTTGCAACGCCACCACTTGCGCGTGTATTCCCTACCTCAGACCTCTCTCAAACCTCTGGACCTTCTTCAGCTCATCTGGGACCATGTACGGGGCGAAGCGAGATAGCTCTATGAACTTGGCTGCGTATTGTTGTATGGTCAAGTGCCCTTATGTCGGATTTAGGAACTCCTCCGCATTAGCTTCCCTGATGGAAGTGGGGAAATACCTGTCTAAGAAGATCTCCTGAAAACGGCTCCAAGTGATAGCCGCAAGTCCTGACCTCTATTCCTCCAGCATCCATACTGCTCTCCACCATCGTTTAGCCTCTCCTATCAATTTTAAAGTGACGTACTACACCCTCTGCTCATCAATGCAATGTAAAATAGCCAGAAGCTCCTCAATCTCTTGAACCCAATCCTCAGTCGCGATCGAGTCCACTCCTCCTGCAAATGTCAGCGAACTCATACGAGTGAATTGCTCGATAGTGCAGCCCCGATCTACTTGCAGGTGATTCTGTCCTCTGAGGTCCCGTCGAATTTCCTTCCTAACTTTTTGGGCTAAACCTCGCAGCACTGTCGAGGTATCTACATCCTCCTCGTTAGAAGTATCCACATTATTATTACCTCCGACGTCTATGCCCTTATCCTTAGGATCCATCCTGAAAACAAAGCAAATAATAGTTTCTTAGAATTCTATTGCTGGGACCTAACCAGTACAACAAATTAGGTAAAACTATAGAATTGCTTACATTCTCATACTGAAATACGTAGACTTTCCTGATGCACTTTTCTCACACAAATAAATAATCTAACCTTCAACTCCCCAATCCAAGGGTCAGCCTTACTACTCAGAAACAAAACCGTTGATGGTTTGCCATGATTTTTTTTGAGATCGTCACCTCAGGAAAACCACAGAAGACCGTCAAGGGAATTTTGCCTCCAGGCTACAAGACAAACCCCAACATCTCAAGTACTTTGATTCGTTATCCACCCTATACCTAACCTACTTTACCTTGTCTAGGCTACCCCTTTCTTACTCTTATCACCACTCATTCCTATACTTTGGTAGTATAATTCCTCTAGAGTTTGCAAAGCCTAACAACCTAGGCTCTGATACCACAATAGTAGCGACTCAAAAATTATGCTATATTTTTTTTTTCCATATAAAATAAGTCTGCTCTGAAATCATGACTGTAGCACCCCGAACTCAATGGGGCCCATAGTGCTATATTCTATAGATAATTTAAATATACAACCAACGGAAGCAAGATATACTTTTACAACCATGCATACCAGAGTACTACCTCTCAACCTTAATATCAACATCTCCCTAAAACATATTACAACCCCGAATAACCAAAACAACTAGATATGAACAAAATATTGTCCCAACACTACTCACTCTCAACTAGCTCGTCTAGGTCCCATCCTGAAGCTCCTAGACTCAGTTTTCCAAAGGTCTTGAAAAATGTGTATATTTAATGGGGAATATATTATTGTTAGTATGTGGCTAATATGAGTTCTCATGAATTTAAACACATTCTTTAATTTAATTTATTTGATAAATATGACATTTGTACAACATAATTCACACCTATATAGTTGAAAATACACATTTCTTTCATAATATAAAATAGTTCATTTGAATAACCCTATTTACATAAATTCACATATATACGTTATATACGTAGAAGAAACCCCCTTTTGGACATACACCATCATCATGTAGAAACCCCCATGATCGGGTTGTGCGATTCGAAGACTTGACCTAACCCTGGCTGGCCTACCACCAGGCTGCGTCAAACCTTATGTCTGCAAGTCCAATTTACCTACCCAGCCTAGTCTAGACTCCAAGGGGGTACACAACCCTTCCATGGCTAAAATCGACTTTTCATTACCAACACTTCTATCCAAAATAGTATGGTTGCACTATCTCAAATACTAACTATGATACCGTACTCTCATCACAACCGGTCCTCAGGGTTCTTAAACCATATAATGCAATTTAAGTAATAAAACTGTAATAAAATTCTCATTTTCTTATTTCAGTATAACTATCAAATCAAACCCGACACTCAACCGTCATATCAAACCTGGCTCTCAGCCGTCATATCAAACCCATCTCTCAACTGTTATATTAACCCGGCTCTCAACCGTCATATCTTATTTCACAAATTCCACCACATTTTCAGTATTTCCATCAAATAGTCCAAATCACATTTTTACGATAATACCACAAAAATACTCAGATTTAAATGTGTAGTAAAATATAATTAAATCTCATGCCATATAATTTATTCTATAATTATAATTATATAAATTACTGGAAAACATGTCATTTTATATCCAATATCTGTTTTACCGAAAATACCAGTTTAATTATCTCCACTATTTATTAAACTCAAAATATGTATATAAAGGAAAAATGGAGATAACCAACCCCACTCACTTTAATTCTTTACAAAATACGTATAATAAATCAAATCAATAGTTTTAACCGATCAAATCATTTAGAAAATTTATTATAATAACCTAAAAATCAAATATTTTAATTCAATCAGTTCAACTTTAAAATAACAATTATTATAAAATCTTTAGGCTCACAAACACCAATTTAATTAACTCATAATAATAATAATAATAATAATAATAATAATAAAATCTAAAATCTAATTTCCATATGATAGAATATTCAGAAAAGCGTGTATATAATTCCTGTAATCTTATATTACAATTTAATTAGCTAAATTATAAAAAATCCTGACATAATTTATTTCATTTACCTCACTCCAAGAGTGGTGCTTACGACGCTCCTACGGTAAATCCATTCTGGTTAAAATGTTAGTGGCCGAGATAGGAACCCAATGGTGTTTTGTATTTTTCAATTGGGGCACTTATCGTCAAGAAATTGAGGGCAGAGAGAGAGAGAGTGAGATGAGAGAGATGTTAGGAGAGAGATGAGATGGCGCATGAATTTGTGTGGGGTGGGGGTCTCAATGAATGAAATCAATTTTGGTTTCTGAGGGTTAACGAAGCCTAAGGTAACTTATAAAATACATATATAATGTTATATTACATATATTATTATATTATATTATTAAATTAATAATTTATTTTTTTTATTTATTTTTTGGAATCACAACAGACTTGGTGTTGTCCAAGTCAAGATTGCGCACCATTGGCTTTGGGGCTTGGGGTGGGGTGGCCAATGGGCTGTCCCTGTGTGCAAATCTACATGGTGTTTTGTTCTGGCTTGGACCCAATCTGGAAAGGGGAAAAAGGTGAGCTGGGAATGTGACAGATTGTGCCCTGCCCTAAGTGGTACTCTGTTTTGTTTATTTTGGCAGGGAAGACTATGGGATTCCCCATCCCATTTTACAGTTGTACTACTGATGCTTAAAGCCCAACTACGAGAGAGAGAGAGAGAGAGAGAGAGAGAGAGATTGGGGATGATAATGTAATCACTTTAATTATTTATTAGGTTTTATGAATATAAAACTAGGAGAGAATTAATACATTAGATAATATGGACTCAATCATCTCAGATATTATGATGAAGAAAAGCATATAGTCAGCTTAGATTAGATATATAATGTTTGTAAAATGAAATTGTATATGCCAATTGTCTCGAGAAAAAGTTCACGCAAATTTATTAGCACTTATTAAGATTATGGAAAATGACATTATACAATTCTTTTAGTTTTTAACCTAAGAACTTCTCATGGGATGAAAAAATTGAAGTATTCTTGAATAGGCAATTTTACTAATGCATAAATGATGTTATTTGCTATAGGTGATTAACTTGAGGGGCAAAAATATTTTTAAATATTTTATCCAAATTAATAATATATATATATATACATATATATATATATATATATATATATATGCATGCTTTTAAGAGCACAAGGACAGTTGTAGAAATATTTTATAAAAAAAACATTTTCAAAGGATTATAATGAAATGTTACCTTATTTTTTAATTTTTGAAATTTGCACTAAAAAAAAAATGAAATAAAGGGTTTATTTACCTGTGGAAAATATTTTTCGTTTTTATTTTTAGAACTCAAATAATTACAAAAATGATACCCTGTTTTTCAACTTATCAAAAATTATATAACACACTAGGAATATGAAAAAAAATAATTATGTTTTTTAACTTTGCAATTCAAATTCAGATAATTGAAAACTAAGGTAGCAATATTTTTATAATTATTTAAAAATTAGCAATAGAACTAAAAACTATTTTCGTCAAGTAAACAACGACAAAACTTTTTATGTTTTTTATTTTTTTATACAAATGTTGCACAACAATAATAAGCTAGTTTTTTTTTTTTTTAATAACCCTTTGAAAAATAAAAAGTAGAAAGTAAAAAATATATTTCACACTTTGAAAAAGTCCTTAGATTTTTGTTCTCTATCTTTGAAGAGGCCTTAGATTTGGAGTTGTATTGGATTTGCCTAAGATATAATATAAAATTGTATTGAAATTTATTCCAATCCACTAAAATCCAAATTGAAAGGCCTAAATTCATGCTCTCACTCCCAAACACGACCTGAAAATAGTTACACTAATATTTTCATGAGTATTTATCACTCACTTGTGCCTTCATTTAATATTATGTATTAATGGTAATGGAGTATGGACATTTTCTACAATGAAGATTTTTGTAATCTTAATATTTTTCCTTAAGTAGCTTCCACACGCAAAAAAGTAATGGCGGTTTTTTCAAGTTGACTAGTTAGTGAAAGAGTAGTATTTTTATATATTTTAAATGAATAATTATCATTAGTGTTCTTTCAGAGCAACCTAGCCAATCAATTAGACCGTAAATTCAGCAGCTCAGCTTAAAATTGATTGTGTTTTCTATGGCAATTCAATAGGTCAAATTCATTCAAACCCTACTTGATATATTTTTTTGAAAAAAAAAAAAGTAAAATATCAAATTGTGAGAACCAAAATCTTGAAATGCAAATGAATCAATTAAGTTTTAGACTTAAATATTCTGAAAGTTGTTAATTAAATTATTATTGATCTATAAAATTGACCAATTTTATTAATGAAGTAAGTCTAATGGTGTTAGATGCAACTATGGCGAGGTATTGTCTGCTTTGACCCACTGACCTCATCGATTTGTCCTATAAAAGCACCTCATATAATTGAAGTCCAAACCATCCATATAAACCTAAGATCTCCCTAATACACATTCGATGTGAGACCGTGATAGGCTCTCCCGTTCAATCTCTAACGTTTGCGTCAAAGTGATCTCCTTAGTACACATATGATGTAAGACTATGATAGGCTCTTCCGTCCGATCTTTGATGTCCGATCTTTGATGTCCTTATCAGAGCGGCTTACACTTTTTGGTAGAATTCACTCACATGATAGTATCTATAGGGTGGATCCACTCGTATGATAATACCCTTATGGTCACTTTGATACCAAATGTAACAATTTTAGACCCAACTCTAGTGAGATATGACAAGCTTTGGCCCATTGGTCTCACGGGTTTATCCTATAAAAGGCGCATTCCCTAGTTGAAGCTCAATCCCTCCTTATAAGTCCAAGAATTATCTAATACACATTCGATGTGAGATCATGACAATCCAATGTAAAAGTAACAATTGATCATTTGGTAGCCAATTGGGTTCCACTAAGCATCAATGAGTTAACCTATTTTATGGCTAAGTTAATTTTATCACCTTGTCAGTTATTAATAATTAGCTGTTATAACATTACAATTTTTAAATAATATCTTATGGTCTAATAAACTCATTAATTTCTCCAATTAAAGTAATATAACTTAGAACAAAATTCAATAGGTTATTGCAGTGTTATGCTTTTTTGAAAATTACAAATAGAGACATGTGCAGTGTAAGAAATATTTTAATTTATATTACATAATATGCAAATATTTCAATATAATTTTCTTTTATGGTATGTCTATACAAAATGATTAATTAATAAAACATTAAGATCAATATACTAAACTCAGACTAAAGTCATTAGAAAATTAAAAGATTAAAATTTATTATGTTAAAATTTTGACAGCATCTCTAATTCACTGATTATGGATTGCTAAATAAAAAAAAGGTTGAAGTAGTGATGGGTTGCTTCATATTTGATTAACAAAATGAAATTAGGTAATAATGGTAGGAAACAAAAAAAAAAAAAAAAAGAATGAAGAACGGGCATAAATTAAGTGAAAATTTTGATTTAATTCAAATATACAAGTAACAATTAGTTTCTTTGTTACTTTTTATTTAATTCAATTTTGTACATAAAAAATGAAATAATTGTAAAAATAGAACACGATCAATGTGCTGTAACTCCGTTATCTTGTTGCCTATATTTTTCATTTTAAAAGTCATTTATAGTTCCTCATGATACTTGTGGGACTTTTGGTAATTAATAAAAGAGGACTTACAAGGTCTTCATTTTTCTATATAGTATCAATTCAGATAAGGTAATCGGGTGGCAAAATTTCTTGACTCGTTAAGGCGAGAGAGACAACACGATGAGATATTTTACAAGTAATGTGCTGCTGAGTAAAATGAAAAGCTTCATTCGTATGGATTAGCTGAATATACCAAGTCTTCGTCTTTAATTGACATTATTTAGTTTTCCTCTGATTTTCCTCTAGTTTATGTTTGCGAGTAATTGACATCATTTTGCAGGTAATTTGTTTGTTTGTTTTGCTTGATTTTGATTCCATATAGGCATGTTTAGTTTGGTTTAGTTGGATTATGGTACTGGTTTTTTTATTATTAGTTTTGATGTTTGGGATGATTTTTATTATTTATTTGTAAATCTCATGTGTCTTACTTGTAATCACGGTATTCCTTCATCATAAACGAGGACTATCAATAAATTTGAGATTTCGTAAAAAAAAAAAAAAAAATTCTAATAACAAAATTCTTTTTGACGCAATTTTGTACGCAAAAATGAAAGTTATCAAAACAACAACGTGTATGCTAAATGTACAAATAAAGAATTTGATGGGTTTCATATGTAACTATAATTTGGATCTTCAATGCTTGCGTATGCGCCACTTTGATAAATTTCTCATGTTACTAAAACCGATCAATCAAAATTAAAACTCTGTTAGTTATTTGTGATTTTTAAAATTTGAAAAGTTCAATTCCTTTATTTCAAAACTAGTATTTAATCTTCTTGAATTCACAAAAGAAAACTTTCACCATATTAATTATGAGGATTAAATTGAATGAGGCATATTGTTGATGACAATCAAGGCCAATAAATGGAGGTGCTGCCCTTTTTTTAAAAAAAAAAAAAGAAAAAAAGGAAAACTTGATCTTGGGTTGGGCAAGCTTGCCTACTACATTAAAAATGTGAGTGAATAAATTTAAATCATGTTTTCTTTGGTTGCATTTTTTTTATTATCAGGTGAATTGATGATGTTGGTCATAATCAGGACTGAATAATTCAAGAACATTCTAATGAAAAATCAAACTTAAAAGTAAATAGTTTGCATGTATTTAATTAAACGCGTCTTGAATAAATTTACAATCAAATCCAATCCAAACCTAACTTGCAACTTTAATAATATCTTCAAAAAGGAAAAAAAAGGTAAATAATTAATTTAAAATTTAAAATTTCACGATGTTATAGAAAATTATATTATTTAATTTTCGCAAAACACTAGTTTTATTGATCGCGAGCTAGTCGAGTTTGAAAAAAAAAAAAAAAGAAATGAACTCCCATCTTTCAATGAGCACCTTTCTTCCAATTAGTGTGAATAAGTACTTTGTCCTTAGGGGAGATGCACCTTAATACACTATACAATTGAGAAAAATGCATATAATTTAAATTTAATGACTTTTAACAACAAAGGATTAGATTATGCACAAATAGCTTGAGCTTTGATGCATTTTATAATATTTTACTGGAAGAGTTATTATTATTATTATTATTATTATTATTATTATTTAAGTATATTTGGTTGATTGTAAGCAAGCACATATGTGTGTGTGTGTGTGTGTGTGTGAGAGAGAGAGAGAGAGAGAGAGAGAGAGAGAGAGAGAGAGAGAGAGAGAGAGAGAGGTACCTGGAGGTCCAATATGAAAATAGGAAAATATTAGAAAAAGGAAAAGAAAATATAATGGAATCCACTTTTTCATTTTTGGTTATCAAAGAGTGAAAAATAAAATATATAACAAAATAATGAATAAAACTAATAAATATGTTAATATTAAAAATTGAACCCAACCTCACATCCACGATATATGACGATCACCTACAACCAAGAAAAAAAAGTATGCTTAGAAACCCCTATTGGTCTCAAGGAGACCTTCTTAGATGCTTAATTAAGTTAGACTCGAGTAAGTGAAAAAATGGCTTATAATGTCAAAAGTTCTGAGATGTCTTATCTCATCCCTAAGGTCCCTTTTATAGTGGTCAAATCCCCTACCATTAATGTCAAGCGCCTTAATATAAAGGAATTACAATAATTATCTCCTTCTACTTCCTCTAACCTACTAAAAGGTTACACATATGTTATTAGCCCCCTTTTATACATTCTCAAATACACTTTAAGAAACCCATTGATCTTCTTAGATATGTTATATACTTTCAGTTTTCCTCCACTCCTAAACCTAAATATTATTTTTTAGGCTATAGAGCAAATTGTGGATTTATCATTTTTTTTTAAATGGTCAATAGAGCTTTCATTCCACCTTATTTTCATTGATTGCTACTAAGTAGGGCTTATCTGTTGGTATGTCAAGATTCATCTGTCTTTTAAGTAAGGGCTCGTTTATCTTATAAGTAGGACTCATTTGTTTATATAAGCACAACTCATTTGTCTTATGATCATAACTTATGTATCTATCAAAATGAGCAATACTCATCCATCTATGAATATAGTTGTTCTGTCTTATGAGTAAAGACTCATCTGTTGATATGAGCAAAACTCATCTATTTATGAGAATGACCCATCTATTAATATAAGTATTGGTCACCTACTTGTGAGTAGAACTCATCTATCTTATGTGCAAAAGCTTATCTATTTTATGAGTAAGGGTTCATCTGTTGATTTAAGCAAGGTTCATCTATTGATACGAGCATAACTCATTTATCTATAAGCAAGACTCGTCTATCATTATGAGCATACCTCATTTTCTCTTGGTTATTCTACAAAATGATTCCATTTAGCTAGTCTTGTTGTAGGAACCCAAACCCCAAAAATGAAAAGAAAAATAAATAAAAAGAAGAGGAAGAAAGAAATGGGTTTGGTATAGGTCAAACCAATGACTGTTTCAGAGAACTCAGAAAAACCAACGACCGTTTTAGGCTGGAAGGTTTGGTTTGAGACCAAACCATCAACAATTTTGGAAATCTTAGGAAAATCATTGTCGGTTTCAACTACCGAGAGGTTTCTGAGAAAGAATTTGGTTTGGTAAGTGGCCAAACCGTTGACGGTTTTCCTCTAAGCAACTTACCTATAAATAGGTGTAAGCTCATTTTTTTTTAGAAAATAATCTCTCTCTCTCTCTCTCTCTCTCTCTCTCTCACATAGGGTTTGGATTTCTCTCTCTTTAAAACTCTCTCGGGTCTCCATCATGTTCTCTGATCCTCTTTCCTTCCTCTCAACTGGCCAATTTCTCTTTTTTCGACGAGTTTGGGAAAAAGCTAGGATTCATTCAAAGGAATATGGTAGGCATATTTTTAGGATCGGGTAAGAGGATTAGATTTTGTCAGTTATTTTTTAAGTATGAACCGATTAAATTGAAATATATGATTACATGAACAGTATGTATATTTTCTGAACGAATCAGGCTTATGAAAATTATAGTTTTGATTATTATACGTATTTGGTAAAAACTAAAGTGAATGTGTTGTTCATCTCCTTTTTCTAGTAATACATATAGTTTGAGTTAAATTAAACCCTAGAGATGATCATACCCTTGTTTTCAGCAAATCTTACGTTCCCTAGGTAGTCTTGTAACGCCCCAACCTGGGTCTGCTAGGGAGCACTACATCTCTCATCCTCCACCTGGACCAGACAACAGGGGGTGGGCTTTATCAGACTAATGACTGGCCCTACAGATCAACACATGTCTTTTTCAGTGTGTTTTGTCCTCACTCACACACTTCCTGAGAAAACTTCCTAGGAGGTCACCCATCCCAATATTGCTCCAAGGCAAGCACGCTTAACCGTGGAGTTCTTATGGGAAAGCTCCCGAAAAGAAAGGTGCACCTTGTTGATATGGGTAGTAATATCTAATCTTTTTAAATCTTTTCATCCATGGGGTATCACATTCTCCCCCACTTATAAAAAGCAACGTCTTTGTTGCGAACCCCCATTACGAAACTCAGGTGATGTGAATCTCATCACACTTCCGGCTGGGTGTTGGCTCTGATACCATTTGTAATGCCCCAACCTAGTTCTGCTAGGGAGCACTACATCTCTCCTCCTCCACCTAGACCAGAAAATAGGGGGTGGGCCTTATCGGACTAATGACTGGTCCCATATACCAACACATGTCCTTTTCAGTGTGTTTTGTCCTCACTCACACACTTCCTGAGAAAACTTCCCAGGAAGTCACCCATCCCAATATTTCTCCAAGGCAAGCACGCTTAACCGTGGAGTTCTTATGAGAAAGCTCCCGAAAAGAAAGGTGCACCTTGTTGATATGGGTAATAACATCTAATGTTTTTAAGTCTTTTCATCCATGAGGTATCACAAGTCTATTATATTATAATTTATCAGTAAAAATTGTATGGCATAAGAATGATTAAAATGGCATAAATGAACATAATGATTAATACAATTATGATTCAATTGATATGACGACTATACGTCGAGTTATGATATGACGACTATACACCGAGTTATGATATGCCGGTTTTATGCCGAGATAGAATATGCCAGATATTTTACAGAATTATGAATAGCTTATGTTTTATACAGATTTATGAAAATTAATTCATGATTACAATTTTTCTCATGTAAATTACCATATATGCTCTAAGAACCCTGAGGAATCAAATATTATGATGAGCACGGTATCGTAGCTATAAAATTTGGCAGGGAGTGCAATCACACGGGTATGATAGTATGATGATGGATAGTCGATTTGTGGCCTGGGTACAGTACTACTCCCGATGATGTTCTAGGAGACCCCTCCCGATGAGGTTCCAGGTGACCCTCCCAATGGGCATTCCGAGTATAGGGTAGGCACAATGTTACTTACAACCTACTTTGACTTAGCTATGGTCGGCCGGTCATATGCTAAGTCCAGTCTTTGGACCGCACAAACCATCATGGGGGGAAAGCATGTCAATGGGAAAGCGTGACGACGCTAGTTCAGCAGTTTAGGTTGTCTCTACTATGCATATATGGGTAAATTTATTAAAGAGGGGATATATTGAGCCGACAATATGTTATTTAGAAATTATGTATTTTTAGTTATACAGGTCAATACAGTTTTAAAATGCCATTTCATGTGCAGTTAAATAATGGAAGTATTATGTTCACACGGAAACTCATGTTAGCCACACACTGATATTAATCTAATCCGTCTTACTAAGAAGTGTCTCATCCTAATATCCATCTCATTTTTCAGGTCCTACAAGGAACCGAATCTAACATACTATGGGGTTGGGATTAGACTGTTGGTAGTGGTTGTCAGAGCTGGTGAGACACCAAATATCATGTTTTGTTATTTTGGGTTGTAATATAATGACAGGGAGTTTCATACGTGTAATTGGGACCGTTAGAACTCTGGTAATGTGTTTTTTGGTGGTTTTTCTTCCGCTGTATGTTTTATATTCAGTAATGACAGAAACACCCGAGTTTCCCTTTTTAGGGCGGGTTGTAGTATTTATAGTATCAGAGCAGTAAAATTTTCGAGGCGTTACACTTGTAGCCTTTTAAGGCTTTTTAAAAAATATATATTTCATTACATTTAGATATCACTAAAAGGAAAATGTATTGTAATTAGGTTACATGGCGTGCATTTTGTTAGCCCCCCAAGGTTTAGATAATTTTGGTTTTTATGATTAGAAATTGTTTAATAAGATTTCAAGCCATTATAGTTTGAAAATTGAGAGAACTTGAAAATTTTATTTCTTGCATTTTTTTAGTTGTTTTTCTCTCAGTTATATTGTATTATAACTTGTATATCTCTAAGAATATAAGGGTCATGGCTTAAAAGTAACTAAACCATGAAAAACAAACAAAATTGAGAAACTGTTCCAAACAACCTTACTAAGGTGAACAACTGGTCAAGACCGATCAGAAGGGATGATTGACCAATCCACGCAGAATGCCTAGGTGATCGATTGCCCTTAATGGTAGGTCGATTGGCTTAGGTAGAAAACTCGATCGGTTGACTGATCTTACTTTTCAAAGACTTAGCGAGCATTTTTGCATTCTGACTACTAGTACCCAGTTGACTAGCCTATGACACAAGTTGACCAGTTTGAACAACAAACTGATTCTAATGGCAAATAACAACTAGTTCCACCAAAAACTTTATATATATATATATATATATATATATATATATATATATATATATATGTCCTTTTATGCTCAAAGAACAATAGAGATGCTATTAATATTGATTTTCTAAGTTTCAAAACTCCTTTTCCTCTTTTAGTCTTTTTTGTGCCTCAATTTGCTTACTCTTGAGAGAACTCTCTACAACTCGTGTCATAATTTTGCATATTCTTTGAGAGTTGTTTTGTTGTGCTTAAACTTGTAAATCATTTTTTGTGAGGAAAGTTGTTTTGTAATCATCTCTTATATTTGGTTTCTTTGCCTCCATCAAAGTAATGTGTATTTGGTTGTTTTGTTGATGTATTGTTGTCTTGTCATCGTTAAAATAAAGGGAATAGTAGAACTTTAAGGTAATTGACCCTGATAAGTGAATGTAAATAGGGATAAATGAACCACTATAAAAAAATAATGGTATTTCTCTCATTCCTACTCTCTTAGGTTAATTGTTTAATATTTGCTTATTTGCATGGTTTTTTTTTTAAATTAGAATATCAAGCACTTTAATTTTAATTAAACCCTATTTATCCCCATAGGGCAACCAACACATCTATCAATATTTTTTATTATTCTCTTTTAGATTTGATCCTTTACCATAATAAGGTTTTTGATTATCTAGCCTTTTCAGGCCTTAGAGTTGATCATCCCCAATTTAGGGATGAAAGTTCCAAATATTTGTATGGACAAGGTGTCAAATTATGTGATTATTAATTCAAATAGTATTTTTCATGACACAAGTTGTAACGAACTGTGTCGCTAATCATCCAAAACCTAGTTAAATCACCTCATCTAAACCAAGCCATTCACAAGACTAACATATATTCAAATTTGTATGTGTTGTATATATTTTAATAAAAACTCATACAAAATAAATGAACCTGTGAATCATAGTGACAAAAATAATTTAGATGTAATATATGATACATGTGTCATTTATAAAGGTACATTAATTAATATTTATTTAAAAAATAGTCAATTATTTATTCGCATACATGTTTTTATTGTATTGGAAAAGACTAATGTTATGGACTTCACCTCTTTCAAGAAATTATCTTAGAGTAACAATTACTCTTACATGGGTAAATTAATGAAGATACACTACCCTAACTAAAGTAAAGGAAATATGACTTGAAAGAATGTAGTATTGAAAATGGAATTGATTAGATTTTCAAACTAACAAGTTGAAGAGTGTAAAATATTGAGAAAAATCAAAATATTCTTCAAATTTTGTGACTAGAAATAATCTAACAAAGTGCATCATTCAACAGTCATTTGTTCAGGCAATTGAAAAACATGCATTATATAGAGTGGAACTCAAGCTATTGGGAATGAATCCTATGTTTTTGTCAATCTCTCCATGCCTTGGAGTTGAGGCACCACCCATTTCTTTTTCCTCATTAGATCCTAGGTTGAATTGTTCCTTGATTTTAGGGAACCAATTAAAATGACCTGAACTTCCTCTAACTTTTTTTTTCTTGGTTACAAAAATCAAAACAAAGGAAAGCAAATTTCTCACAGATGGCACCAAACTATTAATGTTAAAAATTGAATCAGATCTCCACATCTATAGTCTGTGATGATGACCATTTTCAACCAAAAAGAACAAGAATGCTTGGAAATTAAAGAAACGAGTAATAGTATCAAAAGTTGTGAGCCTAAGATTTATCTTATATTTTTCCTTAACTCCCATTTATCTTATATTTTTCCTTAAGTCCCTTCTATAGTGGCTAAATCCGCTCGACATCAATACCAAGTGCCTTAACCTAAAAGGAGTTGGGAGTTATCTCCATTTACCTCCTTTAACCTACTCAAGGATTATACATTTTTTGTTAACCCCCGGTATACACCTTAAGTTACGCTTTAAAAAAACCCATTGATCTCCTTGGATACTTTATGTATCATGAATAGAAATTTTGATTTTACACATTTTTAACATTTAATTCTTCTTAATTTTAATAAAATTAGAACAAATTTTAATTTTCAATTATATCTGATGCAAAAGAAATAAAATAAAAATAGTTTTCTTTCTCGTTTTCATTTCTTTTCTTTATTTAAACAAAATCCTTGATTCAAACGCAATCTTAAGAGATTAAAAAAAAAAAAAAAAAGAGAAAAACAAAAGATAGAGTTTGAAACATTTACTCATATGTTGATCTATTTTAATTCAGATAAGAGGAATACCGCCCTTTCTCCCAATCCATTAGCCCTTTGGGTCTCATACTCATGAGAAGATCCTCAGCTTTATCTTTTTTCAATTTAAATAATATCTCTCAAGGCCAATAAAACTCATTTTGTATCTTATTAATGAACATCATGATTTCATAATCATATCCCTTAATTTGCATGACGTCCATATGACATTCGTATAACCGATCTCACCTTTATTTTCACTAGATATCGACCTAAATCAATATTAGAATACACATACGTCTAATTTGAATGAATTAAAATTTTAAATTTCAAATTAGATAAACAAATTTATCTTATAGGAGAATATCATTCTTATCTCAACTTTAAACTAATCTTTCTCCAATTTAAATTATCCTTCAAAATAGAACAAAAAGGTAACTTGATCTTGTTACTGAACTCGGAATCCCAAAATCCTCTCCTAATCCACGTGGCACCCACATGGCACCCACGTAAGCAGGATCCCTTTTGTTCCCATCAAATAAATTCCCCAAATTTTTGAAAATTTGTTATCCTACCGACATGGCCCACAACGGCCGTTCCCTTGCCCTCGCACAACGGCCGTTCCTTCATCACATGGGAACTTCAGCCCTTAAACCCTACAAAAACCCAACCCTGCCACAAGCTTCAGAAGGTCTCATCAATGGCGAACCCCGAAACCCCCGCCGCCATACCCAAGATCATCTCTTTACTCTCGTTCCTCTTACAGAAGGTCGCCGGACTGAACGATCTCAATCGCCGGGTACTGCCCCGGGATGTCTCTGTCTTCCACAGCACTACCCTCCCCTCCATATCGATACGGAAGTATCTGGAGAGGATTTTCAAGAACGCCGACTGCAGCCCCTGCTGTTTCGTCGTCGCCTTCGTTTACATCGATCGCATCTCTCGCATGCACCCCAGTTTCCCCATCAATTCCTTGAATATTCATCGATTGCTCATCACCAGCGTCATGGTTGCCGCCAAATTCGCGGATGATATGTGAGATTCTGCGTCTTTTTTTATAAAGAATTCTTTCGAGTTTTTAAATTTGTTTCCTAATGAGTTACCTAGTTTCTTGGAAACTCTTTCACTATTAATTTCTGGATTTGAAAATTTTGGAAATTCTTGAATGGAAAATATTCTGGGATTGTGTGAATTTTGAAATTCTCCTTCTGAGTTTCTTCAAATTCCTCTGGATTGCTTGAAATATAGCTTCTCTCTCTGCATCTGTTCTTGTTTTTTCCTTCTGGACCTAAAACATGCAACTGTTAAACCCTAATGATGAATCGCAAGACCACATTCCGATTATTTTTGGGTTTTAATAATTTGAAACCCCAGAATTCAGCTACCCAATTCGTCCTGCTTCCCCTGCATATTAATTTTTCAATAAATAAAACAGAGTACTTAATGCATTCATACTAATTCCTTCCTCTAATTGTTTCTTTTTTTTTTCTTTTTTTTTTCTTTTTTTTTCAGATGTCACAACAATGCCCACTATGCAAGTATTGGAGGAGTGAGCAGGGCAGAGATGAATTTTCTGGAATTGAAGTTTGTGTTTGGATTGGGATTCCACCTGCACGTCTCTCGATCCACCTACAACACCTACTGTTCCTACCTCCGCTACCAAATGTTGCTGGAATCGCCCCTGGATTACGTGGAGTCTCCTCCCAATATCAAGGAAAGATCTTCAGGGAAGCTTGAGGAATTGGGTTTCAAGGAAGATGGTGATTGGTGAAGATGAACAACAGCTGATTGTCTGATCATAATGAAGAAGCCTCTTAATTAATTGTACATGAAATTAGAGGTTGTGAAGAGTGAAAAATGAAAAATCCCTCTCTCTCTCAAGCTAGATTGTTAGCTTAGAAAAATTTTTGACTTTTAATTAGTTGGTATATACGGAGAGACGGGAGTCTTTTGCTTTACAGTCAGGCATTAAAAGATTTTCTTGTGTTCATTATTTTATTTTTTTTTTGGTTGAGAAGTTTCTTTTCAAGATGTTTCTCTCTTTCTTTTTATTTTTATGAGATACTTGTCAAAAGGATTCTCTACTTGTTCAAGCGCAGATGAGAGTCCTCTTCTTAGAGCTACTAGTTGATTGAAAAAGGATTAGAGCCAATTTTTTTAATTACTTATTTGACTGTGTTGTGGTTAACTTTGATTCTTGATGGAGGACACATAGCTACTAGTAGGCTATGTGTAGCTTATGTACACACATTGAGATTTGATTTCTATCAATCTGTTTTACTTTTCTAATATTTTGATTCTATCAAAATATGAAGCCATAAAAAATTTAGCCAAAGTTTAATCCTTTAACTTTTAGAATGAAGTGGTGAGTGGGAAGACGATGTTGCTATCTCAGAGAGGTCGTTTCATCCTTATTCGACATGTTTTATCATGCACGGCGACTCATACGCTAGCGGTCCTCTCAGTGCTTCTGGCGGTGATCAGAAATATTAATTTCATTCTCTCGTCTTTTCTATGGGGAGAGAGAAATGGTAAGACGAAAATGAAATGGTGTACTTGGTCAAAAGTTTGTAAACCCCTAAATGAAGGGGGTGTTGCCATTAGGGACCTTAATGATATTCAAATATCCTTTCACATGAAGTTTGTTTGGAGACTAATGACGTTAGATAATCTTTTGACCCACTTTTTAAAGATTAAAGATGTTAAATCAGGTCACATAGTGTTGTCTATGGTGTGAGTCTTATACTTCGGGAGTTTATAAACAAAGGGAAAAACATATGAATGTGGTCTTGGTGCAGGACAGCAGCAAAGACTCATTGACGAGTGGACAGAATTGTCGACGAGTGCCTTGTTCTCGTCGACGAGTGGTCGCTGAATTGCGAGAAAGAATTTAAATTTTGAATTTGAACATTGGAGTGGCTAGGTATTCGGAGGGAAACCTCTGAGGGGTTGATATATGTCATTTTGGGCATATTTCAACATGTAAGAGAGTGAGAGAGTGTGAGAGAATGAGAGAAGATCATTGTATTGTGAGACTTTTATTTTCATAGTGAATTTCTTGCCAGTTACTCCTGTGAATGTAGGCTTTGCCGAACCACATAATTCCTCGTGTCGTTGCCTTTATTATTACTCTCTTTATATTACTATGGTTGTGGAATGTTTTCTGTTTATCACCATTTTGTTTGTTGCAAGTATGTATGTGTGATCCTTTATACAATGTTCATTTCGCTACGCATTGATGGGAGATGCCACCCTTATTTTTGACAATACATGGCTTCAATCAATTATACTCTTACGTGCTTTCAATTTTGGAAGTTGAAAAGGAAGGTGCATTCCTAAGAGTAGGGTGAATTGAGATTTTAAAAATTCTTTTTACCCTTTTAAATTAATTCTTTCTTAACTCTTTTTGGTTTCAGCAAATACACATACAAAGTTGGTTTACAATCACAAGTTCGGCATAAAATTGATTTAGTTATATACCTTTATGAATGAGAATTCCAATTTGAATACTTCTTTCAATTCAACCAACCAAGACATCCAAAATAAGATTCTTAATATAAACTAATTTCAGCAAAACTTCCAAGATTCAACAATTGAGTAAATCAGTGTTGAGATTAAGTATATAGCTGATAAATTCCCTGTATTAATGACCTTGATTTCTCAATATGAAGCACAATAGAAATTTTCAATCACTCTTCCAAAAATCAGAATTTAAACAAACTTTCAATTAATGAGTCTTGAGTATTAATCAATCAACGTACTCCCTTACGGTTTCCACAATTTGTATTGATTAACCAACGTATTCCCGTTTTGGTTTCCACAATCCCAAAGTCAAATTAATTTTCAGTTTACTTAATATCCAATCCACGTGGTTTTATATGAGCAAAAATTAAATATCTAACCATGCAGTTTATATGAGCAGAAAATTAAATGAGAGTAGGAAAGAGAGTGACACCACGAGTTTTACAAGGTTTGGCCATACCTGGCTACGTCATCGCCTAAGGCAACAACCTAAGGATTCCACTATACCACTCCTTTGCGGGTAGAAGCAACCTTACACACTTCTTTGCAGGTAGGAGCAACCTTTTACAATCCCTCCTTCAATAGGCTAGAGTTCACCTCTCCAAAGGATACCCCACGTTTGGTCCAATGATTCAAAACCTAACTCGTCTACAAAAATAAGAACAAATTTGATGTACAAAGACATTCTCTACAAGAGCTGATTAGTACAACAATAAAGCACAATTCTATATACTTCAATTCAAAATAACAATAGAAAGAATTTGAAACTTTAGAAGTATATCACCATGAGCTTTCTTTCTTGATGGAAAGAATTCAGAATATGCTTAGAAATTTGAGAGAGTTTCACAGCAAAACTCAGTAGGGCACTTAAGAAAGTATGTGAGCAAGAGAGCTTTTGAGAGTATTGAGTTGTGTATTGCTTGGTGTATTGAATCCTTTGTCTTGGGGGGTATTTATAGATGTTTAGAAAAGAGTATTTCGTGTTCCCCAAGTGACCTGCAATGTTTCTCAAGTTTTCATAATGTTTAGAATTCAAAAACTCAATTTTGGAAAATTCTCATTATTTTTAAAATTGGAATTCTTGAAGAGTTAGTCGACTGGGTACGAAGAGTCAGTTGCCTAAATCATTAAAAACATTGAGTGTAACGACCTGATTTTTTATGCCATTTTTTTTTTCCATATATTGTTAAATTACACTGCTTTGATACCTTGTAATATAATCCATATCATCATTACGGTCCAAGTGAGAATCGTGGAACCTATGTATCCATAAACTACCTATGCAGTGGAAAACAAAATGCATATAACCATATTTTATATACAATACCAGAGTGTCAATATTTTTCCAAAATATACATACATAACCATTCCCAAAATACCCCCACCTGATCACCTAGGGTCCACTCAAAAAGTGACTCTCCCAAAATACTTACCCTTTAGACAGGGCAATACAAGGTCCCATCTATCTTTGTGCCTAATCTACACGCTTACCTGGATCATTTGAAAAGTGATAAATTACTGGGATGAGACAACTCTTAGTAAGGTGAAATATACTATTACCAGCGTGTGATAGATGAGTTACATATATTATATACTGATAAAAATTCTGGAACTGAGTTAACTGATAAAACAATTTATATTGCAACGCACACCTATATAGTTTAAAATACAACTGTGTTAACTGAACTTCATACTTATTCATACTGCTAATACTATAATATGTCTGTTGTTTATTGTAAATCTATATACTTACAAATAATTGTGATAATACCCTGGAAAATTGTACGTCATGATTTAACCCCTCATGACAGGGTTGTGCGGCCCGTAGGCAGGACATAACACTGGTTAGCCAACCAAGATAAGTCAACTAAACTCCGAAAGTCAAATTGGCCTCCTCAACCCTAACTGATGGGGAGCCTATCCACAACATAGGAAGGATCGACTATTGAAAAATCCACATACTATTTGAGTTATGTGGTTGCACTTTGAACTGAAATAGCAACGGTACCGTGCTCTTTTGACTGAATCTGATTGAATAATTCATCAGGGTCTGATACTACATAATACTGGAATTTATAATTGTTTTACTGTTTTCCCATGATTTTGAAATAACCATAATACTTGTAAAAATGGTCTGAAAAATCTGAATATCTGAATAACTGACTGAATATCTAATATCTGTATATCTGAATATCTGACTGAATATCTGAATATCATGGTTCTGAAGTCATGGTAACTTGAAAATGCTATAACTCATATTTCTGAATATTCTGTAAATTGTCTATCTATATGTATACTGGGAATTTATAATTCTGTAGAACACACACACACACACACACACACACACACACACATATATATATATATATATATATATATATATTTCATGATATTTTGAAAACTGTATAAATTCTGTACTGAATAAATACAAACTCATGTCACACACCAAATAAAACTCATGTATTAAAATCTGTATAAATTTATATTCTGACATATTTCAAAATTACACCCTGTTACTCATATTCAAATATTATAATTGATACTGATAAAAATTTCTGAATTTACTAGCATAGCATATTTCCCTTACCTAAATGAATGGAAGGCTTACCTCCAATTCTATTCTCACACTTACAGCGTACTATCCCCAAAATCCTACAATAATACAGTTATACAAATTTCTCAATAAATCACTGAATTTTCTCAAAAAATTATCTCACTCATACTTCCTAAACCTGCCTATCCACAATCTCCTAAATTATAATATACCTAAGCTGCCGTAAAAGTATATGCTGGGGGTCCTCAACCCATGCCTGTAGGGTCCCAAAACACCCTAACCCTAAAAATATATAACACCGTAATTTTATTCCACAAAACACCAGTATCTACCCTCACAACACAAAATCTAAGCTCAGATAAAATTGGTAATACTGGAAATATATAAAAATCCACTTACCTTGATTTTGGAATGATTCCCAAACTTCCCAAATTGAATTTCTGTTCCGGCTATGTTGTAGAGAATCTCCTCATGATCACCGTGGTAGCTTCTGATCTTCAAATCGAGGAGAATCGGAGCCAAAAATTTAGAAAGAAATGAGAGAAACCATGTGCAGAGAGAGAGAGAGAGAGAGAGAGAGAGAAACAAAGAAATTTGCATTGATCAACCAACATACTCCCGTTTTGGTTTCCGCAATCCCAAAGTCAAATTAATTTTTAGTTTATTTAATATCCAATCCATGTAGTTTTATATGAGCAAAAATTAAATATCCAACCATGCAGTTTATATGAGTAAAAAATTAAATGAGAGTAGGGAAGAGATGGACAACACGAGTTTTACAAGGTTCGGACTCACCTACGTCCTCGCCTTAGACAACACACCTAAGGATTCCACTATCCCACTCATTTGCGGGTTAAAGCAACTTTACAAGCTCCTTTGTGGGTAGGAGCAACCTTGGAATGACCCAAAAAAATAAATAAATAAATAAATAATTATTAATTAATTAATTATTATAAAGAAAATTAATTAAATTAAGAAATTTGAGAATTTTGGGTATATATATATATATAAGAATATATAAAGGTAAAAGTATGGATAAAGGGAAGGAAAAAAAAAAAGACTTTGTGGTTAAGTTTCTGAACCAAGTAGGAAAAAAAAAAAAAAAAACTTAGTGTTTAGTTTTCTCTGGAAGCACCTAGAACAAAACAAAGGCAAGAAGAGGAAAGAAAAAAAAAACTACTTCTCACGCTGGCGCAGAACAGGAAGGAAAAGGAAAGAAAGAAAGAAAAAAAAAATTCTCTCACCTCACGCTCTCCACTCCTCTTCTCTCTACGATTTCACGGCAGATTCTCGCCCAATTGAAAATCCGAAAATACCACTGAACTTCATTCTTCGCCACCGATATATCTATCGAAATGGATTTGTCATAGGAGTAATGTGGGCATAACTCCTAGGGTAAGCCAAATTCTCGTTCTTACCTCAATTTTTCTTAAATTTTAAGTTAAATGGATGATCGAACACCACCACGAGAATTTAGGGATGATTCTCTACAAATCTAGTTGAGCGGATTTCTCGTGGGATCGTTGTAGCCATAGACCCAAAACTGGAATAAATTGGTTATTTAGAAATTAATTGGTATTTAATTGTTGTAATTGGGGAAAGGTTAAAATAATATTTTATTGGGGTTGATTTGATTGAATCAGGGTTCGGGTGAGCGCTGCGGGTATAATCTTAGGAGCCTTGCAGGCGTAGTTCAGGAAATCAGGTAAGGGGGAATAAAATTATATCAGTATTTTATTAAGGTGAACCGGTTATTTACGAGCGTATGAAATTTATTATTTATCTATATGATTTTTAGAACCTTCTGAGTACTAGAAAATGATGATTTTGTTTAAAGTTTATATTTGGGATAATTGCATATGATATTAAATTCGTGTGACATGGGAGTAATTTTTCATTATAAATTTGTTGACTTTTTGAGTCCGATCCTTGTTTTGATAATGACAAACCACAGTATCCCACTTGTGTAACTGAGTGTGAACAGGTTTATATTTTTGTAAGCACAAGTGATGAATGTAAAATAGAAGTCGTAAAGAGCACTGAGAAGAACACCAATCGACATATTCCATGGAGCATTGAGGAGCAGAAGACACGAAGACTTTATTTATTTTCTGGGTTGTAATAGTAATTAGGGTTGAATGTGCATGCATCTTACATGATTTAAATTTGAAGCTCTACCTGACCTTAGATTGACCATAGGACCTCCAAATAACATGAAAAACTTTTTTCATAAAATGCCTAACTTATACAAAGGTTTTTAAATGGTTTTAAAGTTAAAAGAAGGCAAAAACTAAATTTTTCAAAGGGGTCAGTCAACCGACCAATCGACTGAATGTTAGAAATGAACAATTTTCTCACCCAATTTAATCTCATATCAAACCATGTTCAACATAAAAATTGTGGAATTTTCCCATAGTTTGAGTTTGATACGAAGAACGTCCAAATTGGACTTACACAGAAAAAGTTATGGCCAAAACACTGAAACATGTCCGTAAGAGAAAAACTCCCTTCATGTTTCTTTTGTCTCATTGATGGACATTTTTATCAAGCCAAAAATCATTATCTTAAAATGTCTTAAACATGAAAGTTGTGGAATTTTCTCTTACCTTTCAATTAGTATCAAAAAAATCCAATTTGGAGTTATATAGGAAAAGTTATGACCGAAACACTGAACAGTGCCTGTACAGAAAAGTAGAGGCCAGTCGACCAAGCCTTAACTACGGTCGACCAAAACTCGTTGATTTCAAGCCTCGGTCGACCAACCTTCTTGGGAAAGTGTCCCAATGGCCGAAAAACGGTTAGTTTTCAAAATAAAAATATATTTTAAGGTCCCAACGGCTATATAACGGTTACAAGGGGTTTTTGCCTATAAATACAACCCCAAAACACTTGAAAATGTTAGAGAATCCCTTTGTTAATTTAGTTTATCATTCTTTGATTCTCCCACACTTCTATACCCCATTTGTTCTTTAAATTCTCATTTTTCTCCTACTCTTCTTTTATTTGAAAATCATTTTGGGAGAAAATATTCTTGGGGGTTTTATGTGAAGAGGCTTGAGCATATATCATATACATATATATTGCTTGATGGCTTTCTTCTTTCATTTGTGACATATTTTCAAATATTAAAATGTCTCCTACTCTCTTCTTTTGAAAACCATTTTTGGGGAAAATATTTTTGGGGTTATATTTGAAGAGGCTTGAGCATATAACATTCTCTATATGTATATTGCTTGCAAGCATTTCTATTTTTCATGTTTTTCAAAGATTAAATTTATCCCATATTCTTTTAATTGGAAAAATATTTTTTGAAGAAATTTATTGTGAAAAATGTCTTGAAGGCTTGGGCTAATATTCTTGCTCATATATTTTGCTTGAATGCCTTCTTGGGATTAATTTTATTAAGGTCAATCATTTTGGAGAAAACCCTAATATTCTCCTACTCTTATCTTGAAATACATTTGTTGGAGAATTTTTTTGGGTTATACAAGAGGAAGCCTTAAGCATATATCAAATTAATATATACTTGCTTGAGAGGCTTCTCCATTTATTTTATAAAGGTCAATCATTTTAGAAAATAAAATCTTTTTCCAAACTCTCAAGTTTTACTTGAAAAATATTTTGAGAGAAAACTCATACTCTACATGAGCTTCATTTCAAAAATCATATGAGAATGCATATTAGATTTTAATGTTGTACATCCCTGCTTAGTTTAGAAGCATATTTTATGTACAAAATGATTTTCATGTAATGGTTCGGTTCAGCCCGTTAATTGAACTGGGGAGTCTCAGCCCCGCAAGTGAGACCGGTTCGGTTCAACCCGAAATTGAACTGGGAAGTCTCAGCCCCGCAAGTGAGACTAGTTTGGCTCAGCCTAGTAATTGAGTTGGGGTTTTCCTATCCCTGTAAGGAGAGGATGTAAAAGGCTTTTACTCCGCCTAGTTAAGTGAGCAGGTATAGTGGAATCCTTGGGGGTAAGCCCAAGGCGGGGATGTAAGCTGGTTTGGCCGAACCTCGATAACAAATCTGGTGTCGCTCTTTCTATTTTATTTAAATTCCTGCACTTTAATTTCAACATGTGTATGAATGTTTATTTAATGTCGAAATTATTCTCATGCACCCATTTGATTTAAATAAGATACTGCACATGTGTATGTTTACTTTTATTGTTAAACTCGCTTTACATACACGTATGCATGTTGAATGGGATATGATACTGTAATGAATTGGCGAATTGTTTAAATTAGCCAAAAAGTTTTTAAAACTCAATTCACCCCCCCTCTTGGGATCACACAAATTCCAACAATTGGTATCAGAGCCTCGTTGCAAAAGACTTAACCGCTTATGCATAAAGATCGCAACGGCTCAACTTTTCGGTGTATCCCAATTTTGAGGGTCAGTGCTTTGCAAATCCTCCACTATTTTATTGCATAGATTTTACTGTGTTAAATATGAAAATATGTTTGTAAAATCAAATGATTGGTGGATTTGGAAAGTACTCGTGTTTGTTATGCTTATCATATCCCATTGACAATGTTTTCAAATTGCAAATTTCCCAAATTTTGAAAATGAATTAAATTTGCATGACATATGTTTTAATGCATGTCATATGTGTGCCATGCATATTTTTTGTGTGCCTTAGTCACTAATGCCTTTGTAAGTTCATTCTTTTGAGTGCTAAGGTCCTTTGGGAATCATAAAAGGTATAAGGAACCGAAAGAGAGATGACACCACTCCAAGCTTAAACGATTAAGGAGTAAAACTTAAAGGTATATCTTTTATCCTTCTAATATATTGAATAACTCATAGTATGATTCACATGATATATCTTATGTTTGATTTATTTGTCGTCATGAATCATATGACTTCTATATTAATTTCTTGTCATGATTTGTATGATATATCTTCTATTAAATCTTTGTATAAATCATGATAAATCTTTTATGATAATAGCATGATGTCTTATGAGGTGCACTTGAGAAGAATATCTTATTAATACTCATAAGATTTTAAGATATATATATATAAGGAATCAAAATGCCTTAAATGATTAAATAGAGATGCATGCTTAAAAGATTATATTTTAGTATGCTCTATTATTCTACTGAGAACCCTAAGGAAATCTAGCTAACATATGAATTTTAATGACCTTATCCAATCTAAGCTTAATATATACATATAATTATGATTGGTTAATATATGATAATATTGTGGCTAATGCATGCTTATAACATTATCAGCTTTTGAATTAAACCTCATAAGCATGTTTAAATAAATCTCATTCAAATGGACAAAATGTTTTAATTGTTATAAGAATTCTGATGCTATATATGCTTTAGTATGAATGTCTCAGATATCGCATATATTTGTCCATCACACAGTATTGAATTTTAGGAAATTGATCTTATGCTATGTAATGTATAATCCTAAACTCATAATTGAGCTTAAACGATAAATCATTTTCAAATGATGAATTAAACTCAAGGAATTCATAAGCTTGTCCTCATATTTGAAAATGTTTGTTATGCCAAATACAATTAATTGAACATATAATTCTTTGGCTACATAATTGAGTGGGAGCAACATATTTTCAAAACTCATCCAATATGCATCTTGTTGTAATATGCTTATTATTTCATATATATTGGATGCTTTATATGAGTTGAATACAAATATCCATTTGTGCTAATGAATATACTCTATGATTGATGGATATTATTTTAAATTTGATTTGATGTGAGCTAAATGCCTATGTCCATTCTTATTTAAATGACTATATTTTCTCATGAATGGATCATTTTTTTTTAAAATAAATGCATATATCCATCTTTTGATTTAAGTTCAACTATATTTGATGGACAACTTATTTGTACTGAATGCCACTATCCATCACTTGCCTAATGATCATATTTCCGTATGGATAGTTTATATTCTTTTTGATATATTGATTGAACTACCTGATTGCATGCTTAGTCTAGAATGCCTCCTGCATAGCGGATGCAGTTGATGAGAATTGCATGCTGGTAGTTGAAATAGGTTCTCGCATGCTTAAACTGGACTATTATTTGTTGATTGCGTGAATCTATTTGGTTTTAGGTACATGGTAAAATTGGGAAATGTCCGATTTACAGACGGCATGTTGCCGAAATTTCGATAGGATTTTTCCCAAACCAAAACCTTGTGCTAAAGATGATTATGATAAAATTAATGTTAAAACATTTTTGAAAGGATGAGTGAAACCAAATAGAAAATTAAAATTCATCCTTGCATAATCATCGAATAACCAGGAGAGCCCAGCTCCATCCCTATAGGAAGCACAAAAATGATCTGTATGCATCATCTTCATTTATTAAATATTGAGGCTCTTGAGAATACCCTAAAAATTATATCCGGTGCTTAAAGTCTAATGATTTGACATAAAATGTTCTTGGGTCATGAACATTATTGCATGCCTCTATATATATTTTCTGATGCATCTATAGCTTATAAGGAAGACTATACTGAACATATGACAAAATCTCTTAACAGATAACCAGTATAGCTGCATTAAAAGGACCAATTATACTATCTAGTATACCTAGTGAAATCAATTTTTGATTAGTATAAGCATCACGTTTCTCTTCCTAGGATGCACAGTAATTACATGGGATAGTACATGTGAAATCCAAACTGTTATGTATTTTGAAGACGTGTACACATTTAGGTTGTGTCTTAGGATGAACTTAGTTCATGGACACCATTTGGTCAAATTTTTTTTGGATTATGTACTTTCACTCCGGAACCAAATGGTAAAGCATCATCCCGTTTTAAATTGAATGTTCCATATTTTGATGATAGTCCATTGACTAAGGAATTTGCATGACTTAGGGGGAGTTTTTCATTTCACACACACTCATTGTGAATTTTGAGTTGTGTCATCCTTATTGAACCCCTATTGCATTACCCTTGAGTATAGCCTTGATTGACTATTGTGTATTTAAATTGAAATGCAATATGTCATGCTAGTATGTGCAAAATGTCTATATTTGCAGCAAGTTGAAAATCTTTTGAAAAGATGAATTTTTTTAGGAATGTTCTTAAATGACTATCATCCTAAACTTAATGCAAGTATGTATGCATGCAAATATACAGGAGGGAGTTTAAGCCTCACTTTTGAGGAAAATGAAATTAATGCCTATAATCTCCTGCATGCTAAGTAATATTTAGAAGGATGAACATGTGTTGAGTGTGCCGAAATGAAATTCATCCTTGAACGTTAATGCACTTTTGTATGCTTGAGACTATACCGGGGAGGTTAAGCCCCATCCTTGAAAAAGGATAAGAATCAATTGACCCATGGAATCACATTATTTCTTATTGCTTCTACTTTTTCAGTCCCAAGTTTACCTAGGCACCTTGAACATCATATCTTGTCTCTACTGAATATATTTGATATGAATTGTTCCGCGTACACATGAACACCATGCATGACTTAGTACTTGATATTTAGCATGTGTGTGTTTAGGGACATTTTACTGGTGAAATTTATTCGTCTAATAAATATCTAGTAAAATATGAAATTAATACTTATATTGCTTGAACTTTCACAAATTATATCAGTATAAGTAGTTAAAAGAATCTAAGCACGCATTCAAATTGATAGGGGGAGCACCTAGAAATTATTTTTTCTATCTTGTTGTGCTCACAACATTTCCTGCTTAGATTTGGCTTTTAAATTCATTGTGGCTTGTGATTAATTTTAATGTCTTCCTTGAATATAATAAATGAAAATATTTTGTTTGCCACAGTGGTTTAGGTTTTTCCATATAATCCCCATTCTTAAATTTATTTAACAACCTTGGATCTATATGGTTGCATTTTTCTGATCATACTTTGTGTCGTGCTTAAATGCTTAACTAGGAAAATGATGCTTGCTTGAGCTTTTGATTAAAGCTTCCTTTTCAGCAAGCATAAGCCCCCTCGATTTATTAAAAATTTTAAGGGGATATATTTTTATACATATATATTTTTATACATATATATATATATATATACACATTTATAAAAGCAAGAATTGAACTTATATAAAATATATTTTATGTCTTGCTTGTATGCTGAAACGTCTTCATGACTGTGCTTGTACTGTCTTGAAATTTTGTGTCATGAAATTTTTTTTTAAAGGGTGCTATATAACTAGTTTATGGATCATATATAAAATGTATATGAACTCGTTAGACCACTCTTATGCTCAAACCAACATTTTCTATCATATGTCGTGCGTGTTGAACTCAAGTCTTTTACGAGTCTTATGATATGTTTAATTTGTCATGGTTCGTGGATCATCCTGGTCTGATCTTATTTGTCATATGCTTTTTAATTTCTTAATGACCAGTTATGAAAATTGTTCTGTGCTTAACTGCCATATATCTTTAAAACAGTTATAAATTTTTTATGCCCAACTGTTATATCACATAAGGGGAGAGAGCTTTTCTTTTCTTCAAAAAGGGGGAGTTTTCTTTGCTGAGTATATTTTAAAAGATAAAATTATTTTCTACTCAGTTTAGCCCTTTTGTTGATGACAAAAGGGGGAGATGTTTCTTGAGCAAAATTATAAACCCCTTTTATATCTCTGCCTTTTGTTATTCAAAATGGGAAATGACAAATGCACAAACTTGAATATTTTGTTAAAATAGCTCCAAACATAAACTGCACATTGAACCACTGAGCTTAACTGTCAACTTGAAAATTTGTGAAGTTTTCATGTTTATGATTGAGCTTTTTTGAATATCATTTTGAATTTATGCATATTGTAAGGGGTAGCCTTATCAGGCAATCTCAATTTTGCTCATGTGTTTGTCATCATCAAAAAGGGGGAGTGTGTTGACTTTTTGAGTCCAATCCTTGTTTTGATAATAACAAACCACAGTATCCCACTTGTGTAACTGAGTGTGAACAGGTTTATATTTCAGTAAGCACAAGTGATGAATGTAAAATGGAAGTCGTAAAGAGCACTGAGAAGCACACCAATCGGCATATTCCATGGAGCATTGAGGAGCAGAAGACACGAAAACTTTATTTATTTTCTGGGTTGTAATAGTAATTAGGGTTGAATGTGCATGCATCTTACATGATTTAAATTTGAAGCTCTATGTAGTAACCGGGAAAAAAAAAAGAATAAAATTTTAAAAAATAATAATAATAAAATAAAATTAATAAATTAAATTAACAAGTAAAATGACTAGTATGATAAGGAACAAATATATATATATATATATATATATATAAAGTGTGATAGATACTATTATATTCTTTTCTTTAATTAATTTTTATTATTTTATATATATATATATATATATATATATATATATATATATATAATAACACAAGCTTCTTCAAGAAGCTTTGAAAGTCAAAATCCAAATTGAATTGGATTTTTGGTGTGCGTGAGTGCACTCTCTCTCTCTCTCTCTCTCTCTCTCTCTCTCTCCTATGACTCTCTCTCTCTCTTCGATTCTAGGCTAGTTTTACGCCGGATCGACAAACCGAAGCCACCACGACGCTCCTGGCGAAGTTCTCTACAAGTCTGCCGGAGTGAATCGTCAAGGAAACGAAATTGGATTTCATCCCAAATCCAAGGTAAGGCTTTATATTCAATATTTGGATTTTTGACAGTTGAAGAAAGTGATATACGCGTAAAAATACTGAACTTTAATACCGAAAAATTTCAATTCCAAGGTGTTGATTGGGAACGTTGGGAATCATCCCTAAGTTGAGGTAAGACTTTTTAAGTCGAATTTGACTTAGTGGTAGTTATAGAAAATGTTGTACGTACGAAAATACTAAACTTTAATTCTGCGAGTTTTTATTTTCAGGGTGTTGAGTTGAGAACCTTGTGGGTACAGGGAAGATTTTCTTAGGGACTTTTCAGGAATCAGGTAAGGGAATAAACTAAACTAGTTTTGTTTTGAGAAAATGTATGTATATATATGTAGCATCTGGTTTCAAGAAAAATAAATATATTTATATATATGATTTATATTTGGAAAATACTATACGTAGAAAATTTGTTTAGTGTGACATGAGTATAAAAATGTTGTGAAATACTGTTTTCTGGGAATGGGGACGATATGGATTTTTATGATGGAAAATCGGCGTACGGGTCGAGATATATATATATATATATGTGATTTTCCGGCGTACGGGCCGTGCTATGTGGATGAGATTTGCCAGCGTACGGGCTGTGCTATGTGATTTGCCGGTGTACGGGCCGATGATTTTCATGATATATGTATATGTGAAAAATGATATGAATGATTTGATAATTAATGATATAAGTTATCCATGTATCACGATTTTAGTATATGTATATGATATCAGAACCTGGTTGGCTTGGTCTAAGCTAGCACTTGCACGGTACCATTGCTATGTGTCCATGGTCATCGTGATCATGATATCTGTGTTAACGCCGCTGTACGTAGTGGTGTGAGATTGGATGGTCGATGTAGTTATTTTCAAGAAGTGTGCTGTTATCGCCCCTGGTGTACGGACCAGTCTGGGTAGACCCATCGGACCTACAGACTACTATTTGACTTGACAGTGGTCGGCCAACCATTGTCAGGTCCCGCCTTCGGGCCACACAATCCAGTCATGTGGGGGTAACACATGACAACAGCCAGCTAACCTACCAGGATTGTTTTATGTTATTATTAGTGTATGAGATGAGATATGTTTATGAAAATGCAGTATATTCTGCTATGTGTTGATATATATGTATGTTTTCCCAGATTTGATAAACAGTATTGAATATGTTATGTATGATATATGTAGAACACATAATACTTATGTTGCCACACACTGGTATTAGTTTATTTCCCTTACGGAGAAGTGTCTCACCCCTAAATCTTATTAACTTTTCAGGAACCCCGGATAGGAGAGCGAGAAAAGCCCCGCTGATATAGTACGGTCTATCTACCCTTTTTGAAGCGTAAGTTTTGTAGGGACAGTTAGATTTTGTGGGAAATGTCCCTAGGTTTTATTTTTGGGATGTATATATGAAAATACAGTGATTGTAGTAACTCTGGTATATTGTGGTATATGGTATTGAGATGTACATGTTTGTATATTTTCTGCTGCTAGGGCTTCTGCTTTATGCTTTGATATATCCCTAGTGCCCACGGGCCCAAGTGGATTGTGACCTGCTGAGCTGGAATGTATGATGTGATGATAATTTATTTATTAAAAAAAAAATATGTGAAAAAGGAGCAGGTCGTTACAGTTGGTATCAGAGCCTAGGTTGCTAGGTTCTGTAGACTTTAGAGTACAGCAGGAACAATACCAGAGTTTAGGAAATGATTTGAGGTTTTATTCTACAGTCTAGAGGCAAGACTTCCGTGGTAGTTTCTGTGTTTTTCCTGGGGTGACGATTTCAAGAAAACCATAGTAAGCTATTGTCAGGTTGTGTTCCTAGAATGTAGGACTGGGGATTAACAATGAGTTAGAAATGTTGAGATGAGTGGTGAGGATAGGTGGGTAAATTATGAGGATAGGATTACCGAATTGCAACTTCTATTTTCCAGGATGGATCCAGAAGGAAATAGTGCCCATGCGAGTGGCAGTGATGGAGCAGGACCATCAGGTGCAGCTAGGACCGACTCTGATGCGGTATTACGTAGCGTGGCTCAGTAGGTTATGGCTGAGATTGCTAGGAGCTCGAGGGAGCAGAGTGGTCCATCTACAGGCCATGGGTGCACTATAGAGAAATTTACAAAGATGAATCCTCCAGCGTTCTCAGGTGGAGTTGATCTTGTAGCCACTGAGAACTGGATGCAGGAGATTGAGAAAATCTTGACTGTGCTGCAATGTACTGAGGAACAGAGGGTCCTCTTTGCCACCTATAAATTGATAGGAGAGGCTGAGAGGTGGTGGACTACGGTGAGACTATTAGAGCAGCAGAGGGTGACTCCAATAGCAATGACATGGGACCGGTTTAAAGATCTGTTCTTTGACAGATATTTTCCAGCTACTGTAAGGGAGGCTAAGGTAGAAAAGTTCCTGAGTCTGAAGCAGGGACAGCTATCCGTCCAGCAATATGCAGCACATTTTATCGAGCTCTCTCGATTCGCCCCATACATTGTTCCTGATGAGGGAAAGAAGGCGAGGCAGTTTGAGAGAGGCTTGAGGCTGAGTATATTTAGGCAGGTGGTGGTGCTGCGGATCCAGGACTTCGCTGAGTTGGTCGACAGGGCGGCCTTGGCAGAGATTGGTGAGCGTCTTGATGCGGATGAGCCGGGACAGAGGAAGAGATCTGCATCTACAAGCTACCAGCAGGGTCACAGGCTGTGTCAGTGGAGGAGAGGTAATCATGGTAGAGGGCGGAGACAAGAGACGGGAGGATGCCAGGTGCAGACAGGGCAAGGTCCTCCAGTTTGTCAGACTTGTGGTAGGAGGCACTGGGGAGAGTGTCGAGCTGGTGGTGTAGTGTGCTACCGCTGCAGTAGATCGGGACATATAGTGCGAGATTGTCCTATCCCACCAGATGCAGCTCCGGTGTGCTATCGCTGTGGTAGATCGGGGCACATGGTACGAGACTGCCCTACTCCACTAGATGCAGTTCCAGCTCCTAGACCACACCGGGGAGGTTATCAGGCACCACGGGGGGGGGGCAGCAGAGGAATACGGCTCCAGCCAAGGTATTTACTCTGACGCCGGGTGAGGCTGAGGCGTCAGGTGACGTGGTGACAGGTATGGTCATTATGCTTTCTTTTAAACTTATTGCATTATTTGATTCAGGAGCTACACACTCGTTTCTGTCCTTAGGGTGTATTAAATTATGTGAGGCTGAAACACAATCATTAGATGTTGAACTGTTGGTATCTACACCGACTGGGTCGGTAGTGAGGTGTGGTAGGGTACTCCGCAACTGCCTAGTAGAGATTCAGGGGAAAACATTGTATGCTGATTTGATAGTGTTAGACATGCATGGGTTTGACATTATATTTGGCATGGATTGGCTAATACCTAATTTTGCCAGCATAGATTGTCGTGCACGAGAGGTGATATTTAGACCCCCGGGGGAACCAGAATTCAAGTTTGTAGGGTCGCATGTACAATCCCCGCCTCAGCTAGTTATTCAGGCCAGGAGACTACTGCTGAGTGGTTGTCAGGGGTTTGTGGCAGTTGTGAAAGAGATGTCAGAGAATGAGTCGAAACTTGCTAGCACGCTTGTAGTGAAGGAGTTTGTGGATGTTTTTCCAAATGAGTTACCGGGCTTGCCACCCGACTGTGAGGTGGATTTCTCTATTGATCTACCTCTCGGTACAGTGCTGATTTCTAAAGTACCTTATCGAATGGCGCCAGTGGAGTTAGCAGAATTGAAGAATCAGTTGCAAGATCTGCTAGATAAGGGCTTCATACGGCCCAGTGTATCTCCGTGGGGAGCTCCAGTTTTATTTGTGAAAAAGAAAGACAGGACTATGAGGATGTGTATAGACTATAGGAAGATAAATAAAGTGACAATCAAGAATAGGTATCCTCTACCCCGTATCGATGATTTGTTTGACCAGCTCCAGGGTACACGGGTGTATTCGAAGATTGACCTCAGATCTGGCTACCATCAAGTGAAGGTGAAAGAAGAAGACGTCTCAAATACGGCCTTCAGGACTAGGTATGGGCATTACGAGTTTCTAGTGATGCCGTTTGGTTTGACGAATGCTCCTGCGGTATTTATGGACTTGATGAATAGAGTCTTCCACCAATACCTAGACCAGTTTGTTGTTGTTTTTATTGATGATGTACTGGTCTATTCTAGGAACTATGAGGAGCATGAGACGCACTTGAGGCAGGTTTTGCAGACACTTCGGGAAAAGAAGTTGTACGCCAAGTTCAGTAAATGTGAATTTTGGCTGGAGAAGGTCGTGTTCTTGGGGCATGTTGTATCTGAAGATGGTATTTCTGTGGATCCTAGCAAGATTGAGGCTGTAGTGAATTGGGCTAGACCGAGAAATTTCCATGAGATCAGGAGTTTCTTGGGGCTAGCAGGCTATTACCGTCGTTTTGTTAAGGGATTCTCAGCTTTGTCAGGGCCTTTGACACGACTGACGAGGAAGAATGTTAGATTTGAGTGGGACGATAGTTGTGAGCAGAATTTTCAGGAGCTGAAGCAGAGACTAGTCACAGCACCAGTGTTGATCATCCCATGTGGGGGTGAAGGGTATACCATTTACAACGATGCGTCCTTGAAGGGACTTGGCTATGTATTAATGCAGCATGGCAGGGTAGTGGCGTATGCATCCAGGCAATTGAAAGAATATGAGAAGAACTACCCTACCCATGATCTTGAGTTGGCTGCAGTGGTACACGCACTGAAGATTTGGAGGCATTACCTGTACGGTGAGCAGTGTGAGATCTTCTCCGACTATAAAAGTTTGAAGTATTTCTTTACGCAGAAAGAACTGAATATGAGGCAAAGAAGGTGGTTGGAGCTGATTAAGGATTTTGATTGTACCATCAGTTATCACCCAGGGAAAGCAAACATGGTAGCTGATGCGTTGAGCAGGAAATCCAGGGAGCCAGTGTTGGCGGCTATGGGGATCCAGCATCCGATCATAATGGATCTAGAGAGACTCGGCATAGAGTTGGTGGAGAGTGATCTCCCAGTATGTATTGCCAGCCTAGTGGTATAGCCTACCCTGCAGGAGAGAATTAAAGCTACCCAGAAGGAAGATCCAGAGCTAGTGAAGGTGATAGACAGAGTACAGAGTAGGCAGGGGGAGGAGTTCAGTATCGCAGATGACGGAGCTTTGCGGTTCCGTTCCAGATTATGTGTTTCTGCCAATACTAAGATCAGGAAGACTATTCTAGAGGAGGCTCACAGATCTTTGTATACAGTTCATCCCAGTAGTACGAAGATGTACAAAGATCTGTGCGAGAGTCATACTGGTGGAGTGGTATGAAGAGAGAGATTGCCGAGTATGTAGTGCAGTGTTTGACATGCCAGCAGGTAAAGGCTGAGCACCAGAGACCGGCATGGCAGTTGCAGCCGTTATTTATCCCGAAGTGGAAGTGGGATCACATATCGATGGACTTCGTGTCAGGACTGCCGATGACGTTACATGGTCATAATGCCATCTGGGTGATTGTTGATTGATTGACGAAGACCGCCCACTTTATTCCCATCAAGATCAGCTACTCCCTCAGCCATTTAGCGAAGATTTACATTCAGGAGATAGTACGTTCTCATGGGGTGCCTGTATCTATTGTGTCAGATTGAGACCCACGATTCACATCACGATTTTGGAGGAGTCTGCAGGAGGCTCTGGGGTCTCAGTTATAGTTTAGTACAACATTCCATCCTCAGTTTGACGGGCAGACTGAGAGGACGATACAGATATTAAAGGACATGCTCAGAGCGTGTGTACTAGACTTTGGGGGTAGTTGGACCCAGTTCATGCCATTAGTAGAATTTACGTATAATAACAGTTATTAGTCTAGCATTGGCATGGCACCATTTGAGCCTCTGTACAGTAAGAGATGCTGTTCTCCTTTGTTTTGGGATGAAGTGGGTGAGCGGCGAGTAGTGGGGCCAGAGCTGGTTCAGCAGGCGTGTGATAAAGTTCGTTTTATTAGGGACAGGATCAGTGCAGCTCAGAGTCGACAGAAGAGTTATGCCGACCATCGCCGCAGGAATTTAGAGTTTGACGTAGGTGATCACATATTTTTGATGATAGCTCCGATGAAAGGGGTTATGCGATTTGGGAGGAAGGGTAAACTTAGTCCTAGGTTTATCGGTCCATTTGAGATTCTAGATAAAGTGGGACCGGTAGCCTACAGGCTAGCTTTGCCACCTGTATTGTCCAGGATTCACAACGTATTTCATGTTACTATGTTGAGGAAATACGTCCCAAACCCTTCTCATGTCATCAATTATGATGAGTTGGAGCTTAGTGATTCACTGGGATATGAGAAGGTACCAGTACAGATTCTGGATAGGAAAGTGCAAGAGCTACGTAACAAGACGATTCCTCAAGTAAAAGTGTTGTGGAGGAATCATGCAGTAGAAGAGGCTTCTTGGGAGTCCGAGGAGCAGATGAAGTAGAGGTATCCGCATTTATTTCAAGAAGTCTAAGTGAATAAATGTAAATAGTTAAGTAGTTTTCTGTTGCAGGTACATGTAATGGTTCAATAGTGTAGTACTTTAGTTTTGGGAGAATGGTTTTCTTTTGTATATGTAATCTTCCAAGACTCAAAATGTAACCACTGTATTCCTCCGCCATAAGTGAGGGTAGGTAATAAAATAAGTAGACCCTTTTTCCTGATTAAAGGATGGCGAGTTACGGAAACAGTAAATTTCGAGGACAAAATTCTTTTAAGGGGGGAGGAATGTAGTAACCGGGAAAAAAAAAGAATAAAATTTTAAAAAATAATAATAATAATAAAATAATAAAATAAAATTAATTAATTAAATTAACAAGTAAAATGAATAGTATGATAAGAAACAAATATATATATATATATATATATATATATATATATAAAATAACACAAGCTTCTTCAAGAAGCTTTGAAAGTCAAAATCCAAATTGAATTGGATTTTTGGTGTGCGTGAGTGCACTCTCTCTCTCTCTCTCTCTCTCTCTCTCTCTCTCTCTCTCTCTCTCTCCTACGACTCTCTCTCTCTTCGATTTTGGGCTAATTTTACACCGGATTGACAAACCAAAGCCACCATGACGCTCCTGGCAAAGTTCTCTACAAGTCTGTCGGAACGGATCGTCAGGGAAACGAAGTTAGATTTCATCCCAAATCCAAGGTAAGGCTTTATATTCAATATTTGGATTTTTGACAGTTGAAGAAAGTGATATACGCGTAAAAAAACTGAAAATTTTCAATTTCAGGGTGTTGATTGGGAACGTTGGGAATCATCCCTAAGTTGAGGTAAGACTTTTTAAGTCGAATTTGACTTAGTGGTAGTTATAGAAAATGTTGTACGTACGAAAATACTAAACTTTAATTATGCGAGTTTTCATTTTCAGGGTGTTGAGTTGAGAACCTTGTGGGTACAGGGAAGATTTTCTTAGGGGCTTTACAAGAATCAGGTAAGGGAATAAACTAAGCTAATTTTGTTTTGAGAAAATGTATGTATATATATGTAGCATCTGGTTTCAGGAAAAATAAATATATTTATATATATGATTTATATTTGGAAAATACTGTACGTGGAAAATTTGTTTAGTGTGGCATGAGTATAAAAATGTTGTGAAATACTGTTTTCTGGGAATGGGGACGATATGGATTTCTATGATGGAAAACCAGCGTACAGGCCGAGATATATATATATATATGTGATTTGCCGGCGTACGGGCCGTGCTATGTGGATGAGATTTGCCAGCGTACGGGCTGTGCTATGTGATTTGCTGGCGTACGAGCCGAGCTATGATAAAATGTGAAATACTGGCGTATGGGCCGATGATTTTCATGATATATGTATATGTGAAAAATGATATGAATGATTTGATAATTAATGATATGAGTTATCCATGTGTCACGATTTTAGTATATGTATATGATATCAGAACCTGGTTGGCTTGATCTAGGCTAGCACTTGCACGGTACCGTTGCTATGTGTCCATGGTCCTCGTGATCATGATATCTATGTTAACACCGCTGTACGGAGTGGCGTGAGATTGGATGGTCGATGTGGTTATTTTCAAGAAGTGTGCTGTTATCGCCCCTGGTATACGGACTAGTCTGGGTAGACCCATCGGACCTACAGACTACTGTTTGACTTGACAGTGGTCGGCCAACCATTGTCAGGTCCCGCATTTGGGCCACACAACCCAGTCATGTGGGGGTAATACATGACAACAGCCAGCTAACCTACCAGGATTGTTTTATGTTATTATTAGTGTATGAGATGAGATATGTTTATGAAAATGCAGTATATTCTGCTATGTGTTGATATATATGTATGTTTTCCCAGATTTGATAAACAGTATTGAATATGTTATGTATGGTATATGTAGAACACATAATACTCATGTTGCCACACACTGGTATTAGTTTATTTCCCTTACTGAGAGGTGTCTCACCCCTAAATCTTATTAACTTTTCATGAACCCTGGATAGGAGAGCGGGAAAAGCCCCGCTGATATAGTACGGTCTATCTACCCTTTTTGAAGGGTAAGTTTTGTAGGGACAGTTAGATTTTGTGGGAAATGTCCCTAGGTTTTATTTTTGGGATGTATATATGAAAATACAGTGATTGTAGTAACTCTGGTATATTGTGGTATATGGTATTGAGATGTACATGTTTGTATATTTTCTACTGTTAGGGCTTCTACTTTATGCTTTGATATATCCCTGGTGCCCACGGGCCCAGGTGGATTATGACCTACTGAGCTGGAATGTATGATGTGATGATAATTTATTTATTAAAAAAAATATATGTGTGAAACTGGAGCAGGTCGTTACACTCTACCTGACCTTAGATTGACCATAAGACCTCCAAATAACATGAAAAACTTTTTTCATAAAATGCCTAACATATACAAAGGTTTTTAAATGGTTTTAAAGTTAAAAGAAGGCAAAAACTAAATTTTTCAAAGGGGTCAGTCAACCGGCCAGTCGACTGAATGTTAGAAATGAACAATTTTCTCACTCAATTCAATCTCATATCAAACCATGTTCAACATAAAAATTGTGGAATTTTCCCATAGCTTGAGTTTGATATGAAGAACGTCCAAATTGGAGTTACACAGAAAAAGTTATGGCCAAAACACTGAAACATGTCCGTAAGAGAAAAACTCCCTTCATGTTTCTTTTGTCTCATTGATGGACATTTTTATCAAGCCAAAAATCATTATCTTAAAATGTCTTAAACATGAAAGTTGTGGAATTTTCTCTTACCTTTCAATTGGTATCAAAAACATCCAATTTGGAGTTATATAGGAAAAGTTATGGCCGAAACACTGAATAGTGTCTGTGCAGAAAAGCAGAGGCCGGTCGACCGTACCTTGAGCTTGGTCGACCGACCTTCTCGGGAAAGCGTCCCAACACCCGAAAAACGGTTAGTTTTCAAAATAAATATATATTTTAAGGTCCCAACGGCTATATAACAGTTACAAGGGGTTTTTACCTATAAATACAATCCCAAAACACTTGAAAATGTTAGAGAATCCCTTTGTTAATTTAGTTTATCATTCTTTGATTCTCCCACACTTCTATACCCCATTTGTTCTTTAAATTCTCATTTTTCTCCTACTCTTCTTTTATTTGAAAATCATTTGGGGAGAAAATATTCTTGGGGGTTTTATGTGAAGAGGCTTGAGCATATATCATATACATATATATTGCTTGATGGCCTTCTTCTTTCATTTGTGACATATTTTCAAAGATTAAAATGTCTCCTATTCTCTTCTTTTGAAAACCATTTTTGGGGAAAATATTTTTGGGGTTATATTTGAAGAGGCTTGAGCATATAACATTCTCTATATGTATATTGCTTGCAAGCATTTCTATTTTTCATGTTTTTCAAAGATTAAATTTCTTCCATATTCTTTTAATTGAAAAAATATTTTTTGGAGAAATTTATTGTGAAAAATGTCTTGAAGGCTTGGGCTAATATTCTTGCTCATATATTTTGCTTGAATGCCTTCTTGGGATTAATTTTATTAAGGTCAATCATTTTGAAGAAAACCCTAATATTCTCCTACTCTTATCTTGAAATACATTTGTTGGAGAATTTCTTTAGGTTATACAAGAGGGAGCCTTGAGCATATATCAAATTAATATATACTTGCTTGAGAAGCTTCTCCGTTTATTTTATAAAGGTCAATCATTTTAGAAAATAAAATCTTTTTCCAAACTCTTAAGTTTTATTTGAAAAATATTTTGAGAGAAAACTCATACTCTACATGAGCTTCATTTCAAAAATCATATGAGAATGCATATTAGATTTTAATGTTGTACATCCTTGCTTAGTTTAGAAGCATATTTTATGTACAAAATGATTTTCATGTAATGGTTTGGTTTAACCCGTTAATTGAACAGGGGAGTCTCAGCCCCGCAAGTGAGACCGGTTCGGTTCAGCCCGGAATTGAACTCGGGAGTCTCAGCCCCGCAAGTGAGACTAGTTTGGCTCAGCCTAGTAATTGAGCTGGGGTTTTCCTCGCCCCGTAAGGAGAGGATGTAAAAGGCTTTTGCTCCGCCTAGTTAAGTGAGCAGGTATAGTGGAATCCTTGGGGGTAAGCCCAAGGCGGGGATGTAGGTTGGTTTGGCCGAACCTCGATAACAAATCTGGTGTCGCTCTTTCTATTTTATTTAAATTCCTGCACTTTAATTTCAGCATGTGTATGAATGTTTATTTAATGTCGAAATTATTCTCATGCACACATTTGATTTAAATAAGATACTACACATGTGTATGTTTACTTTTATTGTTAAACTCGCTTTACATACATGTATACATGTTGAATGGGATATGACACTGTAATGAATCGGCGAATTGTTTAAATTAGCCAAAAAATTTTTAAAACCCAATTCACCCCCCCCCCCTCTTGGGATCACACAAATTCCAACAAAATTGAATATGAATTGTTGTGGTATTTGGGTTTGCATGTGAGGATGTTTGGAATGATTATAGCATGATGAATGAATTGTTATGTTTGACTCCTATGTGGAAATATATTGATCTGTTGGATACTGTGTGGGAAATGAATTGATCTGTTGGATTCCTGTGTGGAAATGCATTGATGCGTCTGTGTGAACTAACTGGTTTGGTTATGCGTATGCATCTCAATATAACGTTGGCATGAGGAAGTTGTTATATTGCCTAGATATAAATCATGATATGACGTTGACAGGTCGAGGAGCTTGTCATATTGTCATTTATATGGGGTAGGACATTGGCAGGTCAAGGAGCTTGTTCTACTGATGTATGACGGGTAGGTCATATGGATTGGATATTGGTGAATAGTGGTGCCTGTGTGGGCCACGTGTTGCGGAAGCTGGAGTGGTGTCTGTGTGGGTCACGTTATATCCTGTGTGGATAATGGCGCCTGTGTGGGCCATGTTATGTACCCTATGTGGGTAGTGGTGCCTGTGTGGGCCACGTTATATCTTGTGTGGATAATGGCGCCTGTGTGGGTCATGTTATGTACCCTGTGTGGGTAGTGGTTCCTGTGTGGGCCACGTGTAGATAAGAAGTATGTAGGTGCCTGTGTGGGCCACGTACTGACATGTACGCATTTACTCTATGTGAGCCACGTACTGAGGACATTGGAAGATGAAGTATGATATGCATGATTCCTATGTGGATGTGTTGTGAGCATGTGAATTTAATTATAGCATAAAAATAATGGTATAACATATTGTGAATGCATGTGTGTGCATGCGGTGAGGTAAACATACCTCCGCGGGCTTGCTGAGAAAGGTAAGTTTTCTGCTAGGTAGTTTCTTGGTATCAGTGCAAAAGGATGCTACTTGTATAGGCGAGTAGACATCCCGATCCTCGAAAACCTTTGCCTTTAAAATAATAAAGATGTGTGTACTGGTGGCGAGGTAATACTTCACCTAAGGGTTTACTGAGTAAGGTGAGTGCTTTAGTAGGTAGTTTTTAGTACCAGAGCAGAGGGAAGCTACTTGTATGGGCAAAGAATCTTCCCTATCCTTTGGGACTTTCGCCTGCATAAAAATTATGTACTTGTGCATATTGGATGTGTGTATGACATTAGATATCGGGAATGTTATTAATGGTATATTTTCTCAGTTGTATTTGATATTATGTGGGAAACAGTTTATTTTGATATGTAAATATTAAAACTCATTTGTCACACATTGTTATAATTTATTCCACCCTTACTGAGATATGTCTCACTCTAGTGGATTAACAATTTTTCAGGTTCTTCTAGAGACCGGGTTTGAAGGCCTAGGCTGGGATTGTATTTGGTGGTTTTTTTTTTGGTATTATGAGATACTGGTATATATATACAAATATATATTTGTAATGGGTTATGTTTTAAATGCTGGTTGTGGATATGGATATCTGGATATTATAGTGTTTTTTTTTTTGTTGTTATATAGAACTCTGGTATTTATTTGAGGTTATTTATTTATATTCCGCTGCGTGCATGTTAATTATGGTATCAGATACAAGTGATTGGAACACGTGGCACCCGAGCCCCACCTGGCGAGTTCGGTGTGTGACAAACCTTTTACAATCCCTCCTTCAATAGACTAGAGTTCACCTCTCCAAACAAAACCCCACGCTTGGTCCAACGATTTGAAAACAAGAAAAAATTTAGTGTACAAAAACACTCTCTGCAAGAGCTAATTAGTACAACAATAAAGCACAATTCTATATACTTCAATTCAAAATAACAATAGAAAGAATTTGAAGCTTCAAAAGTATATTACCGTGAGCTTTCTTTCTTGATGAAAAGAATTCAAAATATGCTCAGAAATTTGAGAGAGTTTCACAGCAAAACTCAGTAGGGCACTTAAGAAAGTATGTGCGCAAGAGAGCTTTTGAGAGTATTGAGAGCAAGAGAGCTTTGATTGGTGTGGATTGCTTGGTGTATTAAATCCTTTGTCTTGGGGGGTATTTATTGATTTTTAGAAAAGAGTATTTTGTGTTCCCCAAGTGACTTGGAGTGTTTTCCAAGTTTTCATAACGTTTAGAATTCAAAAACTCAATTTTGAAAACTTCCCATTATTTTTAAAATTTGAATTCTCGAAGAGTCAGTCGCCTGGATCATTAAAAACACTGAGAATTTCAAAGGCCGTGAGTGTCAGCCGACTGGGTTGTTACGAGTCAGTCACTAGGGTCCTCTCGGATTCCCTTAAAATCCTTCTGTGTATTTTTCAATCGCTTGGGTCAACCTTGTCAGGCATCTGGACAAACCAAAAAACTGATTTTCCATTTTATTTCCAAAAACTTGTTGCTCTTTTGTTTTCCCCAAAGTAATTTAAAACTTTTGAAAAATATTTTCCAGGGTTTTTCAAAATATGGTCTCTAAGTCAATGAGTTTCCTAATAAGCTTCAAATCCAACCATATTATCATTTGAATGAAGTACTTATATAGAGACTCTCTTAAGACTTAAACATGTTCTAAACTTGGAGTCTTGATGCTTGTCATTGGCTAAGTACATCTTGTCTTTGAGCTTTAATTCTCTAAGCTTTCATCAAGTCACCTTTGGAATTCATGTTGTTCATGTCCTTTAAGCTTTCATTTCCTTTTCATGTAGTCTTGCAATAAGTTTCGTTATTACTTGAACTTGAGTTTAAAAACCTGATTCTTGAAGTATCATCACTTTCACCAAAACATGTTAAATAACATTTGATTTGTTATCACCAAAATAAGATTAGTAAATCATGTTAGGCCAACAGAAGTCAATCTTAAATATTTTTTCCAGAGGTCTAAGAGAATGTTTATGTGAAGGTTAGAGAAGGAAAAGCTTCTTTTTGGTTTGATAAGTGGTTGAACAATGGTCCCCTTATGGAGTGTTCTCACATGGTCCAGCATCTTGAGTTTAAGATTCAAGATTGCTAGGAATCGGAGAATTGAGATACTAATATGTTGAAAGATTTGGTAGGGGTCCCTAAACGGATGAGATTTTGTTGTCATCTATAAAGCACAAATTGGGGCTTGATGTGTTTATTTGAAAGCCTTCCATAAATGGAAAATTTTCAACTGCCTCGGTTTGGGAGGTGATAAGAATTAAAGGGGAGTAGTACCTGTGAATGGAGTGGGTCTGACATAATCTTCTACCTAAGAAAGTATCGATGTGTATGTGGAAAGCCATATTCCAATGTCTTCCTGTAGATGAGGGAGTGCAGAATCTAGGAATTGATATGGTCTTTTGTTGCAACTGTTGCATGGAAAAAAAAAATAAAAAAAAAAAGAGGAATCCCTCAATCATGCTCTGAGTATGGGTTCCATCGCAAGTACGGTTTGGAAGAGAGCAGCATCTGACTTAGGAATTCTAAACTTTAATGATGAACCTTGGAGAGTGAAAATTAGTAGATGATTCATATGTGCCGGGGAATGCAATTTGGTTATTAGTGAGGTTTTGTCTCGCTAAAATTCAAAAGGAATAAAGGGTTATTTATCTTATATTGATAAGAATTTATTGAAAGAGTTCCAAGTGAAAACGATATCTCTGAAGGTTAGAAATCCTCGAAAAGTAGTCAGGGAAAGCCTCATGTAGGTTGGTTGAAACTAAATATTGATGGCTCTTGTAAAGGAAATCCGGATTCTTGTGGTGGTGGTGGTATCATCCGCAACTCTTCAAGTAATATTAAGGCCGCTTTCTCTGAAAAATTTGAGTCTAATACTAATAATGGAGCGGAGTTGCAGCAATTTACTAGTGGTGTTCAGCTATGTAAAGAGTTGGAATATTAGAATATTTGTATCAAAAGCGACTCGAAATTGGTGGTGGGATGGATCACTTCTGGAATTTGCTCTTCCTAGTATTTATGTGACTTTTGGGAATTGACAGAGGAGGAGCTACAAGCTAAGACCTTCAATTCTCTATAAAGCGTCAATTTAGAAATGGTAATCAGGTGGCGGATTACTTGACTCCTCAAGGCGAGGGAGGCAACATAAGGAGATATTTTGTAGGTGATATGCTGCCGAGTAAAATGAAAGGTCTAATTCGTATGAATAAGATGAGTATTCCAAATTTGGTTTTTAATTGACATCATTTGGTTCTCCTATGTTTTTCTCAAGTTTTTTGTTTTGCAGGTAATTGTCATCAGTTTGCAGGTTTTTTTGTTTTTGTTTTGTTTTGATTCATATAGTCTTGTTTAGTTTGTTTGTTTTAGTTTGGTTTTTGGGTCGTGTTCTATTAGACTTGTTTTGATCTTGTTGCCTGTGATGGTTTTGCTTGGTTAATTGTAAATTCATTGTGGTTTTTTTGTAACCACGGTTTTCCTCCGCCATAAGTGAGGGTTATCAACAAATTTGACTTTCGTTGAAAAAAATAATAATAAAATTAGCTTCTAGAATAAGTGTATATTTTAATCCCATTTCAAACTTTAAAAAATGATAAAAAGAAAAATAACCACTTGGTAATTGTCTAATTGACAAAAAAATTCACATACAACATCCCCACAAGAAAGAAGAGAAAAAAAGTGTGAATCACTTAAAAAGCTTGAACAAGACTAATAGCCCAGATAGAAATTTTAAAAAATCATCACAAGAGCAATGAGCACGAATAGATAATAATTATTTTAACCGAAGATAACTACTTTTTCTTGTGTTTATTATTTTTTTAAAAATAATAATAATAAACCTTTCGTAGAGATACTTTTTTTTTTTCTTTTTTTATTAATTCAAAGATTGATTGGAGATACTCTCTTATCCAACTCAAGATTCTCCACCTTTAGGGAGAGTGCAGCACACACAGCAATGTGCATTGGTGGCCAACATGTGCCCAACCACAACCCAGTGTTTCTGCTTTTGGAGCCATAATTATATATTATTACTTTATTTCATTATTGATTATTCTATTAAAATTTAATTATCAGAGAATATTAAATATATATATATATATATATATATATGCACTGCTGGATTTATATATTTATATTTAAATATATATTTATTTATTTAAATAGTTTGCTGATCCTGCAAAGAAGACAACCAAAAAAAAAAGAAAAAAAAATGTTAGAAAAGAAAAGTTGATAAGCACTTACCAGCAAAACATGATTAGGAGATTCAATTTGCTTAAATTTACGACAAAAAAACGTGAGTTGCTCGTAGAGCTATACAATCGAGGCGCTTATTTTGTACCATTTAAAAAATAAATTAATAAGTATTTGAATTAATAAGTGATGTTTAGCACTAAGTACTTATTAAACATGAATATTTTTTAAAAAAAAATAGAGAAATGTATATTGATGAAGGTCTTGTAAATTTTAATATACTGATACATAAAGTTCTTTTTTCATACTCTAATATTCATAAGATAACAAAACAATATAATTTACTTTACAATATAAGTAATTTCTTTGCACACATAGTATGCTATTTACATCAGTAAATTATTATACTGCAATGTTAAAAATAGAATTATTATAATAGAGTGTACCTTTATAACATGTTTCGCTACTCTATTTATAAAATGATATTTATATTATATATATTAATTAATATGGAAAACAACACTGGTTTTTTCTTGAGTTTTAACAAAGACACGAACTTTCTAAGGCTTTGAAAATCTTATGAGCCTCCGTAATTTTTTTTTTTTTTTTGAAAAAGAGGGCGGCACCTCCTAAACTTTATTAGAAAACCCCTCACTTATGGCGGAGGAAAATCGTGGTTACAATTTTGAGACTTTAGGACAATAAAAACCAAATTCCAAGACCCTAAAACTAACTTAACCAACCTAAACCAAACACCAGCAACCAAAAAAACTAAAAAACTAAACCACTAAAAGTGAATTAATACAAAAACATCATGAGCGCAAAGAAGGAAAACCCAACAAGTCCAATCGAATCATTCCCCTGACTTGCTGAGGAAGATCATCTTGGCAACTATATGATCGAAAAATACCAGATTCACCCTGTTTGGCAAAGAAATATGCACTTTTATTCGCCTCCCTGTAAACATGTTCCACTTTGAACTGTATGCCTCTTAATGCTAGCAAAAGTTCTTCCCACAAATCTCATAAGTTCCAAACCGAACACTTCCCAGAATTTATCCACTAAACCAACAAAGCAGAGTCACATGCAATCTCCACTTGATCAAGTCCGAGATCTTTGCACAGATTAATCCCTAAAATAATCGCCTTCAATTCAGCCATGTTATTTGTTCCATAACCCAATAATGAGGAAAAAATTGTTTTAAATAAACCCTTTTCATCTCTTATCACGCCTCCACCACCACAATTCCCTAGGTTACCTCTACAGCTCCCATCCACATTCAGCTTAACCCAACCTATCCCTGGTTTACACCATCTGACTACACGAGGAAGATGAACCCCAACATTTTTTACTTGAATATCCAAAGTATGAAGGACTGCAATATCCGTGCAAGAAGTAGGTGCACATTTATTTAACTTGTCTGAAATGGATCTCAGCCAATATTTAATATCAAGCCACACAGTTCTCACCAAATCATGAATTGATTCCATCCTGGCTCTACATCGACGAGTCCAGAGTCTCCAAATGATGAGACTAGGTATAAGACCTACCAAAATGCCTAACTATGAAACCAGACATTAACTCTGCCTTTCCAAGTTCTTGTTGTCATACAACTAACACCCAACGCCACTGCTGCTTTTTTCCATACCTCCTGAGCAAAAGATCCGGTGCAAAACACATGGTCTAGAGATTCAATCTTAGCATTTGAACAACAATCACATCGAGAGGCCATCTGGACACCTACTTCTTTAATACGAGTATCAACCTGAAGACAAGCAAACTAAGACTTCCACATACAAATTGACACCCTTTTTGGCAACATAGGATGCCAGATCCATTATGAGCCTCCGTACACATTTGATTTTTAAGAGACTCATAAACATGTAAAAATTAAGAAGTGGAATACAGTACTGGAATGAAGAAGATTTTAGATGAACTTGCAATTCAAAGTAGAGTACCCCAAATTTCCCCACTGGAAAATGGTTGAGTAAAGCAATAATGATTTCCCTCAGATGTAAAATAACAAATGCATAAAATGTTGTAGAACAAAAAACGTTCCAAGGCACGTTGCAATGTTATTTTCCTTAAAAGGTTATTTGCTCCCACCAAATCGGTGTATATTGGGTTAGCAAATACGTTTTTAAAATATAATGAAGCCCAGAATTTTGCGATATATGCAAATAAAAAATTGATCACAAACACCCTTAGAGGAATTTGAACAAATTTCTGAAATTCTATTTCGTCAGAAAACAGAACTTAGGATTGAATAAAATATAATTTGTGAAAGCATTATGAGAGAAAAAGAAAGAGAATGATTGAATAATTCTATATATTCATGGAGTAAATTTTTCCTTTAAATAGACAAAATTATATCTTTTCTGAAAGGTTACATCTGTTCAAATATGTTTCATTGACAGTAATTCGCGAAACAGATTTCTAAAGTTGACTAGGCGTCGACCTGGTTGCACCGAGCGACGACCTAGTCGCACCAGGCGATGACCTTGTCGCACCAGGAGTGAAAATCAATTATATTGACCGTTAGATTATTTACGCGGTTCAGATCGCCCCACTTGATCTTATAAAAAATATAAGATTAATTTTAAGCCAACTAAATGCGTCACTAGCGCCCTACAGTCCACGCCACGCGCACGTGTACGGAAGGTGCGAAGCACCGTCCTAGGGTGCACTAGACTACACACTAGCACTATCTCTTAACTAACTTTCGGACCGTCATAGGTGCATTAGAGTGCACACTAACACTATCTCTTAACCAACTTTTAGAGATTATTCAACCTTATCATTTGTTAATGATTTTTCACTTACCATTCTTTTCAATGTGAGAACAAACTCACATAACATTAAATACTCCTCATGAATACTTTAGAGAATTCGTAAATGGAAGATTTGAAAACCTATAAAATCGATTATTTTAGAAAATATTTCAACATTGGAGATGGTTAATTTGTTTTTATGTTTGTTTTATCAAAGTTGTTTTTGCTTTCCCATACTGTGGAAGGAACAGAAGCTGCAACTTTCCCAGTAAGCATATTTTCAAGTGGGGCGGCCATCTCTCTTAAGCTATCACAGTAATCATACCAAGGCTTACTTCCTGTGCTGTATGAACAGAAAATTTCCACAGAATATTCATATTTTTTAAGTGATATTGTAATCTTGATCGTCAACTTTTTTAAATTTAAAACAAAAAAGAAACCATTTCTTAATGCGATAGTACTCGCAATATACCACATCAAGCATCATATTAAAAAGCATGACTTTAAAATATGGACGGTATTTTTTTATGAAGGGATTAAACAGTTATCTATCTTTGCTAATCATGTCATTCAATGCAGCAAATGCGGCGGCATTTTCGGTCTATCTATGGGGAAAACTAATATGCCCATGTTTTTTTGTTTATGAATGGTTCTCCAGTCTTAAATTAATTCCTTATAAAATGTGATGCTCACTAATCGACTACTTCTCTCTCGAGATGCTTTGAATAGCTTATTAATTTATTCATGTAATCATATTTAAAGAACATGTTCAGATAACTTCTAATTCAAAAAAAAAAAATTTGAGATGTTGTAAAGCAATAACTGACCTGGCCAGGTGCAAGAAGAATTTTTTATATTATTTACCTTAATTAATTAGTCTATTTTTTATATTATATTTTATCTAGATTCACATGAATTTCACAATTAACATCCAAATTCAAAGCTCCAAAGATTATTCACCTGCGTGAAAAACATAGATGACCAAGATTAGAAATTTGCATCCCAAAAAATTTTCATAATCATTTTTAATTTCTTCACACAACTTTATTTGAAATAATATGTACTTAAAAGCAACAATTGGCTTCCATCCTCCACCATGTATACCGTGTCAAAAATGTAATAACAAAGTCTTAATGACTTTATGACTTTATGTTTTGTTCGTTCATACTGCATCTATGTTGAACAAAGAGAGGAGATCGAATTCATAACACTGGCCCTCGGTAGTTAGGAGAAATCTGAATCACACAAATTTGGAACCATCCCCTTTGTTGGGAAACACTTGTTGAGCTTAATCTTTTATCACTTAGGAGAAATGAACTAATGAAAGTTTATGCTTAACTTGCTAAGTGGCATGGACTGCCGGAAGTGAAAACAGGAGTTTCACAGTTCAAGAAAAAATTAGAATAGCACTACTCTGCTTTTTGAAGGAACTTGAAGCCTCAAAAGTGGAATATGACACTAGAATGAAAACAGAAGAAACAAATAAACCAAGACAGGCCATAAAAATGAAATGGGCATGCAAGGCTAGAACATCAATCTCACCATCTACTTAAAACCATTTTGACCCCTTCTCAACTTGTTGAAAACCCATATCAGACATCTTACTGCAAAAGGCACAACAGCTGCAAGCAAGACATAGCGAAAACTTGTCGATTCTTCCGGAGTAACGGCAAAAACTGCAGATACATAAGTTGACATCATCGAAGCAATGGCCACCCAAACTTCAAAACGAAAAGGCAGCCTGAGAGTGAGGTACACAAGGATAAGGGTGGATGTGGAAAGAGCCAGTGTGTTAGAAATCAAGAAAATAAAGAAGGCTTCTTTCTGAGAAGCATAAATTGCCCTTCCTGCAATGTGACCATTTTCATCATCCTGCCAAACACCACCAGGGGGGGACACCCCAGCTTGAAAGGTCACGGCAGCGATCAGTGCCACTGCCACTAACAAAATGTTTTGAACGTCTCCCAGTGAATTTTCACCTTCGTTGTAATCAAAGTTTTTGAACCAGTTCTTGCCCGGATTCTCAGGTGTGCTGCCCATTTCTCTGAAGCTGTCATGTACCAAGTCTTGCTCTGAACAAGTTTACATACATACATACATATATATATATATATATATATATATATATATATATATATATATATGATGGAGTTGGGAATTGTTCTATCAATGGTTTTTTTGTTTGAAGAAGGTATGGAGGACTTTTGGGTCGATCTAGGGGGAAATAAAATGATTTTTTAAAATGGGTTTTTTGTTGGGCTTGACCTACAGCAAGTCATGCAATCATATATAAAATAATGAGTTATGCCAAAAAATATTATTTGTTCATCAACTTGTGTATTAGAAAGCATTGGATTTCCACCCAAAAAAAAAAAAAAATTTTCTCACTCCATAAAGCATAGCTAAAGCCTAAAACAATGCGAGAAAATGAAGAATGAAAGGGAAAATATTGCATGCCTAAATTAATGGCCATGGAAATTAAGTAGTAGGAAATGATTTTGGACAGTATGGATGTGTGATGAAGAGAGAAAATGACAGAATGCACTGATTAATGAAATACATGAAGGGCTAAGATTGGATAGTTTTATTTATGAATTTTTTTTCTACTGTAACTTGGTTGAATTAATGCACACCTTAAGTAGTAGGAAATGATTTTGGACAGTATGGATGTGTGATGAAGAGAGAAAATGACAGAATGCACTGATTAATGAAATACATGAAGGGCTAAGATTGGATAGTTTTATTTATGAATTTTTTTTCTACTGTAACTTGGTTGAATTAATGCACACCTATATGCAATGATCAGCGAGGTCCCTCAGCCTTTTGGCAAGTAGCTAGGCGCTGAGTCAAATTTTGCTTTAATTTTTTTTAAAGGATAGAGTTGAAAAAAATCAATTGATTTGGCATGGTATTCTAAGCACCCTTAATTTATTAAGAATTTCAGTTTCTAGATCTGTTTTTGAGAATCCTTGAAATTAATTATATCCCTTTCTTCTAATATTCAAACTATTCCCCAAAATGGGGTACACCGTGCACACATTTACTTTATAAATTTTTGTTTCTAAATGCACATTCCTTTGTATATATCAAGAATTTTTACCTTATATAATTTTAATTATCAAAAGACCAATTTTTTAGGCAAAAGAGATTTAGATTTTCTCCAAAAGTTTTAAAATTTTCACAGATCTTACTTGACATTTGAATTTTGGAATACTTACACCCTTCGCCAAGCCTTTTTTCTTCTTCTGCAAATATGAGAAATATTCAAGAGAGGTTCAAGAGATTTTTAAGACTTCAACTATTTAAGGGAGATTAATGCCTTTTTCGAATTTAAGGGTGTTCTATAAGTTTTGAAACATCATGCAGTGTGTGCAAATAAACATAAAATGGAAATAAATAAAAACTCTTATTCTACGCTTTGAGAGACCTTGGATTTAGAGTTGTATTGGGTTTGGATAAAATGTAATATAAAATTATATTGAAATTTATCCAAATCCACTTAAATCGAAATTCGTAGGACTCTTTCTCTTACTACCCTGAGCAATGATGAACCAGTTAATCCTCATGTTGGATAAATGAAGATTAATAGGTTCTCACTATGCACTCAAGGTATTAGAGGGAATGTGAATTATGTTTTTCTCATTTTATCTACAAAATATTTTGATATCTTTCTCATATAATTTAATAAATATTTTTAAGAATTTTTCCTCCCTTTCCTAATGAAATCTTTTCTCTTTTCATTTTCCAGAAAAGCATTTTTTTTAATTGTGTATTAGCTATTCATTAAATGCTGATGCAAGATGCTGATTATCCAAATTATCTTGCTTTGGCTACCGTGCACGCTTAAGAGGCTATTCGGATTAATTCTAATTTTGTTTTTATTTCTATACAATCAGAAAACAAATTATGATAATGTGTTTGTTTACATTGTTAGTTTTCTATTTTTATTATTAGTTTTTAGTTGTTTTTAAAAAATTGAAAAAAAAGATTTTATGATTTTTAGTTGTTTTGGAACCATGTTGTTAAAGTACTTTAATCTTCTAAATTAACTTTTGTTAATCAAATCATCCTTTTATACATAATATTTAATTAAAATTAAAATGAATGACTGCAAACTAAAAAAAGGCCCAAGATTTACACAATTCGAATGTCAAAGTTTATGCATGTGCGTTCCGTCGAAAATAAACTTTTACTATGAATCAAAGGTATAATGAAGATTTAAATTGTAAAATATTCAGAAACCGACAAAGTCCAAATACACCAAACCACATGTATTCATTTGCAAAAAGCAGTCAAATTATTATGTATGACTTCACTTCATGAATTAAATATAGCGAGATCATAGGTGCACTATTTAAAATATACTAACACTATTCTTCTTTTGAAGGATTTCTAGTCCCCAAAAGCGAAATATGATAATGGAATGAGATATGAATTTGCCATTGACAATAAAACATCAACATTCAATAATAGGGATGAATTGCAAAGTTATCTTATGGAACAAAGCCATTCCTATATAATTTCATCATAAGCACTAATTAATCTTTGGTAGAATTTGTAAAGTTAAACAATTGTGCCCATATCTCTTACTCTTTTTTCTTTACAAAATGCATGTGACATCATCCTTTTTTGGAGTCTAGAGAGTTTGACAAGCAAAGAAATGTGTTTTTTTGTTGATCTTTGGACTCCTCCATTTGTGCGTAATTGGAGAGAGTCATATGATTCAAATTAGATTGTGGTATCCTAAGGGAGACAAGTCAAGTCTTGAGCAGTTCTACTGCACCGGTTCATGAACTAAACCAATAAACCGCAGAGGGCTTGAATCTCCTTAAAGAGAGCGAGATATTTGTACCTCTGCCTATTTGTAAATCGTGATTTTCTTTTTATTTTGTTCGTATCTAAGTTTTATTATTTTATATTATTAGTTTTCTAACATGTATGATATGGCAAGAAGTGTGTTATGAATAAGTTAGTTCAAAGCATTGGAGTCAAGGCAAGTGTAAGAATGATGATCTATTGCTCATGCCCCTCATTAAGTATATCTCAATTTCTTATTTCATGTGAATATATTTTTGAAAATAGGCCTTGAATGTGGATTAAAGCATCTTTGGGATGTTTGGTTTCATCACAACAACACATTACTATCTATTTGCACGCATCTATCATGTAAGAGTTTGTGGTTGTATTCCTTACAAAGGCCACAAGTGGAAAAACAAATATTTTCTTGTAAGAATGGTTGACATGGTTTAGGATAGACAAGCCAACAATTTGGTGGAGCTCTCCTGCCAACTGCTACTTTAGCTCAATGTGTCTAAGCTCTTTGCATCCAACCTTCCTTTTTATGTTTACTTGACCGGTCAAAGTTCGAACACGTCTTTTGTTGACAATCAACAACGTTGGATTCCCAATCTTAATTTTCCCCCTCATCAACTTTAAAGGATAAATTGAATTCCATTCCACCAAATTCATTCCTAAAGTTGATGAGCTTTGGAGCAAAGAAGAAGGCATAACAAGGAATACTCTCCCTCCCTTCTCCTCCCTCCCTCCTTAGGTCATTCGGAAGTTGATGGCACTACATGTGTTGCGTGTATTGGTGCGGTGACCAAGGACTGTGATATATTGTCCTAAAATGAGATTAAACTCGTGGCAGAAATGGTATGATTTTTATTTCACCCACTTCTCTAGTTATTTGTTTGCTTAAATTTTTTAGGGGTTGGGGGAGGAAGTGTTCCAGGTCAGGAACCGATGCCTCTCGCCCTGCAAGATCACAGCTTATAAAATTGCCATCCTGCCAAGAGATCTACTGCAGTGTAAATCAACCGGTTTGGTAAGGTAGCGAACATATACTTAATTAAATGATTCCTAAAACTCGCAAGAATCCATCATTACCAAACCATAGAATAGAAGCGAAATGGGGAAGGCTAGAATTGCAGTTCCAGCATCTACATACTTGGACACTTTGCATCTTAAATTGCAGAGCACCCAAACCAGAAGCCGTAGTGCAAGTAAGATGTAAGGACCTCATCCATTCCACCGGTGTAATACCAAAACTGCACATGCAATCACATTCATTGAAGCCATTGCAAACCAGACTCTAAAATAGAAAGGCAATCGATATGTGAGAGACAAAAGGATTAATTACGATCGATGCTGAAAGGGCCAAGGTGCTAGAAATCAAGAAAACATAGATTGCTTTCTTCTGAGAAACATAAATTGCCCTTCCTGCAATCTGTCATTCTCATAATTCTGCCAAACACCACCCAAGGGGACCGACACCGGCTTGGAAGATTACAGGGGAGATCAATCCTGAAGCCACTAGCAGAATGTTTCAAACATGGTTCAGTGAATACCCGCCTTCCTCATACTGCAAGAACCCGGCCAGACCAGGTCTTTTCTGGGGGCCAGGCCATTTATCCAAAGCTACCATATCAACTACTCCTGCCCCTATGGAGTTATCAATTGATTTAGCAGCAGTTATTTTGTTCAATGCAGTAAACTGCTGTGGTAGGGATGAATAAATTTCATTGATGATGTTTTTTAAATTATTTTTTTTTAGGGTTTTAAGAATGGATTTGGCAGAGCTTGTCTCAACTATTAGTCATGCATCATCCTTAAATTAATGGCTGTGTCTGGCTTTCTGAGAGCACTTCTGAGAGCAGGTAGGGAATCTTTGTTTTACTAGGTATGTATCTTCCTCTTGTGGGAAACCATAATCTCTATGTTGTTTTCTGTGCAGGTGCTGAGTTTTTTGTTTTTTTCTTGAATCTGCAGATACCCCTCTAGTGGGAATTTGGTTTTCTGGTTTGTAGGGTGGGCTGTCCTGATCTTTTGTCTGGCTCACACGTTCAAAAAGTTCTATTCCTTTTGCTTGTAATAGAAAAAACAAACAAACAAACAAAAACAGCCACAAAAAGATGCACCTACACAATTTTGCCTGTTTAACAAAAATTATCCTTCATTCTCACTTGTAAACTACACTAGTATTTTAACTTCAACATACTGTAAACAAATTGTAGACAAAACAATGCCAGAAAATGAAGAATAGCAAGGAAATTAAATATTTATTTGGGTGCTGTCAGGAACCCAGATTTTAAGTCATGCTTGTTGAGTATGTCTTGAATTCTTCAGTATTTATTCCTAAGTAAATACAGTACATCTTCTTGGAGACATGTAGAATGTACTAATTTTGGCCAAATAGAATCAGCTAATGATGAGGGAATCAGAGATAGGGAAATGACACATATGAATAGCCAATTATTCCATCGCAGGCACAACTCAATTCTGGTTTGAACTTTTGTTTACTCGAAAAAAAAATGAGCAGGTAAGAAGAATCTGGCCACAAAATTGCAATTGTAACATTGAGCTCTTAGAAATTTTTGGATTCTGCCATAACAATGAATGCAAACAAGAATATTATTATTAAAATTATTATTATTATTATTATTATTATTGGTAGTGGTGTTGTTGTTGGCTTTCAAACATGTGTCCAGTATTGAGTGGTTACGAACCAATGCTTCTTGAGCAAGTATTGCCTGGGGTAGGTCTTGACTAAAGTCTTAGTAATACAACTTCATTTAAATAATGACGCAGATCATTAATAACCAATAATTACTGTATCTGTCGGCAACCATGTGCATTGTCTCTCAGCACATGGTGATTGGGTTCAAATAGAACATAAGATTAAATAAATAAAGTATTAAAAAAAAAGTGATCAAAACACAGCTGATTGTAGCTGTGAAATCTACAAATGCAACAAACATCATTAGTTGAGTTAATTTTCACCATAATTAATTGATCAAAACAGAAAGTGATCAGAGAGTTTTAAGCCCAGGATAAACCAAGCAGCACATATTGTTGATTTAACTAAAGCTGCTCAAGATATAGCGGATTAATGTAAAATAAAATTTAAAAAAAAAAATTAATAGAAGGAAATATTTTATGTAAAGAAATCAAAAAACAAACATGACTTACCTAGCAGAACTATATCTATTTAAAAACATGTTTTAGACAAAGACCATCTGATCTGTGTTTGGAAATGGAGTTTATGTGGTATCTGGTTCTGTAATTGCCTTCTTATCTGTAAGAAGTAAATGCACATACAACCAGAAGTGGTAAAATTTCCAATGCTGCATAAAGAAGCCTTTACTGTATATATAGAACACACACAGGCATAAACAACAAGATAAACTTGGCAGTAAAATTAACAGTAAATAAGCTTTTCCCTCACCGTAATGGAATGAACAAACCTAGTTATACTTATTCCCAAACTCATAAGACGCCAGCATTAGTCAGCATATAAACTGGGAAAGACTAGAATCCCAGTTTCCTTTTCATTTTATCGAGTGTTCCATTTGCTATTATAGTCTTACACAGTTTGAAAATCTGAATCGAAAACCGCAGCACAAAAGGAACAGCAGCTGAGGTCAATATGTAGCGAAACTTCACCGACTCACCAGGCGTAACGGCAAAAACTGCAGAACCATACGTGATGATCATAGAAACTGTGGCAATCCAAACTTCTAAGTGAAAAGGGAAGCCATGGGTGAGGGACACGAGTATGAGGAGCGAAGTAGAAAGAGCTAAGGTGTTGAAAACCAAGAAAACATAGAATGCATGCTTCTGAGAAGCATAAATGGCACGCCCAGCATGATGACCTTCGCCGTTATCCTGCCATACACCGCCAGGAGGGTTGACACCAGATTGAAAGGTCACAGCAGAAATTAGGGCTGCAACTATTAGCAGGACATTCCGAACCTCACTTGGAGAGTCCCTGCCTTCCTGATACTGCAAGTGCTTGAACCACCATTTCCCAGAGCTCCCAGCTGGTATAGCCATCTATTTTTCTTCTCCCCCTTTTTCTGCAACAATGTTCTGAAGGCATGAACTAGTATTAAAAAGAGGAGGGTGGGAACCAGACTATATTTTATTTATTTGTATGTTTGTTTATTCATATGTATCTTGTCCTGAATAGAATGCAGTCTACGAGGAAGGAGTGAAACGGCAAACAGGAAATTTCCTGTTGTCTTCAAGGAAATTAAGATAATGTAACTGAACTGGATGTCTCATTCGTACGACTGGATCCTGTCACCTGCTAAGCCATGGGCTTAAGAAAAACCAAAGTAGCATGACTTGGGGTTGCATTAAGTTCTAGAACTGCAGGAAAATTTCATTGTTGTGGATGGCATTATGTGCAATTTACAAGTTGGAAAATATTGTTAACTCTCCACAAATGTTTCTTGTTAACATAGGCACATGTTTCTCTTGATCAATTTAGTAGAGAATATGTGGATAAATATGAGAATGACGGTAATTTTGTTCTAGGACACAAAGGAAAATGCATTGGCATGTAACTTGGGATGGACAAAGATGAAGAATTTCAAAGGCATGACATTGCTATATGATTAATATATGTTGTAGTATTTTCGCCCAACCGGATAGGTCAAGTGGTAATGGCTGATTTGTGACTTCGGTGACCTCAAGGTCATAGATTTGATTCTCCCTTAAGAATTAGCCCCGTGAATTACCAAGGGTACCTCAATGGGCGGGCAACTTTCACCCTCCCGGGTTTGGTGCCACATCATAGTGTATAAAGAGGCATGATGGTGGCTGAAGTCCCTAGGTCATCAAAAAAAAAACATAGTAGTAGTTTCAGCATTATTTAGGCCGCGGCAATGGAATGGATGGGAACTAGCAAAAAACAAAACAAAACAAAACAAGAACAAAGGATTAATATCATTTTTTTTTTTTTAAAGTAGGTAAAAAAACAAAGGATTAAATGATATTTATGCTATATCAAGGAACATGTCTGCGATCATCAGGTTTGAACTTGGAGACGTACTTGCTACCCCAAGAAGAAGTCCACTGACCCAATCCGTAACAGTAGTGTTGTATATTTAAAAAAAATTGGTTCACTTAAATTTGTAAACAAGGGGCTTAAGCATAGACACGATGTCATCATACTACTATAAAAAGGTATTTTGAGGTTTTGACATAAAGCCCAGGGTTTAGGTACGGGCTTCAGATTAGTACTAAGTTGCTCCTTTCTAATCGGTTGGTTACAAGTTCAAGTCTAAGGAAACATCTCTCTATATAAAGCAGGGATAAGCCTACGTACATCATGACAAAGGAGGGAGCCTTGTGGCCCAAGGACACCCTTTACATATAGATGAGGGTTTAAATCCTAACACATTGTTTCATACATTGACATAGAACTAATTAGATGCATAATAAAATAAAAAACTTGCCAATTCTAGTACATTACTTTATGGCATACTAAACATTTTGTATGGCAGTTTCATTGACATATGGTCAAGATTTTCACAAGGATTCCACAAGCAAAGACATACTGACGATCACATAAATTATTGTCTTTTCATTCTTTTCTTTTCTTTTTTCTTTTAACTTGCCCTTTATGGTCGTGTGCGTGCAATATAATCTTGATTTGGTGCAATATGCATCAACATAAATTTTTTTAGATTTTGAGGTAGTGAGAAGTTGCCTGATGTTATGCAAGGACAACTTACCAACCACTTTTTCTGTGAGAATACTCTACCTAACCCTAGTCAGCCAAAGACATTCGACTATTGACTAGTGTGACTCATAAAGCTGAATTAGTTTTATTTGTTGCTATTTTTTACGAGCTGAATCAGTTTTATTTGTTACTATTCTTTAGGAGCTGAATCAAGTGTGGGAGTTGGTGAGGCTTCCAGTGTGAAAGAGGGAGATAGGATGCAATAGGGTGATGTATATGTTGTGTGAATGACATGTTATTGGTTGGAAAGAATTTGACTAAGGCTTATCATTTGGGAACTCTATTGAAAAGTTTTGACATGAATATTTTGGGCACGACCAAGAAGGGTCTTGGTTTGAAGATTCGCATAGACAAAACTGCATGGAGATTGGTGTTATCTCAAGGTGGTTTTGTGGATGAAACCGCAGGAAGACTTTGTTTTCCATCTCAGGGGGGTTTTATGGAGAATCGATGTGAAATGTCTACCACTTAGTACCCAAGGATGGACTGTGATGTCCAAGATATATCAAAAGTCCCTCATGATGGTGCAATGGGGTGTTTTGACAGGTAACATAGTGGATCGTCAGTTGTGGGATTTGTTGAAGACTATGCAAGGGGCTTTGGAGATAAACGGCTTGCAATAGTTTTTGTTGTTGTGGAAAGAGCTTGTTTTAAACCTAGGGTGAAGTCTTCGGGTGTAATATCTATGACTAAATCTGGGTTGATGGTAGAAGTCGAAGCTGCCATCGGCAAGTTCAAGTGGCATTGCTTGGACTTGGTCTTTATCTCTAGTTTCTAGACGGGAGGTTGTCCCAATCTAACGTTCTAAGTTCAAGGTGGAGCAACGAGTTCATGTTTTTGGTTTCTCCTAAGGGGCGTATGTTCACCAAGGTGGAGATTGTTGTGAATTGTCACTCACATACTGAGTGGAAAACATACACAAAAAGAAAGCATGAATGAAATCAAGCAATAGCAGGGGAAACCGTCAACGATAAGGCTCTAACCGTCGATGGTTTGGAGTAGTATTTCAGACAAATTGCATTATGTCTGAAACCGTCGATGGTTTGGCTCAATCCGTCAACAATTTGGCTCGGGACACCTAGCACAGATTCAAATTTTAAAAGGTGGATGTTAATATGATTAGGTTTGGAGGGAAAACCTCCGAGAACTCTTTATATATGTCATATCTGATGTATTTAAAAAGATGCATGGTTGTAAGAGAAGAGAAGATTGTATTGTTCTTGTAATTTACACAAGATAGTGAATCCTTGTCGTTTGCTCCCGTGAATGTAGACATTGTCAAACCACGTAATTCCTTGTGTCTTTGTGATTTCTATTGCTTTCATTAATTTGATGTGGTTGTAGATTGTTCTGTATTTTAACCATTAGAGTGTTGCGGTGTGTGTTTGATTCTTTACATACAAATATACATTTCGTTGTGCATATTTGGGGATTTTACCCAACATTAATTATCTATCTTTGTTAATTTACGTCATTCAATGTTGCAAATGCGGTGGCTTTTTTGGTCTATCTATGGGTAAAACTAATACGCCCATTTTTTGTTTATGAATGGTTCTTGAGTCTTGAATTAAACTTGTAATTTATTCATGTAATTATGTTTAAAGAACACGGTCGGATAACTTTTAACTCAAAAAGTTAGATTACAGTTTGTAAAGCAATAACTGACCTAGCCGGTAAAAGAAGAAATTTTAAAGGTAGATTACAATTTATTTACCTTGATTAATTAGTCTATTCTTTATATTATATTTTATCTAAACTCACACGAATTTTAAAATCCAAATTGTAAGAACCCAAAATATGAAAAATGGGTTTAAATATTAAGAGAGGGGCAAAATTGGAAATTTTTGTGTCAAGGGCTATAAAAGGAAATTTCTATTACTTCTTCATTAAGTAAACTCAATCTTATCTCTCTCTCTCTCTCTCTAAACTCTCTCTACTCTCTCCTTCTCTCTAGAATTCTTCGCCGATCGTTGACGGAATCGGAAAACGGAAGCTACCACAAGGATCGTGGAAGGATTCTCTACAACTTTTACGGATCGGAATCTCGTTTCGGAGATTTTTGAGTTTCGGCCTAAAATCGAGGTAAGGATCAGTTTTTAATTCTGATCCGGTAGTTTTGTAGGTATCAGTCTTGTGAATATATTCTGTACTGTGATTTGTAGGTTTTGAAACTCGGTTCACTGTTTAGGGACCTTGGAGTTCGGGATTTGCTTACGGGGTTAAGGTAAGGGGAAACTATGTTATATTGGTTATTTTTTTGAAATCGAACTCGGTGGAACTGTGGTCCACGGTCCTGTGTGTGTTTTGGCTACTCATTTGGGGGGATCTAATGGGGAAAACTATGGGTTTTTCATTATTGCAGTTTTTGGGAAAAGGGGGGTGACGAGCTGAATCCCGGGTTTTGTTGAAAACCGAGTATATTTGTGATTTATACTGTGATATTGGGATGGCCGTGCCTTGACTTTGTTTAAACTATATTTGCTTGGAAAATCATGTTTTTGATTACCAAATGAGTGTGGTTTGTTTGATTATATGAGCATGCATGTGTGTGTGATATGTGGAACTACTTATAGGAGCGCGGTTCCGGAATTGCTGATTGGACCACGATTCCAAAATGATTCCAGGTACTGAGAGTGTCCGGCTCTATATCTGAGGGCGTGTGTTTATCGCCTGCCACGTAGGCAAGAGTGATCGGCTCTATATCCGAGGGCATGAGCCTTTTCCGGTAGATCGGGCCGAAGGGTGTGGATCCACCAGTTAGCGCCGGTACGATACCATAGGAGTCGAGGACTAGCCATGTGCCGATGGCATCATGCTTCACAGATGGCTTTGGGCCAACGCTGGATTTTCGCGGACCGGATTCTGGCCGATGAGTGTGACGACACTGTGTACTGATCATGTGTGTATATTGTGACGGGGCTGCGTAAAAATGGCCGCCGTATGCGTGCGTATATGCATTGTGTGTATGAGTACTGGATTGCATTCAACTACTTGTATGTTGTGTCATGATAACACTCAAATGTCACACATCGATATAACCTGTGTTCTTCCTTACTGAGAAGTGTTTTACCCCTACTGTATGTACATTTTTATAGGTCTTTCGAGTAACCGGAACTAGCGTCCTAGTGTAGGGAGCGTAGTGGCCGGTGTACTGTATTAGCATTTAGGTAAGTGCTAGGACTGTAGTTTTGTTGGGTTGCCATTTTGAATTGTATTTGGGCACCCAGTTTGTACGTTTTGTTATAGTCATGTTCTGCTCTTGTATAGACTCTGGTATGGTACTGCATATGTTGATATAGAATGACTTTTTCCACTACGTATATGATTATGATTGGATGTGTTTAGGGTGCCTGAGAACCCCACGGGGTCGGACCCTCATCCAGTGTACTGTATCTGTGATGATTTGTATGATACAGGGACAGGTTAGATTACAATTTTCACCCCCGGGTCCCATTTTCGAGTTCAGGGCGTGACACAAATTCCAAGCTCCAAAGAAGAGGAGAGTGCATTTTTTTTTTTTTTTTTGCAAAAAGAGGGCGGCACCTCCATTTATTTATTAATAAACCCTTACTTTTGGCAAAGGAATACCGTGGTTACAAGTTAAAACCAACCAACCAAACTAGGACAAACAAAATTAAACATAACTAACAAAGGAGATAAAAACATAAAAACAAAACGAAATACAACAAACGAGACTCTAGAGATGAACTAACGACGAACGGAAACAAGACCCCACCTATCAATCCGAAGGATATGTTTCAGATAATGTGGTAGAATATGTTGTTCTTCGTAGATTACATTGTTTCCCATTTCTCCTTCTTTAGCAAGAAAATCAGCCGCACTATTGTCTTCCCTATACTGATGTATCACCATGACATTCACTCCTTCTAACTCTGCCACGAGCTCCTCCCAAAATTCCCAAAGATACCACAAAGTACATCTACCTTTCCGAAACCAATCAACTACAATTCGCGAGTCATTTTTAATAATCACATTAACATAATGCAAACATTTACACAAATGAATTCCTTCTCTAATTGCTTTTAATTCCGCACTATTATTCGTACCATTGTCAAAATAACTTGAAAAAGCCGCTTTTACCATGTCATGACAATCCCAAATAATTCTTCCACCTCCTGAAGTACCCGGATTGCCCCTACAACTCCCATCACAAGTAAGTTTTATCCACCCTACTAGAGGTTTAACTCATGAAATAATTTTTTTAAGCCTATCGCAAACTCCCTGATGCTTAATTTGAAACTCATTCAAAATCTTAATGTCCGAGTTCTTCAATTTTTGAAAAGAAATGGTGCTCTCAGCAATAAAATTGCCCAGAATCGAACACTTCTCCACATCTGATCTATACTTTGATAAACTTCTTCCATTCTTGTTTTACATTTTCGATTCCAAAGGTACCACGTAATCAAACATGGAATCAACCAGATTAAAATACCTTTAATAGACGATTTTTTTGCATAGTGGAACCAATTTGCCATTTTATTTTTCCAAGGAAGAGATCGTTCGAAAGGAATCCCCAATGCCACACTAGCCTGACGCCAAACCTCTTAAGCCACCTCTCCTAAAGAAAGAATATGATCAATGTTTTCCTGACTTCTCTGAACGCAGCAATCACAAGTTGAAGTCATCGATATTCCTTTGGTCTGAATTCTATCATCTACAGCCAAGCATCTAAACCAGGCTCTTCCATAAACACATTGAGATTCTTCTAGACAATAAAGAATGTCAAAACTAGTCATTCCACAAAAAAGTATCACCTCTGCTCCTCACTGCCTCCCAAGCTTTTTTTGTAGTAAAATTACATTCCAGGGCAGGCTTCTAGACAAAAATATCTTTCCCACTTTTACCCGCCGGCACCTGTTGCAAAATTTCCCTTGTTTATCAGCACCAACCAATTCTCGTACTAAATCAGAGTTCCAATTATTATTTATCCAACAATCCTTAATACACAGTTTCTTGTTCAAAATATCCTCAGTGCTCACAGATAACGGGCCTGATGACAGCCACCTGTCGAACCAAAAAGAAGAGTTCCCACCTCTCACCAAAATTTTAACATTATCCATAACTTCTGGAATGGTGGTCATAATTGATTTCCAAAACCGAGAATCATTTGGTCACCCCTTCCTTATTAATAAATGATCATTTCTGCAATATTTAGCTCTGAAAAAATTTGCCCACATATTGCTAGAAGTGAGCAATTTGAAGGCAAATTTCATAAGAAGAGATTTCTGAACTTCCTTAAGATCTCTCAGGCACAGACCCCCTTCCAAGGTACGTTTACAAATTTTCCCCCAAGAGTGCCAATGAATCTTCCTTTTATCTTTCACCTCTCCCTATAAAAAATTTGAAAGAAGAGAATTATTGCAAGAATATGTGGCCTGGGAAATCTTAATAACAGACATCAAATGAATAGACATGCTAGATAACACATGTTTTAATAAAATCAATCTTCCACCTTACGAGAGCAACTTAGATTTCCACCCTACAATTTTCTTTATAATCTTCTCCACAAGAGGCTCCAATGTCCTGGAAGACAATTTTCCAGACACCAAAGGCGCACCCAAATATGAAACAGGGAATTGACCTTCCATGAAACCCGTGATTCTCAATAAACCACGCTTCCTAACGAGAGTGATGTATTTTGAGAGGAATAACACTGACTTAGTCGTACTGATTTTTTGACCTGACTACTTCTCATACATTTTCAGAGCGTAAACTAAATTTCTCATAGACCTCTTCCCACCATTTGCAAAAATAAGAATATCATCCATATAACAAATGCGAAACCAATGGAGTCCCAATCGAATGATTAAATTTACCAATCTGACCAGTCTCATAATTTTTCCTAAGCAACCTTGTCAAAACCTCCTCCATTATGATGAATAAATAAGGAGATAGTGGATCCCCTTGCCGCAAGCCTTTCGTAGATTGAAAAAACCCTTTAAAGGTTCCGTTGATCAAAATAGAAAACTATGGAGACTCTACATAATTTTTTATGAGCTTGCAAAACCTCTGAGAGAAACCAAATGCCTTAAGTACCTCCAAAAGAAAATTCCAATTCACTCTATCGTAAGCCTTAGCCTTATTTAGTTTTATCATCACATTGCCGCCAACTATTTTTTTGTGCAAAGACTGAACCATTTCTTGAGTCAGAGTAATATTTTCAAAAATACTTTGCCCAGGAATAACAGCGTCTTGTTCATACGAGACCAACTTATCAACAACCTCAATTAGTTTAAAACAAGAATCTTGGAAAAAATTTAATAAGTCACAGAACATAAAATAAAAGGTCGTAATTTATCAAAGCTAGAAGGATTATCGAGGAGAGTGCATTTAGATCTAAGAAATGTATAAAATTGGACAAGATTCACTATTCGCCTGCGTGAAACACATAGATGACCATGTATGTACTTAAAAGCAATAATTGAGTTCCATCCTTGACCATGTATACCTTGTCGAAAAAAGATAGCAATGGATTCTTCTTCTAGAAAATTGGTGATTATGTATCAAAATTTGAAAAAAAATAATAATAATCCTTGACAGCAAGGATCGAGTCGGAAATAAGAAGCTAGGCACAAAGAAAGATCAAAGTCTTAATGACCTTCTAACTTTATGTTTCGTTGGTTCATACTGCATCAATGTTGAGCAAAGAGAGGAGATCGAATTCATCAACACTGGCCCTCAATGGTGTTGTGAAACTTGAGATTGTTCCACCTAACTTTACCACAGTTACAATTGTACAGGTAAATAGAGAGTGAATAATTGTGCAAAATTACACCAGGTAAATTCCCAGGGAAGTGGGGGGTCACAACGGACGACTTAAATCCCTCTTTCCTAGACAGAATTTTCCTTAGACATGTAATTAACAAAATATATTACTACAACTATACTCGACAAAAGTTAACTATTGAATAGATAAAAGGCAGAACACCAGAATTAACGAGGTTCGGCTAATTGTGCCTACGTCCTCGGACACTATCAATCAATATTTCTCTATTGTAGAAATATTACAAAATGAGAGAGAGAAGAAAGAATGTGCCTAAGAGAGAAATAGGCAATTTTGGGGATGAGATTACAAATGGAGGTGATGGGTTTATATAGGTTAGGAAATACCACTATTGCAACCACTAATCACCTACCTTAGAAAAAATAGCCCACCATTGTAGACTTAAATGGCAATGGTAGGCTTCTAAAATAAGCCATAATTCAACAAATCTCCACCTTGACGAAATTCCATCTCTTAACATCTCTCATAGATTCCATAATGTCTTCAAACGCGCTTGCAGCGCAAATCTTTCAATTTTTAACAACGTTGATCAAGTTCAAGCAATGTTGAAACTTGACCACAATTACCACTTTTATCATCATATCAGCAGGATTCTCAGTGGTTCGAATCTTCTGGATTACTACTCTACCTTCTTCCAGAATTTCTCGAACAAAGTGATATCGAACGTCGATGTGCTTTGTCCTTGAATGGTAGACTTGGTTCTTTGCTAGATGGATAGCACTTTGGCTATCACAATGCACCTTGATGTGCTTCTATTCAATTCCAAAATCTTTCATCAATTCTTGAAGCCAAATTGCCTCCTTCACAACCCCTGTGATTGCCATATACTCTGCCTCTATAGTGGACAAAGCAACTGTTGACTGTAAGGTAGACTTCTAACTAACTGGCGCTTTTGCAAAAGTAGAAACATAGCCAGTAGTTGACCAACGCTTATCCAAATCACCAGCATAGTCGGAATCACAGTATCCAACAATACTATGATCACCTTGCTTATCCTGCTCAAATATTAGTCCAACATCTACCGTATACAAAATGTATCGTAGAATCCATTTCACAGCTTGCCAATGTTCCTTTCCAGGATCATGCATATACCTGCTCACAACTCCAACGGCTTGTGAAATATCGGGCCTTGTACACACCATGGCATACATCAAGCTACCAATAGCACTTGAATACGGTACTTTTGACATGTATTCTCGTTCTGCTTCAGTTTTTGGAGACATAGATGCATTCAGCTTGAAATGAGGAGCAAGCGGAGTACTAACAGGTTTTGACTTCTCATCCATACCAAAAAGCTTCAGTACTTTCCTCAAATATTGTTTTTGAGTCAAACAAAGCCTCCCCAATTTCCTTTCTCTACTAATCTCCATACCGAGAATTTTCTTTGCTTCGCCTAGATCCTTCATCTCAAACTCCCTATTCAACCGAGCCTTTAGTTTGTTAATTTCTGTCTGACTCTTGGAGGCTATCAATATATCATCAACATAAAGAAGAAGATATATGAAAGATCTATCTTGTAGCTTGCAAAAATACACACAGTGATCATATTTGCTTCTTCTGTACTTTTGCCCCATCATAAACTTGTCAAATCGTTTGTACCACTGCCTTGGGGATTGCTTTAATCCATACAACGATTTTTCAAGTTTGCACACCATATTTTCTTTTCCAGCAACTTTGAAACCTCCTGGCTGAGTTATGTAGATTTCCTCTTCCAAGTCTCCATGTAAAAATGCAGTTTTTACATCTAATTGAACTAGTTCCATATCCAATTTTGCTACCAAAGCTAATAAGATTCTTATGGAGGAATGTTTTACTACTAGAGAAAATACCTCATTGTAATCAATTCCCTCCGTTTGTGCATAGCCTTTAGCCACCAACCTTGCTTTGTGCCGAACACTATTCTTGTCAGGAAATCCATCTTTCTTTGTATATACCCATTTACACCCAATTGCCTTCTTTCCTTTGGAAGACTAACAAGCTTCCATGTTCGATTCTTATGAAGGGACTGCATTTCTTCATTCATGGCTTCCCTCCACTTTTCTTCTTCCAAATTTTGGATTGCTTCATTGTAAGTAACAGGAGTATCATCGTTTGCAATTGGAGATGCGTAAGCCACCATGTCAACAAAGCGAGCAGGCTTTCTAATTTTTCTCTTTGGCTTACTCAATGCAATAGATTCATGTTGCTGTGGAGGTTCTTAGGTTGAAACCTCTTCTACAGGCGACTCTTCTTCTACCATAGGAGAGTCTTCATTTTCTGGGTAAACAATTCTTCTATCAAACTCCACCTGTTTTGGAGCACCATCTTTTTGCTCAACACTTTTTGTTGTCACCTTTCTTAAAAAAATAGATTTATTAAAGGTAACATCCCTGCTGAAGATTATTTTCTTTGTTTCTGGACACCAAAGACGATATCCCTTTACTCCAGAGGCGATTCCCATAAAGATTGCTTTCTTAGCCCTCGGATCCAGCTTTGATTCCTTGACATGATAGTAGGCAGTGGAACCGAATACATGTAAGGAATCATACCATTTCTCCAATGGTGTTTTACCGCAAATAGCATTAGATGGTAGGCAGTTGATGAGGTAGCAGGCATATGTTACAGCCTCAGCCCAAAATTCTCTACCCAACCCAGCATTGGATAACATACACCGAACCTTCTCCAACAATCTTCGATTCATACGTTCTGCCACTCCATTCTGTTGTGGTGTACTTCTCACTGTGAAGTGTCATATAATACCTTCATCTTCGCAGACTTTAAGAAATGGATCACTTCTATATTCTCCACCATTATCTGTACAGAGGCGCTTGATCCTTCTGCTTGTTTGAGTTTCCACCATATTTTTCCATTTGAGGAAGACTCCTAACACTTCATCCTTAGTTTTCATAGTATACACCCATACTCTTCGAGAAAAATCGTCAACAAAGGTCACATAGTAGTGTTTTCCTCCCAGTGAAGTTGTCTTGGAAGGTCTCCACACATCAGAGTGAACATAATCCAAAATACCCTTGGTATTATGGATTGCAGTACCAAATTTCACTCTTGTTTGCTTCCCTTTGATGCAATGTTCACAGAAATCTAGCTTGCAGGTCTTTGCTCCCTTTAATAATCCTTGATTTGTAAGAAGTCCCAAGGATTTTTCACCTGCATGCCCCAAGCGTATATGCCATAACCTAGTTGCTTCTATTTCTTTATCATCAGAAGAAACTGTTGCTGTCGTCCCAATAACTGTACGACCTTGATAGTGATACAAGTTATTGTTCTTCCGAATTTCCTTGATTACCACAAGTGCACCAGAGATGATCTTCATGACTCCGTTTTCTGCTGTTACTTTGAATCCCTTTGATTCAAGGGTTCTCACAGAAATAAGATTCTTCATCAAACTTGGTACATATCTAACGTCCGTCAATATTTTGATTGATCCATCTTGATTCCTCAAGCGGACTGAACCAATCCCATGTGTGGTAAGAGGGACATCATTTGCTGTGTAGACGACTCCACCTTCTAGTTCTTTAAAATCAAAGAACCAATCCCGATTGGGACACATATGATGGCTACACCCAGAATCTAGTAGCCATATACTCGAAGAACTAGTTGATGGCGTAGCAGCAAGCGAAAGATCTGAGCTCCCATCTTCGTACTCAGCCACATTTGAGATGGCCTTTCCTTTATCAGGTTTGCCTTTATTCTTTAGCTTCGGACAGTCTTTCTTCCGGTGCCCCTTTTCCCGACAAAAGGCACATTCATCTTTGTTTGGTTTGGACCTTGACTTGGATCTCTCTTTCTTTCTACTATTCTGGCTTTGTGAACAGCCTCGAACTACTAGATCCTCGTTGGCTCCATTTGTGCTTTCAAGCTTGTCCTTCTTCCTCAATTCATAGCTGTACAAAGCAGCACAAACCTCGCCAAGAGACACTTTATCCTTTCCATGGAGCAGAGTAGTTTCAAGAAACTCAAACTCCTCAGGAAGGGATCCCAACAACATCAAAGTCAGGTCTTCATCTTTAAAAGTCTCATCCAAATTAACTAGATCAGTAACCAACCTATTAAAGTTGGTGATATGATCATTCATAGTGGTACCAGAGACATAAGTGAAGCGCAATAGTCTCTTCTTCATATGGAGTTTGTTCTGAGAGCTTTTCTTCAAAAACTTTTCCTCCAGTGCCTTCCACAACTTGTTTGCAGAAGTTTCCTTACAGAATGCATACTTCTGCTCTCTTGAAAGACACGATCGAATTGTACCACATGCTAACCGATTGATGGCCCCCCATTCTTTCTTCTCAATATCTTCTGGTTTCTCTTCTTCAATGGCAATGTCTAGACCTTGCTGAAAGAGAGCGTCTAGAACCTCACTTTGCCACATACGAAAATGACCGGTGCCGTCAAAAATCTCCACTGCAAATCTGACATTTGTCACAGTAGTTCTTGCCAAAATAGACGAGTTTGATATGGATGCTTTTGCACTATCTGCCATAAATGCTATTCAATAGCTGCCGATGCGGAATGCCAATAGCCCAAGGAAAACTTTTCTGATGTGGAAGATCAAATTAAGCTGCAACCACAGAGCATACTAAGAATAACCTTGGCTCTGATACCAATTGTTGTGAAACTTGAGATTGTTCCACCTAACTTTACCACAGTTACAATTGTACAGGTAAATAGAAAGTGAATAATTGTGCAAAATTACACCAGGTAAATTCCCAGGGAAGTGGGGGGTCACAACGAACCGCTTAAATCCCTCTTTCCTAGACAGAATTTTCCTTAGACATGTAATTAACACAATATATTACTACAACTATACCCGACAAAAGTTAACTATTGAATAGATAAAAGGAAGAACACCAGAATTAACGAGGTTCGGCTAATTGTGCCTACGTCCTCGGACACTATCAATTAATATTTCTCTATTGTAGAAATATTACAAAATGAGAGAGAGAAGAGAGAATGTGCCTAAGAGAGAAGTAGGCAATTTTGGGGATGAGATTACAAATGGAGGTGATGGGTTTATATAGGTTAGGAAATACCACTATTGCAACCACTAATCACCTACCTTAGAAAAAATAGCCCACCATTGAAGACTTCAATGGCAATGGTAGGCTTCTAGAATAAGCCATAATTCAACAAATGGTTGGGAGAAATCTGAATCACACATAAATTTGGAACCATCCCCGTTGTTGGGAAACCCGTGTTGTGCTTAATCTTCTATCACTTTGGAGAAATGAACTAATGACAGTATATGACTTAACTTGCGCTGCGGCATGGACTGCAGGAAGTGAAAACATAAGTTTTACTGTTCCAGGGGAAATTATAATAGCACTACTCTGCTTTTTGAAGGAATTTCAAGCCTCACAAGTGGAATATGACACTAGAATGACAAGATTTTAAGTGAGTCATGGCTATGAATTTGCAATTCAAAGTAAAGAGTAGCCTGAATTCCCACAATGTAAAATGGTTGGGTTAAGTACTAAAAATTTCCCATTCAAAAATGGGTTGGTTGTGTTTTTGTTTTCTTTGGTTTTCAAACTTATTTTACATTTTGATATCACTAACATTTGGTAATTAACAGCAAGGAATGTTGTTTCCAAACACATATCATGCATTTTTGGAAACAAAAACTAGATACAATGCAGACAAAAACATGAAAACAGAGAAAACAAATAAACCAAAACATGCCATAAAAATGAAATGGCCATGCAAGGCTAGAACACCAATCCCACCATCTACTTAAAACCACTTAGACCCCTGCTCAACTTGTTGAAAACCCATATCAGACATCTTACTGCAAAAGGCACGACACAAGCAAGACATAGCAAAAACTTCGATTCTTCCAGAGTAACGGCCAAAACTGCAGATGCATAAGTTGACAACATCGAAGCAATGGCCACCAAAACTTCGAAACGAAGAGGCAGTCTGAGTGTGAGGTACACAAGGATAAGGGTGGATGTGGAAAGAGCCAGTGTGTTAGAGATCAAGAAAATAAAGAAGGCTTCTTTCTGAGAAGCATAAATTGCCCTTCCTGCAATGTGACCATTTTCATCATCCTTCCAAACACCACCAGGAGGGGACACCCCAGCTTGAAAGGTCATGGTAGCGACCAGTGCCACTGCCACTAACAAAATGTTTTGACCATCTCCCGGTGAGTTTTCCCCTTCGTTGTAATCAAAGTTTTTGAACCAGTTCTTGCCCAGATTCTCAGGTGTGCTGCCCCATTTCTCTGAAGCTGTCGTGCACCAATTAAGTCTTTCTCTGAACAAGTTTATACATACATACATACATATATATATATATATATATATATATGTTGGAGTTGGGAATTGATCTATCAATGGTTATTTTGTTTGAAGAAGGTATGGAGGACTTTTGGGCCTAGAGGGAAATAGAATGATTTTTTTTAAATGGGTTTTTTGTGGGGCTTGACTTACACTACAGTAAGTCATGCAATCATATATAAAATAATGAGCTATGCCAATTATTTTTCTTTGTTCATCAACTTGTGTATACAAGAAAGCATTGGATTTCCACCAAAAAAAAATTTTTCACTCCATAAAGCATAGCTAAAGCCTAAAACAACGCGACAAAATGAAGAATGAAAGGGGAAATATTGCATGCATACCTAAATTCATGGCCATGGAAATTAAGTGGTTGGAAATGATTTTGGACAGTACGGATGTGTGATGAAGAGAGAAAATGACAGAAAGCACTGATTAATGAAAAACATGAAGGGCTAAGATTGGATAGCTGCATTAATGACTTCTTTTTCTACTGTAATTTGGTTGAAATAATGCACACCTATATGCAATGATCAGCGAGGTCCCTCAGCCTTGGCAAGTAGCTACGGGCTGAGTCAACTTTTGCTTTAAGTTTTTTGAAGAATAAAGAGTTGAAAAATCAAATGATTTGGCATGGTACTGTGAGGGTGAGCACCCTTAATTTATTAAGAAAATTCCCTTTCTAGATCTTTTTTTAAGAATCCTTGAAATTAACTATATCCCTTTCTTGATCTTCTTCTTCTTTCCTAAAGTTTTAAAAATTTCACTGATCTTACATGACATTTGATTTTTAGAATACTTACACCCTTCACCAAGCCTTTTTTTCTTTTTCTTTTTTTTCTTTTTTTACATCAAATACGAGGAATGTTCAAGAGCGGTCCAAGAGATTTATTAAGACTTCAACTATTTAAGGGAGATTAGTGCTTTTTTTTTTCAAATTTAAGGGTGTTTTATCAAGTTTTGAAACATCACCCAATATGTGCAAATAAACATAAAATGAAAATAAATAAAAACTCTTATTCTATATTTTGAGAGACCTTGGATTTAGAGTTGTATTGGATTTGGATAAAATGTAATATAAAATTATAATGAAATTTATCCAAATCCACCCAAATCGAAATCCGTACCACTCTTTCTCTTACTACCCTAAGCAATGATGAACCAATTAATCCTCATGTTAGAGGGAATGTGAAATATGTTTTTCTCATTTTATCTACAAAATATTTTGATATCTTTCTCACATAATTTAATAAATATTTTTAAGAATTTTTCCTCCCTTTCCTAATGAAATCTTTTCTCTTTTTGTTTTCCAGAAAAGCAAGTTTTCTTTTTTCTTTTTTTTCAAATTGTGTTTAAGGTAAACATAAAACCTAGCATTAGCTATTCATTAAATGGCTGATGCAAGATGTTGATTATCCAAATTATCTTGCTGGGGCTACTCAGATTAATTCTAATTTTGTTTTTGTTTCTATACAATGAGAAAACAAACTATGATAATAATGCATTTGTTTACATTGTTAGTTTTCTATTTTTATTATTAGTTTTTAGTTGTTTTTAAAAGGATTGAAAAATAGATTTTATGATTTTTAGCTGTTTCGGAACCATGTTGTTAAAGTACTTTAATCTTCTAAATTAACTTTTGCGAATCAAATCATTCTTTTATACATAATATTAAATTTAAATTAAAATTAAAATGAAATGACTGCAAAATGAAAAAACATCCAAGATTTATGCAATTCGAACGTTAAAGTTTATGCACTCAAAAACCGACAAAGTCTAAATACACCCAACCACATGTATTCATAAGCAAAAAGTACTCAAATCATTATATATGACTTCACTTCATAAATTAAAGATAGCAAGATCATAGGTGCACTATTTAAAATATACGGACAATATATTCATGAACTAAAGATAGCAAGATCATATGCACTAATTAATCTTTGGTAGAATTTGTAAAGTTAAACAATTGTGCCCATATCTCTTACACTCTTTTCTTTACAAAATGCATGTGACTACCACTCCAAAGAGTGAAAGAATTAAGATCAAAGTGATTGATTAATCTTGTCCTAGATTAATTTTTAGGGTTTGTGGGAAATAGGGATGAAAGAAAATTGAAGTTTTTCAACAAAAATTCAAAAGCCCTAGCTTGCAAAATAAAATCACTAGATTGTTTTTAGGGTTCCGAGGAAATTAGGGATGAAAGAAAATTGAAGTTTTACAAAAAAAAAAAAAATTCCAAAGCCATAGCTTGTAAAACAAAATCCCATGTAGAATATAATAAAATTCTAATCATGTTTCTATGGGAATCAAAAATCACTCAAAATAGAAATTTCCAAGAAAATAAAATTAGCAAATTGTCAAAATAACCAAATTTTGGGCCTAACATAAACTCCAGTTTCATAAATGAGATTGCCTCCATTGTGGTGCTTGTTTTGCATTTTCTATGCATATGTTATGGGTGTCGCAGCTCCTCCTTAATCAAAAATTTGGATGTAAAACACTACTTACAAGAAGGCCTCTTGTGTGCTTGTTTGTAGCTGCACTTAGGACTTAAAATAAATCTATTAACGTTAAAATTTGTCTGGTAGCTCATGCAAAGTATTGTCTACTTTGACTTAAGAGTCTTACAATTTTATCCTTCCCTCACAGGAGTGGGATAACCATTTCCTCTAACTCTCAATTGATGTGAGATTTCATACCCTCTTTCCATACATCATCATAGCCAGTAAGTCGAGGGAGGGTTCATGAATGGTCATATTCAAGCCCTTCAAACCAAATTCAAAATTTTAAATATATGGCGCCAATTGATATTACAATTTTATTTTTCTCAAAATCACCAATTGCAAGGGTTGAGTTTAATCAAGATAGAAAAGTATATGGTTAAGTATGATATAGCAAGAAGTGTGTTATGAGTTAGTTCAAAGTATTGGATTCAAGGCAAGTGTAAGAATGATGATCTACTGTTCATGCTTCTCATCAAGTATATCTCATTTTTTCTTATTTCATGTGGATATATTTTTGGAAATAGGTCTTGAATGTGGATTAAAGCATATTTGGGATGTTTGGTTTCTTCATAACAACACATTACTATCTATTTGCAAGCATCATGTAAGAGTTTGTAGTCGTATTCCATACAAAGACTACAAGTGAAAAAACTAATATTTTCTTTTAAGAACGATTGCCATGGTTCAGGATAGACAAGCCAGCCAAATTTGGTTGAGCCCTCTTGTCACCTGCTACTTTAGCTCAATGTGTCTAAACTCTTTGCATCCAACCTTCCTTATTATGTTAACTTAACCGGTCAAAGTTTGAGCACGTCTTTTGTTGACAATCAACAAGGTTGGTTTCCCAATCTTAATTTTCTCCCTCATCAACATTAAATGATAAATTGAATTCTATTTCACCCAATTCAATCCTAAAGTTGATGAGCTTTGGATAAAAGAAGGATTACTCTCCCGCCCTTCTCCTCCCTCCCTCCTTAGGTCATTTGTAAGTTGATGGCACTACATGTGTTGAATGTATTGGTGTGGTGACCAGGGACTGTGATATGTTGTCCTAAAATGAGAATAAGCGCATGGCAGAAATGGTATGGTTTCTATGTTCCCCCTATCTCCCTGGTTATTTGTTTACATAAATTTTTTAGGGGTTGGGGGAGGCAGTGTTCCAGGTCAGGAACTGATGCCCCTCGCCCTGCAAGATCACAGCTTATAAAACTGCCATCCTGCCAAGAGATCTACTGCAGTGTAAATCAACCAGCTTGGTAAGGTAGCGAACATATATTTAATTAACTGATTCCTAAAACTCGCAAGAATCCATCATTATTGACCAAACCATAGAATAGACGCGAAATGGGGAAGGCAAGAATTGCAGTTCCAGCATCTACATATACAACACAACTTGGACACTTCGCTTCTTAACTTGCAGAGCACCCAAACCAGAAGCCGTAGTGCAAACAGCCAAGCAGCTGCGAGTAAGATGTAGGGACCTCACCCATTCACCCAGTATAATAACAAAACTGCACATGCATGGTCACAATCATTGAAGCCATTGCAAATCAGACTTCAAAATAGAAAGGCAGCCGATATGTGAGACAAAAGGATTACGATCGATGCTGAAAGGGCCAAGGTGTTAGAAATGAAGAAAACATAGATTGCTTTCTTCTGAGAAGCACAAATTGCCCTTCCTGCAATCTGTCACCCTCATAATTCTGCCAAACACCACCCGAGGGGACCGACACCAGCTTGGAAGGTCACAGCGGAGATCAATCCTGCAGCCACTAGCAAAATGTTTCGAACATGGTTCAGTGAATACCCGCCTTCCTCATACTGCATAAACCCAGACCAGGTCTTTTCGAGGGGCCAGGCCATCTATCTAAAGCTACCATATCAACTACTCCTGCCCCTATAGTGGGTGGAGTTATCAATTGATGTAGCAGCAGTTATTTTGTTCAATGCAGTAAACTACTGTGGTAGGGATGAATAAATTTCATTGATGATGTTTTTTAAATGATTTTTTTTTTTTTTTGGTTTTAATAATTGATTTGGCAGAGCTTGTCTCAACTATTAGTCATGCATCATCCTTAAATTAATGGACTGTGTCTGGCTTTCTGAGAGCACTTCTAAGAGCAGGTAGGGAATCAGCGTTTTACTAGGTATGGATCTTCCTCTTTGTGGGAAACCATAGTCTCTAAGTTGGTTTCTGTGCAGGTGCTGAGTTTTTTGTTTGTTTCTTGTATCTGCAGATACCCCTCTAGTGGGAATTTGGTTTTCTGGTTCGTAGGGTGGGCTGTCCTGATCTTTTATCTGCCTCACATGTTCATAAAGTTCTATTCCTTTTGCTCGTAATAGAAAAAACAAACAAACAAACAAACAAAAACAGCCACAAAAAGATGCACCTACACAATTTCGCCTGTTTAACAAAAATTATCCTTCATTCTCACTCGTAAACTACACTAGTAATTTAACTTCAACATACTGTAAACAAATTGCAGACAAAACAATGCCAGAAAATGAAGAATAGGAAGGAAATTAAATATTTATTTGTGTGCTGTCAGGAGCCCAGATTTTAAGTCATGCTACTCGGGCCTACTGATATACATATGTTTATGTATATACATGCATGCCTACATACACACATGTTATATTCATAGAGTTTGATATTCTCATTCTCTATGTGAGCTTGTGTGTATTTCAGATTAGGGCTGAGTGTTAGTGCAAGTCTAATTTCCATTGTAACAATGAGATTGTAGTGAAATTTTCCTCTTCCCTCACCTCATTGACATAGGCTTCAAGCTCAACTATGTAAAAAAAAAATTACATCATGTTTGAGAATGCAGATTCAATACAGTTTTACACTGCATTTTGGGTGGATGATGAAACTCAATACAACTTTACACTGCATTTTGTCTAAATCCACACAAATTCAAATATAACTGTAGAAATCCAACTTCACCAACACAAGGCTAGTGTTCGTACTATATTGTTGGTCTTCACAAACACAAGGTTAGTAAATACAGTACATCTTCTTGGGAGACATGTAACAGGCAAGAAGAATCTGACCAGATAATTGCAATTGTAACATTGAGCTCCTAGACAGAAATTTTTGGATTCTGCCATAACAATGAATGCATCCAACTCAAATTTAACAAGGCCTGGAAGTAAGAGAAAAATCTAGATCCTACAGCAATAAACAGATAAGCATTCAGACATGCAAGCAAACAGGAATATTATTATTATTATTATTATTATTATTGATAGTGGTGGTGTTGTTGGCTTTCAAACATGTGTCGAGAATTGATTGGTTACGAACCAATGCTTCTTGAGCAAGTATTGCCTGGGGTAGGTCTGGACTAAAGTCTTTCTAATACAACTTTATTTATTGCCTGGGGTAGGTCTTGACTAAAGTCTTAGTAATACAACTTTATTTAAATAATGACGCTGATCATTAATAACCAATAATTACTGTATCTGTCTGACCATTAATAACAAATAATTACTGTATCTGTCGGCAACCATGTGCATTGTCTCCCAGCAACATGTGCACTGACTAAAAGATCTCTTTTTCTTCTTCATCTAGAAATTGGGTGCTTGGGTTAAAATAGAAAAACTAAATAAATAAATAAAGTGAAAAAAAAAAAAAAAAAAACCTATCACGCGCGCATACACACACACAGCTGCTTGAGGCTGCTTGAGTTAATTTTCACCATGATTAATTGATCAAAACAGAAAGTGATAAGAGAGTTTAAGCCCAGGATAAACCAAGCAGCACATATTGTGGATTTAACTAAAGCTGCTCAAGATATAGCAGATCTGTGTTTGGAAATGAAGTTTATGTTGTATCTGGTTCTGTCATTGCCTTCTTATCATCCCAGAAATGGTAAAATTTCCAATGCTACATAAAGAATTCTTTACTGTATATATAGACCACATACACTGGCATAAACAACTATACAAACTTGGGAATAAAATTACTTCTACTCATTTTTTAACAGTAAATAAGCTTTCCCCTCAGCGCAATGGAATGAACAAACCTAGTTATACTTATTCCCAAACTCAAAAGATGCCAGCATTAGTCGGCATATAAACTGGGAAAGACTAGAATCCCAGTTTTCTTTTCATTTTATCGAGTGTTCCACTTGCTATTGTAGTCTTACACAGTTTGAAAATCTGAATCGAAAACCGTAGCACAAAAGGAACAGCAGCTGAGATCAATATGTAACGAAACTTCACCGACTCACCATGACCAGGCGTAACGGCAAAAACTGCAGAACCATACGTGATGATCATAGAAACTGTGGCAATCCAAACTTCTAAGTGAAAAGGGAAGCCATGGGTGAGGGACACGAGTATGAGGAGCGAAGTAGAAAGAGCTAAGGTGTTGAAAACCAAGAAAACATAGAATGCATGCTTCTGAGAAGCATAAATGGCACGCCCAGCATGATGACCTTCGCTGTTTTCCTGCCATACACCGCCAGGAGGGTTGACACCAGATTGAAAGGTCACAGCAGAAATTAGGGCTGCAACTACTAGCAGGACATTCCGAACCTCACTTGGAGAGTCCCTGCCTTCCTGATACTGCAAGTGCTGGAACCACCATTTCCCAGAGTTCTCACCTGGTCTGGCCATCTATTTTTCTTCTCCCCTTTTTCCGCAACAATGTTTTGAAGGCATGCACTAGTTTTAAAAAGAGGAGGGTGGGAACCAGGCTATATTTTATTTATTTGTATGTTTGTTTATTCATATGTATCATGTCCTGAATAGAATGCAGTCTACGAGGAAGGAGTGCGATGGCAAACAGGAAATTTCCTGTTGTCTACAAGGAAATTAAGATAATGTAACTGATCTGGATGTCTCATTCGTACGACTGGATCCCGTCACCTGTTAAGCCATGGGCTTAAGAAAAACCAAAGTTGCATGACTTGGGGGGGTTGCATTAAATTCTAGAATTGCAGGAAATTTTCATTGTTGTGGATGGCATTAGCAAGGAGTCATTTGGGTGTCCTTATAACTATGTGCTAGTTACAAGTTGAAGCTGCCTCTTTCCTTCTTTTCTTAGATGTTTTGTGTAGATGTAGCAAGTCAATTGAATGATTGAGTTATTCTCTCTTTGGTACATCAATTTAATGGTTAAGCTGCCTCTGTTATTTCTTCTTTGGACATTTTGTTTTAAGCACAGCAAACTTAGTTTAGAGTTTTTCTTATTTTTCTTCCCTAGACTTTTAATCTAAATGTGATTATGTGAAAGGATAGCCTAAGCCCTGAGTTACTTAGTCTTGGGCAGGTTAATTTAATAATGGTCAAGCCATCACTTTTCTTTTCTTCATTAGATTCCTTCATAAGTGTTGAAGGTCAATCCAAGGTCTGCTCTATCTCTGCAGGTTATTTTAGTGAAATAGCTGTCCCTTTTATTGTCTTCCTTTGATTTCTTGTATTAGTGTGGCAATTCAATTCAGTGGTCAAGCTACTTCATCTCTTTCTTCTGTTAACTTTTTGTCCAATTGGTCAGGTTGGCCAAGTGGCCAAGCTACTTCATCTTGTGCAGGTTGATTCAATAGCCAAATTACCTTATTTTTTGTTCTTCCAATGATGTCTTAAGTGTATCAAGATGGTTCAGTGGCTGAGCTGACATTCCCCCTTTCTTCCTTGAACTACTTTGTTTTAAGTGTGTGGTAGGTCAGTTTAGTTGCTGGGCTATTGTCTTAGGTAGGAGCTAAAATGCTCCATCTTGGATGGCTGATTTCAAATAGCCAAGTTGCTTCTTTACCTTTCATCCTTGGACTTTTTTATCGAAGTGCAGTAGGTTCATTCAAGAGCTGAGCTAAGCTATGAAATCGCCCTTATACTTTCATCCTTTGTTTCTAGGAAGTGTAACAAGTTGGTTCAGTGATTGAGCTATTTATATTCGGCATGAGGGTTCAATATCTGAGCTGCCTCTTTTCTTTCTTCCTGACTGTTCTTTTTTGTCTTGGAAATATAATAGTCAGTTCAATGGCCCAGCTACTGTGCCATGGAAGGACGATCCAGCGACTGAACTGCCTCTTTGATTATATGTGTTTTTATAATTAAAAATTTTAAAATAAAGGTATTAATCAGCCAACAAGTTTTGCAAAAAGACACAATTTTTAAAAATTTCAAAAATTTAACATTTTTTTTTTTTTGCGAAATTCAATAAAAAGACAAACCTTATTTGAGACCTCTCTAATATTTGATTTTTAAGAAGTGTATATTCTTTTTTCTGCTTGTTTGTTTTTGCCATATAAAAAAATGTGTGTATCCTTTCAACAAATATTAGGAGAGATTTGTAAAATTTTTGGAAATTTAGAGCAAATCTATGTCTTTTCATTAGTTTGTTATAATTTTAAAAACTTTAAAAAAACTTGTATTTTTTTTTTTAACTAAATTGGAAGGAAAGTAAAATTTTTAAAAAATAAAATAAAAATAGAAGGAAATATTTTATGTAAAGAAATCAAAAAACAAACATGAGTAGCCAACAGAACTATATCTATTAATAAGCATGTTTCAGACAAAGACCATCTGTGTTTGGAAATGGAGTTTATGTGGTATCTGGTTCTGTAATTGCCTTCTTATCATCCCAGAAATGGTCAAATTTCCAATGCTGCATATAGAAGCCTTTACTGTATATATAGAACACATACACTGGAATGAACAAACCTGGTTATACTTATACTCCCAAACTCATAAGATGCCAGCATTACTCAGCATATAAACTGGGAAAAACTAGAATCCCAGTTTCATTTTCATTTTATCTAGTGTTCCATTTGCTATTATAGTCTTACACAGTTTGAAAATCTGAATCGAAAACCACGGCACAAAAGGAATAGCAGTTGAGATCAATATGTAGCGAAACTTCACCGACTCACCAGGCGTAACAGCAAAAACTGCAGAACCATACAACATGATAATAGAACTGTGCCAATCCAAACTTCTAAGTGAAAAGGGTAGCCATGGGTGAGGGGCACAAGTATGAGGAGCGAAGCAGAAAGAGCTACGGTGTTGGAAACCAAGAAAACATAGAATGCTATCTTCTGAGAAGCATAAAGGGCACACCCAGCATGATGACCATCGCCGTTATCCTACCATACACCGCCAGGAGGGTTGACACCAGAATACCAGATTGGAAGGTCACAGCAGAAATCAGGGCTGAAACTACTAGCAGGACATTCCAAACCTCACTTGGAGATTCCCTGCCTTCCTGATACTGCAAGTGCTTGAACCACCATTTCCCAGAGTTCTCAGCTGGCCTAGCCATCTATTTTTCTTCTCCCCCTTTTTCCGCAACAATATTCTGAAGGCATGCACTAGTTTTCAAAAAAGGAGGGTGGAAACCAACCTATATTTTATTTATTTGTATGTTTGTTTATTCATATGTATCTTGTCCTGAATAGCAGGCTACGAGGAAGGAGTGCGGCAGCAAACAGGAAATTTCCTGTTGTCTTCAAGGAAATTAAGATAATGTAACAGAACTGGATGTCTCATTCGTACGACTGGATCCTGTCACCTGCTAAGCCATGGGCTTAAGAAAAACCAAAGTTGCATGACTTGGGGTTGCATTAAGTTCTAGAATTGCAGGAAAATTTCATTGTTGTGGATGGCATTAGCAAGGAGTCATTTGGGTGTCCTTACGACTATGTGCTAGTTACAAGTTGAAAATATTGTTAACTCTCCACAAATGTTTCTCGTTAACATAGGCACGTGTTTCTCTTGATCAATTTAGCAGAGAATTTTTGGATAAATATAAGAATGATGGTAATTTTGTTCTAGGACACAAAAGGAAAATGCGGTGGCATGTAATTTGGGGTGGACTAAGATGAAGAATTTCAAAGGCATGACATTGCTATATGATTAACATAGTAGTATTTTCAGCATTATTTAGGCCGCAGCAATGGAATGGATGGGAACTAGCAAATAACGAAACAAAACAAGAACAAAGGACTAATAAAAAGTAGGTAAAAAAACATTAAATGATATTTATGCTATATAGAGGAACATGTCTGCAGTCATCAGGTTAGTGAACTTGGCGATATACTTGCTGCCCCAAGCTGAAGTTCACTGACCCAATCTGTAACAGTCGTGTTGTATATTTAAAAAAGCTGGTTCACTTAAATTTGTAAACAAGGGGCTTAGGCATAGACACAGTGTCATCATGCTACTATACAAAGGTATTTTGAGGTTTTTACATATAGCCCAGAGTTTGGGTACGGGCTTCAGATCAGTACTAAGGTTGCTCCTTTCTGACCGGTTGGTTACGGGTTCAAGTCTAAGGAAACATCTGTGTATAAAGCAGGGATAAGCATACATACACCATGACAAAGGAGGGAGCCTTGTGGCCCAAGGACAACCTTTACATATAGCTGAGGGTTTAAATCCTAACGCATTGTTTCGTACATTTGACATAGAATGAATTAGATGCAGAATACAATAAAAAACTTGCCAATTCCATTACATTACTTTCTGGCATACTAAACATTTTGTATGGCAGTTTCATTGACATATGGTCCAGATTTTCACAAAATTACATTACATTCTGGCATACTAAACACTGTGTGTGGCAGTTTCATAGACATATGATCCAGATTTTCACAAGGATTCCACAGACATAAACATACTGACGATCACATAAATTGTTGTCATTTCGTTCTTTTCTTTATTTCTTTTTTTTTTCTTTTAATTTGCTCTTTATGGTCGTGTGTGCACAACATAATCTTGATTTGGTGCAATATGCATCAACACATATTTTTTGAGATTCTGAGGTAGAGAAAAGTTGCCTGTTGCTATGCAAGGACAGCAATTAAATGACGAATAGAACAACAACAAACAACAAAACCAAGCATTAATTCCCACCAAGTGGGGTCGGCTATATGGATCATTTTCGCCAACTTATGCAATCATGGACCATTTCTTTTGACAGATTCAGGGATATTAAATCCCTACTCACTATCTTCTCTCAAGTTATTTTAGGTCTACCCCCACCCTTCTACCGGCCCTCACAGTACCTAACTCACTCTTCCTCACTGGTGCACTATGTGACCTATGTTGCAAGTGTCCAAACAATCTGAGTCGTCCCTCCCTTATCTTATCTTCTATAGGAGCTACACCAAACTTACTGTGAATATATTCATTCCTTAATTTATCTTTCAATATTATACCACTCATCCATCTAAACATTCTCATCTCGGCAACTTTTACTTTTTAGATAGTATGTTTCTTCGTCGCTGAACATTCCGATCCATATAGCATAGCTGGTCTTACAGTTGCCCTATAAAACTTCCTTTTTAATTTTAAGGGTATCCTACGATCACAGAGCACACTTGAAGCACTTCTCCATTTTACCCAATCTGTTTTAACTCTATGCATTACATCATCTTCAATTTTTCCTTCAGCTTGCATAATAGATCCAAGATATCAAAATTTACAAGTGCTATTTATTTCATCACCATCAAGTTTAACTTTGTCTCCAATATTCCTCCTATCATTACTAAAATTATATTTCATATATTCTGTCTTATTTCTGCTCATCTTAAAGCCTCTAGATTTCAAAACTTCTCTCCATAATTCTAACTAAGTCTCTACTCCGTCCCTAATTTCATCAATTAATACAATATCACCTGCAAACAATATACACCATGGAGCCTCCTTTTGAACACTCATAGTCAGTTGGTCCATCACTAAAGCAAAAGGATAAGGACTCAAAGCAAATCCTTGATGTACACTTATGGTGATTGGAAATTCTTTAGTTTCTCCATCTATAGTCCTTACACTAATCATTACTCCATCGTATATATCCTTAATGACATCAGAATATACCTACTACATACACCTTTTTTTTTCTAAAACCCACCATAGAACTTCCCTAGGTATCCTATCATATGCTTTCTCAAGGTTAATAAATATCATATGCAAGTCCCTCTTCTTTTCCCTAAACTTTTTCATTAATCTTCTTAAAAGATATATAGCTTATGTGGTAGATCTCCCAAGCTTTAACCAAATTGATTTTCTAACACCTTCGTTTCTAACCTTAATCTTTGTTCAACTACCCTTTCTCATAGTTTCATTGTATGACTCATAAGTTTAATTTCACGATAGTTATTACAATTTTGAATGTCCTTTATTTTTGTATATAGGTATTAAAATACTTTTCCTCCATTCATCTAGCATTTTCTTAGTTTTTATAATTGTATTAAATAAATTAGTTAACCATATAATTCCGTTATCACCTAAGCATTTCCAAACTTCAATTGGGATGTTATCTGGTCCCATAGCATTCCCATTTTTCATCTTTTTTAGTGCAAACTTAACTTCGTTGACTCTAATTTTACGAATAAATCTCATATTTTAAGTCTTTTCCTCATTTGACAATTATAAGTTGAAGCCTTCTATTTGATTTTCATTAAACAACTTACTAAAGTAACTTCGTCATCTTTCTTTAATGTCTTCGCCCTTAACCAAGACAATATCATCCTCACTTTTTATACATTTTACATTTCCTAAGTCTTTACCCGTCCTTTCTCTAGCTTTAGCAAGTTTAAAAATATCTCTTTTCCCTTCTTTTGTATCTAATCTATCATACAAACTATTAAATGATCTGTATTTAGCTTCACTAATGGCCTTTTTTGCATCTTTTCTCGACTCCTTACAATTTTCAAAGTTATCCATACTTCTACATTTTTGCCACATTTTATACAAAATTCTTTTTGTCTTTATGGCTTTTTGTACATCTTTATCCCACCACCAACTTTCTTTACTATTTGAGAATCTTCCCCTGGATTCACCTAAATGATAATCTGTCACAATATTGTGATAATGTCTGTGCTATGGTGTTGTGGCCATGACTGCTGAACTCCACGACATCCCCTAGGGCAGAGCATGAGCATTTGCATGCGCGCGCAGTCATGTAATCTACTTATAGACTTTAATATACACACTCAGACAAGGCACATACCCAGAAAGGAAAACATACTTGTCCCCTGCTTCGTTTTGAATTTTTCTTGAATGACTCAGTTTTAATTATTGATTCCTATGCCTACCCAAGCCCCTTTCATTGCCCTGCCAGTCAAATTCTTCCATCAAGTTCTAGTGCCACTGACATTTCATTCCAAAAGAGGGGGAAAAAAAGTTCCAATAGGGAGGATGGGCAATTTTGCATGCCAAGATAACACAAATATGTCCAAAAGCATTAGTTATGCCAACTGAAAGGAGGCCACACATTGAGATGCCCTCCTTGAGAGGTAAAAGAGCGAGCTGCATTTTTCTTTTTTTTCTTTTTTTCCGTTTAAGTGCAGAAGTAGTGCAGAAGGTCGGTTCAGCAATCTATTCTCCTTCTTCCTAAAACTGTTCAATTTAAGTGCAAGCCAAGTCGCTTTGTCTAGGTTTGCAGCTCAATTTAATGACCAGTTGCTCTGTTTTGAGCGATTTGATTCATTGGTCATTGGTCACAGTACATCCCTTTCCCTGTTCCTTATATTTTTTACCAGTGTGGCAGGTCTGTCTTAGCCAGGTCAATTCAGTGATCAAGCTGCCTCTTCTTCTTTCTTTGTTGAATTCTAGTGTAGAGAATCGATTCAGAGTTCAAGATACCTTTTTTTCGACCATCTTTAGGCTTTTTGTCCAAGTATAACTGGTCATTTAAGGGGTTGAGCAACTCTATCTTGGGTAAGTCTGTTCAGTGGTCAAGCTGCCTCTTTCCTTCTTTTCTTAGATGTTTTGTGTAGATGTAACAAGTCAATTGAATGATTGAGTTATTCTCTCTTGGGTACATCAATTTAATGGTTAAGCTGCCTCTGTTATTTCTTCGTTAGACATATTGTTTTAAGCATAGCAAACTTAGTTTAGCGTTTTTTTAACTTTCTTCCCCAGACTTTCAAACTAAATGTGATTATGTGAAAGGATAGCCGAAGCCCTGAGTTACTTAATCTTGGGCAGGTTAATTTAATAATGGTCAAGCCATCACTTTTCTTTTCTTCATTAGATTCCATCATAAGTGTTGCAGGTCAATCCAAGGTCTGCTCTATCTCTGCAGGTCATTTTAGTGAAAGAGCTTCCCCTTTTACTCTCTTCCTTTGACTTCTTGTATTAGTGTGGCAGTTCAATTCAAAGGTCAAGCTACTTCTTCTCTTACTTCTGTTAACATTTTGTCCAACTGACCAGGTTGGCCAAGTGGCCAAGCTACTCGATCTTGTGCAGGTTGATTCAATGGCTAAATTACCTTATTTTTTGTTCTTCCATGGATGTCTCAAGTGTCAAGATGGTTCAGTGGCTGAGCTGACATGCCCCCTTCCTGCTTGAACTTCTTTGTTTTACGTGTGGTAGGTCAGTTTAACTGCTGGGCTATTTTGTCTTAGGTAGGATCATTTGGTAGCTAAGATGCTCCATCTTGGATGGCTCATTTCAAATAGCCAAGTTGCTTCTTTACCTATCATCCTTGGACCTTTTTATCGAAGTGTAGAAGGTTCATTCAAGAGCTGAGCTAAGCGATGAAATCAACCCTATACTTTCGTCCTTCATGTGTGTTTCTAGAAGTCTAGCAAGTTGATTCAGTGATTGAGCTATTTATATTCGGCATGAGGGTTCAATATCTGAGCTGCCTCTTTTCTTTCTTCCTGACTGTTTTTCTTTGGTCTTAATAATAGTCGGTTCAATGGCCAAGCTACTGTGTCATGGAAGGTCGATCCAGCGGCTGAAGAACCTCTTATCCTTCCTTCTGTAGCTTCCCTAATCTAAATGTAGCATGTCCAGCCAAAGTTTGAGCAATTCTGGTACACATTAATTTTTCAGCTCCAAAATTGCATTCATTCATTAATAGAGGTCATTTAGGGCTGCAGGAATGCATAGAACTTCTCCCAAAGTATCCTAAGTATAAATCCTCCCAGGATGAATGTAGACCATCTCTTTCTTTTCTTGGGCTTTTTCCTAGGTATCATATCTTGATTTTTTTCTTTAAAAAATAAAAATGGCAGGAACTCCCTATTTCAATTCTTCAGTGTGTTTGGTGTTGTGCAGCATGAAGTGTATGGAATCCACCAAATGGATAGCAGTAATATGTCCAATACATATGTGCTCAACATACCAACAGTTTTTTCTGTGCAAATACTCCAACCAAGCCTGGTCGGCCAAACACATTCGACACCAAAAAAAAAATAGCCATCCAAACTTGAATGAAACAGGACACTTCCTTTGGAAATGACATTGAAATTACTTAACATACATGATAATAAACCTTATTTTCTTTTTTTTTATGAGAAAATGACGTTGGATGCAAAAGAAAAAAGCAAAAAACAAAAACAAAAAAAAACAAAAAACAAAAAAAAAAACAAACAAACAAACAAACAGACAAACCTAGGCTGAAATAGAACACTTTGAAAGTCACAATGATATTATTCAATTACTATGATAATAGACCTTGTTTTTAATTTTTAGTTACTTTTTTTTTTTTTTTTTTTTGAATATTGCCGAGTGTCCACAACCGTCAACGCACGTCCGTTTTACGGTCCGCACGCACCAGTCGTAATTTTTAGTTACTTTGACCCTATGTTTGGGAGTTTGAATTTTCAACTTTAGAATTAGACTAGTGTGAATTTAAATTAAATGAAGTAGAAAATTGTATTGAATTATAAATTTTGTCCAAAATCATAAAAATTTAAATCTAAAACCTGAAATCCATACTCCGAAACACTAAGGGTTAATATCTTAAAATATCATGAAGTCCATGCCTCCATGGATGTATGTTTCAAACCAAAAAATCAAATTGAGTAAGATTTTCATAATTCGAGCTCATAAATGTGCAATTCAATGGAAATATTAAACCATGCTCCATATGCATGGATTATAACTTGGTTTGACTTGAAAGATGATTTAATTTCTACCTCACTATAATGCATTGTCTGGTCCTATTCTAGCATTAACCTTTGAGTTATGACTAGTAAACCCAAGAATTGCCCACTTGTAACTCTGAAAATAAATAAATAAACCATTTTGTGCACGAGGCACAAAACATCAACATCATTCATTTACTCTGGCTAAAAATGTTGTTCATGGATAGGATTTTTTTTAAAAAAAATGGAATGTAAAGAAAAATACAGATTCCTACCAAAAGAATAAAACAAATAAATAATTGCACATAAAAAGTAAAGAAAGATTTAGATCTAAAATTTAAACAAAATGTATATAGGTCTTATACAGAACAGTAGCATACTTCTAAGGGGTGTATTCTTATGATTAGTTTCCTCTTATTTATATTCACTTATATTTTATCTACTCACACGCATACATAAGGTATCAAAATTTCCCAATAATAAATGGATCCAATGGCTGTTCATGATCAAGGGACTTTATTCAACATGTTGAGCATCACAAAAAAATAGAAATAAAGATAACACTCGATGCATGAGGCTTCCACACATCATGAGTCAGAAGGGATGTAAGCAGTCATACCTTCATTGCAGGGGGAGCCTGTTTGCGTGATTTAAACTACTCATAAATCATGATAAAGCAAATTGACAAAGAGTAAAATATAAATGGCGGAAAAGAAAAGATGAAAAGAAAATGTTTGAAATATACAATCAAAAAACATGAGTAGCCAACATTATGTCAGCCAAAGACCATCCGTGTGCGTTTGGAATTAGTGTGGGTGTGGGTGTGGGTGTGTGTGTGTGTGTGTATGTGTGTAATTCTGCCTTCTAATCCTCATAGAAATGGTAAAATTTCAAGTCCTGCATGAAGCTTTTAGCATATAACACACAAACACTGGCATAAACCAGTATGTAAACTACGACGGGGGGCACAAAATTCCCTCTTTCTTCTAGGGGTGAGTAACCTTTTCGCTCAGCAATCGAATGAACAAATCTAGTTATATTTATTCCCAAACAAATCAGATGCAAGCGTTGGTTATATGTACACTGGGAAGTGGGAAGGGCTAAAAATCCCAGTACCTCTTTCAATCTATCTAGGATGCCCGTTTGATATCATAGTCTTGCACATTTTGAGCATCTGAATGGAAAATCATAGTACAAAATCACAGCAACTGACACCAACACCAATATGTCAGAACCTCAAAAAACTCACCAGGCATAGCAGTGAAAAATTATAGCAATCCAAATTTCAAAGTGAAAAGGGAAGCCATAGGTGAGTGAGACAAGTATAAGGAGCAAAATATGAAGAACTAAGGTGTTGGAAACCAAAATACGATAGAATGCCATCTTCTGAGAAGCATAAATCGCATGCCCACATAATGACCTTGGCCATTGTCCTGCCATACACGGTCAAGAGGGTTAACACCGCTTTTGAAGTTCACACCAAGATCAAAGGCGCAATGACTAGCAGGACATTTGAGAATCTATCAGAGGGTCTCTGCCTTCCTGGTAATGCAGGTTTTTGAACCATTATTCCCTACAGAGTTTTCAGTTGGCCTAGCCATCTATTTCTTCCCTCCAACCCCCTTCCATTCCGGTTTGTCCTGCAGCAATGTGCTGAAGGCATGCACTAGTTTCACATCCAGAAGAGAGAGGGAACCAGTCTGTATATTATTTACTCAATTTTTATTCTTTTTAACTTATTTATATGTACTTACTTTGTCCTAAATCTAACATAGTCAAACAATGAGAAAGGGGTGCAAAAGTGAACAGCAAGTTAATTACATGTGGTCTATGGGGAAGTTAATTGTGCTTGGTTTGCAAAATGGAATGGAATGAAAATTTACAGAGAGAGCATGAAGACAAGATGTCATAGATTCAACTCTATTCAATTTCTATGTGTCAAAGGTGTAGAAAGAGTGCAACTTAAGTCTGAACGAGATGTTTCATTCATGTGGCTAGATCCTGTAGCCAGCTGAGCTATTGAGTTAAGAAAAATAGAAGTTGTATGATTTGGGATTGCCTATGTACAAGTGTTGCAAGATTAGGTGCTACTTAGAAGTAGGAAAATATTGTAAAATCAGCATATAGTCCCTCCTTAACATGCATGTTTATAAGAATGACAATAATCTTGTCCCATATTACGTGGGAAAGCACAATTGCATGTCATTTGGGATGATCCATTAAATATGTTCAGTCACCATCTACTTATTTCCCTCAAAATCCTTAATCAGATCTATGAATCTTTTTTCTATCGTATTCATTCATTCTTGAATTTGAATTGAATGCATATTACTTCATTTGCCATTAGATTTGTGTACTAAATTGATTCCTTTTTACAATAATCTTGTCCCATATTACGTGGGAAAGCACAATTGCATGTCATTTGGGATGATCCATTAAATATGTTCAGTCACCATCTACTTATTTCCCTCAAAATCCTTAATCAGATCTATGAATCTTTTTTCTATCGTATTCATTCATTCGTGAAGTTGAATTGAATGCATATTACTTCATTTGCCATTAGATTTGTGTACTAAATTGATTCCTTTTTTGGAGGACTTGTTACTTATTCAAAGAACATTGGATTCTTCTATGCTACTGCCAAGCATAGTCATTAAACATTGGTGCATAATGGTCACACTTTCTGTTTTATAACTGTGTCAGGCTTCTGAGACCATTATAGGGTTATTTCCCATAGATCTCCCAATTCACAACAGTACCACGGCTGTCATAGGCCGCTAGCCACTATAGGCCATTTACATTATCAACCTGGTTTTCAATGACTAAAAACAGCAGGCCCTTCTTTTGGCATTTTTTCCACCTTTTCCACAATATTAAAGCTTAGAAACTCAATTTTCAGGTGGTTTATTTTATTTTATTTTATTTTTGTAAAAAATCATTGTTATGTTTATTTACTGCTTAGTATGTGTTTCTTTAGAGACTATGGTTCAAATAAATTTAACTTTTTTCTCTCCTTAAAATAGCATATATATTTTCATATTATAAGTTGCTTCTATTCTATTTTTGTATTTTCCTTACACCTAATTATGGATAAAAACACATTCTATTGCTAGCATTCATGTTCTTGTTCGAATTATGGACATTTTATATTTTATGTTTGGTTATATTTATGATTTCTTAGTTTAAATTTCACTTATAATCAATAAAGTAGTGAAACATAGCAAATGAATGACAAATGCCTGCTTCTTCTTGCTCTTAACCAATGAAGTAACACCAAATACTTGTAGTATTTGTTATATATTTTTAATAGCAAAAATAAGATGAATTTTGAATTCATTAGAATAGGAAGAATGAACAAGAAGGAGAATAAGAAATCCTTCTCAAAAAAAGTATGAAAAATAAAAAATAAAATAATAAACCGAGGAAACACAATTAGAATACAAAGCAAGCCAATCCCATTGGATATCAGAAAAAATCACTCCTTTAAAACAACAAGCAAAAGCACACCAAAGTGAGGCAGAATAATGAGTCGACTTGCATAGAAAAGATAAGTTCAGCTTCTTCCACATAAATATACAAGCATTTCCTTCCAGCCATACACCCCACAGAACTGTGAAAATTGCACAAGTCCATAGAGCATGAGCATCCTTCCTTTTACCAAAACTAGAAGACGAAGTGACTAACATATCCTCCACCAACTCCAGACAAAACCAATTTTCTCTTGAATGACCAAAAAGCTTATTCCATATATTCCTAACAAAAGAGCAGTGCAGGAACAAATGCATTTGAACTATACAACAACAATAGCAACAACAAAACCAAGCCTTAAGTCCCACTAGGTGGGGTCGGCTATATGAATCTTTTTTCACCAATTTATGCGATTATGGACCATTTCTTTTGACAAATTCAGGGCTATTAAATCTTTACTATCTCACTCCAAGTTATTTTAGGTCTACCCCTGCCTCTTCTACTGCCCCCCACACTAACTAACTCACGCTTCCTCACTGGTGCACTATGTGACCTACGTCGCAAGTGTCCAAACCATCTGAGTCGTCCCTCCCTTATCTTATCTTCGATAGGAGCTACACCTAACTTACTGCAAATATGTTCATTCCTTAATTTATCTTTCAGTGTTATAACACTCATCCATCTAAGCATTCTCATCTCGACAACTTTTTACTTTTTGGATATTCTGTTTCTTCATCACCCAACATTCTGAAACAGATTGTTGAAGTTCTCCTACTCTGCAACAGATTGTTAGTGTTAACTCTATAAGAACAACCAATGAAAGCCTTGATCATTTAGGAACTTTGGCCTTCCAATCAATTTTATGGAGTGCAAAAGGAAATATTAGCATTAATCAAATAAACAAAGAAGGATTTGCACGGATAAACATGCGAAGAACCTAAAGACCAAGAATGGCTATCCGCCTTAAAGGAAGGACAACAATTCCCCAATAATATCAACAAGGAAGACAACTCCTCAACCTCCCTATCATTAAGAGTTCTACGGAATTGGAAGTCCCAGGAAAACGAATGACCTTCAGAAATCAAAAAGGAGGAAGTAGCCTCATTATGCCCCGAACTCAAGCAATAAATATGAGGAAAATAATTTGAAAAAGTAACATTACCCACCCAAATGTAGTATTTGTTATAAATTATTGATTAAAATTTACAAAAAAATTTTTAAAGCTATAGAATAAAGTGTTTTGAGATCAAATACTTTTAACAAGTTTGCTAACGCAGAAATGAATTCACCAATGTGACACCCATTACCTGCTGCATAATGGCCACAATTGGCTGCAATCGTTACCATTACGCCAGCCCCCACCCTTTTTTAAGATCACGCTACCAAAACACTAGATCATCTAGTGCTTCTCCAAGAGTTTCCATGTTGTTGCTGTTAGTGTCATCATATGCAAACAATGGTATGGCAACTTTTATGTTTATGGTTTGTTAAAGTTCTTCAATCACTGGATATGTTGTTGAAATTCCCTTTGAGATGATTTCCCCTCCATCCATTGAATATGTGCCTTCATCACCTACTTATTTTCCCTTCTCAATTTCCTTAACTAAACCTAGTGAAGTTGCTCTGATCATTCTTGAATTTCTGCCAAATGCGTATTTACTTCATTTGCCATTAGATTTGGATATTAAGTTGATTTATTATTGGGAGGATTTTTAATTTTATCAAAAGACATTGGAGCCAACTATGACACTGCCAAGTGATTACTAGATCAGCTACTGCTTCTTCAAAAACTTCTATGTTGCCTAATTGCAGTCATATACAAACCATGGTTTGGTGGATGTGAAACTTTTGACTCATGATTTTTCAGTTGGAGAATCTAATTGCTACTATCCTGTGGTACTTGAGAATGTGATACAGTTCATGCCACTTTTGCTATCTGGTCGATGGTTTTTTCAAGGTTGTCGAGTTCCTGGCTTCCTTCTGCTAGAGCTTTCTCTGAGGAGTTTGATGGAGGACTGCCCCTGTTGCTTTGGATAACTCTAGGATATGGTATCTTTTTGAAGATTTATTAATAATTAAGGATTTTGTTGGGAAATTTGAATAATTTAGGAATTTAATTTATTTAGGATTTGATTTGATTTGATACTTTAGCTACTTTGGGGTTATAATGTAATTTTTGGTTATTTTATCTTTTGGTTTCTTATTTTCTGATCAATATAAGCTTGTGGATGCAAGGAAGATAATTAGATGGTTAATTGATATCTTTGCTCTGTCTCTCTCTCTCAACTACTTTTCTTCTACCCCGTTTTCTCTCTCCCTTCTTCTCCTATCTGCATTTTTCCCTTCTCCTATATTTTTCTGTGTTCCCGTCTTTTTCTTTATCTTTTCTCTCAACTGTTCACATCACTGTGCCTGATCAAAACCCCCCTTTTTTTCGAAAGTTTGGTCAGCAGCACAGAGCCATGTCCATTTTTCTCAATTCATAGTAACAGCTAATGAAACCTGCACATTAAAATATGTTAAAGCTGCCTAATTTATTTATTTATTTTTCTAATCTGTCTTTTGCTCTGGAACTCTTTAGTTTTTAACATGGACAGAAGCTCTTCCCTTGGTTTTCTGTTGTTTTTCATCACGTCCATACGTCCTTTCCAACTCTAATGATTGACCATAAAAAATTCACACAGTTCTGTAGGTGCACTGGCTTATGCTTTGAAACCCCAACCCCCACTCACCCTTCCCTCTCCCACTCTATCTATAAGTGGGCATTTCTATTCTATTGCTTTAAAAGTTCAAACACCTTCATCCTACATCACATAGCATGGGGGAAGAAAAAAAAAAAGCAACCTATCATGAAATGAATGCCTATCAAAGAAAGATAAACTGCCACAGAACCAAACCTATCGAAGATAGATAAACTGCCTCAGGATCAAGCTATTTAGAATTGTCAATAATAGTTTAGGGACAAAAATTTTGAGAGTATAGGGAAATTGTTGAAAGTATCAAAATATCCAACTTTTTGACACTGAAGCAGGTGACCTAGCATTTAATATTTGTTCAGCCTCACGCAATGCTTGGGTTTGAGTCCCCGCTAGCATATTCTGTGGTGGCGATGGCAGGGGCAGTGGCATCACATTATGAGGTAGCACTTGCACGACTTGCTTTTCCTAGGCCCTCCCTCCTTTCTAACTCCCCAGCAGGTATGGGTAGGTTGATGATCCCCCTCGCAGCTTACACGTATAGCACATATGATCCTCCCTCCTTGCTCCTTTTGCACACAATCTGAGATTAATTGCCCCCCTTCCCCTCCTCCCACCTCACTCCAAGGATCAGTAGGGCCTCCTCAAGAACCATACAATAATATTAAATAAATATTCAATTTTCTTAGTCTTAAGTTGAGAAGCTTGTATCAAGTGTTAAAAAAGTTCATAACCTGTTCTGCATGGTTTTTTCACATGAATTTGCATGAAACCAAAAAGCAAATTGACATGGTATCTAGAACTTAATAGTGAGCAAGGAATTTGTTGTTCATCTTTGGGCATGCTTGTGGAGTATATATCAGGCCATAGATCCCTGACGTATATCCCTTACCCCATGATGTTGTGTGTTCAACATAATTACTTGATTAGTTTTGAAGTGTCCAGAGTCCAGTTAATATGGGTTCGCTCTACTAAATAGTGCTGTCAGTCAAGCATGCAATCCTGAACTTCTAGCAATGGCCACTTTCCTATTCCTTTTGTGGTATACCATACTTCTAAACCTTAAGTCCACATTATTATGTTCTGAGGAAGTGCTTCCTTTTCTACAACATTTATAGTTCTGGATCTGTTCCATCTCAATTGGGTGAATTTCTTCTTAGGTTTTCCAAAATCCCCCCCTTCTAATCTTCTATCACTTATATATAGTTTGCTTATTCCAGATTAAATATCATGCTTGTTATACTAAATAATTCCTTGATACAGGTAAAGTGGAGGCAAAAGTTGAAGGCCAAAGAGCTAGCCGTAGCACAAGTGCAGGGAGAGTGGCTGTCCAAGGAAGCTGTTGAGGCTAGTATCAAAAAAAACACGAAACTGTGCGTCTAAAGATTGAGATAGACTTCCAATGCCACAAGGATGATCACCAGAGGCTTGAGCCAAATATTTTTCTATATTAAATTTATTCAACAAATATTGCACAAGATATTTTAGGAAATAGAAAGTGGAATCCAAGTGAGAGAATCCCCTTGTATGTATAAACTGGCGATGGAACACACACAATGTGCCACAATCTCACATTATTTTGTTTGTGGAAACACAAGAGGGCCACAATGGAAGTACCATGGGCATTGATATACATAAAGATGCTTTAGAAGAAACTCTTGCAAATCATGAATTTAATCACGGAGATGTCATATACATACCTTGGGTGTTACTATGACTTAAAGCATATCCAAACACATACCCAAGTGATGATTTAACAAATAAGAAGCATATGATACCTCAAGCATACCAAAATTTCCTCGCATAAGAATGAGAATAGAATAGAAAACTCCTTACAAAAGGAGGGGAAAACACCTGGTGAGCTTCCTATCACCCTTTGTGATTTGGCAAGCACTAAGTGAGCACCCAATGAGTGCTTCAAGCGCGCTTGTTTAGCATCCATAAGGGGCATCTTGGGATTTCGTGTGAAATTGGAAGTCCCATGGACAACACTACACATTATGGTCTCACACAATACTCTAAAGGGAGAGGTTGATACATGCAGCCACTACGTCCCTCGAACTTCCCTCAGGATGCTGTCATCTAGTATTGATTAGGCCATCAAAGGATATTGAACCTTCGTATGTTTATCTTCAGTAATGTAATGTAAGGTACTGCTTAGCAAATAGCTAATGTTTAATGGCATGAACACTTACACAAGGAGTGTGGTGTGGTACAAGAGCGACACTTAGTGCTTATGAGACATGAGCACAACACCCTTACCATTCGAAATATGTTTCTCAACATACATACTAAGTGGGACAAAAGCTGTTATGTCAAATATACTTGATCATTGAATAGATCCACAAGTGCTTGAATGTGTTCGGATAAGTACAGTTTGATGGTGTAATCATATTGCCTCATAGGTGTGCTTCCTTGCATTGGGAAGATCAAGGCAAAGGTGATCCTCACGGCAATAAGATTTTTCTAACCCATGAGACTTGGTATTAAAGTTAGGTCACTCCTTTGTGAGGTGAAATCAAATTAACATGGTTGGTGACATCAACTCTGCAATTGAACCCCGACGATTGGTTGAGTCATGCCTTCATTATGCTACTTTGAGGTAATTAGGATGCTTGAGATTATCCCACAACTAAGATGCCTGTATTTAAGGGACTATTTTGTGGAAATTTTGATGTTTGAAAATATATTACACCCCTATGCAAACATTAAAAACGATATTAGGTTTTTTCCTATTTTGCTGGCACAATTTCAAAGATATGATTTATGAAAATTCTTATGACACCCATATCCTATAGCTAGAGGTCAAATTCTTAAGACCTTTGAGAATGGATAATTGCATAAGCATTCGCTTAGGATGTTTCCAGTAACCTACAGAGCATTCACACTTTATGGTCAAAACTAAAATACTTGGATCTATTAAAATGAGCAATTGCAGGTGCATTTGTTAGAGATGTCTTCATGGAACTAGAGAACTGGTATTCTTTAGTCAAAAAGAAAAAGATAAATTTACTAGTTAGCAAGATATCAATGGTTGAAAAAAACGTACTAATAAGCAAATCATCAAGAAAAATGTATATTCGATATACACCACTAAGGACTTCTGAAAACCAATAGACGAATCCACAAAGTTTATGTAGTGCATATTGATATCATCCAATGAACAAAATTCATTCAACAAGGGAGAAGAGATCCATTGGACTAGCGACCAGGTTTCTTCTTTCCTTCTATTGGAATAGCCTTACCCCTCAAGGTCCTCGCATTAGTATGGGTGCGTTGTCCTCTGCAAGGCAGCCCCTGCTCATGTCGTATCCCTCTGTAACACTGTATTTGCTTCAGCCTCTCTATGGCACGATGATTGAACTGCTTCTGGAAAATACCCAAAACGCAATTCAGTTAGATGAATACAAATACACAGACAGAAGCGGAGGAAAGAGGCCAAAAAGTAGAGAAATTGAGCATATTACAAGTTCTCTATCGATCATGTAGCGATCGAGTTCTTCCCCAAGAATGAAGCGTTCCCTTGGAGTCAAATCTTTGGACAGTTTGTTCTCTATGCTGAGAGAACAGAGGATTTGGTGTGCCCTGCGGCGACCAATTCCATGGATGTACTGGAGCGAAAATTCGAGACGCTTGTTGTCTGGAATCGAAAAGGTTTTCACATTTATGCTTCTGATACTCTGGCCCAAAAACTGCAAATTGATTACATGCTGTCCATCAGACTCAGATACGACGAAGCAAGCATAGCAAAGCCCTAAACCCACTACTGGCAGCCGAGAAAAATATAAAAATAGGATAGCTTTTACAGCTGAAATGAGCTGAGAGGCATCCAGAACAGATAAAAATAGGTAGAAGACTGAAAAAATATACCACTCTTCATTATTGTTCAATCAATTTCCTCATAAACCAAACGAAGGATGAGAGAAATTTAAAATGAGAAAGAAAGAGAGAAAGAAATGGATGGAGTTACCGTAGGAGCGATGGAAAGAGGGTTCGAGTTTCTGGCAGAACTGATTGCGGGTGCGAGATGCATTGCAAGTGTTCGAGTCATTTTCCAGACGGTATTTGACCCCACAGAACCTATCATCTTCGACCTTACAGCCACGCTGCACTCGGGGAGATAGGGTTAGGGAGATGAGAGTTTCGGGAGACCGCGTGTACAAAAGAAAAGGGCGAACGAGTTGAGAAATACAATATCAAAGCTTAATACCCAGATGAGACTTTGCCTCGGGTCGCCGGAGAAAGAGGAGGAGGCTGCCACCGGAGGAGCGTCTCCGCCGAAGAGTGGCTACTGGCTAGCCTGGGTCCTCAGCCTCTCTCTGCTGCACCGTTCACCAATTAATTTTTTTAATTTTTATTATTTATTTTTTGTTTTTTTTTTTTAGACCGTACGGGTCGACCGAGACCCGAACCCGGTTCAGCACCAATTCTCCTCAGGTCACTCGATTTTCTACTGTAATCATTTAAAGCCGAATAAAATAGTCACTCCACTTTCGATCGGGTCATTTATGTATTTTTCTTATTGTAACAAACATCTTACATCAAAGTTTCAAATTTTAAATTATTGAAATATTTTTATGATCAGTAACTAGTTCATTTCAAATGTAGACTTTGAGAAAAAAAATATATTTTTAGTTTTAAATTATTAGTTTTTAGTTAGTCTAATTTTTCAAAAAATATCATTATACTTCTTAAGAGTTTGAATTTTATGAGTATCTGTATTTCGACTAGATACATGGCATTGAAATAGATTCCGGTAATTAGCTCTTTGTTTAACAAAGAGTCCTGTAATACAAAGTCTAAAGAGGTTCACCCTCATTTAGTTGTAGAAAATTTTTCTCCTCTTTTAAGTTTTCAAAAAAATTGTAAAAATTTTAGTTTATTTTTTAATTTTCAAAGATTTGTATTAAAAATATGAAAAATAAAGAGTTTTTTTTAAATGTGCAAAAAAATTATTTTATATATATTTTTAAAAATAACATGAAAAGACAAGTTATTTTTTATTTTTAAAAAATTTATATAAAGTTGTTGCGGGATAAAAAATATGGTTGGGGTGCTCCTTCGACTCTCGTTGACCTGAAAGAAGAAAATAAAGGCTTGGAGGACCCGGGGTGTACTCCGGGGGGCCACTCCGATGCCTAAGTAAGGGAAATACTTTTAGAAAGACTGAATGCAACAGTATAATTGTGTTGAAATGACTTACCTTTGCTTGCATCCCCAGTCCCTACTTATAGGGGCTTGAGTTGACCATTGGTTGGCTCAGATTTATTGCGTGGGGGCGTGAATCGCTCTTCAGCCATAAGTGCGTGCGCCTGTTACTCTGTTTTTAAGGGCGTCGGCGTGAATCTCTCCTTCTCTTTATTAGGTCGGAGCTAATCACTCGTCAGAAAGTCAGACTTGGAGAAAGTATGAGACAGGCGTTGACCTGCCCTTATTAGCGTGTTTTATTATGGACATATCAGTTGCCCCCCCCCCCTTAGTTTCAAATTTCTAGATAGAATTTTGAATCATTATTTGTGTTTGCGTCTTTCGGTTTTAATATTTCATCGTCTTCCCTCCCTCTCTCTCCTTCTTCTTCTTTTTCTTTTTCTTTTTTTTTTTTTTTTTGGCTAGGATACTTGAGCAGCTCATGCCGACCGTTTGCGCCGAGCTGTTTTGTGTGGAACTGTTTCTGCCAAGCTGTTTGGGGCCGAGCTCTTTTCACCGAGCTCTTCGGAGCAGGACCCGTGCCGAGCTCTTTTGTCCGAGCCGTTCGGGCCGAGCTCCTGGGGGAAGCACTCGTGTCGAGCTCTTTTGTCCGAGCTCTCTGAAGCAGGACTCGTGCCGAGCTATTTTCTGCCGAGCTGTTCGTATCGAGCTCTTCGAGGAAGCATTTGTGCCGAGCTCTTTTGTCCGAGCTGTTCGGGCCGAGCTCCTCGAGGAAGAACTTGTGTCGAGCTTTTTTGTCCGAGCTTTTCGTACCGAGCTCTTCGAGGAAGCATTTGTGCCGAGCTCTTTTGTCCGAGCTGTTCGGGCCGAGCTCCTCGAGGAAGAACTCGTGTCGAGCTCTTTTGTCCGAGCTTTTCGTACCGAGCTCTTCGAGGAAGCATTTGTGCCGAGCTCTTTTGTCCGAGCTGTTCGGGCCGAGCTCCTCGAGGAAGAACTCGTGTCGAGCTCTTTTGTCCGAGCTTTTTGAAGCAGGACTCGTGCCGAGCTGTTTTCTGCCGAGCTGTTCGTACCGAGTTTTTCGAGGAAGCATTCGTGCCGAGCTATTTTGTCCGAGCTGTTCGGGCCGAGCTCCTCGAGGAAGAACTCGTGTCGAGCTCTTTTGTCCGAGCTCTTTTAAGCAGGACTCGTGCCGAGCTGTTTTCTGTCGAGCTTTTTGGACAATCAGGCCGAGCTGGCTAACCTATTCGGCTGTGCGACGTTACACATAATGCTCGTTGCTTGGCTTTCTGCATAACGAGTCGTGCTCGTCTGTTGGGTTATTCTGGCCTCACGAGTCGTGCTCGTCAGTTTGGGCTTTCCGTGTAATGAGTCGTGCTCATTTTGTTGGGTTGTTCTGACCTCACGAGTCATGCTCGTCAGTTTGGGCTTTTCGTGTAATGAGTCGTGCTCATTTTGTTGAGTTGTTCTGGCCTCACGAGTCGTGCTCGTCAGTTTGGGCCGACCTCCGTATGAGTCATGCTCATCTGTTGGTTGGTCACCTCACGAGTCGTGCTCGTCATTTTGGGCCCTGCGCCAATGAGTCGTGCTCATTTATTGGGTCGCCCTTCGCGCTTTCCCGAGGCACCTGCACATTCTGTCCTGCGAGAGATATCTAAAAGCAGGTATTAAATGCGTCCTACCTTGGGAAGTGGTTTGGAGGACAGCGTTATTGATGGCCATCCGTCTGTTGCTGTGTCCGAGGCAACTTGTTGTTTCCGAGGTGGCGTTTGTCCTCGGGAAGCCTCGTCTGTGCATTTGTCAGAGATTTTCTGTTTCCTATGCCTCCCTCGAGACGCAATCCTTCTCGTCAATGAAAATTTTTGAGATTCCCGCCCCAGGGATTCGTGTCCTCCTCTCTATATAAAGGCCGGTGGACTCCTTCTTTCCGCACTCGTCTTCATTCCAAGAGGACTGCTTCCTTCTCTACTCCTCTCCACTCCACGAGTCCCTTATTCGGTGCTAGGTATGCTTTCCTTTCTATAGTATTTTTGTCTTGTTGTTCTTCTTGTTCTTCATTGTTCTTGCGCTAGCTTTGTATGTTTGATCTTTTCTTGTAAGATTGCATTGTTGTTTGTGTGAAATTACTGTCTTGATCTGTGTTGGCTTCCCTTCTTCTTGGTCTTTGCTGTTTGCTTGCTCCGCTTGACCCTTAGTATTTCCTTCAAGATTGTTTTTTTCCTATGGAGACCTCCTCACAGCCCTTTAGGGTACCTACAACAGTGCGGAGCGCTCGTTGTGAGCTCTCCTCGTCTGACCTGCAGAATGCCCGTTATTTCTTTGCTGTACCACCGAATATCACTGTTAGGTTACCTTCTGCTACCGAGTCAGCTCTTGACCAAAAATCTGAGGAGCTCTGCCTCTATACCGATTATCTAGACTTGGGTCTCAGGCTCCCTTTTTCCCCTTTTGTTTCTAGCGTACTACGTTTTTATCGCATAGCACCATCACAACTCGTTCCGAACTCTTATCTTTCGCTCACTTGTTTTGCTGTACTCCTGCTCCGCTTGGGCCATCAGCCTACCGTCCCCCTTTTTAGAAGTTGCTTCCAAATGCGGTCTCATTCCGCAGAGAAGGAGCTATATTATTTCAACTCCCTACCAGGCTATAAACTCTTCTCACCAGGCAGTTCTTCCATCCATAATTGGAAGACCCGTTACTTCTTTGTCTCGGGAGAGTTGAACTACAACGGATCCTTTGTCTGGTCTTCTCCCCTTGATGGTAACGTTGCTATCTTTTCCCCAGCCTCTTTTTCAGGGCTTACAAGTAGGCTATCAGTCTAACCCATTTTTCTCTTTTCACCCCTTTTTTTTTTTTTTTTTTGTAGTTCGGGTGCGCCATCTCCTTCCCAGACTTTCCCCCGAAGAGCAGGCCACCCTGAAAGAACTTCGCACTCTTGGTGAACGGGGTATTATCCCTCATGAGGAGCTGCTCCAGGAGCGTGTCCTTGTGCAGTGGGGAATCAGCCCCGTTTCCTCAAGTCATTCTCTCCCCTGATTTTGTGTATGTGTACGTTCAGGTGTTACCTTTACTGTGGGTGTTCTTACTCTATTTCTCTTTTATACTCGCAGATATGGACTTCACCAGATATGAATCGCTCATGGGAGAAGCTAGAAAGCAAAGGGTGAGTCGGAGTAGGAAGAAGAGAAGAGAGGTCGAGGGAGAATCCTCTCAAAGGGAAGTCCCTGCAGTAGGTGACTCCGGCGCCCTTACTGACGAGGTCCCTGCAGCTCCTCCTACGCACTCGCAGGCTCAGGTGGAAGCCATTTTTCACGAGCCAACCCGCTCTGCGTCTGCTCTCCGCCGGGCTGTTCACGCCGAGGACTTCGTGCAGGCCCAGTGTACCCTTCCTGACGCTCTCGCGGCGAAAATCCGCCATACTTCGTACCAGGTGTCTACTTTAGTTGCTTTATAATTTTTTTTTTTTTACTTATGCCTGCTCTCTCTAACTGTTCCATGCCTTGGACCTTTTTCCAGCTGGCGACGATGGCTCTGGCCCAGGAGGAGAAAGTCGCGGAAATGTATCGCCAGACACTGGACGCAAGGGAAAAATATGTCCTCGCTCAGAACCAACTGCACGAGACCGAGCTCCGTGAGCAAGCTCTGAAGGCAGAGATCGATCGCCTTCGTAGGGAGGAAATTCCTGCCCGAGAAGCTACTGCTGCTGCTTCTGCTTCCCGAACTGCAGTGAAGAAATACAAGGACTCCAATCAATTTGTTATCGACACCTCTAAAGCTTACCGAGTTGGATTCAGGAGGTGTCGTGATCAAGTGAGGACTAAACATCCCGAGATCCCTCTTGATGGTGTGAGCTCTCATGGCTATGGCGAGGAGAGCCCCGAGTCTGCGGAGGATCTGGAAGAGGATGAAGAAGGAGAGGAGGAGGAGGAGGCTGGAGACGGGGGCAAAGCAAATTAGTCTGTAGGAACAGAATATGTATTTTGAATTTTTCATCCTTTATTGATGTAGTGCAACTTTTGTAAGCGGCACTTTTATTACAGCGTTGCAAGAAGCGTTTTTTTTTTTTTAATAATAGTATTTCTTTAACATTTCGGAATTCCACGTGTTCTTAATTTCTTTCCCCCCTACATCTTCCAACTTGTATGTCCCGGGTTTTATTTCTTCTGTGACTCTGTATGGGCCCTCCCAATTAGGCTTTAACTTGTGCGACCCCTGCTCGGACGGGTTGTTTCGCCTCTTCCTCAGGACTAAGTCTCCTGAATGGAAATTCCTTATTTTGACGCGATTGTTGTAGTACTTGGCTACCCTCTGCTGGTACGCTGCAACTTTTAAACTCGCCTGATCCTGTCTCTCTTCCAGTAGGTCTATTTCTGATCTGAGCTCCTCGCTGTTGGTCTGCTCGTTAAAGTATTTCCTACGCCAAGAGGGTATGCCCACCTCTGCCGGGATGACTGCTTCTGCGCCGAAGACAAGCATGAACGGGGTTTCCCCTGTTGCTGCTCTCTTAGTGGTGTGGTACGCCCATATAACGGAAGGGAGTTCCTCTACCCATCTACCTTGCATGGATTCGAGTCGGGTCCTCAGTCCGTGCAGAATCGTCCGATTCATGTTCTCTACTTGTCCATTGCTCTGTGGGTGTGCCACTGACGCGAAGAGAAGCTTAATAGACAGGTCCGAACAGAACTTTTTGAAGCGCTCGTTGTCGAACTGCTTCCCGTGGTCTGTAACTATCGCTAAGGGAATACCATAGCGGCAAACTAATGAGGTCCACACGAAGCGTGTAATATTCCGCTCTGTTATGGTGGCTAGGGGTTCGGCCTCTACCCACTTAGTGAAATAATCTATTGCTACCAACAAGAATTTTTTCTGGCCAATCGTCTGTGGAAGAGGTCCAAGGATATCTATCCCCCACTGAGCAAAAGGGCAGGGACTGGTTAGAGGAGAGAGTAGACTTGAGGGGGCGCGTGGCACAATTGCGCATCTTTGACATCTGTCACATTTTTTTACGAGCTCGACCGCGTCCTTCTTCATTGTGGGCCAGTAAAATCCCTGTCGCATAGCTTTGTGAGCTAGAGCCCTGCTGGCAAGATGGTTTCCGCATACTCCTTCGTGGATTTCTCGTAGTATGTATTCCCCTTCGTCTTTGCCTAGACATCGGAGGTAGGGCAGTGTCAGGGATCTCCTGTAGAGCTCCCTGCCCATCAACGTATATCTTGCCGCTTTCCTCCTCACCTTTTGAGCCTCCTTATTATCTCTTGGTAAGGATCCGTCCTGGAGGTACAGGAATAAGGATGCTCTCCAATCGTCCTTGCTGAATTCGGACGCCACTGAGTTAATTCTGTCCTCCTGGTATGAGGGTTTTCCTATGCGTTCAAGATAGATAGTGTCTTTCCATTCCGAACCGGTTGCTGAGGCTAATTTTGCTAGTGCGTCCGCCTTTTTATTCTCTACTCTCGGTACGTGTTCTATGTCGAACTGGACGAATGCCTCTATGTATTCTCTTGCCTTGGAGAGATACTTCTTCATTCTTGGATCCCTAGCTTCGAATTCTCCTTTGAGTTGCTCTACCACCAGCTGGGAATCACTCAATACTTTGATCTGTGCCACCCCTAATGCCTCCGCCAATCGCAGGCCGGCTAATAGGGCTTCGTACTCCGCTTCGTTGTTGGTTGCTGTGAATTCCAATTTTAGGGCAAAGAGAGTTTCGTTGCCCTCCAGGTCAGAAAGGATGAAACTAGCTCCCCCCCCAGCAGCATTAGAGGACCCATCAACGTGCAATGTCCACTCCTTCGACTTTGTGGATGACTCGGGGAGCCTTTCTGCTGTAAAATCCGCGAGTACTTGAGCCTTGACCGCGGGCCTCGTTTGATACTGTATGTCGAATTCACTTAATTCTACCGACCACCTCGTCATTCTCCCCGAACTCTCCGGTCGCTGTAGAATTTGTCTCATGGGCAGGTTTGTTAACACGACAACCCTATGGGCTTGAAAATAGGGTCTTAACTTGCGCGCCGCACAGATGATGGAGAAGGCGACTTTTTCCACCATACAATAGTTCTTTTCGGCGCCACTTAACACCTTACTTGTGTAGTATATAGGCTGGTGCTTTCTACCCTCTTGCCGGACCAAGACCGAGCTGACGGCATTCTCTGTGGAAGCTATATACAGATAGAGGTCTTCTCCATTCTTTGCTTTTGTCAGGAGAGGAGGGGATCCGAGGTATTGCTTGAGCTGCTCGAAGGCTACCTCCTGATCTTCCCCCCATTCGAATCCTCCCTTCTTCCGCAGTGCTCTAAAGAAAGGTAAGCCTTTATCTCCTGAGCAGGAGATAAATCTACTGAGGGAGGCTATCCTCCCGGTCAGAACTTGTATCTCCTTTTTAGTCCTTGGAGCTTCCATCTCCAGCAGCGCCTGTATTTTATCTGGATTTGCTTCTATACCTCTGTGAGTTACCATAAAGCCCAGGAATTTACCTGCAGAAACGCCGAACACGCACTTCGAGGGATTCAACCTCATGTGGTACCGACGGAGGAGCTCGAACGTTTCCCTCAGGTCTTTACAATGTTGCCCTGCTTCCATGCTCTTCACCAACATATCGTCCACATAAGCTTCCATTGTTTTTCCGAGCTGTTCTTTAAAAATCTTGTTCACTAGCCTCTGGTATGTGGCCCCCGCATTTTTTAGGCCGAAGGGCATCACCCGGTAACAATATAAACCCCTTTCGGTGACGAAAGAAGTTTTTTCCTCGTCGGCGGGACTCATAGGGATTTGGTTGTACCCTGAGTAAGCGTCCATGAAGCTGAGGAGCTCGTGACCCGAGGTCGAATCTACTAGCTGATCAATTCGAGGGAGAGGAAAACTGTCCTTTGGGCACGCTTTATTCAAGTCCGTGAAGTCTATGCAGGTGCGCCATTTTCCATTGGGCTTTCTGACCAGGACCACATTGCTCAGCCATTCGGGGTAGTCCACTTCTTGAACGAAGTTGGCCTGCAATAGTTTCGTCACCTCTTCGTCAATTATTTTGATCCGTTCCATCGCGAAGCTCCTTTTTTTTTGTTTTACAGGTCGGTGGTTGGGGTTGACCTGCAACCTGTGCTCTATCACAGCAGGGTCGATGCCGGGCATATCTGCTGCCGACCATGCGAACAAATCAGAGAATTCGTTTAAGAGTTCAGTCAACTCTGCTTTCAAAGTATCGGGCAAGTGATTCCCTATCTGTACACTTCTTTCGTGGTGGCCTTGCAGTGGTATGTGTTTGATATCTTCGTGTAATGTACTGATCTGGGGATACTCTCCTCTGACCTCCAGGTCTTCCACCGTAAGAGCTTCTTTGGCCTCCATCTTCCCTTTTAAGGCCATTACGTAGCAACTCCGAGCAGCGGCCTGATCTCCTTTGGCATATCCTATTCCTTGTGGTGTAGGGAACTTAACTTTGAGGTGGTATGTTGATGTTACCGCTCGAACTGTGTTAAGGAATGGACGACCCAAGATGACATTGTACACCGAAGGTCGGTCAACCACCAGGAACTCTGTCAACGTTGTTACCTGCTGCGGGGTCGTTCCTATTGTCACTGGTAAAGTGATGGTTCCCAAGGGGTGAACAGTGTCTCCCCCAAATCCTACCAAAGGGGTCGAGACGGGCTTCAATCGCTCCTTGCCAATCTTCATCCCTACCAAGACCGACCAGAACATGATGTTGGCCGAGCTCCCGTTGTCTACCAGTATACGTCTCACCAGGTAATTGGCTACGAGTAGGGAGAGCACTAGTGCGTCATCATGCGGTTGCTGTACTCCCTCTTCATCTCCGCTGTCAAAGGTTATGGCGTCACCTTTTTTATTTCGTTTGCTACTGGTTTCCCCCTTTTCTATAGTCAGCACTTGTTTAGCGTATCTTTTGCGTGCACTTCCACTATCTCCTCCACTGGCGGATCCTCCGAAGATCACCGCAATTTCCCCAATAGCTTGCTCTTCCTTCTCTTTTGCGCCGTGCCTCCTCTGGTCGATTGGTTCTCTTTGTGAATTTTCTTTCTTGACAAATCTTGATAGATGTCCCCTTCTTATTAGGACTTCGATTTCTTTCTTCAGCTGAATGCATTCTTCTGTGTCATGGCCGTGATCCCTATGGAATGCGCAGAACTTGGACATGTTCCGCTTATGTAGAGGCGTTCGCATAGGTTCAGGCCATGAGACGTAGTCCTTCTTTTTGATCTGCATTAGTAACTCTGAGCGCGGTACATTTAGAGGTGTATAGGTGGAGAACTTGTTATGTTGTCCTCTACTCTTTTGACCTGTTCGCAGCGCACTAGTTTCGTGCCTTTTTGTAGGTCTATACGCGTCTCCGGATTCTCTGCCGTTGTTTCTCCTTTTCCGCTCCAGACGATTTCCTCTCGTATCCATCATCTCCTCCAGGTTAATGTATTTCTCTGCTCGAATCATTAGCTCCCCCATGTCCACGGGAGGTTTTTTTCCAAGGGAGTATAAGAAACTTCCGGGTTGGAGAGCCGTTGTCAGGGCGGCCAAGGCTACCCCCATGTCCAAGTTGCGGATTTCTAAGGTCGCTGTGTTGAAACGGTGCATAAAATTCTTTAAAGTCTCCTGGTCCCCTTGCACCATACTCATTAGATGGCCTGTTGTTTTGGCAACTCTCCGGCTACTAAGGAAGTGGCCGATGAACATTTGCTCCATCCCTTGGAAGGAACCAACAGATCCTGGTCGAAGAGTTCGATACCAGTCTCTGGCGGTACCCTTAAGGGTGGTAGCAAACGCTCGGCACATGATGGCGTCCGGAGCCCCTTGCAGCTGCATTAACATTTTGAAATTTTCCAGGTGATCAATGGGGTCAGACAAACCTTCGTATCTTTCAAAGGTGGGCATCTTGAATCTGCTGGGCAATGGAGCTTCCATGATCTCTTTGCTGAACGGAGATTCCGCGCATTTTAGGGATGTTTCCCCATGGTAGGGCCTGGTTCTGCCCTCTTTCATCATCTTCTCTATGTAATCTATCTTCTTTATTCTTTCCTCGAGCTCGGTGGATCTTTGTTGGTTGACGTCCACGCTGTTTGCATCTTCTACCTTCTTGCTGGGTTGAGTTTTCTCTTCTTTCTCCCTTAGTTCGTCAGCCTGTTGATCTGCGCTGGGTTTCTTTTGCGGTTGGGGAAGGACGTGCCCCTCTTGACTCTTCTGTTGTAAGAGTTGGTTGAGCATGTCCTTCATTTCCTTCTGGAAGGCAAGGAACTCCTCCCTACTGACACCAGATGAATCGGAGGTCCATTGGATGGATTCGGATGGTTGTTTGTTATCAGGGAAGGAGGTGGAATTGCGTGAGGTCGGCATTGCTTGAATGTTTGAAAGTCAAGAGCAAGATAATATTGCTTCCTAAAAGTGACTTCCCACAGACGGCGCCAACTGTTGCGGGATAAAAAATATGGTTGGGGTGCTCCTTCGACTCTCGTTGACCTGAAAGAAGAAAATAAAGGCTTGGAGGACCCGGGGTGTACTCCGGGGGGCCACTCCGATGCCTAAGTAAGGGAAATACTTTTAGAAAGGCTGAATGCAACAGTATAATTGTGTTGAAATGACTTACCTTTGCTTGCATCCCCAGTCCCTACTTATAGGGGCTTGAGTTGACCATTGGTTGGCTCAGATTTATTGCGTGGGGGCGTGAATCGCTCTTCAGCCATAAGTGCGTGCGCCTATTACTCTGTTTTTAAGGGCGTCGGCGTGAATCTCTCATTCTCTTTATTAGGTCGGAGCTAATCACTCGTCAGAAAGTCAGACTTGGAGAAAGTATGAGATAGGCGTTGACCTGCCCTTATTAGCGTGTTTTATTATGGACATATCAAAAGTTACATTTGAAATTATGGATTTTGGGATTGAATTTGGATTACGTGAATATATATATATATATATATATATATAAGAAATTCTATATATAATCTAAACAAATTAAAGTTTAAGATTCAACTCCCATACTCCCATTCGTAAAATAAGAGTTAAAAATATATTTCTAAGTTTTTATCTAAATTTAAAAAATTAGAAAATAATTAAGCTAGCATTTCTGTAATTATTTAAAAAATAAAAATAGACAATAAAACTATTTTCATAAGCAAAAACTATCAAACTTTTTAATTATTACTTATTTATTTCGTATAAATATTATAAAAATAAAAAAATGACTAATTTTTTACAATTTTTAAAAATTAAAATTAAAAATATATTTTTTTTTTCATAACTAAATAGCCTTTAGTAGTATTTTCCATTTTCAAAATATTTATGTTATGTCTATCTCATCATTTGGATTTTTCGCAATATTCATTGACAAGTTATCTTAAAAACAATGAATTAAAAAAAGAGGGTCAGTGAAAACTATTTTGATTTTCAATTCTTCAAAAAATTATAAATTTGTCATTGTTTTTCATACTTTTTATATAAACATTGAAATATTAAAAAAAATAAGGTAATGGTTTTGTAATTCTTTAATATCTAGAAAATGAAAATTATTGTAGGATTTATATTTTAGACAATTACATGATTTAAGACAAGAGTTCCATGTTGTGCACAAAGATGAGCGTGAGAAGAAAGTTTGCCAGTTTTTACGTATAAAATTGTCCTAAGGTAATGTTTGAGAGCATAAATTTCAAATTTTAGATTTAAATTTGCACGAATTTAGGTAGAACTTAATATAATTTTGAACTATATTTTATCTAAATCTATACATATTCAAATCTAATGTATGAAACTTTAAGTTCACTACAATGGAAATGGCTATAATCACAATCCATATCATCACTACATAACCAAAAAGTCGTTATTAAAGACTATGATGACAAAATAAGCATCGTTATTGGGTAGTTGTTTTAGATGTTGTTAATAAAGTTTTTAGTGACGACCTAAAAAATGTCGTTTTTATAACTAATATCTGTAAGAGCAATAATATTGTTGTCACTATTAGTGATAGCATACGACGTTAAATGTCACGTAAGGATCATTTTTATATGCTCTTTAATGATTAAGTTACTACTAAACTCATGTTATCGTACATAGATATTGTCTAATCCATTGGCAACAGTGACAACTTCTTGTCGTCCTTGAAACCTTTCATGTTTTAATGTTGCCAGCAATCCACATTTTACTTGGTACCATAGTTGTCATATTGTTTAATAATTATGTTTTCTTATAACTATGAAAAAAAAATTTAATTTTCAACAAAAGTAAATATAAATTATATTAAATATATGAAGGTGGAAGTTTTAATACAATTAAGAAAAAAAGGGTCAAAAGACCCTTAAATATCAAGAACTAAAGCCAAAATCATTCATTGAACTTAAACCCAAAATGCTAAAAGATTGTCATCAAGGTGAAATCCCAAGCACAACCACTAACTTTACACATGCCCACTGATTTTCCTATAATTTATGTTTGCAGGTAATTAATATCATTTTATAAGCAATTTGTTTATATTTCTCTTGTTTGGTTTTGATTCTATATAGGCATGTTTAGATTAGTTTAGTTTGATTATGATACTGAGGTTTTTTTTTATTAGTGGTTTCAATGCCTAAGATTATTTTTATAATTTATTTGTAAATCTCATGTTACTTGTAAACACAGTATTTCTCTCATGTAAGAGAGGGCTATCAATAAAATTAGAGTTTCGTTAATATATATATATATATATATATATATATATATATATATATATATATATCATTAAACTTATAAAAAATAAAATTATCTCAAGCTTATTAACAATTTAACAAGTCACCTTTAATGATACAACAAGTCATTCTATTTAAAGTGAAATGGTTCTAGATTCAAATGTTGAATTATTTGATATTCATTGTAACTGTTATAATTTCATGCTAAAATTGTATAGTATATAACTTTAAAATCATTGTGATGACATTGTAACATGATCATTAGGATAGGGTCCATCAAGAAAAGGATTAAGAAAATGACAAGGATTTGGTAATTTTGAAAAGATAGATAAATAACTAGTGAAAGTAAATGTTCAGTGTTTTGCAATAAAATAAATTCTTAGCTTAACTAATATTGACATATATTTCTAATTGATATAACTAAATTTTGTAGTTAAAAAATTTTCAAAATAAATTGATAATTTGAAGTCATAATAAATTTTTGAGTTGAAATATGATACGTGAGGTTATTTATAAGAATTTGTATTTTTTATGATTATAAAATATAAACATAGATACACAAATATTGAAACGTGGTGAATCATAAAAATGTAAGATAAAATATGGCATGGATACAAAAATAAAAATTAATTGTACAACATGTTAATTAAATGTGTGGCAAAAATCTATTAACTAAGTAATATAATGTTATCTTTAAATTTTATTATATATGATAAATATTAAATTTTAATTATATCTATAAAACACTTTATATAAAAATCTAATAAATGCATATGCTACTTCTTTTTTAACTTTGTAAAAATTCTCGATATGTATTATTGTTGTCTGAAAAATGAATGATTATATCAAATAAAAACCTATAGAGAAAAATAAAGCACTTTTTTTTCTTTATCGGTAAATGGTAAATTATATTGATAAAAAAGGATATGCACAGGTACTCTAGGCGTACCCATGAGGAAGGAGGCCAAAGCTCCCAATCAAATAAATATCAAAAGCAATTACAAACAACTTGGGCATACCCAAGGGCACAAAGGCCAAATCGAAGCTAAATTAGTAAGACAAAACTCCCGTACAAAGACAATCCAACTCAGATGCGACCAAACAGAAGTGAATGTTCAGGCAATCGAAACATTACTGCCAATCTTCTAGAAACTCAAGTGGCTGAAGAACCCTACTCGGGCCAAGATCTCCAAAATCGCAGCCAGTGCCAGATTAAACACCAACCCAATTAGAAAGGTGAGCAAACTTGTCATAAATAATTTTCTATTTATGAGAATAATTTTTACTATTGCAGTAGCAGAAGTGGTCATTCCTTCAAACAACTTTTTGTTCTCAAAGTGCCAAATATAGTAAACTGTAACAACCAAACATATTCTTCAAGTCACAGCCTGAACACCCTTTCCCTCCTTATGAAGCCATTTAAGAGCAGCCTTGATTGCCGTCATACACCTTTTTAGGCCCAACCAAGACCTCAAGATGTCCCACATTGAAGCCGAAAAACAACATTTGAAAAAATACATGATCAAGGGTCTCTTTTTCAGAGCAGCAAAGAACACACTTCTGGTCCCCCCATCCTCAAAAAAATTTATCACAATTAAGTAACTTACCCTTCACACTCAGCCAAAGCATAAATGAGTATTTAGGGGTGCACATGTTCTTCCACACCACTGAGTGCCAAGGAGCCTTTTGGCCTCTATTCCTCCAAAAGTGGTATGCCTTTGAGCAAACCACTTAATCTCCCAACAGTCACTGATTTATCTGAGTAATAGCATCATCTTGATCATTATAGCAGTGAAGAAACATGTTTTTTGTCTCAATGATGTTTTTAAAAAGATGGGAGCCACCATGTTTGGAAGATGCATTCCAAATACTAGAACCCCTCAAGTTGAACTAATTCATCCATTTGGACCAAAGGGAGTCTTTTCTGCTTTGCACATTCCATAGAGCCTTGGTAAGGAGGGTCATGTTACAAACACACCTTGACATCGAAGACACCAAGTCCCCCTTCCATTCTAGGTAGACACACCTCCTTCTAGGCCACAACAAGCTTCTTCCTTTCACCCCAAAGAAAAAGACCTGCAACACTTAACCACAAGATTCAACACAGTGCATGGTAGATGAAAAATAGATAACCAAAAACAATCAATTCCCTAAATCATAGAATTTATCAGTTCAAACTTGCTTGCATATGACAGAGTATGACCTGGCCAAGCCCCAGTAAGGCTTGCAATTTTGTTAATCGGCAAGGAGTAATGTATTGTATTAAGACACCAATAAAATCGAAATGCTAAAAACTATGCATTTAATTAAAATGAAATCAATGACTATTCAATGTCTCGTCTTTATAACACTAGCGACTCTCATTTATTCTAAATTAATATGGCTTATAAAATTAGTTAAACCACAACCATAACCATGAGAATAGTTAGAGATCCCAAAATCTCATTTCTCAACTTCTAAGTACTAGTATATACAATTGCATATGAACTCCTCGAAGGAAGTTCTTTTTACATATGACTCATCAAATTAGTTAAATTTTTGTTTATTATTGACAAAATGATTTATAAAGTGTCAACTCAACTCATTAAATATATTATTTTTGATAAAATGGTTTATAAAGTGTCCAATCCTTCTTCCAGGATGAACGAAGAAAGTTTTCGGAGAAAGCCAAACTTCCAAAAAAGAAAGAGCTCTCACTCGGGGAGTTAGAAAGAGAAGCTCTCATCCCTCTCTAGGAGGGACGCTCCCCATGGGCTGATTCCACGCTCACTGATTTTGATTCCGCAGACTATGGGATGCAAATCCTGCAAGTCTGTAGTGAACCTCACAAAGATTTCAATCCTGAAAAAGGATATTGATTTTGCCCTGGATTTCATCGAGGGCAAGGGAGAAAATCGATCCACTTGGATCAAGAATCAGCCGAAGCATGTATTTGCGGAGGATGATCAGAATTTGATGCCGGGATGGTTGTTCAACATGACAGGATGATTCCGGGTTGGACGTTTTTCCCTCCGAAAGCAGATCGGAAAGGCGATGGAATTTTGTTGGAAGTTCATCTCTGAGAGTGTGAAGGATTACTTCGTAAGTTACTGAGTTGCTTTGAGATCTGTTCGTTGGACAGACCAGAAATTTCGGAATGGAGGTTTACTTTGTTGCGTTCATTTTCACTGGATATTGTCCAGATTTGGGGGTTGATTTGGCCTTCAGCTCCTTTCTGAGATACATCACAGTTCGGTGTTTCTGTTCTTCGTATTTGTTTCATCGCAGTTCGGTGCTGCCTTTCCAGTTCTTTTAATTTATTTGGGTCAGTCACAATTCGAGGTTGTCTTTCTGGTCGGAATCCCTCAATTTCCGATTGGATTTTTGTGTTGTGTTGTTTTTGGCGTTCATTCGGTTCGGCAGCTTCTGTTCATCATTCGTGCTCGGCGTTTACTGCCCTTCCCTCGCAGTTTCGGATTGGAGTTGGTCTTCTACTGTTCATGCATTTGGTGGTTCCTCGTGAACTGCGTGGCGTCGCGTGGCAGTGCTGCGCATCAATTTCAATTTGGCGTTTCTGATTGCATGCATTGGGAGGTGTGGCACTTTTGGTGCATGATGATCCGCGTGTTTTTATTCGTTTCATCAGTTTTCGTCCATCCCCATGTTGAAATTTCAAATTTTGAATTGCTTATGGCATGCAATTTGCTCCGTAAGTCTGACAGTGGGCCACTTTCCTGTTTTATTATTAAAAAGAAATAAAATATAAAATAACACTCTGATTAAAAATTTTTTTACAAAATAATGCTTACGTAATCTCATAATTTCTTGCTGCGAGATTTAAAAGCCCATCCAATGAGAAGCTGACGCGTGGCATGGTTGCAGAGGAAATCTTGCAGCATGAAATAAAGCCTCAGACAAACAGGGTGGTGACACCTGACAGTGAGCAAATCTCGCAAGTTAGTCCTACGAGATTTACGGTTATAATTACTATCCTTCTTTATAAATTTAAATTTAAATAATAAACATTTCCTTTTAACAAATTTAATCATAACTTTTCCTTATAAATATAATTTAAAGTTAAATTTAAATTTAAACTTAAATTTAAATTATTAAATTTTAAATATATAATTTTTAAGAAAATATTTACATAAAAGAAATTATTGATTATAAATAAGTATTTTATCATAAAAATTTGGATAAAATCCAAAAAAAAATTACAAAATATGATTCCAACCCCTGAATTTACAAAAAAATACTAAAAAATTTCTTATAATTTATTTTTATTGACGAAATGAATATTTTGTTAGTTAACTATTAAATGCATGTGGAATAACAAAATTTGTCCTCAAAAAAATGATATTTTAAAATGACATTAATTTAGTAAATAAAAAAATATATATGATTAATATAATGATTAAAGTCAAATAAGTTGATTAGAGACCGAACAAAAATTTCGAATTAACTGCTTCGATGCTTTGGGCCAACTAATTATATAAGTATGTCAAAATAATTTGTATTATTTCAAAATTTTCTAAAAATATAATTGGCAAAAATAAATTTCTCAATAAGTTATAAAAATGCCTAGTAATTATAATGCTGCAAAATGTTTATTGGATGTAATATTTAAAATTAACAATTAAACATTTTGCAAGACAAATTTAAATTTATTATTTAAATTTAAATTTAAATTGGTAAGAAGGGAAAGTTATAATTAAATTTAAATTATAACTTTTAAAAATTTAAATTTAATTAAATTTTAAATTTATAAGGGAAAGTTATATTTTAACAATTAAACAATTGTTATATTTTAAATTTAAGTTTTATAAAATTTATAAACTTAAATTTTATATTTTAAATTATAATTAAATTTAAATAAAACGCATTGTTAATTTTAACTGAGAAATGATTAAAATTATAAGAAAATTATCTTAGGATACTATCATATGGGTAGGTAGATTATTCTTATGTAATTTATTATTTTGAGATAATGTATAAAATTGTTTTATTAAAAAGTTATTAATTAAAACTCGATTACAGTTAAATACAATAAATAATCTTAAACACCTATGACACTAGTTTCCACGCACACTTAAATGTCTAATTTGTTTTCATAGTCTTGGAAAATTATACGAAAATTATCTTAAAAAAAATGCAAGCTATTTTTTTTTTAATACACAAGTAATCTTACTTTGACTGCCCACGACACTAAATACACCGCGAAAAGTAAAATCCATTAACCAAATACCATACAAATTTTAGCGATACGAATTTTCTAGTAAAAGACAATTCAATTTAAGGAATTAACTTAACTAGACATGCAAATTTTAGCGATACGAATTATGTGTCATTTTTTATATTTGGTAGCATTGAATTCTTTAGAGATACGAATTATTAAATGATATATACAAAAGAATAAAAAAAATAATCAATTATATACAAATGAAATCAAAACAATCATTGATATACATACAAATAAAATGCAATTAAAATAATGCTAAACTACTCCGTGCCGCAGCGAGGTCGTCTCCGGGGTCGTGGTGGCTGCCGTTTGCGTCTACCCTCTCCCTGCTAGTCAGCATCATCAGGTGTCCTGTCCTGTCGTGCTGGATGTGGATCCTCTCCCCCAAGAAGTGCAGCATAATCATCATCAGCCATGCGGAGCGCACGCAGTGAGAAATGATACGATGTCTCGGGACGAGAATGAGGCAGCATAGGGGGTGCATCGACCTCCACCCCATCGAAAAGACCGGCCAATAAAAATGATATCGATGGGGTAGCAGCAGAGTCGAATGGGGCATTAGTCGATCTGCTCGACAGTCCGGCAATATCAGCTGCAGTGGAAGGCGCATAAGGCGCTGACGGGCCGAACAAGTAGTCGGCTTCTATGACTGGTGGGGAGGACATGGGAGTCCCTAGACGACTAGAGGAGGCATGTTGTCCTCCTCGTACTGGAGCTGGTCGACCTCCTCGTGCTGGTACATCAGGTCGACCTCCTCGTGCTGGTACATCAGGTCGACCTCCTCGTTCTGGGATCCGTCGACCGTCCTTGTGGATGAGGTCCAGTGCAGCACTTATCAATCGGTGGATCGCAGGATCCGACGAGATCTGGTCTGCCTTAATGACTATGTCAGCCTGCAGGATATAAACATATATTATTAACGCATTCAAATCGGAACGTATATATCATAAAAAGAGTTGTGGCATTAGTATTCTTACGAGGCTCAAATATACAGCTGCGGTCCTGTCGACGAAGCGACGTGTGATAGACCTATACCAAGTGAAGTATGGGTCATCTAGATGCATCGGACCGTACTCCGCCACTCCTTGTACGATATAGTCTCGTCGATGCTCCCACGCAGTGACGAATATCGCATGCGTACTCGACCAGTCTGTGACCCCTCGACCGCGCCCATCTATGCCGTGGAGATCGTCCCCAACAATATCTACCCCCGAAGTCATAAATGGGGCGGGAATGACTTGTCGAAACTCGAACTGTCGCATGACTCGATCGGGGAGATGCCACTTAATAATATGAAAGCATATCAGTGGCACTCGAGCTACCCACAGGTCCCTCCCGTCTGCATAGGCAGGCGGTATGTCGACTAAAATATCTTCCGTGTAGGGCATCCATAAAAACTGCACTTAGACAAAACAAAAAGATAAGCGAACTATACACAATTGAAAGAAAGAAAAAATATCATATGCTATACTTTAACTGATCTATACCTCATGCTCCAAGTGCATGTCCAACTCGAACCTATACCAGGGCAATGTGTGAAGCGCAACCATCGATGCCCTCAAGTCGTCCCTCCATCTGTATAAGATGAAACGTAAGTTCCCAAATGCAAAACTACTACGTATTACGAATTAGTATTCGTAATAGTTATAGAGTGAATGAGAAGGGATAGATAAAATTTGTACTAACCGGTATGCAAGTGGGAGAGGATCAACCAGACGACCGTCCTGACCCCTCTCAATCTGCAGGAAACCTTGCCGCGTAAGCGCGAATGAAGGAAATCTCTCTCAAGCCCAAACCTGGAGTAAGCGAAGGAGGCCCGCAATCTGTGTCTTCGAGTGGTGCGCGGAGCGACATATCTCCCCGTACAACTAGGCCAAAGTGGCAGACCCCCAACTATACGAGTGACACGCTCGAAAGTCCTCAAGGAGTGGAAGGAACATCAGATGCGCATAATTGCCGGAAACATCAAAGAAGATCACCCCACAAATCAAACGCAACAAGTGGGCTCGTGCGTGACATGCTATCATCTGAAAATCTGCATGTGCTGAGAGCTCACGAAACGCATCCCCCTTGAGGAACCGCATACGGATGCGTGCACCAACCAACTCGCTGTCAGGCGGAACGACGCCTAACAAACGCTCGCACATAGTACGCAGGGCGAGTTGACCCTGACGGTCTGTAGGTCCCTCCACTGGTCCGGCAGTGCGACCAGTGACGGCTCGCCCATCAATCGGCAACCCGAACAAAACAGCTACGTCCTGTAATGTGACGGTGGCCTCGCCATGAGGTAGGTGGAACGTGTGCATCTCGGGTCTCCATCGCTCCACCAATGCTGTGGCAAGATGCCAATCAAGCTGGATATGAGCAATCCGATAAATGCCATAAAACCCCGCATCGCGTATCAGCTGGACAATGCGAGGGTCTGCCTCTAACCAACGCTCCGCAAACTGCGTGCCCCCTCGGCAGAACAGGGGCTCCGTATGCTCATCAGCCCACGCTCGGCTAGCCCTGTGATGATCGCCCATCGTCAAGACGCTCGGATCAATCCTGTAAAATGCATCGTTGCATCAGAATAGGTATATACAAAAAAAAAAAAAAGGGTGTGAAAGAGTCTCAAACTGCATACGACATCAATGCGATGGTCCAGTTGCATCGGTCGAGTGGGTCCTTCTCGAACACCTTGTGCGATTATGTCCTTCTTGATGACATATACTACACGTGCTCCTCTTCTTACCTTCCCTGTCGTCCATCTCATTGTGTATACGGGAGCTCCTTGGACGACCTTTATATCGAGCATACACTGGATTTGCCTGTATAGTCGGCAACGACGATGCTGGCCAGTACGCCTCGTGCATAATCGGCTGAAAATTTGCCGCATATGTCGCATAATGTTCGACGGTGCTCCAACAAGGCTCAACGTACTGCATGGCGTTTAGTCGTGTCTCCACACATGCAGCGAGAAGGTGGGAGCATGGAAAGTGCAAGGCTTGCCACCTCCCACACGAGCAGACGTGCAAATCCTGAATGCGCAGGGTTTGCACGTTGTTTCCTTTATGAGGTCCCAACTGCACAGTCGTGATGCTAAAAGTACCTCTAGATTGGTTGAACGTCGTCACGCGATGTTCGGTCGCCTTCAACTTCCTTCTTTCCATTGCAAGCAATATCAGGAGGAAATGCAATATATGAGGAGTTAATGCATTTCCTCCTGATATTACATTACGAGCAGCCTCCCGTTGGCTGTTGAAATAATGTGCAACGCGATAAAATGTCAGTTGCATAAGGGCAGTGATTGGGAGGCTACGAGCGCCCTTAAGGACAGCGTTGAAACATTCGACGAGGTTTGTCGTCATGTTCCCATACCTTCTGCCACCGTCGTGGCACTGAGTCCACATATGAGGAGCGATTTGATCAAAGAACATCTTCGCGGGTTCCCCACCCTCATCGAAGATCTTCTCCATCCACATGTTAAACTTTTTGACCTGATGCTCCCTTCCCGCTATCTCAGCCATTCGCTTTAGATTGACATTGTGCACTTTCGTGCTGAAGTTGCTTACAACGTGTCGAAGGCATAATCGGTGGTGCGCACACGGTGGCTGCCAATCGGGATTGTGAGACACTGCAGCGATGGTCCCTGGATGCCTATCTGATATAAGGCAAATGTCGTCCCTATCGGTAATGGAACGAAGACAATACAGAAACCAAATTCTATGTGTCCAAACTTTCCTCTTGCACAATAGCGAATGCAAGGGGAAATATTTGCCTATTTGCATCTGGGCACGTCGCAATAAGGAGTTTTCCCTTGTACTTACCATACAAGTGTGTCCCATCTATACATATCACAGGAGGACAGTGAGGAAAACCCTGAATAGATGCTGCGAACGCCCAAAAGACTGATACAAATGCTACGGTTTGATCGCTGCCTGCTATAGGGTTCCACCTCCACTTGACGACAGTACTAGGATTATAAGTGCACATTGCTTCCATCCACCTAGGCAAAGTTTGATAAGACTTCTCCCAATCGCCGAATACTTGGGCAATTGCCTTCTGTTTTCCTAACCAAATCTTCTTATATGAGATGGAATAGCCGAAACGACGATCTATGAATTCTTTCAATGTAGCCATTGAGGTCGACGCATCACCCCTTATCATATTCACAATCTCCCTAGCAATAAGGGACGATGTGATTTGGCTATGGTCTTGCAAGAGGAGTTCATTCAAGCATGTGTGCGGACCACCATATTGAGTGATTTCAAAGAATCGATGTTTTTGACGATACATCGCACGCAATCTCCAACTGCATTCAGAGTTCTTACACCTAACAACCCATAATAGTGGGGTCGACTGCAGGACGTGGAAGTCATGGTGCGTTTGAGCATGGTATATTCGCACAACAGCTATCAATTGATCTTTTGACCCGAATAGCATCCCTTTACTCAGTTCTGATGATTCATCCCAATGAGTTACCCGTATAGGAAGCTTGTCACCATGGGACAAATCTGCAGCATCTACGTCAATTACACCATCATAGGAGGTTCATCCATGAAATCTGCCGTATATGTCGCATCGTTCGATTGACGGGGGGTGGGTCGACATCATTGGGGAACTCGTTCGTCCCTTCACCAATTTCCTCCTCGTACATGTCATCTTGTAAATGAACATCGTTCGTGATGTTCATACCCACGTCTAGCGCGTTGTTCGCTATTGCGAACAACGATCCTGGTTGTTCTGCTGAAACTTCTTCGCAAACCCTATGATAATTCGTATGAATAGTAGTTCCTTCGTACGTCTGCGGCTCGAATGACGATTGTAGACATTCGTTCATACCCACAACAGGCATCCCACCAACATCTGCATCTTCTTCCTCCGCTTCAACCACGTGCTCAATAGACGTTCCCAGTTGCCCATCTGCGGCGACACCCATCTGAGGAATGTTTTCGACATACAGTTGCACAATCAAATATGTCGTCCCTACGCAGTGTGCATCCAACACCATGTGCAAACCGTAATCACTAGTTACGGGAACAACCTCATAGAAGATTGTATCATGATGCTCCTTAATCGGGTATCTTGCGGTTACCCGCAATGCATATTGATTTGGATCAATATGCAAGTACTTGTATATTTTCGTATGCAATTTAGTTAATTTACACCTATAACCAATTCTAATAGGTTGAACTGGCGGAATACTATAACTAACACCGGTTTGTCCAGTTATAATGTTACCCCCCATGTACAACAATACCGGAACCGGAATACTGCTTGAACTTCTTGCCATCTAGATTGACGCCCGGGAAACATAAAAGACCTACGCAAAACAATAATTTTATGTATAAGTGATATGCTAAGTGAATAGTAAACAAAAATTATTTTCACTACGTTCATGTGCATGCAATATTCTCTAAATGTTTCACTTGTCACTTTGAAAATATTCTTCCATGCAATTCTGACTTTTTTACGAAAAGTCGTATCGAAATTTCGGCAGCATGCTGAGTGTAATTTGAACATTTATCCATTTTTACAATGACCCTTAAACGTTTGCAGACAATATAATAATATAATTTAAGCATGCGAGAACCTATGATATCTACCAGCATGCAATTCACATCACTGCATTAGCCATGCAGGAGGCATTTAAATTCGCGCTTAGAAAAAAGAAGACTTCTTAGATATAACATATAATATTTTTGAAACTTTTGTGTAAGCAAGCCTTCAATTAATGCGTGTGTCACAAATATTTATTTAATATTTTATAAAAATTAATTAACATTTTATATTTATATTATATAATAAAATTATATATATATATATATATGTATGTATGTATATATACATATCTCAAATATAGATTGCAAAGCTCTAAAACATCATGTGCCATTGAGTGTATACTAAATAATTAACTTATAATTCCTTTAACTTATATGCATGTCACTATCATATTCACATTGCTGCCAAACATTAATAAAAAATTATTTTTAATATATCATTTATCTCCAATGAACTCATCTTGTCACTAATTTAGAAAGTTATTTTTGATACATAAGAAAGAAAATGAGATTCATTTTTCTATTTTTTCTTAAACAAAATTTGGGAGGAGTGAGAATCCACACATCAGTTATGATTAAAGTTTAGGCTATGTTGAATTTTATCTAAATTTCAACAAATTTAAATATAAAGTTTCAAATTTGTGTCCTCAAATGCAATATAATTTAAAAATTTTGATAAGTCAATATAGAGAAGTGATGCGAAAAGCTTGATGAAGATGACACTACAATGATAGATCTAAATAATTATCTCACAAAGGGAACTAGTTAACCACATACCTTTTGTCATTTATATAGTTTGTATTATCAAATTCCTCCTATCTTATTACTCACAATCTCTCTCTACTTTATTTAATTTTGTTTAGCTTCCTTCAAAAAGAGAAAATATCAAAAACTGAAGGGAAGATCATATCTTCTTTTGTTTTCTTTTAATTTCATTTGAGAGTTTTATATTCACAACAGTTTTTTCTTTTCAAAAATTGTCTCTCTAACTCTTTCTCGTGTGGAATGTTCATTTTTAGTGTTCAAAGTTTATGATGGTCTTGCCACTATTAGAATCTTCTCTTTGTAAAAAGTAAGGGATTATAGTTTTATTACTGCTCGTGAACCTCGAGTTTGTTAAAATTTTAAAAAAGTAGGCACATATCTTACATTATTGTAATTATTTAAAAAAAAAAAACTATTTCTAAAGGTAAATAAATTTTCACTATTTTTATTTTTTTCGCATACATATGTTGTAAACTAAAAAAATAGTTTACTTTTTTATATTTTTTTTTTAAAAAAAAACTTGAATAGAAAAATGAAAACTATTTTCCAACAAATACACAAGTCCTTACTTTTCAATTTCAAGATTCATGCTTTAAATAGGATGGACATAGTTTTTACCACTCTCGATTCTTAAACTCACTACTTACTCTATTAGATAAATTACATGAATAAGGGCATGTAATGTTTTTATTCATTTTTAAAATATTAAATATAAATGAAAAAAAATTCTTGATGACAGTGACTTAGGGATGTTTATGGACTAGTTTATATATATATATTGTATTTTTTATGATGTTTAATATCGTAAGCTTATTGACAAATTTCGGTTTTATTTTGGATACATCGAAAATAAGAATTTAATTACTACTTTAACTTCAACAAGTACTTGCAATTAAAGTAAGGTAAGTTTCGATTGTTTCAAATATGTATTTGTATTTATCTTGTTTATTTACTTACTAGCTACTTAAGATATTAAGGACAAACATTTTAAAAGTAATTAATTACTCGAGATAAATAAGGGATGTTATGTACACATCCCGTGTTTTCATTGATTAGTTTGGTGAAATATTTTTTTGTGTATGTAATTTTTAGTGTTTGATATTATGAGCTCGTGGTGCCGTATTGATATTTAAAATTTAAGTAACTTCATTTAAGCGAATTGTCTTATTTAATGTAACCAATCCTTTTATATTTCAACATAATGTATGTTAATCTTGAAATATATAGCCCTTTTATTTGCATATATGTATGTCAAAAGAATAAATTTCTTTTTCGATTTGAAAAATTTTGATCTCCTTGAATATAAAAAGTAGTATCTACAAATGTTGGGCATAGTTTGGTTAATTGAACAATGCCCTCGAACCGTTAACCGAATCAATATTTCGATTCTCTACAAAATGCGAATTGAAATCAGTTTGCTTAAAATGGTAATTGAAATTCGGTTGATAGATTTTAAAATTAATTTCCATGGTTAATTGAACCGAACTATTAAGTATAATTTGAAAATTTAAAGACACTACAAACAGTATTTTTTCTTTGATATTAATGAATATGTAAATTTAAAATATTTAAGATAAAATTTGAAGCATGAATATTAGATCAATATACTTTTTTTAATTTAAAATATTCAAGATTAAATTATTAAAAATTTACATGATATTATACATAATATGCATTATATATATATTTATAGTATATCGGTTTGGTTTGGTTAATTGTGATTATTGAATGGACCAAATAAAAACAAAACTGATAAATGAAAAAAATTAAAATTTTGTGACCAAAATTGAACCAAAGAAATGGTTAACAAATTTTTCAATTTGGTTTGGTTTGATGTTGCGGTTTGATTTTTTATTATGAAAGATAGAATCTTAAGTAATATCAATTAAGCAAATAATAAATAAATTTTCTAAACTGAAATATTCAAAATTACTCAAGTGACATAATTGAAATTAAACATTGAATTTCTAAAGATAGTAATAATAAACCTGAAAATGGAAAAAAAAAAAATTATTTTCAAGAACTAAACAGGCCCTAAGTGTACAACAATACCAAATTCTACAAATCATTATGCACACGGAGTATATACACATACTAACAGAGACACAAACGTTAATGAAATTATTAATTAAAAAAACTAACCTTCCTCTAGATGCAGCAACGAACCCAAATAGTTGGAAAGAAAATATGATACGAAACCAACTCGAAACATAAAATAAATCTCAATAAGTTATATATTATATTCACGTTTTTTTCTAAATAAAAAATAACATACCCCATCTTCAGCCCTTAAATAGTCTCGCCTTCGCCCGAACAATCACTTGCCACCTCGAACGATAACCTGCCACCTCGAACTGTCCTTTGCAAGCTCAGCTCGAACAGTCCTCTGCAAGCTCAGCTCGAACGGTCCTCTGCAACTTTTCTCCTCTGCGATATTGTCTTCTGAGAGAGCTCGGGAAGGATTTGAGCAGACGAAGCAAATCTCGCAGGACAATCCTGCGAGATTTACCACGTGTCACCACGTGGATGGATTTCAAGCGCAAATCTCGCAGCTTAGTCCTGCGAGATTTCCGCCATGCGTCACGTTTCAGCTCGATGCCTCATTAAATCGGAGCTGCGAGATTTCGTCAAGCGTCGCCACGCGTCACCTGCCCGCTGTTTCTCTCCTTGCCACGCGTTGAAGGCAGAGCGGCCATGAGTTTAAATCTTGCAGCATAAAGCTGCGAGATTATGTGAGCATTATTTTGGAAAAATTTTTTCCAATCAGAGTGTTATTTTATATTTTATTTCTTTTTTATAATAAAACGGGAAAAAACTCCCACTATTTGGATAGAGATTGAAAGTAAGGTGGCTTTAATCAGGGTTGAGTCTTCACAATATGGGCCGTAGGCGAATGTTTTAGAGTTTTTTATCCATTTTATTATTAATTTAAAATAATATATTAAATAATATCATGTTCCCAAAATGATACTGACGTAATCTCGCTACTTTGTCCAATGAGATTTGTAATCTCGCTGGACCAAATAACAAGATTTGCTTGGAAAACTAATTTAGCGTTGGACATGTGGTAAAAATTTGAGTCTGTAAAGTGTTTTTTAAAAAAAATAAAAATGTCAGCATCAACCAGCCACATTTAAAAGAAAAAGAAAAGAAAAGGGAGGGCGCTGTCACATAGCACTGATGCTACTCAGGAACTGAGGAGAGAGAGGGTAACAAAAAATTATAAGTTTATAAAATAATATTTTCATTCCATAATCAAATTCAATAATAATAAAATGGAAAAAATTATTTAAAATAATAATTCTCCCTCATTCACAATTTTTTGAAAGAATAAATTTATTTTTTACCATTTTTTATATCAAATATTATTTTTTCGCTACCGAATATGGTTTAATGTGCGGTTCACGCTTTCTGATGTTGAGTACGATTCGATGTACGGTTCATTTTTCCCGATGTTAGGAATGGTTTGCTCTTTTCAATGTTGTGTACAGTTCGATGTATAGTATTAATCTATATTTCATAACTTGTGGTGTGAATGCTTTTGCATGCATGATTTACGCACATACAATTTGTCACATTGAACATCAACTATACTTGTATGGAATTAGATATTTTGTTAATACCAAATTTTAATTACATGTAGCCTAGTTAAGTGACACAATTGCTTAGACTAACATGCATATAGATGAATGCCCATTCATAATATCAGATTAATTACAACTAATTAGCATTATAATGAAATTGTATTGTGCACACGCACGGTGCCGTTGGTGCAACTTTGAGATTAGCAATCTTCTAAGCATGTAGATATGTGCTATTGAATTTGATTATGGGATGAAAATATTATTTTATAAACTTATAATTTTTTATTATAATATTTGAAGATACAATATTAAATAATAATTAAGTAAAATTGCAATAGTTTTTATTTTTATTATAATATTTTAAAATATAAATTTTACTAACTTTAATCATATTTTTTTAATTTTTATTTAATGCACAAACAAAAAATGAATTACATTAAACGAATAGGTTGATGAATGTCATGTACGGTTCGATGTACAGCAATTGACATCGGGAAAAATGAACTGTACATCGAATCGTACCCTGACATTGGGAAACATGAATCGTACATCGAATCGTACTCGACATCGGGAAGCGTGAACCGCACACTGAACCATACCCGGTATCGGGAAACATGCACCTGAATTTTTACTTTTTAAAATTTAGTGATCAAGTAAAATAAAAAAAATATTAAAAATATATTAAGTCAATAAATAAAATTTTAATTTTACATATCCTTAATATTTGATTTTTTAAAAAATGTTAATCATATTAGAATAATTTTTATTTTAAATAATATTTGATATAAAAAAATAGTAAAAAATAAATTTATTTTTTCAAAAAATTTGAATGAGGGAGAAGTATTATTTTAAATAATTTTTCCCATTTTATTATTATTGAATTTGATTATGGGATGAAAATATTATTTTATAAACTTATAATTTTTTATTATAATATTTGAAGATACAATATTAAATAACCCTCCCTTCTTCTTTTTTTCCCCTTTTGATTTCCCCTGACACTCCCTTCCCGCTCTCTCTCCTCTCTCCCCTCTCCCCGGCTCCCGAGTAGCGTCAGTGCTACCTGAAAACCTGTAACGACCTGCTTAATAAACTGGGTATTTATTTATTTTTATACTATAATTTTCTACATGCTCTGATACCATACTGGGGAAAATCCAATTATAAACTTAAACAGCAAGAAGCAGAAACTGAATAAACTTATCCATATGTAAATAAATACAATACCACACAATACTAGAGTACTACACGTTTTCCAGAATATATACATATGTCTATTTCCCCAAAATATCCTTAACTAGCTAGGGTATACAAAAATACTCCCAAAATGTACTCACTCTCTACTAGTAGGGCAGTACAAAAGCCCCTCTATCTGCGAGCCTGGTCTGCTCGCCTACCTGGATTATCTGAAAAATGTTTTGACACTGGGATGAGTCAACGCTCAGTAGGAAGAGATATGCTATTACTAGTGTGTGGCAAATGAGCTATTATATCAGAAATCTATTTTCAAATAAACATGTATAACTGAATATATAAACAAAGTATAAGTGATAAAACCACCACCCCTGTCCCTATTGCTTAACATGATAGTATTGGAGTTTATTATTCAAAATACTTTTAGTATAAGTGAGTATGTTCCTTGTTTCTGCAAATCTATACATACGTAATAATAACTGAAAATGCTCCTTGCGGCTATCTATATGCCATGACTTACCCCCCTCATGACAAGGTTGTGCGGCCCGTAGGCGGGATTTACCCTAGCTGGCCAGTCAGGAATAAATCATTATACTCCATCGGTCAATCTGCCCATCTCAACTCATATCTAGATGGGGAGTCTAACCTCTTCAAGGGCTTAGGTGATCGACCTTATCACGTATTATTTAAATAAGTGGTTGCACTCATAAAGTAACATAGTATCTGTAACAACGGCACCATACTCTGTAGCTGCAAGTTCAACAGAGTTTGATATCATATAATATATTTCTATATATATATATATATATCTAAATGATTTACCATGATTCTGAAATATTGAAATAACCATGATGCTGCGTAAACTGTAATTGTAGTTCATACGTAATATTGACAATTGTATAATCATACACTGTCATCTACATAATCATAATATTGAAATTGCATAATCATGATACTAATATTCGTGTAATCATGGTACTAGGATTCATAAAATCATGGTATTGAAATATCGTAAAATCAGAATATTGAAATATCGTAAAAACATATATATATATATATATGTACTATATTCATATTCAAAAGCTACACGATACTGTAATACATAATTTTCATCATTTAATAAACCGTATAATATCTTAAAAGTACCTAGCATAGCATATTTCCCTTACTTGACTACTAGAAAGTCCCTGTGGAATACTAGCCCAACACCCGCAGGGCCTCATACAAAACACCCGAAAAATAATATTTACCAAAACTAAATATCAGTATTTCTTTATCCACATCAATTCCTATAACCGTCATAAGGCCAAATAATGGCTAAAAAGTCTTATCCTGAATTTGGGATGAAATCCAACTTCGATTCCCCAACGATCCGCTCTGACAAATTTGTAGAGAACTTCGCTAAGAGCGTCGTGGTAGCCTCAAATTTTCGATTCGGCGACTGGCGGGGCCGAAAACGAAGAAAGAAAGGAGAGAGTGACGTAGAGAGAGAGAGAGGAGAGAGAGAGAGAGAGGACTGAAAAATGAATAAAAATCCGATTTTTAGTTATTTATAGGGTCAAATTCATCGACGAGATACGTCACTTCGTCGACGAATCCTTCAGTAAATTCATCGACGAAGCCCTGTATTCGTCGACGAAATTCAGAGCAGCCAAAACCTCTCTCGGTATTTTCTCGTCGACGAATCCCTGTATTCGTCAACGAATTTTCTTCTACACTCGTCAACAAACCCCTATATTCATTGACGAATTTTCTTCTGCACTCGTCGACGAACCCCTATATTCGTCGACGAGTCCTGGCAATTTCCTAAAATTAAAATTATCCCCAAAATGCAATTTCCTTCTGTTTTTTTTTTCTATTTCTCTCTCTCTCTCTTATTATTTAAAATGCCATTTTTCTTCGGGTCACTACACAACCCCCTCATTTTTTTCTTTTTTTTTTTCTTTTAAATGCTGCTAGCTGATGCTGACATTTTTATTTTTTTATCTTTTTTTAGTATTATTTAATATATTATTTTAAAATAATAATAAAATGGGAAAAAAATCGAATGTTTTAATTAAAACTTCTTTTTATTTAGTTTTATTTTTATTTTTATTTTTATTTTTATTTAAAATTAATTTTATAGTTTTTTAAGATGCAAAATCACAGAAAAATAGAAAATTAAAAACGTTGAATTGTAAAGAAAATATCACAGAGAGTGAGAGAAACAGAGAGAAAGATATGAGAGTAATAGAGAATTAAAGATGAGAATGAGAAAGAGATGATAGTAATAGAGAGTTAGAGATGAGAATGACTGAAAGAGAGGGCCTGAGATCGTGTGAGAGAGGGGCAGTATAATAGTCAATAGAATATTTAAAGACATAATAGATGTAATAATCCAAAAAATAAAAATAAAAATTTTAAAAATTATTATTAAAAAAATAAAAATAAAAATAAAAATAAAAATAATTTTTTAAAAAATTAATTAATTAATTAATTAAATAATTAAAGCCTTTTTTTTTTTTTCATTTTATGAACAAAGAGCAGCTCATTCATCTCCTCCGTCCCTCTCTCCCACTCTCCATCTCGTCTCCGATATTCGGCCGATCGGAAATTCAAAAATACCGTTGGGCTCTGTTCGCCGCCACCGACACTTCTACTTGAGCGGATCTATTGTGGGAGCAACGTAGGCATATCTCTTAGGGTAAGGCCAATTCTCAAACTTACCTCAATTTTTCTTAAACTATATGCCCAATTAACGAATGGAAATTGCCAAGAGATTTGTGGTGAGATTCTCTACAATCTAGCTGAAGCGGGTTTTCGAATTCGATTTCTGGGGTACCAATCCTAAATTGAGGTTAGGTTAATAATTTAAGCTTTATTAAGCTATTTAGGGTATTCAGAACCTAGGAAAATTTTAGGAAAAGTTACTCTAGGAATTGTGATGAATAAGGTAGTGAAATTTGAATTTTAGGGTTTCACGGATTTTGAACGCCGTGGGGCGTAGGTCGGGGTGTTAGTGGGCTTTTTCATGAATAGGTAAGGGGATTAAGTTAAGTCAGTAATTTTGTGAAACTTGAATTAATTTAATTTTTATGTTTATATAAATATATATATATATATATATATATTCATTTGGGAATTTAAATGCTATTTTGAAAACTAATCGTCCGAAATGAATTTTTACAAACCTAGGATATATGATATGATATTTTTGAATAAAATGAACGGTGGAAAACTTGTTTGTTTATATGGATATGTTAAAATGTGGAAAGTTGTGTGGCAGATGATTTAATTGCTATGAATTATTGTATATCTGGATTTGAGATTTTGAAGTACTGAATTGTTTGAGAGATATTGGAAATGCTTGTGAAAATACTGAAACTTTTTTATGAAATGCAGGTGTTTGAACTAACGACCAGTGGTCGGGTATTGTTTGATTGGCCAAGGGCTAGGATTATTACTTGACGGCTGAGGGCCGAGTTTTAGTTGATGGTTATATGCCAGATTGTATTTTGTGGTCGGGGGCCAGGTTTTTGGAATAACAGAAAATATATGTGAATTGATATTTTAAATGGTGATTTCTATTATCTAAATTGCATGATATGCTTTAGGAATCCTAGGGACCAGTGTATTGTGAGCACGGTACCATTGCTAGTTAGACCATATGCACCCACACTTTTCTAGATAGAAGTGTAGGAGGTCCAGCCGATTGCCTATGTGAGGTTGAAGTAAGGGCGTCAGACCTGCTACAGCTTTGATGTATATGCCTGCAGATGTGTTTGCAGAGGATGTTTTTTTTTTTTTTTTTTACTTTTTTTGGGCTAATCACCCAGGCTTAGTCCAGCTTTCGGGCCGTACAACTCGTGCCATGAGAGAAGTAAATGGCGTGTTTGTCACAAGGAGTGTTTTATATGCATATCTGTTAATTTATGTGAATACGAATAATTAATAAGATAATTTCGAGGGCTTGTTGAGAAAGGTGAGTGCCCTAGTAGCAGTAATGGTATTAAAGTAGAGGGAAACTACTTGTATGGGTGGGTAATCTTCCCTATCCTCGGCTAATTGTGTGTATGAGTGTAAAATATGAATGTTTTCATAAATGTATTTATCTGCTTAGTGAACTGGTTATTTTATGTACACTAAATGTATGCTCACCACACACTGACATTAACTTAGTATTTCTCTTATTGAGTTGTGCCTCACCCCTACTTTATAAACTGTCTTTTTAGGGAATCCTAGAGATCGGGTCTAGCAGGCTAGAGGAGTCGGACTAGTGGTGTAAATTTTATGTAGGTAGTGTGTAGATTGAGATTTTATATTTATTTAGTTTTGTGGATGTACTTATGTGAAAATGGATATATTTGTGTATAAAGATAGTTAGAACTCTGGTAATGTAATTTGAGGATTTTATATTTTATTTCTGCCGCATATGTGAGTTTTATATTCGATGAATAAGGTATCAGGTACACTGACGTCACTAAAGTAGCACTCCGGGCCCACGTGGCAGGTCGGGGTCATTAGAGGTGGTATCAGAGCCTAGGTTTGTTAGGTTCTGCAGACTTTGAAAATTGATATTTACCAGAGTATAGGCTGAGATAAGATAGGAATAGGATTGGATAAGTTAAGATGGATTTTGGACTAGAAGTTTGGAGGCAGAAATCTATTGATGAACTTCTGTGATTTTCTAAATCAGTCGCGAGTTTTAGAAAACCATGGTAAATCCATCGATGGTTTTGTTTCTGGGTTGAGGGACTGGAACTCAGAAAATTTAGGTAGGAATGTTAGGATGAGTGGGTATGTGTGTGAAGTTAACGTTAGGATGGAAATTTTTACCTCAATGGTTTTGTAATAGAATTGGAATATGAATTATTGAATTAGAACCTGTATATTATATCAATTCCATTATTCCATAGTTGCTTTAATTATGTTAAATGTGAAATTTCTAAGTTTAGTTATATCCTATTTACATACTGTCAGATAGTGCCATTGTATTATTTAATTTAGGTGCAACCCACTATTTTGTGTCTCAAGGATTTGTTAAACTATGTGAGTTAGAAGCTCAACTGTTAGAGACTATGTTAGTAGTGGGCACACCGAAAGGGTCAGTGTTAATATGTAGCAAGGTGATTAGGAATTATCCAGTAGAGATTTAGGGGAGAGTGCTGCCTGCTAGTTTGATAGTCCTTGATATGCATGGTTTTGATATTATTTTGGGCATAAACTGGCTAGCATCCAGCTATGCGAGCATTGACTGTCATAGGAAAGAGGTGGTATTCAGACCTCTAGGGGAGCTCGAGTTTGTATTTGTTGGGTCGTGTGTGCATTCAGCACCACAGATCCTTTCTGCTATTCAAAAGAAGAGGTTACTTTCGGGAGGATGACAAGGTTACCTTGTAGTGGTGAAGGAAGGACCGAAGGAGGAACTTAAGTTGGAAGATATCCCAGTGATAAGGGAGTTCTTTGATGTTTTTTCAGAGGATTTACTAGGGTTGCCTCCTAATCGAGAGGTGGAATTTGCAATTGATCTGATCCCAAGGACAGCACCAATCTCCAATGCCCCATACAGAATGGCTCCAGCTGAACTAAAGGAGTTAAAAGAGCAACTACAGGAGCTTCTAGAAAGGGGGTTTATTAGACCGAGTGTATCGCCCTGGGGTGCACCAATGTTATTTGTGAAGAAGAAGGATGGGTTAATGAGGATGTGCATCGACTACCGAGAGATTAATAAGGTAACGGTGAAGAACAAATATCCATTACCCCGAATTGATGACCTGTTTGATCAGCTTCAGGGTACGCAGATTTTATCTAAAATCGATCTACGATCTAGATATCATCAAGTGAAGGTTAGATCAGATGATGTATCAAAGACTACTTTTTGGACTCGGTATGGTCATTACGAGTTCTTGGTTATGTCGTTCGGGTTGACAAATGCTCCAGTAGTATTTATGGATCTGATGAACAAGGTATTCCACGAGTACTTAGACTATTTTGTTATTGTCTTCATAGAAGATATTTTGGTCTATTCGAGGAGCCCTGAGGAGTATGAAGCTCATTTGAGACTAGTACTTCAGGTGTTTAAGGAAAAGAAGTTATTTTCTAAACTTAAGAAATGTGAATTCTAGCTAGAGCAGGTTGCATTTTTGGGTCATGTGGTATCCAAGGAAGGGATTTCAATGGATTCGAGCAAGGTAGAGGTTGTAGTTGATTGGACAAGGCTGAAGAACGTGCAGGAAGTCAGAAGTTTTCTAGGTCTTACCAGATACTACCGCCGATTTGTCGACGGGTTCTCCAGATTATCAGGGTTTTCGACATGACTTAGAGGAATAATTTGAAGTTTGATTGGATCGACGAATGCGAGCAGAACTTCCAGGAGTTGAAGCAACGTCTAGTTATTGCCCCAGTGTTGACCCTTCCATTAGTTGAGGGTGGATATGTAATTTATAGTGACGCATCGCATAAGGGATTTGGTTGTGTTCTAATACAGCAGGGGAAAGTCATTGCGTATGCATCTCGCTAGTTGAAAGAGTATGAAAAGAACTATCCTACGCACAACTTGGAGCTGGCAGCAGTTGTGTTTGCGTTGAAGATCTGGAGATACTACCTTTATGATGTATGGTGCGAGATCTTTACTGACCATAAGAGTCTCAAGTACTTCTTTACCCATAAGGATTTGAATATGAGACAGTGTAGATGACTCGAGTTTATAAAGGACTACAATCGCACCATTAGCTATCACCCAGGAAAGGCGAATGTGTTAGCCGATGCATTGAGTCAGAAGTCTGGGGGTACGTCAGCCTCAACAGTTTTGGCTTCGCATTAGATCGTGATGGACCTAGACAGGTTGGGTGTAGAATTGGTAGAAGTTGTCACGCCCCGAACTCGAAAATGAGTCTCAGGTGTGAATTTAAGTAACCTAACCTGTCTCTATATCAATTAAAACATACATGATACATCATACAAAGAGGGTCCGACCCCGTGGGGTACACAGATGCCCTATATACATGCATACAAACGTCCATACTCATCAAAATATGCAGCGAAATACGGTCTTTCTATACATAACTGTACCATACCAGAGTCTATACCATACAAGAATATACATCCCCATGAACACCATACATACTACGGGCGTCTACAAAATCCATCACGACAACCCGTTACAAAAACTTGTACCTATTAGGCACTAATAGTAGCTAAACAACACCCCTCACTTCTGGATGCTAGGATGCTAGTTTCGGCTACCCGAAGGACTTGAAAAACATTTGTATCTATATTTGGGGTGAGACGCCTCTCAGTAAGGGAGAAAATAGGTTATATCAGTATGTGGCATACTAGTGTCATTTTACATACTTCATAACACTATACAAACGATACAGTTGAAACAATTCGTATAGTTTCAAAACAGTTCCATACAGTTCCAATATTTTCACAAAAACCATTCCAGTTCATACGATACCCAACATACATACATACATACATATATACGGTCAACGTTGTCACACTAGTTCGCAACTACACCAGGTCATCTCGTCTCACAGCGATTACATTGCTACATACGCAATTACGCTGCGACGATCAAGGCCCAATGGTGAATCCATTGCTTCATACACAACTACACAAGGTCACCTAGCCTCACAGCGATTACATTGCCATATGCAACTATGAAGATCTACGACCCAGGCCCAATAGTGAATCCATTGCTACATACACAACTACACAAAGGTCACCTAGTCTCACCACGATTACATTGCCATATACAACTACGCTACGACGGCCTAGACCCACTGTGAATCCATTGCAACATACGATGTAGCATATAGCTCACACCACTTTGGTGACCAACCGGAATTAGACTGGTGATATTTCACACCCTCGGATATAAAGCCGATCACTCTCGGCGTGCGGTAATTAGCCGCCATTAGCCGATTTCACAAAACCTGAGATCATTTTGGAACTCACGTCCCTATACATTTTAGTGTACGGTAATTAGCCACCACATAGCTGTTTTACATATACCTAGAACAAATACATACATCCATACATACCACACTTATTTGGTTTACGGAAAATCATATCATTTGCAATTTCAAGTATACAGTTTATGCAAATATGGATTACGGTCACCTCAATAATACAGTTTAAACACATCTAACAGTTTTCCAAACAAAATAGAGATGATACCCGAAATCCTCAATTTTCCCCAAAAACTGTAACCTGAAAATCCCGTATTTTTACCCGATAGATTTCCCCAAATAAGTAGTCAAAACATACATACGATCGTAACCTACAAGCTTACCGATCCCGATTTCAAAAATGGACTGATATAAATAGAATCCTCTTACCTTAATCCGAATTCCAACTCCGAACTCTACGATCCTCAAAACTATGAACCGAGACTCCAAAACCTACAAACTATAGTACAAAACATACTTACAATCCGTACTACTATACATATACTGAATCAGAAATAAAAATCGAGCCTTACCTCAATTTTGGCCCGAAACCCGAAATCCTTCGAAATGAGATTCCGATCCAGAAGAAATGTAGAGAATCCTTCACTGATCCTCATAGTAACTTTTGTAGTAACCGGGAAAAAAATAATAATAATAATAATAAAATTTAATTTAAAAAAATATATAATAATAATAAAATAATAAAATAAAATTAATTAATTAAATTAACAAGTAAAATGAATAGTATGATAAGGAACAAATATATATATATATATATATATAAATATTAAAGCATGTATATATATATGTGTGTGTGTGTGTGTGTGTGTGTGTGTGTGTATATAAAGTATAAAAGCTTCTTCAAGAAGCTACACTTTAATAAATGTTTACTATTATATATATATATATATATATATATATATATATATATATATAATAACACAAGCTTCTTTAAGAAGCTTTGAAAGTAAAATCCAAATTAAATTGGATTTTTTGGTGGGTGTGAGTTCATTCTCTCTCTCTCTCTCTCTCTCTCTCCTACGACTCTCTCTCTCTTCGATTTCGGGCTAGTTTTACGCCGGATCGACAAACTGAAGCCACCACGATGCTCCTGGCAAAGTTCTCTACAAGTCTGCCGGAGCGGATCGTCAGGGAAACGAAGTTGGATTTCATCCCAAATCCAAGGTAAGACTTTATATTCAATATTTGGATTTTTGACAGTTGAAGAAAGTGATATACGCGTAAAAATACTGAACTTTAATACTGGAAATTTTCAGTTCCAGGGTGTTGATTGGGAACATTGGGAATCATCTCTAAGTTGAGGTAAGACTTTTTAAGTCAAATTTGACTTAGTGGTAGTTATAGAAAATGTTGTACGTACGAAAATACTAAACTTTAATTCTGCGAGTTTTCATTTTCAGGGTGTTGAGTTAAGAACCTTGTGGGTACGGGGAAGATTTTCTTAGGAGCTTTTCAGGAATCAGGTAAGGGAATAAACTAAGTTAGTTTCGTTTTGAGAAAATGTATGTATATATATGTAGCATTTGGTTTCAGGAAAAAATAAATATATTTATATATATGATTTATATTTGGAAAATACCGTTTAAATGATGATATGTTGAATACATAGAAAATTTGTTTAGTATGGCATGAGTATAAAAATGTTGTGAAATACTATTTTTTTTGGGAATGGGGACGATATGGATTTCTATGATGGAAAACCGGTGTACGGGCCAAGAAATTTTTATATGTATATGTGATTTACTGGCGTATGGGCCGTGCTATATGGATGAGATTTGCCGGCGTACGGGCCATGCTATGTGATTTGCCAGTGTACGGGCTGTGCTATGTGATTTTCCAGCGTACAGGCCGTGCTATGTGGTTTGCCAGCATACGGGCTATGCTATGTGATTTGCCGGCGTACGGGCCGTGCTATGTTAAAATGTGTAATACCGGCGTACGGGCCAATGATTTTCATGATACACGTATATATGTGAAATGATATGATTGATGTGAAAATAAATGATATGAGATATTTATGTATCACGGTTTTAGTATATGTATATGATATCAGAACCTGGTTGGCTTGGTCTAGGCTAGCACTTGCACGGTACCGTTGCTATGTGTCCATGGTCCTCGTGATCATGATATCTGTGTTAACGCCGCTGTACGGAGTGGTGTGAGATTGGATGGTCGATGTGGTTATTTTCAAGAAGTGTGCTGTTATCGCCCCTGGTGTACGGACCAGTCTGGGTAGACCCATCGGACCTACAGACTACTGTTTGACTTGGCAGTGATCGGCCAACCATTATCAGGTCCCGCCTTTGGGCCACACAACCCAGTCATGTGGGGGTAATACATGACAACAGCCAGCTAACCTACCAGGATTGTTTTATGTTATTATTAGTGTATGAGATGAGATATGTTTATGAAAATGCAGTATATTCTGCTATGTGTTGATATGCATATGTTTTCCCATATTTGATAAACAGTATTGAATATGTTATGTATGGTATATGTAGAACACAGAATACTCATGTTGCCACACACTGGTATTAGTTTATTTCCCTTACTGAGAGGTGTCTCACCCCTAAATCTTATACATTTTTCAGGAGCCCCTGATAGGAGAGCGGGAAAAGCCCCGCTGATCTAGATCAGTTGTTTGCCCTCTTTGGAAGGGTAAGTTTTTGGTAGGGACAGTTAGGTTTTGTGGGGGATTGTCCCTAGATTTCATTTTTGAGATGTATATACTGTGAGATAGTAATTGTAGTGACTCTAGTATGTGTTATGCACATTATGATGAGATGTATATAATTTTATACTTTCTGTTGCTGGTGCCCACGGGCTCAGGTGGATTGTGACCTACTGAGTTGGAATGTATGATGTGATGATAATTTATTTATATAAAAAAAATATATATATATGTGAAAAAGGAGTAGGTCGTTACAACTTTGGATTTGTGAATCCGGCGACAAACGGCGAAGGAATCAAGGAGAGAGAGAGAGAGCTCCGAATCCTAGAGAGAGAGAGAGAGAGAGAGAGAGAGAGAGAGAGAGAGAGAGAAGCCAAAACTTAGCCAAGAAGTAACCCAAAAGATACCTTTTATAGACCTTTGACCCGAGGGATTTCATCAATGAAATGGTACCTTCGTCGACAAAAAGTCCAGGATTTCGTCGAGCAATCAGAGATTTCTTCGACGATGCCTGATATTTCCAATTTTCCTGAACCCCTCGGCTTTTTCTTGTTGACAAAGCTCTGAATTTTGTTGACGAAAAGCCTTCTACCTTTGTCGACGAATTATGGCTTCGTCGACGATGTCTGCAGAATTCCATTTTTTTCCCCGCTTTTACACAATAACCCATATATCATGGTTTGGATTCTTACAGAAGGGAATCATCAAACATTTATTTCTAGTTTGGTGGTTCAACCAACTTTACGGGAGAGAATCAGAACAGTTCAATTGAAAGATGCTGAGTGATGGAGATTGTACAGAAGATATAGGATGAGCAGCACACAGACTTTAATGTTGCTAAGGATGAAGTTCTCTAATTTCACATCCGATTGTGTATGCCAGATGATGCAGAGATAAAGTGTAATGACCCGAACAATAATGATATTTAAATAATATAGAGGGAGAGAAATGGAAACAGTATCAGAAGGAGGCAGTCGATGACATTGCATTTTGAATATAATAACCTAGGGGATTTTCTCGTGGCCTCGTCGATAAACACAAGGGATTCATCGGCGAGGGTACAAGTGGGTCTCGTCGACGAGGGCAAGTTTTGTCGATGAGAAAATACCGAGATAGGATATTGGGCTACTCTGAATTTCGTCGACGAAGGGTAAGGTTTGTCGACGAAATTCCTTAAGGACTCATCGACGAGATGACATGGCTCATCGACGAAGCTCGTAGTATAAATAGCTCAAAACTCATTTTAATCACAGAATTTCGGCATAGACTCTCTCTCTCCTCTCCCCTACGGTTTCTTCCCCTTCTTCCTTCGATTTCGGCCTCGTCAGTTGCTGGATCGACGATCTGAGGCCACCGCGACGCTCTTGGAGGAGTTCTCTTCAAGTCTGCTGGGGCGGATCATCAGTGGGATCGAGTTGAATTTCTCCCCAGAATTTGGGTAAGGCCTTTCGTTCAGTTTTTGGTCTTCTGACAGTTGTAGGAAATGCTGTAGACGTAAAAATAATGATGTTTTGTTCTGAGATATTTGGTTTTCAGGGTATTGAGTGGGAAGCCCGTGTGGGTGTAGGACTCGCCATAGTAAGGGAATTTTAGTTGGAATCAGGTAAGGGAAATATGCTATGCTAGGCAGTTCTAAAATGATTTTCTGTATGAAATGTATATTTTTACCAGATTATTATTCACAGCAGAGCTTTATATAGTTTAACAAATTTGAGTAATATGTTTTAATTTACTATGTGGCTTGAGAACATAAATATAGTATAGAAACATGTTTTACAGTATTTTTCAGAGTTATGTTTTACAGAATATACAAAAAGTGGATATGTTTTATAGTAATTACAGAATACCATGATTATACAGTTGATACAGATACAATTTTCAGTACCATGACATACAGTTTTACAATTCATTTCAGAAATACAGATACAATTTATCATAGCATCGTGGTTTATATAGTTATTATAGAATCATGGTAAAACAGATAGTTGTTTATAGAGATGTATTATATAGTATCAGACCCTGTTGGACCATTCAGTTTACAGAGCACGGTACCATAGCTATTTACAGTATAGAGTGCAACCACCTATTCAGAAAATACGTGGTATAAAGGTCGATCGTATAGAACCCACGAGTGGACAGGCGCCCCATCAAATATGGGTTGAGAAGGGCTGGTCATACCGATAAAGTATAGTGATTTGTTCTGGTTGGCCAGTTAGGATAGATCCCGCCTACGGGCTGCACAACCCTATCATGAAGGGTTAAATCATTATACACAGTTATCCATAGGGAAGTTTTTAGTTGTTATTATTATTATTATTATTATTATTATTATTATTATTATTATTATTATGTATATACAAATTTACAGAGACAGGGAATATACTTATGTACATTAGAAGTATTTGAGTAGAAACCTAAAATACAGATGTGTTAAACAACATGGAAAAGGTTGTGGTTTATATTACTTGTACTATATTTACATGATTATATAGAAACTGATTTTCATTGTATTGTAACTCATTTGCCATACACTAGCAATAGCATATTTCGTCTTATTGAGCATTGTTCATCCCATTAAATTCATATTTTTCAGGTGATCTAACTAGGCGAGCTTATCAGGCTCGTAGGTAGAGGGGTTTTAGTGTCGCCCTGTCAGTAGGGTGAGTATTTTTGGAGTATTTTTGTATAGCCTTAGCCCAATTGTGGGTATTATGGGGAACAGTCATATATGTATATTTTGGAAAATATGTTAGCACTTTGGTATTGTATATGGGGTTGTGTTTATATGAAGTCCACTTCATGCTGTTTGGTATCAGAGCATTATAAATTTCATAGTTTATATAATAAAAAAAAACTGGAAATAAATAGCAGGTCATTACAGTTTGGTATCAAAGCCTAGGTTACTAGGTTCTATAGACTTTAGAGTGCAGCGGAAGCAATGTCAGAGTATAAGAAAGGATTTGAGGTTTGTTCTGTGGTTTGGGTACAGGATTACTGTGGTGGTTTTTGTGTTTTTCCTAGGGTAACGATTTCAGGAAAACCATAGTAAACTATTGTTGGGTCGTGTATCTAGGTGATAGAACAAGATACTGAGTTAAGGTCAGGGAAGGTAGTTGATTTTGAATTAGTATAGGATAGATCTGTGAAGGAGATAAGGTTCTTAAGTGTGTTCTTTATTTTTCAGGATGGACCCAAGGAGTAGCGGCACGAATGCTGGGGGAGACAGGCCAGGACCTTCTAGTGTGGGAGGTGCCGATACGGATGTCGTTCTGCGCAGCGTCACCCAGCAAGTGATGGCTGAGATGGCCAGGAACTCTGGGGAGCGTGGCTGTTCAATCGAGCAGTTTACGCGGATGAAGCCCCCATCCTTTGCTGGAGAAGATGACCCGATTGTAGTTGAGAATCGGGTCTAGGACATTGAAGAGACGTTGGCTATGCTTTATTGTTCGGATGAGCAGAAGGTAGTATTTGCAGCATTCAAATTGACGGGAGAGGCGAAACACTGGTGGAGATCAGCGCGACTGATAGAGGAGCAGAGACCGGTTCCAGTGCCAGTGACATGGGGCTGATTCAAGGAGTTGTTCTTCAAGCGATATTTTTATTCTGTTGTTCAGAGTGTGAAAGCAGTAGAGTTTTTGCATCTAGTACAGGGGTAGATGACTATATCTCAGTACGCAGCTCAGTTTATCGAGTTGTTGCGTTTTGCTCCACATCTGGCACCTGATGAAGAGAAAAAGGCAAGGAAGTTTGAAGAGGGACTGAGGAAAAATTTGTTTGAGCAGGTGATTGGCTTTAGAGTTCAGACGTTTACGGAGGTTGTAGATAGAGTTGCGATCATTGAGAGGGGTATTCAAAGGGGTATAGCGGCTCAGAGTCAGAGGAAGAGACCTGTGCCTCAGGGCTTTCAGGCTAGCTCTAGTAGGGGTCCATGGAGAGGAGGTCATGATAGCGGAGATCAAAGATAGATGACAGCACCTCGTAGGAATCAAAGTATGCCAATGGTTCCGGTACGTCAGACGTGTGGGAGACGTCATCCGGGGGAGTGCTGGGTAGGGAGAGATGTATGCTATCGATGTGGGAGACTTGGCCACATGGCATGTGCGTGCTAAGGACTGCCAGACCAGGTCCCAGCTCCCAAGCCTTATCGGGGAGGATATCAAGCGCCTCGTAGAGGACAACAGAGGAATGTGGCCCCAGCGAGGGTTTACGCGTTGACGCCGGGTGATGCTGAGGCTGCTACAGATGTGGTGACAGGTACTTTTACTGTTTTATCACATTCCGTTATTGTTTTATTTGATTTAGGTGCTACTCATTCCTTTGTCTCTGCATCATATGTTAAATTATCTAAGGGTGAGACCCAGTCATTAGATATAGCACTGTTAGTAGCTACACCATCAAGGTCAGCGATCAGATGTCAGAAGATACTTAGAGGATATCCAATAGAAGTTTAAGGGAGAGTACTGTCAGCTGATTTGAATGTGTTTGATATATGTGGGTTTGATATAATATTGGGTATGGACTGGTTGGCTGCCAATCATGCCATCATTGATTGTCGTCAGAAAGAAATAATTTTCAAATTCCCTAGAGAGTAGGAATTCAGATTTGTTGGTTCACGAGTACGTGCTCGATCGTAGCTGGTGTCAGCTATGCAGACGAGTAGATTACTCCTAGATGGGATTTATAGCATTTGTGAAAGAAGTATCTGAAAATGAATTGAAGATTGATAGCACCTTAGTAGTACGAGAATTTCCAGATGTTTTTCCAGAAGAGTTACCTGGGTTGCCTCTTGTGCGCGAGGTGGATTTTCCTATAGATTTACCTCCAGGGACGGCATCAATTTCTAAAATTCCCCACCATATGGCTCCAGCTGAATTGGGAGAATTAAAGGAGCAGTTGCAGAATTTATTGAATAAAGGGTTTGTACGACCCAGTGTATTGCCATGGGGAGCCCTAGTGTTATTTTTAAAGAAGAAAGACGGGTCCATGAGGATGTGTATTGATTATAGGTAAATAAACAAGGTTACTATTAAGAACAAATATCCTCTACCCCGTATCGACGATCTGTTTGATCAACTCCAGGGTACACGGGTATATTCCAAGATCAATCTCAGATCAAGGTATCATCAAGTAAGAGTGAAAGCAGAGGACGTCACGAAGACAACCTTCAGGACCAAGTACGGGCACTATGAATTCCTTGTTATACCTTTTGGTCTGACGAATGCCCCAACTGTGTTTATGGACTTGATGAATATAGTTTTTCACCAGTATCTATATCAGTTTGTAGTAGTTTTCATTGACGATATACTGGTGTATTCGTTGAGTTTTGAGGATCATGAGGTGCATTTGAGACAGGTTTTACAGACACTCAGGGAGGAGAAACTTTATGCCAAGTTTAGCAAGTGTGAGTTCTGACTTAAGAAGGTTGCATTTTTAGGCCATGTGATCTCAGGAGATGGCATTTCAGTAGATCCTAGTAAGATTGATGCGGTGGTGAATTGGGTCAGGCTGAAGAATGTACAGGAAGTCAGAAGTTTCTTGGGACTGGCAGGTTATTACCGTTGATTTGTGGAGGGATTTTCGGCATTGTCAGGACCTCTTTCGCGTTTGACCAGGAAAAATGCCAGGTTTATGTGGAATGAAGAATGTGCAGAGTTTTCAGGAATTAAAGCAGCGGCTCGTCACTGCACCAGTTGTGACGATTCCATCAAGAGGTGATGGGTATGTGATTTACAGTGATGCATCTTTGAAAGGGCTCAGTTGTGTACTAATGCAGCATGGTAGGGTGGTAGCGTATGTGTCCAGGCAGTTGAAAGAATATGAAAAGAACTACCCTACTCACGATCTGGAATTGGCTGCAGTGGTGCACGCACTAAAGATTTGGAGACATTACTTATATGGTGAGAGGTGTGAAATATTTTCTGACCATAAAAGCCTAAAATACTTCTTTACACAGAAAGAGTTGAATATACGCCAGAGGAGATGGTTAGAACTCATCAAGGATTACGACTGTACCATCAGCTACCACCCAGGTAAAGCTAATGTGGTGGCTGATGCTTTGAGCCGTAAATCAGAAAATACAGCACAACTAGCTATAGTAGTTCAGGACCCGATTTTGATGGACTTGGAAAGTCTCGGCGTGAAGCTAGTGGAAGATGATCCTCAGGCCCTTATTGCTAGTCTAGTTGTGCAACCTACACTTTATGAAAGGATTAAAGCCGCTCAGAGAGATGATCCAAAGTTAGTGGAGGTGCAAGCTAGAATACAGGATGGTTAGGGAGAAGAATTTAGCATTTTCGATGATGGGGCTCTTAGATTTTGAACCAGATTGTGTGTGCCTGCTGATGTCCGCATCAAGTGGATGATTTTAGAGGAGGCACATAGATCTCTATACACTGTTCATCCTGGTAGTACGAAAATGTATAGGGATCTGAGGGAGTATTTCTGGTGAAGTGGCATGAAGAGGGAAATAGTAGTGTTTGTACAACAGTGCTTGATGTGCCAACAGGTTAAGGCTAAGCACCAGAGGCCGGCTGGTCAGTTGCAGCCACTTTTCATTCCTGAATGGAAGTGGAACCATGTATCCATGGATTTTGTTACTTGGCTACTGCCGGCACCACATGATCAGAATGCCATCTGGGTAATTGTTGATAGGTTGACAAAGCCAACGCTTTTTCTTCCCATTAAGATTAGCTATCCTATGAACCGATTAACAGAGATTTATATACAGGAGATTGTTCGACCCCATGGAGTGTCGGTATCCATAGTCTGGGACCGTGATCCACGTTTTACATCGCGATTCTAGAAAAGTTTGCATGAGGCATTGGGGACTCAGCTAGCTCTTAGCACCGCTTTCCATCCTCAGATAGACGGTCAGACAGAGAGAACTATTCAAGTACTTGAGGATATGTTGCGAGCGCGTGTATTGGATTTTGGGGGTAGCTGGACTCAGTATATGCCATTGGTGGAATTTGCCTACAACAGCAGCTACCAGGCTAGCATTGGCATGGCTCCTTATGAAGCACTTTATGGTAGGAAGTGTCGTTCTTTTTTTATACTAGAGTGAGCTGGGTGAGAGGCCAGTTTTGGGACCAGAGATAGTTTAGCAGGCGTACGATAAAGTTCGACTTATTCGAGATCGAATCAGTGCAGCACAGAGTCAACAGAAAAGCTACGCAGATACTCGCCACCGGGAACTAGAATTTGAAGTGGGTGATCATGTATTTTTGAAAATCACACCGCTGAAGGGAAGAAAGGTAAGTTGAGCCCTAGGTTCATTGGCCCATTTGAGATACTTGAGAGGATTGGGTCAGTGGCTTATCGGCTAGCTTTACCACCATCTCTATTCAGGATCCACGACGTGTTTTATGTTTCTATGTTAAGGAAATACATCCCCGATCCTTCCCATATCATTAGCTATGCAGAATTGGAACTCAGTGGTGATTTAACATATGAAGAAGCTCCAGTGCGGATTCTAGATAGAAAAGAACAAGTTTTGCGTAGCAAAAGGATACCGTTAGTAAAAGTCCTATGGAGAAATCACGCGATTGAGGAAGCCTCGTGGGAGCTCGAAGATGAGATCAGACGGAAATATCTCCACTTGTTTGGTGGGTCATAGCAGTGATGTGTAATTAAGGTAGTGATAGTTTTGTTTTTTTTTGTTTTTGCTTGTTTTTTTGTACAATGTAAATGTAATTTAGAGTATAGGATAGGTAGTATTTTGGTTTTGAGAGAATTTTCTTTTATGGTTGTAATATCCCAGAACTACCCATGTAACCACGGTATTCATCTACCATAAGTGAGGGCAAGTAATAAAATAAGTAGACCGTTTTGCTATTAAAGGATGATTAATTACGAGAATAGTAAATTTCGAGGACGAAATTTTATAAGGAGGGGAGAATGTAATGATCTGAACAATAATGATATTTAAATAATAGAGAGGGGGAGAAATGGAAACATTATCAAAAGGAGGCAGTTGATGACATTGAATTTTGAATATAATAACCTAGGGGATTTTCTTATGGCCTCGTCGACGAACACAGAGGATTCATTGACAATGGTACAAGAGGGTCTCGTCGATGAGGGCAAATTTCATCGAAGAAAAAACACCGAGAGAGGATATTGGGCTGCTTTGAATTTCATCGACGAAGGGTAAGGTTTGTCGACGAAATTCCTTAAGGACTCGTCGACGAGATGATGTGGCTCGTCGATGAAGCTCGCAGTATAAATAGCTCAAAACTCATTTTAATCACAAAATTTCGGCGCAGACTCTCTCTCTCCTCTCCCCTACAGTTTCTTCCCCTTTTCCCTTCGATTTCGGCCCCGTTAGTTGCCGGATCGAAGATCTGAGGCCACCACAACGTTCCTGGCGGAGTTCTCTTCAAGTCTGTTGTGGTGGATCGTTAGTGGGATCGAGTTGAATTTCTCCCCAGAATTTGAGTAAGACCTTTCGTTTAGTTTTTGGTCTTTTGACAGTTGTAGGAAATGTTGTAGACATAGAAATAATGATGTTTTGTTCTGGAATATTTGGTTTTCAGGGTATTGAGTGGGAAGCCCTACAGGTGTAGGACCCGCCATAGTAAGGGGATTTTAGCATGAATCAAGTAAGGGAAATATGCTATGTTAGGTAGTTCTAAAATGATTTTCAGTTTGGAATGTATATTTTTACGAGATTATTATTTACAATAGAGCTTTGTACAGTTTAACAAATTTGAGTAATATGTTTTAATTTAATCTGTGGCTTGAGAATATAGATATAGTATGAAAACATGTTTTACAGTATTTTTCAGAGTTATGTTTTACAGAATATACAAAAAGTGGATATATTTTATAGTAATTACAGAATATCATGATTATATAGGTGATACAAATACAGTTTTCTGTACCATGACATATAGTTTTACAGTTCATTTCAAAAATACAGATACAATTTATCATAGCATCATGATTTATACAATTATTATAGAGTCATGGTAAAACAAATAGTTGTTTATAGAGATGTACTATATGGTATCAGACCCTGTTGGATCATACAGTTTACAGAGCACGGTACCGTAGCTATTTATAGTATATAGTGCAACCACCTATTCAGAAAATACGTGGTATAAAGGTCGATCATATAGAACTCACGAGTGGACAGGCTCCCCATCAGATATGGGTTGAGGAGGGCTGGTCAGACAGATGAAGTATAGTGATTTGTTCTGGTTGGCCAGTTAGGATAAATCCCACCTACGGGCCGAACAACCCTATCATGAAGGGTTAAATCATGGGGAATATGTTAGCACTTTGGTATTGTATATGGGGTTGTGTTTATATGAATTCCACTTCACGCTGCTTAGTTTAATGGTTTAGTTTAATCTAGTTTGGTATCAGAGCATTATAAATTTCATATTTTACATAATAGTAAAAAAAACTTGAAATAAATAGCGAGTCGTTATAGTTAGGACAATTCTGGGGGAAGCTCACCATTCTCTCTATACTGTTCCCCCGGGTGGCACGAAGATGTATAGAGACTTGCGAGAATTGTTCTGGTGGAGTAACATGAAGAGGGAAATTGCTAAATTTTTGGGTCAGTGCTTGACATGTCAGCGGGTGAAGGCGGAACACCCGAGGCCAGCGGGACCACTTCAACCACTAGACATCGCTATGTGGAAGTGGGAGCATATCTCGATGGATTTTGTATTGGGATTGCCTTCAGCGTTGCATGGACAAAATGCCATATGGGTAGTGGTTGACAAATTGATGAGATTGCCTGTTTCATTCTTGTTAGAACCAGTTACTCCATGGATAAGCTGGCAGAACTCTATGTTCAGGAGATAGTAAGAATACAGGGCGTGCCCGTGTCCATCGTTTCAGATTGGGCATCCATGGTTCACTTCCCTTTTCTTAAAGAGTTTGCAGGGAGCGTTGGGTTCTCAACTCATTTTTAGTATTGCATTTCACCCTTAGACGGATGGACAATTCGAACAAACCATTTAGATTCTCGAGGATATGCTCCGGGCATGTGGGTTAGATTTTTGGGGCAGTTGAATCTGATATCTGCTGTTGGTTGAGTTTGCATACAATAACAGTCACCAGGCCAACATTGGAATGGCACCATATGAGGCTTTGTATGGTCGTCGGTGCTAATCTCCGTTGTACTAGGATGAAGTAGGCGAGTGACAGATTTTGGGACTAGAACTTATTCAGCAGGCCTCTGCATAGGTTGAACTTATCAGGGAAAAGATCAAGGCAACCTAGAGTCGGCAGAAGAGTTATGCGGATACTCGCCAACGGGAGCTAGAATTCGAAGTAGGTGATATGATATTCTTGAGGATTGCTCTGATGAAGGGGGTGATGAGGTATGGAAAGAAGGGCAAGTTGAGCCCTAGATACATTGGGTCGTTCGAGATTCTGGAGAGGATTTGTTCGACGGCGTACAGCATAGCACTACCCCTAGCACTGTCTAGGATACACGATGTGTTTCATGTGTCCATGTTAAGGTGGTATGTTCTAGAATCCTCACATGTAATCAGTTATGAGTCATTGGAGATCGGGGATACTCTGGCATACGAGGAGGTACTATTTTAAATTCTGGATCGAAAAATACAGGAACTGCGTACCAAGGATATACCATTAGTGAAGGTGCTGTGGCGAAATCATGCAGTTGAGGAGGCTTCTTGGGAGTTAGAAACGGAAATACGCCAGAAGTACCCACAACTATTCAACGAGGGATAGTGCCAGATGGGTAAGGGTATGGTTGTATATGGATGGATTATAGTAGGTTGTGTAGTTAGTTGTCTGTGGTTTAATTATGGATAGTCTTCGGGAAAATTTGTTATGATTATTGTAATTTCCCAAAGGCAGCATAGTAACCACGGTATTCCTTCGCCATAAGTGAGGATAGTTAATAAACTTGGGACGGGACTGCTATATGGGTGGCTACCGACTCTTTTGTAGACAGGGGTAGTGAGTTAAGAATGTGACTCGTAATAGTCAAAAAATTTCGATGACGAAATTTTTGTAAGGAGGGAAGAATGTAGTGATCCAAAATTTTTTTTTTAAATTATTATTAAAAGAAATTAAAATTAATTTTTTTTAAAATAAATAATTTATTTAATTAAATTATTATTAATTAAATAATATAATATTATAATAAAATATATCGTATATATTTATATGTTAAGTTATTCTGAAGGATTTTTTATCCTTCAGGAAGCCTTCCTTTTTTTTCATTCTGCGAACCGAGAGTAGCTCCTTCATCTCCTCCGTCCCTCTCTCCTACTCTCCTCCATCTCCTTTCTGATATTTGGTCGATTGAAAATTCAAAAATACCGTTGGGCTCTATTCGCCATCATCAACACTACTACTTGAGCGGATCTGTCGTGGGAGCAGCGTAGGCATATCTCTTAGGGTAAGACTAATTCTCAAACTTACTTCAATTTCTTTTAAACTATAAGCCCAATTAATGAACGGAAATTGCTAGGAGATTCGTGGGGAGATTCTCTACAATCTAACTAGAGCGGGTTTTCGAATAGGAGCTCTGGAGTACAAATCCTAAATCGGGGGTAAGTTTAATAATTTAGGTTTTATTAGGGTATTTAGGGTATTTAGAGCCTAGAGGAATTTTAGGGAAAGTTACTCTAGGGATTGTGATGAATACTGTAGTAAAGTTTGAATTTTAGGGTTTCAGAGATTTTGAATGCCGTGGAGCGTAGGTCGGAGTGTTAGTGGGTTTTTTCAAGAATCAGGTAAGGGGATTAAATTAAGTTAATAATTTTATGAAACTTGAATCAATTTAATTTTTATGTTTATATTTATATATTTACTCATTTGGGAATTTAAAGACTATTTTAAAAACCAACTGTCACGCCCCGAACCCGAAAATGGGCCCAGAGGTGAATAAAAGTAACCTAACCTGTCCCTGTATCAATTAAATCATATATGATACGATAAAGAAGGAGGGTCCAACCCCAAGGGGTTCCCAGGTACCCTATATGCCTTCACATACACAATAGGTACACAGCAGAAGCAAAGGTCTTTCTATATATATACAGTACCATACTAGAGTCTATACAAAAACGGAGTCAAGGCTCCATAATACAAAATGTACAACCGGGTGCCAAACACATCCCAAAACGGCAACCCGTGAAACAACAGTCCTAGCACTTACCCAAGTGCTACCCACAGTATACTGGCCACTACGCTCCCAACATAAGGACGCTAGTTCCGACTACTCGAAGGACCTATAAAAATGTACGTACAACAGGGGTGAGACACATCTCAATAAGGCAAACACATGCTATATCAGTGTGTGGCATTTTAGTGTTATCATGACGCAAAACAATCACTGTTCAATGCAATTTTAGTATTTTCACAATACAATTCTAGTACAATGCATACACACACAAACACGCATACACACACCCATGATCTACATGGAGTTGTCACACCCATCGGCCCGTAGCCGGTCCGCGATAGCCGACATTGGCCCGTAGCCAACCTGCTTTACACGGCACCACCAGCATGTGGCTAGCCTCTGGCTTTAATGGCATCGTACTGACACTAACTGGTGGATCCACACCCTTCGGTGATCAGCCAATAAGGCTCACACCCTCGGATATAGAGCTGGACACTTTACCAAACAATGGCCTAACGATTTCATACGCCCACGGATATAGAGCTGGATACTCTTTCGTACTTGGAATAATTCAGAACCCAGTTCCCATTGCATTTTCACAAACAGAACCATACATGTTCATATAACCAAACAAACCACACCAATTTGGTAATCCGAAAATCATGTTTTCCAATCATATACAGTTAAAACAAAGTCAAGGCACGGTCATCCCTATTACATAATATAAATCACAATATACATACAGTTTTCAACAAAACCAAGGATGCAACCTAATATCCCCTTTTTTCCAAAACTGTAACATGAAAAACCTATAATTTTACCCGTTAGATCCCCCTAAATGAGTAACCAAAACACACACAGGACCGTGGACCATAGTTCCACTGAATCCGATTTCAAAAATAACTAACATAAATTGTATTCCCTTACCTTTCCCCCAAACAACCAATCCTGAACTTTACGGCTCCTAAATAGCGAACCAAGTTCTCAAAAACCTACAATTCACAATACATAATATGCTCACGACTCCGTACTTTATCCGAGCCTTACCTCGATTTTAAGCCGAAACCCAAAAATCTCCGAAACAAGTTTTCAATCCACTATTCTCGAAGAGAATCCAGCCTCGATCCACGTGGTAATGTCAGATTGTCGATTCCCGTGACGAACAACGAAGAAATCTAGAGAGAGAGAGAGAGAGCTTCGAGTTTCTAGAGAGTGAGAGAGAGGATTTAGCAAACTTAGCCCAAAAGCAACCCAAAAATATCTTTTAAAGGCCTTTGACCTGGGCAGATTCATCGACGAGGTGACGTATTCATTGACGAGGAAGCCGTGTATTTCGTCGACAAGATGGTGATTTCGTCAACGAGCCTGAGATTTCAAAATTATCCAAACCTCTTGGCTTTCCCTTGTCGATGAGCCTTTGAATTTCGTTGATGAGAAACACGTGGACTTTGTCGACGAGGCCTGCTCAATTACCAATTTGCCCCTCTCTTAATTATTTAACCCATGTATCAAGGGTCAGGTTCTTACACCAACCGTTCAAAATGAATTTTACAAACCTAGGATATATGGTATGGTATTTTTTAATAAAATGAACGGTGGAAAGCTTGTTTGTTTATATGGATATGTTAAAATGTGGAAAATCGTGTGGCAGATGATTTAATTGGTATGAATTATTGTATATCTGGATTTGAGATTTTGAAATACTGAATTGTTTGAGAAATACTGGAAATGCTTGTGAAAATACTGGAACTATCATGCCCCTAACCCATTATTTGGACCCGAGGGTGAAAAAATAACCTAACATGTTCCTGTATCATACAAATTTGAGATATAGTACAACAAATGTGGGTCCAACCCTGTGGGGTTCCCAGGCACCCTACATATATCCACATACGTAACAGATACACAATGGAAAATAAGTATTTCTATACACAAAATGTACCATACCAAAGTCTATACAAAAAAGATCTATGATTCATAGAACAAAACATGCACCCGGGTACCAACCAAACATCTCAAAACGGTGACCCGTTGCAACCCTAGTACTTACCCAGGTACTTCTCATTGTACACCATCCACTATGCACTTATACAAGTATGCTAATTCCGGTTACTCATAGTACTTAAAAAATATGTACGTACAACAGGGGTGAGACACCTCTCAGTAAGGCAGATACAGGTTATATCGGTGTGTGACATTTGACTGTTATCATGATAGCAAACATACACAGTTAAATGCAGTTCCAGTATTAGTTTCAAAATAGTGCATACACACACACATGATCAAGCAATTCGGTGTCATCACACCCTTCGGCCCGAAGCCGGGCCGCTATAACTAGCGTTAGCCCATAGCCAACCCATGAAACACGGCACCACCAGCACATGGCTAGTCCCAGATTCCCAAGGCATCGTACCGGCATAAACTGGTGGATCCACACCCTTCGGTGATCAGCTAGTAAGGCTCACACCCTCGGATATAGAGTCGAACACTTTTGCCAAACATGACCTAGAAATTTTATACGCCCACGGATATAGAGCCAGACACTCTCAATACCTGGAACAAGTTCGAAACCTAGTTCCTACTTGCATTTCAACCAAAACACACCCATGCATGCTTATATAACCAAACAAACCACACTCATTTGGTAATATAAAATCATGGTTTTCCAAACACATATAGTTTAAACAACTCAAGGCATGACCATCCCTATAACACAATATAAATCATCATATACATACGGTTTTCAACAAAACCAAGGATGCAGCCCGTTGCCCCCTTTTTCCCAAAACTGTAATCATGAAAAACACATATTTTTACTCATTAGATCCACTCCAAATGAGTAATCAAAACACACACAGGACCGTGGATCATAGTTCCACCGAGTTCAATTTCAAAAATAACCGACATAAATTGAATCCCCTTACCTTTCCCCCAAACGACTATTCCTAAACTCCAAGGTCCCTAAACGGCGAACCGAGTTCCAAAACCTACAAACCACAGTACAGAATATGCTTACAACTCTATTCTCTACACAACCATTGGAACGAAACTGAAAACCAAGCCCTACCTCAATTTCTGGCTAAAACCCGGGAATGCTCGAATCGAAAATTTGATCTGTAGATCTTGTAGAGAATCCTCGTGGTAACTTCGGATCGTCGATTTTAGCAATGTATCGCGAAGAAATCTAGAGAGAGGGTAAGTATGACAAGTTTCTAGAGAGATAGAGAGAGTAATCGAGTTTTCTTAGCTGAGAAGTAAAGAAACTGGATTTTTATAACCTTTTATTTCAGCCGTCCTTGTCGATCAATGGCGTCCTCATCGATGAGGTCATGTAGACAACTCATCGACGAAATGATGGCCTCGTCGACGAGCCTGAGATCTCCGATTTTCTAAAACCCCTTCGCTTCTCCTTGTCGAAGAGACTCTGCACTTCATCGACGAGTAACCCAAAGCCTTCATCGACGAACTCTGGCTTCATCAACGAAGTCTGCTCAATTACCCTTTTGCCCCTCTCTTAAATAATTAAACCCATAAATTACAATTTGGGTTATTACAGGAACTGTTTATGAAATGCCAGTGTTTGAACTAACAGCCAGTGGTCGGGTATTGTTTGATTGGTCAAGGGCCCAAATTATTATTTGACAGCTGAGGGCCGAGTTTTAGTTGATGGCTATATGCCGGATTGTACTTTGTGGTTGGGGGCTAGGTTTTTGGAATAACAGGAAATATATGTTAATTGATATTTTAAATGGTGATTTCTATTATCTAAATTGCATGATATACTTTAGGAACCTTGGGGACTAGTTTATTATGAGCACGATACCATTGTTAGTTAGACCATGTGCAACCACATTGTAGTGACCCAAAAAATAATAGCTTTTTAATAATAAAAGGGAGAGAAAATAGATACAGAAATAGAAGGAGGCTGTAGACTTCGTTGACGACATTTCATTTTGGAGATAATATTAAATAATCAAAATTTCAGAATTTTGCCAGGCTTCATCGACGAACACAGGGTCTCGTCGATGAAGGTCTTTAGAATTTCGTTGACGAACACAGGGCTTCGTCGACGAGAAAATACTGAGCGACGGTTCGGTTTTCTTTGAATTTCATCGATGAACACAGGGCTTCATCGATGAATTTTGTGAAAGGCTCGTTGACGAGCCGAGCTGTATAAATAGTGGAAAGACGGGATTTTTTCATTCACTCGCCCCTCTCTCTCCTAGGACTCCCTCTCCCTTCTCTCTTCATTTTCGGCCCCACCGGTCGCCGGTTCGACGATCCGAGGCTACCATGACGCTCCTGGCGGAGTTCTCCACGCATCTACCAGAGCGGATCGTCAGGAAATCAGAGTTGAAAATCATCCCAAATTCAGGGTAAGCCCTTTTAGCCACATTTTGGCCTCATGGTAGTTATAGGAAATAATGTAGGTAGAAAAATATTGATGTTTAGTTCTGGCATATATTGGTTTCAAGGTATTTTGTAGGAAGCCCTGCGGGTATCGGGCTAGAGTTCAGTAGGGGCTTTTCAGAGTTAAGGTAAGGGATATATGCTATGCTAGGAAATTTCTAAATATTATGTAGTGTATTTATTTACGAAAATTATGTATTACAATATGGTGTGGCTTGAGTATACGTATGCATATGGGAGTATGTTTTATGAACCGTAGTTTCATGATTTTATGTATTTCAGTGCTATGATTATGTGAATTACAGTACCATGATTTTATGGATTTTATTACCATGATTATACGAATTACGAATATAGTATTATGATTATGTAATTCCAGTACTATGATTTACAGAGTTTAAAGCATGCCATGTTTTCTATTACCATAACATACAGAGTATACAACAGAGCATTTATAGAGTATATATATAGACAGTTATATAGAGGTAGCATCAAGATGCTACAGATACAGTATTTACAGAACAGAAAGAAAGCGTTATGGTAATTTTGAAAACATGATGAAAACATTGAAAGAGTATATATGAATATGTATATAGTATCAGACCCTGTTGGACCATACAGTTTACAGAGCACGGTACCATAGCTACATGCATCATACAGTTTACAGAGTGCAACGGCCTATTCAGATAATAGGTTGTAGGTCGATCGTATAGTGCCCTTGACGTGGACAGGCTCCCTATCAGATATGGGTAGAGGTGGGTAGATCGACCGAGGGAGTATAGTGATTTACCTGGTCAGCCAGCCAGTGTAGATCCCACCTACGGGCCGCACAACCCTGTCATGAGGGGTTAAATCATGACATACAGATATCCATAAGGGAAGCTTTACAACTATTATTATGTATATTATGATTTACAGAGACAAGGAAATTACTTATGTATGTTAGAAGTATTTTGAATATTAACTTAAATACAGATGTGTTGAATGTCATGAAATTGGTAATGAATATCATGATTTATACTGTACTTATAGATCCAGATGTACATGATTATATGGAAACGGATTTTTATGATATGATGACTCATTTGCCACATACTAGTAATAGCATATATCACCTTACTGAGCGTTGGCTCATCCCAGTTGATTTAACATTTTTCAGGTGATCCAAGTAGACGAGCAGATCAAGCTCGCAGGTAGAGGGGCGTTTGTAGTGCCCTGACAGTAAAGTGAGTATAGTGGAAGATTTTTGTTTACGCTAGCTAGCTGAGGGTATTTTTGGGAAAACAGTGTTATGTGTATATTTTGGGGAAAATGGTAGTACTCTGGTATTGGTTTTTGTATTGTGTATATACTTTCATATGGTTATGTCTATGAGATATGCTTCTTGTTGCTTAGGTTATTAATGTGGTATCAGAGTATGTTAATTATTACAATGAAAAAAAAAATCATGTTAATTAAGCAGGTCGTTACACACACTGTTCTGGATAGAAGTGTAGGGGGTCCAGCCGACTTCCTGCGTAGGTTGAAGTAAGGGTGTAGGACCTGCAACTTTGATGTGGATGCCTGCAGATGTGTTTGCAGGGGATGTTTTTTTTTTTTTTACTTTATTTGGGTTGATCGCCCTGGTTTAGTCCAGCCTTCGGGTCGCACAACCCGTGCCATAGGGGAAGTAAATGATGTGTTTGTCACAGGGAGTGTCTTGTATGTATATATGTTAATTTATGTTAATACGAATAATTAATTAGATAATTTCAAGGGCTTGCTGAGAAATGTGAGTGCCTTAGTAGCAGTAACGGTATTAGAGCAGAGAGAAGCTACTCTTATGAGCGGGTAATCTTCCCTATCCTCGGCTAATTGTGTGTGTGAGTGTAAAATAAGAATGTTTTCATAAATGTGTTTATTTGCTTAGTGAACTGATTATTTTCTGTACACTAAATGCATGCTGGCCACACACTGACATTAACTTAGTATTTCCCTTACTGAGTTGTGCCTCACCCCTACTTTACAAACTGTCTTTTCAGGGAATCTTAGAGATCGGGTCTAACAGGCTAGAGGAGCCAGGCTAGTGGTGTAAATTTTTTGTAGGTAGTGTGTAGATTGAGATTTTATTTTTTTTTAGTTTTATGGGATGTACTTATGTGAAAATGGATATATTTGTGTATAAAGATAGTTAGAACTCTGGTAATGTAATTTGAGGATTTTATATTTTATTTCCGCTGCGTATGTGAGTTTTATATTTGATGAATAAAGCATCAGGTACACTTACATCACTAAAGTAACACTCCGGACCCACGTGACTGGTCGGGGTCGTTACAATAGATGTGGTCAATTTCAACTTTTAAGAGTTGTTCTAAATGGTCATGAGACATTGAGACTTGAAAAAGAAAAAATAAAATTGCATTTACTTTATTTTTCAAAATACAATTTCATTTACTTTTAAGATAGTGGGAAAGTCGATCATCAATGAGAGAAAAGAGTATAGGAAGAGATGAAATCATAAATAATGTTAACATTACAAAAAATTTGGGAGCCTCAAAATTTTTGGGGCCTTATGCAAAATGCTCAATGGCCTTATGGTCAGGTCGGCCTTGACTTTAATTGTTCAGTGTGTTGACGTGTCCTGGTGGTCTGCGTGGCACTTGGCTTGCATATTTAACACGTCTCTTGTCGTTTTGGCTAACCTACATCACCACAGGGGCGATTTTGATTTGTAGTTGTTGGATTTCCTTCAAGCCGTGTTTGGATATGCAGTTATGGTTTTCTTGCAGGTTGTGTTTGGTTCTTGCAATTTCGTGGATTATGTATCCTGCAATTTGGATTCTGTGGATTTTCCTGTACTCGTGCAACTTGGTAAAGTGTGGTTGTGCAGGTTTTGATGCGATAGAGAGTTTCTCCCTCTTGATTGGTTTTGTTACTTGGGTTATTTCTTGTTTCAAATCTTCGATTGGCTTTTAGGCCCCTGGGTATGCCCAGGTTTATGTGTAACTTTTGTTACTTGTGTTGTTTAGAATTGGAGCTTACGTCTCCTTTGTTCTTGATGTAGGTGGCCTTTTTGGCTGGCCTTTTGATTGCATTGCTTTGCAATTGTGTTGAGAGCTTGACTTCCCCCTTCTTGGGTATGCCCAGTGTTTATTGTACATATTCATTTAATCAATATATTTATCCTTTACTGATAAATAAAAAAAAGAAAGTTTTCGGAAAGTAATAACGAAAATGGTTGACCCAATAGTAGATTTCACTAATTCATAAGTCGCTAATCCATTCTTCCTGGAAGGGAAGAAGAATAGTCATTTGACTTTGGCACATGAGGTGGCGGGTTTGTATTTTTCTAAAAATAAATATAATATGAAGCTCCCCTTTTTATAATAATAAGGTTCAACTCAATTCATTAAACATTCTTGCCAATTGATGCTTCAACTTGTGTACCGAGAGGATTGACCCTTTCATCACCAGATACTTGAACAAAAATTGCACCATCTTCCATCAAGGCATTCGCTAAAGGGGGTTGTTTGGCATGTATACTAATTACCTATATTAGGTTTTACCAGGATAACCTAGGTTGCTGCAATATGAACAGGATCACTCCTCACTTATGTGCAATGACATATTAAAATTCAAGTGATAATCTCTATCAAGTTGACTTGATCAACTATTAATATGATTAAAAATATAAAAAAAGTCAAACATTAATAAGGTATAGTCAAAATATTGTTTATAGATTTGGTATTTTTTTTTTCATTTTTCTTGATAACTATTGGAGTATAGCCTCTCACATTGCCAATATGGAATAGAAATTCAAGGAAGAAAAGCTCAAGGCAGAAAAGGAGGAAAAGAAGACTTAACTGTTATGGTTATTTTTGTTTGGTTCTTTATGTAGTATAAATATTACTAGACCTCTCTATTTTTACTTACTTGAAGATTTAATTCTTGTTCAATTTAGAGAATACACTCTCTGTCTTTCAGTTTCAGTTTTTTTCTTTGATTCATTGAATTCTTAACATGGAATCGGAGCAAATTTTTTGATTTCCTGATTCTTGCTTCCGCACATATATATTTTTTCCTTCTCTTCTTCCACATTCTGCTCTAGAATTTTCTACTCTATGATTCTGCATATTCTGCTAAATTCTGCTCTACAATTCTGCTTTAAAATTTTGCTATGGAATTTTCTTGAATTCTGCTCTACAATTTACTGTTCTCAAATTTTCTTGAAAATTTGTTGTTTCTTGCATCTTCTTTGAAAAATGGCTGATGCAAATCCTCTCAATTTTTTAGAATCCTCTTGTTTCCTAGATGATTCTCCTATAAATCCTTTAGATGATTCTTCTAGCCCATATTATCTTCATCCTAGTGATAATCCGGGTTCTCTCTTGGTCTCAGAAGTCTTTGTAGGAGACAACTACGTCGCTTGGAGTCGATCGATCGCTATGGCTCTATCTGTCGGGAACAAAGTAGCTTTCATTGACGGTTCGATTACTGCTCCTCCTACTAATTAGCGTATTCATCATACTACTTGGTTCCGTGCCAATAATTTGGTACTTTCTTGGCTCATGAATTCTATTTCTAAAGATATTAGAAATAATTTATTTTATGTAGCATCTGCTGTAGATCTCTGGAATGAGTTAAAAACAAGATATTTGAGAAGCGATGGCGCAAGGGTTTTTCATCTTGAAAAATCTCTAAGTACTATAACTCACGTTTCTTTATCAATTATTGAATACTTCAGTGCTTTCAAAACCTTATGGGATGAATATGTTAGCTACAGGCCATTCCCAACTTGCACTTGTGGAAAGATGACATCATGCACATGCAATCTTTTTTATTTCCTACTACTTTGACAGCAATTTGACTGTGTTAAAGTTCTTGGTTGGGTTAAATGGTTCCTATGCTTCAGTCAGGAGTCAATTACTTCTTGTTTTCCCATTGCCAAGCATGGCTAAAGTCTTTTTTTTATTGCTTCAAGAGGAAAGCCGAAGACAACTAACCAATTCTGTATGCCATGAAACCCATGCCTTGATAGTCAAACAGAATACTCAACCATTTTTTTAGTCAAAGTCCTCCAAAGATAAGTAGAAGAAATTTTTTTGTACTGCACTCACTGTGGATATAATGGACATACAATGGAAAAATGCTTCCAACTTCATGGTTATCCTCCTGATTGTACTGGACCTAAAGGAAAGCGAAATCTTCCTACTGCCCATGCTGCCATTTAAAATGGAGAGGTCTACATTCAAAACAGTAATGAGAATCAATGGTTTTCTTTAACTTCTTAAGAATTTACTAAACTACTAGCACTTGCAAATTCAAATCCATCCTCTACACCAGCTGTGAATCTTGTTACTTATCAATTCTATGGTAAACTACTACATTCTTGTTATTCAGTTTCTTCAACTTCACGGCATAATTTTTCTTGAATTTTGGATGTTGGTGCAACAAATCACATGATCTGTTCACCCCTCTTATATTCGTCTACACCCAAGCAAATTAATATTCATTAATGTGCCTAATGGTAACTCTGTCCTAACTACTCAAATTGGTAAATTCCTCAATATTTTTCTTTTCTTTTCTTAGTATTTTCGAAGTTCAAAATGATTCATACATTTTTGAATTATATATGAAATTAGCAACTCTGACTTCTCATACCACTTCACACTAAATTTCCAATTCACACCTTGAGAAATATTTATTGAAAACAATACGCCAATGGTTTAATCATGCATTTTCCCAAACAATTGCTCAACCACACAAGACCTAGTCTCCATCAACTTATCTTTATTTCTATATCAGCAGCATTACGTCCATTGAAAAATAGATGATAAAATAAAAAGGGAAATTCAGAATTCTGCAGGAAGCAGTCAACAAACGTTAGCTTCCTATTTACTTTGAATAATCAACTTAATTGTAAACTTCCTCATAAGAAATTGTCAATGCAAATTCAGGTATAAAATGCGAATGCAAGCATTGGAAGGAGATGAAAGCCTATGCTCTATAGCTAGCGCTCATATATAGTTTGCGGTTCTGTACCCATAGCTGTTTTGAACTTTTGATGCTGTCTTGCCTCTGCAACCGCGGCCGCCGCAAAAGGAGCGGGGCAGCGGACCGTCCCGCCACCGCTCCCACGGCCATGCGCAGCAGTACTGCGACTGCCAATCCACCTCCTCGACCAGCTTACGGCGACGTCAAAAAAGGCACAGGCTCCAAAAGCCGCGTCGCAAAAGATGGCGGACTGGTTATCTTGGGCGGCGTTGCTGGGGGTGCTAGTGGGCGAGGCGGCGGCGGAGGGTGCGGAGGCGGGGGAGGAGGAGGGTGCGGCGGCGGCGGAGGCGGCGGAGGAGGAGGAGGGTGCGGCGGCGGCGGCGGCGGCGGCGGGTGCTGATATGTGTTGTGGAGACCTTCAGAATTTTTGTGCGTACTGTAAGCAAGTAGAAGATGATAGATATGATGCTGAAGTGCTTGTATTGTTTGTATTTCAGGAAGAATAAAATGCAGATTTTAATAAAAACATTATATGTAGTTGTCTTATATAATGGCCATGCCGCCATGGGCATTGTGTTTCGACTTTTGAGTAATAATTATAAAAAATATAAATTAATAAATAAATAATATTTCCAAAATAACAAATATATATTTATAAAAAAATATTATTTTAGGATAGTTACAGATATTTATCAGATATTTTTAGAATATTTTTAAATAGTTATAGGAGCCTTTTAAAAAGAATTTTTAATAATGTAAATCCTTTTGTGTACAAAAATATCCTTACCTTTTGACAATTATATAAAAAATTCCAATACGAAACATTTTTATACTATATATAGAAATATGTGAATAAAAGTTTTGTAATTTTTTAAAAGTAGAATTAAAAATTTTAAGGAGAAATAAATTTGTATACTATATATATAGATATGTAATTTGTGTAAATTATTTTGTGTGTAAAAATATCAATATCTTTTGAAAGTAAAATCAAATATTTTTAAAAGAAGCAATTTTTATATTATAAAATAATTTAATCAAAATTCATTTATATGTTCGACTCACTTCTAAAAATGAGTAGCACTATGATTATTCCAAGTATAAGAGTTACGTCGTATAATAATTAGTCCAAATATGTCAAATCGTTTTCATGGGGAATGCAGATTAGTTTTAAACTAACGCGAAATAGATAAAGAAAATAGGAAAACAAATTTTACTGAACATGATTCAGATTCGGAATCTTAGATTTTTGAAAGTTTGTGATGGAATTGAAAAAACGCAAAACCTAAACTATGAACCTGGCATGCAAACCAACTAAACACTCACTAATTAAATATTCAAATAGAAAAATAAGGATAACTAAAATTAGATTCGACAAAGACCTAACAGTAATGAATAAATCGAACCTAATAATGACTCAACTAAATGAAAATAAATTAAGTTAAACGATGAATAAAATCAGACTAAATAAATAAACTAAACCCAACAATAGAAAGACTCAAACATTTCCTAAAGCAAAAAGTAACCAAATTTAGACTAATAAAAAAAATTGTCCAACAACTATTAACTCATAATCAAATACTTAACTTCAATATAATAACAAGGTAAACACAAGAATAAAAAGGTCCAACAAGCATCAACCCCTACGATGACCTTGCAATAAAATAAATAAATTGAGCTTAATAATATAAACAATCCAACAGAATTTAAAACAATGACCTTGCAATAAAATAAATAAATTGAGCTTAATAATATAAACAATCCAACAGAATTTAAATTCAATCAACTAAAAGAAGAGTAAACTGAATCTAATCACTTAAATAATCTAAGTAAGTGTTTAAACTGGAGAGAAAGAGAGGATAAACAAACATTAATCTAATAAATAGCACTTAATCTAAATAAGTTCTATTAAATAAATGTTAATCCCAGTTTTAAATGGAGCAAACTAAAAGCTTAGCAATAAAATAAAATAACTTAATGTTAAGACAACACAAGGAGAGAGAGAGAGAGAGAGAGAGAGAGAGAGAGAGATCAATGGAGTGGTGGAAATATGATCTGGAGAGAAAAGAGGAGCAGCTTGGCTCTCCACGCACAGCAGCAGCAAAGTGGCGCAGCACCCAAAAAACAGCAAACAGCCCCCCCAAAAGTGCTGCCAAAAACCCTAGCTTCACACCCCTTTTTTTTCCTTTTTTTTTTTTTACTTCTTTATCCTTTCATTTGCCCCCAAAGCTGCTAGCTCCTCACGCGGCCAGCACACGCACATACCACACTGCCAGCTCCCTTCTTTGTTTTTAATTTTTCATTTTTTTATCTTTCCAGCTTTCCTTAGTTGCTGCTTTTGGGTTTGCTTTAGCGCATGCAATAGCCTATCCTCCCAGCTTTCCTTGACTGCTGCTAGCCCAAAGAGTTGCCCATTTATTTAGCCTTGCATGTCCGGGTCACATCAAAGACCCGCCCACTCCTTTTTTTATTTTCCATTTGCTTTTCACACACTTCACTGCTAGCCCAGCGCACAAGCTCAATTTTGACCATACTGAAGCTTGCATCTCTCAAAACCAAAAATACGAAAGTTGTAGATCTCTTTCTTAGCTTTCCCCAAAATTTCGAATCGTCTCGATCAGAGCTTGGACGAAAAATCTATGCGCGAATTACAAATTGATGCCGGTTTTGACTTTTGAGAATTTTCTTGCGATAAAAAAAATTGCCAAAAATTCATAAATTGTTCAATGAAGCTCAGAAATTATAGATAAGGTACTTTGTTAAAATATTAAGAGTAATTAGACATTTAATTTAAAATATAAGCCCTAATACTCGGATTAAAATGCTTAATTACACAGTTTAAGCGCATAATCAATGTCTATAAATTATTTTTGAGATAAAAAAATTTTCATTATGTTAAAAAATAAATTAAACTAACAATATATATATAGGATTAATCGTTGTATAAAAAAATTATTTTTATAATAAAAGTAAAATAAAATATTCTTAAGAGAAATTAAATCCAATAAAAATTAAATAAAATTATATCTATAAAAATATTTTTTGAATAAATTAAATGTTTGAACCTAAAAGAAATAAATTACAAATAGTATAGATCATTTTATAAAAAAAAAATTATTATTATCTATTAAAAGTAAGATAAATTAAAAAAATATAGACACCAGAAATTTACGTGGTTTGGTCAAGATCAACCTACGTCTACAGAGCACACCACAATTCACTTAAAACCGCTGAGAAAGAAATACAATTCTCTCAGGTCTCTCTTCTCTCTTCCTCACACTCTCTTCTTCCTCTCATTTCTTCTCTGTTTTTTCATGTGTCCACAACCCCTCTATTTATAGTTAGCTTGGACTCGATCACAATAAATTACAATGAATTAGATTTGAGAAATTTCATTCATCAAAATTAAATGGCCCGGATAAAATCTCCAGCTTGCAACTCACGCGGTTTACAGCTTGCGTCTTCGGCTCCTAGTTCCAGCTACAACAATCTCCCACTTGGAGACGAAAAAATCTCCTCAACCAGTATTATGAATAAATGATGTGCTCAAAATATGTCTTCAGGCATGAAGACCAACTGAAATTGAATACAACTTTAGCTTCTCTGTAGTCACCACCTGTAAAGACCCGAAAAATTAAAATGATTAAAATAATAAGAAAAAAATAATCATAAATAAAATAATAAATGAACAGATAAAAAGAATAGTATGAAAAAAAATAATGAAATAAAATAAATTTAGATTAATTATAAATAAATAAATTAATTAAAAATTATTTAATTGAATTAATAAATAAATTAATCATTATTTAATTGAATTAATTAAATTAAATATAAGTTTATAAAAAGGTTATAATACTATAATGTTATAATATAGTATATTATATTTTATATATATATATATATATATATAAAGATATATAAAGTAAAAGAAGAAAGAAGAAGAAGAAGAAGAAGAAGTACAGAGCATGCTCCCCCTTGAATATTTCTTTCCTGCGCAGCCACCTCCATCTCCGTCTCTCTCTCCTTCTCTCAATTTCTCGACGAGTTTGCGGTGGATCGGGAAACAAAAGGTGCCGTTAGATTCCTAGTTCCGCCGCCGACATTTCTATTGGAGCTGATTTTTCATGGGAACGACTTAGACACTGTTCTTGGGGAAAGGTAATTTCCCTCATTTTCCCAATTTCGCTGTTAATATGTGATTAAATCGACGATCGGGTACCACCACGTGGTCCTAATCACGGTTGTCATCATTTTGGTGTAGGTAAACTTTCAATTGGGGTTTTCTAGGTCGTATTCCAAAGCGAGAGTAAGATTTAGGAAATTTGACAATTTAGGTATATTTGTGGGTATTATTATTTATTTATAGATTATGGTCCTAGGAAATATTTAAATGATATTTTATTCATGAATAATTTATTAGAACTAGGAATTTAATTTCAGGATTCAGGTAAGCACCACAGGTATCTTTTCGGGGTCCATGTTGGCATAGTGCAAGAAATCAGGGAAGGGGGGAATTTATATATTAAATCAAGTTTTTCATGAATTAAAAATGAATATATGTTATTTATGTATATAGGTTTTTATGTGGGTTTAAAATGCCAGTCATGAAATTTATGTTTTCTGAGTCTAGTATTGTTGATATAGTTATGTATATGTGAAAGTAAACGAATGAAAATGAAAAGAATTTTCTGATGAATTAAATAAGAAATGAAATGTATTTTGAGCATATAAATGTTAAATGTGGGTTAGCTTATTTTATGAGAAATGTGTATGAATTTTACTACTAAATTGTGTGACATGAGATTCTGTGCAAATATATGTTAAATGTATAAGATGCAGGCTAAGTAAGTAAGCAATGAGAATAAAATATGTTATGGACAATGTTGCCTGTATATGTTAAATGTAATCATGTAAAGGTACAACAGCTGAAAGCCGGGGTAGCAGATTCTAGTGCATTTCTATGTGGACTAAATGTTGCAAATTCTAGTGCATTTCTATGTGGACTAACTGTAGCAGATTCTAGCGCATTTCTATGTGGACTAACTGATGACGGCTAAAGAGCGGGTGTAGTACAAAGAAATGAAATGAAAATGTTATGAAATGAAATGGCAAAGAATGACAATGCAATTAAATGAAATGTGAAATGTGAATGATACAGGGAAAGAGTCACTTAAGTGTGAAACACAAGGAAATATTAAGTTATGAACATGAAAGAATGTGAATGATTGAATAACGATAGAAAGAATGATGTATTATGATATTAGAAGAATCTATGTATGTAAAACATGTTAGGATTGGACGAGGCATACTCTTCGCTTGAGGGCTTGCTGAGTAAGGCGAGTGCACTAGTAACTTCAGATGTGGCAGTAGCTGCATAACGCACTAGGGTAGAGGGAACCTACTTGTATGGGCGAGTAGAATTCCCTATCCTTAGGGCCTTTGCCGGTAAACTATTGTTGAATGCGTGAGTACGAGATTAAGTTAACACTTGAGGGCTTACTGAGTAAGGTGAGTACTCTGGTATGCTTCAGTAGTGACCTCCGGGTTACCGAAGCATCAGAGTAGAGGGGTGCTACTTGTATGGGCAGGTAATCACCCCCGTCCTTGGGTAATCTCGTGGGTAAACATTTACATGTGATTGTTAGGTTCAGAAAATGACTTTCTGTATTATGTTAATGATTTAAAAATATTATAAAATGATATGTATAATCTCATGATGGCCACACGCTGAGTTTCATATATTGTTTCTTCTCTTACTAAGATGTGTCTCACCCGAATATGAATTTATTTTTTTCAGGATTTCCTCGAGATCGAACTTTGAGAGCTTGAGGTTTTTATAGCATTATTAGGAAATAGAAAAAAAAAATAAAAGGGTATATTTTTATATTAATTTTGAGATGTATATGTTATGTTTTATGTTTTGTATTTTAAGTCTTCTAGATATTATGAAAGGTTGTGAAACATACTTGTATTATGAATATTGAATTGTTTTGGGAGTTATGTAGATTTATGGAAATGCAGGTGATAGATAATTTATTATAGATTATAGTTAGAATTAGTAAACTCTAGTATTATGTTATATAGAGATTATATTTATGTTTTCCGCTGCATATGTATGGAATTATGGAATGTCAGGATTTTATCAGGTATAATGCGCCGGACCTGGGTTTAAGGGTTCGGGGAGTTACACCACCTTAGTTAACATATCTGCCGAATTTCTGCTACTTTGAATTTTTTCAAGTGTCAACACGTCATCCTCTATCAGAGATCTAACGAAGTGATAATGTAATCCAATTTGTTTAGTTCTTGAATGAAATGCGGAGTTCTTTGCCAAATATATCGCACTTTGACTGTCAGTGTACAAAACATTCCTCTCCTACTTTAATCCAAGCTCCATTAACAAACTCTGAAGCCAAATCATCTCTTTACTGACTTCCGTCACTGCTACATACTCAGCTTCTGTAGTGGATAGAACAACAATCTTCTGTATCTGTAACATCCAACTAACAGCTGTTGTGCCAACAGTGAATATATCTGGTGGTGCTTCTGCAATGATTAATTTCACCTGCAAAATTAGCAACTACAAACCCTTGGATTTTCAGCATACATTAGACTTCCAACGGCTGAGGCGTATGATACCTTAGCCATGAAGTCTTTTTATTCATCTGTCTGGGGAGACTGATCCTTAGAGAGACAGAAGTGACCTACCAATGATGTATTTACAACTTTAGCGCTTCTCATGTTAAACCTCTATAAAACACGATTGATGTACTTTGACTGAGATAATCGCGACGTACCTTATTGCTTATCTCTAGAGATCCGCATCCCAAGAATCTGCTTTGCAGGACCCAAGTCTTTCATATCAAATTCCTCTGACAATTGCTGCTTCAATTTTCTGATCTCTTCTATATTTGATCCTGCGACTAGCATATCATCAACATATAAAAATAGGATAATATAGCTAGTACGATACCTCTTGAAGTAGCAACAATGGTCGGCATTGTTCTTCTGAAAATTGTTCCTCTGCATACAATTGTCAAATTTCTTATACCACTGCCTAGGAGCTTATTTGAGACCATACAAACTCTTCTTCAATTTCCATACAAGATTCTTTTTACCTTTAATTGAGAAACCTTCTGGTTGTTGCATATAAATTTCCTCATCAAAATCACTATGAAGAAATGTCGTCTTCATGTCCAACTGCTCAAGATGTAAACCCTATGAGGCAACAATACTCAAAGCAGATCTGATGGTTGTCAGCTTGACAACTGGTGCTAAAATATCAATGTAGTCAATTTCTTCCTTCTGTTCGAAACTTTTGATTACTAACCGAGCTTTATACCTTTTGGATCCATCATGCTCTTCTTTGATCCTGTACACCCATTTGTTGTGAAGATTCTTCTTACCATTGGGCAACTTAGTTAGTTCCCATGTTTTGTTGGAGTTAAAAGACTTCATCTCGTCTTTCATTGCAAGCTCGCACTTGCTCGAATCACCTGCCGGACGTACTTCAACATAGTATTCAGGTTCTTCTCCATTTTGTAAGAAGTAAATGATTCACATACCTCCTATTTGGTACATGCTGCCGAGAAGATCTCCTCAGCTCTGGTGCTGGAGTAGAAGGTGGTCGTGCAACAATCTGCTCCACATGTTCCTCTGCCTGAGGATTCTCGGTATTCAACTGAGGATTCTCGGTGTTCCACTTACGTGTCCTTACACCTTCTAAAACATCATCTATATCTACAAAGGTTGTTTTAGATTCTGTTGATTCTTTTGTGTGTCTATATTTGTACATCACCTTTTCATCAAAAGTCACATCTCTGCTTCTGATCACCTTTTTGTTTTCATCATATCAAATGTGATACCCATATTCATCTCCACCATAACCGATGAAAGTGCACTTCCGGGATTTCAGATCTAGCTTATTCCTGACATGATCATTGATATGTACATATGCAACCCAACCAAAAATTTTCAAATGTGAAAGTCTTACCTCTTTATTACTCCATACTTTTTCTAGTAGATTATAGTCCAATGGTACTGATGGACTCCTGTTAATCAAATAAGCTGTTGTGTTGACTGCTTCTTCCCAAAACATCTTTGGTAAGCCTGACTGCATATGCATGCTTCTGGCTTTTTCTGTCAACGTTCTGCTCATCTGCTCTGTTACGCCGTTGTGTTGAGGCGTACCTGACACAGTTCTTTCCATTCTGATACCATGCTCATGGCAGAATTTCTTGAACTCGGTGTCAACATACTCACCACCGTTATCTGTTCTCAGCTTCTTGAGTTTCAAAATAGTTTCGTTTTCTACCATTGCTTTCCAATTTTTAAAAGCATCAAAAGTATCAAATTTATATTTTAGGAAGTAAAAGCAATGCTTCCCACCTGTGGATGAAATGGTTGTTGGTCCCCATACATCCGAATGGACTAGCTCAAGTCTCTCTTTCTTTGGGGTACTGATGTTTGTCTAAAAATTGACCCTCTTCTGTTTCCCAAATATGTAATCCTCACATGTGTCAATCTTCACCGACTATAAATCACTCAATATACCCTTTGAGTGCATCACCCTAAGTCCCTTCTCACTCAGGTGTCCGAGTTGTTGATGTCATATGTTGCTATCATTATTTCCTGTAGCAACTGTAATAGACATGTGTAATAACTTGAAAAAAAAAATTAAAAAAATTTAATTCATTAAAATTATTTATCAATTAATTAGTTAAACATTATTACATTAATGTATTAAATAAAAAAATAAAAAGAAATAGCATGAAAAAAAAGTTAAGAGTAATTATTAATTAATTAATTAGTTAATTAAATATTATTAAATTGAATTAATTAAGTTAAGTAAAACGGTGGTTATATATATGTATATATATATATATATATATGTATATATGTATATGTATATATATGAATATATAAGGATAATATATATACAAGTATATAATATGATATGATATTTTTATAATATATAATAAAAAAAAAGGGGGGGGGGGTGAAAGGATAAAGAAGCTGAGAAGCTTGTGCAGATTGAATTGCAGAGAGAGTTCATGCGCTCTCTCTCGTCGCCTCCTCTGTTCTCCTCCTCTCTCTCCTCGATTTCGTTAGCCTAACGAGTGCCGATTGGAAAACGGAAGGTAATCTCGTGGGTTAAATCTCTTTCATGTGTTTGGTTAGGATAAGAGAATGATCATTTCAGTGTTTAGGATAACGTTTTGCAAATGTTATTAAAATGATGTTTATAAACCTCATGTTATCCACACGTTATTTTAATATATTGTTTCTTTCCTTACTGAGATGTGTCTCGCCCGAATATAATTGCATCTTTTTTAGGATTTCCTTGAGATCGAGCTTAGAGAGCTCGATGTTTTATAGCATTTTTGGGAAATAGAAAGATAAAAGGGTATAATTTTATGTTAATTTTGAGATGTATAAATTTATGTTTTATGTTCTATGTTTTAAGTCTTTTGAGAAATGGATGCTTGTGAATACTAGAAGTGTAGATTATGTTTTGGAGATATGTATATATGTGAATACAGGTGGATGTATGGTTTATTATGGTGTGTAGATAGATTGGTATAATGTTTTTGGAAGATTATATTTATGTTTTCTGCTACATACATGATATTAATATGTGGATTATCAAGTAAATGAATGGATTAGTAGCTCTCCGGGCCTACGTATGGGGTTGGGGCGTTACAACATGCATGCATTAGGAGTTACACAAAGAGTACCACTTTTCTTACCTTATACAATCGTCAGTGCACCCTTCAAAATCTTCTATTCATCACCAATGAAAGTTGTGTTATATCCTTCATCTGCCAGTTGACCGACTGAGATCAAAGTTTTCCTCAAGTTTGGAATATATCTGACATCTCTCCGTTTCCATACTGACCCATTCATTTTGATCTTCACTGTCCCTTTGCCGGCAATGTTGTAAGGTTGATCATTGCCAAGATATACTTTATCGAAATTACCTAATGTATACTCCTCTAGGTAATCTCTGCTGCAAGTGGCATGAAATGAAGCTTTAGAGTCTAACACCTAAGACTCCTTTTTGCTCTCCAAATAGCAGATCAACATATCATCTTTTTTCTGAAGCAACATTTGCTTCTGTCTTTGCCCTCGTCCGATATTCTTTCTTCAAACTTTTTCACTAATTCTTGTAATGACCACTTTTTCCACAGTTTCAGCACTCAATAATTTTTGTACTCTGGGAACCTGTGTCTTGAGAACCTCTGGAATTTCTGGATTTAGACTGCTTGGGCCTAGATTTGCCGTGGTTGTTTGATCGTCCATGTCTGCTTACTCTGCCTCGACTTTCCATGTCCATGGCTGAACTCGAAGTGGAGCAATGGTTTGACTGCATTCTGATTTCTTCCGTCAAAATCATGCTGACAGCCTCATCGTATACATGTTTTGATTTCCTTGCGGAGCTACTAATTGGAGTAACAACACCATTCCAACTTTCGAGCAGCTAACTGAGAATCAGTAGGGCACGAATCTCACTATCAAATGTAATCTCGATAGAGGAGAGTTGATCGGACAACTCGTTGAAATTATTCAAATGTTTGCTAAAACTTTCACCTGCAGACATCACTACAAAAAAAAAAAGATTAATAGTGACAAATTTATATTAGTCGCTATACCCGTCGTTACTAATACTTATTAGTGACGGATTAAAATCGTCACTAAAAACCTAAGCCCATCACTATAGTTTCTACACCAGATCGACCAAGAATTGTCACTAAAACCATAGTATTAGTGACGGTTTTAAAATCGTCATTATTGCTCTATTATTAGTGACAGTCGTGAAACCGTCACTAATGCTCTATTATTAGTGATGGTTTTAAAATCGTCACTATTGCTCTATTATTAGTGACGATTTTAAAACCGTCACTTTTACTCTAGTATCAGTGATGATTGTTAAGCTGTCAGTAATGCTTTAGTATTAGTGACGGTTTTAGAATCGTCACTATTGCTCTACAGAGCTAATAATATTAATGACGGTTTGAATTCCTTCACTATTTTAAAAGGGGTATTAGTGACGATTTTGAAACCGTCACTAATACTTAAATTGGATAATTATTAGTGAAATTAATTTTGTTTCCAATTATTAATTTCTCTAAAAATCTTCAATTAAATTACATTTTCTTATACATTCATAATTGCAATAAAATTCATAAATTATTAAAAATTCTAATTCAAATTAAATTACAAATATGTTATACAAATTCAAATTAAAATACAAATATATTATATAAATTCAAATTTAAATACAAATACATTATATAAATTCAAATTCAAATACGTCTCATTTGTTTAGATAACAAAGAAAGTGAAAAGCTGCATCCGTAGTGCATGACATCGTCCTAACGTCGTCATAGTTGTAAACCCTACAAATTAATTAAGAAAGTTAAAAAAATTAATATACGCTTTTTGAAAAATTTTGGCAGCATTTCTCCTATAAATATGACATTTTCCATAGAGATACTCCAAACCTAGGTGTTTACGATAAATAGTTCACAATAATCCAACTAGTAATTAATTTTGCGAGTGCACAGAGGCTTCATATAATAAGCATTAAATAATGTAACGTGTTCATGCATCCCATAAAACACATATATCAGAATATAGTGGATTATCCCCATAAACAATATTTCATAGAGTAGACATAGTTGGTATGAGATTTACTATGAAATGAAAATCCCAAGAAAGAGAGTTCCTCTTCAAAGAAAAGAAAGAGATGATACGTGCATTTTGAAGAGTGGAAATCTTAAGAAGATGAAATATCATCTACTCCAACGACTGTAACCAGGCTAAGCATCTTCCCAAAATCAAACCCTATTACCATTAGCTACTCTAAAATGAGTAGGAGGAAGGAACCAACAAGCAAAATGGGAAACAAATTTCTACAGACTTGCATGGGAAACAATGCCACTTCCTCTAGTGTTCCATCCATTTTGATGGACCCTATATTACTTTTAATCTCCTTTTTTGGCAATTAACAATTAATTTTTGGTTGTACATAAATTAAACTTAAACCTTGAAACATAAATAACAGACTTCAACCAAAATTGGCATAACCACCAAGCAAGCAAGAAATCAACGAAAAATTATATCACATAGTCCAAAATTGGTCTCATGAATTTTTCTTTCCTTTCCCTAAAATTTTTAACAAATTTTCGGCAGCATACCGTCTATAAATAGAACATTTCCCAAACCTACAAGTCACAAAAGCATGCAATTCATAATATTTTTGCATCATACACATGTCATTTAGATCAAGACATGCAACAACCTAAAAGTATCTACCAGCAGGCAATACACATCATTGCATCAACCAAGGTATGTGTGGCGTTCCAATCAAGCATGCAGTCCTAATGTCCACTACCAGCATGCAGTTCACAAGATATGCCAATCCAAGCATGCAATCTAGAAGTTAAATCATGTATTAAACTGAAGTTAGATATATACCCATCTCTAACTGCAATGAGGTTATGGATGACAGAGAAGGACGACGAGGCCATGGATGGTGGTGGTTGCATCAACGATTCTTTATCTAGTTTACCCGGAGTTTCTTTTCACAATTAATTTGAAATGCGATAAGCTTGCCCATGTAGACAAAATGAATTTTAGCCTTTCATCTGATAATTTGTCGCTTATAGTTAAGGTATGATTTAAATATTAATTTTATTTCTCTTGAATCTTGCCTTATGGATGCAATGACTGCAAGAAGAGCATCAAGATTCAAGTGAAATAAAATTAATATTTAAATCATACCTTAACTATAAGCGACAACCTATCAGATGAAAGGCTAAAATTCATTTTGTCTACATGGGCAGGCTTATCGCAATTCAAATCAATTTTGAAAAGAAATTCCGGGTAAACTAGATAAAGCCCCTCTATTCATTGTATACACACTGCAAATGATATGCCCACTATAAAAAATAGAAGTTATCAAAAATAGACCTAAAAGTTAATTAACAAACCCTAGCCAATCCACCCTAAACATATGTGAACCACCAATATGGATAATCTTTAAAATCAAGCAAAACTAGTATAGAAAACAACTCAACTAGTCAATCCTTAAAAGAAGGTCTGCTTGTGTCCCAAATCATAATTTGATTGTTTGACGAACTCGAAAAGGGTTCCTAGATTCCCATCTGCTTCTAATAACAAACTAAATGTAATTAATAAAATTTATTTTCAAAATTGTTTTCTAATTTTTTAACATTTATATGAAAATATTGAAAATTAAACAAAAGTGGTTTTTTCAATTTTTTAACATTTACTTGTTCGGACATGGCAAATGTTTTTACTCATCCTTTCAAAAATATTTTAACATTAAATGACTAATCCTATCTTTTATTTTTGTTTGGAAAAATTTTAACACAATTTCGGCAGCATGTCGTCTATAAATTGGACGTTTTCCCATAAAACCTGCACCTGATAGTTTCAAATAGGGCATTTATAAGAAGTTGAAGGCACACGAGAACCTATGTCCACTACCAGCATGCAATACACATCAACTGTATCCTCCATGCAAGAGACATTCTAGACTAGCATGCAATCATGTATCATATTCACGATAGTAATACATGCCAACCATGTAACACCCTAACCCCGAGGGGCCTAAGATATTAACTTTTTACTATTGATTTACAGCGGAAGCAAATAAACTCAATTATTATTAAATCAGAGCACTAATTATCCATATTACAATCATTTATTTCAAAAGAAGAAAAATTACATGAGCATAAATATCTAGCATCATACTAATATTTCTAAACAATCTTTATATTTCTATCCCCACTTGCATGCTTGCTAAGCCTGATTTCCAACATGCTCTTTAGAGTTATCTGAAATAAAAATATGATTAGAGTGAGACGACGCTCAGTAAGTAAATAAGATTATTATTAGTGTGTGGCCAAAATGAGTTTTTTAAAAATTTCTTAAAACAATATTTAACATTATAACTTCAAAACTGTCTCTAAAATAAATATAAATTTAAAAATTTCTACATAAAACTCTTACCATCAACTATAACAGTAAAATTTTATAATCATATATTATAACTGTTAAATTAAACTTTTAACTTTAAAACTATATAAATATTTAATGATAAATATACATATACTTTTCCTTATACGTTTTCTTTAGATCGTCATTTAAGCACTAAAATGATCATTTTCATGCAAACTTATACTTTTCCTTCAAATCATCAGTAACTTTGTACACGTAATTAAATATGTATAAACATATATTGTAAAAACCACCCTTAGGCTTGTTTGCTGTAAGTCATGTTTACCCCCATGACTGGGTTGTGCGGTCCGAAAACTGGACTTAGCTGACTGGCCGACCAAACTAAATCAACGTACATAAACTTTAAGTGAGATTTTCCTTATTAAGTCCTGATCCGGAACCAGGTGTGCACTCAGGAGAAATCCACTAACATAAATAACCACTCTGTAAACAGTGTGGGTGCACTCTGATCCGTATAAACTTTAAACTACAGTACTGAGCATCTGTAACTTTGAACTTTCGTTGCCATAAGGGGTTTTAAAATCATCTTATTATAATTTATGCAATTTAAAATAATATCGTGAAAATCTCATCTTTACTTATATTTTCATAAAAAATGTAACGTAAAAATAAACTCATGCCACACAATTTTTGTGTTAAAAATATATATAATTTTATTTTTGAATAGAAATAAATGCTGAAAATTTACCCGAGAAGATTAGAACATTTCTTAACCCAAAAATAGATGCAAGTATATTAAAGATAGAACTGGTATAATTAAATATGCGTAAAAATAAACTCATGAAAATTTTGTGGAACTAATTAACATAATTGAAATTTACTTATAAAATAAATTCTGGTATGAATTTTAAATAAAAAAAAACTAACATAATCAAAAGTTACTTACCTTCTTCCTTACGAACACTGTAACTATCTCTAAGAAATGAGATCGGAAAGAGTGGGTGATTGAAAACTTACTCAAAAATTCTCTCTCCACCACAATTTCTTTCACTCACTAATTCTTCTCTTCCTTGGAAAATTGTTGTGAAAAATGAAGGTTGAGAGCTCCATATTTATAGGAAAATTTTGGGGAAGAAATGAAATTTATAAAAGTGTGGGGAGATGGGTGAAATTATAATTTTTAAAAATTAAAGAATGGGCAAGGGATGGGTAAGGTATGAGTTGAGTATGGGATGGGGATAGATGCCATGTGGAAGTGCTTGCCACCATTCCCATTAAATAAATTTTTAATTAATCACTTACCTAATTAATTAATCAATTAATTAATTAATTATTTTATTATTTTTCTTAATCATTATTATCATTATTATTATCATTGCATCTTGTTTTCTTTTCTTAGTATTTTCGAAGTTCAAAATGATTCATACATTTTTGAATTATATATGAAATTAGCAACTCTGACTTCTCATACCACTTCACACTAAATTTCCAATTCACACCTTGAGAAATATTTATTGAAAACAATACGCCAATGGTTTAATCATGCATTTTCCCAAACAATTGCTCAACCACACAAGACCTAGTCTCCATCAACTTATCTTTATTTCTATATCAGCAGCATTACGTCCATTGAAAAATAGATGATGAAATAAAAAGGGAAATTCAGAATTCTGCAGGAAGCAAAAGTCAACAAACGTTAGCTTCCCATTTACTTTGAATAATCAACTTAATTGTAAACTTCCTCATAAGAAATTGTCAATGCAAATTCAGGTATAAAATGCGAATGCAAGCATTGGAAGGAGATGAAAGCCTATGCTCTATAGCTAGCGCTCATATATAGTTTGCGGTTCTGTACCCATAGCTGTTTTGAACTTTTGATGCTGTCTTGCCTCTGCAACCGCGGCCGCCGCAAAAGGAGCGGGGCAGCGGACCGTCCCGCCACCGCTCCCACGGCCATGCGCAGCAGTACTGCGACTGCCAATCCACCTCCTCGACCAGCTTACGGCGACGTCAAAAAAGGCACAGGCTCCAAAAGCCGCGTCGCAAAAGATGGCGGACTGGTTATCTTGGGCGGCGTTGCTGGGGGTGCTAGTGGGCGAGGCGGCGGCGGAGGGTGCGGAGGCGGGGGAGGAGGAGGGTGCGGCGGCGGCGGAGGCGGCGGAGGAGGAGGAGGGTGCGGCGGCGGCGGCGGCGGCGGCGGGTGCTGATATGTGTTGTGGAGACCTTCAGAATTTTTGTGCGTACTGTAAGCAAGTAGAAGATGATAGATATGATGCTGAAGTGCTTGTATTGTTTGTATTTCAGGAAGAATAAAATGCAGATTTTAATAAAAACATTATATGTAGTTGTCTTATATAATGGCCATGCCGCCATGGGCATTGTGTTTCGACTTTTGAGGAATAATTATAAAAAATATAAATTAATAAATAAATAATATTTCCAAAATAACAAATATATATTTATAAAAAAATATTATTTTAGGATAGTTACAGATATTTATCAGATATTTTTAGAATATTTTTAAATAGTTATAGGAGCCTTTTAAAAAGAATTTTTAATAATGTAAATCCTTTTGTGTACAAAAATATCCTTACCTTTTGACAATTATATAAAAAATTCCAATACGAAACATTTTTATACTATATATAGAAATATGTGAATAAAAGTTTTGTAATTTTTTAAAAGTAGAATTAAAAATTTTAAGGAGAAATAAATTTGTATACTATATATATAGATATGTAATTTGTGTAAATTATTTTGTGTGTAAAAATATCAATATCTTTTGAAAGTAAAATCAAATATTTTTAAAAGAAGCAATTTTTATATTATAAAATAATTTAATCAAAATTCATTTATATGTTCGACTCACTTCTAAAAATGAGTAGCACTATGATTATTCCAAGTATAAGAGTTACGTCGTATAATAATTAGTCCAAATATGTCAAATCGTTTTCATGGGGAATGCAGATTAGTTTTAAACTAACGCGAAATAGATAAAGAAAATAGGAAAACAAATTTTACTGAACATGATTCAGATTCGGAATCTTAGATTTTTGAAAGTTTGTGATGGAATTGAAAAAACGCAAAACCTAAACTATGAACCTGGCATGCAAACCAACTAAACACTCACTAATTAAATATTCAAATAGAAAAATAAGGATAACTAAAATTAGATTCGACAAAGACCTAACAGTAATGAATAAATCGAACCTAATAATGACTCAACTAAATGAAAATAAATTAAGTTAAACGATGAATAAAATCAGACTAAATAAATAAACTAAACCCAACAATAGAAAGACTCAAACATTTCCTAAAGCAAAAAGTAACCAAATTTAGACTAATAAAAAAAATTGTCCAACAACTATTAACTCATAATCAAATACTTAACTTCAATATAATAACAAGGTAAACACAAGAATAAAAAGGTCCAACAAGCATCAACCCCTACAATGACCTTGCAATAAAATAAATAAATTGAGCTTAATAATATAAACAATCCAACAGAATTTAAATTCAATCAACTAAAAGAAGAGTAAACTGAATCTAATCACTTAAATAATCTAAGTAAGTGTTTAAACTGGAGAGAAAGAGAGGATAAACAAACATTAATCTAATAAATAGCACTTAATCTAAATAAGTTCTATTAAATAAATGTTAATCCCAGTTTTAAATGGAGCAAACTAAAAGCTTAGCAATAAAATAAAATAACTTAATGTTAAGACAACACAAGGAGAGAGAGAGAGAGAGAGAGAGAGAGAGAGAGAGATCAATGGAGTGGTGGAAATATGATCTGGAGAGAAAAGAGGAGCAGCTTGGCTCTCCACGCACAGCAGCAGCAAAGTGGCGCAGCACCCAAAAAACAGCAAACAGCCCCCCCAAAAGTGCTGCCAAAAACCCTAGCTTCACACCCCTTTTTTTTCCTTTTTTTTTTTACTTCTTTATCCTTTCATTTGCCCCCAAAGCTGCTAGCTCCTCACGCGGCCAGCACACGCACATACCACACTGCCAGCTCCCTTCTTTGTTTTTAATTTTTCATTTTTTTTTATCTTTCCATCCTTCCAGCTTTCCTTAGTTGCTGCTAGCCCAAAGAGTTGCCTATTTATTTAGCCTTGCATGGCCGGGTCACATCAAAGACCCGGCCCACTCCTTTTTTTATTTTCCATTTGCTTTTCACACGCTTCACTGCTAGCCCAGCGCACAAGCTCAATTTTGACCATACTGAAGCCTGCATCTATCAAAACCAAAAATACGAAAGTTGTAGATCTCTTTCTTAGCTTTCCCCAAAATTTCGAATCGTCTCGATCAGAGCTTAGACGAAAAATCTATGCACGAATTACGAACTGATGCCGATTTTGACTCTCGAGAATTTTCTTGTGATAAAAAAAATTACCAAAAATTCATAAATTGTTCAATGAAGCTCAGAAATTATAGATAGGGTACTTTGTTAAAATATTGAAAGTAATTAGGCATTTAATTTAAAATATAAGCCCTAATGCTCGGATTAAAATGCTTAATTACACAGTTTAAGCGCGTAATCAATGTCTATAGATTATTTAATTGAATTAATTAAATTAAATATAAGTTTATAAAAAGGTTATAATACTATAATGTTATAATATAGTATATTATATTATATATATATATATATATATAAATATATATAAAGTAAAAGAAGAAAGAAGAAGAAGAAGAAGAAGTACAGAGCATGCTCCCCCTTGAATATTTCTTTCCTGCGCAGCCACCTCCATCTCCGTCTCTCTCTCCTTCTCTCAATTTCTCGACGAGTTTGCGGCGGATCGGGAAACAAAAGGTGCCGTTAGATTCCTGGTTCCGCTGCCGACATTTCTACTGGAGCTGATTTTTCATGGGAACGACTTAGACACTGTTCTTGGGGAAAGGTAATTTCCCTCATTTTCCCAATTTCGCAGTTAATATGTGATTAAATCGACGATCGAGTACCACCACGTGGTCCTAATCACAGTTGTCATCATTTTGGTGTAGGTAAACTTTCAATTGGGGTTTTCTAGGCCGTATTCCAAAGCGAGAGTGAGATTTAGGAAATTTGGTAATTTAGGTATATTTGCGGGTATTATTATTTATTTATGGATTATGGTCCTAGGAAATATTTAAATAATATTTTATTCATGAATAATTTATTAGAACTAGGAATTTAATTTCAGGATTCGGGTAAGCACCACAGGTATCTTTTCGGGATCCCTGTTGGCATAGTGCAAGAAATTAGGGAAGGGGGGAATTTATATATTAAATCAGGTTTTTCATGAATTAAAAATAAATATATGTTATTTATGTATATAGGTTTTTATGTGGGTTTAAAATGTCAGTCATGAAATTTATGTTTTCTGAGTCTAGTATTGTCGATATAGTTATGTATATGTGAAAGTAAACGAATGAAAGTGAAAAGAATTTTCTGATGAATTAAATAAGAAATGAAATGTATTTTGAGCATATAAATGTTAAATGTGGGTTAGCTTATTTTATGAGAAATGTGTATGAATTTTACTACTAAATTGTGTGACATGAGATTCTGTGCAAATATATGTTAAATGTATAAGATGCAGGCTAAGTAAGTAAGCAAATGAGAATAAAATATGATATGAACAATGTTGACTGTGTATGTTAAAAGTAATCATGTAAAGGTACAACAGCTGAAAGCCGGGGTAGCAGATTCTAGTGCATTTCTATGTGGACTAAATGTTGCAAATTCTAGTGCATTTCTATGTGGACTAACTGTAGCAGATTCTAGCGCATTTCTATGTGGACTAACTGATGACGGCTAAAGAGCGGGTGTAGTACAAAGAAATGAAATGAAAATGTTATGAAATGAAATGGCAAAGAATGACAATGCAATTAAATGAAATGTGAAATGTGAAATGTGAATGATACAGGGAAAGAGTCACTTAAAGTGAAACACAAGGAAATATTAAGTTATGAACATGAAAGAATGTGAATGATTGAATAACGATAGAAAGAATGATGTATTATGATATTAGAAGAATCTATGTATGTAAAACATGTTAGGATTGGGCGAGGCATACTCTTCGCTTGAGGGCTTGCTGAGTAAGGCGAGTACACTAGTAACTTCAGATGTGGCAGTAGCTGCATAACGCACTAGGGCAGAGGGAACCTACTTGTATGGGCTGGTAGAATTCCCTATCCTTAGGGCCTTTGCCTGTAAACTATTGTTGAATGCGTGAGTACGAGATTAAGTTAACACTTGAGAGCTTACTGAGTAAGGTGAGTGCTCTGGTATGCTTCAGTAGTGACCTCCGGGTTACCGAAGTATCAGAGTAGAGGGGTGCTACTTGTATGGGCGGGTAATCACCCCCGTCCTTGGGTAATCTCGTGGGTAAACATTTACATGTGATTGTTAGGTTCAGAAAATGACTTTCTGTATTATGCTAATGATTTAAAAATATTATAAAATGATATGTATAATCTCATGATGGCCACACGCTGAGTTTCATATATTGTTTCTTCTCTTACTAAGATGTGTCTCACCCGAATATGAATTTATTTTTTTTCAGGATTTCCTCGAGATCGAGCTTTGAGAGCTTGAGGTTTTTATAGCATTATTGGGAAATAGAAAAAAAAATAAAAGGGTATATTTTTATATTAATTTTGAGATGTATATGTTATGTTTTATGTTTTGTATTTTAAGTCTTCTAGATATTATGAAAGGTTGTGAAACATACTTGTATTATGAATATTGAATTGTTTTGGGAGTTATGTAGATTTATGGAAATGCAGGTGATAGATGATTTATTATAGATTATAGTTAGAATTAGTAAACTCTAGTATTATGTTATATAGAGATTATATTTATGTTTTCCGTTGCATATGTATGGAATTATGGAATGTCAGGATTTTATCAGGTATAATGCGCCGGTCCTGGGTTTAAGGGTTCGGGGAGTTACACCACCTTAGTTAACATATCTGCCGGATTTCTGCTACTTTGAATTTTTTCAAGTGTCAACACATCATCCTCTATTAGAGATCTAACTAGGCCTGGCAAAACGGGCGGGAGGGTCGGGTTTGGGCGGGTCACTAACCGGCCGGGTCATAAACGGGCGGGTCATAAACGGGTCAATGTTAAATGGATCACACACATGTCAACCCTAACCCGCCCATTTAATAAACGGGCGGGTAACGGGTCACCCGTTTAAAAATATATATATTTTTTATTTTAAAATTTTTAAAATTTTCATATAAAATGACATTTTTTTTATAAAAAAAAACTGCATTTTATTTATTAATTTCTAAATGAAAAGAACATAAAATGTAAAAAACAATACATCCCTTTAATGAATACAATTTTTTTAAAAATGTAAAATTAAAAAAAACACGCACACCTCTAAAAATATTAAATATGCATAATACATGCATAAAATATTTATATATAAATCTAAATTTAAATGAGTCCCGTAATATTTACATATAGAGCTAAATGTAAAATATTTAATAAGTTCATTCATCATTCATATTTTTTTAATTCATGCATTATGCATAACACATGAATCAAATATTCAAGTCCCACAATCAAAACATAATCTTAAAAAATATAACAGTTAAATATTTAGAAACAAAACCAAATTTAAATGAGTTCCATAAAAATTCACAAGATTACAATTTTCAAAAGATAATAAAAAAACTTAATTAGCCATGATTGTTTGTCGAAGCTTCTCCCAAATCATTAATCAAAAGATTTTCAAATTTGACTTCTAATTGTTCAGCTTCTTCTCTTTCTTCACTTGGATCCACTGCAATGACAAGATAAATAGATAATAAATAAGAAACAATAACAATTGACAAAGGATATGAAAGTAAATAAAATGTAAGTATTGAAATTATTGAAATAATATTGGAAAAACTCAAAAAAAAAAAAAAAATGCATACTTGCGTAACCAAACAACCAATTTCGAGTTGTTATCAATGCTCCTGCATTTTCCGGCAAAAGTGATCTTCGATATTTGTTAAGAACCTGAGCTCCAATGCTGAATGCAGATTCTGATGCAACGCTTGTGATAGGAATAGTAAGTACATCACGCGCCATAAGAGATAAATCAGGATATCGAAATCGATTATCTTTCCAATACCGCAATATATCCATTTCAGCATGTTCCACACGATTTAGCCTAGGCTCTTCCAAATATAAATCTAATTGAGATTTTTCTGTAGTAGCACAATATTGGCTTTCATAAAATTCAAATTCCTGTCATATATTAGAATAGAAAAACAAACAATATAAATATAACAGCTAAAAATAATATATAAAGTAAGAAATGACAAATTAGAAAATATAAATGAAGTTACCGAAAGCTCATCTCTAATGAGATTGTCACTACCACCAGTACCCCCAGTAGATGAAGTAGTAGATTCCAAAGAAGATTTTGATTTGTTTGCATAATCTTGGAATAGAGAGTACAACTTTTGACGAAGGAGATTTAGCTTTTGCCGAGAAGTGGATGAATCAATCTTTGAGTAACAAAACTCGACAAATTGAAGCTTGTAACGAGGATCAAGAACAATTGCAAATGCCAAAACAACACTATAACACTTCCAATATTTATCGAACTTCTCTTTCATTTTTGCAGCCATACCATTAACAATGCAGTCCGGATTTTCCATTGTTTCAAGTAAATGCAATTGAATTTTCCATATATTTGAAAAATACAAATTAGATGTAGGATAATCCGAACCCGAGAAGAGTTTTGTCATGTCGTAAAATGGCTTCAAGAAATTGCAAATGACCTCAGCTCTATTCCACTCTTCATTTGACGGACAATACTTATAATTTGCATCAAGTAAAGCATAATGAATTAAAGCCCGTCGATATATGAGTGCACTTTCTATCATCATGAAAGTTGAATTCCACCTAGTTGGTACATCCAAGTGCAAACTGATTGAAGCAAGTATACCAACTCGTTTAATGCACTCTTCAAACTTAAGTTTTCTTCCTTCTGAACCCTTAATGTACTTGACACTTTCTCTAATGTTATACACAACACGTTCAATCACTTTTAAGCCTTCTTGAACAATAAGATTCAAAATATGAGCACAACACCTTACATGAAAATATTCACCGCCACTTACTAAAGGTGCTTGCAAAGACAATTGACTTGAAAGAATATCTTGCATACTATCATTAGCAGTTGCATTATCCAACGTGATGGAAAATATCTTGCTATCAATACCCCATTCCTTCAATACACTAAATGTTTTTTCTGACAAAGCAACTCCTGAATGTGGGGGTGGCATGTGAGAAAAGTTAATAATCTTACTATGCAATACCCAATTTTCATCCACAAAATGAACTGTAATGCATAAATATCCTTCAGTTGTAGGAGAAGACCAACAATCAGAAGTCAAACACACTCTACCAAAAGCACTCTGTAGTGTAAGTTTAAGTTTCTCCTTCTCCCTTTTATGTATTTTCAATACATCAACTTTAGCAGTGTTCCTAGCAATTGGTTTAACATCAGGATTAAGATATTTATGCACATCTCGATTTCCTTCATGCTCAACCCATGAAAAAGGATAACAATGTTTTATTACAGCAATTGCCATCTTCTCACGATAAACATCTTGCTCAATTTTTTTCGCATGAAGTTTGGTTCCGTAATCCATGTGCATCTGCTTCACATCATAGTTATCACGTAATGGACAATTATTAATGTGGCGTCTCAAATTTGCCGTCCCATGAGTTGAAGCATTAGCAACATATTCAGCCCCACATTTTTTACATTTTGCCTTCTGTTTTCCATCAACATCTATGGGTAACAAATAGAATTCATCCCAAGCAGCTGATGTCTTTCTACGTTGTCTCTTTTTGTTAGTGCCATCATTGATAGAAGAACTGTTCTTTTCAGATTTATCTGAAGATGGAGTAATATTACACTCATCATCAAAATCCAAGTTTATGGTATCCATTATTTGCAATTTGTATTATCCCTAACAAAGAATAATTTTTTGGATACGCTGGGTGTCTTGGGCTTTCGCACCAGACTAATTCCCTAACAAAGAAAAATAGTTAAGACTTCGAAAAATTATAAAATAAACAAAATAATGAAATATTTAAATAATAAACACAAATCTGTTATTGGGTGTATGTGTGTGTGACAACAAATTATTTTTTTATTTTCTGTAGGGAAACACAAAAAACATTATTATAAAAATTTCTTTTGTTATTACTTGATTTTCATTCTACTTAACTTGTGAACATGGTAGGATCCTTCTTGTTTTCTTAATTTATTTTATTTATCTACTATTTATTTATATACTATTTATTCATCACAAATCTTATTCATCACAAATCCATGGTGGCACTGGCATCATCCATGAACCAAACAAGTTACAAGCCAGTAAATTAGTAACAGTAAGGCACTAAGGCAGTAACACTGTAGCAGATACAGTCATACAGAGAGAGAGCCTACAAAATAAAAAAAGCTTGACAGTAAGTTACCTCTGCAACTCACCTCTGGAGCTGAAGCTAATGCAGTAAGTTGCTGTGGTCACTGGTCCGTGGAGCCTGGAGGCGACGACTCGAGCAACTCACAACACCGGCAGGTCCGGCAAGTAGCAGCACACCAGAGGAGAGGAGAGGAGACTCAGGAGAGGACAGGTCGGGGCCGTCCGGCACGGCGGCACAATGCAGCGCACCAGATCCAGAGGAGAGGAGAGGAGAGTTAGGAGAGGCCGAGAGGGTGAGAGCTTGAGAGACTAGAGTGGAGACTCGAGAGCCGTGGCGTCACTGGCGTGGGTTAGAGACTTAGAGCCCTTACGGTTTTTTCGTGTTGATTGAGAGTTGAGACTCTTGAGTCTTGCAGGCCTACAGTCTACTGAGTACTGAGAAGTGAAATGCTGAAGCAGTGAAGCCTGAAGCGTGAAGCACTGAAGCCTGAAGGGCGGCCGAAGGCATGTGCCGTGTGCGTGAAGTCAGGACTGCAGGCTGCAGCGTGAGTGTGAGTGACAGTGAGTCTCTGAAGGCTGAAGGCGAAGGGTGAAGCGTGAAGGCAAGTTGGCGCTGGAAAATTGGAAATAAAAAAAGCTATTAAGGATTCAAAATAACGGGTCACCCGCCGGGTGACCCGCCCAAACCCGGTGAACCCGTTTATAAACGGGTTAACCCGTGACCCGCCCAAATATTAAACGGGTTAATTTCTTCAAATCCGAACCCGTTTTAAACGGGCGGATCCGGGTGACCCGACGGGTCATGACCCGTTTTGCCAGGCCTAGATCTAACGAAGTGATAAAGTAATCCAATATGTTTAGTTCTTGAATGAAATGCGGAGTTCTTTGCCAAATATATCATACTTTGACTGTCAGTGTACAAAACATTCCTCTCCTACTTTAATCCAAGCTCCATTAACAAACTCTAAAGCCAAATCATCTCTTTACTGACTTCCGTCACTGCTACATACTCAGCTTCTATAGTGGATAGAACAACAATCTTCTATATCTGTAACATCCAACTAACAGCTGTTGTACCAACAGTGAATATATCTAGTGGTGCTTCTGCAATGATTAATTTCACCTGCAAAATCAGCAACTACAAACCCTTGGATTTTCAGCATACATTAGACTTCCAACGGCTGAGGCGTATGATACCTTAGCCATGAAGTCTTTTTATTCATATGTCTGGGGAGACTGATCCTTAGAGAGACAGAAGTGACCTACCAATGATGTATTTACAACTTTAGCGCTTCTCATGTTAAACCTCTATAAAACATGATTGATGTACTTTGACTGAGATAATCGCGACGTACCTTGTTGCTCATCTCTAGAGATCCGCATCCCAAGAATCTGCTTTGCAGGACCCAAGTCTTTCATATCAAATTCCTCTGACAATTGCTGCTTCAATTTTCTGATCTCTTCTATATTTGATCCTGCGACTAGCATATCATCAACGTATAACAATAGGATAATATAACTAGTACGATACCTCTTGAAGTAGCAACAATGGTTGGCATTGTTCTTCTGAAAATTGTTCCTCTGCATACAATTGTCAAATTTCTTATACCACTGCCTAGGAGCTTATTTGAGACCATACAAACTCTTCTTCAATTTCCATACAAGATTCTTTTTACCTTTAATTGAGAAACCTTCTGGTTGTTGCATATAAATTTCCTCATCAAAATCACCGTGAAGAAATGTCGTCTTCATGTCTAACTGCTCAAGATGTAAACCCTATGAGGTAACAATACTCAAAGCAGATCTGATGGTTGTCAGCTTGACAACTGGTGCAAAAATATCAATGTAGTCAATTTCTTCCTTCTGTTCGAAACCTTTGATTACTAACCGAGCTTTATACCTCTTGGATCCATCATGCACTTCTTTGATCCTGTACACCCATTTGTTGTGAAGATTCTTCTTACCATTGGGCAACTTAGTTAGTTCCCATGTTTTGTTGGAGTTAAAAGACTTCATCTCGTCTTTCATTGCAAGCTCGCACTTGCTCGAATCTCCTGTCGGATGTACTTCAACATAGTATTCAGGTTCTTCTCCATTTGTAAGAAGTAAATGATTCACATACCTCCTATTTGGTACATGCTGCCGAGAAGATCTCCTCAGCTTTGGTGCTGGAGTAGAAGGTGGTCGTGCAACAATATGCTCCACATGTTCCTCTGCCTGAGGATTCTCGGTATTCAACTGAGGATTCTCGGTGTTCCACTTACGTGTCCTTACACCTTCTAAAACATCATCTACATCTACAAAGGTTGTTTCAGATTCTGCTGATTCTTTTGTGTGTCTATATTTGTACATCACCTTTTCATCAAAAGTCACATCTTTGCTTCTGATCACCTTTTTGTTTTCATCATATCAAATGTGATACCTATATTCATCTCCACCATAACCGATGAAAGTGCATTTCCGGGATTTCAGATCCAGCTTATTCCTGACATGATCATTGATATGTACATATGCAACCCAACCAAAAATTTTCAAATGTGAAAGTCTTACCTCTTTATTACTCCATACTTTTTCTAGTAGATTATAGTCCAATGGTACTGATGGACTCCTGTTAATCAAATAAGCTGTTGTGTTGACTGCTTCTTCCCAAAACATCTTTGGTAAGCCTGACTGCATATGCATGGTTCTGGCTTTTTCTGTCAACGTTCTACTCATCTGCTCGATTACGCCGTTGTGTTGAGGCGTACCTGACACAGTTCTTTCCATTCTGATACCATGCTCATGGCAGAATTTCTTGAACTCGGTGTCAACATACTCACCACCGTTATCTGTTCTCAGCTTCTTGAGTTTCAAAATAGTTTCGTTTTCTACCATTGCTTTCTAATTTTTAAAAGCATCAAAAACATCAAATTTATATTTTAGGAAGTAAAAGCAATGCTTCCCACCTGTGGATGAAATAGTTGTTGGTCCCCATACATCTGAATGGACTTGCTCAAGTCTCTCTTTTTTTGGGGTACTGATGTTTGTCTGAAAATTGACCCTCTTCTGTTTCCCAAATATATAATCCTCACATGTGTCAATCTTCACCAACTATAAATCACTCAATATACCCTTTGAGTGCATCACCCTAAGTCCCTTCTCACTCAGGTGTCCGAGTTGTTGATGTCATATGTTGCTATCATTATTTCCTGTAGCAACTGTAATAGACATGTGTAATAACTTGAAAAAAAAATTAAAAAAATTTAATTCATTAAAATTATTTATCAATTAATTAGTTAAACATTATTAAATTAATGTATTAAATAAAAAAAATAAAAAGAAATAGCATGAAAAAAAAGTTAAGAGTAATTATTAATTAATTAATTAATTAGTTAATTAAATATTATTAAATTGAATTAATTAAGTTAAGTAAAACGGTGGTTATATATATATATATATATATATATATATATGTATGTATTTATATATATGTATATATGTATATGTATATATATGAATATATAAGGATAATATATATATAAGTATATAATATGATATGATATTTTTATAATATATAATAAAATAAAAAGAAAAAAGGGGGGGGGGGGGGAAAGGATAAAGAAGCTGAGAAGCTTGTGCAGATTGAATTGCAGAGAGAGTTCATGCGCTCTCTCTCGTCGCCTCCTCGGTTCTCCTCCTCTCTCTCCTCGATTTCGTTAGCCTAACGAGTGCCGATTGGAAAACGAAATCTTGTGGGTTAAATCTCTTTCATGTGTTTGGTTAGGATAAAAGAATGATCATTTCAGTGTTTAGGATAACGTTTTGCAAATGTTATTAAAATGATGTTTATAAACCTCATGTTATCCACACGTTATTTTAATATATTGTTTCTTTCCTTACTGAGATGTGTCTCGCCCGAATATAATTGCATCTTTTTTAGGATTTCCTTGAGATCGAGCTTAGAGAGCTCGATGTTTTATAGCATTTTTGGGAAATAGAAAGAGAAAAGGGTATAATTTTATGTTAATTTTGAGATGTATAAATTTATGTTTTATGTTCTATGTTTTAAGTCTTTTGAGAAATGGATGGTTGTGAATACTAGAAGTGTAGATTATGTTTTAGAGATATGTATATATGTGAATACAGGTGGATGTATGGTTTATTATGGTGTGTAGATAGATTTAGAAAAATCTGGTATAATGTTTTTAGAAGATTATATTTATGTTTTCTGCTACATACATGATATTAATATGTGGATTATCAAGTAAATAAATGGATTAGTAGCTCTCCGGGCCTACGTATGGGGTTGGGGCGTTACAACATGCATGCATTAGGAGTTACACAAAGAGTACCACTTTTCTTACCTTATACAATCGTCAGTGCACCCTTCAAAATCTTCTATTCATCACCAATGAAAGTTGTGTTATATCCTTCATCTGCCAGTTGACCGACTGAGATCAAAGTTTTCCTCAAGTCTGGAATATATCTGACATCTCTCCGTTTCCATACTGACCCATTCATTTTGATCTTCACTGTCCCTTTCCCAGCAATGTTATAAGGTTGATCATTGCCAAGATATACTTTATCGAAATTACCTAATGTATACTCCTCTAGGTAATCTCTGCTGCAAGTGGCATGAAATGAAGCTTTAGAGTCTAACACCTAAGACTCCTTTTTGCTCTCCAAATAGCAGATCAACATATCATCTTTTTTCTGAAGCAACATTTGCTTCTGTCTTTGCCCTCGTCCGATATTCTTTCTTCAAACTTTTTCACTAATTCTTGTAATGACCACTTTTTCCACAGTTTCAGCACTCAATAATTTTTGTACTCTGGGAACCTGTGTCTTGAGAACCTCTGGAATTTCTGGATTTAGACTGCTTGGGCCTAGATTTGCCGTGGTTGTTTGATCGTCCATGTCTGCTTACTCTGCCTCGACTTTCCATGTCCATGGCTGAACTCGAAGTGGAGCAATGGTTTGACTGCATTCTGATTTCTTCCGTCAAAATCATGCTGACAGCCTCATCGTATACATGTTTTGATTTCCTTGCGGAGCTACTAATTGGAGTAACAACACCATTCCAACTTTCGAGCAGCTAACTGAGAATCAGTAGGGCACGAATCTCACTATCAAATGTAATCTCGATAGAGGAGAGTTGATCGGACAACTCGTTGAAATTATTCAAATGTTTGCTAAAAACTTTCACCTGCAGACATCACTACAAAAAAAAAAGATTAATAGTGACAAATTTATATTAGTCGCTATACCCGTCGTTACTAATACTTATTAGTGACGGATTAAAATCGTCACTAAAAACCTAAGCCCATCACTATAGTTTCTACACCAGATCGACCAAGAATTGTCACTAAAACCATAGTATTAGTGACGGTTTTAAAATCGTCATTATTGCTCTATTATTAGTGACAGTCGTGAAACCGTCACTAATGCTCTATTATTAGTGATGGTTTTAAAATCGTCACTATTGCTCTATTATTAGTGACGATTTTAAAACCGTCACTTTTACTCTAGTATCAGTGATGATTGTTAAGCTGTCAGTAATGCTTTAGTATTAGTGACGGTTTTAGAATCGTCACTATTGCTCTACAGAGCTAATAATATTAATGACGGTTTGAATTCCTTCACTATTTTAAAAGGGGTATTAGTGACGATTTTGAAACCGTCACTAATACTTAAATTGGATAATTATTAGTGAAATTAATTTTGTTTCCAATTATTAATTTCTCTAAAAATCTTCAATTAAATTACATTTTCTTATACATTCATAATTGCAATAAAATTCATAAATTATTAAAAATTCTAATTCAAATTAAATTACAAATATGTTATACAAATTCAAATTAAAATACAAATATATTATACAAATTCAAATTTAAATACAAATACATTATATAAATTCAAATTCAAATACGTCTCATTTGTTTAGATAACAAAGAAAGTGAAAAGCTGCATCCGTAGTGCATGACATCGTCCTAAAGTCGTCATAGTTGCAAACCTTACAAATTAATTAAGAAAGTTAAAAAAATTAATATACACTTTTTGAAAAATTTTGGCAGCATTTCTCCTATAAATATGACATTTTCCATAGAGATACTCCAAACCTAGGTGTTTACGATAAACAGTTCACAATAATCCAACTAGTAATTAATTTTGCGAGTGCACAGGGGCTTCATATAATAAGCATTAAATAATGTAACGTGTTCATGCATCCCATACACATATATCAGAATATAGTGGGTTATCCCCATAAACAATATTTCATAGAGTAGACATAGTTGGTATGAGATTTACTATGAAATGAAAATCCCAAGAAAGAGAGTTCCTCTTCAAAGAAAAGAAAGAGATGATACGTGCATTTTGAAGAGTGGAAATCTTAAGAAGATGAAATATCATCTACTCCAACGACTGTAACCAGGCCAAGCATCTTCCCAAAATCAAACCCTATTGCCATTAGCTACTCTAAAATGAGTGGGAGGAAGGAACCAACAAGCAAAATGGGAAACAAATTTCTACAGACTTGCATGGGAAACAATGCCACTTCCTCTAGTGTTCCATCCATTCTGATGGACCCTATATTACTTTTAATCTCCTTTTTTGGCAATTAACAATTAATTTTTGGTTGTACATAAATTAAACTTAAACCTTGAAACATAAATAACAGACTTTAACCAAAATTGGCATAACCACCAAGCAAGCAAGAAATCAACGAAAAATTATATCACATAGTCCAAAATTAGTCTCATGAATTTTTCTTTCCTTTCCCTAAAATTTTTAACAAATTTTCGGCAGCATGCCGTCTATAAATAGAACATTTCCCAAACCTACAAGTCACAAAAGCATGCAATTCATAATATTTTTGCATCATACACATGTCATTTAGATCAAGACATGCAACAACCTAAAAGTATTTACCAACAGGCAATACACATCATTGCATCAACCAAGGTATGTGTGGCGTTCCAATCAAACATACAGTCCTAATGTCCACTACCAGCATGCAGTTCACAAGATATGCCAATCCAAGCATGCAATCTAGAAGTTAAATCATGTATTAAACTGAAGTTAGATATATACCCATCTCTAACTGCAATGAGGTTATGGATGACAGAGAAGGACGACGAGGCCGTGGATGATGGTGGTTGCATCAACGATTCTTATCTAGTTTACCTGGAGTTTCTTTTCACAATTGATTTGAAATGCGATAAGCCTGCCCATGTAGACAAAATGAATTTTAGCCTTTCATATGATAATTTGTCACTTATAGTTAAGGTATGATTTAAATATTAATTTTATTTCTCTTGAATCTTGCCTTGTGGATGCAATGACCGCAAGAAGGGCATCAAGATTCAAGTGAAATAAAATTAATATTTAAATCATACCTTAACTATAAGCGACAACCTATCAGATGAAAGGTTAAAATTCATTTTGTCTACATGGGCAGGCTTATCGCAATTCAAATCAATTTTGAAAAGAAACTCCGGGTAAACTAGATAAAGCCCCTCCATTCATTGTATACACACTGCAAATGATATGCCCACTATAAAAAATAGAAGTTATCAAAAATAGACCTAAAAGTTAATTAACAAACCCTAGCCAATCCATCCTAAACATATGTGAACCACCAATATGGATAATCTTTAAAATCAAGCAAAACTAGTATAGAAAACAACTCAACTAGCCAATCCTTAAAAGAAGGTTTGCTTGTGTCCCAAATCATAATTTGATTGTTTGACGAACTCGAAAAGGGTTCCTAGATTCCCATCTGCTTCTAATAACAAACTAAATGTAATAAATAAAATTTATTTTCAAAATTGTTTTCTAATTTTTTAACATTTATATGAAAATATTGAAAATTAAACAAAAGTGGATTTTTCAATTTTTTAACATTTACTTGTTCGGACATGGCAAATGTTTTTATTCATCATTTCAAAAATATTTTAACATTAAATGACTAATCCTATCTTTTATTTTTGTTTGGAAAAATTTTAACGCAATTTCGGCAGCATGTCGTCTATAAATTGGACGTTTTCCCATAAAACCTACACCTGATAGTTTCAAATAAAGCATTTATAAGAAGTTGAAGGCACACGAGAACCTATGTCCACTACCAGCATGCAATACACATCAACTGTATCCGCCATGCAAGAGACATTTTAGACTAGCATGCAATCATGTATCATATTCACGACAGTAATACATGCCAACCATGTAACACCCAACCCCGAGGGGCATGAGATATTAACTTTTTACTATTGATTTACAGCGGAAGCAAATAAACTCAATTATTATTAAACCAGAGCACTAATTATCCATATTACAATCATTTATTTCAAAAGAAGAAAAATTACATAAGCATAAATATCTGGCATCATACTAATATTTCTAAACAATCTTTATTTTTCTATCCCCACCCGCATGCTTGGTAAGCCTGATTTCCAACATGCTCTTCAGAATTATCTGAAATAAAAATATGCTTAGAGTGAGACGACGCTCAGTAAGTAAATAAGATTATTATTAGTGTGCGGTCAAAATGAGCTTTTTAAAAATTTCGTAAAACAATATTTAACATTATAACTTCAAAACTGTCTCTAGAATAAATATAAATTTAAAAATTTCTACATAAAACTCTTACCATCAACTATAACAGTAAAATTTTATAATCATATATTATAACTGTTAAATTAAACTTTTAATTTTAAAACTGTATAAATATTTAATGATAAATATACATATACTTTTCCTTATATGTTTTCTTTAGATCGTCATTTAAGCACTAAAATGATTATTTTCATGTAAACTTATACTTTTCCTTCAAATCATCAGTAACTTTGTACACGTAATTAAATATATATAAACATATATTGTAAAAACCACCCTTAGGCTTATTTGCCGTAAGTCATGTTTACCCCCATGACTGGGTTGTGCGGTCCGAAGACTGGACTTAGCTGACTGGCCGACCAAACTAAATCAACGTACGTAAACTTTAAGTGAGATTTTCCTTATTAAATCCTGGTCCGGAACTAGGTGTGCACTCAGGAGAAGTCCACTAACATAAATAACCACTCTGTAAACAGTGTGGGTGCACTCTGATCCGTATAAACTTTAAACTACAGTACTGAGCATCTATAACTTTAAACTTTCGTTGTCATAAGAGGTTTTAAAATCATCTTATTATAATTTATGCAATTTAAAATAATATCGTGAAAATCTCATCTTTACTTATATTTTCATAAAAAATGTAACGTAAAAATAAACTCATGCCACACAATTTTTGTGTTAAAAATATATATAATTTTATTTTTGAATAAAAATAAATGCTGAAAATTTACCCGAGGGGATTAGAACATTTCTTAACCCAAAAATAGATGCAAGTATATTAAAGATAGAACTGGTATAATTAAATATGCGTAAAAATAAACTCATGAAAATTTTGTGGAACTAATTAACATAATTGAAATTTACTTATAAAATAAATTCGGGTATGAATTTTAAATAAAAAAAAAACTAACATAATCAAAATTTACTTATCTTCTTTCTTACGAACTCTGTAACTATCTCTAAGAAATGAGATCGGAAAGAGTGGGTGATTGAGAACTTACTCAAAAATTCTCTCCACCACAATTTCTTTCACTCACTAATTCTTCTCTTCCTTAGAAAATTGTTGTGAAAAATGAAGGTTGAGAGCTCCATATTTATAGGAAAATTTTGGGGAAGAAATGAAATTTATAAAAGTGTGGGGAGATGGGTGAAATTATAATTTTTAAAAATTAAAGAATGGACAAGGGATGGGTAAGGTATGGGTTGAGTATGGGATGGGGATAGAGGCCATGTGGAAGTGCTTGCCACCATTCCCATTAAATAAATTTTTAATTAATCACTTACCTAATTAATTAATCAATTAGTTAATTAATTATTTTATTATTTTTCTTAATCATTATTATCATTATTATTATCATTATTATTAATTTTGAACCATTTTTAGTATTTATTTATTTTATTATTTATTTTTGAATAAGAATTAAATTTGAATTTTGAAAACTCATGTAGGCTCCACATGGTCTTGTGGGCGCCACACCACTTCGAGACCCAAACGGATCCTACGTAATTCCAATAATCCTCATACGATTTTATGAGCCCTACATAGCTTCGAGACTCGTGTAAACCTCCACACGGCTTCGGAACTCATGTGTGGCCCACATAGTCTTATGGGCCTCGCATAGGATACCTATATTATTATAATATATTTTTACAAATTATATCAGTCAAAACATTATTTTGTGTACTTATTTACGTATATAAATAGTGTCTTGTGGCTCCTGGACTCATGTGGACCCCACATAGTCTTGTGGGCTCCATATATGATACCTATATTATTATTATCTTATCATGTATTTCTACAAATTATGTCTGTCAAAACACTATTTTACGTATATATACTTATTTACGTGTACAAACAGTGTTTATCCTATTTATCCTATGAAATTCCATTTTGACCAGGCCGATCTCCAGGGAGCGACTAAGCCGCAATGGTCTCTGAGCACTCGCTTAGACAAGGTCATTCTTAGACATCAAATATGGAATCAAAGATCCTACAGAAAAAAACACTTCTGTATTGATATTAACTTAATGACCATTTTTATTATTTTATTATTATTGTGCTTTAATCGTATATATATTTTTGGGCCATCACAAACCATATCTTAAATTCAGAATATAAATAGCAGAGAAGATACTTAAGTTTCCATTTGTTGGACGAGTAGAAGATAAGTGTAACATCCTCAAAATTCTTATCATTTTTTTTTTTATATTTATATTTACATCCATACCTAAGCAGCGGAAACACAAATCATCCAACCATTCACATATACGCTATACAATACCAGAATCCAGTATATACAGACCATAGTCATACAAAAATACCCCCCTCCGGCATCATCTACTTAAAAATAGATATACACAATTCTGTCAAAAACTCACCCTATAACTAGGGTAATCAAAAGACTCTCTATCCGCGAGCCTGATCTACTCGCCTAGCTGGCTCACCTGAAAAATGTTAAAGTAATAGGGTGAGTCGACGCTCAGTAAGTGAAAATATGATATTACTAGTGTGTGGCGACCGAGTCATACAATTATAATAATAATATTTAAAAACTGCATGATTTGGAAAATCTATAAAACACATATATAAAAGCTTAAAACATTTGTATCATCTATGCTTTCTATCATTTATACTGCTATAACATACTATATACAATGAAAACTATAAATCTGTATACGTATATATATAACTGTGTTCTTTCCCTGAGACTCTATATGTCATGATTTGACCCCTCATGACAGGGTTGTGCGGTCCGTAGGTGGGACTTAACCTGGTCGGCCCTCCAGGTAAGTCATCATACTCTACATTACCTCAGCCCAACCAAACTGCATCCACTCCTAAGCGCGGGACTGGATGCTACCTCGTCTAATCAGCCCCCTCTACCCAGTGTACTGGGGAGCTGCATCCTCTCCGAGCATGGTTAGACAGTACCCACATACTATGTGAGATATGTGGTTGCACTCTATCTGTATATAGCAATGGTACCGTGCTCTGTAAACTGTATCTGTCTGTAATATCTCTACAGAGATCTGATACTATATAAGTACATCTATATATATATCTTTGCTATTTTCATTATGTTTCCAAAATAACCATAACGCTATAATTCTGTATTGTAAATACTGAAGAATCTGAATAACTGTAGCATCTCGATGCTACAACTATATAATCTGTCTTTATAACTGTATGTTATGGTATTTAGGAAAATATAGCATTCTGTGAAAACTATGATATACTGAACTGAATAAAATCTATATAAGTCTACATCAGATAAATATCTACTCAGGCCACACAACATTAAAACATTCATTCTATAGAAACTGATAAAAATTGGTATATATGTATTTATGAAAACTCTATTAATATTCTTAAAATCCTAGCATAGCATATTTCCCTTACCTTAACTTTGAAAAGCCCCTATAAAATTCTACCACTATTCTCGTAGGGTTCCTAACTCAACATCCTGAAAACATAATTCCCCAGAACAAAATATTAGTGTTTTCTTACCTACAACATTTCTTATAACTGCGGGAAAGGTAAATACTGAATATAATGTCTTACCCTAAGATTGGGACGAAATCCAACCCAACTTTTCCAACGATCAGCTCCAGCAGACTTGCAAAGAACTTCTTCAGGAGCATCATGGTAGCCTCAGATCTTCGATCCGGTGAGAAATAGGCTAGGAAACGAAGAGAGAAGTGAGAGAGGGACGTAAAGAGAGTGAGAGAGGAGAGAGAGAGCCACATTGAAAATGAATAAAAATCTGATTTTTAACTATTTTTAGGGCCAAATTTATCGATGAGACACGTCACCTCATCGATGAGTCCTTCATTAAATTCGTCGACAAAACACTATATTCGTCGACGAAATTCAGAGCAGCCCATTCTTCGCTTGGTAGTTTCTCGTTGACGAAATTTTGCCTTCGTCGACAAGGTCCTGAAGACCTTCATCAACGAAACCCTGTATTCATCTATGAATTTCCTTATGCCCTCATCGACGAACCCCTGTATTCGTCGACGAGTCCTGGAAGTTCCTTGAAATTATTATTGTTATTATTATCTCCAAAATGTGATTTCGTCGACGAAGTCTACTGCCTCCTTCTGTTCTTATTTCTATTTTCCTCTCTCTTTAATATTTAAATATCAGTATTTTTTGGGTCGTCACATTCTCCCCTCCTTATAAAATTTCGTCCTTGAAATTTATTATCTGTATCCCCATCTATACACCCCATCAATCCGTAGAAGAAAAAGGGTCTACTTATTTTATTACCTACCCTCACTTGTGGCAGAGGAATACCGTGGTTACATTTACGTCCTGGGAGATTACATATATAAACTAAAAACTATCTACTAACTAAAATCAATATATGTACCTGCAAGAAAAACTTATCTATCTATTATACTTTACCTAAGTACCTTTATACCTCTTGGAAAAACTGCGGGTATTTTTGTCTGATTTGCTCCTCGACTCCCAAGAAGCTTCCTCTATAGTGTGATTCCTCTACAAAACTTTAACTAACTGTATTTTTTTAGTACGTAAAGTCTGTATCTTTATATCCAAAATTTGTACTGGTACTTCATCATATACCAATGAATCCTTAAGCTCTATTTCTGTATAGCAAATGATGTGGGATGGGTCTGGGACGTATTTCCGTAACATGGCAACATGAAACACGTTATGAATACGAGCCAAAGCTTACAACAAGGCTAGCCTGTAGGCAACTGACCCTATTCTCTCAAGTATCTTGAAAGGGCCAGTAAATCTAGGGTTCAACTTGCCCTTCTTCCCAAAACCTCATAACTCCTTTCAGAGGAGCTATCTTCAAAAATACTCAATTTCCCACGTCAAATTCTCATTCTCGGCGGCGTGTGTCTACATAACTTTTTTGCCGACTCTGTGCTGTATTGATTCTTTCTCTAATTAATCAGACTTTGTCGGACGCCTGTTGTATTATCTCGGGACCCAAAACTCGTCTTTCACCTACTTCATCCCAAAAAAGAGGAGAACGACATTTCCTGCCATATAATGTCTCGTATGGAGCCATGCCGATACTAGCCTGATAGCTATTATTGTAAGCAAACTCAACTAACGACATAAACTGGATCCAACTGCCCCCAAAATCAAGCACACAAGCACAAAGCATATCCTCTAATGTCTGAATTGTCCTCTAAGTCTGACCATCTGTCTGGGGATGAAAAGCAGTGCTAAATGCTAACTGCGTACCTATAGCCTCCTGAAAACTTTTCTAGAATCGTGAAGTAAACCAAGGATCTCGGTTTGAGACTATGGATACTGGTACTCCATGAACACAAACTATCTCCGAATATATATATCTCTGCCAGTCTGTCCATGGAATAACCAATTTTAATATGGATGAAATGAGCGGTCTTTGTCAAATGATCCACAACCACCCAAATTACATTCAACCCCTGCCGCACAACCCCATAGAAATGTGGATCCACTTCCACTCCGGAATAAACAACGGCTACAACTGCCCTACTGGCCTCTGGTGCTCAACTTTAACTTGCTGACACGTCAAGCATTGCTGAACAAATTCAGCTATCTCCCTCTTCATTCCACTCCATCAGAAATATTCTCGTAGATCTCTGTACATTTTAGTACTACCGAGATGAACCGTGTATAGGGATTTGTGAGCCTCCTCCAGTATAGTTCTTTTGATCTCAGTATCTGTAGGAACACATAGCCTAGTACAGAATCGCAGAGCTCCATCATCTGATATGCTGAACTCCTCACCCTAACCATCACGCACTCTAGCCATCACCGCTGCCAACTCTACATCATCACCCTGAGCTACTTTAATCCTCTCGTAAAGCGTAGGTTGAATCACTAGACTGGCAATAACTGCCTGAGGACTCTCCTCCACCAATTCTATACCGAGTCTCTCCAAATCCACCAGAATTGAATGCTGAATCTCCATAGCTTCTAGTACAGATCCTCCTGATTTTCTACTAAGAGCATCTACCACTACATTTGCTTTTCCTAGGTGGTAACTAATCGTGCAATCATAGTCTTTAATAAGTTCTAACCACCTTCTTTGCCTCATATTCAACTCTTTCTGGGTAAAGAAATATTTCAAACTCTTATGATTTGTGAAAATCTCGCACTTTCCACCATATAAATAATGCCTCCAAATCTTGAGAGCATACACCACTGCAGCAAGCTCTATATCATGGACATGATAATTCTTCTCATATTCTTTAAGCTGCCTGGACGCATAAGCAACCCTACCGTGTTGCATCAACACTCATCCAAGACTCTTCAAAGAGGCATCACTGTATATTACAAAATCGTCCTCCCCTGATGGAATAGCTAGTACTGGAGCTGAAACTAACCGCTGCTTTAACTCTTGGAAACTCTGCTCACAGCCATCAGTCCATTCAAATTTTACATTTTTCCTCGTAAGTAGCGTTAATGGACCTGATAGCCTGGAGAAACCGTCCACAAAATGCCGGTAATAACCTGCTAACCCCAGAAAACTCCTGACTTCCTGAACATTTCCCGGCCTCTCCCAATTTAACACTGCCTCTATTTTACTCGAATCAACTGATACTCCTGCTTTAGAAATCACACGGCCGAGAAAAGTAACCTGCCTTAACCAGAACTCACATTTCTTGAATTTTGCATATAATTTCCTTTCCCTCAATATTTGCAACACCAGCCTCAAATGATGTTCGTGCTCCTCAAAACTCCTCGATTAGACTAGTATATCATCAATGAACACAACCACAAACTGGTCCAAATACTAGTGGAACACCTGATTCATCAAATCCATGAAAACTATTGGTGCATTAGTCAACCCAAAAGGCATTACTAAAAACTCGTAATGCCCATATTTGGTACGGAAAGCGGTCTTCGAAATATCTTCGGCTTTAACTTTCACCTGGTGGTAGCCTAACCGCAGATCAATCTTAGAGTAAACCTGGGTCCCCTGGAGCTGATCAAATAAATCATCGATCCTAGGGAGAGGATATTTATTCTTGACCGTCAATTTATTTATCTCCCTATAATCGATGCACAACCTCATGGTTCCATCTTTCTTTTTCACAAACAGAACTGGCGCACCCCAAGGCGACACACTGGACCTGACAAAACTTTTATCTAGCAATTCCTGTAACTGTTCTTTCAATTCTTTTAACTCTACCGGGGCCATACGGTATGGTGCTTTAGATATTGGTGCAGATCCCGGGAACAAGTCTATAGTGAACTCAATCTCATGATCTGGTGGCAAACCAGGCAATTCTTCTGGAAATACATCTGGGAATTCCCTCACTACTGGCATGTCAGCGTGTCCCAATTCTTCTTTTGGCAATCCTTTTATGTATGCGACATACCCCTGGCAACCACTCTGTAACAATCTCCTCACCTGAATAGCCGACACTAGCTGTGGTGAGGCACATACATGTGAACCTGCAAATCTAAATTCTGACTTGCCCGACGATCTAAAAATTCCTTCTTTCAGATGACAATCGATACTTGCGTGATAAGTTGCTAACCAATCCATGCCCAGTATCACATCAAACCCCTGCATATCTAGGACTACAAGATCGGCTAACAACACTCTCTCTTGAATACTTACTGGAAAATTCTGAAGTACCCTCCTGCATCTAACCACAAATCCCATCGGCGTACCCATAGATAGTTCTACATCTAGTAGCTGAGTCTCTACCCCGATTATTCTGACATACCCCACCGATATAAAGGAATGGGTGGTACCTGTATAAAAAAAAAAAACAACAATTGTATATGGTAAAGCAGTAAGGGTACCTATGACCACGTCTTTAGCCGATCTTCCAGTGTCAACGCATAGACCCTCGCCAGCGCAGTATTTCTCTGTAAACCTCTGTAGGGCACCTGGTATCCTCCCCGAAATGGCCTAGGAGCCGGTACATAACCTGGTCTCACCTGATAGGATCGAGCCATATGACCGGGTCTCCCACAGTGATAGCAAACATTCTCCCCAAATCGACATTCACCTAGGTGTCTCTGTCCATATCTGGTACAAATGGCGGGAAGCTGACTACCCTGAGATCCACCCTGCTTACCATTTGTCTCTGACCTCCACCAAATCTACCTCCCCTCCAAGCGCCTCGGTTGGGACCCGCCTGAAAGTTCGAGGGTGCAGTCCTCTTCTTCTGACTCTGTGTCTCAATCTTTTTCGGTGAACTTTCCTATGCTATAATGGCCCTGTCAACCAACTCTGTAAAATCCTGGATCCTCAATACCGCCACCTTCCTATAGATATCTTGCCTCAAATTCCTCTCGAACATTCTAGCCTTCTTTACTTCATCGAGGACGATATATGGGCAGAAACGTAAGAGCTCGATAAATCTTGCCGCATACTGCTGGACTGTCATTGACCCCTGGGACAGGTTCAGGAACTTCTGAATTCGGGCCTCTCTGACCGAAACAGGATAGTGTCTATCAAAGAATATATCCCTGAAAAGGGCCCAGGTCATCAGCACTGGAGTCGTCCTCTACTCCTCCAATAGTCTAGTGGTCGTCCACCATCTCTCAGCCTCCCCTGCTAGTCTGTACGTAGAGTACATAAATCTTTGCTCATTGGTGCAGTGAAGTACTGTCAGGAGCTTCTCTACCTCCTGCACCCAATTCTCAGCAACTGTAGGGTCAGGCGCTCTAAAAAAAAGCTTGCGGATTCATCTTCATGAATTTCTATATGGTGCATCCCTGAACTGGAGACGGATCTCCCTGCTCTCTAGAGCTCTGCGCTATCTTAGCCATAACTTGCTGAGCCACACTACGTAGCACAGCATCTGAATCCCCGCCTGCTGCGCCAGAAGGACCAACACCATCATCCCCACTAGCGTGAGCGCTATTGCCTCCTGGGTCCATCCTGCAAACACATAGAACACCGTGTCAAAATTCTATCCTACTACCAACCCAACCTATTTAACTAAAACTCCAAATCCTTTATTAACTATCCTTCCTGTTCCTAACCCCAAAATTCACTCCTGCAACCCAAACACATGACTCGTATAGAAATTGCATAAAAATTGGTATATATGTATCTAGGAAAACTCTGTTAATATTCTTAAAATCCTAGCATAGCATATTTCCCTTACCTTAACTTTGAAAAGCCCCTATAAAATTCTGGCACTATTCTCGCAGGGTTCCTAACTCAACATCCTGAAAACACAATTCCCCAAAACAAAATATTAGTATTTTCTTACTTACAACATTTCTTATAACTATGGGAAAGACAAATACTAAATAAAATGTCTTACCTTGAGATTGGGAAGAAATATAACCCAACTTTCCCAACGATCAGCTCCGGCAGACTTGCAAAGAATTTCGCCAATAGCGTCGTGGTAGTCTCAGATCTTCGATCCGGCGAGAAACAGGCTTGGAAAAGAAGAGAGAAGTGAGAGAGGGACGTAGAGAGAGAGAAAGAGAGGAGAGAGAGAGCCGCTTTGAAAATGGATAAAAATATGGTTTTTAGCTATTTAGAGGGTCAAATTCGTCAACAAGACACGTTACCTTGTTGACGAGTCCTTTATTAAATTCGTCGATGAAACCCTGTATTCATCAATGAAATTTAGAGCAGCGGCCCATTCTTCGCTCGGTAGTTTCTCGTCGATGAAATTTTGCCTTCGTCGACGAGGTCTTAAAGACTTTCATCGATGAAACCCTGTATTTGTCGACGAGTCCTGGCTGTTCCTTGAAATTATTATTATTATCTCCAAAATGCGATGTCATCGATGAACGCTCCGCGTTTGTCGACAAAGTCTACTGCCTCCTTCTGTTCCTGTTTCCATTTTCCTTTCTCTTTAATATTTAAATATCAGTATTTTCTAAACTGTCACAATAAGGTAGTGTAATCATTAGGGAATGAGAGAATGAAGTGGAATTGGACTTGTGGGTTAATGGGTATTTCTGAAAATGTGACATGTTTGAAATCAGCTTATGTAAAAACGTCTGTTTTTGTCAACTCATGATATGCTATGCTCATTTGGCAGCCACTCAGATGGGACAATTCATGAAGTTTGAAGAAGCATCTGAAACATCTTCGAGACATGGTGGGATGACAACTACAGGGGCAGTTCTTGTCCCTTAGTTGCCAAAATAACAAGAAAATGTGTGCGACTTCATGTTCTTTTGTTGAATGGCTTGGACAAACTGCTTTTGGGGGGGGGGGGTTAAAATGACTGAGCACAGCATACATGGCTTCTATAGAGTTTCTGGATTTTGTTCCGTGCGTTGGACAACTTGAATCTTTAGAAGTAATAGTCGATATTGTAGTGGTGAGAAGCAGTAAAATCTTAATTATGTTCAGTTTTTCCAAAACAACTAGTTGTAACTAATATTTTACTACTTATGACCACTACTACCTCGACCATTACTTCTAAAGATTCAAGTTGTCCAACACACGGAACAAAATTCATAAACTATACAGAAGCCATGCATGTTGTGCTTAGTCATTTTAACCCCCCACCCCCCCTCCAAAAGAAGTTTGTCCAAGCCATTCAACAGAAGAATATGAAGTTGCACACATTTTCTTGTAATTTTGGCAACTGAGGGACAGGAACTGCCCCTGCAGTTGTCATCCCACCATGTCTCGAAGATGTTTCGGATGCTTCTTCAAACTTCATGAATTGTCCCATCTGAGTGGCTACCAAATGAGCATAGCATATCATGAGTTGACAAAAACAAACGTTTTTACATAAGTTGAGTTCAAACATGTCACATTTTCAGACATACCCATTTACCCACTAGTCCAATTCCACTTCATTCTCTCCTTCCCCATTGATTACACTGCCTTATCTTCTCCTCATCCAACAAATGGAAACTGAAGCATCTTCAAACTTCATGAATTGTCCCACCTGAGTGTCTGCCAAATGAGCATAGCATATAATGATTTGATAGGTTCAAATAGAGCATTTATAAGAAGTTGAAGGCACACGAGAACCTATATCCACTACCAACATGTAATACATATCAACTGCATCCGCCATACAGGAGGCATTCTAGACTAACATGATTTAACATGAAACTCAATTTGTGATCATAATACCTTATAATCAATCAGAGGAGCCACCTGCATCATCTTGTCCAAATCGGCGCATCCTTTCCTCTAACCGCGCCTGCCTATCCATCATGGCTTGCATCTGGGCTCGAACGGTGGAGAGGTCTGATCTCAGTTCCGCATTCTCCATAGCGATCCTCTGCATGTGTTAAGCCATCTCCTACTTATCACACTCAGCCTCTCGACACTATCGTTCCATCTCTGCATGAGCCACCGCACCTATGAATGATGATGTTGTTGGGGCGATATATCTACTTCCAAGACCTTTCACCCAGCCCCCCGCTCGTTGCCTAAGCACCTAGGAAGTTATCTCGAAATCTGTCATGTGCGGACTCCCCTCTGAAACAGGTGCATCCCTCAGCTTGATCATCCGTGCCTAATTTCAATCATGAAAATGATAAAAAGGAATAAGTAAGACTACAACTTTGATGTTTTGAATAAAGTAATAAACTAAATCTTTTTCTTCTCTTACATGTCGATCCTGCCTAACACCACTCCCCTAATCGCCGTTGGTGTGTTCTCTGATACATATCTGGCAGCAGCTCCTCTGTGCCAGTCTTGGGATCACGCTACATTATCATATAAGTCATCATTACTATTATGTCATGTAATGGTCAGATAATTTTATATATAGTAATTACCTGGCGATGATTTACAAATAGCCTCGATCCACCGCAATGCGTCGTAGGGAGTTTGCTGCAATTCGCAGCATTTGTTTCACATATGGCCTGTAAGGAAGATGTCATGATGAGATATTAGTGACATCATTGTGAAAAATTAGTGATTAGAATACAAACACATCACCTGATAGCGCAGGTCATGGAAATGGCGACACACCACGTCCCAATCTTCTTGGGATATCTTATCGTATGGTCGCACTTCTGCTTCATCTCCCATCGCTTGAAAATGGGCGTGCATTTTCGAGCGATAGCTCTTAAATTTATTACACAATTGGACGTCGACCGCCCTCCTCACATGGTCACCGTCGAGGATGTCCATATCAAACTCCTCCTGCATATATAGGTAATACAATTACAATGTTAGACAGTTGTTAATTGGCTAGTATATTAAAAGTAAAGAAACATTTAAATTAAAATAGGCTATATAGGGTTAGGGAACTTACCAAAATGCGCATGTAAAGGACCATGCGTTGCTCCTGAGTCACCTGGGGCCAGCTGAATGCGGTAACTAGAGCATACTGTCGGCATATAATGCCGAGCTCCCTTGTCCACACGGTGCACCAATCGTTTAGCGGTGTGATGTATCTTGGAGGAATGTCGATCCGAATCCGCTGTTTAGTCTTATCCAGGTGCTTCTTCAGCAACATGTTCTTTACTGCACCATGGCCTGACCTGACCGTGGACGTAGATGTTGAAAGTAGAGTTAATTTAAAAACAACATTATAATCATACACGTGAATAACTATCATCAACAGTTGACATGTAAATAAATGAATCATATCCATACCAACACTGCTCATGACGGTCGGAAACTCACCCTATGTGTCAGTCACATAAGTGGTATCCATGTCTGGCCGAGGTGCCGATGGCTCAGACAATGGTGCCGCCGTATCAGTACCAACGGGCTCTGCCGGTCTCGAGGATGTCGGATCATCCTTATGCGATGTAGTAGTGGGCCAGAAAGGAAGTCTCGAACGTCAACCTTCTGGTGCCATATCTGCAAATAATTATTCAAGTCAATATAAGAAGAACGAATTTTTAAGTTATTACACATGTTAGATACATAGTGACAAAAATAGACAAGTACATGTATGAAGTACGAATATTAGATGGATGCAGCAGACATCTGTTTTTAAGTTATTTACACATGTCAGATTCATAGTGACAAAAATAACATGCTTACCCCCTATACGTCCTCAATATCCATATCATCCTCACTTTCTAAAGTGTCTTCCTCTTCACTATAGTACTCGATCCTTGTTTCATCTTCCCCATCATTTTCCTCATCGTCGATGAAGTGAACGTCTATAGAAGGTTCAATTGTAATGTTAGCAGCTCCTACGTGTTCTGCCTTAGCACCATCCCTATGCAATGGTATAGGATCAACACCTTCTTCGACAACATCTGTTTCGGATCGCGTTGCTACGTGGACAGATGGCTCATCTTCTTGGAATGCAGTCTTACTAGAACTCATCTCACTATCTGCCACTTCTGCAATTGCGTACAAACTTCGGGGAGGAATATTTTGGGCCACATGCTATTCACCCTTCAATTTGATGTCTTTGAGGTAAAACACTTGTTCTACCTGCGTCGCAAGCACGAAAGGGTCATTTTGATACCAGGTCTTTCTAAAATTGACACTGGTGAAGTAGGCGTCGGTGTTTATCCCAGTCTTTTTATGGCCGATGTCCCACCAGGTATACTTGAATAGGTGGACGACTTTGTTTGCTCCATAGCTAAGCTCTATAATGTCATCCAACACACCAAAGTAGTCAATATCTTCATATCCTTCTGTGCCTAGCACCGCAACCCCACAATTTTGGGCTCTTCTATGCAATTCGAGGGACTTTGTATGAAATCGTAACCCGTTAAAAATGCAGCGCTGTAGCGGTTAACTCGTTGATTGGGGCCACATGCCAACGTGTACAAATCTTTACTTGACATTGGTTCCTTATTGTAAAACATGACTTTCATCTATAAAATAAACAGGAGTTTAGAAGAATACCATCAATAGTGAAACCATACATTGCTTCTAACTGAAGCAGTTTTTGTTACCTACACGACTCCCAAACCAATTGATAAACTCCTTCTTATGTTTTTCGTCAACATTCTGTTCATTTTGGGCCAGGAGTTCAGCTTTATATTTGCTATATGCAACAGTAGTACATGTTAATGTCAAGTAAGTATATAATTATGCATATGTAAATACAATGCAATGTAAGGAGTTTAGAACAATGTACTCGATATATGGAACAGTTTCATCACAATTGTAAAGGACGTAAAAATGAGCCTTTTCTAGGTCGTCCATGTCAATGAAATCGTAAACTCGTGCACCGAGAGGCCGAATATTTTCTCGAAATATAAAGCTCCTGGGTTCTTCATCTTCGGCATTAATAGCATGAACGTCTGCATTTCACTCATCACGAGTGAACATTGTGTCAATATCATGTAGATACATTGAGCAAAATGTAAGACATTCACTGTCAATATACGCCTCAATGATTGAACCTTCCGACCGTGCCTTATTATGAACGTACCCTTTCAAAGTTGATAAGAACTTGTGCATTTTACATAACATTATAGACTTGTAGACACAATGAAGAAAAAAAAAATTTCAAACAGGGAAATCACGTGACCGTTATACAAGGACTTTATACTTTACCTCTCAATAGGATACACCCAACGATATTGAACCAGTCTTCTAATTATGGCTTCCTTTGGTAAATGGACAGCTAGGTGGACCATCACATCAAAGAATGCTGGCGAAAAAATTTTCTCCAGCTTGCATAGTATGCTCACGATGTCATCCTCTAACCGTTCAAGTACATTTAGGCTCAATTTTTTTGAGCACAACTGCTGAAAAATGATTCATAACTCAATCAGCACCGAGCGAACATCTTCAGTCAAGTGTCCACGAAGGAAAACGGGTAGAACCCATTGTAGAAGGATGTGACAATCATGACTTTTCATTCCTCGCATCTTCCCTTCCTTCGTGTTTATGCATCGAGCTATGTTCGATGCATATCCATCAGGGAACTTCACTGATTTCAACCAGTCGAAGAAATTATTCTTCTCATCCTTCGAAAATGTGTAACAAGCTGATAGCATAAGAATTTTGTCCCCATCACGAAACAGGTGCAGCTTAGGTCGTATTCCCATGTCTTCCATATCTCGGCGAGCATTTGCGGTGTCCTTTGTCTTCCCATTTATATCAAGCAATGTACCAATGACATTCTCACAAATGTTCTTTTCGATGTGCATGACATCCAACTTGTGGCATAGTAGAAGATCTTACCAATATGGCAACCCGAAGAAGATGCTTCTCTTTGTCCAATTCAACTCCCACTCAGTGTTTTCTTTTTCTACTGGTCGGTGGTTTCCCAAATTTCACATCTCCGATCAACCTTAGCTGGTTTAATATCTCTTCCCCACTTAGCCGTTTTGGCGGCGACCTTCGTTCAGGTTTTCCATTGAAGCTTTTGACGCCACGAGTCCTCCAAGGATGTTCAATTCGTAGAAAACGGAGATGACATATAAAGCATAACTTGTGGCCATGCTTCAAGGATAAGGACCCAACATCCTTATTAATACTGAGCATGTTAAGTAACCTTTTGTGCTCCAATCTGACAGGTTGTCGTATGCGGGGAAATCATTAATTGTCCACAAGACTGCAGCATGCATCCGAAATGTTGTCCTGGTTTACACATCGAATGTATCCACTCCTTTTTACCATAATTATTTCAACTCGTCAATTAATGGATGCAGGTAAACATCAATATTATTTCCAAGTGCTCTCGGTCCGGGAATCAATAGAGACATATAAATGAAAGGTTCTTTTATACATCGCCATGGCGACATATTGTATGGCATCATCATAACTGGCCACATGCTATGTGGGTTGGTCATGTTACCGAAAGGATTGAACCCATCTGAAGCAAGGCCAAGTCTGATGTTGCGAGGATCACTAGCAAACCACAGATGCATTTTATCAAATTCGGCCCAAGCTTCAGAGTCCGCTAGATGGCTAAGGGTGTTTCCATCTTGAAGACGTTTCTCTTGATGCCATCTCATATCTGTAGTAGTCTTTTTGCACATATACAATCGTTGTAGCAGCGGGATTAATGGACAATATCGCAAAACTTTTTTGGGAATCTTTTTACCCTTCTTATGATTAGTTCTATACCTCGGTTCACCACATTTTGGGCACTCGTTCGCATTTTTATGTTCACCATAAAAGAGTGCACAATCATACTTACACGTATGTATTAGAGTGTAACCGAGACCCAATTCAAGCATATATGTCTTCGCCTCATAAAAAGACTTGGGAAGTGTTTCACCTTCCGGCAGTGCTACCTTAATGAGGCTTAAATGCATGTTGAATGTGCTCTGAGATAACCCATGCATTGTCCTTGCATGAAGCAACTTTATCAGAAACTCTAATTTTGAGAACTTTTTACACTTTGGATATAGGGGCACCCGTGCATCCCTCATGAGATTAGCAAATGGTTTACCGAGTCGATTCAACGTACTAGGATCGCAAGGTATGGTACCCGCTGACTAATAATCAATTGAAATATAACAATTAATTTGTCTCACATGTACGATTGGGAATGAATGTATAGTAACCGTTCTTGGACGGGTCTAAGCTTCAATGAATACAAGAAGTTGAAAAAAAAACAAACATGCAAGGGGCTACGATTTCAGGCTTGGTTTTGAGGAATATAAGACTTATCTATGAATTGTATGTAAGCATTTGTTTTTTTAATAGTATGTGTAAGGACAATCAATTTTATTTAATGCAATGGATGACTTAAAATGACATTTTTTTCAAAGTGTAAACACAATAAAATAGCATTATTCCATCACCTTGAGGCAAAATACTACAATTTCATTGGAAGTTTGTCTCTCATTTATTGTTTAATTTTATAGTTATAATTTTACAAGCAATTACAATAAAGACACATTTTGCTTTCCTATTTGTTTGAATTTGTATAGGAGAATTGAAAAGAAATCCTATTTTGTTTTTAGTTGTTTTGATATCTGATTTTGTAGAAAAAATAAAATACAATTGTAGGTGAGAACTATCGTATGAGAGGATTTTTTATTTTTACGTATGCATTAAAATCATCCTGATTTAGAGAGTTCATAATTTCTACATAAAGTAATTAAATGACATTCGGATGAGTCATACGAGTTACAATTAGTTGTTTAGTATAGATTCTCTTGTATTGTTTTTACTATGATAGAAGTGACGTCAAAGTCATGGCCAGATTTTGCAATTGATAGAACACCAAATAGAAAAATACTTGAACCCTAACTAGTATATTTTATTTTATTTTGTTTTTTGTGGTATTCATCTTGCTGAGCTTTCTAACTTTAATCCTTTAATATGAATGGGGCTTATATCAGTTTATTTAATTAATGCACGAGCTAAATCTTTGGAACATCTCAAGATAGTTATGAACCAATAGTTATTAGGAGATATATGAGGAATAACTTATTTCCTTAATTTTCAAAATTTAAATTATATTCTATCTTATTCTAATGAAAAGTTATTCTGCTGACTCAAACCAACCATAAATTTTGAGAAATATCCCCATTAATCCCATGCAAAGTTACATTATTATTTCCATTTACCTCCCTATTTTTTCATATTATGATGATATGAAGCATTTTCTTCAATTGTTCTTCTTGCTCTTACTCATTCGACTTAGTACTTGTGAGATTTGTTTCTTGCATTCTTAATGCAATTTATTTATCTATTTTTTTTTTTCATTATTTTCTGTATGTTGTTTCATTGTGTTGCACTATTTCACTAAATAGTTAGGCCCCGTTTGGAGGTGGCAAAACGGATTGCCACCCGATGGATGATCCATTATCCACTCATTTGTAAGTGGGTCAACTCAAACCCAACCTGTTTTATGATTCTATACAAAATGACATATTGATCCATTTTATCACCCCTAACTGCTTCTTTTTTCTACACCCTCAAGGAAGATCATGAAATTTTTAAAACCTTAAAGGGAAGTTCGCATCTTTGTGCCTTTTTTTTTAAAATCTTTTTTTGGGCTTTTTTTTGTACTTATATTCAGCATAAGGGTAAGTTAAGGAGTCACAATGGTGGCCAAATGGGTTTGGCTTGGCATGAAGTGAGCTATTTGTTATTGACGAATTAGGTGACTCTTATCCCCACTTAATACTTTAGATGAATATCTGTATTGTTTGGACTTATGACCTAGAATAGAACATAACTTAATGAAAATCACTTCTTTGTTTGGTTACAGAGAAAAGTGAGACTAATTATGTTGTATATTTTATTTTCCCCATAAGATCTTACCTAAGTGAAATGAATTTGAGATGGTAAAAAAATAATAATAATAATAATAATAAAATCATGTTTGAGATGAGAACGACTCTGTTAGATTATTTCATCCTTTAATTTTGAGTTTCATATGCATCTAATGTAACGACCCGAATTTAAAATGGAATTTAAAAGATAAAGAAAGGAAAATGGAGACCGAAAACAGAAGGAAGCAGTCGACTTCGTCGACGAAGGCTTTGAAGATTTTGTCGACGAGAAAATACTGAAAGGGGTTCTGAGGCAGCTTGAATTTCGTCGACGAATACAGGGCCTCGTCAACGAAATTCGTGAAGGACTCATCGACGAAGGTCGGGCTCGTTGACGAAATCCTGTTTTATAAGAATGAAAAATCCAGGAGAAATATCATTTTTTTACGAAACCTCTCTCCCTCCTCTCTCTCTCTCTCTCTCTCTCTCTCTCTCTCTCTCTCTCTCTCTCTCCCTTCTCTCTACGTTTTTGGCCCCACCAGTCATCAGATCGACGATCCGGAGTCACCACGACGCTCCTGGCAGAGTTCTCTCCAAATCTGCTGGAGCGGATCGTGGGAGAAAGTTAGTTGGAAATCATCCCAAAGTTTAGGTAAGGCTTTTTATGCCATATTTGGCCTTACGCTAGTTATAAGAAATGTTGTGCGCATGAAAATACTGAACTTTAATACTGGGGGTTTTCAGTTTCGGAGTATTGGTCAGGGAAACCCTCAGGTGTTAAACTTGAATGCTTTTTGGTGAAAACTTTCTACCCAATATTTGGATTTTTGGCAGTTGAGGAAAATATTGTACGCTTCGAAATATTGAACTTTAATTCGGGGATTTTTTTATTTTCAGGGTGTTGAGTTAGGAACCCTGCGGGTGCGGGGCAGTTTTATTAGGAGCTTTCCAGGAATCAGGTAAGGGGATAAACTAAGCTAGTATCGTTTTGGAAAATGTTTATACATATATATAGTTATCATTTGATTTATGGAAAATGTATATGATTATATATATATATATATATATATATATATATATATACATGTCTTATATTTTCAAAATACTGTGAAAATGATCGTATGTTGAATATGTGGAAAATCTACTGTGTGGCATGAGTAAAAATATTGTGAAATGCTGTTTTCTGGGAATGTGGATGATGTGGATTTTTATGATGGAAAACTGGCGTACGGGCCGAGATGTTTTTGTATATATATATATATATATATATATATATGTGGATATGTTTGCCGGTGTACGGGCCGTGCTATGTGATTTGTCGGCGTACGGGCCGTGCTATGTGGTTTGCCAGCGTACAGGCTGTGCTATGTGTAGCTGGCGTACGGGTCGATGATTTTCATGATACACATATATATGTGAAATGATATGATTGATGTGAAAATAAATTATATGAGATATTTATGTATCACAGTTTCATTATATGTATATGATAGCAGAACCTGGTTGGCTTGGTTTAGGCTAGCACTTGCACGGTACCGTTGCTATGTGTCCATGGTCCTCGTGATCATGATATTTGTGTTAACGCCGCTGTACGGAGTGGTGTGAGATTGGATGGTCGATGTGGTTATGTTTGAGGAGTGTGTTATTATCGCCCCTAGTGTATAGACCAGTCTGGGTAGACCCATCGGACCTACAGATTAGACTATCGACTTGGCAGTGGTCGGCCAACCATTGTCAGGTCCCGCCTTCGGGCTACACAATCCAGTCATGTGGGGGTAATACATGACAACAACCAGCTAACCTACCAGGATTGTTTTATCTTATTATTATTATTATGACATGAATTAAGATATGTTATGAAAATGCTGTATGTTTTGCCGTGTTGATTTATATATATATATATATATATATGGTTTCCCAGATTTGATGAAACAGTACTAAATGTGTTATATATAATATATGTTGAACACGAATTACTCATGTTGCCACACACTAGTGTTAGTTTATTTCCCTTACTTAGAGGTGTCTCACCCCTAAATTTCATTAACTTTTCAGGAGCCCCGGATAGGAGAGCGGGAAAAGCCCCGCAGAATTAGTGTTGTTTATCTGCCCTCTGCCAAGGGTAAGTTTTTGGTAGGGACAGTTAGGATTTTTGTGGGAATTGTCCATAGATTCCATTTTTGGGATGTATATATATTGAGAGTAAGTGTTTATAGTACTCTAGTATGTATTGGGCACATTATGATGATGTGTATATAATTTTATACTTTCTACTGTGTAGGCTTCTGCTGTATGTTTTGTTATATTCCTAGTACCCACTGGTCGAGGTGGATTGTGACCTGCTGAGTTGTGATGTTTGATGTTGATATTATTAAAAAAAAAAATGTGAAAAATGAGCAGGTCGTGACATCTAAAACAATTTTTTTTTCCTTCTATCTAAAAAAGTGCTAAAACAATTTTCTATTGCACTATTTCCTCCCAAATGATTGACTAAAAAAGTTGCAGCAAAATAGCTTTGGCGGTTAACCCTTAAAAACCTATATTGAGCCTCAAACAACATTTAAAACAAATAATATGCACAAACAATCACTATATTTGGTTATAGAAGTTGCAAAAAGGAAACCTACCATTAATGATTCACGCAAAAGATAATTTTTCATCCATTCCGTCTCCAACCACACTTCCTCCATCTAGTAGCAAGAAATCATATTCTCATTCATTTTGTCTACTGAAAAATAAAATTGGCATATACAGTCGCACAACCTTACTCAAGCTTTTCTATACTCTCTTCCCAGCTCCATTCCACTCTATAAACCAACCAAACTAACTCATCCAGACAACACTATTTTTAATGACAATGACCCAAATTTAGAGTTTGCAAGACAAGGTAGCTTATTTTTTAATCTAATTATACAACTTTGAAGAAGGTTCCAAAGCATGGGAAACAATTAACAGGTAGTAAGTAAATTGGAAGCCATGAGGATATCAAATGCGGATTGTTCAAACATTGAAAAATAACAAAATACATTCAAATTTTTTTTCAATATTCAGTAAATTCAAATTTTTTTAAATATTCAATATGTGCTTGAAAGTAAAAAGATAAAGGGAAAGAAATACCTGGGCTTCCGGCCGAGAGCAAGGGGAGACTGGGAGAGAGGATCGATCGCCGGAGCAGGATGAGGGGAAGAGGAGGAGCTGGAGGGGACTTGCAGCCGATCAAGAGTAGGGGGAGACTGGGAGAGACGATCACCGGAACAAGAGGGGAAGAGGAGAAGATGGCCTGGTGGCTGGCGGCGGAGAGTAGAGGGAGATCGAGTGGAAGCTGCTAGCGGGAGCAGGCAGCGGGGAAGGGGAAGAAGCAGGAGGAGGGAAAACATCCCGCGCACGGATAGCAATAATAGGGTTTTTGGGCGTTAGTGACGGTTTCAAAACCGTTACTACTACTCTCCGTTTATTTTTTAAAAAATAAAACAACATTAGTGACGGTCCAAATCCGTCACTAATAACCAACCAATTGTGACGAATATTTAAATATTTGTCACTAATACTATAAAGTAAACATTTTTTATTTTTTTCAAAAATGGAAGTATTAGTGACGGTTGTCAAATTCGTTACTAATAACAGGGGAATTGTAATAACCCGAAAAAAATTTTAATAAATTAAAATTATTAATCAATTAATTAGTTAAATATTTTAAATTAATGTATTAAATAAACAAGTAAAAAGAAATAGTATGAAAAAAAAAATTAAAATAAAGATATGTATATTAAATTATATATGTACACACACACACACACACACACACACATATATATATATATATATATATAAAGGTTATAAGTTAAAGTATTATATTTATATATATATAATATTAATATAATAATAATAATAATAGTAAATTTAAATTAAATTAAATTAATTATTAATTAATTAAATATTATTTAATTGAATTAATAAATTAATTAAACATTATTTAATTAAATAAATTATATGATGGGTATATATATATATAAGGGTAAGGTATATATATATATATATAAATAGAAAATATAAAATAATGTAAAGATAGAATTAAATGAATTGGATTTCAATTTGAAATCCAATTCAATCTTACCTTTCAAGCGTGTAAAACTGATCTTCTCAGGCCTCTCTCCTTTTGTCTTCTCCTTTCTCTCCTCGATTTCGTTAACTTAATGAGCGTCGATCGAAAAACGGAAGGTGTCGTTGGGTTCCTAGCTCCACCACCGACATTTCTACTAGAATAGATTTGTCGTGGGAACGACTTAGGCACTGCTCCTGGGGAAAGGTAATTTTTTCCTAATTTCTCAATTTCTGGTTAAATCTGCTGTGGAATCGACGATCAAACACCACCACAGGGTCCTAATCGTCGTTGTCGTCATTTTGACATAGGTAATTTTTCAATTGGGATTTTCTAAACCCTACTCCAAAGTGAGAGGGATTTGAAAATTTTGGTAATTTGGTTAAATTTAAGGGTATATTTATTTATTTAGGAATTATGACCCTAGAAAATATTTAAATAATATTTTATTCATGAATAATTTATTGGAATTAGAAATTTAATTTTAGGATCCGGGTGAGTGCCGCAGGTATTTTTCGGAGTCCTTGTTGGCGTAGTTTAAGAAACCAGGTAAGGGAGAAAATATATATTAAATCAGAATTTTTATGAATTTAATGGAAAAATAAATTGTGTTATATGTACGTGTATATGTTTTGGTATGGGTAAAATGCCAACTGTTTAAATTATATTTTTTTCGAATTTAGGGTTGTTTATTAGATATGTATATGCGAAAATGAACTTATGAAAGTGGAAAAATATTTTCAGAATATTTATGTAAGGCATGAAAGGTATTTTTAGTATATAAACATTAAATGTTGGTTGGCTTATTTTACAGGCAATATATGAATTTTACTGTTAAATTGTGTGACATGAGAATCTATGCAAATATATGTTAAATGTATGAGATGCAGGCTAAGTAAGTAAAACAGTGAAAATAAAATATGATATGGACAATGTTGCCTGTGTATGTTAAATGCAACCATGTAAATGTAAGACAGTTGAAAGAGAGCCATGTTAGCAGATCTAGCACACTTCTGTGTAGACTAACTGATGACAGCAAAAAGAAGCTGTGTTAGCAGATTTAGCACGTTTCTACGTAGACTAACTGATGATGGCCAAAGACCAGCTGTAGTACGAAGTAATGAAATGAAATGTTATGCAATGAAATGACTGATGAAATGGCAATGAAATGAAATGACAAAGGCAAATGATGTAAATGGGAAAAAGTCACTTAAAGTGAAACGAAATGTAAAGTTAAGTTATGAACAGGAATGAATGTGCATGAATGTATAATAACAGAACAGAATGATGTATTATGATATTAGAAGTACGTACGTACGTAGAACATGTTACGATTGGGCGAGGCGTATCTTTCGCCTGAGGGCTTGCTGAGTAAGGCGAGTGCACTAGTAGCTACAGATGTGGCAGTAACCACATAACGTACTAGGGCAGAGGGAACCTACTTGTATGGGCGGGTAGAATTCCCTATCCTTAGGGCCTTTGCTGATAAACTATTGTTGAATGCGTGAGTACGAGATTAATTTATCACTTAAGGGCTTACTGAGTAAGGTGAGTGCCCTGGTATGCTTAAATTGTGACCTTCGGGTTGCCAAATGTATCAGAGCAGAGGGGTGCTACTTGTATGGGCGGGTAATCACCCCTATCCTCGGGAAATCTCGTGGGTTAAACATTCGCATGTGTTTGTTTAGGATCAGAAAATGACTTTCAGTATTATATTAATGATTTGCAAAAATTATAAAATGATATGTATAATCTCATGATGGTCACACGCTGAGTTTAATATATTGTTTCTTCCCTTACTGAGATGTGTCTCACCCGAATATGAATTCATCTTTTTCAGGATTTCTCAGGATCGAGTTTTGAGAGCTCGAGATTTTATAACATTTTTTGGAAGATATAAGAAAAAAGGGTATATTTTTATGTTAATTTTGATATGTATATTTTATGTTTTATAATTTATGTTTTAAGTTTTATAAGATATGAATGGTTATGAAACATACTGGTATTAGTGGATAATGTTTTGGAGACATGTATATATTTGAATACTGGTGGATGATTAATTTATTATGGTTGGTAGTTAGAATTAGTAAACTCTGGTATTATATTATATGGAGATTATGATCATGTTTTCCGCTACGTAGGTTATGTTAATTAGGAATTTTATCAGGTATAACACGCCGGACTCGGGTTTAAGAGTTCGGGGCGTTACAGGAATAGTGACGAATTTAAACATTCGTCACTAATACTGCAAAGTAAATTTTTTTTTTTTTTTAAATGGAAGTATTAGCGACGATCAACAAATTCGTCACTAATAATGGGTAATAGTGACAAATTTCTAAATTCGTCACTAATATTGTGAAGTAAATATATTTATTTTTTTTAAAAAAAGTAGAAGTATTAGTTACCATTACAAAATCTGTCACTAATAATGGGCCAGTAGTGACGAATTTAGAAATTCATCACTACTACTTTGAAGTAAATTTTTTTTATTTATTTAAAATAATAGTAGTCATGGTTATTTAATCGTCACTAAAGTTTACCTTTTAGTGATGGATTTAATTCGTCACTAATACCACAAAAATAGTTACTAATAATTTCCCGGGATGAATTCTGCACCAAAAATATTTTCGCTCGTTTTTTTTTATTTTTTTGTAGTGCATGGTCATAGTAAAGAATCTTTTCATAATATGTACCTTGTTAGTGGCTGACGACTGCTCGTACATATTAGAAAGTGCATCCATTAGAGAGTTGGTGGACGATATGTGCTTGATATTGAATGTCACTTTACCCTGTTGCATAAGCACACACCCCAAACCCTTCAGGGACGCGTCGCTATAAATCACAAAACTCTCATCCCCCGTAGGAATGGTCAACACTGGAGCAATAACCAGCCGGTGTTTCAATTCGAGAAAACACTGCTCGCAATCACTAGTCGAGTCAAACTTCACCCCCTTCTTAGTCAATCGTGTCAGAGGTCCGAACAATTTAGAGAAACCTTCTACGAATCGACGATAGTAACCTATCAGTCCTAGAAAACTCCGAACCTCTTGCACACTCTTCGGTCTAGCCCAGTCCACCACTACTTCAATCTTGCCAAGATCAACAGAGATACCGCCCTCAGACACCACATGGCCTAAGAACGCGACCTGATTCAACCAGAACTCACACTTCTTCAATTTGGCATACAACTTCTTCTCTCGCAGAATCCGTAATACCAACCTCAAATGTTCCTTATGCTCTTCCGTATTCCTCGAGTATACCAGAATGTCGTTAATGAATACCACTATGAATCGATCTAGGTACTCATGGAAAACCCTGTTCATCAAATCCATGAACACCACCGGAGCATTCGTCAACCCAAAAGGCATGATCAAGAACTCGTAGTGGCCATATCTGGTTCGAAAAGCAGTCTTCGCTTCATCTTCCACTCTAACCCTCACCTGAGGATATCTTGACCGTAAGTCAATCTTCGAAAATACCTGCGTTCCCTGCAGCTGGTCAGAAAGATCATCTATACGAGGCAAAGGGTAACGGTTCTTTACCGTCACTTTGTTGATCTCACGGTAGTCAATGCACATACACATCAACCCATCCTTCTTCTTTACAAATAATACTGGAGCTCCCCAAGGTGAAACACTCGGTCAAATAAAACCCCAATCCAGTAATTCCTCCAACTGCTCCTTCAACTGTCGAAGTTTTGTTGGAGCCATCTGGTACAGAGCTTTAGAGATCGGCGCCTTGCCAGGCAGCCGCTCTATCGCAAACTCCACCTCACGATCCGAAGGTAAACCTGGTAAGTCGTTTGGAAACACATCCGAAAACTCGTTGACCACCCGAATATTCTTAAGTCTCAACTCATCCCACGGCGGTTCCATCATGCAAGCTAGGTACCCCTGACAACCATCCAAGAGTAACCTCCTCGCCTGTAATGCTGATAGAATCTGTGGCACCGAATGCACACACGATCCTACGAACTCATACTCTTACTTTCCAAGAGGTCTAAATACTACTACCTTCTTCTGACAGTCAATCACCGCATAACTGGAGAACAACCAATCCATTCCCAGTATGACGTCAAAACCCAACATGTCGTATACTACAAGATTCGACGGTAGTAGTCTCTCCTGAATCACAATTGGGCAGTTTCCTAACATCTTACTACAAGTCGTCATACTCCCAATCAGCGTAGTCACGGACAACATTCCATTCATCACACAAGTTTCCGCCCCACACAATTTCACAAAATTTGCAGATATAAACGAATGGGTTGCCCCCGAATCAAATAAAACAACAGCTCTATTCGAAAGCAATAACATAGTTCCTGTCACCACGTTCCCAGCATGTTCCGCATCTGCTGGAGTAAGTGCAAATACTCTTTCTGAAGCCGTGGTTGCCTGGTAATTCACCCGAGGCACCTGGTTACTCCCACTACTCTAACTCGATGCAGGCATAATCCTCCTCGGTTCCTAACAGCTCTTCACCATGTGGCCTGACTAGCCACAGTTGTAGCAGACACCCCAGAATGGTGGACATTCGCCATCATGCCATTTATGGCATTTGGCGCATGGTGTGGAGGATGGATCCCCCTGAGCATTTGGCCGCTTGGTGTTCTGCCGATAACCAAAGCTGTAATTCTTCTTCTTCTTCCACTGGCTCTGTTGAGGTCCACTCTGAGAACCAGAAGGTACTGGCCTCTTCCCCTGAACCTGCACTACCTCATCTCCCCGAAGATCAGTCTCAACTATGGTGGCTTTATCCACCAGAACAGAGAACTTACGGATCTACAGCATCCCTACAAGATGGCGGATGTCCTTCCTCAGACCCTTCTCAAACCTCCACGCCTTCTTATGCTCATTCGGAACCAAATACGGTGCAAATCGAGATAACTCGATATATCTAGAAGCATACCTCTGCACCGTCAAATTTCCCTGCGTCAGGCCCAAAAACTCATCAGCCTTCGCATCTCGAGTGGAGACCGGAAAGTATCTCTCGAAGAATACTTCCTTGAAGCTGCTCCACGTCATATCATACGGACCAGTTCTCTGCCTCTCAAGCAAACTCACCGCTGTCCACCATCGCCCTGCGTCCCCAGTCAACTAGAAGGTAGCGTACAAGACCTTCTACTTCTCAGTGCAGTGGAGGACTTCCAAAATCCTTTCAGTCTTCTCCATCCAATCTTCCACCACTATCGGATCGGGTCCTCTCGTAAAAGTTGGAGGGTGCATGCGTGTGAATCTCTCAATGGTACACCCCGCATCAGTAGGAGAACTCTCACGTCTCCTAACACTCTGCCCAATCTCTCGAATCACCTGTCTTGCCAAACCGCGAGACACAGAAGGAGACTCATCGCTTGCCGTCTCCTCGGAGCCACTCTCCAAGTTATTATCCTTGGGCTCCATTCTGAAAACAGAATAGGAATCGGTTAGAATTCCTATATCGTACACAGTTAACATAATCATAGACCTAATCATGTCAACTATTACTCTCACAGGTCTAAGCCTGTTCCGTCACACCAACACAAAAGTCATCAATGGTCTGCCCTGCCTTTACTAAAATCATCATCCTAGGAAAAACACGGAATACAGCCGACAAATCCTGGTCTAGCAACAGAACAACCCTCAACCAATACTACCCATCTCCTACATCCTATACTCTGGTATGTACACATCAATACTCCTAACCAAGTCTACAAGACCTAACAACCTGGTTAGCTCTGATACCAAGCTGTCACGCCCCGAACTCGGAAATGGGTCCCAGGTGTGAATTTAAGTAACCTAACATGTCTCTATATCAATTAAAACATACATGATACACCATACAAAGAGGGTCTGACCCTGTGGGGTACACGGATGCCCTATATACATACATACAAACGTCCATACTCATCAAAATACACAGCGAAATACGGTTTTTCTATACATAACTCTACCATACCAAAGTCTATACCATACAAGAATATACATCCCCATGAACACCATACATACTACGGTTGTCTACAAAATCCATCACGACAACCCGTTACAAAAAACTCGTACCTATCAGGCACTAATAGTAGCTAAACAACACCCCTCGCTTCCGAATGCTAGGATACTAGTTTCGGCTACCCGAAGGACCTGAAAAACATTTGTATATATTCGGGGTGAGACACCTCTCAGTAAGGGAGAAAACAGGTTATATCAGTGTGTGGCATACCAGTGTCATTTTACATACTTCATAACACTATACATACGATACAGTTGAAACAATTCGTACAGTTTCAAAACAGTTCCATACATTTCCATAAAGTTCCAGTATTTTCACAAAAAACCATTCCAGTTCATACGATACCCAATATACATACATACATACATACATACATACATACGGTCAGTGTCGTCACACTAGTTCGCAACTACACCAGGTCTCCTCGTCTCACAGCGATTACATTGCTACCTACGCAACTACGCTGCGACGATCAAGGCCCAATGGTGAATCCATTGCTTCATACGCAACTACACAAGGTCACCTAGTCTCACAGTGGTTACGTTTCTACACATGCAACTACGAAGATCTACGACTTAGGCCTAATAGTGAATCCATTGCTACAAACGATGTAGATCACACCTTCGGTGACCAGCCGAACCATACTGGTGATATTTCACACCCCGGATATAGAGTCGGCCACTCTCAGCGTACGGTAATCAGCCGCCACTAGCCAATTTCACAAAACCTAGAATCATTTTGGAACTCACGTCCCTATACATTTCAGCATGCGGTAATAAGCCGCCACATAGCTGTTTTACAAATACCTGGAACAAATACATACATCCATACATACCACACTTATTTGGTTTATAGAAAATCATATCATTTACAATTTTAAGTATACAGTTTATGCATATATGGATTACGGTCACCTCAATAATACAGTTTTAACAAAACGAACGGTTTTCCAAACAAAGTAGAGATGATACCCAAAATCCCCAATTTTCCCTAAAAACTATAACCCAAAAATCCCGCATTTTTATCCAATAGATTTTCCTAAATAAGTAGTCAAAACATACATACGATCATAGCCTACAAGCTTACCGATCTCGATTTCAAAAATGGACTGATATAAACAGAATCCCCTTACCTTAACCCGAATTCCAACTCCGAACTCTATGGTCCTCAAAACTACGAACCAAGACTCCAAAACCTACAAATCATAGTACAAAACATACTTATAATCCGTACTACTATACATATACTGAATCAGAAATGAAAATCGAGTCTTACCTCGATTTTGGACCGAAACCCAAAATCCTTCGAAACGAGATTCCGATCCAGTAGAAACGTTGAGAATCCTTCACTGATCCTCGCAGTATTGTTGGATTTATGAATCCGGCAACGAACAACAAAGAAAACTAGAGAAAGAGTGTGTAGGGAGATTTCTTAGAGAGAGAAAGAGAGATAGTTTGGGAAACTTAGTCCCAAAGTTAACTCAAAATATCCCTTTATAGCACCTTTGACCCAGAGGATTTCGTCGACGAAATGTTACCTTCGTCAACGAAAAATCAAGGATTTCGTCGAGCAATCGATGATTTCGTTGATGAAGCCTGATATTTCTAATTTTCCTGAACCCCTCGGCTTTTTCTCGTCGACGAACCTCTGAATTTCATCGATGAAAAGTCTACTACCTTCGTCAACAAATTTTGGCCTCGTCAATGAAGTCTGCAGAATTCCATACTTTACTCCTCTTTACGGAATTACCCCGTACAATACAAATTCGGGTTCTTACACCACAATTCACTTAAAACCGTCGGGAAAGAAATACAATTCTCTCAGGTCTCTTTTCTCTCTTCCTCGCACTCTCTTCTTCCTCTCTTTTCTTCTTTTTTTTTTTTCATGTGCCCACAACTCCTCTATTTATAGGTAGCTTGGACTCAATCACAATAAATTACAATGAATTAGAATTGAGAAATTTCATTCATCAAAATTAAATCAAAATTAAATGGCCCGGATAACATCTCTAGCTTGCAGCTCACGCGGTTTACAGCTGGCATCTTTAGCTCCTGGCTCCAGCTACAACAATAAGTGGCTAATCCATTCCTCCTGGAAGGGAAGAAGAACAATCATTTGACTTTGGAACATGAGGTAGCAGGTTTGTATTTTTCTAAAAATAAATATAATATGAAGCTCCCCTTTTTTATAATAATAAGGTTCAACTCAATTCATTAAACATTCTTGCCAATTGATGCTTCAACTTGTGTACCGAGAGGATTGACCCTTTCATCACCAAATACTTGAACAAAAATTACACCATCTTCCATCAAGGCATTCGCTAAAGGGGGTTGTTTGGCATGTATACTAATTATCTATATTAGGTTTTACCACGATAACCTAGGTTGCTGCAATATGAACAGGATCACTCCTCACTTATGTGTAATGACATATTAAAATTCAAGTGATAATCTCTATCAAGTTGACTTGATCAACTATTAATATGATTAAAAATATAAAAAAGTCAAACATTAATAATGTATAGTCAAAATATTGTTTATAGATTTGGTATTTTTTTTTTTTTTTCATTTTTCTTGATAACTATTGGAGTATAGCCTCTCACATTGCCAATATGGAATAGAAATTCAAGGAAGAAAAGCTCAAGGCAAAAAAGGAGGAAAAGAAGACTTAACTGTTATGGTTATTTTTGTTACACTGTTATGGTTCTCTATGTAGTATAAATATTACTAGACCTCTCTATTTTTACTTACTTGAAGATTTAATTCTTGTTCAATTTAGAGAATACACTCTCTGTCTTTCAGTTTCAATTTTTTTCTTTGATTCATTGAATTCTTAACATGGTATTAGAGCAAATTTTTTGATTTCCTGATTCTTGCTTCCGCACATATATATTTTTTCTTTCTCTTCTTCCACATTCTGCTCTAGAATTTTCTACTCTATGATTCTACATATTTTGCTAAATTCTGCTCTGGAATTTTCTGCTCTACAATTCTGCTTTAAAATTTTGCTATAGAATTTTCTTGAATTCTACTCTACAATTTACTGTTCTCAAATTTTCTTGAAAATTTGTTGTTTCTTGCATCTTCTTTGAAAAATGGCTGATGCAAATCCTCTCAATTCTTTAGAATCCTTTTGTCTCCTAGATGATTCTCCTATAAATCCTTCAGATGATTCTCCTAGCCCATATTATCTTCATCCTAGTGATAATCCGGGTTCTCTCTTGGTCTCAGAAGTCTTTGTAGGAGACAACTACATCGCTTGGAGTCGATCGATCACTATGGCTCTATCTGTCAAGAACAAGGTAGCTTTCATTGACGGTTCGATTACTGCTCCTCCTACTAATCAGCGTGTTCATCATACTACTTGGTTCCGTGCCAATAATTTGGTAATTTCTTGGCTCATGAATTCTATTTCTAAAGATATTAGAAATAGTTTACTTTATGTAGCATCTGTTGTAGATCTTTGGAATGAGTTAAAAACAAGATATTTGAGAAGCGATGGCGCAAGGGTTTTTCATCTTGAAAAATCTCTAAGTACTATAACTCAGGGTTCTTTATCATTATTTAATACTTCAGTGCTTTCAAAACCTTATGAGATGAATATGTTAGCTACAGGTCATTCCCAACTTGCACCTGTGGAAAGATGACATCATGCACATGCAATCTTTTTGATTTCTTACTACTTTGACAGCAATCTGACTATGTGTTAAAGTTCTTGGTTGGGTTAAATGATTCCTATGCTTCAGTCAGGAGTCAATTACTTCTTGTTTTCCCATTGCCAAGCATGGCTAAAGTCTTTTCTTTATTGCTTCAAGAGGAAAGCCAAAGACAACTAACCAATTCTGTATGCCACGAAACTCATGCCTTGTTAGTCAAACAGAATACTCAACCATTTTTTTAGTCAAAGTTCTCCAAAGATAAGCAGAAGAAGTTTTTTTGTACTGCACTCACTGTGGATATAATGGACTTACAGTGAAAAAACGCTTCCAACTTCATGGTTATCCTCTTGATTGGACTGGACCTAAAGGAAAGTGAAATCTTCCTACTACCCATGTTGTCATTTCAAATGGAAATGTCTACATTCAAAACAGTAAAGAGAATCAATGGTTTTCTTTAACTTCTAAGGAATTTACTAAACTACTAGCACTTGCAAATTCAAATCCATCCTCCACACCAGCTGTGAATCTTGTTACTTCTCAATTCTCTAGTAAATTACTTCATTCTTGTTATTCAGTTTCTTCAACTTTACAGCATAATTTTTCTTAGATTTTGGATACTGGTGCAACAGATCACATGATCTGTTCACCCCTCTTATATTCGTCTACACCCAAGAAAATTAATAATTTCATTAATGTGCCTAATGGTAACTCTCTCCCGGCTACTCATATTGGTAAATTCCTCAATATTTTTCTTTTCTTTCCTTAGTATTTTCGAAGTTCTAGACAGATATCAAAATGATTCATACATTTTTGAATTATATGTGAAATTAGCAACTCTGACTTCTCATGCCACTTCACACTAAATTTCCAATTCACACCTTGAGAAATATTTATTGAAAACAATACGCCAATGGTTTAATCATGCATTTTCCCAAACAATTGCTCAACCACACAAGACCTAGTCTCCATCAACTTATCTTTATTTCTATATCAGCAGCATTACGTCCATTGAAAAATAGACGATAAAATAAAAAGGGAAATTCAGAATTCTGCAGGAAGCAAAAGTCAACAAACGTTAGCTTCCCATTTACTTTGAATAATCAACTTAATTGTAAACTTCCTCATAAGAAATTGTAGTTGTCAATGCAAATTCAGGTATAAAATGCGAATGCAAGCATTGGAAGGAGATGAAAGCCTATGCTCTATAGCTAGCGCTCATATATAGTTTGCGCTTCTGTACCCATAGCTGTTTTGAACTTTTGATGCTGTCTTGCCTCTGCAACCGCGGCCGCCGCAAAAGGAGCGGGGCAGCGGACCGTCCCGCCACCGCTCCCACGGCCATGCGCAGCAGTACTGCGACTGCCAATCCACCTCCTCGACCAGCTTACGGCGACGTCAAAAAAGGCACAGGCTCCAAAAGCCGCGTCGCAAAAGATGGCGGACTGGTTATCTTGGGCGCCGGAGGGGGCGGCGTTGCTGGGGGTGGATGCGGCGGAGGCGGAGGAGGCTGCGGCGGCGGCGGTGGGGGCGGAGGCGGAGGCGGCTGCGGCGGCGGCGGTGGGGGCGGAGGCGGAGGCTGCTGAGGCGGCGGTGGTGGGGGCGGCGGCGGCGGCGGGGGGTGTGGTGGCGGTGGCGGGTAATGATATGTGTTGTGGAGACCTTCAGAATTTTTGTGCATACTGTAAATAAATTGAAGATGATAGATGTGATGTTGAAGTGCTTGTAATGTTTGTATTTCAGGAAGAATAAAATGCAGATTTTTATTATATGTAGTTATATTATATAATGGCCATGCCGCCATAGGCATTGTGTTTGCTACTTTTGAGTAATAATTATAAAAAATATAAATTAATAAATAAATAATCTTTCCAGAATAACAAATATATATTCATAAAAAATATTATTTTAGGATTGTTACGATAATTATGAGATATTTTTAGATTATTTTTTAATAGTTATAGGAGCCTTTTAAAAAGAATTTTAAATAATGTAAATCATTTTGTGTACAAAAATATCCTCATCTTTTGATAATTATATAAAAAATTTCAATACAAAAAATTTTTATACTATATATAGAAATATGTGAATAAAAGTATTGTAATTTTATAAAAGTAGAATTGAAAATTTAGAATTAAATTTGTATACTATATATAGATATGTAATTTGTGTAAATTATTTTGTGTGTAAAATCAAATATTTTTAAAAGATTAAATTTTTATATTATAAAATATTTAATCAAAATTCATTTATATGTCTACTTTTTTTTTGAGACAAAAAAACTTTTATTCTGTTAAAAAATAAAGTAAACTAACAATATATATATATATATATGATTAATCATTGTATGAAAAAAATATTTTTATATTAAAAGTAAAATAAAATATTCTTAAGAGAAATTAATCCAATAAAATTAAATGAAATAATATTTATAAAAATATTTTTTGAATAAATTAAATGTTTGAAGCTAAAAAAAATAACTTACAAATAGTATAGATCATTTTATAAACAAGAATATTATTATCTATTAAAAGTAAGATAATTTAAAAAAAAAAAAAAACTCTAAATTCAATGAAAATAGATAAATTTATATTTGAATTTTTGTTCTAAATAGGTTAAGATTTAAAATTAAAAAATAAATTTACTTAAAAATAAATAAATATAAAGGTTCTATAAATTATAAATGAAAGGAATATCTCAAAATAAAATTGATAAATTTATTTAACATCTTTTAAAATTATGGTGAAATATTTGACATTATTTAGATAAACAATGATAAAACTTATGATGAATAAACTTTAGAAATGCAATTACTAACATAAAAGCACTCCAATATAATAATTAAAAATAAATTTACTTGAAAATTTAAAAATTCAATTATTGAGTAAATAAAAAAGACACAATATAAATTGCAATATATTTGTTAATATTTTCATTCGAAAAATTCATATGTTGAAATTCTTTAAAAATAAAAAACTAATATATATATATATATACACACATATATATATATGCACATATATATATATATATATATATATATATATGTGTGTGTGTGTGTGTGTGTGTGTGTGTATGTATGTATACAATAAATTTTATTTTTAATTTATAGTGATATACAAATATTAAAATTTAATATTTCCCATCTTATTAAAATTAGTATGTATTCTTGTCTATCGTATTCCATATTTTGAAGACGTTTTTTATTCCTACATTTTCGTGGTATCATTATAGTATCTTAGATTTATATATCTATCTTATAGTTTTAAAAGTAAGACAAAATTTATAAAATAAAAAAAATCAATAAAGTTTGATAAATTTAAATTTAAAATTAATTTAAAATAAATTAATTTTTAAACCAGAAAATTATTTAATTAAAAAAATAAATATAATGGTACTATAAACAATAAATAGAAGGCATACTCCAAAATAAAATTAATAAATATCTATAGCATTTTTTAAATTATTGTGAAGTAATTAACATTATTTAGATAACAAATATTAATATATGACATTTGCCAATGAAAAAATAATAACTTTATTTCAATTTTAAATTTGCTTTGCTACTTATAGTATTTATAATATTTATTTTTTATTTACTTGATGATTTATCAAAGAATTTTTTTGTGAACATTTAACTTCTAGATGTATGCTTTTATTTTTAAATTTAATTTTCAAAAGAATAGGCGAATGAAGTTTTTTTTTTATGAACATTTAACTTATCAATTCATCGCTATGAATTTCTTTTTTTGGCAAAAGAGAAAAGTAAAACTATTTTTTTTCCAAAAGTCACTTTTGGAAAATAAGAAAAAACTTTTGTCCTTAATCTACTCAAAGGAAAAGACTATCTTCTAAGAAGATACCTTACACTTATTAAGATACATTATCAAGACTCCATTATTAAAATCTTAACATCGAGATTCCTCACTAGCAAATGACAACTCATCAAAAGAAAAAACACAATTTCAAGCATTATTAGATAACATACAATCAATAATGCTTTTTGAACTTCAAGAAAATCTATGTCCTCTCAATGTGCCCCAATTCCAACTATATATAAAAGGATTACTACTTAGAATTTGAGGAAATACTTACAAAGGAGAGAACTTTGAAACCGCTTCTTCCAAAAAAATAAAAATTTTCCCTCGCAATGTTTGAAACTTTTACTCTTTTAAATTTTCAATTTTCCAATCATTTTAATTGTAAGAGTCCAAATACTTCCAAGTTGAGGTTGTCATAGTTCAAGATTTGTTTTCAGTTTTCCCAATAAGTAAGTCAAATTCAACTATTTTAAACTTCTATCATTACATTTATTGTATCTCTATATTCTTCATAAGCCTATAATTTTAATTATTTTTAATTTTTTTATTACATTTATTTTAAAAATACATACCTATCCACACATTTAGGGGTGTGCAAAAATTACGGAAAAATAAAAAATCGGACCAAAATCATAAGTGGTTTGATTTTTTGGTATCAATTTTTGATTTCGATTTCATTTCTAGAAAATGAGAATTTTTGGTTTTGATTTCGATTCCAAAAAATAGGAATTTTCAGTTCAATTTTAATTTTGCGACCCAAAATACCAAAAACTTATTTCAATATAAATTATATATATAAATTAGTATAACTAATATGTATTAATATGTGATTGGTCCATTATGCTTGTTGGAGTAGGGCACACTAAATCTGCTCCCTTAATATGAGTGAATGTGGGTTGCTTCTCAGTCCACATTTCTCAATCTCAAAGTGCGTCTTCAAAGTGCACTTGCAACCCCCACTGCGCACTCCTTAGCCGTTGAATATTTTAAAAATCGATTAAAATTCGAAACGAGTTGTCTTATGTGTGGTTTTCCAGTAGATAATAAGTTTGGTTCGATTTTGATTTTAGTTCCCCAAGATTAAAAACTACAAAGTTCAATTCGGTTTTTGGTTTGGCCCATAACCGAGCTGTTATGAACCGATTATACTCTTAACACATGCCACCTAGGTATCGTAGAATGGTATTAGAATTAAGTTCATGTTCATGCTCGAATTTAATATTTATGCTTTTTCAATATTTTCAAAAATTTTATAAGAAAAGAGGGTTTTCATAAGTCTAATTTAATTCAAAAATACGTGATCACCCACATCGAACTCCAAATTCCTGTGGTGATTGTCGGCATAACTCTTCAGTCGGCTCTGAGTTGCATTGATTCTTTCCCTGATGAGCCGAACCTTATCGTATGCCTGCTGTACCAGCTCTGGTCCCACAACTCGCCGCTCACCTATCTCGTCCCAATACAAAGGAAATCGACTTCTCCTAGCGTACAAGGTTTCAAACGGTGTCATGTCAATGCTGGTTTGATAACTGTTATTATATGCAAACTCTACTAGTGGCATGAACTGAGTCCAACTTCCCCTAAAATCCAATACGCACGCACGGAGCATATCCTCTAATGTCTGTTTCATCCTCTCAGCCTGCCCATCTAACTGAGGATGGAATGTCGTGCTAAATGACAATTGAGACCGTAGTGCTTCCTGCAGACTCTTCCAAAAACATGACGTAAAACGTGGATCTCGATCTGACACAATTGATACTGGCACCCCATGAGAACGAACTATCTCCTGAATGTAGATCTCTGCTAAACGGTTGAGAGAGTAGCTAATCTTGATAGGTATAAAGTGGGCGGACTTAGTCAACAGATCTACTATCACCCAAATCGCATTTTGGCCATGTGATGTCGACGGCAGCCCTGAAACGAAATCCATAGATATATGATCCCACTTCCACTCTTGGATAAATAACGGCTGCAACTGGCCTGCCAACCTCTGGTGCTCCGCCTTTACCTGCTAGCACGTCAAACACTAGGCTATATACCTGGCGATCTCTCTCTTCATACCACTCCACCAGTACGACTCTCGCAGATCCCTGTACATATTCGTACTGCTGGAATGAACTATATACAAAGATTTGTGAGCCTCCTCTAAAATAGTCATCCTAATCTTAGTATCGGTAGGAACGCATAATCTGGAATGGAACCGCAAAGCTCCGTCATCTGCAATACTGAATTCCTCCCCTTGACCACTCTGTACTCTTTCTATCACATCTACTAATTATGGGTCTTCTTTCTCGGCGGCTTTAAGTCTTTCTTGCAGCATAGGTTGTACCACTAAATTGACAATACACACTGAAGGATCACCCTCTACCAACTCTATACCGAGTCTCTCCAGATCCATAATAATCAGATGCTAAATCTCCATAGCTGCTAACACTGGTGTAGTGACCTGAAGAATAATAGTATTTTAATAATAAAGAGGGAGAGAAAAAGGAAACATGAATAGAAGGAGGCTGTAAACTTCGTCGACGACATCGCATTTTGGAGATAATAATAATAATAATAATAATTTTAAGGAATTGCCAGGACTCATCGACGAATACAGGGGTTCATCGACGAGAGCATAAGGAAATTCGTCGACGAATACAGGGGTTCGTCGACCAGTGCATAAGGAAATTCATCGACGAAGCTACGTTTCATCGACGAGAAAATACCGAGAGAGGTTTTGGGACAGCCAGAATTTCATCGACGAGGGAATAAGGTTCGTCGATAAAATTACTGAAAGATTCGTCGACGAGATGATGTGTCTCGTCAATGAAGGCTGCAGTATAAATAGTGGAAAACTCGAATTTTATCCATTTTCAACGCTCCTCTCTCTCTCTCTCTCATCTCTCCCTCTACGTCCCTCTCTCACTTCTCTCTTTGTTTTTGGGCCTGTTTCTTGCCGGATCGAAGATCTGAGGCTACTACGATGCTTCTGGCAAAGTTCTTTACAAGTTTGCCGAAGCTGATCGTTGGAAAAGTTGGGTTGAATTTCGTCCCAATCTCAGGGTAAGACATTTTATTCAGTATTTGCCTATGAGAAATGTTGTAGGTAAGAAAATAATGATGTTCAGTTATGGGGGATTTTGTTTTCTGGATGTTGAGCTGGGAACCCTGCGGGTATAGAGCCAGAATTTTATAGGGGCTTTTCAGAGTTAAGGTAAAGGAAATATGCTATGCTAGGGTCTTAAGAATATTAACAGATTTCTCATATACACATATATACCAATTATTATGCAGTTTTACAGAACGAATATTGTAATGTTGTGTGGCCTGAGTAGATATTTACCTGATGTAAAATTTATACAGTACGTCAGCATATCATGTTATATAGCATGTATACATAGATTTTATTTAGTTCAGTATATCATAATTTTTACAGAAAACTATGTTTTCCTGAATACCATAACACAAAGTTATAAAGATAGATTATACAGTTATAGCATCAAGATGCTATAGTTATTCAAATTTTTCAATATTTACAGTACAAAATTATAGCGTTATGGTTATTTTGGAAACATAATGAAAACAACAAAGGTATATATATATATATATATATATATATATATATATGTAGATGTACTTATATAGTATCATACCCCTGTGGAGATATTACTGACAGATACAGTTTACAGGGCACGGTACCGTTGTTATATACAGTTAGAGTACAGCCACATATCTCAGATAGTGTGTGGGTACCGTCTAATCGTGCTCGGAGATGATGCAGCTCCTCAGTACACTGGGTACAAGGGGCCAGTAAGACGAGGTAGCAGCCAGTCCCGTGCTTAGGAGTGGATGCAGTTTGGCTGGGCTGAGATAATGTAGAGTATGATGACTTACCTGGAGGGCCGACTAGGTTAAGTCCCGCCTACGGGCCGCACAACCTTGTCATGAGGGGTCAAATCATGACATACAGAGTCCTGGGGAAAGAACACAGTTATATACATCCGTATACAGATTTATAGTTTTCATTATATATAGTATGTTATAGCAGTATGAATGGTAGAAAGCTCAGATGATACAAATGTTTTAAGTTTTTATATATGGGTTTTATAGATTTTCCAAATCATGCAGATTTAAATATTATTATTATAATTTTATGTCTCAATCGCCACACACTAGTAATAGCATATTTCCACTTACTGAGCATTGTCTCACCCCATTACATTATCATTTTTTTTTTTCAAGTGAGACAGCTGGGCGAGCAGATCAGGCTCGCAGATAGAGAGTATATCAATTACCCTGGTTTAAAGGGTAAGTTTTGCATAGGGTTTGTATTTTTGTGTAGTGAACACTGGGTAGAGAGATGTATTATAAAGCTATGGTTGAAAATACTGAACTCTAGTATTGTATAACATGTATTGGTGGTTATGTGATTTATATTTTTCCACTGCATAAGGGTGCCCATTACATACAGGTATTGGAGTAATTTATTATTATTATTATTATTATATTATTATTATTATTATTATTATTATTATTATTATTATATACATAAATAATAATAATAATAATAATAATAATAAATAAATAAATGGTGAAAATTTGAGGACGTTACAGGCTCGCAGTCTTTCTGCTCAACACATCAGCTACCACATTTGCTTTCCCGGGGTGATAACTGATGGTACAGTCAAAGTCTTTAATAAGTTCCAACCATCTTCTCTACCTCATATTCAGCTCCTTCTGCGTGAAAAAGTACTTCAAACTTTCATGGTCGGAGAAGATCTCACACTGCTCGTCGTATAGATAATGCCTCCAAATTTTCAATGCACGTACCCCTGCAGCCAATTCAAGATCATGTGTAGGGTAGTTCTTTTCATATTCTTTCAACTTCCGAGACACACACGCCACTACCCTGCCATGCTGCATCAATACATAGTCAAGTCCCTTCAAAGACCCATCACTGTTAATGACATACCTCTCACCCCCTGATGGGATAACCAATACTGGTGCTGTAACTAATCTTTACTTTAGTTCTTGAAAACTCTACTCACAACTATCGTCCCACTCAAATATGATATTCTTCCTTGTCAGTCGTGTCAAAGGTCCTGACAAAGCTGAGAATCCCTCAACGAAATGACGATAATAGCCAGCTAGCCCCAAGAAACTCCTGATCTCCTAGACATTTCTCGGTCTAGCCCAATTCATTACCATCTTAATCTTGCTAGGATCCATAGAAATACCGTCTCCAGATACAACATGCCCCAAGAACACGACCTTCTTAAGCCAGAATTCTCATTTACTGAACTTGGCATACAACTTCTTTCCCTGAAGTGTCTGCAAAACCTACCTAAGGTGCGTCTCATGCTTCCTCATAGCTCCTCAAATAAACCAGTACATCATCAATAAAAACAACAACAAACTGGTTTAGGTATTGGTGGAAGACTCTGTTCATCAAGTCCATAAATACCGCAGGAGCATTCGTCAAACCAAACGGCATTACGTGTCGGCATAACAAGAAACTCATAATGCCCGTACCTGGTCCTAAAGGTCGTCTTCGAGACATCTTTTGCTTTCACTTTTACTTGATGGTAGTCAAATCTGAGGTCAATCTTCGAATACACCCGTGTACCCTAGAGCTGGTCAAACAAATCGTCGATACGGGATAGAGGATACTTGTTCTTGATTGTCACTTTATTAATCTCCCTATAGTCTATACACATCCTCATAGTCCCGTCTTTCTTCTTCACAAATAAAACTGGAGCTCCCCATGGAGATACATTGGATCGTATGAAGCCCTTATCAAGCAGATCTTGCAACTGTTTCTTCAATTCTGCCAACTCTACGGGCGCCATTCGGTACAGTACTTTAGAAATTGGTGTTGTACCTGGAAATAGATCAATAGGAAAATCTACCTCACGATCGGGTGGCAAGCCTGGTAACTCGTCTGGGAAAACATCTGTAAATTCCTTTACTATAGGCGTGCTAGCAAGCTTCAATTCATTCTCTGACATCTCCTTCACAACAGCCACAAACCCCTGACAATCACTCAGCAGTAGTCTTCTGGCCTGAATAGCTGAAACTAGTTGAGGCGGGGATTGCACTCGCGACCCTACAAACTTGAATTATGCTTCCCCCAGAGGTCTGAATATCACTTCTCGTGCTCGGCAATCTATGCTGGCAAAATTAGCTGCTAGCCATTCCATGCCAAATATAACATCAAACTCGTGCATGTCTAGCACTACCAGATCAGTAGACAGTCTTTTCTTGAATATCAACTGGACAACCTCGGAGCACCCTATTACACCTCACTGTTGACCCAGTCGGTGTAGATACCAACAATTCAATATCTAATGACTGTGTTTTAACCCCACATAATTTAACACACCCCGAAGACACGAACGAGTGTATAGCTCCTGAATCAAATAATGCAATAACTTTAAAAGAAAGCATAATAACCATACCTGTCACCACGTCACCTGTTATCTCAGCCTCACCCGGTGTCAGAGTAAACACCCAGGCTGGAGCCGTATTCCTCTGCTGGCCCCCATGTGGCCCCTGATAACCTCCGGTATGGTCTGAGAGTTGGAACTACATCTGATGGGGTAAGGCAGTCTCGCACCTTATGCCCTAATCTACCATAGCAATAGCACACCACACTACCAGCTCGACACTCTCCCCAGTGCCTCCTTCCACAAGTTTGACAGACTGAAGGACCCTGCCCCGCCTGCACCTCACGTCCTCCCGTTTCCTGTCTCCACCCTCTGCCCTAGTTTCCTCTCCTCCACTGACCTAGTCTATGACCCTTCTTGTAGCTGGTAGATGCAGATATCTTCCTCTATTGTTGCTCCTCTGCATTAAGACGCTCACCAATCTCTGTCAAGGCTGCCCTGTCGACCAACTCAGCAAAGTCCTGGATCCACAACACCACTACCTGCTTGAATATACTTCGCCTCAAGTCTCTCTCGAACTGCCTCGCCTTCTTCACTTCATTAGGAACAATATACAAGGTGAAACAAAGGAGCTCTATGAAACGTGTCGCATACTGCTAGATGGATAGCTATCCCTGCTTCAGACTCAGGAACTCTTCTACCTTAGCCTCCCTGATAGTAGCAGAAAATACCTATCAAAGAACAATTCTTTAAACCAGTCCTATGTCATTGTTATCGGAGTCACCCTATGCTGCTTCAGCAGTCTCACCACAGTCCACCACCTCTCAGCCTCTCCTGTCAGTCTATAGGTGGCAAAGAAGACCCTCTATTCCTCAGTACACTGCAATAAAACCAAGATTTTCTCGGTCTACTGCATCCAGTTCTCAACAGTTGTAGGATCAACTCCACCTGAGAACGCCGGAGGATTCATCTTTGTAAACCTTTCTATAGTCCACCCAAGGCCTGTAGATGGATCACTCTGCTCCCTCGAGCTCCTAGCGATCTTAGCTAGGTTTGGGATGTGTGCTTATGCAACAAGGTAAGGTGGTAGCTTATGCTTCTCGGCAACTGAAAGAGTATGAGAAGAATTACCCTACGCATGACCTAGAGTTAGCTGCTCTAGTTTATGCCCTAAAGATCTAGCGACACTACTTGTATGGTGTTTAGTGTGAGATTTTCATTGACCCCAAAAGCCTTAGGTACTTTTTCATGTAGAAGGAGCTGAATATGAGGCAGAGGCGGTGGCTAGAGTTGATCAAGGACTACGATTGCACGATCAGTTATCACCCAGGAAAGGCTAATGTGGTAGCAGATGCGTTGAGTCAGAAGTTAGAACATGCAACAATATCTGCAATTGTAGCTCAACATCATGTTAGACGAGATCTGGAAAGACTTGGCATAGAGTTGGTGTCTGGTGATCATCAGGCTTTCATTGCTAGTTTGGTGATCGAACCGACCTTGTTTGAACGTATTAAAGTTGCGCAGGGTAATGATGCGAAGTTAGCTGAGATTGTGGAGAAAGTGCAGCAGGGTTCAACTGCGGATTTTAACATTTCTGACAGAGGTGTGTTGAGATTTGGGACCAGGCTGTGTGTTCCAAACGATAAGGAGATCAGAAATACGATTTTGGGGGAAGCACATCATTCTTTGTATACGGTACATCCGGGTAGTACGAAGATGTATCGGGATTTTTGCGAGTGCTTCTGGTGTAGTGGTATGAAGAGGGATATTGCCCGGTTCGTGGAGCAGTGTCTGACGTGTTAGCAGGTAAAGGCTGAACATTAGAGACCGGCAGGGCCATTGCAGCCTTTGCCTATTCCGGTGTGAAAATGGGAGCACATTTCCATGGACTTTGTTACTGGCTTACCGACAGCGCTTCACGGGCAGAATGCTATTTGGGTAATTGTGGACAGGTTGACGAAATCTGCTCACTTTGTACCAATGAAGGTTAGCTACCCTTTGAGTAAGCTAACTGATATGTACGTACATGAGATTGTGAGAATGCACGGGGTACTGGTGTCCATTTTTTCAGATTGGGATCCGAGGTTTACTTTTCAATTTTGGAAGAGCTTGCAGGAAGCGTTCAGTACAGCATACCACCCCCAGACTGATGGATAGTCAGAAAGGATGATACAGATTTTGGAAGATATGTTACGGGATTTTGTATTGGACTTCGGTGGTAGTTGAATTCAGTTTCTGCCACTAGTGGAGTTTGCCTATAACAATAGCTTCTAGGCTAGTATAAGGATGGCACCGTTCGAGGCTTTATATGGTCGGAGGTATCGATCTCCTTTGTATTGGGATGAGGTCAGTGAACGACGGGTTTTAAGACCTGAACTCGTGCAGCAAGTGTCTAAGAAGGTAGGATTGATCCGGGAGAGGATTAAATCGGCTCAGAGTTGGCAAAAAAGTTACATAGATGTTCGCCGCCGTGAGTTGGAGTTCGAGGTAGGGGTAAGGTATTCCTTAGAATCGCTCCGATGAAGTGAGTGATGAGATTCGGAAGGAAGGGCAAGTTGAACCCGAGGTATATCGGACCATTCAAGGTGCTTGAACGAGTAGGTCCGATAGCCTACAGAGTTGCATTACCCCCAGCACTTTCGAGGGTCCACGATGTATTTCACGTATCCTTATTGAGGAGATACGTGTTGGATCCATCGCATGTTATCAGTTACGAGTCCTTGGGACTTGTGGATACTTTGGCATATGTAGAGATACCTGTTCAGGTTCTAGACCGTAAAGTTCAAAAGTTTCGTACCAAAGAAATACCGTTAGTAAAGGTATTGTGGCGAAACCACGAGGTTGAGGAAGCTTCTTGGGAACTAGAGACGGAAATACGCCGGAAGTATCTATAGTTGTTTTAAGTAGTATTTGGATAGCAGGGTGGTATGAGCATGTATGTAAGTATGTAATCCTTTGCTATCATATTGTATTTGGCGGTTAGTCTCTGGGAGAGTCATGTTGTATTGTAAGCTCCCGAGGTCACGTATGTATGTCACCACGGTATTCCTCCGCCATAAGTGAGGGCATGTATGCATGTATTGTAACAGGGCTGCGTATAAATGGTCGTCGTATTCTCTAAAGAATGTATGTAAGTATTGTAACGGGGTTGCGTATAAATGGCCACCGTATTCTCTAGAGTATGTATGTATGTATCGTAGAGGGACTGTGTATAGATAGTCACCGTGTCACATCAGAGTAAGTATGTATGTAGTAGTATGAATGTATTTGTAATGAGAGATTGCAAATTTCGAGGATGAAATTTTGTAAGGAGGGGAGATTGTAAGAACCCGAACCGTGGAATGTGGATCTTTATTATAAAAGAGGGTGAAAAGGAAAATTCTACAGACTTCGTCGACGAGGACATAATTCGTCGACGAAGGCAGAAGACTTTTCGTCGACGAAAATTAGAGGTTCGTCGACGAAGAAAAATCGAAAGGCAGAAATTGGAAATATCAGGCTTTGTCGATGAAATCTCCGATTGCTCGACGAAATTCCTGATTTTTCATCAATGAAGGCACCTTTTCATCTATGAAATCCCTCGAGTCAAAGGTCTATAAAAGGATCTTTTGGGTTTCTTCATTGCTAAGTTATGGATTACCTCTCTCTCTCTCTAGATTTCGAAGCTATCTCTCTCTTTTTTCGATTCCTTCACCATTTTTCGCCAGATTCACAAATCCAAAGTTACTGCAAGGATCAGTGAAGGATTCTCTGCGTTTCTAGTCAATCGAAATCTCATTTTAGAGGATTTCGGGTTTCAGGCCAAAATCGAGGTAAGGCTCGATTTTCATTTATGATTTGGTATATGTATAGCAGTACGGATTGTAAGTATGTTTTGTACTTGGTTTGAAGGTTTTGGAGTTTCAGTTCGTAGTTTTGAGGACCATAAAGTTCGTAGTTGGAATTCGGGTTAAGGTAAGGGGATTCTGTTTATATCAGTCCATTTTTGAAATCGGGATCAGTAAGCCTATAGGCTACGATCGTATGTATGTTTTGGCTACTTATTTGGGAAAATCTATTGGGTAAAAACACGGGGTTTTCGGGATACAGTTTTTTCAGGAAAATTAGGGATTTTGGGTATCATCTCTATTTTGTTTAGAAAACTGTTTGTCTTGTTTAAACTGTATTATTAAGGTGACCGTAATCCATATTTGCATAAACTGTATACTTGAATTTGTAAACAATATGATTTGCCGTAAACCAAATAAGTGTGGTATGTATGGATGTATGTATTTGTTCCAAGTATATGTAAAACAGCTATGTGGTGGCTAATTACCGTACGCTGAAATGTATAGGGACGTGAGTTCCAAAATGATTCTAGGGATTTGTAAAACAACCAGGTATCGGGTAGTTACCATGGCGAGAGTGGTTGACTCTATATCCGGGGTGTGAAATATCACCAGTATGTTCCGGCTGGTCACCGGTGGGTGTAATCTACACCGTATGTAGCAATGGATTCATAGTGGGCCTAGGTCATCGCAGCGTAGTTGGCACACGACAATGTAATCGAGGTGAGACTAGGTGACCTTGTGTAGTTGCATATGTAGCAATGGATTCACTATTGGGTTTGAGTCGAAGATCTTCGTAGTTGCATGTGTAGAAACGTAATCGCTGTGAGACTAGGTGACCTTGTGTAGTTGCGTATGATGCAATGGATTCACCATTGGGCCTTGATCGTCGCAGCGTAGTTGCGTATGTAGCAATGTAATCGCTATGAGATGAGGTGACCTAGTGTAGTTGCGAACTAGTGTGACGACACTGACTGTATGTATGTATGTATGTATGTTGGGTATCATATGAACTGGAATGGTTTTCTGAAAATACTGGAACTGTATGTATTTGTATGAAACTGTACGAATTGTTCAAACTATATCGTATGTATAGTGTTATGAAGTATGTAAAATGACACTGATATGCCACACACTGATATAAACTGCTTTCTTCCTTACTGAGAGGTGTCTCACCCCGAATGTACGTACAATATTTTTTAGGGTCTTCAGGTAGCGGTAAGTAGCATACTAGCGTCAGGAAGCAAGGATGTCGTAGCTACTACTAGTACCTTCTAGGTACGAGTTTTGGTATCCAGGTTGTCAAGATAATTTTGTAGACACCTCGGGTATGTTTTGTAATATGGGAATTTATATCCTAGCTTGTATAGTATAAACTCTGGTATGATACTGGCTATGTATAAAAGACCATATTCCACTGCGTATTCTGGATAGTATGGACGTTTGTATGTATGTATACAGGGCATCCATTCACCCTACAAGGTCGGACCCTCTTTGTATGTTGTATCAGGTATGTTCTAATTGATATAGAGACAGGTTAGGTTACTTAAATTCACACCTGGGACCCATTTTCGGGTTCGGGGCGTGACAGTAATCCTATCCTCATAATTTACCCACCTATCCTCACCACTTATCTCAACATTTCTAACTCATTTCTAATCTCCAGTCCTACATTTTAGGAACACAACCCGATAATAACTTACTATGGTTTTCCTGAAATCGTCACCCCAGGAAAAACACATAAACTACCATGGAAGTCCTACCTCTAGACTGTAAAACCAAACCTAAAATCATTTTCTAAACTCTGGTATTGTTTCCGCTGCATTCTAAAGTCTACAGATCCTAGCAACCTAGGCTTTGATACCAAACTGTGACGACTTGCTTAATTTCCACATTTTTTTTTTACATTATAAAACCACAATCCTCAACTTAGTAGATCATAATCTACCTGGACCCGTGGGTACCAAGGATACATCTAAGCACATAACGGAAGCCTAAGCAGCAGGAAACATACAATCACAATATTATAAATACGAAAACAACCATCACATTGCCATAAATACTAGAGTTACTATATTCACTGTATTTCAGTATATACATCCCAAAAACAAAATCTAGGGACATTTCCCACAAAATCCAACTATTCCTGCTAAAACTTACCCTTCAAAGAGGGCAGGCAAATAGCATTAGATCAACGGGGCTTTTCACGCTCTCCTATCTAGGACTCCTGAAAAGTTTATAAAATTTTGGGGAGAGACACCTGTCAGTAAGGGAAATAAACTAATACTAGTGTGTGGCAATATGAGTATTCCGTGTTATACATATATCATACAGGACATATTCAATAACTATTATATCAAATCTTTGAAAACATATATATCATCAAAACATGGCAGATGATACTGCATTTCCATAAACATATTTCATCTCATATAATAATAACACAAAAACATTCCTTGTAGGTTAGTTGGTTGTTGTCATGTGTTACCCCTACATGACTGGGTTGTGTGGCCCGAAGGCGGGACCTGACAATGGTTGGCCAACCACTGCCAAGTCAAAAGTACGGTTTGTAAGTCTGATGGGTCTGCCAGACCTAGTCCGTACACCAGGGGCGCTCACACACTTCTTATAAACCACATCGACCATCCAATCTCACACCACTCCATACAGCGGCACTAACACAGATATCATGATCATGATGACCATGGACACATAGCAACGATATCGTGCAAGTGCTAGCCTAGACCAAGCCAACCAGGTTCTGATATCATATAACATATATTGAAACTGTGATACAGGGATATTTCATATCATTAATTATCAAATCAATCAGGTAACTTCTTGAAAATTGGCATAGCCCCCCCTCCCCCCCCACATCATCTTCTTCTTCTTCTTTTTCTTTCTTTCTTTTCTTTTCTTTTCTTTTCTCTTCTGCGTAGCCTCTGTAATCTCTCTCTCTCTCTCTCTCTCTCTCTCCTCACATTATCTCTCCCTCTCTCCTCGATTTCGTGATGGATTTTCGCCCAATCGAAAATCCGAAAATACCACTAGACTCCATTCGCCGCCGTCGTCATTTCTATCGAACGAATCAGTGGTAGGAGCGGCGTAGGCGTATTCCCTGGGGTAAGCCATTTTCCCCTTTTTCTTTAATTTCTTACAAAATATAAGCCCAATTAACGAACAGACACCACCACGAGAATCTAGGAATGATTCTTTACAAGTCTAGTGGGACAGAATTCTTGTGGGGGGTGTCGGACCGAAACCTCAAATTTGGGGTACGGGGGTTATTAAGGGGCTTACTTTTAATTAAATAGAACTAATTTAGAAATGCTAAAATGTTGAACATTTAGGACTGAAGTAAGATTTTTGGAATTTAGGGCTCGGGTGAGCGCCACGGGTGTAATTTTGGGACCCGCAGGCAAAATTTGAAAAATTAAGTGGGGATGTTAAATAATAGTTTAAATATTAATTTGAGGTATATGGAGCCTAGGGAAGACTAGATGAGTAATATTTTGAAGAAATAGATTAATTAATTTGAGAAAAATGTAAATTTCAGGAGTTGAATTTCGGGCACCAAGGGCGTAGGATTTGGGTCCCAACGAATTTCTCAGTAGCCAGGTAAGGGAATAAATTAAAGCAGTTATTTTCCATGCAAATTATTAATGATTATGAGTAAATATATTTTCAGAAAAGCATATGTTATATTTGTTTATTACGAATGAAATGTACGATTGGGAAAATACTACTATGATGATTAAAATGCATATGTATGTATGAGATGCCAAAAAATCACAATTTTAGAATATGAAGTATTACTTTTAACAGCACATGTGTGACATGAATATTATTTTATGAGAATTGTATTATGACATGAAAGACTTTACGAGCAAAACATGTATTCAAGTATTATGAAAAGATGAGTTATGTTGTGATGATTTTGACAAATATATGATAAATGATTTATTTTCAGAATATATATACCTGAAACGATTTTGGCGCGAGGCCATGTATTTATGTTATCGGCACGAGGCTGTATTTTTTATATCGGCGCAAGGCCGTATTTATGTATGATTTCGGCACAAGGCCGTAATTACTATATTTTCAGCACGAGGTCGTAATGATGTTATATATATGATCATGTATTATATGTTATCACAACCAAGATGTTAGTTTAGTTCAGTTCAGGAGCTCGGTACCGTAGCTATATTGTAGATCAAATATCTACGTCAGATTAGTGCTAACCATCCCACGAGGGGCTGAGAGATGGATAGTCGATGTGGCTTTCAATAGAGTGTGGACGTCCACCTAGCAGTCCGAACCAGGGTGTGGCGGGCTCATCGTACTTACAGATATATTTGACTCGACAGTGATCGGCCAGCCATTGTCGGGTCCCGCCTTCGGGCTGCACAACCCGTCATGGGAGGTAATACATGACACCAGTTAGCTATTCATCCTGGGTTTCTTTTTCAATATTACCGGTATAACAGATGTTTTATGTAAGATATGACTTACTAGAAAATATGAAAGCATGTGATTATTCAGTTTGATATGATGAACGTTTACAAAATATGAAATGTACTGTATATGTATAATTGCATTAAATATTCATGTTGCCACACAGCTGTATTTAGTTTATTTTCCCTTACTGAGAAGTGTCTCACCCCCAAACTTAATTAATTTTTCAGGAGCCTCTGAGAGACCGGCAGGTTACGGCCGCCGTTGAGCTAGTGAGATTACCCTGTGAGAAGGGTAAGATTTTGTAATAGGGTCAGAGTTATTTTGTGTTCGATCCTAGAGATATTTTGATGTATATGAGGATGTATAGAAGTATAGTTTTATAATGTTATAGAAAGCTCTGGTATTATGCTTTATGGATGGATGTTTGGATTTTATGTTTACTACTGCGTAGAATTCCACTGTGTTTGACAGGTGTCCCTGCTACCCATGGGTTTGGGTTGACCATTTGATCTATTATGTGACATTTTATGTTAAGAAATTGAGGGATGTTACATTAATCCCCCCCCCCCCCCCGGCGAAAGCCTAAAAAGAAGTATGTCCAAGCCATTGAACAGAAGACCATGAAGTTGCACACATTTTCTTGTAATTTTGGCAACCGAGGGACAGGAACTGCCCCTACAGTTGTCATCCCACCATGTCTCGAAGATGTTTCCGATGCTTCTTCAAATTTCATGAATTGTCCCACCTGAGTGGTTGCCAAATGACCATAGCATACGTGAGTTGACAAAAACAGACGTTTTTACATAAGCTGAGTTCAAACATGTCACAATTTCAGACATACCCATTAACCCACAAGTCCAATTCCACTTCATTCTCTCCTTCCCCATTGATTACACTGCCTTATCTTCTCCTCGTCCAACAAATTGAAACTTAAGCATCTTCCAACTTTATGAATTGTCCCACCTGAGTGGCTGCCAAATGAGCATAGCATATAATGAGTTGATCAGTTCAAATAGAGCATTTATAAGAAGTTGAAGGCACACGAGAACCTATATCAACTACCAACATGCAATACACATCAACTGCATCCGCCATGCAGGAGGATTCTAGACTAGCATGACATGAAACTCAATTTGTGATCATAACACCTTATAATCAATCAGAGGAGCCACCCGCATCATCTTGTCCAGATCGGCGCATCCTTTCCTCTAACTACGAGGTCCTATCCATCATGGCTTGCATCTGGGCTCGAACGGTGGAGAGGTCCGATCTCAGTTTCGCGTTCTCCATAGCGATCCTCTGCATCTGTCGAGCCATCTCCTACTTATCACACTCGGCCTCTCGACGCTATCGTTCCATCTCTGCACGAGCCGCCGCACCCATGGATGATGATGTTGTTAGGGTGATGTATCCACTTCCAAGACCTTTCACCCAACCCCCCCCCCCCCCACCTCGTTGCCCAAGCACCTGGGAAGTGATCTAGAAATCTGTCATGTGCGAACTCCCCTCTGAAACAAGTGCATCCCTCAGCTCAACCATCCGTGCCTAATTTCAATCATGAAAATGATAAAAAAGAATAAGTAAGACTACAACTTTGATGTTTTGAATAAAGTAATAAACTAAATCTTTTGCTTCTCTTACATGTCAATCCTGCACACCCTCGCACCACTCCCCCAATCGCCGTTGGTGTGTTCTCTGATACAGATTCGGCAGTGGCTCCTCTGTGCCAGTCTCGGGATCACGCTACATTATCATATTAGTCATCATTACTATTATGTCATGTAATGGTCAGATAATTTTATATATAGTAATTACCTGGTGATGATTTACAAATAGCCTCGATCCACCGCTATGCGTCGTAGGGAGTTTGCTGCAATTCGCAGCATTTGTTTCACATATGGCCTGCAAGGAAGATGTCATGCCGACATATTAAGGACATCATCCTGAAAAATTAGTGATTAGAATAAAAACACATCACCTGATAGCGCAGGTCGCAGAAATGGCGACAGACCACGTCCTAATCTTCTTGGGATATCTTATCATATGGTCGCGCTTCTACTTCATCTCCCATCACTCGAAAATGGGAGCGCATTTTCGAGTGATAGCTCTTAAATTTATTACACAATTGGACGTCGATCACCCTCCTCGCATGGTCATCCTCGAGGATGTGTATATCAAACTCCTCCTACATATATAGGTAATACAATTACAATGTTAAACAGTTGTTAATTGGCTAGTATATTAAAAGTAAAAAAACATTGAAATTAAAAATAGCTATATAGGGTTAGGGAACTTACCAAAATGCGCATGTAAAGGACCATGCGCTACTCCTGAGTCACCTGGGGCCAGCTGAATGTGGTGACTGGAGCATACTGTCGACATATAATGCTGAGCTCCCTCGTCCATGAGGTGCACCAATCATTTAGCAGGGCGATGTATCTTAGAGGAATGTTGATCCGAATCCGCTGTTTAGTCCTATCCAGGTGCTTCTTCAGCGACATGTTCTTTGCTGCACCATGGCCTGACCTGACCGTGGATGTAGATGCTGAAAGTAGAGTTAATATAAAAACAACATTATAATCGTACACATGAAGTACGAACATCAACAGTTGACATGTAAATAAATGAATCGTATCCATATCAACACTGCTTATGACGGTCGGCAACTCACCCTGCGTGTCAGTCACATAAGTGGTATCCATGTCTAGCTGAGGTGTCGATGGCTCAGACAATGGTACCGCCGTATAAGTACCGACGGGCTCCGCTTGTCTCAAGGATATCAGATCATCCTCATGCGATGTAGTAGTGGGCTTGAAAGGAAGTCTCCAACTTCGACCTCCTGGTGCCATATCTGCAAATAATTATACAAGTCAATATAAGAAGAACGAATTTTTAAGTTATTTACACATGTCAGATACATAGTGACAAAAATAGACAAGTACATATATGAAGTATGAATATTAGATGGATGCAGTAGACATGAATTCTTAAGTTATTTACACATGTGAGATACATAGTGACAAAAATAACATGCTTACCCCCCCTATACGTCCTCAATATCCGTATCATCCTCACTTTCTAAAGTGTCTTCCTCTTCACTACAGTACTCGATCCCTGTTTCATCTTCCCCATCAATCTCCTCATCATCGATGAAGTAAACATCTACAGAAGGTTCAATTGTAATGTCAGCATCTCCTACGTGTTCTACCCTAGCACCATCCCTATGCAATGGTATAGGATCAGCACCTTCTTCGACAACATCTATTTCAGATTGCGCTGCTACATGGACAGATGGCTCATCTTCTTGGAATGCAGCCTCACTGACACTCATCTCACTATCTGCCACTTCTGCAATTGTGTACAAACTTCGAGGAGGAATCTTTTGGGTCACATGTCATTCACCCTTCAATTTGGTGTCTTTAAGGTAAAACACTTGTTCTGCCTGCGTTGCAAGCACGAAAGGGTCATTTTGATACCAGGTCTTGCTAAAATTGACACTGGTGAAGTAGGCATCAGTGTTTATCCCATTCTTTTTATTAGCAATGTCCCACCAGGTACACTTGAACAAGTGGACGACTCTGTTTGCTCCATAGCTAAGCTCTAAAATGTCATCCAACACACCAAAGCAGTTTTTGTTACTTACACGACTCCCAAACCAATTGATAAACTTCTTCTTATGTCTTTCGTCAACATTCCATTCATTTTGGGCCAGGAGTTCAGCTTTATGTTCGCTGTAAACAACAGTAGTACATGTTAATGTCAAGAAAGTATATAATTATGCATATGTAAATACAATGCAAAGTAAGGAGTTTGGAACAACATACTCGATATATGGAACAGTTTCATCACAATTGTTGAGGACGTAAAAATGATCCTTTTCTAGGTCGTCCATGTCAATGAAATCGTAAACTCGTGCACCGAGAGGGCAAACATTTTCTCGAAATATAGAGCTCCTGGGTTCCTCATCTTTGACATTAATAGCATGAACGTCTGCATTTTGCTCATCATGAGTGAACATTGTGTCAATATCATATAGATACATTGAGCAAAATGCAAGACATTCACTGTCAATATACACCTCAATGATTGAACCTTCTAGTCGTGCCTTATTGGACACGTACCCCTTCAAAGTCGACAAGAACCTATGCATTTTATGTAGCATTATAGACTTGTAGACACAATGAAGAAAAGAAAATTTAAATAGGGAAATCACGTGACCATTATACATGGACTTTATACTTTACCTCTCAATAGGATACATCCAACGATATTGAACCGATCCTCCAATTATAGCCTCCCTTGGTAAATGGACAGCTAGGTGGACCATCACATCGAAGAATGTTGGCAAAAAAATTTTCTCCAGCTTGCATAGTATGATCATGATGTCATCCTCTAACCATTCAAGTATGTTTACGCTCAATTTTTTTTAGCACAACTGCCGAAAAAAGATTCTCAGCTCAATCAGCACCGAGTGAACATCTTCAGTCAAGTGTCTACGAAGGAAAACGGGTAGAACCCGTTGTAGAAGGACGTGACAGTCATGACTTTTCATTCCTAGCATCTTCCCTTCCTTCGTGTTTATGCATTGAGCTATGTTTGACGCATATCCATCGGGGAACTTCATTGATTTCAACCAGTCGAAGAATTTATTCTTCTCATCCTTCAAGAATGTGTAACAAGCTGATGGCATGAGAATTTTGTCCCCATCACGAAATAGGTGCAACTCAGGTCGTATTCCCATGTCTTCCATATCTCGGTGAGCATTTGCGGTGTCCTTTGTCTTCCTATTTATATCAAGTAATGTACCAATGACATTCTCACAAATGTTCTTTTCAATGTGCATGACATCCAAGTTGTGGCATAGTGGAAGATCTTTCCAATATAACAACTCGAAGAAGATGCTTCTCTTTGTCCAATTCAACACCCACTCAGCGCGTTTTCTTTTTCTACTGGTCGGTGGTTTCCCCAATTTCACATCTCTGATCAACCTTAGCTGGTTTAATATCTCTTCCCCACTTAGCCGCTTTGGCGGCGACCTTCGTTCAGGTTTTCCATTGAAGCTTCTAACGCCACGAGTCCTCCAAGGATGTCCAGTTCATAGAAAACGACGATGACACATAAAGCATAACTTGCGTCCATGCTTCAAGGATAAGGACCCAACATCCTTATTACATACTGGGCATGTTAAGTAACCTTTTGTGCTCCAACCTGACAGGTTGCCATATGCAAGGAAATCATTAATTGTTCACAAGACTGCAGCATGCATCCGAAATATTGTCCCAGTTTGCACATCGAATGTCACCACTCCTTTTTCCCATAATTCTTTCAACTCGTCAATTAACAAACGTAGGTAAATATCAATATCATTAGCAGGTGCTCTCGGTCCGGGAATCAGCAAAGACATATAAATGAAAGGTTCTTTCATACATCGCGATGGCGACATATTATATGGCATCATCATAACTGGCCACATGCTATATGGGTTGGTCATGTTACCGAAAGGATTGAACCCATCTGAAGCAAGGCCAAGTCTAATGTTGCGAGGATCACTAGCAAACCACAGATGCATTTTATCAAATTCGGCCCAAGCTTCGGAGGCCGCTGGATGGCTAAGGGTGTCTCCATCTTGAAGATGTTTCTCTTGATGCCATCTCATATCTGTAGCAGTCTTTTTGCACATATACAATCGTTGCAGCCGCGGGATTAATGGACAATATTGCAAAACTTTTTTGGGAATCTTTTTACCCCCTTCTAACTAGTTCTATACCTCGGTTCATCACATTCTGGGCACTCGTTTGCATTTTCATGTTCACCATAAAAGAGTGCACAATCATACCTACACGCATGTATTAGAGTGTAACCGAGACCCAATTAACGCAAGTATGTCTTTGCCTCATAAAAAGACTTGGGAAGTGTTTCACCCTCCAGCAGTGCTGCCTTAATAAGGCTTAAATGCATGTTGAATGCGTTCTAAGATAACCCATGCATTGTCTTTGCATGAAGCAACTTTATCAGAAACTCTAATTTTGAGAACTTTTTACAGTTTGGATATAAGGGCACCATTGCATCCCTCATGAGATTAGCAAATGGTTTACCGATTCGATTCAATGTACTAGGATCGCAAGGTATGGTACCCACTGAAGTAGTTTCATCACCAGTACGTGACACATTGACATTACTCGTGTCCACTACAATCCCCCTTTGCAATTCGCCTAACATTTCGATTAACCCTTCAGAACGTGTATCACCACCTACTATATTTGCCCCCTCATCTTTAGCGTCGTTTAAATTATCGGTCTGAACTGCGTAATCTTCACCGTGGAACACCCATCTTGTGTACCTTTTCTCCATCCCAAAGTCTAACAAATGTGAATGGACCAGCTTAATGTGTTTGAATGTTATGTTTTGGCATTTCTTGCAAGGACACCTTATTCTACTGGCTCTGTCTACACGAGAACGCGCGAACTCTATGAAATCATGTACCCCTTTCACGTATTCTGGAAAAAACCTACCCCGAGTGTTCATCCAACTCTTATCCATGTTCGTTAATTACCCTATAATATGTTCAAGTAAATGGTGTTCATTATATTCTCATACTGTTTATCATGCATGCATCGTGAATCCTATAATCAACCATCATACTTTAAAGGGTACGGATCCTATCCCATTCAAGAATATTGCATTTACATTGCGATCAATCGCTCAAATTCCTTCATTGTAGTCGTTATAAATTTTGGCAGCATCTCCCCACGGCTCTCCGAGTACACGATATGGGGGAAGTGAAAATTTGGCTAGTCTTCCATCACTAACAAATTGTCACGACACCCCACTATGCATCCAGAGAACACAAGTAGAGACACACTCAAAATATATAATGACAATTGACAAAGTATGAACAATGACAATAGTGTAAATACAACTTCCTAAACTGTCCACATTAGACAATCTAAGAATGGTTGAAATACTCACATTACTAATCGTACGTAAAACAAATAATTAACATGTTCAAGTGATTATTAGTCAACATAGTATGACTAATAATCAATTGAAATATGACAATTGAATTGTCTCACATGTACGATTAGGAATGAATGTATAGTAACCGTTCTTGGACGGGTCTAAGCTTCAATGAATACATGAAATTGTAGTAATTAATTTGGCATTTTACTTCATATGACATTTACTTCTTGACCTTTCACTGTACTCTTCATATTGTTGTTCTTACCTTAATGTCTATGCATTTATGAAATTGTAGAAAATTAAGATAAATCAAGTCCTAACAATAGAAGTAATACAATTCTAGTATCTCCCAAAAGACAGGTAGAAATCAAAAGCTCCATGTATTTTCATTACTTTTAGAGGCAATACAATGTAGATAGACACATCGAAGTACGCGTACAGCCATTCAAAAGCATGGTAAAACAGAATGCAATAAAAAGCAAATAACATAGAAAGAAATAAAATAACAGCACAAGGGTGAATTTTGGGGGTTTTAGGAAGGGTAAAAGAGGGAATATTTTTTTGAACTGCGCAAGATTTGCTATCTTACGGATTCTTTGGCTCGAAATGCAGGCAAGAATTTTCAAAGATTTGAGAGATTTTTTTATTCTCCTTTGGGGGTAAGCTATTTTTTTTTCTTCTTTTTGGGTTCATTCGCTCGAGATTGGGTTTTGGCTCTCTGATACTCAAAAAATATATGTTCTCCAATTTGTAAAAATATATAATTAAAGTTAAAAGTTTGAGTACTAAAGTTAAAGTTGGTTTGAAGATTTCAAAAGGCAGTTCAACTCCTAGACTATAGGATACACAGAGAGTCAAAATGTATCATTTTGGCCAGAAATTGAATGAACCGGCAGATGAAGAATATAATTAAACTCATTTAACTATCAGAAACCCAACTCAAAATAGAAACTCAAACTCAAACATAATAAATTAGTCCCAAGAAATTTCTAAAAATTTCCCAATCAAAAGGCACAACAATGCCAATTCTAAAGAATAATTTGTCACTTATGCATTTTTACAAGCTTCATTCAAGAAAATATGATGTTCCAACAGGTGAATTCTTTAAAATAAGATCTTTCGTTCCATTTAAAAATTTTGCACTCAAAAGGCACATTGCCTTTATGCCCATGGAAATGCCTAAATGATGACATTTCAAATTGAGGATTCTTCAAAATAAGACCTTTGGCTCCATTTAACAGAGCAGAGAAAGCCAAAAAAAAAAAATTGCAATAGTATTACTAGCTTAAATTTTTAAAGAGAAAATGGGTTTATATTTTAAAATATAGAATAATATTAGTAATAAATTGCCTTTGTTTTCCAGTTGACCAGGAGGTTAGATGACAAAAAAAAAATAGAGACTAATCACCACTTGGACATTTTAACAAACATGTAACGAAACATGATATTGTAAAAAGTGAAATTTTTTAAGAGAAGAAAAGAAATAGAAAATGCTAATACAAGAAGACCGCCCAAACTAGGTTTGAGCCAATCGATCGTGGTGACTCTCAGCAACACCAGTAATGCCAAAACACCTTTATTGAGCATCCAGTCCCAAATCAATTCCAGAGAAGACCCCTGGTCTTAAAAAATCTGGGCACCAAATAACCAAAATAACAATGAAAGTAGAATTCCACGCCTTCCAAAATCTCTAAATTCAACCACCAAGAAATCCTCCAAAGAATAAGGGCACCCATAAAACTTGTTCCAAAGACACCAAGCCACAGGACTGAGAATAAATGAGCACAATCCTTATTACCATAGCTACACATGACACAAACATCTGAACATAAAGCCTAATAAGGTCTCTCAACCTGCAAGGCTACAACAAATCATTGGTGTTAACCCTATTAAGAATGGTGATCTACACAACACGTGTACTTTGAAGGAACTTTAGCTCTCCACAATTTATTGGCAAGATGAAAAAAATGATAAGATGTGTTCAGGTGAGTACAAGATCATTTACAACAGAAAACACCATAATTATCCAAACACCAATCCTAAAATCCCCACAATGGTAATAACAAGAAGAATCCAAGAATCACATGAGAGAGTTCCTCAAACTCCCCATCATTAAGGTTAAAACAAAAAATGAAAATCCCAACCAATGTTGCTAAACATACTAAAAAACTGATGAACATGGAAAGCAAAAAGCATATTCGTAGAAGAAGAAGAAGAATACTTACAAATTCGAACTTCGACGCAAATGAATTCACGAACTCACAAATACTCAAAGACAATCTTGCGAGGAGATCCTTCTAGTTTGAAAATGTCCACAATGAACTCGCGAAGCTCCCGACGAATTGACGAACTCGCGAAGGGCTCCTGCTGGTTCGCAGTATGGAAGACCAACTCACAAAGGCCAGAGGGCTTCAAAAGGTCGAAGAAGAAGGCGAGAATGAAGGGTCTCTCACACAGTCACTCTCTCCTCTCGTGTTGGCTCTCTGAGCAGAGACGTTCGTCACGCTCAAATGAAGAATCGAATAGGGCAGCAGGCAGCTAGGGCTCCAATTGAAGTCAGTTGCGGGCATTAGGTGATTAGGGATTTAGGGTTGGGCTGGTTGGCCTGGGATTGGAGTGGGAGGGGGCGAGTGGGGCGTGTGGGCCGTGCAGGCGTGGGCACTTAGGGTTTTTTTGTGTTAAATAAAAACACTAGTAGTGACGGTTTTGAAACCGTCACTAATACCCCATTATTAGTGACGGTTATCCCAAACCGTCACTAATACCCTTAACTATTTCTTTTTTATAATCTTTTAATTAAAAACACTAGTAGTGACGGTTTTGAAACCGTCACTAATACCCCCTTATTAGTGACGGTTCTCCCACACTGTCACTAATACCCTTAACTATTTCTTTTTTATAATTTTTTAAATAAAAACACTATTAGTGACGGTTCCCCAAAACCGTCACTAATACCCACGTATTAGTGTGGTACTCCCAAACTGTCACTAATACACTTAACTATTTCTTTTTTATAATTTTTTAAATAAAAACACTAGTAGTGACAGTTTTAAAATCGTCACTAATACCCTAGAATCGTCGCTAATATTTTCCCAATAAAATTTTCCTGCGGAAATTGTTTACCGCGCTGTTTTTAGGGACGAAAGTATTAGTGACGGTTTAAAAACCGTCACTAATATTGTTGTATTAGTGATGACTGCTTAAACCGTCACTAATGCTTAGACTATTAGTGATAATTCTTTAAAACCGTCACTAATACCAACTTTTAGTGACGAAATTGAATTTGTCACTAATACTTTCATCACTAAAAACCAGTTTTTTTGTAGTGAGCTCGGCCTATACGCCAACAAATCATATCATAGCATCGCCCGTACGCTGGCAAATCATTTCCATAGCTCGGTCCGTACGCTGGCAAATCACACACATGGCATAGCCCATACGCTGGCAAATCATATCCATGACACAGCCCATATGCTGGCAAATCATACACATAGCTCGGCCCGTACGCCAGCAAACATATATAAAAATCTCAGCTCGTACACCGTTTTTCCATTATAAAATCCGTATCATAATCACATTTCCAGAAAACAATATTTCATAACAATTTCTATTCATGCCACACTGAATAGGTTTTTCATATATTCAACATACCATCATTTTCAGCAGTGTTTCCTCAAATATAAATCATATATATGTACATATTTACTTTCCTGAAATCAAATGTTATATATACATACATTTTCTTAAAAAGAACTAGCTTAATTTATCCCCTTACTTGATTCTTGAAAAACCCCTAAGAAAATTTGTCCTGCACTCGTAGGGTTCCCAACTCAACACCCTAGAAATGAAAAACTTCCAGAACTAAACTTTAGTATTTTCATGTGTATATCATTTCCTATAACTATCATAAAACCAAATTTGACTTAAAAAGCTTTATCTTAACTTAGGGATGATTTCCCACTTGCTTTCACCAACGATCCGCCTCGGTAGATTTGGAGAGAACTTCCCTAGGAGTGTTGTGGTAGTTTCAGATCATCGAACCGGCAAAAATCTGGCCCGAAATCGAAGAGAGAAGAGGGAGAAACTGTAGGGAGAAAGAGAGAGTGAGAGGTTTTCTTAATTTTGAAGTTAAATCCAAGTTTTTCAATATTTATAAGACTGGATTCATCGACGAGTCACGTCATCTCATTGACAAGTCCTTTAATAATTTTGTCGACGAAACCCACTCCTCGTCGACGAAATTAAGACGGCTCAAAACGTCTCTCGGTATTTCCTCGTCGACGAAGTCCTTATACCCTCGTCAACGAATCCCTGATAATTCCCCCTGATTATTCCTTTCAAAATGCAACATCTTTGATGAACGCAAAGCGTTCGTCAACGAAATTGACTACCTCTTTCGGTATCCGATTTCCATTTCCCTTTCTTTTATTATTTAAATTCCACAATTCTTCGGGTCGTTACATAAATCATCTTGATAATGACCCGTTAACCAGTTTTTCCATTGATTCGTTTCAGAATTCCAAAGTTTCTTACGTCTTAGTTTTGATGGGTTGATTTCTTGATGAATCGTAGGATAAAAAAGACCTTTCTTATCAATTTTATCAATTATTTGATAATTATTAGTCTCAGTTTTAGTATTTTTATTACTGTTGATATTGATATCGATCCAGGACTCAATATCTACTTTTTTTCCAAGACAAAAATTGAATATTCTCCAATCCAAATATTTTCTATTCGGATTTTTCTCTAATAAGGTTCAACTCAATTCATTAAACATTCTTGCCAATTGATGCTTCAAATTGTGTACCAAGAGGATTGACCCTTTCATCACCAAATACTTGAACAAAAATTGCACCATCTTCCATCGAGGCATTCGCTAAATGGGGTTGTTTGGCATGTATACTAATTATCTATTTTAGGTTTTACCAAGATAACCTAGGTTGCTGCAATATGAACAGCATCACTCCTCACTTATGTGTAATGACATATTAAAATTCAAGTGATAATCTCTATCAAGTTGACTTGATCAACTATTAATATGATTAAAAATATAAAAAAGTCAAACATTAATAATGTATAGTCAAAATATTGTTTATAGATTTGTTATTTTTTTTTTTCATTTCTCTTGATAACTGTTGGAGTATAGCCTCTCACATTGACAATATGGAATTGAAATCCAAGGAAGAAAAGCTCAAGGCAGAAAAGGAGACAAAGAAGGCTTAGCTGTTATGGTTATTTCTATTATACTGTTATGGTTCTCTATATAGTATAAATATTACTAGACCTCTCTATTTTTACTTACTTGAAGATTTAATTCTTGTTCAATTTAGAGAATACACTCTCTGTCTTTTAGTTTCATTTTTTTTCTTTGATTCATTGAATTCTTAACATGGTATCAAAGCAAATTTTCTGATTTCCTTATTCTTGCTTCCGCACATATATCTATATATATATTCTTTCTCTTCTTCCACATTCTGCTCTAGAATTTTCTACTCTACGATTCTGCATATTCTGCTAAATTCAGCTCTGAAATTTTCTGCTCTACAATTCTGCTTTAAAATTTTGCTCTAGAATTTTCTTGAATTCCGCTCTACAATTTACTGTTCTCGAATTTTTTTGAAAATCTTTTGTTTCTTGCATCTACTTTGAAAAATGACTAATGCAAATTCTCTCAACTCTTTAGAATCCTCTTGTCTCTTAGATGATTCTCCTATAAATCCTTCAGATGATTCTTTTAGCCCATATTATCTTCATCCTAGTGATAATTCGGGTTCTCTCTTGATCTCGGAAGTATTTGTAGGAGACAACTACATTGCTTGGAGTCGATCGATCACTATGGCTCTAACTGTCAAGAACAAAGTAGCTTTCATTGATGGTTCGATTACTACTCCTACTAATCAGTGTGTTCATCATACTACTTGGCTCCATGCCAATAATTTGGTACTTTATGTAGCATCAGCTGTAGATCTCTGGAATGAGTTAAAAACAAGATATTTGAGAAGCGATGACCAAGGGTTTTTCATCTTAAAAAATCTCTAAGTTTTATAACTCAGGGTTCTTAATCAATTATTGTATACTTTGGTGCTTTCAAAACCTTATGGGATGAATATGTTAGCTACAGGCCATTCCCAACTTGCACCTGTGGAAATATGGCATCATGCACATGCAATTTTTTGATTTCTTACTACTTCGACAACAATTTGACTATGTGTTAAAGTTTTTGGTTGGGTTAAATGATTCCTATGTTTCAGTCAGGAGTCAATTACTTCTTGTTTTCCCATTGCCAAGCATGGCTAAAGTCTTTTCTTTATTGCTTCGAAAGGAAAGCCAAAGACAACTAACCAATTTTGTGTGCCATGAAACCTATGCCTTGTTAGTCAAACAGAATACTCAACCATTTGTTCAGTCAAAGTTCTCCCAAGATAAGCAGAAGAAGTCTTCTTTGTACTGCACTCACTGTGGATATAATGGACATACAGTGGAAAAATGCTTCCAACTTCATGGTTATCCTCCTTGTTGGACTGGACCTAAAGGAAAGCGAAATCTTCCTACAACCCATGCTGTCATATCAACTGGAGAGGTCTATATTCAAAACAGTAATGAGAATCAATGATTTTCTTTAACTTCTGAGGAATTTACTAAACTAGTAGCACTTGCAAATTCAAATCCATCCTCTACACCAGCTGTGAATCTTGTTACTTCTCAATTCTATGGTAAACTACTACATTCTTGTTATTCAGTTTCTTCAACTTCACAGCATAATTTTTCTTGGATTTTGGATACTGGTGCTGTAACACCCCAACCCGGAGGGGCCTGGGATATTAACTTTTTACTAGTGATTTACAGCGGAAGCAAAATAAACTCAATTGTTATTAAACCAGAGCACTAATTATCCATATTACAATCATTTATTTCAAAATAAGAAAAATTACACAAACATAAATATCTGAAACCATACTAATATTTCTAATAAATCTTTATTTTTTTCTAATCCCCACCCGCATGCTTGCTAAGCCTGGTTTTCGACATGTCCTTCAGAGTTATCTGAAATAAAATATGATTGGGGTGAGACGACGCTCAGTAAGTAAATAAGATTATTATTAGTGTGTGGCCAAAATGAGCTTTTAATGAATTTCGTAAAATAATATTTAATACTATAACTTCAAGATTGCTTTTAGAATAAACATAAATTTAAAAATTTCTGCATAAAACTTTTGTCATCAATTTCAACAATAAATTTTTACAATCATATACTATAACTGCTAAATTAAACTTTTAACTTTAAAACTGTAAAAATATTTAATGATAAACATACATATACTTTTCCTTATACGTTTTCCTTAGATCGTCATTTAAGCACCAAAGTGATCCTTTTCACGTAAACTTACACTTTTCCTTTAAATTCTCAGTAACTTTGTACACGTAATTAAATATGTATAAACATATATTATAAAAACCACCCTTAGGCCCATTTGCCATAAGTCATGTTTACCCCCATGACTGGGTTGTGCGGTCCGAAGACTGAACTTAGCTGGCTGCCCGACCAAACTAAATCAACGTACGTAAACTTTAAGTGAGATTTTCCTTATTAAGTCCTGGTCCGGAATCAGGTGTGCACTCAGGAGAAATTCACTAACATAAATAACACTCTGTAAACAGTGTGGGTGCACTCTGATCCGTATAAACTTTAAGCTGCGGTATCGAGCATCTGTAACTTTGAACTTTCGTTGCCATAAGGGGTTTTAAAATCATCTTATTATAATTTATGCAATTTAAAATAATATCGTGAAAATCTCATCTTTACTCATATTTTCATAAAAAATGTAAAGTAAAAATAAACTCATGCCACACAATTTTTGTGTTAAAAATATATATAATTTTGTTTTTGAATAGAAATAAATGTTAAAAATTTGCTCGAGAGGATTAGAACATTTCTTAACCCAAAAATGGATGCAAGTATATTAACGATAGAACTGGTATAATTAAATACACGTAAAAATAAACTCATAGAAATTTTGTGGAACTAATTAACATAATTGAAATTTACTCATAAAATAAACTCAGGTATGAATTTTAAATAATAAAAAAAAACTAACATAATCAAAATTTACTTACCTTCTTCCTTACGAACACTGTAACTATCTCCAAGAAATGAGATCGGAAAGAGTGGGTAATTGAGAACTTACTCAAAAATTCTCTCTCCACCACAATTTCTTTCACTCACTAATTCTTCTCTTGGAAAATTATTATGAAAAATGAAGGTTGAGAGCTCCCTATTTATAGGAAAATTTTGAGGAAGAAATGAATTTATAAAAGTGTGGGGAGATGGGTGAAATTATAATTTTTAAAAATTAAAGAATGGGCAAGGTATGGGTTGTGTATGGGATAGGGATGGAGGTCATGTGGGAGTGTTTGCCACCATTCCCACTAAATAATTTTTTTTTTATTTAATCACTTACCTAATTAATTAGTCAATTAGTAATTAATTATTTTATTATTTTATTATTTTTCTTAATCATTATTATCATTATTATTATCATTATTTTTACTTTTAAACTATTTTTAGTATTTATTTATTTTATTATTTATTTTTGAATAAGAATTAAATTTGAATTTTGAAAACTCATGTGGGCCCACACAACTTCGAGACCCGAATGGATCCTACGTAACTCGAATAACTCTTATACGATTTTATGCATCCTACATAATTTTGAAACTCGTGTAAACCTTCATACGGCTTCGGGACTCATGTGGGCCCCGCATACGATAGCTATATTATTATTATTTTATCATATATTTTTACAAATTATATTAGTCAAAACATTATTTTATATACTTATTTACATATATAAACAGTGTCTTGTGGCTCCGGGACTCATGTGGACCCCACATAATCTTGTGGGCCCCACATATGATATCTATATTATCATCATCTTATTACGTATTTATACAAATTATGTCTGTTAAAACACTATTTTATGTATATATACTTATTTACGTGTACAAATAGTGTCTATCCTATTTATCTTATGAAATTCTATTTTAACCAGGCCGACCTCCAGGGAGCGACTGAGCCGCAATGGTCTCTGAGCACTCGCTAAGACAAGGTCTTTCTTAGGCATCAAACATAGAATCAAGGATCCTACAGAAAACACTTCTGTATTGATATTAACTTAATGACTATTTTTATTATTTTATTATTATTGTACTTTAATCATATATATATATATATATATATATATATATATATATTTTGGGTCTTCACAGGTGCAATAGATCACATGATCTGTTCACCCCTCTTATATTCATCTACACCCAAGCAAATTAATAATTTCATTAATGTGCCTAATGGTAACTCTATCCCAGCTACTCATATTGGTAAATTCCTCAATATTTTTCTTTTCTTTCCTTAGTATTTTCGAAGTTCCAAACATATATCAAAAGGATTCATTCATTTTTGAATTATATATGAAATTACCTCTTAACACTAAATTTCCAATTCACACCTTGAGAAATATTTATTGAAAACCATACACCAATGGTTTAATCATGCATTGTCCTAAACAATTCCTTAACCACACAAGACCTAGTCTCCATCAACTTATCTTTTATTTCTATATCTACAGCATTATGTCCATTGAAAAATAGATGATAAAATAAAAAGGGAAATTCAGAATTCTACAGGAAGCAAAAGTCAACAAACGTTAGCTTCTTCCCATTTACTTTGAATAATTAACTTAATTGTAAACTTCCTCATAAGAAATTGTAGTTGTTGTTGAATTATGACTCATTCTAGAAGCCTACCATTGCCATTGAAGTTTTCAATGGTGGGCTATTTTTTCAAAGGTAGGTGATTAATGGTTGTAATAGTGGTATTTCCTAACCTATATAAGCTCATCACCTCCATTTGTAATCTTATCCTCAAATTTACTTACTTCTCTCTTAGGCACATTCTCTCTTCTCTCTCTCATTTTGTAATATTTCTACAATAGAGAAATATTGATTGATAGTGTCCGAGGATATAGGCACAATTAGCCGAACCTCTTTAAATTCTAGTGTTCTTTATTTCATCTATTCAGTAGTTAGCTTTTGTCGGGTATAGTTGTAGTAATATATTGTGTGAATTATATGTCTAAAGAAAATTCTGTCTAGGAAAGAAGGATTTAAGGGGTCCGTTGTGACCCCCCACTTCCTTGAAAATTTACCTGGTATAATTTTACACAATTATTCATTCTCTATTTACCTGTACAATAGTAAAGTATGGTAAAGTTAGGTGGAACAATCTCAAGTTTCGCAACGGTTGTCAATGCAAATTCAGGTATAAAATGCGAATGCAAGCATTGGAAGGAGATGAAAGCCTATGCTCTATAGCTAGCGCTCATATATAGTTTGCGGTTCTGTACCCATAGCTGTTCTGATGCTGTGTTGCCTCTGCAACCGCGGCCGCCGCAAAAGGAGCGGGGCAGCGGACCATCCAGCCACCGCTCCCACGGCCTTGCGCATCAATACTGCGATTGCCAATCCACCTCCTCGACCAGCTTACGGCGACTTCAAAAAAGGCAAAGGCTACAAAAGCCGTGTCGCAAAAGATGGCGGACTGGTTATCTTGGGCGGCGATGCTGGGGGTGCTAATGGGAGAGGCGGCTGCAGCGGGGGGTGCTGCTGCGGCGGCAGGCGCTGCCGCCGCCGCAGCAGCGATGGCTGTGGAGGCTGCGGCGGATGTTGCAGCGACGGTGGCGGATGTGGCGGTGGCGGAGACGGCGGTGGAGGGTGCGGCAGCGGCGCGGGTTGATATGTGTTGTGGAGACATTCAGAATTTTTGTGCGTGCTGTAAATAAGTAGAAGATGATAGATATGATGTTGAAGTGCTTGTATTGTTTGTATTTCAGGAAGAATAAAAGGCAGATTTTAATAAAAACATTATATGTAGTTATCTTATATAATGGCCATGCCGCCATGGGCATTGTGTTTGCCACTTTTGAGTAATAATTATAAAAAATATGAATTAATAAATAAATAATCTTTCTAAAATAACAAATATATATTTATAAAAAATATTATTTTAGGATAGTTTCAAATAATTATGAGATATTTTTAGAATATTTTTAAATAGTTATAGGAGCCTTTTAAAAAGAATTTTTAATAATGTAAATCCTTTTGTGTACAAAAATATCCTTATCGTTTGACAATTATCTAAAAAATTTCAATACAAAAATTTTTTATATTATATATAGAAATATGTGAATAAAAGTATTGTAATTTTTTAAAATTACAATTAAAAATTTTAAGGGGAAATAAATTTGTATACTATATATAGATATGTAATTTGTGTAAATTATTTTGTGTTATCAATATCTTCTGAAAGTAAAATCAAATATCTTTAAAAGTGCAATTTTTATATTATAAAATAATTTAATCAAAATTCTTTTATATGTTTGACTCACTTTTAAAAATGAGTAGCACTATACTATCCCAAGTATAGAAGTTACGTCGTGTAATAATTAGCCAAAATAGGTTAGATCGTCTCCATGGAAAATGCAGATTAATTTTAAACTAACGCGAAATATGTAAAGAAAATAAGAAAACAAATTTTACTGAACATGATTCAGATTCGAAATCTTGGATTTTTGAAATTTTGTGATGGAATTGAAAAGACGCAAAACCTAAACTATGAACTTAGCATGCAAACCAACCAAACACTTACTAATTAAATATTTAAATAGTAAAATAAGGATAGTTAAAATCAGATTCGATAAAAATCTAAGAGTTATAAATAAATCGAACCTAACAATGACTCAACTAAATGAAAATAAATTAAACTAAACGATGAATAAAAGTAGACTAAACCCAACAATAGAAAGACTTAAACATTTCCTAAATAAAAAAAATGACCAAATTTAAATTATTAAAAAAAGTTGTCCAACAATTATTAACTCGTAATCAAATACTTAATTTCTATTAAAATATATACACTTTCTATTTTAACATAATATTTACTTTTCATTTTTCTTAATTGTTTTTATGTATATATATATCCTTGTAATTCTTATATTAAACACAACAAAATAGTGAAAATTTATTTTCTCTAATTTTAACATGGTATCAGGATTCCTTAACCCAATTTTTTTTCGGCCACCCGTCGTTTTTTTCCTGGCATTTTTTTCTGGTTAATTTTCAGGCCGCTGTCTCTTGCTCTTCTTGTCCGACGTTCATCTTTCGCGGCTTAGTCTCTCAGTTTCAGTTTCCCGTCGCCTTCTTCGCTGATCGCTCATCTCCATCAGTTCGTTGACAGTGCTTGGCCTTGTCAGTTCCCTCATCACTGCATCTCTCTCCGATCTCTCAGTCTCCAGTGTTCGTATTCGACGTCCATCATCGTCGCCTCTCTACGTTCTCCGACGTTTCATCGCCCACCGACTCTCTCTTGCCGTCATCCTATCTGGCCCCCTCTTCTCAGTTGTCTTCTACAGCAATTCCGGCATCTCTCTTTTTGGGTTTAGAAAAGTTTCTGGGGTTTTCTTCTTGGGTTCGTGCACCGCAGGAGTCTACTATCGGAGGTTCAGCTAGAGCTTCTCGGTTGGAGCACGACGCTCCGAACACAGTAGCACACCAGGGTATTTCTCAGTTCGTCTTCACCGGCAGTATCTCCGCTCTATTTTTCTGGCGATCCAGCCATCTCAACTCCAGCGGCATTTTTCGGTTGATCATCTCCAGGTATCTCTCAAGCCTCGGGTTGCCTTCTCTAGTGACATCTCTTCTTGTTGCTCCAACTATGGTATCATTCTTGTTTTTAAATCGTTTTCCGAAGGCATATCCTCAAGCTCACAGCCTCTTGTAATGCTGAATAATAAAACAGAGACAAATGTCTTTTTCAAAGGTTTTTTTTTCGATTGACCATCTCCACTTTGGGCTCGCCTTCGTGGTCCCAACACTCCGACGGCACCTTTGACTTCTCTACACTTGAAGACTATTAAATTGAAAGTTTATATTTTTTTGTCGTTGCAAAACTCGGATTTGACCCAATTCGGCGATTTGATTCCTCTGAACTGAACTGATCTGAATTGATCTGACATCATGAAAGCATCTGGTTTTTCAATGGCGGCACATACTGTCACTGGTTCTTCAACCTCTTCTGAGATTGCTATCCCTGGTCTCACCAGCGAATAATTTCATCGACTCTTGGATCCTCTTTCACCCTTGAACACCAATTCTGCCAATTTTACTGGTAACCTTGCCTCTTGTCATTCTACTTCTTTTTCTAACATTGAATGGATTGTTGATTCAGGTGCATCCAATCACATGACTTCCAATTTGTCTTCTCTTGATAATATTCAGTTTCTCAATCGGCCATGCCTCATTAAGCTTCCAAATGGTGACATTGTTCCTGTAACTCATATGGGCACTATGCGATTTTCTCCTAATTTCTCTCTTTCTAATGTTCTTTATGTGCCTTCATTTAAATTTAACTTATTATCCATTCGCAAACTTACCACTAATCTTAATTGTGTTACCTTATTTTTTCCCACCTTTTGTGTCTTTCAGGACCTATCAACGAGGAGGCTGATTGGAACGTGTGAAGTACGGGATGAGCTTTACCACTATAAACCCCCTTCCGCCTCAGTTTTCCACTCTCAAGTGTTTCTAACACTACTTTTTGGCATCAACGTCTCAGTCACCCTTCCATTTCATGTATGCCGAAAATGTTAAATATTTCTTCCCCTTCTTTGCCTTGTGATGTTTGTGCTAGAGCAAAGTACACTCGTTTACCTTTTTCCTTGAATACACATAAGAGCACATTTTGTTTTAATTGGATTTATTATGATATATGGGGTGGTTATCCTACCGCTTCACTCTTAGGTGCACATTTCTTTTTAAAAATTATGGATGACTACTCACGTGTTACATGGGTCTATCTTATGCGCATGAAATCTGATACTTTCACTTGCCTTAAAAAATTTTGCGTCATGGTAAAAAATCATTTCAATTGCACTGTTAAGCATGTACGCACTGATAATGGTCGAGAATTTCTATCCACCCCACTTCAAACCTTTTTTCATGATCAAGACATTTTTCACGAGCGCACATGTGTGGATACACGACAATAAAATGGTGTTACCGAACGTAAACATCGTCATCTTCTTAATATGGCTCTGTGTTTACATTTTCAAGCCAATCTTCCCGTTTCCTTTTGGGGCGAATGCATTCTCATAGCCACCTATTTAATTAATTGCACTCCTTCACCTAGTTTCAATCATAAGTCCCCTTTTGAACTTCTTTTTCAGAAACCCTCCTTGTATACACACTTGCGGGTGTTTGGGTGCTTGTGCTATGCCCAAACTACTCACCAACATTACGATAAATTTTTTCCTTGTGCTCTTCGATGTGTTTTCTTAGGTTATCCTACTCACCATAAGGCTTATCGTGTCTACGATCTTTAAAACAAAAAAATTTTCATCTCCTGTGATGTCACTTTTGAAGAAAATATTTTTCTCTATCATCTCGTCTCTCCAACTCCTACATCTTCCCCGGTCCTTCCTCTTCCTATTCCTAATATACATCCTTCCCACACTTTTCCTTCTCCACCACCCACACCTAACCCTAGCCCCTCATCTCTCTCTCCTTCTCCTTTGGTTCCCTCCCCGACACCCCCACCCTCACCCCCTTCCCCTCCAGCCCCCCCCCCCACCACCTACCTCTTCATGGCCCAAACGAGCTGTCACACATCCCTCTCACTTAGCTGATTATATCTGCCCTACTTTACCAAAGCCCTCCACGACTTCACAGGTTTCAAGATGTCCCTCAGGTACGGTTCATTGTCTCTCCTCTTTTTTATCTTAACATCATTTCTCCACTCTACATTTGGCTTTTCTTTCTGTTATGTCTCAACATCCCGAACCCACCTCATATTCTCAAGCTGTGCTACACTCCCATTGGCGTGATGCCATGACTTTTGAACTCCAAGCCTTAGAAACCAATAATACATGGGTTCTTCAACACCTTCCACTTGGAAAAAAACCAATTAGCTATAAATGGGTGTTCAAAACAAAACTCTGGGTTGATGGATCCATAGAGCGACACAAAGCTTGCTTAGTGGCCAAGGGCTACACTCAGGTAGAAGGTTTGGATTATCATGATACTTTTGCTCCTGTTGCTAAACTCGTTACTGTCAGGTGTGTTCTTGTAGTAGCGGCCACTCGGAATTGGTATCTCTTTCAATTGGTCGTCAACAACGTTTTTCTCCATGGTGACCTCGATGAGGAGGTTTATATGATCCCCCCCCCCCCCCGGGTTATTGCAAATAAGAGGAGACTCGTGTTTTTCGTCTTCAGAAATCCCTCTATGGCCTCAAGCAAGCTTCTCGCAATTGGTTCTCTAAATTATCTTCTGTTTTACTTGCTGCGGGTTTCACCCAGTCTCAGGCCGATCACTCTTTTTCACCCACTCTCGGGGTCAGTTTTTTACTCTTACACTTGTTTATGTCTATGACATTCTCATGGCAGGCAATGATATCTTCACTATTAGCACTTTCAAAGTCATGCTCGCTCAGAAATTCAAACTCAAGGATCTTGGCAAATTGAAATATTTCCTTGGCCTCGAAGTTGCTCGCTCTCCCACTGACATTTTTTCTCAACCAATGCAAATATGCACTTGACATCCTCACTGATAGCGGTTATCTGGGTGCTCATCCTGCCCACTTTCCCATGGAACAAAATCTGAAGCTCAATAATATTGATGGTGCTCTCCTCTCCGATCCCAGCTCATTTTGGCGACTCGTTGGACGTTTGATCTATCTCACCATCACTCGTCCCGACCTTGTATTTCCAGTCATCATTCTCAGTCAATTTATGCACCAACCCAGACAACCGCAGTATGATATTGTTGTACGTGTTCTTCGATACATTAAGGCATCTCTAGGTCAAGACTTATTTTTTCCTACTACCAACAATCTTCAAGTCTCAGCTTATTCTGATTCGGATTGGGCTAGTTGTCCACTCACTCGCTGCTCCACCACTGGTTTTTTCATTCAGTTGGGCACTAGTCTAATTTCCTGACGCACTAAGAAACAGTCTACCGTCTCTCGCTCCTCTGCCGAAGCTGAGTACCGGGCACTTGCTTCCACTACCTGTGAACTTTCATGGCTCAAACCTCTTTTACATGATCTTGGGGTACCACATTCTCAGCCTATGCTCTTATATTGTGACAACCAAGCGGCTCTTCACATTGCCCAGAATCCTGTTTTCTACAAATGTACCAAACATATAGAAATCGATTGTCATATTGTTCGTGAAAAGTTACGGGCTGGCCCATTCTTCACTAAGCATATTTGTAATGACCCGATTTTAAAATGGAATTTAAATAATAAGGAAAGGGAAATGGAAACTGGAAACAGAAGGAGGCTGTAGACTTTGTTGACGACATTGCATTTCAGAAGGGAAAAACAAAAAGGGGGAGTTTTAGGGCTTCGTCGACGAATCCCCTGTATTCGTCGACGAAGGCTATAGAAAATTCGTCGACGAAGGCTATAGAAAATTCGTCGACGAACACAGGGGCTCGTCGATGAGAAAATACCGAGAGGGGGTCCGAGGTAGTATGAATTTCATCGACGAATACAAGGACTCGTCAACGAAATTTGTGAAGGACTCGTCAATGAAGAACAAGCTCGTAGACGAAATCCTGTTTTATAAGAATGAAAAATCCAGGAGAAATATCACTTTTTAACAAAACCTCTCTCTCTTCTCTCTCTCCCTTCTCTCTACGTTTCCGGCCACACCAGTCGTTAGATCGACGATCCGAAGCTACCACGACGATCCTGGCAGAGTTCTCCACAAGTCTGCCGGGGTGGATCGTTAAGGAAGTAAAGTTGGATTCCATCCCAAATCCAGGGTAAGCCTTTTTACTCAATTTTTGGATTTGTAATAGTTGAGAAAAATATTTTATACGTTAAAATACTGAAGTTTAGTACTGGGGGTTTTTCGTTTCCAGAGGTGTTGGTTGGAAATGTTAGGAATCATCCCTACGTTGAGGGGAGGCTTTTAAGCCGAATTTGACTTAATGGCAGTTATAAGAAATGTTATACACGTTGAAATACTAGAGTTTAATTCTGTGAGTTTTCATTTTCAGGGTGTTGATTTAGGAACCCTGCGAGGGCGGGGAAGATTTCCTTAGGGGCTATTCAGGAATCAGGTAAAGGGATAAACTAAGCTAGTACTGTTTGGAAAATGCTTATATACATATAGTTATCATTTGATTTATGGAAAATGTATATGATTATATGATTATATATATATATGTCTTTTATTTGCAAAATACTGTGAAAATGATCGTATGTTGAGTATGTGGAAAATCTACTGTGTGGCATGAGTAAAAATGTTGTGTAATGCTGTTTTCTGGGAATGTGGATGATGTGGATTTTTATTATGGAAAAATCGGCGTACAGGCCGAGATGTTTTTGTATATATATATATATGGATATGTTTGCCGGCGTACAGGCCGTGCTATGTGATTTGCCGGCGTACGGGCCGTACTATGTGGTTTGCCAGCGTACAGGCTGTGCTATGTGATTTATCGGCGTACGGGCCGTGCTATGTTAAAATGTGAAATACTGGCGTACTGGCCGATGATTTTTATGATACATGTATATGTGTGAAATGATATGATTGATGTGAAAATAAATGAAATGAGATATTTATGTATCACGGTTTCAGTATATGTATATGATATTAGAACCTGGTTGGCTTGGTTTAGGCTAGCACTTACACGATACCGTTGCTATGTGTCCATGGTCCTCATGATCATGATATCTGTGTTAACGCCGCTGTACGGAGTGGTATGAGATTAGATGGTCGATGGGTTATGTTTGAGGAGTGTGCTGTTATCGCCCCTGGTGTACGGACCAGTCTGGGTAGACCCATCGGACCTACAAACTAGACTATCAACTTGGCAGTGGTCGGCCAACTATTATCAGGTCCCGCCTTCGGGCCACACAACCCAGTCATGTGGGGGTAATACATGACAACAGCCAGCTAACCTACTAGGGATTGTTTTATGATATTATTATTATGATATGAGATGAGATATGTTATGAAAATGCAGTATGTTCTTCCATGTTGATTTATATAGATATGTTTTCCCATATTTGATGAAACAGTAAAAAAGGTGTTATATATGATATATGTTGAACACGAATTACTCATGTTGCCACACACTAGTATTAGTTTATTTCCCTTACTGAGAGATGTCTTATCCCTAAATTTTATTAACTTTTCAAGAGCCCCGGGTAGGAGAGCGGGAAAAGCCCCGCAGAATTAGTGTTGTTTATCTACCCTCTGCGTAGGGTAAGTTTTGGTAGGGACGGTTAGATTTTGAGGGAATTGTCCCTATATTTATTTTTGGGTTGTATATACTGAAAGTTAGTGGTTGCAGTACTCTGGTATATGTTATGCACATTATGATGAAAAGTATGATTTTACACTTTCTGCTGCGTAGGCTTCTGCTGTATGATCTGATGTGTCCTTGGTACCCACGGGTCCAGGTGGATTGTGACCTGCTATGTTGGGAAATGAGATGTGCGTGTGGTAATGATTTTATATAAAAAAAAAAAGTGTGGAAAATGAGCAGGTCGTGACAATATTTCTACCCACAGTTAGCTTGCCGATATCTTCACCAAAGCTTTGGGTCGTGAACATTTCCAAACCTGGTCATGCAAGTTGGGCATTACGGATCTCCATGCTCCAACTTGAGGGGGAGTATTAAAGATATATACACTTTCCATTTTAGCACAATATTTACTTTCCATTTTTCCCAATTCTCTTATGTATATATACCCTTGTAATTCTTATATTAAACACAATAATCAATAGTGAAAATTTATTCTTATCCAATTTTAACAACTTCAATATAATAACAGCAAGGTAAACACAAGAATGAAAAGGTCCAACAAGCATCAACCCCTACAATGACCTTGGAATAAAATAAATAAACTGAGTTTAATAATATAAACAATCCAACGGAATTTAAATGCAATCAACTACAAGAAGAATAAATTGAATCTAACCACTTAAATAATCTAAGCAAGTGTTTAAACTAGAGAGAAAGAGAGGATAAACAAACATTAATCTAATAAATAGCACTTAATCTAAATAAGTTCTATTAAAAAAATGTTAATCCCAACTTTAAATGGAGCAAACTAAAAGCTTAGCAATAAAATAAAATAACTTAATGTTAAAACAACACAAGGCGAGAGAGAGGGAGAGAGAGAGAGAGAGAGAGATCAATGGAGTGGTGGAAATATGAGCTTGAGAGAAAAGAGGAGCAGCTGCTCGGGTCTCCCCGCACAGCAGCAGCAGAGCGGCGCAGCACCCAAAAAACAGCAAACAACCCCCCCAAAAGTCCTGCCAAAAACCGTAGCTTCACACGCCTTTTTTTTCCTTTTTACTTCTTAATCCTTTCATTTCCTCCCAAAGCTGCCAGTACCTCGTGCGGCCAGCACACGTACATACCACATTGCCATCTCCCTTCTTTGTTTTTAATTTTTAATTTTTTGCACATACCACCCTACCAGCTCCCTTCTTTGTTTTTAATTTTTAATTTTTTTATCTTTCCATCCTTCCAACTTTCCTTAACTACTACCTCTTGGTTTGCTTCAGCGCATGCAATAGTCCATCCTCCCAGCTTTCCTTAGTTGATGCCAGCCCAAAGAGTTGCCCATTTATTTAGCCTTGCGTGGCCAGGTCACATCAAAGACTCGACCCACTCCTTTTTTTATTTTTCATTTGCTTTTCACACACTTCACTGCTAGCCTAGCACACAAGCACGATTTCGATCATACTGAAGCCTGTATCTCTCAAAACCCAAAACACAAAAGTTGTAGATCTCTTTCTCAGCTTTCCCTAAAATTTTGAATCATCTTGATCAGAGTTCGGACGGAAAAATTATGTATGAATTACGAATTGATACCGATTTTGGCTCCCGAGAATTTTCTTGTGATAATAAAATTACCGAAAATTCATAAATTGTTTAATGAAGCTCAGAAATTATAAATAGGGCACTTTGTTAACATATTGAGAGTAATTAGGCATTTAATTTAAAATATAAGCCCTAATGCTCAGATTAAAATACCTAATTACGCAGTTTAAGCGCGTAATCAATGTCTATAGATTATTTTTGAGATAAAAAAATTTCATTCTGTTAAAAAATAAATTAAACTAACAATATATATATATATATATATATATATATATAGGATTAATCGTTGTATGAAAAAAGTATTTTTATATTAAAAGTAAAATAAAATATTCTTAAGAGAAATTAAATCCAATAAAAATTAAATAAAATTATATTTATACAAATATTTTTGAATAAATTAAATGTTTGAACCTAAAAGAAATAAATTACAAATAGTATAGATCATTTTATAAACAAAAACATTATTATCTATTAAAAGTAAGATAAGTTTAAAAAATATAGACACTAGAAATTTACATGGTTTGGTCAAGATCAACCTACGTCCATGAAGCACACCACAATTCACTTAAAACCGCCGAGAAAGAAATACAATTCTCTTAGGCCTGTCTTCTCTCTTCCTCACACTCTCTTCTTCCTCTCTTTTCTTCTCTATTTTTTCATGTGTCCACAACTCCTCTATTTATAGGTAGCTTGGACTTAATCACAATAAATTACAATGAATTATAATTGAGAAATTTCATTCATCAAAATTAAATGGCCCGAATAACCTCTCTAGCTTGCAACTCACGCGGTTTATAGCTTGTGTCTCCAGCTACAACAATCTCTCACTTGGAGACGAAAAGGCCTCCTCAACCAATATTATGAATAAATGATGTGCTCAAAACATGTCTTCAAGCATGAAGACCAACTGAAATTGAACACAACTTTAACTTCTCTGTAGTCACCACCTTAGTTAACATATCTGCCGGATTTCTGCTACCTTGAATTTTTTCAAGTGTCAACACGCCGTCCTCTATCAGAGATCTGATGAAGTGATAACGTAATCCAATATGTTTAGTTCTGGAATGAAATGCGGAGTTCTTTGCCAAATGCATCGCATTCTGACTGTCACTGTACAAAACATTCCTTTCTTGCTTTAATCCAAGCTTCGTTAACAAACCCTAAAGCCAAATAATCTCTTTACTAACTTCTATCACAGCTACATACTCAGCTTCTGTAGTTGATAGAACAACAATCTTATGTATCTGTGACATCCAACTAACAGCTGTTGTACCAACAGTGAATATATATCTGGTGATGCTTCTGCGATGATTAATTTCACCTGCAAAATCAGCATCTACAAACCCTTGGATTTTCAAATCGCTTTTGCCGAAACATAGGCACTTATTAATAGTGCCACGTAGATATCTCAAAATCCACTTCACTGCTTCCCAGTGTGTCTTCCCTGGATTTGACATATACCTGCTGACAGCTCCCACTGCTTGGCCAATATCTAGTCAAGTACCAACCATAGCATACATTAGACTTCCAACGACTGAGGTGTATGGTACCTTAGTCATGAAGTCTTTTTATTCATCTATCTGGGGAGACTGATCCTTAGAGAGACAAAAGTGACCTACCAATGATGTATTTACATCTTTGGCGCTTCTCATGTTAAACCTCTGTAAGACACAACTGATGTACTCTGACTGAGATAAACACAACGTACCTTGTTGCTTATCTCTAAAGATCCGCATCCCAAGAATCTGCTTTGCAGGACCCAAGTCTTTCATATTAAATTCCTCTGACAATTACTGCTTCAATTTTCTGATCTCTTCTATATTTGATCTTGCGACTAGCATATCATCAACATATAACAATAGGATAATATAGCTAGTACAATACCTCTTGAAGTAGCAACAATGGTCGGCATTGTACTTCTGAAAATTGTTCCTCTGCATACAACTGTCAAATTTCTTGTACCACTACCTAGGAGCTTGTTTAAGACCATACAAACTCTTCTTCAATTTGCATACAAGATTCTTTTTACCTTTAATTGAGAAACCTTTTGGTTGTTGCATATAAATTTCCTCATCAAGATCACCGTGAAGAAATGTCGTCTTCACATCCAACTGCTCAAGATGTAAACCCTCTGAGGCAACAATACTTAAGGAAGATCTGATGGTTGTCAACTTGACAACTAGTGCAAAAATATCGGTGTAGTCAATTCTTTCCTTCTGTTTGAAACCTTTGACTACTAACCGAGCTTTATAGCTCTTGGATCCATTATGCTCTTCTTTGATCCTGTACACCCATTTGTTGTGAAGAACCTTCTTACCATTGGGCAACTTAGTTAGTTCCCATATTTTGTTGGAATTCAGAGACTTCATATTGTCTTTCATTGCAAGCTCCCACGTGCTCGAATCTCCTGTCGGATGTACTTCAATATAGTATTCAGGTTCTCCTCCATCTGTAAGAACTAAATGATTCACATACTTCCTATTTGGTACATGCTGCCGAGAAGATCTCCTCAGCTCTGGTGTTGGAGTAGGAGGTGGTTGTGCAACAATCTGCTCCACATGTTCCTCTGCCTGAGGATTCTTGGTATTCAGCTGAGGATTCTCAGTGTTGCACTGACGTGTCCTTACACCTTCTAAAACATCATCCACATCTATAAAGGTTGTTCCAAACTCTATTGATTCTGTTGTGTGTCTATCTTTGTACATCACCTTTTCATCAAAAGTCACATCTTTGCTTCTAATCACCTTTTTGTTTTCATTATCTCAAATGTGATACCCATATTCATCTCCACCATAACCAATGAAAGTGCATTTCCGGGATTTCGGATCCAGCTTATTCCTGACATGATCATTAATATGTACATATGCAACACAACCAAAAAATTTCAAATGTGAAAGTCTTACCTCTTTATTACTCCATACTTTTTTTGGTAGATTATAGTCCAATGGTACTGATGGCCTCCTGTTAATCAAATAAGCTGCTGTGTTGACTGCTTCTGCCCAAAACATCTTTGGTAAGTCTGACTGCATACGCATGCTTCTGGCCTTTTCTGTCAACGTTCTGTTCATCTGCTCGGCTACGCCGTTGTGTTGAGGCGTACCTGACAAAGTTCTTTCCATTCTGATACCATGCTCATAGCAAAATTTCTTGAACTCGGTGTCAACATACTCACCACCGTTATCTGTTCTCAGCTTCTTGATTTTCAAACTAGTTTTGTTTTCTACCATTGCTTTCCAATTTTTAAAAGCATCAAAAACATCAACTTTATATTTCAGGAAGTAAAAGTAATGCTTCCCACCTGTGGATAAAATGGTTGTTGGTCCCCATACATTTGAATGGACTAGCTCAAGTCTCTCTTTCTTTAGGGTACTGATGTTTGTCTGAAAACTGACCCTCTTCTGTTTCCCAAATATGCAATCCTCACATGTATTAATCTTCACCGACTATAAATCACTCAACATACCCTTTGAGCGCATTACCCTGAGTCCTTTCTCACTCAAGTGTCCGAGTCGTTGATGTCATATGTTGCTATCATCATTTCCTGTAACAACTGTAATAGACATGTATAATAACCTGAAAAAAAAATTTAAAAAAATTTAATTCATTAAATTTATTTTTCAATTAATTAGTTAAATATTATTAAATTAATGTATTAAATAAACAAATAAAAAGAAATAGTATGAAAAAAAAAGTTAAGAGTAATCATTAATTAATTAATTAGTTAATTAAACATTATTAAATTAAATTAATTAAGTTAAGTAAAATGGAGGTTATATATATATATATATATATATATATATATATGTGTGTGTGTGTGTGTGTGTGTGTGTGTGTGTGAATATATAAGGATAATATATACATATATAAGTATATAATATAATATGATATTTTTATAATATATAATAAAGTAAAAGGAAAAAAAGGGGGGAAAAGGATAAAGAAGCTGAGAAGCTTCTGTAGATTGAATCGCAGAGAGAGTTCTTGCGCTCTCTCTCGTCACCTCCTCCGTCCTCCTCCTCTCTCTCTTCGATTTCGTCAGCCTAACGAGTGTCGATCGAAAGACGGAAGGTACTGTTGAGTTCTTAGTTCCGCCATCGACATTTCTACTAGAACGAATTTGTCGTGGGAGCGGCGTAGGCACCACTCATGGGGAAAGGTATATTTTCTCTAAATTCTTAATTTCTCCTTAAATCTGCCGTCAAATCGACGATCAAACACCACCACAAGGTCCTACTCGCGATCGTCGTCATTTTGACCTGAGTAAATTTTCAATTGAGGTTTTCTAGACCCCACTCCAAAGCGAAAGTGGGATTTGAAAAATTAAGTGAATTGGTTATATTTGTGAGTATAACCATTTATTTGGAATTTATATGCTTAAAAAATATTAAAATAGTATTTTATTTAGGGTTGATTTAATGGAATTAGGATTTTTATTTTAGGGTCCGGGTGAGCGCCGCAGGCATCTTTTCGTGGTCCTTGTTGGCGTAGTTCAAGAAACCAGGTAAGGCGAAAAACATATATTAAATCAAAATTTTTATGACTTTAATGAAAAATGAATTGTGTTAGATATACGTGTATATGTTTCAGTATGGGTTTAAAATGTCAACCAATTGAATTATGTTTTTCCGAGTTTAGGGTTGTTTATTATATACGTATATGCGAAAATGAACTGATAAAAGTGAAAAATATTTTCAGGATAATTATGTAAGAAATGAAAGGTATTTTCAGTATATAAACGTTAAATGTTGGTTGACTTATTTTACAGGCAATGAATGAATTTTATTACTAAATTATGCAGTATGAGTAAATGTAAGTTCTGTGCAAATATATGTTAAATGTATGAGATGCAGGCTAAGTAAGTAAAGCATTAAGAATGAAATATGATATGAACCATGCTGCTTGTGTATGTTAATGCAATCATGTAAATATATGACAGCTGAAAAATGTTGGGTAAAATAGCTGAAAAATGTTAGGTAAAACAGCTGAAAGATGTTAGGTAAAAAAATTGAAAGATGTTTGATAAAATAGCTGAAAGATGATAAATAAAACAGCTGAAAGATGCTGGGTGAAACAACTGAAAAATGTTGGGTATGTAATGAAATGAAAATGGAAATGAATGAAACAAAAATGAAGTGTGAAATGTGAACAATGTAAAATGGGAAAGCGTCACTTAAAGTGAAATGAAATGAAATGTTAAGTTATGAACATGAACATATGTGAATGATTGAATAATGACAGAAAGAACAATATATTATGATACTAGAAGTATCTATGCTCGTTGAACATGTTACGATTGGGCGGGGCGTACTCTTCACTTGAGGGCTTGCTGAGAAAGGCAAGTGCGCTAGTAACTTCAGATGTGGGAGTAGCTTCATAACGTGCTAGGGCAGAGGGAACCTACTTGTATGGGCGGGTAGATTTCCTTATCCTTGAGGCCTTCGCTGGTAAACCATTGTTTGAACTGTGTGAGTACGAGATCAATCTAATACTTGAGGGATTACTAAGTAAGGTGAGTGCCCTGGTATATTTCAGTAGCGACCCTTAGTTTGCCAAATTTATCAGAGCAGAGGGGTGCTACTTGTATAGGCGGGTAATCACCCCTATCCTTGGGTAATCTCGTGGGTTAAATCTTTTACATGTGTTTGGTTAGGATCAAAGAATGATCATTTCAGTGTTTATGATAATCTTTTGCAAATGTTATTAAAATGATGTTTATAAACCTCATGTTAGTCACACGTTGTTTTAATATATTGTTTTTTCCCTTACTGAGATATGTCTCACCCGAATATAAATGCATCTTTTTCAGGATTTCCTTAAGATCGAGCTTAGAGAGCTCGATGTTTTATAGCATTTTTGGGAAATAGAAAGAGAAAATGGTATATTTTTACGTTAATTTTGAGATGTATAAATTTATGTTTTATGTTCTATGTTTTAAGTCTTTTGAGAAATGGATGGTTTTGAATACTGGAAGTGTCGGTTATGTTTTGGAGATATGTATATATGTGAATACAGGTGGATGTATGGTTCATTATGGTGTGTAGATTGATTTAAAAAACTTTGGTATAATGTTTTTGGAAAATTATATTTATGTTTTCCGCTACGTACATGATATTAATATGTGGATTATCAGGTAAATGAATGGATTAGTAGCGTTCCGGGCCCACGTATAAGGTCGGGGCGTTACAACATGCATGCATTAGGAGTTATATAAAGAGTACCACTTTTCTTACCTTGTACAATCGTCAGTACACCCTTCGAAATCTTCCATTCATTACCAATGAAAATTGTGTTATATCCTTCATCTGCTAGTTGACCGACTGAGATCAAATTCTTCCTCAGGTCTGAAATATATCTAACATCTCTCAGTTTCCATACTGACCATTCATTTTGATCTTCACTGTCCCCTTGCGGTAATGTCACAAGGTTGGTCATTGCCAAGATATATTTTATCAAAATTACCTGATGTATACTCCTCTAAGCAATCTCTGCTGCAAGTGGCATGGAATGAAGCTCCATAGTCTAACACCTAAGACTCCTTTTTGCTCTCCAAAGAGCAGATCAACATATCATCTTTTTTCTGAAGCAACATTTGCTTCTGTCTCTGCCCTCGTCTCATATTCTTTCTTCAAACTTTTGCACTAGTTCTTATAATGACCACTTTTTTCCATAGTTTCAGCACTCAATAATTTTTGTGCTCTGGGAACCTGTGTCCTGAGAACTTCTGGGATTTTTGGATTTAGATTGCTTGGGCCTAGATCTGCCGTGGTGGTTTGATCGTCCATGTCTGTTTACTCTGCCTCGACTTTCCATATCTAAGGTTGAACTCGAAGTAGAGCCATGGTTTGACTGCATTCTGATTTCTTCCGTCAAAATCATGCTGACAACCTCATCGTATACAAGCTTTGATTTCCTTGTGGAGCTACTAATTGGAGTAACAAAATCATTCCAACTTTCGGGCAGCTGACTGAGAATCAGTAGGGCATGAATCTCACTATCAAATGTAATCTCGATTGAGACGAGTTGATTAGACAACTAGTTGAAATTATTCAAATGCTTGCTAAAACTTTCACCTGCAGACATGGTCATAGTAAATAATCTTTTCATAATATGTACCTTGTTAGCGGCTGACGATTGCTCATACATATTAGAAAACACATCCATCAAAGACTTGGTGGATGATATGTGCTTGATATTGAATGCTACAAACTTTGACAACGTCATTCTGATGGCTCCGAGAGCTTTTCAATCAAGCAACTCCCACTCGTCCTCGTTTATAGATGCTAGCTTACCCTTCAATGGTAAGTTCAATTCCTTCCCAAACAAATAATCTTCAATTTTCATATTCTAGAAACCGAAATTGTTGTCGTTGAACATCTCGATCTTTGAGCTCTTTTCATTCGAAATATCGATTTACTGATCTAGAGATGGAATTAGCTCAAATGGACAGCACGGTTGGATCTGGAATTATTGAAAACCTTAGAAATGGTTCAAGTCGTTTGAAAAACCGACCCAAAATGACTCTAAAAAGGCCGGTCAAAGATTAGGTCAAACCTAGTCAATGATGTTGACGTGGCACCATGGTGCCCACTTGCTACGTGGCTCTATGGGGCCCACCTATTGACGTGGCACAGTGGAGCCACCTACTGATGTGGCAGATGATGGCGTCTGACGAAGCGGCTGACATGGCACTGACTCAACGCGTCGCTGGGTTGCTGAAATGGATAGGTCGAGTATGGATCCGGGTCGAGGTCTAGAGCGGGTTTTTGGGTCAGGTTGAGGGTTTCCGGGTTGGGTCAAGGGTTTTCAGGTCAGGTCGAGGGGTCTAGGTAAGGAAGACGTGTGGCGCACGTGCAAGTCGCGTGGCCGGCAGTTCACCGGCTCGAGACAGCACGTGATGAGGTGTTCTACTTCGGTAGAGCGCGTGTTGGCACTCGTGCCTCCGTCTAAACTCCTTTCGAGCTCTAGCTCACACTATTGGCTTTGTCTCGGTGAGATGAATGTGATGGTGGTCTCAAAATTTAATTTCAAGCCACTGAACAGAGCTCTGATTTTGGTGAAAAATTCTAATCTGGTCTTTCTGCTCCAACCGGTCTCTGATACCACTTGTTAGGACCTTGTGAGTAACCAAAAAAAATATAGACACTAGAAATTTATGTGGTTCGGTTAAGATCGACCTATGTCCACGGAGCACACCACAATTCACTTAAAATCGTCGGGAAAGAAATACAATTCTCTCATGCCTCTTTTCTCTCTTCCTCGCACTCTTTTCTTCCTCTCTTTTCTTCTTTTTTTTTTTTTTTCATGTGTCCACAACTCCTCTATTTATAGGTAGCTTGGACTCAATCACAATAAATTACAATGAATTAGATTTGAGAAATTTCATTCATCAAATTTAAATGGCCCGGATAACATCTCCAGCTTGCAGTTCACGTAGTTTACAACTTACGTCTCTAGCTCCTGGCTCCAGCTACGTCTCCTAGCTCCAGCTACAACAATAAGTGGCCAATCCATTCCTCCTGGAAGGGAAGAAATATCATTTGACTTTGGCACATGAGGTGGCGAGTTTGTATATTTCTAAAAATAAATATAATATGAAGCTCCCCTTTTTTATAATAATAAGGTTCAACTCAATTCATTAAACATTCTTGCCAATTGATGCTTCAACTTGTGTACCAAGAGGATTGACCCTTTCATCACCAAATACTTGAACAAAAATTGCACCATCTTCCATCAAGGGATTCGCTAAAGGGGGTTGTTTGGCATGTATACTAATTATCTATATTAGGTTTTACCAGGATAACCTAGGTTGCTGCAATATGAACACGATCACTCCTCACTTATGTGTAATGACATATTAAAATTCAAGTGATAATCTCTAACAAGTTTACTTGATCAACTATTAATATGATTAAAAATATAAAAAAAATCAAACATTAATAATGTATAGTAAAAAATATTGTTTATAGATTTGGTTTTTTTTTTTTTTTTTCATTTTTCTTGATAACTATTGGAGTATAGCCTCTCACATTGCCAATATGGAATAGAAATTCAAGGAAGAAAAGCTCAAGGTAGAAAAGAAGGAAAAGAAGACTTAACTGTTATGGTTATTTTTGTTATACTGTTATGGTTCTCTATGTAGTATAAATATTACTAGACCTCTCTATTTTTACTTACTTGAAGATTTAATTCTTGTTCAATTTAGAGAATATACTCTCTGTCTTTCAGTTTAAGTTTTTTTCTTTGATTCATTGAATTCTTAACATGGTATCAGGGCAAATTTTCTGATTTCCTGATTTTTGCTTCCGCACATATATTTTTTTTCTTTCTCTTCTTCCACATTCCGCTCTAGAGTTTTTTACTCTATGATTCTGCATATTCTGCTAAATTCTGCTTTGGAATTTTCTGCTCTACAATTCTGCTTTAAAATTTTGCTATGGAATTTTCTTGAATTCTGCTCTACAATTTACTGTTCACGAATTTTTATTGAAAATTTGTTGTTTCTTGCATCTTCTTTGAAAAATGGCGAATGCAAATCCTCTCAATTCTTTAGAATCCTCTTGTCTCTTAGATGATTCTCATATAAATCCTTCAGATGATTCTTCTAGCCCATATTATCTTCATCCTAGTGATAATCCAGGTTCTCTCTTAGTCTCAGAAGTCTTTGTAGGAGACAACTACATCGCTTGGAGTCGATCGATCACTATGGCTCTATCTGTCAAGAACAAGGTAGCTTTCATTGACGGTTCGATTACTGCTCCTACTAATCAACGTGTTCATCATACTGCTTGGTTCCGTCCCAATAATTTGGTACTTTCTTGGTTCATAAATTCTATTTCTAAAGATACTAGAAATAGTTTGCTTTATATAACGTGTAACGTCCCTCAATTTCTTAACATAAATTATCACATAATAAATAAAATGGTCAACCCGAACCCGTGGATAGCGGGGACACCTGTCAAACACAGCGGAAAACCTAGTAGTAGTAAACATAAAATCTCAAACAACCAATCATAAAATATAATACCAGAGCATTCTATACATCCTCACATACATCAAAATATCTCTAGGGGTCAAACACAAAATAACTCTGACCCTATTACAAAATCTTACCCCTCTCACAGGGTAATCTCATTAGCTCAACGGCGGCCCTGACCCGCCGGTCTCTTAGGGGCTCCTGAAAAATTAATTAAGTTTGGGGGTGAGACACTTCTCAGTAAAGGAAAATAAACTAAATATAGCTATGTGGCAACATGAATATTTAATGCATTTATACGTATATAGTACATTTTATAAATTTATAAACATCATCATATCGTACTGGGTAAATATATATTTTCACATCTATTAATAAATTATAACATACATAAAATCATCTGTTATAACTGTAGTACTGAAAACAAACCCAGGATGAATAGCTAGCTGGTGTCATGTATTACCCCCTATGACGGATTGTGCAGCCCGAAGGCGGGACCCGACAATGGCTGGCCGACCACTGCCGTATCAAATATGTCTGTAAGTACGATGAGCCCGCCACACCCTAGTCTGGACTGCCAGGTGGACGTCCACTACCTCTACTAAAAGCCACATCGACTATCCATCTCCCATCTCCTCGTGGGATGGTTAGCACTAATCTGACGTAGATATCTAATCTACACATATAGCTATGGTACCGAGCCCCTGAACTGAACTAAACTAACATCCTGGTTGTGATAACATATAATACATGGTCATATATATAACATCATTACGGCCTCGTGCCAAAAATATAGTAATTATGGCCTTATGCCGAAATCATGCATAAATACGGCCTCGCGCCGATATCATAAATACGTGGCCTCGCGCCAATAACATAAATACGGCCTCGTGCCGATAACATAAATACATGGCCTCGCGCCAAAATCGTTTCAGGTATATATATATTCTAAAAATAAATCATTTATCATATATTCGTCAAATTCATCACAACATAGCTAATTTTTTTCATAATACCCGAAATTATGCTTTGTTCATAAAATCTTTCACATCATAATACATTTCACATAAAATAATATTCATGCCACACATATGCTGTTAAAAGTCATATTTCATATTCTAAAATCGTGATTTTCCGACACCTCATACATACATATATATTTTAATCATCATAGCAGTATTTTCCCAATCGTACATTTCATTCGTAATACACAATATAACATATGCTTTTCTGAAAATAAATTTACTCATAATCAATAATAATTTGCATGAAAAATTACTGCTTTAGTTTATTCCCTTACCTAGTTATTGAGAAATTCCTTATGACCCAAATCCTACGCCCTTAGTGCCCGAAATTCAACTCCTGAAATTTACATTTTCCCCAGATTAATTAATCTATTTCTCTAAAATAATACTGATCTAGCCTTTCCTAGGCTCCATATACCTCAAATTAATATTTAAACTATTATTTAACATCCCTACTTAATTTTCCAAATTTTGCCTGCGGGTCCCAAAATTACACCCACGGCTCTCACTCGGACCCTAAATTTCAGAAATCCTATTTCAATCCCAAATGCTTAATATTTTAGCATTTCTAAATTAATGCTAATTAATTAAAAATAAGCCCCTTAATAATCGCCGCACCCCAAATTTGGGATTTTGGCCCGACACCCCCACGAGAATTTCGTCCCACTAGACTTGTAGAGAATCATCCCTAGATTCTCGTGGTGGTATCTGTTCGTTAATTGGGCTTATAATTTGCAAGAAATTAAAGAAAAATGAGAAAATGGCTTAACCCAGGGAATACGCCTACGCCACTCCTACCACCGATCCCCTCCGGTAGAAATGACAGCAGCGGCGAATGGAGTCCAGTGGTATCTTCGGATTTTCGATCAGACGAAAATCCGTCACGAAATCAAGGAGAGAGGGAGAGAGAACGTGAGGAGAGAGAGAGAGTTGCAGAGAATAATAAAAGAAATGAAAATAAAGAAAGAAGAAGGAGAAGAAGATAATAATAATAATAATAATAATAATAATAATAATAGTTTGAATCTCCTGAAGCTTGTTGGAGCTCAAGCTTCAGGAGGATAAATATAATAATAATAATAATAATAATAATAATAATAATAATAATAATAATAATATTTTTTTATTAAAAAAATTAATTTTAATTAATTAATTTTTTTTCTTTTTTTTTTTAAATTCGTTTAATTAATTAATTAATTAATATAGTGCCCTTGATGTGGACAGGCTCCCCATCAGATATGGGTGAAGGTGGGCAGATCGACCGAGGGAGTATAGTGATTTACCTGGTCGGTCAGTCAGTATAGATCCCGCCTATGGGCCGCACAACCCTGTCATGAGAGGTTAAATCATGACATACAGATATCCACAGGGGAAAGTTTACAGTTATTATTATTATGTATATTCTGATTTACAGAGACAAAGGAATTACTTATGTATGTTAGAAGTATTTTGAATAGTAACTTAAATACAGATGTGTTAAATGACATGAAAATGGTAATGAATATTATGATTTATACTGTATTTATAGATCCAGATTTACATGATTATATGGAAACGAATTTTTATGATATGATGACTCATTTGCCACACACTAGTAATAGCATATATCGTCTTACTGAGCGTTGGCTCATCCTAGTGTTGAAACCTTTTTCAGGTGATCCAGGTAGGCGAGCAGATCAGGCTCGCAGGTAGAGGGGCGTCTGTAGTGCCCTGATAGCAAAGTGAGTACAGTGGAGGGTTTTTGTATTTGCCTTAGCTAGCTGAGGGCAATTTTGGGGATTTAGTAACACATGTATATATTCTTTTGGGAAACATGATAGCACTCTGATATTGTACAGTATGGTATATCATTATGTATGGAAATGTTTATTTGTATTATGCTTCTCGCTGCTTAGGGTGATGTTATGGTATCAGAGTATGATAATTATTACAGTGGAAAATATATATATATATATATATATATATATGTTAATTAAGCAGGTCGTTACAGTTTGGTATCAGAGCCTAGGTTTGCTACGTTTTGTAGACTTTAGAATGCAGCAGAAGCAATACCAGAGTATAGGAAAAGGATTTGAGGTTGTTCTATGTCTGGGTACAGGATTACCATAGTGGTTTTTGTGCTTTTCCTAGGGTGACGATTTCAGGACAACCATAGTAAACTATTGTCGGGTCATGTGTCTAGATGTCAGACTGGATATTGGGTAGAGACAGGGAAGGTAATTAATTTAGAATTAGTACGGTATAGGTCCATATAGGAGATAAGATGCTTAAGTATGTTTCTTGTTTCAGGATAGATCCAGGGAGTAGCGATACGAACGCTGGGAGGGATGGAGCAGGTTCATCTAGTATGGGAGGTGCAAATACTAATGCGGTACTACGCAGTGTCACTCAGCAGGTGATGGTTGAGATGGCCAGGAGTTCCGGGGAGCGTGGCTGTTCCATTGAGCAGTTTACGCGTATGAAGCCCCCATCCTTTGCTGGAGGAGATGACCCGATCGTAGCTGAGAATTGGGTCCAGGATATTGAGGAGATGTTGGTGATGATTCCGTGTACGGATGAGCAGAAGGTAGCATTTTCTACTTTTAAACTGACAGGGGAGGCGAAGCTCTGGTGGAGAGCAGCGCGTCTGATAGAGGAGCAGAGTCCGATTCCAGTTCCAGTGACGTGGGACCGATTCAAGGATATGTTCTTCGAACGGTATTTCCTTGCTATCGTTCGAAGTGCGAGGGCAGTAGAGTTCCTGCATTTGGTACAGGGGCAGATGTCGGTATCCCAGTACGCGGCTCGGTTTGTCGAGTTGTCGTGTTTTGCTCCACATTTAGCACCTGATGAAGAGAAGAAGGCGAGAAAGTTTGAAGAGGGGCTGAGGCAGAATCTGTTTGAGCAAGTGATTGGTTTCAGGGCTCAGACATTTACAGAGGTTGTAGACACAGCTGCGATCATTGAGAGTGGTATACGGAGGGGTGTAGCAGCTCAGAGTCAGGGGAAGAGGCCAAAGCCTCAGGGATTTCAGGCTGGTTCCAGTAGGGGTCCATAGAGAGGAGGTCGTGATAGGGGGATTAGAGATAGATGGCAGGACCTCAGGGGAATCAGAATATGCCGATGGTTCCGATATGTCAGACGTGCGGTAGACGTCATCCGGGAGAGTGCCGGGTGGGGAGCAATGTATGTTATCGTTGTGGGAGACCCGACCACAAGATACGTGAATGCCCAGGTCAGCAGGATCAAGTTCCAGCACCCAGGCCTTATTAGGGAGGACATCAAGCAGCTTGGGGAGGATACCAGGCGCCTCGGGGTGGCCAGCAGAGGAATGTGGCCCCAGCACAAGTATATGCTCTGACGCCAGGAGATGCAGAGACTGCTACGAATGTGGTGAAAGGTACATTTACTGTTTCATCATATCCAGTCATTGTCTTTTTTACTAGGGTGCTACTCATTCTTTTATTTCCGCATCTTATGTTAAATTATGTGAGAGTGAAACCCAATCATTAGATATAGCACTATCGGTAGTTACACTATCAGGGTCAATGATCAGATGTCAGAGAGTACTTAGGGGTTATCTGATAGAAATTTAGGGGAAAGTGCTACCGGCAGATCTGATTGTGTTTGATATGTGTGGATTCGACATAATACTGGGTATGGACTGGTTGGCTGCCAATCATGCTAGTATTGATTGTTTTCAGAGAGAAGTAATTTTCAGACCCCCTGGAGAGCAGGAATTCAGATTCGTTGGTTCACGGGTACGTGCTCTGACACAGCTAGTATCCGCCGTGCAGGCAAGCAGATTACTCCTAGACGGAGGTTAGGGATTTATAGCATTTTTGAAAGAAGTGTCTGAAAATGAAACGAAGATTGATGGCACTCCAGTAGTATGAGAAATTTCAAATGTTTTTCCAGATGAGCTACTAGGGTTGCCTCCGGTACGTGAGGTAGATTTTTCTATAGATTTACCTCTAGGGACTGCGCCGATTTCTGAAGTTCATTACCGTATGGCTCCAGAAGAACTGGGAGAATTGAAGGAGCAGCTGCAGGATTTGCTAAACAAAGGGTTTATACGATCGAGTGTATCGCCATGGGGAGCTCCAGTGTTGTTCGTAAAGAAGAAAGGTGGGTCCATGAGAATGTGCATTGATTACAGGAAGATAAACAAAGTTACTATCAAGAATAAATATCCTCTACCCCGTATAGACGATTTTTTTTATCAGCTTCAGGGTACGCGGGTATATTCCAAGATTGACCTCAGATCCGGGTATCATCAAGTGAGAGTAAAAGCGGAGGACATCGCGAAGACGGCCTTCAGGACCAGGTATGGACACTACGAGTTACTTGTTATGCCGTTTTGGCTGACGAATGCCCCAGCCGTGTTCATGGACTTGATGAACAAAGTTTTTCACCAGTATCGAGATCAGTTTGTAGTAGTCTTCATTGATGATATATTGGTGTACTCGAGGAGTTTTGAGGATCATGAGGTACATTTGAGGCAGGTGCTGCAGACTCTCAGGGAGGAGAAGTTTTATGATAAGTTTAGCAAGTGTGAATTCTGGCTAGAAAAGGTGGCATTTTTAGGCCACGTGATCTCAAGGGACGGTATTGCAGTGGATCCCAGCAAGATTGACGTAGTGGTTGTGATGACCCAAAAATATATATACGATTAAAGCACAATAATAATAAAATAATAAAAATGGTCATTAAGTTAATATCAATACAGAAGTGTTTTTTCTGTAAGATCTTTGATTCCATGTTTGATGTCTAAGAAAGACCTTGTCTAAGCGAGTGCTCAAAGACCATTGCGGCTCAGTCGCTCCTTGGAGGTCGGCCTAACCAAAATGGAATTTCATAGGATAAACAGGATAGACACTGTTTGTACATGTAAATAAGTATATATACATAAAATAGTGTTTTGACAGACATAATTTGTAAAAATACATAATAAGATGATAATAATATAGGCATCATATGTGGGGCCCACAAGACTATGTGGGGTCCACATGAGTCTCGGAGCCACAAGATACTGTTTATATACGTAAATAAGTACATAAAATAATGTTTTGACTGATATAATTTATAGAAATATATGATAAAATAATAATATAGGTATCCTATGGGGGCCCACAAGACTGTGTGGGGCTCACATGAGTCCCGAAGCCTTATGGAGGTTTACACGAGTCTCAAAGCTATGTAGGATGCATAAAATCGTATAAGAATTATTCGAATTACGTAGGATCCATTCGGGTCTCGAAATTGTGTGGGGCCCACAAGACCATATAGGGCTCACATGAGTTTTCAAATTTTAAATTTAATTCTTGTTCAAAAATAAATAATAAAATAAATAAATACTAAAAATAGTTTAAAAGTAATAACAATGATAATAATAATGATAATAATGATTAAGAAAAATAATAAAATAATAAAATAATTAATTAACTAATTGATTAATTAATTAGGTAAGTAGTTAATTAAAAATTTATTTAATGGGAATGGTGGCAAGCACTCCCACATGGCCTCCATCCCCATCCCATACTCAACCCATACCTTACCCATCCCTTGCCCATTCTTTAATTTTAAAAAATTATAATTTCACCCATCTCCCCACACTTTTATAAATTTCATTTATTCCCCAAAATTTTCCTATAAATAGGGAGCTCTCAACCTTCATTTTTCACAACAATTTTCCAAGGAAGAGAAGGATTAGTGAGTGAAAGAATTTGTGGTGGAGAGAGAATTTTTGACTAAGTTCTCAATCACCCACTCTTTCCGATCTCATTTCTTAGAGATAGTTACAGTGTTCGTAAAGAATAAGGTAAGTAAATTTTGATTATGTTAGTTTTTTTTTATTTAAAATTTATACCCGAGTTTATTTTTACGCATATTTAATTATACCAGTTCTATCTTTAATATACTTGCATCTATTTTTGGGTTAAGAAATGTTCTAATCCCCTCGGGTAAATTTTCAGCATTTCTTTCTATTCAAAAATAAAATTATATATATTTTTAACACAAAAATTGTGTGGCAAGAGTTTATTTCTACGTTGCATTTTTTAAAAAAAAAAATGAGTAAAGATGAGATTTTTATGATATTATTTTAAATTACATAAATTATAATAAGATGATTTTAAAACCCCTTATGGCAACAAAAGTTCAAAGTTACAGATGTTCGGTACCGCAGCTTAAAGTTTATACGGATCAGAGTGCACCCACACTGTTTACAGAGTGGTTATTTATGTTAGTGGATTTCTCCTGAGTGCACACCTGGTTCCGGACCAGGACTTAATAAGAAAAATCTCACTTAAAGTTTACGTACATTGATTTAGTTTGGTCGGCAAGCCAACTAAATCCAGTTTTCGGACCGCACAACCCAGTCATGGGGGTAAACATGACTTATGACAAACAGGCCTAAGGGTGGTTTTTATAATATATGTTTATACATATTTAATTACGTGTACAAAGTTACTGATGATTTAAAGGAAAAGTGTAAGTTTACGTGAAAATGATCATTTTGGTGCTTAAATGACGATCTAAGGAAAACGTATAAGGAAAAGTATATGTATGTTTATCATTAAATGTTTATACAGTTTTAAAGTTAAAAGTTTAATTTAACAGTTATAGTATATAATTATAAAATTTTACTGTTATAATTGATGACAAAAATTTTATGCAGAAATTTTTAAATTTATATTTATTCTAAAAAAAATTTTGAAGTTATAGTATTAAATATTGTTTTACTAAATTTTTAAAAAGCTCATTTTGGCCACACACTAATAATAATCTTATTTACTTACTGAGCGTCGTCTCACTCCAATCATATTTTATTTCAGATAACTTTGAAGGACATGTCGGAAATCAGGCTTAGCAAGCATGCGGGTGGGGATTAGAAAAATAAAGATTGATTAGAAATATTAGTATGGTTTCAAATATTTATGTTTGTGTAATTTTTCTTATTTTAAAATAAATGATTGTAATATGGATAATTAGCACTCTGATTTAATAATAATTGAGTTTCTTTTGCTTCCGCTGTAAATTAGTAATAAAAAGTTAATATCCCAGGCCCCTCAGGGTTGGGGTGTTACAGTGGTAAATTGGGCTAAGCCGAGGAATGTGCAGGAAGTCAGGAGCTTCTTAGGACTGACAGGTTATTACCGTTGTTTTGTCGAGGGTTTTTCAGCCTTGTCAGGTCCTCTTACACGGCTAACTAGGAAAAATGCCAGATTTGTGTGGGATGAAGAGTGCGAGCAGAGCTTCTAGGAATTAAAGTAACGGCTCGTCACTGCACCAGTACTGAAGATTCCATCGGGAGGCGATGGTTATGTTATCTACAGTGACGCGTCCTTGAAAGGGTTCGGTTGTGTGCTGATGCAGCATGGTAGGGTGGTGGCATATGCATCCAGGCAGTTGAAAGAATATGAGAAGAACTATCCTATCCACGATCTAGAATTGGCTGCAGTTGTACATGCGCTGAAGATCTGGAGACATTATCTTTATGGTGATCCAGGTAGGCGAGCAGATCAGGCTCGCAGGTAGAGGGGCGTCTGTAGTGCCCTGACAGCAAAGTGAGTACAGTAGAGGGTTTTTATATTTGTCCTAACTAGTTGAATGCAATTTTAGGGATTTAGTAACACATGTATATATTCTTTTGGGAAACATGATAGCACTCTGATATTGTACAGTATGGTATATCATTATGTATGGAAATGTTTATTTGTATTATGTTTCTCGCTGCTTAGGGTGATCTTATGGTATCAGAGTATGATAATTATTACAGTTGAATATATATATATATATATATATATATATATTAATTAAGGATTCTCTATGATCCTCTAAGAAGACAGCATAAAGACAAAAGCACTTCAATCCTTGAATTAATTATATATATATATATGTTAATTAAGGATTCTCTATGATCCTCTAAGAAGACAGCATAAAGACAAAAGCACTTCAATCCTTGAATTAATTTTCACACACACACACACACAAAAATATTGATATATATATATATATATATATATAAAGAGAGAGAGAGAGAGAGAGAGAGAGAGAGAGAGAGGGAGGTAGGTATGTCAGATCAGTTTGATAGCTTCAGCATTAGGGGGTATGGTGTTATTTGCACGTGTTTTTACAAGGAAGAAGATGACATGTTCTTTGGTCTGGGATAGGAGTCTTTAATTGGCCTTGCTTTGGTCATTTGCATCTATCTGTTTAAAGAGGCGCACTCCTCAGGCATACAGTGAGATTGGCAGGCTGTGCTTTTTTTCTTGTAGTTCTTTATTTTTTGTATTCTTTTCTGATTTGGAAGATTTCTTATTCTTCATTTCATACATACTTCTCTGATGAAATATCTCCTCCTTTTCTTAAAAAAAAAAAATTAAAAAAAATATGGCTAAACTCCGACCTTGTAGAGTTTTACTCTTTTCAATTTTCAATTTTCCAATCATTTTAATTGTACAAGCCCAAATACTTCCAAGTTGAGGTTGTAATAGTTAAAGATTTGTTTTTTATTTCTTCAATAATTAAGTCAAATTCAAATATTTTAAACTTCTTTCATTACATTTATTGTATCTCTATATTCTTCATAAGTCTATAATTTTAATCATTTCTAATTTTTTATTACATTTATTTTAAAAATACATATCTACACACACATTTAGGGGTGTACAAAAATTACCAAAAAATCAAAAATCGGACCGAAATCATAAGTGGTTCGATTTTTTGGTATCGATTTTTTATTTCGATTTCGTTTCTAGAAAATGAGAATTTTCGGTTCTCAATTTTGATTCCAAAAAATAGGAATTTTCAGTTTCGATTTTAATTTCACGAACCAAAATACCAAAAACTCATTTAAATATAAATTATATATATATATATAGATAAATTAGTATAACTAATATGTATTAATATGTGATTGGTCCATTATGCTTGTTGTAGTAGGCTGCGCACACTAAATCTGCTCCCTTAATATGAGTGCATGTGGGTTGCTACTCCGTCCTCATTTCTCAATCTCAAAGTGTGTCTTCAGAATGCACTTGCAACCCCACTGTACACTCCTTAGCCGTTGAATATTTAAAAAATCGATTAAAATTCGAAACAAACTGTCTAATGCGTGGTTCTCCAATAGATAATAAGTTCGGTTTGATTTTGATTTTAGTTTGCCAAGATTAAAAACTGTAAAGTTCAATTCGGTTTTTGGTTTGACCCGTAACCGAGCTGTTATGAACCGACTATACTCTTAACACATGCCACCTAGGTATCGTAGAATGGTATTAGAATTAAGTTCATGTTCATGTTCGTATTTAATATTTATGCTTTTTTAATATTTTCAAAAATTTTATAAGAAAAGAGGGTTTTCATAAGTCTAATTTAATTCAAAATTTAAAAATATAAAAAAAATCAAACATTAATAATGTATGGTCAAAATATTGTTGATAGATTTTGTATTTTTGTATTTTTATTTCTTTCATTTTTTTTAGGTAATCAAATATAAAAATATAAATTCTTTAATATTTTCCTTTTTCTTTTGTTAGTGTTTTCAAAATTCCAAACCAAGACAAAAGATTTCGTGCATTTCTGAATTATATATGAAATTAGGCAATTCGACTTCTCATACCACTTCACACTAAATTCCCAATTCATACCTTCAGAAATACTTTTCGAAAACAACACGACAATGGTTTAATAATGCATTAATTTATCCGAACAATTTCTTTTTCCTTCTCAACGACGCAAGACGTAGTGAAAAACAAAAAAAAAAAGATAATAAAATAAAAAGGGAAATGCAGAATTCTGCAGGAACCAAAAGTCAACAAACGTTAGGTTCCCATATACTTTAAATAATCACTTCCTCATAAAACCCCTCATAAGAAATTGTAGTTGTCGATGCAAATTCAGGTATAAAATGCGAATGCAAGCATTGGAAGGAGATGAAAGCCCATGCTCTATAGCTAGCGCTCATATATAGTTTGCGCTTCTGTACCCACAGCTGTTCTGATGCTGTCTTGCCTCTGCAACCGCGGCCGCGGCAAAAGGAGGGCAGCGGACCGTCCTGCCACCGCTCCCACGGCCTTGCGCAGCAGTACTGCGACTGCCAATCCACCTCCTCGACCAGCTTACGGCGACGTCGGAAAAGGCACAGGCTCCAAAAGCCGCGTCGCAAAAGATGGCGGACTGGTTATCTTGGGCGCCGGAGCCGGTGCTGCTGCAGCGCTGGCGACAACAGCCGTTGTGTGGCGCTGGCGGTGGTGGTGGCGCTGGTGCTGGCGGGGGGTGCGGCGGCGGTGGCTGTGGCTCGCACTGATATGTGTTGTGGAGAACTTCGGAATTTGTGTGCATACTATTAATAAATTGAAGATTATATGTTGAAGTGCTTGTATTGTTTGTATTGCTGGAAGAATAAGCTGCAGATTTTAATATATACTGGCCAAGGGCATCGTTCTTTAACTTTTGAGTAATAACTATCAAAAATATAAATTAATAAATAAATAATCTTTCAAAAATAATAAATATATATATTTATAAAAAAATATTATTTTAGGATGTTTATAAATAATTATAAGGTATTTTTAGAATGTATTTATGAATAGTTATAGGAGTATTTAAAAAATATTTTAAAATAAATATAGGGATATTTATAAAATATTGATGGGTAATTACACGAATAATTTGACATGTTAAAAATTAGATCAAGAAAAAAAAAACACTATTATCCATTAGGCAATTATATAAAAAATTTCAATACAATTTTGGTACTATATATAGAAATATGTGAATATAAGTATTATAATTTTTTAAAAGTAAAATTGAAAAGGCTTAAGAGAAATAATTTTTTATGTTATATTATTGACCTCATAGGTTATATCCGATTTTAATAATGACAAATGTTCAAGTATATAATGGTTAATAAGCTTGTGTACAAGTTTAAGTAGAGATTCAAATTTGGTGAATATGGACTTGAAGAGAATAAAGACCCTGAATTTTTTATATGTTATATTTTAATTCAATTTTTATTCGGGTTTGTAATAATTTAATATCAATGAACTGTAATAATCAATGCATTACATGCATGATAGGGTAGATAAGTTCAAAGGACTTAAACTGACCTTAGTACCCTCATATTTGCGTTAAAATGTGCTCTATCATTTTAATATTAATCATCATATGCATAGGAACAACATTATAAAGAGAATTGGACCGAAATACCATTGAAGGGCATGTTCGGTTGACCGAACTATAGTGAATAGGGACCTTCAGTCGGCCAAACCCCCACGCGGGAAATCTCAACACCACGATCGACCGTTCAATCTAGTTCATTCTCATGCTAGTCGACCGAACCATAAAGGTTCAAGAATCACCTTATGAATGGCTGACCGAACACTTAGTTCAAATCTTTTCTGGTCGACCAAACTTAGCACTTCAGTCGACCGAACTCTCAAGACGGTCGACCGGTCCTCTTGAGTTGTCCAAATTTACCGATGTTAAAACACTGTTAAATATTATTAACTTCACTTAAACTTTTACAAAAATGGCATCTATGTACTGAATGGTTATAATTTTTGGGAAGTCTATATATACTCTCTTATTTGTAAAAATTAGTAACTTGATTAGCAATCTTAATTAGTAAATACTTTCTGAATTTTAAAAATCCCTACACTCATTTTCAAGCTCCCTACACTCATTCTTACTCATTTCTATTGCCAAAAATCATCTAGTAAGAGTGTTATTGTGACTTTCTTTCTAAACTTCTTTCTAAACTTGGGTTTTCTCTTGTTCTTGTTGATTGAGATAAATTTTATTAGAGAGCAAACTTCTAATTTTTCTATGAGACTTTGTTACAAGTCTTCCATAAGAAAACTTATTTGAACTCGTGAGTTTTGCATCTTCATTGCAGTCCTTAAAGAGTTCGCATTGCGTTTTGATTGTGAAATATTATTTTGCTAACCGATTTCAAATATCTATTGTGATTTATTTTGAGAAAAATATTTGTTAAAAATATTTGAAGTGTGCTTGAAATATTTGTTACTGTAGTGTGATTGATTTCATTATCTTTACACAAAGATTTTCACATATACACTATCATGTATTGATTGTTATTCTTGCATCATATTGAGAGTAGATATTAAAACTACATTGAGCTTATCATATTTTATCATTCAGTAGTGTGCTGATTATGTTGGTACAAAATTTGCTTGATTGAGAAGCATATAGTTTGTACGTAAATTTCATTTAGAAATTTGTTATATTTCAAGCGTGGCTTAAGGGAGCGGTAATCCAGTCCGTGAATGATTGTTTGTAATGGTTGAGGTTAGTTATGTGCTAATTGACTTCGTTGTTTTAGGTGCCGCTCCATCCACTAAGTGAACTTATAGTGTAATCCTTGTGCTTGTTAGCCAAGGCGAGTGTAAAGACCCGAACCCGAGTGGGTTCCTATATATAAATTTTTCAACGGACGCAAATAAATATAAATTTTTATTTATTACCAGGGCATTAATTAGTTTTATTACAAATAAATGTCTCAACTATTAAAATGCAAATTTCTAAAATTCTAAAATATACAAATATATTCTAAATTGTATTATGATAAATTTTTATTCTACTCTATTATTTCTATTTCCGCTAATGCACTTGCTACGCTAGATTTCCTGTACTCTTTTCAAAATGATTTGAAATGTAAAATAATAATTTGGGTGAGACGACGTTCAGTAAGTAAATAAGATTATTATTAGTATGTGACCAAAATGAGCTTTCATAATTTAGTAAAATAATATTTAATACTATAATTTTAAAAATACTTTTAAAATAAATATAAATTTAAAAATTTCTGCATAAAAACTTTTGCCATCAATTACAACAGTAAAATTTTATAATCATATGGTATAATTATTAAATTAAACTTTTAACTTTTAAAACTGTAATTATAATTTTTAATAATATACATATATATACTTTTCCTTATACGTTTCATTTAAATCATTATTTAGGTACAATAATAGTCATGTTCATATAAATTTATACTTTACCTTCAAATCATTATTAATTCTGTACACGTAATTAAATATGTATATACATATACTATAAAAATCACTCTTAGGCCTATTAATCGTAAGTCATGTTTACCCCCATGATTGGATTATGCGGTTTGAATATTAGACTTAACTGGCTGACCGGTCAAACTAAATCAACGTACATCATCATTAAGTGAGATTTTTCCTATTAAACTCTTATCCAACACGGGTGTGCACTCAAAAGAAATTCACTACCATATAAAACCATTCTGCAAACAGTGTGAGTGCACTCTGATCCGTTTAAACTTTAAACTGCGGTACCGAACATTCGTAATTTTCTGTATCGTTTGAGCCATAAGGGGTTTTAAAAATATTTTTATTATATCATTTCTACAATTAAAATAATATCATGAAAATATCATTTTTACTCATATTTTCGTGAAATACGCAACATAAAAAAAAAATCAACTCATGTAATCTTTACTCATATTTTCATGAAATATGCAACGTATAAATAAACTCATGTCATATAATTTTTGTGTTAAAAATATTTTCTTAAATATAAATTAATGATGTAAAATACCCGAGAGGTTTAGAACATTTTTTAATTCAAAAATAAATGCAAGTATATTAAAATAGAATTAGTATAATTAAATATGCGTAAAAATAAACTCAAGAAAATTTTCTGAAACTAATATAATCAAAATTTACTTACAAAAAAATTCGGGTATGAATTTTAAATAAAAATCTAACATAATCAAATTTACTTGTAAATAAACTCGGGTATGAGTTTTAATAAAACTCTAATAAAATCAAATTTACTTACAAATAAATTCAGGTATGAATTTTAATAAAAGTCTAACATAATCAAATTTACTTACCTCTTACTTAACCTTATGTTACGATCATAACGAATATCTTTAAAAAAATGAGATCGGAAAGAGTGCATGAGTAAGAATTTAACAAAAATTATCCATCCACCACTAGTTCTTTCACTCATTAATCTTTCTCTTCTTTTGAATTTTTTTTTTGTAAAAAATGAATGTTGAGAGTTTCCTATTTATAGGAAAATTTTGAGAAAGAAAATTGAATTTGTAAAAGTGTGGAGAAAGTGGTGAAATTATAATTTTTTAAAATTAAAGAATGGACATGGGATGGGTTAGGCATGAGTTAAATATAAGATATGGATGGAGGTAATGTGAGAGTGCTTGCCACAACACTCATTTAATTAATTCTTAATTAATTAATTAATTAATTAATATTTGTTTTTATTTTTTTTTAAAATTATTATTATCATTGTTATTATTTTTAAGTTATGTTTTAATATTTTTTTTAAATAATTAAGTTTGAATTTCGAAAACTCATGTGGGCCCCACATGGTCTTGTGGGCCTTACACAACTTCAAGACTCAAGTGAGTCCTATGTAACTCTATTAGTTTTCACACGATTTTATGAACTCTACATAACTTTGGGACTCATGTGAACCACATATGATTTCGGGACTCATGTGGGCCTCATACAGTCTTGTGGGCTCCACATAAGATACTTATATTATTATTATTATTATTATTATTATTATTATTATTTTGTCATGTATTTTTACAAATTATATCTGACGAAATACTATTTTATGTATATGTACTTATTTATTTGTACAAACAGTGTCTATTCTGTTTATCCTATGAAATTCCATTTTGATCAGGCCGACCTCCAGGGAGCAATTAAGCCGCAATAATCTCTGAGCACTTGCTAAGACAAGGTCTTTTTTAGGCATCAAACATAGAATCAATGATCTTACAGAAAAACACTTCTGTATTGATATTAACTTAATGACCATTTTATTATTTCATTATTATTATTATACTTTAATCGTATATATATTTTTGAGTCATCACAACGAGGACATAGGTAGTTTGCCGAACCTCGATAACATTTTTGGTGTTGTGCTCCACTGCTCCTTACTGCTTTATTGTGCATACTTGGCTAAATTTATAGTACAGTTTAATTTCTGCTAAAAACATATACTGATTTATTTTATACGCATTAAATTGACCTTAAGTTTGTGTAATATTACTGTTAATAGATTGACTTAAGGATAAATTTTAAAATACCAATTCACCACCCTCTTGGGTTTACAGTAAAGCTAAAATATATATAGATATGTAAATTATGTAAATTATTTTGTATGTAAAAATATCCATATCTTTTCAAAGTAAAACAAAATTTTTTTAAAAGAATTAAATTTCATATTATAAAATAATTTAATCAAAATTAATTTATATGTCAAGACAAAAAAACTTTCATTCTGTAAAAAAAATAAAATTAACAATATATATATATATATATATATATATATAGGATTAATCATTTTATGAAAAGAATATATTTATATTAAAAGTAAAATAAAATATTCCTAAAATAAATTAAATCCAATCAAAATTAAATAAAATTATGTTTATAAAAATAATTTTTTTGAATAAATTAAATGTTTGAACCTAAAAAAAATTACAAATAGTGTATGTCATTTTATGAACAAAAATATTATTATCTATTAAAAGTAAGACAAAAGAAAAAAAATATAAATTTAGTCAATAGAGATAAATTTATATTTAAATTATTGTTTTAAATAGGTCAAGGTTTAAAATTAAAAAATAATTTTAGTTAAAAATAAATAAGTATGACAGTACTATAAATACTAAATGAAAGGAATATCTCAAAATAAATCAAGTAAATTTTGTCCTCTAAAATTATTTTGAAATGTTTGATATTATATAGATAAACAATGATAAAAATTATAAGGAATCAACTTTAGAAATGTAATTATAGACATAAAAGCACTGCCAAATAATAATAAAAAAAATTTATTCAAAAACTTAAAATTTCCATAATTAATCATTGAGTAAATAAAAAATACACAATATATAAATTGCAATATATTTGTTAATATTTTCATTGGAAAAAGTCATATATTGAATTTTTTAAAAATAAAAAATAAAAGTTATCATAAATGTTTACAATAAATTTTATTTTTAATTTATAGTGGTATATAAATATTAAAATTTAATATTTCTCATCATATTAAAATTAGTATATATTTTTGTCTATCATATTCCATAGTTTGATGACTTTTTTTATTCCTATATCTTCCGGGTATCATAATAGTATTTTAGATCTATATTTCTATCTTATAGCTTTAAAAGTAAGACAAATTTAAAATAAAAAATAAAAAAAATCAATAAAAGTTAGATGAATTTATATTTAAATTTTATTTAAAATACGTTAATTTTTAAAGCTACAAAATAATTTAATTAAAAAAAATAAAAAATATAATGGTAATATAAATACTAAATAAATGATATACTACAAAATAAAATAAATATTTTTCTTTGACATTTTTTTTAAAATTATTGTGAACTAACTAACATTATTTAGATAAACATACAAAAAATAAATTTCAGGAATAAAATATAAACCTAAAAATACCCCTAAACAATAAATTATTTGCAAGTGCTCTTTTTATTCAAAGGCCTAACTCTAATATTTTTAGTGGCTTCAAATTCATTTGTATGTTCTCTTGCCACACAGTGCATTATGCAATCAGTTTGGATGAAAATATTCTACAATTTTTGAATTTTTTTATTACCTATGCACACCACGATCCTAAAAATAATATGCATGAAAGTGTAAAAAAATAAAAATAAAAATAATAAATTAATAATAATTATCAATTAAATAACATATTAATATAAATATCAAGAACTAATGCCAAAACTCATTCACTAAACTAAAACTCGAAATACTAAAAGATTGTCATCAAGGTGAAATCTCGAGCAGTACGGTCATTAACTTTACACATATCCACTCATCCATTCACTAAAACATACATAAAAACATATCATTCGACTCATAAAAAAATAAAATTGTGTCAAATTGTAAACAATTTAACAAGTGATCTTTAATGGCACTACTACTTATTCAGCGACTATTCAATGTCTCATTTTATGACGCTAGCAACTCTCATTTATTTTAAATTAATGTACCTTTTGGCTTATAACATTAACCATACAGGTAGAGGCTTGCTTTTGCAGTGATTATAGAAATCTTCTTGGCTCCAATGTCATATTGAGAACAATTAAAGCGATCCCAAAATCTCAATTTTTCAATTTCTAATCGCTTGTATTTACAATAGTTTATGAACTCCTTCAAAAGGATTCGTGCATTTCTGAATTATATAAGAAATTAGTCAACGGAGACTTCTCATACCCCTTCACACTAAATTTCTAATTCACAAATATTTATCGATCACAACACGCCAATGGTTTAAACATGCATTTTCCCAAACATTTACCTTTTCCTTCTCAGCCACACAAGACCTAGTCTCCATCAACTTATCTTATATTTCTATATCTGCAGCATTACCTCCATTGAATAAAAAGGGAATTCAGAATTCTGCAGGAATCAAAAGTCAACAAACGTTAGCTTCCCATCTACTTTAAATAATCAACTTAATTGTAAACTTCCTCATAAAACCCCTCATAAGAAATTGTAGTTGTCGATGCAAATTCAGGTATAAAATGCGAGTGCAAGCATTGGAAGGAGATGAAAGCGTATGCTCTATAGCTAGCGCTCATATATAGTTTGCGCTTCTGTACCCATAGCTGTTCTGATGCTGTCTTGCCTCTGCAACCGCGGCCGCCGCAAAAGGAGCGGGGCAGCGGACCGTCCCGCCACCGCTCCCACGGCCTTGCGCAGCAGTACTGCGACTGCCAATCCACCTCCTCGACCAGCTTACGGCGACGTCGGAAAAGGCACAGGCTCCAAAAGCCGCGTCGCAAAAGATGGCGGACTGGTTATCTTGGGCGCCGGAGCCGGTGCTGCTGCAGCGCTAGCGACAACAGCCGTTGTTGCCAGTGCCTACGACGGCGGAGGGGGCGGCGATGCTGGGGGTGCCAGTGGGGGATGTGGTGGCGGCGGAGGGTGCGGTGGAGGCGGGTGCGGTGGTGGAGGTGGCTGTGGCGGTGGCGGGTGCTGACATATGTTGTCGAGACCTTCAGAATTTTTGTTCATACAGTAAATAAATTGAAGATGATAGATATATATTCAGTTGGAAGTTGAAGTGCTTGTATTTGAGGAAGGAATAAAATGCAAATTTTAATATATACTGGCCAAGGGCATCGTTCTTTGACTTTTGAGTAATAACTATCAAAAATATAAATTAATAAATAAATAATCTTTCAAAAATAATAAATATATATTTATAAAAAATATTTTTTAGGATAGTTATAAATAATTATGGGGTATTTTTAGAATGTATTTATGAATAGTTATAGGAGTATTTAAAAAATATTTTAAAATAAATACAGGGATATTTATAAAATATTGATGGGTAATTACCCGAACAATTTGACATGTTAAAAATTAGATCAAGAAAAAAAATTCCTTTATAATAATAGAGATGTTTGATTTCTATATTTATATCATATAAAAATTAAATTATCTTGCGCATAAAAATATTCTTATCTTTTGTCAATTATGTAAAAAATTTCAATAGAAATATGTGAATAAAAAAATTATAATTTTTTAAATATTTTTTTTACTATATATAGATATGTCAATTGTATAAATTATTTTGTATGTAAAAATATCCATATTTTTTAAAGTAAAATCAAATATTTTTAAAAGAATCAAATTTTTATATTATAAAATAATTTAATCAAAATTCATTTATATGTATATAAATTATTTTTTAGACAAAAAAAATTCATTATGTTAATAAATATTTTTATATTAAAATTAAATAAAATATTCATAAAAGAAATTAAATCCAATCAAAATTAAATAAAATTATATTTATAAAAATATTTTTTTGAACAAATTAAATGTTTGAACCTAAAAAAATAAATTACAAATAGTATAAATCATTTTATAAGCAAAACTATTATTATCATATTAAAAGTAAGATAGCAATTTTTTTAAAATAAATAAATTAAAAAAATAGATAAACTTATTTTTGAATTTTTATTCTAAATAAGTTAAGATTTAAATTTTAAAAAAATATTTTAAAAAAATAAGTATATACCGTAAATACTAAATGAAAGGAATATCTCAAAATAAAATAGATAAATTTCTTTACTATCTTCTAAAATTATCGTGAAATATCTAACATTATTTAGATAAACAATGATAAAACTTATGATGAATAGATTTAAAAATGCAATTATAGACATAAAAGCACCCTTAAATAATAATAAAAAATAAATTTATTCAAAATTTTGAAAACTCCATAATTGATCATTGAGTAAATAAAAAAAAATACACAATATATAAATTGCAACATATTTGTCAGTATTTTCATCGGAAAAAGTCATATGTCGAAATTTTTTAAAAATAAAGAATAAAAGCTATCATATATGTATACTATAAATTTTATTTTTAATTTATAGTTGTATACAAATATTAAAATGTAATATTTTTCATCTTATTAAAATTAATATATATTCTTGTCTATTATATTCCATATTTTGAAGACTTTTCTTATTCCTATATCTTTGTGGTATCTTGGATCAATATTTCTATCTTATAGTTTTAAAAGTAAGACAATTTTTAAAAAAAAAAAAAAAATCAACAACAGTTAGATAAATTTATATTTAAAAATTAATTTAAATATGTTAATTTTTAAAACAAAAAAATTATTTAATTAAAAAATAAATAAATTTAATGGCACTATATGTAACGACCCAGAAAAATATTGATATTCAAATATTAAAGAGAGAGGAAAATAGATACAGAAACAGAAGGAGGTCGTAGACTTCGTCGATGACATTGCATTTTGGAGAATAAAATAAATTCAAAAAATTACAAGGACTCGTCGACGAATACAGGGATTCATCGACGAGTGGTTAAGAAATTTCGTCGACGAACACAGGGCTTCGTTGACGAAAAAATACCGAGAGAGGTTCTGAGGCAGCCTGAATTTCGTCGACGAATACAGGGTCTCGTCGATGAAATCTGTGAAGGACTCGTCGACGAACACAGGGCCTCGTCGACGAAATCCCCTGGTTTATATATATACGGAATCCAGGAATTATTTCATTTAAAAGAAGTCTCTCTCACACCTCTCTCTCCCTCTAAGACTTTCTCTCCCTTCTCTCTTCGTTTCCGGCCCCACCAGTCACCGGATCGACGATCCGAGGCTACCATGACGCTCCTGGTGGAATTCCCTACAAGTTTGCCAGAGCGGATCGTCGAGAAAATGAAGTTAGATTTCATCCCAAATTCTCGGTAAGGTCTTTTATTGAATTTTTGGTTTTATGGTAGTTATAAGAAATGACGTAGGCGGAATAATAATAATATTTTGTTCTGGGATATTATGTTTTCAGGAGGTTGATCTAGGAATTCTGCTGGTATAGAGCCAGATTTTTATAGGGGCTTTTCAAGGTTGAGGTAAAGGAAATATGTTATGTTAGGAGTTTTAATAGAGTTAATAGAGATTTTAAAAGCATATTTTTATGTCAGTCTATTATACAGTTTTTATAGAAAATGAGCATAAATATTTGTGTGACCTAAGTATACTTTCATGTGAAGAATGAATTTATACATTTGTTATGAAACATCATACTATACTAAATACAAAGATATAGATAGTATATATACATCTGATGTGGTTTTTCAGCATATGAGATTATATAGATATAGATTTACATTCACAAACAAATGTACATGCATATACAGTTTTTATATGAATAGTTCATGAAACAGATATATACATATATACAGATACATGTATACAGTTACTCAGATAAGTATTTATATTACGGCTTTATACAGAACAGTAATACAGAGTTACAGAATGTTATGTTTTCCTATTACCATAACATACAGAACACATAGACAGAGTATATATACAGAATACACAGATAGATATACAGAGGTAGCATCAAGATGCTACAGATACAGTATTTACAGTACAAAAAGATAGAGTTATGGTAATTTTGAAATCATGATGAAAACAGTAAAAGAGTATATATGTATATAGTATCAGATCCTTAAGGAAAGATGCACAGATAGATACGGATTACAGAGTACAGTACCGTTGCTAGATACATATAGAGTGCAACCACATATCTTAGATAGTATGTAGGTACCGTCAGCCGTGCTCAGAGAGTATGCAGCTCCCCAGTATACTGGGTTGAGGGGGCCAGTTTGACGAGGTAGTTGTCAGTCCCGAGCTTAGGAAAGGATGCAGTTTGGCCGGGCTGAGGTAGTGTAGAGTATGATGACTTATCTGGAGGGCCAACCAGATATAGTCCTGCCTACGAGCCGCACAACCCTGTCATAAGAGGTCAAATCATGACGTACAGAGCCCCAAGGATAAAAGCACAGTTATATATATATGTTTACAGTTTTACAGTATACTATGATATTACCAGTATGAAAAGTAGAAAGACAAATGATACAATATGTTTTTAAATTATGAAAGAAAGATATGTTTTACAGATGATTTATTACATTGCAGTTCAGTTATTATTTTTAAGAGTATCCTTAATTTAGTTGCCACACATTAGTAATAGCATATTTCCACTTACTGAGTGTTGACTCACCCCATTACTCTAACATTTTTCAAGTGAGCCAGTGAGGCAAGCGGACCAAGCTCGCGAATAGTGTGTAGCTCAGATCACCCCGGGTTGTAGGGTGAGTTTTTGGTAGAGTTATATATGTTTTTGGGGTAGATGATACTGGAGTGGCATTTTTGTAGGGTCTGTATATATATTCTGGATTCTGGTATTGTACAGTTTATGTATAAATGGTTTTATGATTTGTGTTTCCGCTGCGTAGGAATGTTTATTGTATATAAAAAAAAAAAGAAAAATGATAAGAAATTCGAGATCGTTACAATTTGGTATCAGACCAAAGGGCTAGTTACCCCGATCCCCGGGAACTCTCGATTATGAATGATTGTGGCGAAATAAGGCTCTCCGCCCGGGGGCTTGCTGAATTAAGGGGCGGCGATACGTAACCCCTCAATCTCAGTGAGTGCTTTAATAGGTACTCGTTGTTGCCACGGGCGCGAGGCCCACAAGGTTAAGTGATAACGCCCGAAAAGGGAATGTTACACTATAAATACTAAATAGTAGGTATACTGCAAAATAAAATGAAAAAATTTCTTTGACATTTTTTAAAATTATTGTGAAGTAACTAACATTATTTAGATAAAAATCTTAATAAATGACGTTTGCCAATGAAAAATGATAACTTTATTTCAATTTTTAATTTTCTTTGTTACTTATAATATTTATAATAATTATTATTTTTACTTGATGATTTATCAGTGAATTTTTTTGTCTTAAATTTCAAGAAAAATATTTGGAATTACTTATTTTTAAATTTAATTTTCAAAAGAATAGGCAAATGAAAGGGTTTTTTTTTTCTTTTTTTTTTTTATGAGTATTTAGCTTATCAATTCATCTCCATGAATTTCTTTTTTCTGCAAAAGAGAAAAGTAAGATTATTTTTTTTTTCTAAAAGTCACTTTTGGAAGAGATGAAAAAACTTTTATCCTTATTCTAATAAAAGGAAAATACAATCTTCTAAGAAGACACCTTACTCTTATTAAGATACATTATCAAGACTCCATTATTAAAAAAAGATAGAAGTCAACATCTTATCATCGAGATTTCTCTACAACAAATGACAACTAGAGGCGAGCAAACAGTCAGTTAAGCTAAATTCGATTAATTAATCGAATTAACCGAAATCTTCGGTTAATGAAACTGTTAACCAAACCGACCGAATAGAGGGGCATTACCGAACTGAACCTGACCGAATTACCTTTTTAGGTAATTCAGTTAACCGAATTTAACTGAATTAATTTAAAATTAATTAATAAAAAAAAATATAATTCGTAGATTTTTTTTATTAAATACTAATTAACATATTAACAAATTAGCATATTCTAATTAACATATTAACAAATTAACATATACTAATTTTTATTTAAATTTTAATTAATTATTAAATAGGTTATTTCGGTTAACCGAATTAACATTCCTCTTAACTGAACCGATTAACGAAACTTTTTAAAACCATAACCGAACCAACCGATCTTGTATTCTTAATTGAACCGAACCGACCAATTTCGGTCGGTTAATTCGAGTTTTCCCGAATTATGCTCACTCTTAATGATAACCTATCAAAAGAAAAAACGCAATTTCAAGCATTATTAGAAAACATACAATGAATAATGTTTTTTGAACTTAAAGAAAATTCAAATCCTCTCAATGTGCCCCAATTCCAACTATATATAAAAGGATTACTACTTAGAGTTTAAGGCAAAACTTACAAAAGAGAGAACTAAGAAACCACTTCTTCTAGGAACCAAAAAAAAAAAAAAAAAAAAAAAGATCTCCTTTTTGAAACTTTTAATATTTGAATTTTTATTCAAAATAGAATAGGTTACCATTTAAAATTGAAAAAAAATATTTATTTAAAAATAAATAAGTATAACGGTACTATAAATTCTAAATATGAAAACAATTTATTTAAGAAAATTCAAGTCCTCTCAGTGTTGTTTGGCCAGGCCAGCGACGCCACTGCGAATCGAAGCGCCTCCAAGTCTCCAACCTGCGCGACCTCGGGCCTCTGTCCTAGCTTTTTTCGCCGGACATCTCAGCCTTTGTCGACGGCGATCTTGGCTATTGCCGGAGGTTCGAGGGCTCTTCTTTGATCGAGTCTATCCCTGTTCGCTGACATCTTACCCTAGCGCACGCGACCACCTCCTCCCAGCCTCTTCTCTCTTGAAGGCTCTTCTTTGCTCAACGTGAGTCACTTCTTCTTCTCCATCTCCTTAGCTGTTTTTTACTTTTACTAGTTCGGAACTACTGAAGTGCCCAAGCACAAAATTGATGTTCCACTGTTTGAATGGTCAAATACAAAATTGATTTGAATGTTCCAGTGTTCAAAAATCATAAAAGGGGGACTGCCCAAACACAAAAAATGCATCTTCAGAGTGCACTTGCAACCCCCACTGCACTTTCCTTAGCTGTTGAATATTTAAAAAATGGATTAAAAATTGAAAAAACTGAAACCGAACGGCCTAATGTTCAGTTCTCTAGGGGATATTAAGTTTGGTTTGCCAAGATTAAAAACTGTAAAGTTCGGTTTGGTTTTTGGTTTGGCCCATAACCATAACGATTACACCCCTAACACATGCCACCTAGGTCTCGTAGAATGGTATTAGAGCTAAGTTCATGTCAATGTTCATATTTAATATTTATGCCTTTTCGATGTTTCCAAAAAATTATGAGAAAAGACGGTTTTCATAAATCTAATTTAATTCAAGATCTAAAAATACAAATTGAATACTGTCAAGGAGAAGTAGATTATGAGAAATATATAGTAAATAGGAATCAATCTCAATTAGGTTATGATCTATTAAGATATTTTTCAAATTGCTTAGAAAAATATAAAACATTGTTATCCATGTTAGTTGTCTAGAGACCTTCAAATAAATCAAGTGTGTTAATACACTTGAAAGCTTTTAACATTATGTTTGGGAGCATGAATTTGGGTTATTGAATTTGGATTTGGGCGGATTTTGGATAAATTTCAATATAATTTTATATTACATCTTATTCAAATTTAACACAATTTCAAATCCAAGACCTCTCCAAACATAGATTAAAAGTTGGTCAAAGTATTTGAAGTTTCTAAATCCAAGGATAACCTTGAGAGAGAGTTATACATTTGTCTATTAAGATATATACCTTTGTTTCGGACTCAGCTACACATGAGGAGAATTTATCACAAACACATGGTGTGCAGACTAGAAAGGAACCGTAGAGTATTGTAAATTTTGTTATTCTCTACGGTTATATGTGACAAACTTATTCCTTTTTTATTCCCTTTCTTTTGTATATATATTGATACATCAATACAATGAAATTAGATGAGATGAATTCCATCCATTCATGCTTCTTCTAACATGGTATTAGAGCCAACATACCAATAGTCCTTCCGATTCTGCATCAATGGCGGTCAATCCGTCCTCTTCCCCTTTCTCTCACTCTTCTGCTGCTTCTTCTTTTTCTCACATATTAACCACAAAACTTTCCAATGATAATTATCTTTCATGGAACATTCAAATCTCTGCCTACCTATGTGGGCAGGATCTCTTCTCCTTCGTCGATGGTTCTTCCAAACCTCCATTAGAGTTCCTTCTCGATTCCTCCCAATCCAACCCAAAACCCAACCCTGATTTTCATTCTTGGAGGCATACCGACCAGCTGGTTTTTAGCATCCTCTTTTCCTCCCTTTCAGACTCTATTCTAGGTCACGACCTCTCCTCCAAAACTGCTCACCAACTATGGACCTCCCTCTCATCCATGTTCTCATCTCAATCTCATGCCAAAGAACTTCAAATTTGTTTTCAACTCACTAATCTTTCCCGAGGTGACCAATCAATATCTGATTATTTTGGCAAGGTTCATCTCCTTGCAGACTCCCTTGCTACTACTGATAGTCCTTTATCAGATAAGGACCTTTTTACCTATATGTTAAATGGACTTGGTCCCTCTTACGAGCTGTTCGTTACCTCCATCACTACCAAAACCACCCCTGTTTCCTTCCATGAACTCTATCAACTCCTTCCTATCCATGAATCTCGATTTACTCATACAAATCGACCCATTAATTCTTCTCTGGAACCATCTGCAAACTATACCTCCTCTACAAGAGATCAACGTGGTCATGGACCTAATCAAGGAGGACGACAAGGGCGCAGTAGGGGACGTTACCCTTACAGTGGTCGCAGTGGCAGACCTCCCCATCCCTCGAATTCATCTCAGCAATACAATGCTCAACGCCCAACTTGTCAAGTTTGCAACAAGGTTGGACACGTCGCACTTCAATGCCGACATCGATTCAACTACTCGTACCAATATGAAGCTCCCATGATGGGGATCAACATGCACCTCGAGTATCTTTCACGGATATTGTCACGACCTGCTCATTTTTCCACGTATATTATTTTTTTATATATAATATCAATATCACATATCCTATATTCCAGCTCAGCAGGTCATAATCCACCTGGTCTCGTGGGCACCAGGGATATATCATAAAATTAAGTAGAAGCCCTAGCAGCAGAAAATATACAAACATGTACATCTCAATACCATATATCACAATATACCAGAGTTACTACAATCATTATGTTTTCATATATACATCCCAAAAATAAAACCTAGGGACATTTCCCATAAAATCTAATTGTCCCTACAAAACTTACCCTTCAAAAAGGGTAGATAGACCGTACTATATCAGCGGGGCTTTTCCCGCTCTCCTATCCGGGACTACTGAAAAGTTAATAAGATTTAGGGGTGAGACACCTCTCAGTAGGGGAAATAAACTAATACTAATGTGTGGCAACATGAGTATTCTGTGTTCAACATATATCATACACAGCATGTTCAGTACTGTTTATCAAATCTGGGAAAACATACATATACCATCAAAACATGGCAGAACATGCTGCATTTTTTATAATCATATTTCATCTTATATAATAATAATAACATAAAACATTCCTGGTAGGTTAGCTGGCTGTTGTCATGTATTACCTCCACATGATTGGGTTGTGTGGCCCGAAGGCGGGACCTGACAATGGTTGGCCAACCACTGTCAAGTCAAACAGTAGTCTATAGGTCCAATGGGTCTACCCAGACTGGTCCGTACACCAGGGACGATAACAGCACACTTCTTGAAAATAACCACATAGACCATCCAATCTCACACTACTCCGTACAGCGGCGTTAACACAAATATCATAATCACGAAGACCATGGACACATAGCAATGGTACCGTGCAAGTGCTAGCCTAGACCAAGCCAACCAGGTTCTGATATTATATATATATACTAAAATCGTGATACATGGATAACTCATATCATTAATTATCAAATCATTTATATCATTTTTCACATATACATATATCATGAAAATCATCGGCCCGTACGCCGGTATTTCACATTTTATCATAGCTCGGCCCGTACACCGGCAAATCACATAGTACAGCCCGTACGCTGACAAATCTCATCCACATAGTACGGCCCGTACGCCGGCAAATCACATATATATATATATATATATAAATATCTCGGCCCGTACGCCGGTTTTCCATCATAGAAATCCATATCATTCCCATTCCCAGAAAATAGTATTTCACAACGTTTTTATACTCATGCCACGCGGAACAAATTTTCCACGTATTCAACATATCATCATTTAAACAGTATTTTCCAAATATAAATCATATATATAAATATATTTATTTTTCCTAAAACCAGATGCTACATATATATACGTGCATTTTTTCAAAACAAAACTAGCTTAGTTTATCCCCTTACTTGATTACTGAAAAGCCCCTAAGAAAATCTTTCCCGTACCCACAGGGTTTTCAACTCAACACCCTGAAAATGAAAACTCGCAGAATTAAAGTTCAGTATTTTCATACGTACAATATTTTCTATAACTACCACTAAGTCAAATTCGGCTTAAAAAGCCTTACCTCAACTTAGGAATGATTCCCAACGTTCCCAATTAACACCTCTGGAAACGAAAACTTCCAGTATTAAATTTTAATATTTCAACGTGTATATCACTTTCTTCAACTGTCAAAAATCCAAATATTGAGTATAAAACCTTACCTTGGATTTGGGATGAAATCTAACTTCGTTTTTTTGACGATCCGCTCCGGCAGATTTGCAGAAAACTTCGCCAGGAGCGTCATGGTGGCTTCGGTTTGTCGATCCGGTGTAAAACTAGCCCAGAATAAAGAGAGAGAGAGTTGTAGGAGAGAGAGAGAGAGAGAGAGAGAGAGAGAGAGAGGATTATCCAAAATTAAAGCAAGCTTCCTAATACAATTATATATATATATATATATATATTAATATCATGATAACTATTAATTAAACAAAGCTTCTTGGAGAAGCTCACTTTAAGATAACTTACATATATTATATATATATATATCATTATTACTTTTAACTTATATGTATTACATATATATCCTAATAACTTATTTATATATATATATATATATATATATTTTCCTTATCATACTATTCATTTTACTCGTTAATTTAATTAATTAATTTATTTTATTATTTTATTATTATTATTATTGTTATTTTTAATTTTATTTTTCCCGGTTACTACAGATATTATGACACGTGGACGACCACCTGTAGTCCACCATTAGATGTAAACTTTAGTTGCTACAATTGTAGAGTTTATGCAATTGTAGACTTTAGCTGCAACAATTATAGACTTTATGCAATTGAAGATTTTGTTACAGCAATTACAGACTTTATGCAATTGAAGATTTTAGCTGCAGCAATTGCAGACTTTATGCAATTGAAGACTTTAGTTGTAGCAATTACAGACTTTATGCAACTGAAGATTTAGTTGCAGCAATTATAGACTTTATGCAATTGAAGATTTTAGCTGTAGTAATTGCAGACTTTATGCAATTGAAGACTTTAGTTGCATCAATTAAAGACTTTATGCAATTGAAGACTTTAATTGCAACAATTAAAGACGTAGTTGCAGCAATTGAAGCAACTCTTGGAAGTTAAGAGGATGACAACTTGCAAGTCAAAGTGTCTTGCCTTATTTATTTAACTTTTTATTTAAATCTCTTAAGAAGTCACGTGCAAGTCATGTGCAAGCTCATGTACGGCTATAAATATGCCATCACTTGTATTATAAAGAGGAATTGCATTATTAATTAAAAAGAAGCTTTTGCTTAGACTTGTGAATCTTGTTCCTCTCCTTGTGAGTAGTGTGAGACTACATTTCGTCTCCTTGGAGATTGGGTGGTGAGAGACCACAACAGCCTCAACCTCATCATCAACACTACACACCCACTCTTCTTTCATAGCCCACAGTCACAATCTTCCTCAAGCCTCATTATTGTCTCAAGATTCCAAAGGATCAACAACTTGTTCAAGGTGTGAATTGAGTACTCGTGTGTTTTGGTTTTTGTCATTCTGAATCTTTGGTAAGCTCGTTTCAATTCCTTGTTTGTGAGTCTGTGACCATCTAAGACAGCCCCTATAGGTACCTTGTAAGTCTTGAAACTCTACCCATATACTTGATTGAAATACCTTATTCATTCTCTTTGAATCTTCCTAGATTTTCAGCATGAACATGCTTGCTAGTACCGTGTTTAGGGATATTTGATTTGTATGCTAGGACTTGTGATCTCAGACTTTTAATATAACATCTTTTAAGTGAACTTGATTACTTGAATGAAATGATCAATGAAGGGTTTCTAACCAAATCATATACGTTTTCAAAATCTCAACAACTTGTGATCATTAGAATATGTTTGTGATGTTCATGCTTGGTTGATTCAATTCTTCCTATAGATCGTGATATTGTGTGTGTGCTACAAAGAGGGTTAATCGTAGGACTAGGGCTACTTAGAACGGTCCTACATCATCCCAGCAACTTCTCTGCAAACTACACAACTTAGACTCAGCCTTCTAAATCGTTTTGGTACCCGATTCTGCAGCCACACATTATCTCGCTAATGATTTCTGTAACTTTTGAATTTATCATTTGAAGCATATGCAGGTGGTGAGACCATACGAGTAGGTGATGGCAATGGTTTGCTAATCGAAAACTCCGGTGATACCTCCCTCTCCTTAAACTCATCTTCTTTTCTTCTCAAGAATATCTTGCATGTTCCGTCCATCACGAAAAATTTAGTATCTGTTCTTCAATTCTGTGTTGATAATTCATGTTATTTTTAATTTCACTCCACTCATTTCTATGTGAAGGACTAGGTAACTGGGAAAATCCTCCTCACCGGTCCAACCTGTGATGGACTCTACCACTTTCCTTCTGCTACAACCATTTCGTTGTCTCCATCAACTCATATTGGTGAACGAACCTCTATGGATCAATTGCACCGAAGACTTGGGCACCTCTCCTTAACTTTGGTCTCTCGTGTTCTGCGGTCCAAGTGTTTGCCAATATCTCCCACAGACTCTGTTTTCCAGTGCTCCGAATGTCCCTTAGCAAAATGTCATCAATTTTCTTTTCCTTCAAAACAGGCCCATTATACTCGGCCTTTACAACTGTTATGTGCTGATCTATGGGGTCTAGCCCACTTTGTCTCAAAAAATGGCTATAAATACTATCTTTCATTTGTGGACTATTTTACACTTTTTACTTGGATCTTTCCTATCAAGTTAAAATTGGATGTCTTCCCAATTTTCTCAACTTTTTTACCATTCATTGAAAGACTATTTAATACCAAGCTCATCACTTTACAAATCGATGGGGAAGGTGAATTTCAACCTCTCACCCCTTTATGCAAACAACTTGGCATTACTCACAGATTTTCATGCCCTCATACTCACCAGCAAAACAGTCTCATAGAACAAAAGCATCGCCATAGTGTAGAAATGAGCCTTGCCCTCGTAGCCCACTCATCACTTTAATTTTCTTATTGGGCCGAGGCCTTTGAAACTGCGGTTTTTCTAATTAATCTCTTACCCACTTCAGTCCTAAACAACAAATCACCCTACTCTTTGGTCTATCATCAAGAACCCAACTACAAATTCCTTAAATTATTTGGGTGTGAATGTTGGCCCAATCTCCGACCACATTCCTCTCACAAAATGAATTTCCAGTCCACGTCATGTCTCTTCTTAGGTTATAGCCCAGCCCATAAAGGCTACAAGTGTCTTGACCTAAACACTAATCGCATGTACATTTCTCGTGATGTAATATTCAACAAAAATTCATTCCCTCTGTCAAAAACTCGGCCCAAACCACAATCTGATCCATCTCCCTCCCAGATGGCCTCCTTACCCATTTTTCCTTCCTCCATCTTAGGCCCACATCCAAGCACCCGTATACCACTCTCTTCCATCAACCACAGCCTAACTCAATCTCCTTCCATCTCCAGCCCAATACTCTCACAAACACCATCCCCTTCCTCTGACCCTTCTCTCGAATCCTCTCCATCCCTTGTTTTGAATATCCCTAACTCGTGTCTTATCCCACCTCGCTCCCCTATCATCACTCAATCCCACACAAATTCCTCTCGCCCCCGAAGTTTTACTGATGGAACCATGCTGTATCCTACTCAAAATTGTCTCTCAGTCTCTGCAGGTGTACTGGATGATCCATTGAGTTTTTCTGAGGCTATCAAACACACAGAATGGAAGGAGGCCATGACTAAGGAATACGAAGCTCTCATCTGGAATCAAACTTGGACTTTGGTACCTCCTGGACCTCACACAAATGTGCTGGGATGCTGTTGGGTTTTTCGCACTAAGACCCTAGCGGATGGTTCTTTTGAGAGATGGAACACACGTCTCGTTGCCAAAGGTTTTCACCAACAACCAGGTGTTGATTTCCATGACACCTTCAGCCCAGTAGTGAAACCCTCAACCATTCGGTTAATTCTATCCATCGCTGTCTCTCGTGGCTGGTCTTTGCATCAAATTGACATTGAAAATGCCTCTTTACATGGTGTGCTCATTGATGATGTCTATATGCAGCAACCACAAGGATTTGTGGATCCTTCTCGGCCTTCCCACATCTGCAAGCTTGCCTTCCCACATCTGCAAGCTTGAGAAAGCTATCTATGGGCTTAAGCAAGCACCATGAGCGTGGTTTGCTTTGTAAGTTCCTGGCTCCTTGATTACAATTTTATTGCCTCTAAAGCAGACCCATCTTTGTTTATTCTCAATTGCAATGACATTTATATGTATTTGCTCATATATGTGGATGATATAGTCATAACATCATCAAAACAGTTGGCCATCACTGATCTCATTCATGATTTAGGACTTGCCTTTCCAGTAAAAGATCTAGGCTCTGTGTCTTTCTTTTTGGGTATTGAAGTTGATTACACCACTGATGGACTTGTGTTATCCCAAAGAAAATACATCAAACATCTTCTTAGTTGAAGCAATATGCTTTATGCTAAACCCATGTCCTCGCCAATGGCTGCCTTCCTAAAATTGTCCAAATGCGATACCCCAGATTTTGAGGATGTTACACTATATCGCAGCATTGTGGGAGGTTTGCAATACCTCTCGGTGACAAGACAAGACATCTCTTACTCCGTCAACAAGGTTTGCCAATTCATGCATTCCCCCAAAGCTCCTCATTGGAGTGCCATGAAGTGCATCCTCAGATATTTGAAAGCCACCTTAAATGATGGTCTGTTCTTTGCATCCAAATCAAGTATCACTCTCCAAGCTTACTTGGATGCCGATTGGGGGGGGGGGGGGTTGTCTAGATGATCGCCGTTCCACGGGAGGGTTTTGCATCTACCTCGACAAACACCTCATCTCTTGGAGCTCCAAAAAGCAACAAACTGTTGCTAGGTCTTCAACAGAATCTGAGTACAAGTCGATAGTTTCCTCAGCAGCTGACCTAATTTGGTTACAGACTGTGTTGTGTGAACTTGGCATCAAGCTTTCTTAAGCTCCTACTTTATGGTGTGACAACCTAGGGTCGACATACCTCTCAGCTAACCCTATCTATCACTCAAGAACAAAACACATGGATATTGACTTTCATTTTGTTAAAGATAGGGTGGCTGCCAGCACGCTTAAAGTTTCATTCATTAGCTCCAAAGATCAAATTGCGGATGTATTAACAAAACCAATGGTTGCTGACAAATTTCTTCGGTTCAAGTCGAGTCTCAATGTTGTAGATACACCGTTGGACTCGAAGGGGCGTATTAAGATATATACCTCTGTTTTGGACTCAGCTACACATGAGGAGAATTTATCACAAACATATGGTGTGCAGACTAGAAAGTAACCGTAGAGTATTGTAAATTCTGTTATTCTCTTCCTTTTTTATTCCCTTTCTTTTGTATATATATTGATACATCAATACAATGAAATTAGATGAGATGAATTCCATCCATTCATGCTTCGTCTAACATTGTCAACCTAGAAGTCCGTTGGTTAGCCAGTTTGTTGATGAGTTCCGATGGGTGGTCCTATAGCTGTAAGAATTTAAGAACTGAATAGTCTAATGAGAAACTTAAGAAGAGATTCATGTTATAGGGCTCCTCTTGCAGACATGAAGACAATCAGTTATACAATATTTAGGAAACTTAAAGTTAGCTTGAATTTTGTTTTCTAGAAATATTTTATCTTATTTTTAAAACATAATGATAGTTTTTGTTATATAATGATTTATAGTTTTATTTGTATATGATTTAATTTGTTTTTTAACCAAATGAAGTTTTTTTTTCGTTTAAACATTTAACTTGTCTAAAATATGTTTTATAAATGTAATATTATTTAATTTTGGTCCAATTATTTTCTTTTAAAATAACTATCTCTTTTTGAAATTATAAGGATATTTTTTTCATAAAATCATTTATCTCATTTCTACTTTTATTAATTTATCATATAGATATAGAGGCATGTATATGTACTATTTGTTTATTTATTTTTTAACCAAATGAAAATTTTTTCTTTTATTTTTGAACAAGAATTTCTAGATATTCTAAATATATTTTTACCTAATTTTAATGGAATTATTTATAGGATATAAACTTACTTCATTTAGAAATATTTAGTCTTAGTTAAAAAGGTTAGGATATTTTTTTTGCACAGAAAATGATATACCAAATTTCACTTATATTTATAGTATGAATATTTAATTGTGTTTTAGAAATACTTAGTCTTTCTTTTAAAAGATTGGGTTATATTTGGTAGACAAATTAACTTCTTAGAATTTTTAGTCTTACTTTCGAAAGATATTTTTGACAAAATGATTTACACTATTCACACCTATATATATAATGTAGATATATATATAAAAGAAAAGACAACATACTTATTTTCGATTTGTCTATCAATCTAGTTTCTATTATTTCTTTATATAATCTTTTTGTTATTCTTACTGTTCTCTCTTTCCCTATGCGATTTTTATAGTGAGCAATTAATATTTATTTAAAATGCCACTTTATGAATTAGATGATCAAAATATTGAATCACTTTTATGCATGACTTTTACTTAATTTGACAAATTTCAGGGGAGATTCTTGTCTTTTTGTCAAACTTCAGGAGAGATTAGTGTCCTTTACTCTGTATTTAATATAGATGAAAAATACAATGAAAAATGAATTTTGTCTGTATTTTCCTTTCCTTTTCTTTTTTCAAGTACAATTCTTACTCCAAAATGGCCTAAGAATGTTAAAATTTCTGTAGGATTGAATGTTAGATGACTTGTCACAGATTCATGATGACAAACCAAACCCTCCATTGTTAGAAGAAAATTTGATACCTGGATACACTGATGAACCAAAGGATCTGAGGGGAAGACTGCTCTGATGCTTGATTTTTCATTTTTTTCTTTCTGGGAAATGCCGTGTCTTTGTGAATCTCCATATAGAGTTCTTCAAGGGAAAGTTGTCAGTGCAAAGGCCTTATAGACAAACACATACATGTATATGATCCCATCAAAATAAAAGTTTCATGTTATGGGTTACTCTATTGTAATTTATATTGGCCAATGTGACTAGAAGAAAACATATGATTGTCTGGTAATGAGAATTTAACAGCACACTCACACAACATCAGGTAAACTATACTGAGCAGAAGATCGATCATTCCAAGATAAGAACAGAAATTTATGGTTTGAGAGTTTATGGTTCTGGGGGAGGCTAGCTAGTTCAAACTTCCATTTAGCCATTAATCAATTGGCAACAAGATTCGAGTGGCTGATCAATGTCTCAACCATTTCCAACCTTTTCTAGCCCACCGTGGAAATCACCTCATTGAAAATGGCAGAATAGAGGCAATCCCCATTGTATATTTTCAGCCTTTTTCTAATTTTTCATGGTGATTATCGAGGCTCCATAACAGAACATCATGCAGCACATAGAAACCCAAAGCTCCCTTTGAAGGGGAAATTCTCCTGTGAGATAAATTATAACGCTTAACATTGCAGTGAGCCCAAAGGTGTTTCCAAATAAGAACATGAGTGGCTTAGCTGTAGTGTGGAAGCCAAAATTCTCAGACGCAACAGTTAGACCCGAGAGTGCGACTACGCCAGTGCTTGGGGGGTTGGGCAGTGTGCAGCCAATGGTGCTACCAGAACCACAGCTTGGTACTTCAGTTGAATTGATGCTTGGCGGTTCGACCGAGCAGCCACTTTGTGGGTTTATGCCTGCTTGAAAGGTCATGGTGGCAATCAATGCAGCAACTACTAGTAGCACATTTCTAGTGTCGCTTGGTGAATCTCTCTTGAAGTACTTAACCAGTCCTCTGGAGGATCTGAAGGAATGTGATTAGGCTGGGGGCTGTGGGCGTTTTCCCTTAAGAACTGGTGAAGAGGGGCTGCATGCTCCTTTGCACCAAGTGCATCGGCTTGGCTCAAGATTTCTTTGAGTCGGACATCGTCGAGAGTTTCCATCACTATGTCTAACACATCCATTGCAGTTAGACCCTTTGAGTTTTTGGCATTCACTGTCAATATCCCATCATTGCCATTGCTTTTACCAACTAGTAATTCTATGCTTTGCAGGATTAAAAGGCCTTATCAAACATAAGCTTATGCCTATTTACTCTAAATTTGTGCCTAGGTAGTAAATCTTTGTCCTGCATGATTGTGCAGGTTTCTGGTTATGTTGAGTCTTTCATTTTTCTTGGCTCAGTAACATGTATCGACATGTTTGCATCAACAGTTAACTTGAGTACTAACACTTAATACCAGCAGCATAAAAATCAAATAATTTTAGTTCCCAAACAGATTGATCATCAAAAATTCAAAATCCACTTCCACATACTTGTAGTGTAATTCCAAATAAGTTATCACTGAAACTTGTTATTTAATTCTAATCAAGTTAACCTAATCGTAGAAGGGGAGAAATATACCCGATGTGTATGATATAATGTTTGGGAAGTAGATAATTTTCTGAGCAGAAGCATAGAAGGGTAACATTACGAATCTTATGAAAAAATGAAAAGCATTGATTTGAAGGAAGATTATACAAATGGGCTAAAAGCCTATGTGCAAACAGCATATCAATTTGATTGGTACCTTGATCTGTTTTTGAGAAGCTGCAAGGTGCAAGACAGTGTTCCCATCACAATCAGCCCAGTTTGCAAGCATTTTCAAGTTGAGCTTCTCAAGCCATACCACCAAAGCACCTGGGGCTTCAAATTGGTAGTTCTTCACAGCAAGGTGCTGCGCAGTTTCTTTGCGAGCCGTGACATCTTTGATGCACTCTGGGCTTGAGATCATCAATTCCTCTATGATCTCAGCTCTCCCATACATGGCAGCATAGTGAAGTGCTGTTCTTTGGTCCCTTCCCATGAGGTCACTCACCTGTTCATGGTCATTACCATTCAAAAGTTCTCTGACCATCTCCACGTTGCCCATGGCTGCAGCTATGTCCATGGGCCTAAATCGTTCCTAGTTCAGTTCTGCAGCAAACTCAGGCTTGTGTTTGATAACTTCCGCCATGAAACCAACTGCATGTGGAGGGGTCTCCATGGGAGATTCTAGTGCAGAATTAGCGAGAATCAAGGGGTTTTCCTGCAGGAGTTGGTGCAGCAACTCAATGTGTTTGGTGGAGTTGAAAATATGTGTCTCTCTTTCTCCCTTGGGGTAAGAAAAGACTCCCTTTGGTACTTTCCCATCTCACCACAAACTAAGGTTGTACTCTGAAAAATGAGGAAGCATGCTTTTTTTCCCATCAGATTGGAAACATAGTGGACAATATGGCCTTCACTGATCAATGCCTAAGTATTCAATAATATACAAGAACAAGTCACCATGCCATGCAGTTGGGGCCACTTTTAAAACTTAAAAATATCTTTTGCATGATTTTATCATGTATTGAGTTCTTAATTTGTATTATATATAATTGTGGAGTTTCTGTTTATTTGGTAAATTAATTGGGGGTAAAAAACAATGCCTAAGAACAGAGGAGGCTTTATAAAAAAATATGAGTGGGAACAGTTAATGTTTTATGTGGGTTGTCAAATTTATATAAATATTCAATGTGTTATTTTGTATAAACCAATAAGGCTAAATGATTATTAATTTAGATCTTATTAATCGTAAATAAGTATTTTCTGCGGCATTTGGGAGCATGCTTTTCGGATTTTGGGTTTGGATTTGGACAAATTTCAATAGAATTTTGTATGACATTGTAGACACCCCATTTTTTCCGAGGCCTTATCTAGTTAAAAAACTACTTTTGTAAAATTTATTAGTACAATAAAAAATCAGGAAAAAATACATGAAATATAAAAATTTAAAAAAAAATTTAAAAATTCTGGTGGGCCAGCTCCTCCTTGCTCACACCTACACACACATAACAATAGAAATTTCAGTTAGTAGTAGGTTAGTAATTGCAAATAAAAAAAAAAAAAATCAACCAATCTGTTTAAATTTGATTATTCAATCAAAGTTGATTGATCAATCAAAATTAATTGGTTGCTTTCACCTTGGCCTATAAATAGAGATCTTCAAAGAGTTATTGAGGAGAAAAGGGGGAGAAGAAAAAAGAGTGAGGCAAGAGGTTGAGAGAATGTGATTGAAAGATTTGAGAGATAGAGGATTGAAAAACTGAGAGAAAAAAGGGCTGGAAGGTTGGTATATTGGGAAGATACGAAGTTCAGATTTCAGGAGGGTGAACAGAAACTGAGTTTGACAGGTTGAAGAGCAAGAAAAGGATTTGACAGACTGGAGAATTGAGAAATTAAGAAAGTGCATTGGGCAGAAACAACAAGCAAGGAGGAGCTTTTAAAGGTTTAAATGGTTAGTACCCTTTTCCCTGATTCTCATTTTTGGGTTTTTTGAATTTTTGGTTAATTTGTCCATAATTAGTTAAAAAGCCACAAAATTTAGAGTTTAGAAGTTCAGCAAATAAAGAGCCCAAAATAATTTTCCAAATAGAGTCTAAAATTGGATTCTAAAATTCCCAAACAAGTTACCAAAATTTGGAAGCCAAAGACGCAACAGTGATTCCAAAATCTCTCAAACAGAACACAAATTGTGACCGAAAAATTTGAAAAAATTTGACCCAAATACCCAACCTGGGTCCGAAGACCCGAATTCAAATGTCCATACTCGATCCGATTCGGGAACCCGGGTCCAAGTCAACTGACCCAATGACTCAAGACCTAGGTCAACATTGACCTGGGTCCATTGACCCTATACCCTGACCCAAACCCTCCTAGACTTAAGGCCCAGAGCCCAATTGGACTTAAACCAAGCCCAAACTCAATTTAGATCCAACCAAACTTAGCCCAATCTGCCAAAGCCCAAACTAAATCCTAAAACGTAATTGGCCCAATCAAATTCCAACTTGTGTAAACCTGTAGCCCCATAAGGCCCAATTGGGCTAAGTTTGGTTGGATCTAAATTTGATTGGGATTTAGTTTGGGCTAAATTTGGTTGGATCTGAATTGAGTTTGGGATTGGTTCAAGTCCAATTGGGCTCTGGGCCTCAAGTCTAGGAGGGTTTGGGTCAGGGTGTAGGGTCAGTGGACCCAAGTCATCGTCTGAAGGAAAACTCAAGAAAAGAAAGGGGAAAAAAAATTAAATCAATAAAAAAGATACAAAACAGAAGATTAAAGAAATCAGACTAAAAGGCCCACAGTGCAGTTTAAAAAACAATTTCGAGCCAATGACTCTTAGACAGAGTGACCCATTAAAAATAAAGCCCCCAGCTTTGAGCTAGTTCCTGAACTCTCTTGTTTTTTTACACCAACATTCAAGGTGGGCTAGCTCTGATTATTGGACATTGTATAAAGAACATGAAATCTCTTCATGAGGTCACTATTTTCACTACCTTTCGACTGCTCTTGGCGCCTGAGGTGGCTCCACATGAGAGAATTACAGCAGCTTCTTACACAGTTATTCAGGTTTATTGTTTTATTTGTAATTCCATCCTTTAACCTAAACTTTTTAATGTAAATAAATTTTAAAGAGGACCTATCAGGATCTTACAGCAGCTTCTTACACAGTTATTCAGGTTTATTGTTTTATTTGTTTCACAGCTAAAGCATAATTAGAACCTAAGAAGATTAACAAAATATGAATAAATCTGAAATGAACCACAGAATCAGTGATGAATCAAATTAAGTCAGCTTAAGAACCAATATTGGCATAAGATTAACAACAGAATATCAATATACCAAAAATTACACATGCATATCAAAAGAAGAAGAAATAAGAAAAATGAAATAATCCTTGGACGAACCGAAGATAAAGAAATTAGAGTTGAACATCAGCAGAAGATTAAATATCTGAGAGACAGTGAGGAGTTCATTCCACACCTGGTCAGTGAAGATGCACAAACTTTGGAGACTTCTGCAAAAAGAAAGACAATGGGAGAGAGCAAAGAAGAAGAAGAAGAAAGGAGAAATGTTTGCCAATTGTTGAGGCAAGGCCGAGGGAGAGGACAAGGGGTTGGGGAGGAGAGGTATCGGGCCGGGGGAGGAGGAGTCGGGTAGATCTGATTAAAGCCAAATCCATGATTTCTAAAATCCGTTGTTGTGCTTCCAAACAATGGATTTGGAATTAGAGTCTCCTAATCCAAATTCAAACATCCAAATACAGGGATCCAAACAGGCCCTAAGTTAATATATTTATATGATTTTGTTAGTTATTAAATAATGCATTTTTTATAATATTTATTTTAACTTTTTGATGACATTACTAATTCTTTTAAATCTGATTCTTCAATTAAAAGATTATTGTTTTTTAGACTAATATATGCTGAATATTATAATGTGTTTTGTATATATTATTAGTTAAAAATTCACAATATTTTTTTGTTACACAATAAATTATATAAAATTTTATTTGAGATATTATACATATATTATTTAATTTAAAATTTTATCTTTCAGATTTTGTATAATTTTATATTTTTTAGATTTTATAAAAATTCTTACTGAGTATATTTAAAGAAAATAAATCCACCAATTAACTACTTGAATTTAAAAAATAGAGATTTTTTTATTTTTTGTGGCATTTTAATTTTAGTTTTTTTAAAATATTAATAAATATTATTTATATACTTAGAGAAATAATTTTTACATTTAATAATTTTTTAAATTATTTACAAAATTAACCAATAGGGCAAATTAATTCTAATGATAATAATTTGATGTTAAATAAATTATATTAATTTAATAAACCTGAATAACTGTGTAAGAAGCTGCTGTAGGTCTCTCATGTGGAGCCACCTCAGGCACCAAGAGCAGTTGAGAAAGGTATTGAAAATAGTGACCTCATGAAGAGATTTTATGTTCTTTATATAATGTCCAATAATTGGAGCTAGCCCATCTTGAATGTTGGTGAAAAAAAGCAGAGGCTAGGAACCAGCTCAAAGCTGGGGGGCTTTATTTTTAATGGTCACTCTGTCTAAGAGTTTCATTGGCTCGAAATTGTTTTTTAAACTGCACTGTTGAACTGGTTGGCTTTGTTAGCTTGATCTTCTGTTTTGTATGTTTTTTGTTGATTTAATTTTTTATTTGCCCCTTTCTTTTCTTGAGTTTTCCTTTGGAAAATGCCTAATCCTTCCTTTGTAACTCTTTCTTCTCTCAGAAATTTTCTTTTGTCAATTAAAAAAAAGGAACAAAAGACCAAAAAGAGCATGGGTTGAGGGATTAAAAGATTTAATAAAGTTTGACCTAACATAAATGAAAGCCTTGAATGAATGCAGAAAAAATCCACATTGCGAACAGGAAAAAGCCTTGGTGGGGGTGGTGGTTGATTTTGTTTGTTGTTATCATTTAGCTACATCATTTGTCAATCATAATAAGATATTATTAAAAGATTCAAAAGATATAACCAAGTTCCATACATAATGAAGGCAGTAAAAAAAAATCTACATAGTAACTTAAGAAAGCATCATAGAAATATAGAATGAACAGTTGTGTCAATAGGGATTTTTTTTTTTCTAATTAAGAGAATATGGAGTTCTTCCAGTAGAAACGTTTGCCTGAACTGGACATGGTAAGCAACACACAATGTTATTGAAACCCATATCCTTCCTACCGACATGACATACTTAACAGATCCAGGCTTCCAGCCCTTATAAAGTTCACTTCACTTAGAATTTTCAATAAAGTAGTTGCAACTTGCAAGTAAATCCTGAAAGCATCCTCACAACCAGAAACTAATTATAAGAGAATCTATAAATTTTCAATTAAAAAATACAAGCATGCAGATTAACTTGATTAGGTGGCAGCAAATTTCACAATTGAGCAGCTTATAGACTCTTCACTCAAGCTCTTTTGACTGCTGAGAGTCAAACTTTCTACAAAGCAATAAGACTGCCACACTTAGGGCCTATGGCCTGAAATTCTATGGAACTTTGAACTGGCAATGCCTAAGTTTTTGAAATTACTTATACAGTAATAATCTCATGCAATCTCAACAATACTAGACCTGCAGGCTGCTTTTTAACTAACATATGTGATTTAGAAGCAGCTCTCCACCTGCCATAGGCAACAAGTAAACTGCTTACACCCCGTCCAAAGTACAGATGTGCAGGAAAAAAAAAACAACAATTTTATCTGTAAATGAAGATAGAAATAAAAATAAGCAACTCCTAATAATTTATGATATGCCAAGTTATCATTTTATCTCCAAGTGGGTTTTCCTTCTTTTTGGGACAGAAAAGTGTTAGTTATCAATCCATTTCAAACTCAAGGAGAAAATAACTGAAACCACTTACTTGGATCCCAGAGTTGCGTGATCCGATTGCAATATTAGGTGGTAATTGAGTACGGAGCTCTGAGCTGCTGCTGCTGCTCTGGTGCTGCTTGCTTGTATATATATATATATATATATATATATATATATATTTGTACCATAGATAAAAAAATAATCAATTATTGCAATGTTATATGTATATATAAGTTAATTGTACTACATGGACTATTTAATAAGCTTCATTATAAGACGATATCTTAAGTTTGCAAGGTCCTTTAAATTGCTATGTTAGGCTTATTGAATGCATCATTACAAAAGGTATCTTAAGTTTGCAAGCTCCTTTAAAGTTGTGCGTCAAATTTGGGATTACCATTTAGTGATTTGAAGTTACTTTGATGAGCACATTTTATGAGCACCGGTCATGGGGCAATAAGAGATGGACACTTCTCAACAAAAAATTGATCCATATGATGAGCACCAGTCATGAGGCAACTAGAGACGGGTACTACTCGGCAAAGTATAGGTCCATTTGATGAGCATCACTCATAAGACAATGAGAAACGGACACTATGCAGTAGAGTATTGGTCCATCTAATGAGTGTCGCTCCTGAGGCCCAAAGATACCCATTTTGTGACTTAATTCGAATCTCGTAACAATAAAAGAACTTATAGTAAATGCAATATACTCTCAAGCCAGAAAAGTAACTCTAAGATTTGAAAGTAGGGGACAACTAATATAACCTAAAAGAGACCATGAAATTAAATTCGAAGAAAGACCAAAAATTGAAAAGACATCGAGGAATTAGCGGAAAGAAGGTAACATCTGGTAATTAAAGGAGGGAGTTAGCACACCAATCTCTACTCCCTAGTAACTTATTCGAAATGTAACCCCTGCGATCCATTAGTAGGGAAATCAATAGGGGGTATCCTGAATTCCTATAAAAGGACCCCCCAAGGAAGGTAAGACATCTATCTCATTCTTATCCATACTTGTACTGTTACAAACATACAATCCTTCTAGATTCCCTAACTTAGGCATCAGAGTAATTCCTTGGAGTATACCCTGGGTCTTTCAAGCCATTTTTCTTTTATTCTTGGCAGGTAATCAAAGTTATGATTGATCCAAATTCCTGAAGTTTCCCACAGACAGCACCAATTGTTGCTGCCAAAATTTATTCGGGAGATAATTTGGATCAATCACGACTTTGATCACTTGACAAGAATAAGAGAAAAATGGCTTGGAGGACCTAGGGTCTACTTTGGGAGATCACTTCGATGCCTAAGTTGGGGAATCTAGAAGGATTTCATGTTTGCAACAGTAAAAATATGGATGACAATGAGATAAGGTGAGATGCCTTACGAAGGGGTCCTTTTAGAAGCATTCAGGATATCGCCCTATTGATTTTTCTACTAATGGATTGCAAGGGTTACATTTTGGATATGTTACTAGGGAGTAAAGATTGGTGTGCTAAGTCCCTGCTTTAATTAACAGATGCTGCCTTCTTTCTATGAGTCCCTTGACGCCTTTTTAGTTTCTGGTCTTACATTAGTTAATGTCAAGTTTAATGTCAGGGTCTCTTTTAGGTTATATCATCTTTAAACAATTCCAAGTATGTTTGCAAAATGTAGGATGAAATGATCATGATTTTGGATTCTTCATTCTTTTGGGTGGGGGTGTAAATTGATATTATATGTTAACTAGACTTTGGCAACCATTACATTTGTGTATGTAAGAGAAAGTAAAGATAGAAGTTTATTTTTAAAAAAAATTAATTTATTGAAATATAGAAATAATAGGTGAGTGGGATAGTGATGTAGGATGGTTCTAAGTAGCCCTAGTCCTATGGTTGACCCTCTTTGTAGCTCACACAATATCACAATCTATGGGAAGAATTGAATTAACCAAGCATGAACATCACAAACATATTCTAATGATCACAAGTTGTTGAGATTTTGAAAACGTATATGATTTGGTTAAAATTTCTTAGTTGATCATTTCATTCAAGTAATTAAGTTCACTGAAAAGATGTTATATTAAGAGTCTTAGATCACAAGTCCTAGCATACAAATCAAATATCCCTAAGCACGGTACTAGCAAACATGTTCATGTTGAAAATCTAGGAAGATTAAAAGAGAATGAACAAGGTTTTTCAATCAAGTATTCGGGTAGAGTTTCAAGGCTTACAAGGTACCTTTAGGGGCTGCTTTAGATGGTCACAAACAAGGAATTGAAACGAGCTTACCAAAAGATTCGGAATGACAAACACCAAGACACACGAGTACTCGATCGCATCACGAACAAACTTGTTGATCCTTAGGAATCTTGAGACAATAATGAAGCTTGAGGAAGGCTGTGGTTGTGAGCTATGAAAGAGGAGTGGGTGTGTAGTGTTGATGATGACGTTGAGTCGTGGCTTCTTTAATTGATAATTCAAAGTCCCCTTTTACAATACAAGTGATGGCATATTTATAGCCTTACATGAGCTTGCACATGGCTTCTTAAGATATTAAAGAAAATACAAAAGCAAAATAAAACATATAAAACATAGGTAATGAGGTTCCTAGGAAATAGTTTGTCATAGGAAGTAGGTGCCTAGGAACTAGAATAATTATAATAGTGGAGTCTAGGAACTTAAAATAAAATAAATGCTTCTTGAAAACTCAAGGCTCTTTGACTTGCAATTGTCATGCTTCTTGAAAAACCAAGACTTTTTGACTTGCAAGTTGCCATCCTCTTTACAAGTTAGCTTCCAAGAGAAGCTTCAATTGCTGCAAATAAAGTTCACATCCAATGGTGGACTTCGGGTGGTCGTCCACGTGTCACAATACCTGCGAAAGATACTTGAGGTGCATGTTGATCCCCATCATATAGGCACTTAAGTAGGGGTGGGCTGTTGATTTTGTACTAATGTTGCATCTAAAGAAGTTCCTCATTGAGTACTTAAGGTAATCAGTTCTGACAAAGTCTTCCCATGCTCTCAAAGGAGCACTTTGATAAATCTATATGACATCTGTGGAAGAGTTAATACGTAACTTATATAATGTAAAAGGATCAAAATCAGCAATAAATGCTAATGCTTTGGCCAAAAGCGCACCAGCATCTAGTTTGAAGGTTTAGTAGCAATGCTGTTGAAGTTGAATACCCAGCATATGTTCTGTGCCATACTGATTTGAAATATAATTGTCCAGATCTTGCTCCACAAAAAAGGTGGGAAAAATAAATTTGAACTAAAATAAGAAAATAAAAATGTTAAGCCTTACTAGAGACTAGAGTGGCTGTTTACAATTACTTCTATTACCAAATCGGTGATGGAAGGTCTACTTCTCTCCTCCATATCAGCATCCTCTTAGCCCTCTAGTAGGCAGGTTGGATCCCATAATTTCTCGAGTTTGGATTTTCCCTATTTGAGGTCTCACATATTATTAAAGATGGTCTCTGGCAATGGTCAAGAATCACTTGCAAAGTTGCTGAGATTAGAGTTTCAATCAGTTTTTTCCCAATGCTTCAGTTTCTGATAAGCTTGTTTGGAGCCTCACTACTTCTGGTAAATTTACTCTCTCAGGCTTGGATAGTACCAGAGTTGAAAATCCAAATGCTTCCTGGTGCGATACAATTTGGTTCCCTTTAAACATCCCGAAGCACTTTTTTATTTCATGGCTGGCAGTTTGGAATAAGCTTTCTACTCTCAGTGGAAAAAAAAAAAAACAATGTAGAAGTTTAAACTCTGATTGCTGTTTTTTTGTCAATCTTGTGTTGAAAACAGTGACCACCTGTTATTTGGTTTGCTATGTTACAAAAGCAATCTTTGTGAGAGCTTCTGCAGCAATGAAAGTCAGCTCCATTCTTCAAATTGGCTTCCTTCTCTTGGCCGTTATCCAACTTCTATTATTTTCAAAATGGTGCGAATTTTGTCTATATACCATGTTTGGAAGGCTAGAAACAATTCTCTGTTTTCTAGCAGCCAAATAAACATTGAAGAAGTAATTAACTTCATTTTTTATGTTAAAGGAAAATGCCTTGATGTTCGAAAATCAGCCTTTTTTTGAGTTATTATAGTCCTTTCTTTTTCTTCTTGTAAAAGAAATTGTCCAAAAAAAAAAAATGTCACTAAAGAGAAACATGTCTGGATATCATCTGCAAGATCTTCTTAAGACTTGCTTCAATAATTTTTATGTACCACATTTTTCCTAAGGGCGTTTTTCTTTTGGTAGGCTAAGGGAGGCTAGGCCTGGCTGAGCTCATTACTGCTCATGTTTGATGCAACCATAGTGTGGGATTGGATAGGATAAGGGAGGTATCCTTAGCCTGTGTACATCATGTAGAGCTGGTCGGTCTTCCCCCACTGGCCAGCAAAGGTTAAAGATTTTTTTTGTAGGTATGAAAACCAAAAAGAAAAATAATTCCACTCATCTCCTTATTGTGTCCTTTATAAATGATTGACCAAGTACAGAATAGGAGAATCTACCATAGCAAGTCCAGGCCAATTCTATTTAGTTTAATCCTGCAAAGACTTAGCCTGTGAAACAAACACACCCTATAAGGTTAAATTCCTCCCACATCCACCCAAAAGAAAAAAAAAATCCAGTTAGTGTTGCTTTGTTGTATTATTGAAATCCTAGCACATGTTTTCAAAAGCTTTGAATTGAGACGTAGACACGTGTTGTGAATAAGTAAATAGGAGACAGGCTTACTTCTACAACATAATATGACTTAAGGGAGAAAAAGAAGCTGTTGTTTTCATGTGTATGTGTGAGAAGGAGCTTTTTTATCAGAGCTAGAATGGTTGATGATCCATTTATTCCGAAAATGATTTTTCTTTCTGTGCTTTGGGTTTCTTAAAATAGAGGCTTGCATCACCTTCTCGCAATTATGTGATTGTTTAGGAATTTGATAGGAGTCATGGATGGAGAGATCCCTAACATAAAGAGGTGGATTGTATTGTATCCTGTTTACATAAATTCAAAGAAAACCCTAGCGGAGGGAAGGCGTATAAGCACAAGCAAAGCGTGTGAAAATCCAACATGTGCTGAGATTGGTGATTGCTGCAGTCATCTCAAACTTCCGTTCGCAATTGAGGTTGGTTCTCAGTAGATTCATGCAAAATTCTTTGGTTGAGTCTTGCTCTATTTGATAAATTTAAATTTTTTATGTTCAATGGACTAATAATTATATAATGAATAATTATTTACTTGATTTGTTCATTGTGTGAAGATTGACAAGGCATATCCACGTGATTTCATGCAAAGAGGGAGAGTGAGAGTATTGCTGAAACAGGAAGATGGGACTTTATTCAATCCTGCCATTTCATCAAGTAAGACAAGTTACTTTTTATATTTTACTGCACTGGTTGCCGGTACGAGCTACTGTTTCAAAGTTCTTATGAGCGATTTAGTTGCTTAAAGTAAGTTATCTTTTTCATACTACTAAAATTATATTGTAATCAGACACAAAAGCTAGTGTCTCTCACCTCAATTTATTGTTGTACTTTCTGCATGAGATTGCATTGTGTAACATCGTCAAATCGTTCTTATCTTGTTTGCCAAATGTTCATGGTGCTTCCAAATAGTGGGGAGAGGGCCCAGCCAAGAAACCTCTTCATCATAGGACATTTAAGAAATTTTAATTTCATTTAGTTTTTCAGAAGTTTTTTTAGGAAAATATGCTTGTTTTAATTTTGAAAACTGGTATAGGTCTTTCTTATATATATTGAGGCGTGAACAATTTTACATTCAGTTTGAAATAGGATTTGGGAATTCAAACTTTAAGGTTTTACTTTTACCCCTTTGTGGTCCAGATGCTTGTCCAATATCAGATTGTAATCCCCATCCATGTATTTCATTCAATATATTTTTATGGGGAACTGTTTGTTGCTACTTAGTACCTGTTGCTTTAATTAAACACTTTAATTCTGTTATGTCTTGCAAGTAACTTTGATGCTCCTAGCTATCCAACTTCAATTACAGTCCACACATACACATTTTTCTGGTGGTGGTGATTTTTTGGTTGCAATTTTTATGGTGCATCCTGAGTTGAGGCTTTTCATCCTGGTTTGATGGCAAATATCCATCTGAGGGTTCATCCTGATTCAAAATCCATAAATTTCAGTTTTTTGTAACCATGTTATAAAATCTTCACTCTGGTGATAACCAAGGGGTTATTAGGAGACCTCAAACTGCTGTAGCCAAATGGGTAGGATTTGTGTGCTGCAGGGCCACAGGCAAACATATTTGGTCTCTTCCTTTCAGCATTTAGTTTCTCCCATTTTCATATAGTAGTAGGTTAAACCAGGAGTTATTGAATAATGGGTCAGTCAGTGCTCTTGGGACCCTTTTCTTCATTCATGTTGGAAACTACTACATCCATTTTTTTTTAACTGATTTGGAACACATCTGAATTACTGAAATTTAATGTTATTAGAATACTAAAAAGATGCATGTGGATGCAAGGTTGTTAGAATTGGGATTCTAAGTGGGATCGTTGGAGGGGTCTGCAGGATTGAATCGTAGAATCGGATTGAGAATCGTAAGATTCTACTTTCAATGTAAAATAAATTTTAAAAAATTATATATGTGGAACTTAATGGTAAGTCTTAAGACTAAAAAACTTGGTTAGTAACTTTTTAAGTTGAAGAAGTTAAAAATAAAATAAGAAGTTCAAACAATAAAAAGAAGAAAAAGAAGAGGAGCAAGACAAGGAAGAGGAGGAGAAAAACAGTGCTCACTATTGAGTCTTTTCAAGAAGCAAAAAATTTGTTTCAAAGCATACCTCTGCGGCTCTGCTGGGCCAGCTGGCTTGGCTCTTTTCTTGGCTGCTGCTGATCAAATAAGAACTCTGTGAGGACTGATTTGTTGTTGTTGAACACCAAAGAAGGAAGAGGACTTAGGACTGAGTTTTTGTCGAACCCCGGGAACTCTGGTTGTTGAATGCCAAAGAACTGTTGATCAAACAGCAAGACTGCTAGCTGCTGCTGATCGAACACCAGTCACCAAATGGAGGACTCTCTGATTGTTGAACAGGAGAGAAATCAGGTGCAGGGTTGCTGAGTTTCAATGAGTAAAAGTACTGAGGTGTCGGAATCCAGGGAATTCAGGTACAGATTCTGCTGAATCTGGTCACTGATGGGAGGCTGGGAGCCATTTTGCCCCTTAGTTTTAGAAGACTTTGGACCAAACATAATCCTTTTGGGGCCTTTGGGTGAATAAAAACATGTATTGGGCCACATTATTGAAGCCCAAAAAGGGGAAAAAATCCCAATCCAGGTAACAGAGTAGGATCTGTGCGATTCTATTTATGATTCTATGATTCTACTGATTCTTTTTTTATTCTACCACGATTCTACTTGATTCTGATTTTTGTTGCGACTTGGATTGTTTGTGTGAATCTGGATTGTAGAATCGTACGATCCTACGATCCAAATCGCAATTTTAGTAACCATGTTTGGATATGGGAAACATGGTGATGCAGGGGCAGCAACAATGTTCTGCTGCCATGGAGAAATTAGAAGAGAGGAAAGAAGGGGAAGGGAGGAGATATCTGGAGGGGCGGGGGGAGATCATGTTTCACTTACAATTCACATTCATCAAGAACCAACTTACAACATGGCTTTCACACGGTATTTATAAGAAAGCCTAAACGCATGAAATTACACACATACCCCTAAAACTACATGAATTACAAACAAATCCATACTTTACATAAATATTACAAACAACCCCCAAATACGCATAATCCTATACTAAATAATACTAAAAACACATAATAAACTACCAACTTAACCCCACAGTTTCTTAACCCAATTCTTCTTAATTATTTTTTAGCAAGGATCTTACCAAGGTATTATTTCTTGTCCTACATCACATGGCTTTGCTAAAATGAGGTCATCAATGAACCTATAAAATGGAGGTCTTCAACAAGTGAAGAAAATGGAGGAATGTAATTTTGTGATGTCTTGATTGGCTGGAATGCCCAGTTCTTTTTTATTTGATTAAATATTTGTGGTTAATTACACTTTTTCCTAGCTAGTGCTGCAAATGAGCTGAGCAAAATCAAGCTGTACCATGATCAACCTTGTTCATTAAATTTTTAACTGATTTCAAACTCAAGCTGAGCTTAAATCGAACTCAAATCTAATTGTTCAGTCTTGTTCACTAATTTAAGTAGCAGTCAATTTAGAGCTGAGCTCACTACCAAGTTTTAGTTAAATAGATGGAAGAGTGTAGGCCTTCTTTTTTGGTGATGTCTTGATTGGCTGACATGCTCAATTTATTGCTATTAGATTACATTGTTGGGGGTAATTACACTTTACTTCCACCTGGCGCACTACGTGAAAACTTGCACGCTGGAAATATTGGAAGACTCAACCACATTATGAGAGTCACATGTGGGCCAGGCGCAATAAATACCAGCCTAGCCTGCAGCTGGGTTAGTGGTCAAGGAAAGGGAAGAACCTATATTTATATATGGGGTAGAGACTTCAAATCTCTACTAGGACTGATGTGGGACAAGAATGGATGGGGAGACTGGGAGCATTGAGCAATGAGCAATGAGCAAGCCGTCAGCATGCTCTTGTTGTCCCACATCGAAAATTTGTCAGGGAGGGGAGTCTCCCCAGCTTTATAAAAGCTAACTACTTCCCCCTTTTTAAAGATATTTATTATCATAATTAAAATTAAAAAAAGCTAAGAAAATATGGATGTATTTACTCTATTTCAAAACTGAATTTATTGGAAAATTATTCGTTAAAGAACTTTTTTATAGATATATTAATTTTAGTTAAATATTGCATTCCAGGACAATATTAATATATGTTTTTATTAGATATTTCGGTTTTTTGGTTCAGTTTTGGGTTGGAAACCAAAACCGAACCAAAAGCTGAAAATTTCTATTTTCAAGAACCAAAACCGAAATCGAAAAATGAAAGATTGAACCAAAACTTATTTCGGTCCGGTTTTGGGTTGGTTTTCGGTAAATTTTGTACACCCCTACATTGAAGTACTAGACAAGCTCAAGCTGAGCTCACTACCTATCTTTAGTCAATTTTAATTTAAAGGCAATCTTATTTGATAAATTTATTAAATGCATATATTTGAACATTTTTTTTTGTGACTAAAAATATCAAATACATACAATTTGTATCAGTCATCATATTATAATATTACAAGATAAAAAACTGAGGATAACTTTCATTATTTTAACCCTTCAAAAAAAAAAAAAAAACCTGAGAAGGTTTTCAAGTGAGCCTAGAAACTATGTCCAAGCATGCTTAAATCATGTAATTTTACATAATATGGCCAACGGCAGGCCTACTACATATTGGCGTGAGTGCATGGTTGGAAGGCTACTCATTAGGTTGGTTATAAACACTTAAATGAGTCAGTTAATGAGCACTCAAGCAACCATTTTCACACACACCTGTGTGTGGAATTTGGTTCTATCGTTGACTCTAAGCAGTGGGTTACAGAAAATTCAGTTGGAGGGGAGATTTGGGCTTGAACATCATCCCTTTCGCCATCTTTCGGTGTGCTGGGAAAGAAAGAAATAAGAGAGGATTCAAAGATACAACCACTCTGCTTCAGACTTGCAAAGACCAGTGGACTGCTGCTGTCTCCAGCTGGCTTAGTGGAAATGTTGTTAATGATCATAATGTAATCCTTGATGTTTGCGACACTCTATGGAGTTGTTGATGTTTTGTACCACAGGTTGGCATCCCCTTGATACCTTGCTAACATTATTTTCTCTTTACTGATAAAAATAAAAATAAAAATACATGGGTCGAATGTTGTGATGTTCTTGAACGGCTTAGTTCATTAGCACCTCTTCTATCCAAATTGATGGAAAATGCACTGGTTGCAGCATATCTCCTAAGTTCCCTGTCCAAACCATCAAGTTTCTATCAGATCTAAAGTATTTACAGACTCGATTTACCATACACTGAGCTATACTATCTGCAAATGTCAGATAGGTAAATTGCAACTCAATTGACTGAGGTAAAGTGTGATTTTTAGGGCTTGATACACATTGTTGGTCCACTACTGAGTAGCTTCTTATGTCATGTTTGGTTAGCGGAATGGAATGGGTTGGGAATTGAATGAAAACAATTTGAATGAAAAACGTGAAGAATTCAAACGGTAACTTTGAATTCATTATGTTTGATTCCATTTCATTAGCAAGGTAACAAATGCGTAGTTAAGCCTTTTGGTAAAGCCACGGTATCCATGATTTATTGGATCCTAGTCATGTATGCCATGTTTATTGTTGTACACTATGTTTTTTGCATGCTTGTTTAAAATTGTCTTATTTGTAGTACTGAGAAAGGGGATTCTCCAATCAATTAGGTATTGTTTTTTTGATTCCCAAAATGTTGCCATATGCACATACAAGATTACACTAAAATATTTTTGTACTTCTTTCCATTTTAAATTCAGCTACCGGCATTAAATTATCTTCAGAACTGTCACTATAATACTATCAAAAAAAATTTCTTCCCTTCTTGAACTCAATTACTCATGTCAAAAGCAACAACCACCCAAAAGCAGTGCAAGCTTCTCATTAACCACACAATATTACACTAAAAAATAACCCTTAATTCCATCCTATTTTTAATTTTTGAACTCACCTACCCATGTCAGATGCAACTACCACCCAAAAGTTGCAGGGCACGTGCTTTGGACTTGGGCTCGGCTAAGCTGGTGCATTCTGGCTGGTTCCCTATAAGGATGTTATTCATTATTTGTTTCCTTCTCCATGTGCGGTTGAATTGCATGTGTGAAGTGTTGAGGCTTGATATACTTTGTTGGACCATCACTTAGCCTCCATTTGGGAGCACTTTAAAAAAAGTGCTTATAGCACTTATCACTTAAAATAAGCACTTTTACAAAATGGTGGCATTTTGCTTGCATTACAACAAACGCTTATTAAATAAGTGCCTTTTTAGAATCATGTTTTTGAGAACTATTTAGGTGAGCTTTGATAAGCAATCTAAAATAGTTTTTGGGTCATTTATAAGTGGCATTATTCATAGGCAGGGTCAATTTTGTAAATATTAGAAAATTTAGTGGCTATTTTATAATTTTAAAAATACATTAAAAGATAATTATATATTATTCTGTTATGTATTATAATATATATTAATTATTAATGAAACAAAATCAATTCTGGAATGAAGGATAAAAATCAACTATTAATTTAAACTAATATTAAAAATTAAAAATACTAATTTAATTAATATTATTACTTTCATATAAATTATTATGATAATCATGTTATAAATATGAATTAAGAACAAGATTATTGTTAATCAAAAAATAATATTATATTATTTTTACTTGAAAAAAGTATTTAAATTTTAATTAAAAATAACAGTAACATAATCATTAATTAAATTGTTAATTAAAAATTAATCATATGTTATTTATTATGCATTTTAACTTTTTGATTATTAGTACAATATAATTAAATTCTGGAATGAATAAAACTGAACAATTTATTTGTTAATATTATTTCTAACATAAATTAATGTGATAAACACTTGTTATAAATATATATTAATAACAAGATTATAGTTAACTAATAAGTAATATTATATTATTTTTGTTAATAGAAAATATTTGAATTTTAATTATAAAATTAATATAATTATAATTTAAAATTTTAATTATATAAATATAAATATTTTTATTTAAAATATATTAAAAATGCATATTATCTATTATAATTCAATTTTGGATTGAAAGAGAACTACTAAATAATTTAATATTTTAGATTTAATTAATAATTTTTTTTATCATAATTTGATATGATAGTAATATATTAGTAATATAAATTAATAACATGATTATTATTAATTAGAAATAATAATCTTATATTATTTTTTAATAGTAAATATTAAAATTTTAATTATAAATAATTAAAAATAATTATGAATGAAATTTTTAATTAAAAAATATTAAAATTTTAGATTTAAAATATGTTTAAAAGTAATATATAGTACCCTAAAATAAAAGTAAGTATCCAAATACTACGTATTTTAAACACAATCAAACACCACTTATAGCTTTCAGCTTTTTTCCAGTTTAGCACTTATTAAATTCAGCACTTTTTTCTGAAGAGCACTTCTGCATGAGCGGTTCCAGAGGATCCCTAAAAGCTTAAGTTTGTAGGTGATCCTGTGGTGGAGGTGTCTAAGAGATTGGATGGTTGGAAGGGTGCTGTATTTTGTATTTACCCTCATGCCTTTAGGTGATCCTATGGCGGGGAAGGTGTCTAAGAGGTTGGATGGTTGGAAGGGTGCTGTATTTTCTCTAGGTGGGTGTATTACCCTTATTCAGGCTTGTTTTGCTTGTATTGATGCATTCCTTTTTTTTTTTTTGGTCTATATTTAGAATACATATGAGGGTAGCTAGTAATATTGAGAGGATCATGAGAGACTTTCCTGGTCAGGGGTTGGGGAGAACAAAGATCATTTGGTTAGTTGGGAGGTTGTTTCTAGGTATAAAAAGGGGGGAGGGGGGTGGTGTTTGGGTCTTGGCAAGCTTGTGTCTAAGAACATTCGTTTTTGTGGCGTTTTCCTAAGAGCCTTTCCTTCGGTGCAAAGTTAAAGTAAGTTTGGCTTGTATGATAATGGGTGGGATGCTAATTTGGGGTTGAGATGTTTTCCTTGGAAGGGTATTCCACAGTCATATCCCTCTTTTTTTATTCTTGATACAAATTTTATTGTGGGAAATGGGTATTGTATTCAGTTTTGGGAAGACATTTTAGTTGGGGGGGGAGGGGTTCTTCACTTTGTTCATCTTTTTGGCGTTTGCATAGATTGTCCTCTTTGCACAAAGAATCTATTTCTTCATTCATTATTTCTAATGGAGCTGGTTTCTATTAGGATTTCATTTTTGGTAGGGCTCTTAATGATAGGGAGGTGTTGGAGCGTTTGCCTCCTTATTAAGTTTGTCGAACAGTAGGCTTCTTCCAAAAGTATTACATTCCTGGATTCTTGATTCATTTGGAGAGTATTCTTGTAAATCTTTTCTTGAGCATTTAACCAATAAAATCTTTCTTCCCCACTCCATAAATCTATTTGGAAGGCTAAAGTCCCCTCTAATATTAACGCTTTTATTTGATTGGTTGTTTTTAATAGAGTTAACAATAACAATCTGTTGCAGAATAGGAGGCCTTTTGAGGCATTATCTCCAAATGTTTGTTCTCTTTGTTCTGAAAATTTGGAATATGCTTCTTACATGTTCCTTCATTGCTCCTTTTCTTGGAGAGTGGAATAATTCCTTTTGGCTTATTTGGAGAGAGTGGGTGCATCCAAAGATTTCGTGGTAAGTTAGGTGTAGCTCCTATAGAAGATAAGATAAGGGAGGGACGACTCAGATGGTATGGACACTTGCAATGTAGGCCTTATAGTGCACTTATGAGGAAGAGTGACTTAGTTATTGTGGTGGGTAGTAGAAGGGGTAGGGGTAGACCTAAAATAACTTAGGAGGAGATAGTGAGTAAGAATTTAATATCCTTGAATATATCAAAAGAAATGGTCCATGATCGCATAAATTGGCGGAAAATGATTCATATAGCTGACCCCACTTAGTGGGACTAAGGCTTGGTTTTGTTGTTGTTTTTGTTGTTTATCTTTTTTTCAAGTTTTGGAAGTGGTACAGATGCTTGTCTTGTGTAGGTATGCGGTTTTTGCAGTTTAGTGGGGAATTTGGTTGGAGCTCAATGCTATGTCTTTGATTATGCCTTGGGATAGGATTTAGTATCTGGATTCCTTGTGGGCTTTGGTTGCTGGATGTTTTAAAGGTTTTTTTCCCTCCCAGGATTTCCAGTGTGATTGGTTGGGTATGCTGTTTTGATTTTTCTCCTTTTTTTTTTTATGCTCCTTGTTGTATAACTTAATAAATTATCTTCTTATTCAATCAAAAAAAAGCTTGAGCTTTAGGGTAAAGTGGTGATCCATTAGCAAGTAGCCCTAAATTTTGTTGGGATCTATCATGAAATAAATGTCCAAAGAATCTTAAACATTTTGTCCTACTCTATTTCAGCATATGTTAATTAAGGATCAAATCAACTCATTCTTTGATTTGAGTATTATATTCTAAGGAAAGATGAGAGTGTCTAATGAAAATCTGTTTGAGATCATCACGAGCTTTTGGATGTTAACCATGGTTTTGAAAACTGGACTGGTGGCCGACCCGGAAAGGCCACCGTGTTGATCGGAACGGTTTGACTACCAGTCGAACTGGTGGCGTTAGTATGATGTCATAATATATTTTTATATATAAATTCATAATTATAAATAATAAAAAATAGAACATATTGAAGAATTATGTCATAAATTCATAATATATTTAACTTTAAGGTTGTTAATTATTATTTTGTTTTATTTATATATTTTTAATTTTTAGAATTTTTATTTACAAAATTTCCCTTTAGGTATATCAGTTTTGCCATTTTAACATAGAAGTATGTTTTAAAGATAGTTTTTAAATTATAATAAATGAATGGGGCTGACTTGGCATGGAGCCCGGGTCACACCAATTCTGACCGGTTCACACCGGGTCAGCCGGCTCTTGGTGGTTCACATCATTTCTGGTTTTCAGCCAACACCTGTACCGGACATGTGGCCGGTTCTGGTTGAACTGGCTGGTTTGGTCTGGTTTTCAAAACTATGAGATTAACTTTCTGTGGCCAAACTTATAGTAAATAGTCTGGCCTGCCTTTGGCCAACATGGGAGATTTTTAGCTGCACATTAATCAATCAAGCAACTGCATATATTTAAATTGTGTGACCAGTGTTGGCATTTTTTTTTTTTTTTTTGAGTAAGATTTCTAAGCCAGATTTATATTTTAAATTAGAATGAGACTACTAATGAGTCATCCTTGACTATTGCTTCTTTTTCTCTCCCTTCATATTGAGAGGATCATGAGAGACTTTCTTGGTCAGGGGTGAGGGAGAGAATAAAGATCATTTGGTTAGTTGGGAGGTTGTTTGTAGGTCTAAAAAGGAAGAGGGGTTTGGGTGTTGGTAAGCTAGTGTGTAAGAGGGGTTTGGGTCTCTCCCTTAGGTGCGGAGTTATTAAAAGTTACTTTGGCTTGCAGGATAATGAGCAGGATGCTACTTTGAGGTTGAGATGTTTTCCTTGGAAGGGTATTTCACAGTTACATCCCTCTCTTTATGCCTTATGCAAATTTTATTGTAGGAAATGGGTATTGTATTCAGTTTTGGGAAGACATTTCGGTGGGAGGGGGGGGGGGGGGTGTTCTTTGCTTTGCTCATTTTTTGCCATTTTTATAGATTGCCCTCGTTGCTCAAAGAATCTGCCTCTTCATTCATCATTTCTAATGGGGCTGATTTCTATTAGTTCCATTTTTGTAGGCCTCTTAATGATAGGGAGGTGTTGGAGCGTTTGCCTCCTTATTAAGTTTGTCGGATGGTAGGCTTCTTCCGAAAGGACTAGATTCCTGGATTCTTGATTCATCTGGGGAGTATTCTTGTAAATTTTTTCTTGAGCATTTAACCAATAAAATCTTATCTTACCCACTCCTTAAATTTATTTGGAAGGCTAAAGTCCCCTCTTAAGATTAAGGCTTTTATTTGATTGGTTGTTCTTAATAGAGTTAACACTAACAATCTGTCGCAGATTAGGAGGCCTTTCAAGGGTTTATCTCCACATGTTTGTTCTCTTTGTTCTGAAAATTCAGAATATGCTCCTGACATGTTCCTTCATTGCTCCTTTTCTTGGAGAGTGGAATAATCTTTTTGGCTTATTCGGAGAGAGTGGGTATACCTGAAGTTAGTGGAGGATTTGTTGGTTATCTCTTTTTCTGGTTTTGGAAGGGGTAAAGTTGCTTTGGTGTTGTGGAGGTGTGTGGGTTTTGCAGTTTAGTGGGGAATTTGGTTGGAGCAGAATGCTCGTATTTTCACGGTTGGAGGATGCCTTTGATTATGCTTTGGGATAGGATTCAGTATCTGGCTTCCTCATGGGTTTTTTCTGCTGGATGTTTGAAGGGGTTTTCTTTTTCTGATTTACGGTGTGATAGGTTGGGTATGTTGTTTTGACTTTTTTTTGTTTTGTTTTGTTTTGGTTATATTTTGAGGAGGATTTCTTATGCTCCTTGTTGTACTACTTCTTAATAAATTATCTTCTTATTCAATAAAAAAAAAAAAAAAGCTTTTGCTTTTAGGTAAAGTGGCGATCCACCAGTAGCTAGCCATAAATTTTATAGGGATCTTTTGTGAAAATAAATGTCCAAAGAAAGCAATATCTGAAACATATTGAGCACCCATCCCATTTCTTCATATATTGATTAAGGAAAGATGAGCATGACTCCTGAAAATCTGTTTGAGATCATCATGAGCTTTTGGATGTCAACATTCTGTAGCCAAACTTACTGTAAATAGTCTGGCCTGCCTTTGGCCAACATGTGAGATTTTGAGCTACACATTTATCAATAAAGCAACTGCATATATTTAAATTGCGTAAGCAATGTTTGCATATTTTTTATTTAAATTTCTAAGCCAGATTTATTTTTTAAAACAGAATGAGACTACTTGTGAGTCATCCTTGACTATTGCTTCTTCTTTTTCTCTCCCTTCATATAATTATGGAATGAAAACTATTTGACTGGGTTCTGTTTTGTTTTTTGGGTGATTTAGCAGATTAGTGATTTTGTTGAATCATGAAGCTTTACCCAAGGGAAAGTGTAAATTTTTAAAATAAATAAATGAATAAAATAAAAAATCTTATATATAAATATATAAATAAATGAGTAATGAACATGACAAAATGATAGGAGGACTAAACCCTTTTATGAAATTCTCATCTGCCACTGCTTCCCCATGCCTCTCATTTAGCATGTAACGTTCTGGAATAGAGCCGATGGGTGCATTCCCGTGTCACTCAATTGAGCTGTGTGGATAACTATTGTTGCTCTGCTGGGTTGTGGATGATGGATTTCGGGCTGTTAAGAACCAGGGTGCAACGAAGGAAATGGCAAACTGGAAATATACTGAATGTAATTAATGAATGATCTACATTTACATCAGTCTTAATATCTATTTATAACAAAACAACAAAATTAACTAATCAAGACTCTGCTAACTAATTCTTTTCTTCCTTATTTCTTTCTGTTTTAATTCTTTCTTCTTTTCTTTTTAATTCCATACTCTCAATATGAGATGGAATACTCCAACACCCCCCCTCAAGATGGACATGGATGTTAAGAATGTTCATCTTGCGAAGATTATGATGAAAAGATAGAGATCCGAGAGGCTTTGTAAATATGTCTGCTAGCTGTAACCGTGATGGAATATGAAAAAGTTTAATGACATGTTGCTGCAATTTTTCTCTAATGAGATGGCAGTCAATCTGGATATGCTTCGTTCTCTCATGTTGAATAGGATTTGTAGCTATAGACATTGCTGATTTACTGTCAGTATATAATAAAACAGACTGAGAATGATTGATATCCAGATCTTGTAAGGCATACAAAAGCCATTGGACTTCACATGTTGTAGTAGCAAGAGCTCGGTACTCTGCCTCTGCAGACGAACGACTAATAGTAACTTGTTTCTTTGATTTCCATGAAACCAGTGAGTTGCCAAGAAAAATTGCATAACCAGTAACACTCCTTCGAGAATCTACACAGCCTGCCCAATCACTATCCGAAAAACCTTTTAATTGAAAATCTGAAGAAGATGGAAAGAAAAGACCTTGCCCCGGAGTAGCCTTAAGATACCTCAATACCCGAATGGCTGCTTGATAGTGGCTGACAGCAGGTTTAGCTAAAAACTGACTGAGCACTTGCACAGAGAAAGCTAAGTCAGGCCTGGTAAGGGTTAAGTAGAGTAAGCGACCAATAAGTCTTCGATAGCCTGATGGATCTTCATATAAATTGATATCATTTGCAGATAACTTTAGAGTAGACTCCATAGGGAAGGCAGCAGGTTTTGAACCAGATAAACCAGTGTCAACAAGTAAATCAAGTATGTACTTTCGTTGGCATAAAGATATACCAGCTTTAGACCTTGCAACCTCTAAGCCAAGAAAATATTTCAGCTGGCCTAAGTCTTTAATGGTAAATTTTGCATCTAAAAAAGACTTCAACCTTTCAATTTCTTGAATACTATTACTTGCCAAGAGGACATCATCCACATAAACTAATAATGCTATAAAGGAAGTGGTAGATTTCTTAATAAATAGAGAACAATCAAAATTTCCTTGAACAAAACCATAAGAAATGAGAGCATCAGATAGCTTGGCAAACCATTGCCTCGAAGCCTGCTTTAAGCCATAAAGACTCTTTAAAAGACGACAAACTTTCTGTTCTCCATGGACAATCAAACCAGGAGGCAAGTCCATGTATACCTCTTCATGTAAATCACCATGTAAAAATGCATTATTGACATCTAATTGATGGAGATGCCATTGTTTGGCTGCAGCTACAGCAAGGAATAATCGAATGGAAGTAATTTTGGCCACAGGAGAGAAGGTATCAAAAAAATCTAGACCTTCTTGCTGAGTATATCCTTTGGCAACCAATCTAGCTTTATATCTTTCTATAGATCCATCAGCTTTATATTTTACTTTGAATACCCATTTACAACCAATAGGCCTTTTATTGTTAGGAAGAGTAACAAGCTCCCAAGTTTTATTTAACTCCAAAGCATCAAGTTCATTTTTCATGGCAGCTTGCCATTCAGGAAGTTTAGAAGCTTGGTTATAAGTTTTGGGTTCTGGAGAGTTATTGATAGAAGTTAAAAAAGCTTTATATGATGTGGATAATCTGCTAGTAGAAAGAAAAGGATGAAGAGAGTAAAAATTACCAGTGAAATCATTTGAAGTAGATGCCTGAGATGCACTTAGAGACGAAGAAATATTACCACAATAATAGTCCTGCAGATAAGAAGGTTTCTGTTTAATTCTAGTTGATTTTCTGGGCTGAAGAACTTCTTGAGTAGGGGAAGCAGATATTGGAGTCATATGAGAAGGAGATGGTAAGGTAGATGAATCTGGAACCATATGTGTATGAGGTGCAGAGGAAAAAGGGGAATTATTATGTGATGATGCAGATTCTATATTCTGATATGAATGAAAAAAAAGAGCTGTCAGAAGAGAAGTCTGAAATAGGTTGTGAAATAGGAAACATAAAAGAATTATGGTCAGGATTTGATGGTAACATTTGAAAAGGAAAAATTGTTTCATGAAATATAACATTTCGAGAAACAATTATTTTATTGGTGCTTAGATCCATGAGTTTATAACCTTTAATATCAGAAGGATAGCCAAGAAATATGCATTTTAGAGCTCTTGAATCAAATTTCTGTCTGTGACTTTGTAGAGTTGATGCAAAACAAAGGCAACCAAAAACTCTTAAATGAGAAAGATTAGGTGTTTTGTTAAAAAGTCTTTCAAAAGGGGATTTATTTTGAAGTAAAGGAGTGGGAATTCTATTAATTATATGTGCTGCAGTAAGGACACAGTCACTCCAAAAAATTAATGGTAGGTTGGCTTGAAACATTAAAGCTCGTGCAGTGTTTAGAAGATGTTGATGTTTTCTTTCCACAATACCATTTTGTTGTGGAGTTTCTACACAGCTTTTCTGATGTAAAATACCATATTTATGATAAAATTTTGTAAGTAAAAATTCTGGACCATTGTCAGACCGTATAACCTTGACAGAAGAAGAAAACTGATTTGCTATCATTTTACAGAAAGCTTTGATTAAAGATGGCACTTCTGATTTGGCTTTAAACATATATACCCAAGTACACCTTGTAAAGTCATCAACTATGGTTAAAAAATATCGAAAACCAGAGTAAGAAGTGGTGCCAAAAGGACCCCATATATCACAATGAATCAAATCGAAACTTTTATTAGAATTACTCTGTGATACAGGAAAAGAAAGCCTTCTTTGCTTTGCTAAAGGGCATATGTCACAAACATTTGTACAACTAAAAGTGATAGAAGAATCAATTTGTTTGAGAGTGTGTAATCTTGAACTAGATACATGTCCTAGTCTACAATGCCATATATCTAATGGCTTGTGAATAGAAGATAAAGCAAAAGGTGTAGAATTAAACTGAAAAGAATTGCAGGATTCAGCTTTTGAAGAAGCTGGAATGAGATGGTAAAGTCCTTCTTTCTCAAGAGCAATCCCAATCATCTTCTTCATTGACTGGTCCTGCAAAAAGCAATGAGAAGCAGTAAAAGTAAGAAAAAGATTGGATTGTTTACTAAGTTTAGAAACAGAAAGTAGATTGAAAGAAAAATGAGGAACACACAAGACATTATGTAAAAATAAGGAATCTGAGAGACATACAGTACCAATATGTGTAGCTGGAACTGTAGTACCATTAGGAAGATTTATAGATGCATTAATTGGTTTAGGTATGGAATGATATAAAAGTGGTGAGCAGATCATATGATCTGTTGCACCTGTGTCAAGAATCCAAGATAGACTGAAATTTGTATTAGAAGTAACAGAATTACAGGAAAAGAATTTACCAGAAAATTGAGAAGTGGTGACAAGATTAACAGTTGTTGGGTAGTAATTTGATTGGAAGAATTGAGCTGTGCTGAATTTAGCTGTGCTGAATTTGCAAGTGCCATTAGCTTATTAAATTCCTCTGGAGTGACGCAAAACTTTTGTGGCTCATTACTATTTTGATTGTAAACTTCTGGAGTCATAATGGCAGCATGAGCAGAAACCTCATTTCTTCTTCCCTTCTGTCTATTCCAGCCAGGAGGATAACCATGAAGCTGAAAACATTTATCCACTGTGTGACCATTATAACCACAATGAGTACAGTGTAGAGTAGAATTCTTTGGTTTGCCTTTGAAAGATTTTGGCTGGTAATTCTGTTGATTAAATTGCTTTGCCATCAAAGCATGAGTCTCATTGTATGTAGAAGAATTTGTAAGCTGCCTCTGACTCTCTTCTTGAAGTAGTAGAGAAAAAACTTTGGACATGCTTGGTAAAGGAACCATGAGCAGCAATTGGCTTCTTACAGCAGCAAAAGAATCATTTAGCCCCACCAAGAATTTAAGTACATAATCAGATTGTTGTCTGATTTGCAGAAAATTAAAAAGTTCGCAAGTACATGTTGCCATTTGTCCACATGTGCAAGTTGGAAATGGCCTATAGTTAATGTATTCATCCCAAAGAGTCTTGAAGGTACTGAAATACTCAGTAACAGAGAGAGTACCCTGATTTATACAACTCAAAGATTTTTCAAGATGAAAAACTCTTGGTCCATCACTTCTGAGATATCTAACTTTGAGTTCATTCCAAAGATCAACAGCAGAAACCACAAATAACAAACTATTTCTTATTTCTTTTGAAATAGAATTCATTAACCAAGAAAGAACCAGATTATTTGCCCTTAACCATGCTGTGTGTTTGACAAATTGATCAGAAGGAGGAGAAACAATCGAACCATCTATGAACTGTACCTTATTCTTGACTGTCAATGCAATGATTATTGAACGACTCCATGCAACATAATTTTCTCCATTGAATATTTCTGATACAAGCAGAGCACCAGGATTGTCACTTGGGTGCAGATAATAAGGGCTTGATGAATCATCTGAAGGATTGACAAGAGAATTTCCAGAACTCATATTTCAAGAATTTAAGAACATGTTACTGCTGCTGCTGTTTCTTGCGTAATTAATTTGATATTCTATTCTACTGCTGCTGCTGCTCAACCAAGATTCAGAGTAATTCAGAGAAATTTCAGAAGCTCTGATACCATGTTAAGAACCAGGGTGCAACGAAGGAAATGGCAAACTGGAAATATACTGAATGTAATTAATGAATGATCTACATTTACATCAGTCTTAATATCTATTTATAACAAAACAACAAAATTAACTAATCAAGACTCTGCTAACTAATTCTTTTCTTCCTTATTTCTTTCTGTTTTAATTCTTTCTTCTTTTCTTTTTAATTCCATACTCTCAATATGAGATGGAATACTCCAACACGGGCCTCAATACAAATTTTTTTCTGTGCCTTGATACAAACAATCCTCTGGTGGTCTTGGATTCACACGCGCACACATGCATTTGTTATATTGCCAACAATTCCAGTTGTTCAGCTGTCGCACATGTTTTGTGTAGGGCCTATAGAACAGAGATGGTGGACAGTTGAGTTGCAATATCATATCTCTTCTATCTTCATCTATTTGTTAAACTTCGATGCAATTATACTGCAGGAAAGCAGTTGATGACTCATGTTGCTGAGTTGGTACCCAGACACCCAGGGAGGACCAAGAAACAGGAGCCTGCATCCACCTCAAATGCTGCTGGAGCTTCCAAATCTGGGAAAGGTGGAAAAAAGAAGAGGTAGACTCATCACTGCAAATTAATGCCTCAAAACTCGCAGCCGTTTTTGCTTGGTGGCCTGTGGTTTTCAGGGAAGCAGACCTTTTTCGTGTTCTTCAGTGTTTTTCATTGTGTTCCCATGTCTAGCAGCTGAGGTAGTGGGAACGTAAAACAATGATTGATCTATCAATGCATAAGCTTATGGTATTAAATAATTTAGTGTCACCTTCTTGCGAAGAATTTTTACCATGCCATTACAACCTGCGGGTTCGTGTTGGGACTTTGCTTGGATCTTTATTTATTTATTTTTCATTCTCTGCGCCTGTCTAAGGTAAAAGGCAAATATGGGGACGTTTTCGTTCTTATAGTCAAACATGCAATTTAGAGTGGCAATCTCGCATGGACTTTTTTTCTTTTGGTTTGTTTAGTCTTGGAGATGGACTACCCAGAGCAAGATCATTAGTTGTGTTTGGTCATATGGATTCCGGGTCTTAAAGTTGGATAAAATTTAATATGATTTTGTAACAAGTCTAAATGGTAACTACATTTTTTTTTTTCTGTCACCAAGTTATTGCATTAAACATTTTTTATATATAAAAAAAGTAATTACTAAAAATGCACATGCAAAAGCTTCAATTGGGTTATCCTAAACTATCCAATTCATTAAAATGCAAACGCTAACACAATTTATTTTTCAAATCATATAGTTACAAAATTAGGAGTTACAACCCCCAGGGTGTGGTTCAGGTGGTAGTGCGGGTTGTAGGAGTGCCTTTCACGAGGTCAGGTGTTCAAACCTTCTAGAACTAGTTTTTGCCCTGGACTCCTGAATTTACCCTCCCTTTGGCAAGGGGCGCAGGATTAGTCATGTGGACAGTAAAACGGACGCATGGATACTCGTGTGTAATTCAAAAAAAAATAAAATTAGGAGTTACAAATGAGGAGAAGACTAAAAGTAGAAGATTAATTTACAAAATTAATGTCCTCAAAATGATATTAAAAAAGATGAAAAGTATGAAATTTATAGGACTAAATAAAATACTAATTGAAGTTTGAAAATGTTTAGGGGGGTAAAGGAATTATTTGGTTAACTAATTTATTTAAAATAATTATAAAAATTAAAAAAATGTCAAAATAATGGAGGAAAAGTATGTTAGTGCATTCATACAAAAATAAAGGTAATAATCAAAATTGTAATAATTATCGTGAAATTAAGACCGAGTTATATGGCAAAATTTTGAGAAATAATAATTGAACATAGAATAAGATTAAAAATAAAAATTTTAAAAAATTAATTTGGTTTTATGTTAGAAAGATCAATAGAAGTTATTTATCTTTTAAGAAATTTAATATAAAAGTTTACGAAAAAGTAGAGAGACTTCATATGATTTTTGTTGTCCTAAACAAAATTTATGATAGAGAATTTAGGAATGGAATGGATGGGAATTAGCAGAAAACAAAACAAAACAAAACAAGAACAACGGACTAATATCATTAAAAAAAACATAGTAGGTGAAAAAACAAAGCAATGATTAAATGATATTTATGATATGTAGAGGAACATGTTTGCGGTCATCGGGTTAGTGAACTTGGCGATGTACTTGCTGCCCCAAGCTGTGAAGTTCACTAATCCAATCCGTGAAAGTTCTGTTGTATATTTAAAAAAGTTGGTTCACTTAAATTTGTAAACAAGGGGCTTAGGCATAGATACGATGCCATCATACTACTATACAAAGGTATTTTGAGGTTTTGATCTATAGCCCAGAGTTTGAGTACGGGCTTTAGATCTATACTAAGATTGTTCCTTTCTGACTGGTTGATTACGAGTTCTAGTCTAAGCTGCCTATGTCGTGACAAAGGAGGAAGCCTTGTGGCCAAGGACACCCTTTACACAGCTGAGGGTTTAAATCCTAATACATTGGTTTGTACAATGACAGAGATTGAATTAGAAGCAGAATAAAATAAAAAAAAAACTTGCCAATTCCATTACATTACTTTCTGGCATACTAAACATTTTGTATGGCAGTTTCAGTGACATGATACAGATTTTCACAAAATTAGCTTACTAACATTGCATGTGGCAGTTTCATTGACATATGGTCCAAATTTTCACAAGGATTCCACATACATAGACATACTGACGATCACATAAATTGTTGTCCTTTCAATCTTTTCTGTTTTTTTTTTTTTTCCTTTTAATTTGCTCTTGGTAGTCGTGCCTGCGCAACATGATCTTGATTTGGTGCAATATGCATCAACAAGTATTTTTTTGAGATTCTGAGGTAGTGAGAAGTTGCCTGATGTTATGCAAAGACAACAATGAAATGAGGAATAGAAGAGAGGAGAGAAACTAAGACGGTGAACAAAGATAATTTGTCACAATATTGTGGTAATGTCTGCGCTACACTGCAGTGGCCATGACTGCTGAACTCCATGACATCCCCTAGGGCAGAGCATGTGCTGTTGGGAAAAATATAATATATACGAACTAATTCTCACAAGTAAATCAATAGAGTAATGCAAACAATAAAAAAATTGAGACACAAAAAATTTAACGTGGTTCCCTCAAATGTTGAGGTACGTCCACGGAGCATGGCGGTCCAAATCCACTATCACCAAATATGTTGTACAAAGTGGATACAAAAGACATATGCCTTACAAATACACAAGACTGTATAAACAAATGTAGTAAGATGGAAATGCCTCACCAAATATTCTGAACAAAGTTCCAAAGAACCAACCAAAAGAGCACAATAAAAGAAATCCCAATATGCTGTAAATACTATGCAGCTGGAGACATACGAAGAAGAAGCAGCAGCAGGTAGCTGCACTGGAGAAGATGACCAGCGCTGGTGGGTGGGCGTGCAGCAGGTGCTGGTTGCAGGTGTTGGCTGTTGCAGGCATTGGGAGCTAATGATGAAAAATCGAGAGTACAATGGTAGCAAGCAGGAAAATGCAGATGAAACAAAAAGGAGATGAAGGGGGAGCAACTCTTACTGTGCGTGAGGCCTTGGAGCCCAAAAACAAAAAAAAAAAGCATGCTGCACTGTTTTCCTTTATGGGAAGCCAACAACAACAATAAATAATGGTGTAACTTTCAAACCAAGGGCCCCACAAGGAGGGACACCCAACAAATCTCCCCCTCCCGACTTATGGGGACGACTCCACCAATCCGGCCAAAACTCTGCACTTCACATGCTTGTCTCTTGACAATACTTTAGTCATCATATCCGAACCATTATCATTAGTGTGAATTTTTTCAAGCTGCAATAATTTCTTATCCAACACATCCCGAATCCAATGATATCTAACATCAATATGTTTTGACTTTAAATGGAAGATAGAATTCTTACTCAAGTGAATTGCACTTTGGCTATCATAATAAAGAACATACCTTTCTTGTTCCATCCCCAACTCTTTCAACTTTAACCTGAAAATGTTTAAACACATCTAAGACTTGATCTTTAGTCTTCAAAGTGTAAGCCCAAACTTTTCTTGAACAATCATCAATAAAGGTAATAAAATAAAGTGCACCACCATGAGATTTAACTTTCAAAGAACCACATACATCTGAATGTATCAAATCTAAAACATTAGATTTTTTAGTAACAAACTTTGCATGAAAAGGATCTCTATGTTGCTTACCGGACAAACAATGAACACAAGCTTTAAGAGAGGTACCTTTCATCCCGGGTAGGAGCTTCTTTTTGAACAAAAACTGCATTCCTTTTTCACTCATGTGCCCAAGCCGCTTATGCCACAAATCGGTGGAAGAGTGACTTTCAATTGCATTCACAATACCATTACCAATTTTACCTTGCATCATATAAAGTGTACCGGTTTTCTTGCCTTTAGCCACCACCAAATTACCCTTTGTGAGCTTCCATTTTCCATCACCAAAATGGTTGTCAAACCCTTCATCATCAAGCTTTCCGGTAGATATCAAATTTAGTCAAATATCGGGTACATGTCTTACATCTTTGAGCACCAACTTACATCCCAAATTTGTTTCCAAACAAACATTTCCAATGCCAACAATTTTTGATAGACCTTCATTTCCCATCCGAACAACTCCATAATTTCCTTTGGAATAAGAAGTGAAGAAATCTCCCCGAGAAGTGACATGGAATGATGCACCGGAATCAATAACCCAATCAGTCTCTTGACTTGTCAAATTAATGCAGCTATCATCACAAACAACCATAAGATCACCATCAGATGCAACTGAAGTTGTGTCTTCATGTTTTTTCTCAAAATTTTTCTCTTTGTTTTGCTCCTTGAATTTCAATTTTCTACACTCCCGCTTCATATGCCCCTTTTTATGACAATAGTGACACTCAATATCTTTCTTCGAAATTGAGTTGGACCGACCTCTTGATTTATCATTACGGTGAGAATATCTGCTTTTACTTCTGCCTCTTCCCCGGTTTTCTGTCACAAGTGCCTCTGAATGAGAAGAGCCAACTGATTTTCTTCTAATTTCTTCATTCAACGAGCTGCTAGTTACTTGATTCATAGCAACAATTCCATCGGGAGCCGAATTACTAACAGTCACAACCAAAGTCTCCCAACTTTCTGGCAAAGAGTTAAGAAGCATTAAGGCCTGCAATTCATCATCAAAAACTATTTTCATGGTAGCAAGCTGATTGATAATATTTTTCATCTCATTCAAATGTTCGGTAATAAGACCACCATCTTTATATTTCAAATTCACCAATTTTCGAAAAAGAAAGGCTTTATTTGTAGCCGATTTTCTATCATAAAGACCCTCTAATTTTTTCCACAATTCATGTGCCGAAGTTTCAGTAGAAACATGATGAAAAACACTATCATCAATCCATTGCCGAATAACACCAACTGTTTTCCTATTAAGCCTATTCCACTCATCATCACTCATGTCTTTAGGCTTTCGGCTATCACCCTCAATAGGCCCATCCAAATCTTTGTAAAATAATAGATCTTGCATTTTTGTTTTCCAAGTTATCCAATTGTTTCCATTGAAGCTAATCATACGGCCAACATTACCATCCATGATTTACACAAATTTAATGCGTACAAATAACACGGCTCTGATACCACTTGTTGGGAAAAATATAATATATATGAACTAATTCCCACAAGCAAATCAATGGAGTAATGCAAACAATAAAAAAATTGAGACAAAAGAAATTTAACGTGGTTCCCTCAAATATTGAGGTACATCCATGGAGCACGGCGGTCCAAATTCACTATCACCAAATATATTGTACAAAGTGGATACAAAAGGCATATGCCTTACAAATACACAAGACTGTATAAACAAATGTAGTAAGATGGAAATGCCTCACCAAATATTCTGAATAAAGCTCCAAAGAACCAACCAAAAGAGCACAATAAAAGAAATCCCAATATGCTGTAAATACTATGCAGCTGGAGACATACGAAGAAGAAGCAGCAGCAGGTAGCTGCACTGGAGAAGATGACCAGCGCTGGTGGGTGGGCGTGCAGCAGGTGCTGGTTGCAGGTGTTGGCTGTTGCAGGCATTGGGAGCTAATGATGAAAAATCGAGAGTACAATGGTAGCAAGCAGGAAAATGCAGATGAAACAAAAAGGAGATGAAGGGGGAGCAACTCTTACTGTGCGTGAGGCCTTGGAGCCCAAAAACAAAAAAAAAAAGCATGCTGCACTGTTTTCTTTTATGGGAAGCCAACAACAACAATAAATAATGGTGCAACTTTCAAGCCAAGGGCCCCACAAGGAGGGACACCCAACATGTGCATGTGCGCACAGTCATGTAATCTACTTATAGACTTTAGTATACACACTCAGACAAAGACAAGGCACAAAGCTGGCCAGCAAAACATACTTGCCCCCTGCTTTGTTTTGAATTTTTATTGGATAATTCAGTTTTAATTATTGATTCCTATGCCTACCCAAGCCCTCCAAGCCCCCCTTTCATTGCCATGCCAGTCTAATTCTTCCATCAAGTTCCAGCGTTACGGACATTTCATTCCATCAAGGACAACCAAGATCCAACAGTGGGGGAAAAAGTTCCAATAGGGAGGATGGGGAATTTTGCATGCCCAGATAACACAAATATGTCCAAAAGCATTAGTTAAAATTTTAATGAAACCTGCTGAGTGAAAGGAGGCCACACATTTAGGTGCGCTCTTTGAGAGGTAAAAGAGCGAGCTGTATTTTTTTTTTTTTTTTGGTTAAGTGCAGTAGGTTGGTTCATCCTTCTTCCTTAAATTTTTCAATTTAAGTTGAAGAGTCGGTTCAGTGGCCAAGTCGCTTTGTCTAGGTATGCAGCTCAATTTAATGACCACTTGCTCTGTGTTGAGCGTTTTGGTTCAATGGCCATTGGTCACAGTACGTCCTTTTCATTATTCCTTATATTTTTTTACCAGTGCGGCAGGTCTGTCTTAGCCAGTTTCTTCTTTCTTTGTTGAGCTTTAGTGTAGAGAGTCGGTTCAGAGTTCAAGACATCCCCTTTCTCTACCATCTTTAGGCTTTTTGTCTAAGTATGATCGGTCGCTTAAGGGGCTGAGCTACTCTATCTTGGGTAAGAGTCTGTTCAGTGGTCAAGCTGCCTCTTTCCTTCTTTTCTTAGATGTTTCGTGTAGATGTAGCAAGTCAATTGAATGATCGAGTTATTCTCTCCAGGGTACATCAATTTAATGGTTAAGCTGCCTCTGTTATTTCTTCTTTAGACATTTTGTTTTAAGCATAGCAAACCTAGTTTAGCGTCTTTCCTACTTTCTTCCCCAGACTTTTAATCTAAATGTGATTATGTGAAAGGATAGCCTAAGCCATCACTTTTATTTTCTTCCTGAGATTCCTTCATAGGTGTTGCAGGTCAATCCAAGGTTGCTCTATCTCAGCAGGTCATTTGAGTGGCTGGGCTATTTTGTCTCAGGTAGGATCCTTGGTAGCTAAGATGCTCTATCTTGGATGGCTCATTTCAAAAGTCAAGTTGCTTCTTTACCTTTCATCTTTGGACCTTTTTATCGAAGTGTAGTAGGTTTATTCAAGAGCTAAAGTGTCATTTTATTTTCACGGTATTCCTCCGCCATATGTGAGAATTATTAATAAATTTGGAATGGAGCCGCTATGTGGGTGGCTTCCGACTCTTCAAAAAAGAAAAAAAAGAAAAAAAGCTAAGCTAAGCGATGACCTTCGTGTGGGTGTTTCTAGAAGTGTAGCAAGTTAATTCAGTGATTGAGCTATTTACATTCAGCATGAGGGTTCAATATCTGAGCTGCCTCTTTTCTTTCTTCCTGACTGTCTTTGGTCTTAGACATATAATAGTCAGCTCAATGGCCAAACTACTATGCCATGGAAGGTCGATCCAGCGGCTGAACTAAATGTAGCATGTCCAGCTCCAACCAAAGTTTGAGCAATTCTGGTGCACACATTAATTTTTTCTGCTCCAAAATTGCATTGCATTCATTAATAGAGGTCATTTAGGGCCTGGCATTATTTAGATAAACAATGATAAAACTTATGATGAATAAATTTTAGAAACCCAATCATAGACATAAAAGCACACCCAAATAATAATAGTAAAATAAATTTATTTGAAATTTTAAAAACCCCATAATTGATCATTGAGTAAATAAAAAAATACACAATATATAAATTGCAATATATTTGTTAATATTTTCAGTGGAAAAAGTCATATGTCGAAATTTTTTAAAAAATAAAGAATAAAAGCTAACAATAAGTTTTATTTTTAATTTATAGTGATGTATAAATATTAAAATTTAATATTTATCATCTTATTAAAATTAGTATATATTATTGTCTATCGTATTCCATATTTTGAAGACTTTTTTTTTTTATTACATAGGAACTCCAACCACCAACAAGCCCTTCGGATCCCTTGGTGCGGCCTCAAACCTACGGATCAGCGTCCTCCCCCTAGGTCTCTCTAATTAGGGTAAAGTCCAAAATGCGGACACGACTTTCGTGCATCAGTTGGATGTTCGGGCAACCCAACTCTCGGGACACATCTCCATTACCATCCACAGTCCCCGCTTGCTCATAGAGAACTCTCACCATCCACGGTACCCGCTAACTCATAGAGCGAACTCTCACCATTCATGGTCCCCGCTGGCTCATAGAGTAAATTTTTAGCATCCACAGGTACCGCTGGTTCTGTGAGTGTATCTACCTGAAATTAATAATGCTTTATGAACTTCTAGAAAATTCATGTCCTCTCGATGTGCCCCAATTCACCCTTATACAACTCTAGAGCTTAAGGCAAAACTTACAAAAGAGAGAACTCAGAGACCAATCCTTCCGAAAAAAAAAATCTCCCTTGCAATCTTTGAAACTTTTAATCTTTTCAATTTTCAATTTTCCAGTCATTCTAATTGCACAAGTCCAAATACTTCCAAGTTGAGATTCTGATAGTTCAAGATTTTTTTTCTGTTTTCTCAATAAGGAAGTCAATTTCAAAAATTTTAAACTTCTGTTATTATATTTTTTTTATCTCTACATTCTCCATAAGCCTATGATTTTAATTGTTTTAAATTTCTGTCATTACATTTATTTTATCTCTATATTCTCCATAAGTCTACGCACATGCCACTTAGGTCTCATAGAATGGCATTAGAGCTAAGTTCATGTCCATGTTCATGATCACATTTAATATTTATTCTTTTTCAAAATTTCCAAAAAATTTATGAGAAAAGACGGTTTTCATAAATCTAATTTAAGTCAAGATCTAAAAATACAAATTGATTACTGTCAAGAAGAAGTAGATATATATTAGGTTATGATTAATTGAGATATTTTTCATATTACTTAGAAAAATATAAAACATTGTTATCTATGTTAGTTGTCTAGAGATCTTCAAATAGATCAAGCTTGTTTATACACTTAAAAGCTTTTAACATTACATTTGGGAACATGAATTTCGAATTTTGAATTTGAATTTTGACAAATATGGATAAATTTTAATATAATTTTATATTAAATCTTATTCAAATTCAATTTGATTTCAAATTCAAATCTCTCAAGCATAAGCATAAGAAGAGATTCAAGTTATAGAATCCTCTTGATGAAGAAGAAAATCTATTGACAGACAAGAAGAAAATCTTAGGAAACTTAAAGTTAGCTTGAATTTTGTTTTCTAGAAATATTTTATCATATTTTTAATAGATAATGATAGTTTTTGCTATATAATGATTTACAGTACTATTTATATATAATTTAAATTTTTTTTAACCAAATGAAGGATTTTTTTTTTTGGTTTAAACATTTAACTTATCTAAAATATGATTTATAAATGTAATATTATTTAATTTTGGTTCAATTATTTTCTTTTAAAATAACTATCTCTTTTTAAAATTATAAGGATATTTATTCATAAAATCATTTATCTTATTTCTACTTTTTATTAATTTATTTTATATGATATAGATACATGTATATGTACTATTAGTTTATTTATTTTTTAACCATATGAAAGTTTTTTCTTTTTTTTTTTAACAAAAATTCCTAGATATTCTAAATATATTAATACCTAATTTTAATGGAATTACTTTATAGGATATAAACTTACTTCTTTTAGAAATATTTAGTCCTAGTTAAAAAAATAAGGATATTTTTTTGCACAAAAAATGACATACAAAATTTCACTTATATTTATAGTATGAATATTTATTTGTGTTTTAGATTTTTTTTAATTAAATGAGGCAGCACCTCCAATTATTTATTGATATACCCTCACTTTTGACGGAAGAATACTATGGTTACAAGACAAGTAACGAGAGATTACAGATAAAATAGACATTAAAGACCTCCAAAAAACAATATCAATAACTAACCAAAATAAAACTACAGATTAACTTCTAAGAATTTTTAGTCATACTTTCGAAAGATATTTTTGACAAAATGATTTATACTATTCAAACTTTTATATATAAAAGAAAAGACAACATACTTATTTTCGATTTGTCTATTTATCTAGTTTCTATTTTTTCTTTGTTTAATCTTTTTATTGTTCTTGCTGTTCGCCCTTTTCCTATGTTATATTTATAGTGAGCAATTAATGTTACTTAAAATGTCACTTTTTGAATTAGATGATCAAAATATTGAATAACTTTTGGACAAGACAAACACATACGTGTACATGATCCCATCAAAATAAAAGTTTCATGTTATGGGAAACACTATTGTATTTTATATTGGCTGATGTAACCATAAGGAAACATATGATTATCTGATAATTAATGAGAATTTACCAGCACCCTCACACAACATCAGGTAAACTATACGGAGCAGAAGATCGATCATTCCAAGATAAGAACAGAAGTTTATGGTATTAGAGTTCACGGTTTTGGGGGTGGCTTGCTAGTTTAAACTTCCATTTAGCCATTAAGGAATTGGCAACGTGCGTCGAGTGGCTGATCGATGTCTCCACCATTTCCAACCTTTTCTAGCCCACCGCGGAAGCCACCTCATTGAAAATGGCAGAACAGAGGCAACCCCCATAAGTATATTTGCAGCCTTCTTCTCATTTGTCATGGTGATTATTGAGTTTCCATAACAGAACATCATGCAGCATATAGCAACCCAAAGCTCCCTTTGAAAGGGAAATCCTCCTGTGAGATAAATTATAATGCTTAACGATGCAGTGAGCGCCAGTGTGTTTCCAAATAAGAACATGAGTGTCTTAGCCGTAGTGTGGAAGCCAAAATTCTCAGAAGCAACAGTTAGACCCAAGAGTGGGACTACGCGGGTGCGTGGGGGGTTGGGCAGTGTGCAGCCAACGGTGATACCAGAACCACAGCTTGGTGGTACTTCGGTTGAATTAGTGCTTGGTGATTCGACCAAGCCACTTGGTGGGTTTATGCCTGCTTGAAAGGTCACGGTGGCGATCAATGCAGCCACTACTAGTAGCACATTTCTAGTGTTGCTTGGTGAATCTCTCTGCTTCTGAAACTTGAAGTACTTAAACCAGTCCTCTGGAGGATCTGAAGGAATGTGCTTTGGCTGGGGGCTCTGGGCGTTTTCCCTTGCGAACTGGTGAAGAGGGGCTGCATGCTCCTTCGCACCACGTGCGCCGGCTTGGCTGAAGATTTCTTTGAGTCGGACATCGTCGGGAGTTTCCATCACTATGTCTAACACATCCATTGCAGTTAGACCCTTTGAGTTTTTGGCATTCACCGTCAATATCCCACCATTGCCATTGCTTTTATCAAGTAGTAATTCTATGCTCTGCAGGATTAAAATGCCTTACCAAACATAAATTTATGCCAATTTACACTAAATTTGTGCCTTGGTAGTAAATATATGTCTTGCATGATTGTGCAGGTTTCTGATTATATTGAGTCGTTCATTTTTCTTGGCTCAGTAATATGTATTGACATGTTTGCATCAACAATTGACCTGGGTACTAACACTTAATACCAGCAGCATAAAAATTAAATAATTTTAGTTCCCAAACAGATTGATCACCAAAAATTCAAAATGCACTTTTTGCTAGAAATAACTTTAATTCATAGAACCTAATAACCCAAGATCATTATGTTATTCAATTAAGAAAATTAAATGCTGAATAAATACCTGAATCCATAAATGTGTTTAATTTGATTGTCCAACAGCCTTTAGCGGAAAGTTTTGATCTTCTATAGTCAAATCCTTAAGTGTTTGACTCATATTCTTTTCTTTAGATGGAAAAAAAAAGAAAGAAAGAATGTGAAACTGTTTCTGATTTGACTTGGGGACCATAACCCTATTAGGTTTTCCTCATATACTATGTTATTTTAGAAGCCCATTAGTCCTAAATTAATTTAGTATTGGGTTTCTACACATTACAAAACTCATACCCAATAGATGCTAAAATAGCCAAATAACATAATTGCTTTTAAATATGTGAGCCCACAATAGGAAATTAAAATTTCCAAACAATCTCCCACTTAGGCGACACATAAATATCAGAAACAATTATGTTTCTCAAACCTTAAGTGTACCCAGTATGACTATTATCCTTATAACATCTCCTTAATTAAATCTTGTTCATTTCATATACTAGCATGAGATCAAAACGGCATTCATTATACTCATATTCATAACTAAACCTATCAATGGTCACCACACTAATACACTCAATGGCATATATCGAGTATGGACGTGTAGCATGGTAACATGCATGCTCCTTAACCTTAACATGCATATCCCAACTGGTCCTACCTTATTCCTTCTGAGATCAACTGTAGAGACCCGGAAAATAGTAATTAATGAAATAATAAAGGAAAGAAAAGAGTTGGTTTGACACAGGTACAAACCGTCGACGATTATAACAACCGAGAGCATTTTAAGTGTCAAATCATTGACGGTTTCATCAAGCCCAGGAAAACCGTCAACGGTTTCCCCTGCGCTAGCAAGCCTATATAATGGCTTTAAGTTCATTTGTGTTAGAAAAAGTAAACTCTCTTCTCTCTCTCTCTCTCTCTCTCTCTCTCTCTCTCTCTCTCTCTCTCTCTCTCTCTCTCTCTCTCTCTCTCTTAGAGCTGCGGTTACCACTCTCTCTCTCTCTCTTCGATTTTTCTCCCAAAACAAGCCCGAATCAGCTAATAAACATCATTTCGGGATCTCTATTACGATTTTCAACTGTTTAATTGGGGCTATTTCGCTGTTCAAGCTTCCCAAGCACCACTCCAAACTTGGGGTAAAGAAGTTGTTTTTGCAGGTTTAATTAATTATTGGAATATGCGGGCCTTGGGAATGTTAAAATGATAAATGTTTTGGGGTTGAACTGATTGAGTTAGGGTATATGGGTATAGGGTTTGTGCGAGTGCCGCAGACATAGTTTTGGGATCCTGCAAGCGTAGCTCTTGGAAACAGGTAAGGGGAATAGGTTATGTCAGGTGTTTTCATAAATTTTTTTGAGTAAATTATAATATGTGATTTCTGAGTAATATAAATGTTTTTCTAATATACTGATTTGTCAAAATGGGAACTTTGGAAATGATATACAAATATATATGTTTTGAGATAGTTGGGTTATTGGGTTGAGTAAAACCCTAGAGATAGTCATAGCATTATTTTCAATAGAAAAGTATAGTATAAAGTATCACTCAATCTGTGTGGCATGAGTTTGAATGTATGTATAAATAAATTTGTTAGTTTTTATGGAGAAATGTATATATACAGAGATACAATTTTATATAATACAAATTTCAGACAGTATTATAGCGTCCTATTAAAGACTACATTACAGATTTCATACAGTATTATAACATCCTATTAAGGATTACAGTACATATTTCATACAGTATTATAGCTACCTATTAAGGACTACAGTACAAATTTCATATAGTATTACGACGTCCTATAAAGGACTACAACATTCTATATAGAACTACAGTACAACATTTGATATAGAAATACATAATGATAGTGTTCTATATAGAACTATACTATTATAGTATTTTTTACAAAATAACAGTATTTTACTGGTTTTATACAGATTTATAGTATAGCAAATTATATTGATTTGTGAAATGAAATCATGTGATTATATTACTTTGGAAATCGCATTATATGGTTTTAGAACCTTGATGGACCATAGTTAGGCATGGTACCGTAGCCGCATAGTTGCTAGTGCAGCAACACTTCTTAGACAGAGTGTTGGTGGCATAGTTGATTGTGCCATAGAAGTGTAGAGATTACCCCCTAGAGTCCGGACTAGCTGGGTAGGCCAATTGTACTCATAGTTATAGATACAGATACAGATACAAATACAGTTGACTTAGCTTGGTTAGGCCAACCATGGCTAGGTTCAGCCTTCGGACCGCACAACCCGGATCATGCGGTGTTAATACATGACGTTATTGTTTATCCATCTAGGGCAATTCTTCTATGCATATATGCGCATTTACTTATACAAAGTTATTATTTTATACAAAGTTATATGTTTTATATTGAGTATGATGAGAAAGGAAAGTAGGTATTTTGAAATATATTTGTATATACGTGATTACAGTTTTACATGATTTCACAGTGAAGGAAAAGGTAAATAATGGTTGTATATTTGGAACACTAAAACTCATATTGCCTGTAACTACCCGAAGAATAATGTATTTTAAATAATAAAGAGAAAGGGAAATGGGAACAGGAACAGAAGGAGGCAGCAGAAGCGTTCGTCGAAGACATTGCATTTTGAATATAATAACCCAAGAAATTTTTCCAGGCCTCGTCGACTAACACAGGGGTTTCTTCGACGAGGTCCCGTCTCGTCAACGAGAAGATACCGAGAGGTTTTTGGGAAGTCTGAAATTCGTCGACGAACTTTCTATAGGACTCGTCGACGAGGTGACGTGGCTCGTCGACGAATCCTATAGTATAAATAGCCCTAAATTCAGTTTAATTGCAGAAAAATCAACGCAACTCCCTCTCTTTCTCTCTCTATCTCTCTCTCTCTCTCTCTCTCTCTCTCTTTCTCTCTCTCTCTCTCTCTCTCTCTCTCTCTCTCTCCTACGGCCTCTCCTCCATCTCTCTTCGATTTCAGCCCCGTCAGTCGTCAGATTGACTATCTGAGGTCACCAAGATGCTCTTGGTGAAGTTCTCTCCAAGTTTACTGGAGCAAATCGTCGGTGGAGTCAAGTTGAATTTCATTCCAGAATCAGGGTAAGGTCTTTTAGTCAGTTTTTGACTTTCTAGCAGTTGTAGGAAATGAAGTAGGTAAAGAAATAATGATATTCTGTTCTGGCGAATGTTGTTTTCAGGGTGTTGAGTAGGAAACCCTGTAGGTGTTAGACCAGTATACCATAGGGGCTTTCCAGTAGTTAGGTAAGAGAAACATGTTATGCTAGGAAACTCTTTTATGATTTCAACATGAATTATATATTTTTATCAAATTATTATTCAGGTTATATATATATATATATATATATATATATATATATATATATATATATATATATATATTACAATTTCTAGAACTTGATAATATTAGTATGTATTTGTGTGGCTTGAGTCGATAACAGAAACAATACTGGGGAAGTGTTTGAACTGGGGAATATGTTTTTGTGTAGTACTGAGGATGTTTTATGGTTTTTAGGGGTGTATATGTATAATTATGGAGATAGTAGAACTCTGGTATTGTATATGAGATTTAGGTACTTTACGTTTTTTCGCTACATAGATAGTATGTATTTATAGACAGGTATATCCTCGGTATCCACTTTGGGTCCGGGTTGACTTTGTTGATATTTTGTGGTATTAGAGTTTATTATTATAATAATAATAATATAACAGAAATTTTGGGTCGTTACATCAACCTTAGTTCCTTAGTCCTTAGCTCTTCCAAAAAGGAAGATAACATTCAGAGTGACAAATACATAAAAGAGCATTCCTTTATTACTTTATTTTTGCGAAACAAGTGTCTACAAGAAAGAACATCAAACTCCCACTAAACCGCAACATTGTCAAACAAGACGACACTTATATGAGTAGTGTGCTCATGAAACACCTTGGGTGGTAAACCCTTGGTGAGTGGATCTGCAGCCATGGAGTTTGTCCCAATATGTTCTATCGACACTTGATGACTCTGAACCTTTTCCTTAACCATCAGAAACTTGATATCAATATGCTTTGACTTGGTGGAGCTTCTATTGTTGTTTGAATACAACACCGCAGATTTATTGTCACAATAGATCTTGAGCAGTTTTTCAACCCCGTCCAAGATATGCAGCCTTGTGACAAAATTTCCAACCAAATTCTTTGATTATATGCCTCGTAAGCATGCTATAAATTATGTTGCCACGGTTGAAGGAGCTGTGAGAGTTTGCTTTACACTCTTCTAGGAAATGGCACCTCCAGCCAGCAGATAGATATAGCCCGAAGTGGATCTCTTGCTGTCTGTGGATCTCTTGCTGTCTTGGCATCTAGCGAAATCAAAATCAGAATACCCAATGATCTCAAGTTGATCTGATTTCCTGTAGGTGAACATGTAGTATTTTTTTCTCTAAAGATACCTCATAACCCTTTTTCTTGCCTTCCAATGATCCAATCTTGGGTTACTCAAATATTTACCTAAAATTCCAACTATGTACGCCAAATTCGGACACTTACATACCTAAACATACATAAGACTCTCTATAGCAGACACATAAGGAAACTTCTGCATTTCCTTATTTTCAACCTCAGTCTTGGGGCATTAACTGAGACTGAAACCTTCTGCCGTAGCTATGGCTGTATCTCCCGGGTGACAGTCTTTCATGCCAAATCTAGCAATTACCCTTTCGATATAACTCCTTTGTGATAACCCAAGTATACCTCGAGAGCGATCTCGATGTATTTGAATTCCTAATACAAAAAAGGCATCCCCAAGATCTTACATCTCAAAATTTTTGGTCAGAAATCTCTTAGTTTTGTGCAATAAGCCTATATCACTACTCGCCAACACTATGTCATCGACATACAAAACTAGGAATATAATCTTACTCCCACTGACCTTATGGTATACACAACCATCAATCGAATTTACCTTAAAATCATACTAGATGATTACTTGATGAAACTTGTGATATCATTGACGGGAAGCCTCTTGAGCCCACAAATGGATTTCTTTAATTTTCAAACTATTCTTTTTGGATTTCCAGAAATAAAATTTTTCAGGCTGCACCATATAAATTGTTTCATCAATGTCACCATTAAGAAACACTGTCTTTACATCCATTTGATGAAACTTTAAGTCCAAATGAGCCCCGAATGTCATTATAATCCTGAAAGAGTCTTTCGATGAAACCGGAGCGAAAGTCTCTTTATAATCAATGTCTTCCTTCTGAGTGAATCTCTTAGCAACTAGACGTGCCTTATATCTTTCAATATAACCCCTTGAATCCCTCTTGGTCTTAAATATCCATTTGCAACCAATGGGCTTCACACCTTCGGGTAATTTGATGTGATCCCAAGTAAGAACCCAACCCGAGAAATATGGATTAAATAATAAGAAAGGGTAAGGGAATTAAAAATGGAAAAATTAGTAGGGCTCGTCGACGAGGCTCCTTTTCTCGTCGACGAAGTCCCTTCTATAGCTCGGTGATGAAATTCAGAGGTTCGTCGACGAGTGAATACCGAGAGATTTTGGGAATTATAAAATCTCAGGCTTGTTGACGAGGCCACGTTGTTTGTAAGAACCCGACCCAAGAATTTCAGATTTAATAAATAAAAAAGGGTAAAAAGGTAAATTTTGCAGGCATTCTCGTTGACGAAGGCCCTCGTACTCTTCATCATCGAAATCTAGAGCCTTGTCGATGAAAAGATACCAAACATGTTGTAAAATATCGGAATAGGGTTCGTCACCGAAGGAGCTGGTTCATCGACGAAATGTGTGGATGATTTGTCGACGAAGGCACCATCTCGTCGACGAATTGGATAGGGTCAAGGGTCTATAAATAGGATATTTTGTTGCTTCATTGCTAAGAAACCTCAAATTCTCTCTCTCTCTCTCTCTCTCTCTCTCTCTCTCTCTCTCTCTCTCTAAAACTTGAATCCTCTCTCCCTCTCTCTAGGATTTCAGGCCATGAGTTGCTGGAATCAATGATCCGATGTTACCACGCGGATCAGAAGGAGAATCTATGTTTTTAGGGATCGAAAAATCATTTCGAGGATTTTTAAGTTTTGACCCAAAATCGAGGTAAGGGTCTGATTTCAGTTTTGTTTCAGAATATATGTAGTAGTAAGAATTATAGTGAAGTATAGTTCTTGGATGTTTAGGTTTTGGGAACTCGGTTCGTAGTTTTGGAGCCGTAGAGTTCATATTTTGGTATTCGGGAAAAGGTAAGAGGATTCTATTTATATCAGTTATTTTTGAAATCGGAATTGGCAAACATGTAGTTTACGATTATATGTATGCTTTGGATACTTATTTAGGAAAATCTATCAAGTGAAAATGCGAGATTTTCAGGTTACAATTTTTGAGAAAATTGGGGGTTTCAAGTATCATCTCTATTTTTGTTGGAAAACTGTATGTTGTATAAAACTGTAGTAATGAGATAACCGTACCTGTATTTTTATTAAACTGTATTTATTAAATTGGAAACGATATGATTGTTGTATACTCAAATAAGTGTGAAATAAATTGTTGTATGTAAAATGTTCCAGGTTTTGTAAAACAGCTAGGAGCGGCTACTTATCGTATGCTGATGGGTATAAGAACATGAGTTCCAAAATTATTCTAGGTTTTTTAAAACAGCTAGGGACGGGTAATTATCGTACATTGATGCCATGTCTCAGCTAAATACGGTGGGCGAGAGTGTCCGACTCTATATCTGAGGGTGCTTGAGTGTGACGACATTGACCGTATGTTTGGTATTGTATGTATTGAAACTGGATTGTGAAAATACTAGAATTTTATTGTGTTATGTTTTACGTTGAAATAACACTTGTATGCCACACACTGATATAACCTGCTTTCTTCCTTATTGAGACGTGTCTCACCCCAAATATACAAATGTTCTTCAAGTCCTTTAGGTAGCCGAAACTAGCATCCTAGCTTTCAGGAGCATGGGTGTCGGTTAGCTACGTAGAGTACTTATGTAAGTACAAATTTTGTATCTGGGATGTCATTGTTGGGTTTTGTAGACACCCGGGGTATGTACTGTATTTTGGAGCATAGACTTTAGTCATGTATATACTCTGGTATGGTACGATGTATGTATTAAAAAAAAAATATTTTTGCTGCTTATTTGATGTGTATGGATATGTATGTGATTGTGTATAGGGTTTACGTGTACTCCATGAGGTTGGACCCTTATTCATAGTAGTATCATGCATGTTTTAAATGATACATAGACAAGTTAGGTTACTAAAATCACACTTGGGACTTATCCGTGGGTTCGGGGCGTGACAACTTGGTATCATAGCAAAACCAAGTTGTTAGGTCTTGTAAACTTGGTTAGGCGTAATTATGCGTACATACCACAGTATAGGATGTAAGAAATGGGTAGAGTAGGTCAAGGGTTGTCTTGTTGCTAGATGGGGACTCATTGGCAGTGTTCTGTGTTTTTCCTGGAATGATGATTTCAGTAAAATCACGACAAACCATTGATGGTTTCGTGTCGGTGTGGTAGGGCAGACCTGGACCCGTGAGAGTTGTAGTTAACATGATTAGCTTTCAACGACTGTGTTAACTGTGTACGATATGAGAATTCTAACTGATTCCTATCCTATTTTCAGAATGGAGCCCAAGGATAACAACTTGGATAGTGGTTCCAAGGGGACTACGAGTGACGAGTCTCCTTCTGTGCCTCGGGGCTTAACGAGGCAGGTTATGCGGGAGATCAGGCGAAGTGTTAGGAGACGTAAGTACTGTCCTACTGCTACGGGTTGTACCATAGATAGGTTCACCTGCATGCACCCTTCGACATTTATGGAAGACCCGATCCGATAGTAGTAGAGAATTGGGTGCAGAAGACCGAGAAGATATTGGAAGTTCTGCACTGCACTGATCAGTAGAGGTTCTCTCTTCTACTTTTCAGCTAGCAGGAAAGGCTGAAAGATGGTAGACAACTATGAGTTTGCTTGAGAAGCAGAGAGCTGGTCTATCTGGTATGACATGGAGCCATTTCAAGGAGGTATTTTCGAGAGATACTTCCCGACTTCCACTCGTGACGCGAAGATTGATGAGTTCTTGAGCCTGACTCGGGGAACCCTAACAGTGCAAAGATATGCTGCTAGATATATTAAGCTATTTTATTTCGCGCCGTATTTGATCTTGAACAAGTATAAGAAGGCTCGAAGGTTCGAGAAGGGTTTGAGGAAGGACATCCGCAGGCTTGTGGGGAAGCTTCAGATTCGAGAGTTTTCTGTGATGGTGGATAAAGCCACCATAGTCGAGGCTGACCTCTAGGGGGATGAGGTGGTATAAGAGCAGAAGAAGAGGCCAGTATCTTTTGGTTCTCAGACTAGTCCTTGACAGGGATAGTGGAAGAAAAAGAAGAACTATAGTTCAGGTTATTGCTAGAATACCAAACAATAGGGTTCTAAAGGGGATCCATCATCCACACCATGCGCCAAGTGCCGTAAATGGCATGATGGTGAATGCTAGCCATTCTGGGGTAACTTCTACAACTTTGGCAAACTAGGCCACATATCCTGAAACTGTCAAGCACAGAGAATCGATATGCCTGCACAGAGCCAGAACCGTGGGAATAATCAGATGCCTCGGGGAAACTATCAGGAAAACACAGCTCCGGCGAGGGTGTGCTCTCTTACTCCAACAGATGCGGAACATGCGGGAAACATGGTGACAGGTACCATGTTATTGCTTTCAAATAGAACGATTGTTTTATTTGATTTGAGAGCAACCCATTCTTTTATATCTGCGAGTTTTGTGAAACTGTGTGGGGTTGAAACCCAAGTGATGGATGAATAGTTGTCTGTGGCTACACCGATTGGGAGTGTAACGATCTGTAGTAAGATGTTAGGAAGCTGCCCAATGGTTATTCAGGGAAGGTTGCTACCGGGAAACCTAGTAGTGTACGACATGTATGGATTTGACGTCATACTAGGGATGAATTGGTTATTCTCTAGCTATGTGGTGATTGATTGTCGTAGGAAGCTAGTAGTGTTCAGACCTCTTGGGGAGCAGGAGTATGAGTTTATGGGATCATGTGTGCGTTTGATGCCATAGATTTTGTCGGCTATACAGGTGAGAAGGTTACTCTTGGAGGGTTGTCGGGGGTACCTAGCTTGCATGAAGGAACCACCTCAGGATGATTTGAAACTTGAAGATATCCGAGTGGTTAATGAATTTTCGAGTGTATTCCTGGAAGACTTACCCAGTTTGCCTCCTAATCGAGAGGTGGAGTTCACTATTGATCTGCTGCCAGGTAAGGCACTGATTTCTAAAGCTCCATATTGGATGGCTCCAGCTAAACTTAGAGAGTTGAAGGAGCAATTGTAGGAACTGCTAGACAAGGGCTTTATCAGGCTTGGTGTTTCGACTTGGGGAGTTCCAGTATTGTTCATGAAGAAGAAGGACGGGTCGATGTGAATGTGCATTGATTATCGTGAGATCAACAAGGTAACAGTGAAGAACCGATACCCGTTGCCTCATATAGATGATCTATTTGACTAGTTGCAGGGAATGTAGGTCTTTTCAAAAATCGATCTACGGTCAGGGTATCATCAGGTGAGAGTTAAGACTAAAGATGTTGCGAAAACTGCTTTTTGAACCAGATACGGTCACTACGAGTTTCTGGTCATGCCATTTGAGTTGACTAATGTTCTGATGATTTTTATGGATCTAATTAACAGGGTTTTCCTTGAATACCTAGTTCATTCGTGGTGGTGTTTATCGACGATATTCTGGTATATTCTAAGAGTTTGGAAGAGCACGAAAACCGTATGAGGTTGGTACTTCAAGCTTTACGGGAAAAGAAGTTGTAAGCTAAGCTAAAGAAATGCGAGTTCTGGTTGAATTAGGTCGCGTTTCTAGGCCATGTAGTGTTGAAGGGTGGTATGTCAGTTGATCCTGGTAAGATGGAAGCAGTGGTTGATTGGGTGAAACCGAAGAGCGTACAGGAGGGTCTAAGTGTCCTAGGACTGGCTGGGTATTACCGATGGTTTGTGGAGGGATTCTCTAAGCTATCTGGCCCTTTGACATGGGTAACAAGGAAGGGTGTGAGATTTTATTAGACTAACGAGTGCGAGCAGAGTTTTCAAGAGTTGAAACACCGACTGGTTATTGCTTCGGTTTTAACCATCCCACATATGGATGGTGGTTTTGTGATTTACAGCGACACATCGCTAAAGGGTTTGGGATGTGTGCTGATGCAATAAGGGAAAGTTATTGCTTATGCTTCTCAGCAACTCAAGGAGTACGAGAAGAATTACGATGTTGACGATCGAGAGTTGGCAGCAATAGTATATGTGTTGAAGATCTGGAGATACTACTTATATGGTGAACAGTGTGAGATCTTTATATACCATAAGAGCCTCAGATACTTTTTCACATAGAAAGAGTTGAACATGAGGTAAAGGAGGTGGCTGAAACTGATCAAGGACTACGATTGCACCATTAGTTATCATCCGGGGAAAGCTAACGTGGTAGCTGATGCGTTGAGTCAGAAGTTAGAGCACGTGTCAGTATCTGTAGTAGTAGGTCAACATCATATCAGACGGGATTTGGAAATTCTTGGCATGCAGTCAGTGGATGGTAATCATCAGGCTTTCATTGCTAGCTTGATGATCCAACCGACGTTATTTAAGAGGATTAAAGCCATGTTGGCTAGTGATGTGGAGTTAGCTGAGACCATGGAGAAAGTGCAACAAGGGTTGGCTGCAGATTTTAACATCTTTGAGGGAGGTATGCTAAGGTTTGGAAACAGACTATGTGTTCCAAACGACGAGGGGATAAAAAGGACGATACTGGAGGAAGCACATCATTCTTTGTATACTGTACATCCGGGTAGTACAAAGATGTATTGGGATTTGCGTGAGTCCTTCTAGTGGAGTGGCATGATATGAGAGATTGCCTGGTTTGTAGAGTAGTGCCTGATGTGTCAGCAGGTGAAAGATGAACATCAGAGACCGGTAGGGCTGTTGCAGCCATTGAGTATTCTAGAGTGGAAATGGGAGCATATTTTCATGGACTTTGTCACCGAGTTACCACCAGTGCTTCACGGGCAGAATGCAATCTAGGTAATCGTGGACAGGTTGACTAAATCTTCTCACTTTGTACCGATGAAGGTTAAGCTACCCTTTGAGTAGGCTAGTAGATTTATACGTGCAGGAGATAGTTAGATTGCACGAGGTACTGGTGTCCATTGTTTTAGATCGAGACCCGAGGTTCACTTCTTGATTCTGGAAGAGTTTACAGGAAACACTGGGGATGAAGCTTACATTCAGTACAATGTTCCACCCCCAGACTGATGGGCAGTCAGAGATGACGATACAGATCTTGGAGGATATGTTACAGGCTTGTGTATTAGACTTTGGTAGTAGTTGGATTCAGTTTCTACCATTAGTGGAATTTGCCTATAACAACAGCTTCTAGGCTAGTATCGGGATGGCACTGCTCGAGACATTGTATGGTCGGAGGAGTCGGTCTCCTTTGTATTGAGATGAGGTCAGTGAACGGTAGATATTGGGTCCCAAACTCGTACAGTAGGCTTCTGAGAACGTTGGTTTGATTAAGGATAGGGCTAAATTGGCTCAAAGTCGGCAGAAGAGTTATGCGGATGTTCGCCACCGTGAGTTGGAATTCGAGGTGGGGTAAGGTATTTATGAGGATCACTCCAATGAAAGGGGTGATGCGATTTTGGAAGAAGGGCAAGCTGAGCCCAAGGTATATCGGACCATTTGAGGTATTGGAACGAGTGGGTCCGGTGGCCTACAGGATTGCACTATCCCCAGTGCTCTCATGGATCTATGATGTGTTCCATATATCCATGTTGAGGAGGTATATGCCAGATCCATCACATGTGATTAGTTACGAATCTTTAGAGATTGGGGATGCTTTGGCATATGAGAAGATACCCGTTCAGATTCTGGACCATAAAGTTCAGAAGTTACGTACCAAGGAGATACCGTTAGTGAAAGTACTGTGGTGGAATCACGCGATTGAGGAAGCTTCTTGGGAGTTAGCGATGAAAATACACTGAAAATATCCACAGTTGTTCTGAGTAGTAGTTTTGATAGCAGGATCGGTATGGGTATGTATGTATGTAATATTCTGGTATTGTAGTAATGTTGTATGATTAGTCTCTGGGAGAGTTTGTGATATTGTGAGCTCCCGAGACAATGTACATATGTAACCATGGTATTCCTTCGCCATAAGTGAGGGTATGTAGGTATTTGGGACGGGGCTGCTATGTGTGTGGCCGCCGGCTCTTCCTAGAGTCGGGTATGCGTTTGGGTGTGTAGTTGAGTTGGTAAATGAGAGATTACAAATTTTGAGGACGAAATTTGTAAGGAGGGGAGGTTGTAAGAACTCGACCTGAGAATTCCAAATTTAATAAATAATAAAAGGGTAAAAAGGAAAATTTTGCAGACTTCGTCAACGAAGCCATTGTTCTCTTTGACGAAGGCCCTTGTACTCTTCGTTGCTGAAATTCAGAGCCTCGTCGACGAAAAGATACCGAACGTGTTGTAAAATATCGGAATATGGTTCATCGCCGAAGGAGCCGGTTCGTGAACGAAATGTGTGGATGATTCAACGACAAAGGCGCCGTCTAGTTGACAAAATGGACCGGGTCAAGGGTCTATAAATACGATATTTTATTGTTTCATTGCTAAGAAACCTCGAATTCTCTTTCTCTCTCTCTCTCTAGAACTCGAATCCTCACTCTCTCTAGGATTGAGGTCATCGGTTGCTGGAATCAATGATCCGGCGTTACCACGTGGATTAGAAGGAGAATCTCTACGTTTTTAGCGGATCGAAAATTCATTTCGAGGATTTTTGGATTTTGACCCAAAATCGCGGTAAGGGCCTGATTTCAGTTTCATTTCAGAATATATGTACTAATAAGAATTATAGTGAAGTATAGTTCGTGGATGTTTAGTTTTTGGAAACTCGGTTCATAGTTTTGGAGCCGTAGAGTTCATATTTTGGTATTTGGGAAAAAGTAAGGGAATTTTATTTATATTAGTTATTTTTGAAATCAGAATCGGTAAACATGTAGTTTACGATTGTATGTATGTTTTGGTTACTTATATGAGAAAATCTATTAGGTGAAAATGTGGGATTTTTAAGAAAATTGGGGGTTTTGGGTATCATCTTTATTTCTGTTTGAAAATCGTATGCTGTATAAAACTGTAGTAATAAGATGACAAACCTGTATTTGTATTAAACAGTATTTCTCGAACTGGAAATGATATAATTGTTGTATACTCAAATAAGTGTGGAATGAAATGTTGTATGAAAAATGATCCAGGTTTTATAAAACAGCTAGGGGTGGCTAATTACCTCACGCTGATGGGTATAGGAACATGATTCTAAAATTGTTCCAGGTTTTGTAAAACAGTTAGGGGCGGCTAATTACCGTACGTTGACGCCATGTCTCGGCTAATTACCATGGGCAAGAGTGTCCGGCTTTATATCCGAGGGTGCGAAATGTCACCTGTTTGTTCCGACTAGTCACCAATGGGTGTGAGTGGACACCGTATTAGCATGATATTGTTGTGAGGCTTCGATTATTGCAGGGTATCGGGTGCTTGAGTGTGACGACACTGACCGTATGTTTGGTATCGTGTGTACTGGAACTAGATTGTGAAAATACTGGAACTTTATTGTGTTATGTTTTATGTCGAAATAACACTTGTATGCCACATACTGATATAATCTGCTTTCTTCCTTATTGAGAGGTGTCTCACCCCGAATATACAAATATTTTTCAGGTCCTTCGGGTAGCCGAAACTAGCATCCTAGCATTCGGGAGCGTGGGTGTCAATTAGCTACATAGAGTACTTATGTAAGTACAGATTTTGTATCCGGGATGTCATTGTTGGATTTTGTAGACATCTGGGGTATGTACTGTATTTTGGAGCATAAACTCTAGTCATATATAGACTCTGGTATGGTACAATGTATGTATTAGAAAAAATATTTTTGCTGCGTATTTGGTGTGTATCGATATGTATGTGATTGTGTATAGGGTTTACGTGTACCCCACGAGATTGGACCCTCATTCAGAGTAGTGTTATGTATGTTTTAAATGATACAGAGACAGGTTAGGTTACTAAAATCACACCTAGGACCCATCCGCGGGTTCGGGGCATGACACCGTCGTCGACGAACACCCTTCTTCTACTCGTTGACGAAGGCGCCGTCTCATCGACAAGGCTGGCCGAGTCAGAGGTTTATAAATATCTAAATCACTTGCTTAATAGAGAAGAAACCAAAACTCTCTCTCTCTCTCTCTCTCTCTGTGTAAGATTTGGGCTATCTGTTACCCGAATCGACAATCCAACGTTACCACATGGATCAGGAGGAGAATCTCTATGGTTATAGCGAATTGAAATTTCGTTTCGAGGATCTCTAGGGTCCGATTTCATTTTCGTTCGGTAGATTTGTAATATGGAGGATTATATTGAAGTATTGTTCTTTGAATTTTAGGTTTTGGGAACTCGATTCGCTATTTTGGAGCCATTTAGTTCGTGTTTTAATTTTCGGAGAAAGGTAAGGGGTTTCTATTTATATCAGTTATTTTTGTAATTTGAATCTATAAAACTATGATTGACGATTCTGCAGATGTTTTGATTACTTATTTGGGAAAATCTATCAGGTGATATTACGGAATTTTGGGGTTTACAGTTTTTGGGAAAATTGGGGTTTTGGGTATTATCTCTGTTTCTATTGGAAAACTTTATATTGGTATAAACTGTAATATAGAGATGACCGTACCTTTGATTATGTTAAACTGTATTTTCAAATTGTCTATTATGAGATTATTTGTTTACCCAAATAAGTGTGGAATGAGATGATGAATTGAATGATGTATTTTGTGAAAAAGCGTGCCGATTAACTACCATAGGCTGTGAGTTATTGGAATGAGATATAGGAACGTGAGTTCCAAAATGTTCCAGGTTTTGTGAAAATGCTGAGTCGGGATAATACCGTAGAGGATATATCAAAGAGGGCCGGATTAAAATGTCACAAGCTGAGATATTGAACCAAGTCAGAATAATACCTTAGGCTTTGATGTTTGACTTTTGCCAAAGAGTGTGCAATACCACTAAACATGTCGATTTTTATCGAAGGGTGTGAGAACACCAGATCTGCACTGATTCAACACTGTGGGGGCTTATGCTATGTCGAGTATAATTCGGGAAAACCTGAATTAACCAACAGAAATTGGTCGCTTCGGTTCGATTAAGAACACAAGATCGGTCGGTTCAGTTATGGTTTTAGAAAGTTCGGTTAATTGGTTCGGTTAAGAGGAATGTTAATTCGGTTAACTGAAATAACCGATTTAATAATTAATTAAAATTTAAATATAAATTAGTATATGTTAATTTGTTAATATGTTAATTAGTATATGCTAATTTGTTAATATGTTAATTAGTATATGTTACTTTTTTTTTTATCAAAGTGGGTAAATATATTGATCAAAACGAATGTACAAGTATATGTTAATTTTTTAATATGTTAATTAGTCTTTGGTTGAAAAAATCTACAATTATACTATGTTTTTATTAATTAATTTCAAATTAATTCGGTTAAATTTGGTTAACTGAATTACTCGAAAAGGTAACTCGGTCGAGTTCGGTTTGGTGAGGCCCCTCTATTCGGTCGGTTCGGTTAACAGTTCTCATTAACCAAAAATTTTGATTAATTTGGTTAATTAACCGAATTTGGCGGAACCGACCGTTTGCTCACCCCTAGTGACGACACTAGGTCGTATTGCTTTGTATCGTATGTATACTGGAACTATATTGTGAAAATACTAGAATTGTGAAATGTTTATGTTTTGCAGTTGAAATAACACTTGTGTATCCACACATTGATATAATTTGTTTCTCCCTTACTGAGAGGTGTCTCACCCCTATCATACAAATGTCTTTGAGGTCCTTCGAGTAGTCAACACTAGCGTCCTAGCGTTTCAAAAGCGTGGTGGTTGGTTAGCTGTGTAGAAGTACTTGTGTTACTATTGATCCTTGGCCGAGTTGTCATTTTGGGTTATGTAAACACTCGGGGTATGTTATGTATTTTGGGGAATTAGATCGTGTTTTGTATAGACTCTGGTATGGTTTTATGAATGTATTAGGTTGAATTTTTCGCTGCGCATATACTGTGTTTGTGATGATGGTTAGGGTATACGTGAACCCTACAAGGTCAAACTCTTATATTGTGTAGTATCATGGATGTTATATGATACAGGGACAGGTTAGGTTACTAAATAACACCTTGGGTCCCATTTCCGAGTTTGGGGCGTGACATCCCAAACGTCATTTGCTTTTATAGAATTCGTCTCATCATTCTTGGCATCAATCCACTTCTGAGAAAGAGAACTTTGTTTGACTTGATGGAAGTTGATTGGATCATCTTCCAACACACCTATGTCAAACTCATATTCTTGGAAAAAGATAATATAATCATCTGAAATCACACTTCTCCTTTCTCTAGTGGGTCTCTTTAATGGCATCACTTCTTGAGGTTGTTGAGTTTCCTCTTCTAAAGCAATATCCTCATTTGTGTAGGGAGTACAATGATATTGTCTTGTATTGTTTATTGAATAGGTTCAATAGCAATACTATAAAGGGAAATGAATTCCTTGTAGCGCCTTGACCTGCCACGTGGGCCTGGAGTGCTAGTAAGTAACGACCCGAATATTTATAACTTGATATAATCATAAATACTCTTTGATACCACATACACATATATAAATGCAACCCGCCCTAACCAAGGAATCTCGAGCGCACCTGTCAGTACTAAAATTAAACCATATAACGGAAGATTTCTAAAAACATCCAAACACTTTACCAGAGTTCTAACTATTCTCAAATACATACATACATAACACTATCGGTCTATTTAATACAACCCAACCGAATGACAAAAATAAACCACCGGTGACTCACTAGGTCTGTCTAACCCCCCCCCCCCCAAAAAATTACTAATCTCTACCCTGTAGTACGTTAGGCACGATTCCCTGAAGGTCCTGAAAATAATTTGTATAATGGGGTGTGACACTTCTCAGTAAGACATACTATATTATTATTAGTATGTGGTTAGCATAAGTTCCTATGTGAATATAAAATTCCATTTGACTATATATAAAAATGGCATTTAAACTGTACTAATTAGTATATATGAAAATACATAATTTTTGAATAATAAACTGTCGACTTAGTATAACCCATTTATAGTAAATTTGCCCATATGTGCATAAAAGACACAACCTGGACTGTAGAAGTAGCGTCGTCACGCTATTACATACTCATACAACATGCTTCCCCTCACAACAAGTTGTGCGTCCTGAAGGCTGGACTCGACTGGCAGCCGATGGTTCCGCAGCTGAGTCAAAACTATCACTGTAAGTACGATTGTGTCTACCCACGGTCACCCAGTATACCACGGATGGGGCCCCCCGGCAAAAACCTCAGAGTAGTATTGCGGCCAAGATCTCCAATCAACTTATCATAATTCCACGCTCGTGTGATTGCACTCACTACCCATATATAGCTACGGTACCGTGCTCACAAAATCACAAATCGCATATCCACAGGGTTGTAGAATCATATATGGCAATTTACACAATAAACCTGTATTATATCTCATTTCGTAATAAAACATGTTATTCCATAAAAACCCGGCCCTCTGTTGTTATATCAATCTTGCCCCTGGTCGTTATATCAGTCTCGACATATAGCCATCATATCATATTGTATAATACCAGTGAAAAACTTCTGTTCATATATGTCATTTAAACCATACTCATGCCACACGAATTTTCATTTGATAAATCACAATTATTTCATCAATTGAAATATGTCATATCATACTAAATATTGGCTTAGATAAAATACAAGTTTAATTATCTCCACACATTTTATTTAACTAGAATATATACGTATATAGGAAAACAGAGATAATCAAACCTACTTACTTTGATAATTTATAAAACACCCATAATAATTTGAAATCAATAATTCCAACCGGTCAAAACGTTCAGAAAATCCAGTACTTCAATCCAGTAATCTCATATTTAAAGTTAATGGGTTGGTTTAAAAAATAATATTTATTAATTGAACCCTAGGTTCGAAAACCTCAATTTAAACGGTTGGATTGGAAAATAAAAACCATAATCAGTTGAATATAAACATATACTACATTTTAATTGGTCCACATGTCAAAAATAGCTGACATAATATAATCCCATTACCAGTTTTCCTGAAAACGACCCGAAATGGACGAAAACCCGAAACCCTAGCTTTTCGAACCGGCCGAACAACAAGATCTTATGAGCTGAGAGAAGGGAAAGGGAACCGAGGAGCACTAGCGGAGAGTTCCTGAGGCTAAAGAGTGAGAGAGAATCAAAACCCTAATTATAGAGAGAGAGGAGAGAGAGAGAGAGAGAGAGAGAGAGAGAGAGAGAGAGTGTGTGTGTGTGTGTGTGTGTGTAAGAACTCAAACCGTGATATAGGGAATTAAATAATTAAAAGAGGAGTAAGGTAACTGAGCAGCTTCATCGACGAAGTCAGAGTTCTTTGACGAGGGCCAGGTGTTGCTCGTTGACGAGGAGAAGACGAGGGGTTTCGGGAAATCGATAATATCAGGTTTGTTGATGAGGCCATGGCCTCATCGATGAGCTGTCTATATGGTCTCGTCGAAGAGGACACCATTCATTGACAAGGAGTGGGTCAAAGGGTTATAAATAGATATTTTCATTACTTCCAAGCTAAGAAACCTAAAAAATCTCTCCCTCTCTCTTTAGAACTCGAAGACCATTCTCTCTCTCTCTCTAGATTTCTTTGCCGTATGTTGCGGGAATCGATGATCCAACGTTACCACAAGGATCAGGGAAGAATTCTCTATATGTTCTACGGATTGAATTTCGTTTCAAGCGTTATTGGGTTTTGGTCCAAAATCGAGGTAAGACTCAGTTTTCATTTCCGTTCCAGTAGTTTTGTAGAGAATGGAATCGTGAGTATATTATGTACTATGGGTTATAGGTTTTGGAACTCTATTCACTGTTTAGGAGCCTTGGAGTTCAGGATTTGCCATTTGGGGAAAGGTAAGGGGATTTAGTTTATGTCGGTTATTTTTTAAATTGAACTGGGTAGAATTGTGGTTCACTATCCTGTGCATTTTGGTTACTCATTTGGGGGGATATGACGGGTAAAATTATGGGTTTTTCATGTTATGGTTTTGGGAAAAGGGGGTATTGGGTTGCATCCCTAGTTTTGATGAAAAACTATATGTATATTGTGATTTATACTGTGTAATAGGGATGACCATGCCTTGGCTTTATTTAAAATGTATATGGTTGGAAAATCATGATTTTTGGATTACCAAATAGGTGTGGTTTGTTTGGTTATATGAGCATGCATGGTTGTATTTTATTGAAATGCAATAAGAATTGGGTTCCGAGTTGTTCCAGGTACTGAAAAAGTGTCCGGCTCAATTTTCAAGGGCGTATGAAATCGCTGAGCCATGTTTGGTAAGAGTGTTCGACTCTATATTAGAGGGCGTGAGCGTTACCGGCTGATCATCGAAGGGTGTGGATTCACCAGTTTGTACCAGTACGATACCATGGGAGCCTGGGGTTCGCCATGTGCTGGGGACCTCGTGTAATGCGGGCTGGCTACGGGCCAAAGGGTATGACGACACCAGGCTGATCATGTGTGTGTGTGTGTGTGTATGCACTGTTTTGAAACTATTTTGTGAAAGTACTGGAACTACATTTAACTTTGTATGTTTTGCTGTCATGATAACACTCAAATGCCACACATCGATATAACATGCGTCTGCCTTACTGAGAGGTGTCTCACCCCTGCTATACGTACATATTTTCAGGTCCTTCGGGTAACCAGAGCTAGCTTCTTGGTATAGGAGCGTAGTGGTCGGTGTACTGTGGGAAGTACCTGGGTAAGTCCTAAGCTTGTGTTGGGTGGTCTTTTTGGAGTATTGGCTGCGACCCAGGTTGATGTTGTATTTTGTGGAGTTTGACTCCTTTGTATAGACTTTGGTATGGTATTGTATATATATAGAAAGACCTTTTTTCCGCTGTGTACATGTTTGCATGTGGATGCGTGTAGGGTGCTTAGGAACCCCACGGGGTCGGACTTTCACTCATTGTATTGTATCTTTGGTTGATTTTTATGATACAGGGACAGGTTAGGTTATTTATTCACCTATGAGTCCCATTACCGGGTTCGGGGCGTGATAGAGAGAGAGTTGATAGTTTATGAAAAAATAACTTAACTTAACCCTTAAGTAAACAGATCCGTTGGAAAACCGTCGCCGGTTTTCCTAAGCTTTAGAAAATCAGCGCCGATTTGGCAGTTGACTCTCCCAATTGACTGAAACCTGTGACGATTTTCTCACCCTCTAGGAAACCGGCGCCAATTTGGGCCTTGCCAAACCAACCTCCTTATTTTCCTTTTGATTTCCTTTATCTCTCTATTTTATATTTATTCTCTTTTATTTTATCGATTCGGGTTACTACATTCCTCCTCAAAGACAATATCCCTAACCTTATCTCCCCCCAAAAACTCAACTTCCTTAAGAAACCTGGCGCTTCCCCATCTCAAAGAAGGTCCTTGTCAAGAAATCATAAAATTTCTAACCCCTTGATCTTTCAACATACCCAACAAAGTAGCAACTAATTATGCTTAGGTCCAATTTGTTTTCATTAGGCCTATAAGGCCTAGCCTCAGCCAAACAACCCCAAATGTGTAAATGCCTAATACTTGGCTTCTTCCCATTCCAAAGTTCATAAGGAGTTTTAGTTACTGCCTTGTTTGACACCCTATTCATTATATATGCCGCAATATTTAGTGTTTCTCTCCAGAGAGATTATGATATAGAAGAATGACTAATCATACTTCTTACCATGTCCCTAAGCATTTTGTTTCGTCTCTCAGCAACACCATTCATGCTAGCTTTCCTTGGCATGGTGTATAGTGGGATGATACCGCATTCTTCTAGGAATTTAGTGAAGGGTCCTGAACGTTGTTCTAATGATCCATCATATCTACCATAGTATTCACTACCATGGTCAGTTTTGACGACCTTAATTTTCTTGCCTAGTTGGTTCTCAACTTCAGCTTTAAAAGCCTTGAACACGTCTAGAGATTGTGACTTCTCATGTATCAAATAAAGGTACCCATAGCGCGAGTAATCGTCTATGAACATGATAAAATACTGTTGTCCATTCTAAGAAGCCGTAGGAAATGAACCACATATATCAGTATGTATTAGTTCTAAGACACCTGAGGCTCTATTGACACCTAAATTTCATTTGTTTGTCAGTTTTCCATTAATACATTCCACACAAACTATAAAGTATGTTAAGTTAAGGGGTCCCAGGATTCCGTCTGACATAAGTCTTTCCACTCTCTGTTTAGAGATATGTCCTAACCGCTTGTGCCATAAGGTGGTAGAATCCTCCTCAGTTAATTTGCATTTAGTAGCTCGTGAACTAATATGTAAGGACTCATTATTAAAGGCAATAGTATCTAACATATATAAATTTTCAACCAAAGATCATGTTGCAACCATATTTGAATAGTGAAAAACACAAAATTTATTGTTTAAAAAAAACAAGAATAACCAAATTTGTTCAATACAGAAATTGAAACCAAATTCCGTCTCAAAGATGGTACCACATATGTCTCTTCCAAATCCAAAATACAACCAGATTTAAATAACAAACTAAATGTCCCAATTGCCTCAACCTCAACTTTATTGTCCTTGCCTACGTAGATGAATCTTTCAGCATCAACCGGCTTTCGGCTTCTTAGGTAGCCTTGCATTGACACGCAATTATGTGAGTAGTAGCACCCGAATCTACCCACCAAGTATGTAAAGGTACTATAGCCAAATTAACTTCAGAACAAACTAAAGTTAGAAGCGTACCCTTCTTTTCCCGCCAAGCGGCGTAATCAGGACAATCCCTCCTGAGGTGTCCTCCCTTCCTACAGAAGTAGCAGCCAAATTCTTAGTCTGGTTTCTTTTGCAGTTTTCCTTGGGATGTCCCAATTGCAGCATCCTTATCCTTCTTCCTTTTGTTATCCTTAGAGGAAGTTGCTAAGTGAGCACTTTTTGTCTTCTCTCGCTTAATCCTTTCCTCTTCTTGCACACAATGAGCAATGAGCTCATTTAAAGTCCACTTATCCTTTTGAGTGTTATAACTTATAGTGAATTGACAGCATTGTGTAGGAAGGGAAATCAAAACTAAGTGCACGAGCAAGTCATTAGATAACTTTAACTTAAATGCCTTTCACTTTGAAGCGATGTTAGACATTTCTATAATGTATTCCCTGATTTTACCTTTTCCTTTATACCTCATTGAAACAAGACTAACCAAAAGGTTGCTGGTTTCAACCTTTTCATTTTTTGTAAAACATTTCTATAGTTACTTAAGGAATACCTTAGCATCATCCTCATCGGACATTGCGCCCCTGAATGCTTATGGAATAGAGCCTTTCATGATCATTAGGTTCATGCGATTAGAACGCTCCCACCTCTCCAAGTCGCTAATCACATTAGAGGTACTTGTATCCGTAAAGGCAGGAGATCGTTCTGTCAGTAGTGCAAGATCTAGATCCATACAGCCTAGAACAATCATGACGTTCTCCTTCCAATTCTTAAAGTTTGAGCCGTTAAGCACCAGAATGGAATTTATGTTGGCAGAATTACAGAAGCAGATATGCAATAACTAAATACAGAATAAAGTCAAACAACGTGTTCAGTCATAATACACAAGTCATTATATTCCTAAATCAATTCCATATATACATGTCAGGTATATTAACACATAAAAATGGATCCCATCTAAAGATACCTAGTACAACATTAATATTCTATCTTTAGATAATATTAACTTGTTAGTGGTATCCTTCATGCAATGATCAAATACTTACAATAACTCTTGTCAAACAACAAACCTTTCTTTGGACCGACTTATTATTTACATGGATAACCTAACAATTGTAACGTATTTATCACCACAAGTATACAAGTTGTTTGGCCTAACAATGACCTTCCTTTGGGCTAATCATTACTCGCACAAACAACACACATACGTCCCTAATGTTTCAATACAAAACACATTTACATAATAGAGGTTACTTTGCCAACTTAGTACTTTAATATACTTATACTAAAACACTAAACATACACAAACTACCTTAGAAAGTTTTTTTTTTTTCCTTCACAGGCACTAAAGCCTGAAGTCCCTTTTTTTTTTCAAATTGGAATTACTCCAAATTGATCCCAAACCTTAAAAGTCCCAAATTAAGGCTAGAAAAACATGATTTTAAGCATGACGAATAAAATTCCTTTAACCCTAAAACATGCTGATCCGTAAAATCATGCAACAACATATCAAATCTAGGTTTTCTTTATACTTTATCATGCAAAACCTAGATCTAGGGTTTTAATACAATCAATATTATTCCTAGATCAGATCATGCACAGTTTCTTAATCAACAACATGATTAGGCTCTGATACTACTTGTTAGAAATTACTTTAATTCATAGAACCTAATAACTCACGATCATCATGTTATTCAATTAAGAAAATTAAACACAAAATAAATACCTAGATCCATAGATGTGTCTGATTTAATTATCCAATAGTCTTTAACCTAAGAGTTTTGATCTTGCACAGTCAAATCCTTAAATGTCTTACTTGTGTTCTTCTCTTTAGATGAGGAAAAGAAAGAACGTGAAACTATTTCTGATTTGACTTGGGGACCATAATCCTTTTAGGTTTTCCTTATATACTAGGTTCTTTTAGAAGCCCATAAGTCATAAATTAACTTGGTATTGTGATTCTATACATTGTAAGACCCATACCCAATAGATGTTAAAATAGGTCGGTGGCTAGTAACATAATTGCTTTTAAATATGTGAGTCCTTAATAGGAAATTAAAATTTTATAACAACTTCCACATACTTGTATTGTAATTCCTAATTAATAAGGCATCACTGAAGCTCGTTATCCAATTCGAAACAAGTTAACGGGGGAGAAAAATACCCGACGTGTATGATGTAATGTTTGGGAAGTAGATAATTTTGTAACGAGATCATTACCAATCTTAGAAAAAATGAAAAGCATTGATTTGAAGGAAGATTATACAAATGGACTAAAAGCGTATGTGCAAACAGCATATCAATTTGATTGTTACCTCGAGCTGTTTTCGAGACGCTGCAAGGTGCAAGACGGTGTTCCCATCACAATCAGCCCAGTTTGCAAGCATTTTCAAATTGAGCTTCTCAAGCCATCCCACCAAAACACCCAGGGCTTCAAATTGGTAGTTCTTCACAGCAAGGTGCAGCGCAGTTTCTTTGCGGGCCGTGACATCTTTGATGTACTCTGGATTTGAGACCATCAATTCCTCTATAATCTCAGCTCTCCCATACATGGCAGCATAGTGAAGTGCTGTTCTTTGGTTCCTCCCCTTGAGGCCACTCACCTGTTCATGGTCGTTAGCCTTCAAAAGTTCTCTCACCATCTCCAAGTTCCCCATGGCTGCGGCTATGTCCATGGGCCTAAATCCTTCATTATTCAGTTCTGCAGCAAACTCAGGCTTGTGTTTGATAACTTCGCGCATGAAACCAACCTGCCCTGCCTTGGCTGCTGCATGTAGAGGGGTCTCCTTGGGAGATTCTAGCGCAGCGTCGGTGAGAATCAAGGGGTTTTCCTGCAGGAGTTGATGCAGCAAGTCAACGTTTCCAGTTCGAGCTGCATCGAGCAATCGTGCACGATCCATCTCAGACATGATCAATGAGGAAATCGATAAGAAATGATCAACCGTAAGGCCGATTTATAGTAAAAGGAATGAGATGAGTGGTGCCACAGGCCAGGATCAAGAGAAGAAGTCAAGTCAACAATATTTACTGTAGTGTTTGCATTTATGGAGGAACTGAATTGCAGGTGCTATAGTTTGACTTCTTCTGGTACAAGGTGGGCGTTGTTAACTTTGTGATGCTTCTTGAATTGCAAACCACAGATGAAATCTGAAAGAAAATTCAATAGTAAGATGGTCCTCTATAGTTTCATCATGGTTGGTGGAGCAGAAAATATGTCTCTTTCTCCCTTGGCGCAAGAAAGGTTTCCCATTGGTCCTTTTCCATCTCACCACAAACTAAGGGTTTACTCTGAAAAACGAGGAAGCATGCAATTTTTCTCATCAGATCAGAAACATAAATACTACCTCCACTAATCAATGCCTAATTATTCAATAATATACAAGAACAAGTCAGCATACCATGCAGCTGGGCCACTTTTTAAACTTACGTAATTTTACTATGTATTAAGTTCTTAATTTGCATTATATATAATTGTGGAGTTTCTGCTTATTTGGCAAATTAACTTGGGGTAAAAAACAGTGCCTAAGAACAGAAGAGGTTTTATAGGAAAAATATGAGTGGGAACGGTTAATGTTTTATGTGGGTTGTCAATTTTATATAAATATTCAGTGTATTATTTTATATAAACAAGTAAGGCTAAAAGATTATTAATTTGGATCTTATTAAATGTAAACAAGTATTGTCGGCTACGTTTGGGAGCATGAATTTCAAATTTTAAATTTGGATTTGGGTGATTTTAGATAAATTTCAATAGAGTTTTGTATTACATACACCCGATTTTGTCCAAATTTTTATCTAGTTAAAAAACTACTTTTGGAAAATTTATTAGTACAATGAAAAAGGATTAGGAAAAAATAAATGAAAAATAAAAAATAAAAAAAATCTGGTGGACCGGCTCCTCTATGCTCACACCTGCACACACAGAAATTTCAGTTAATAATTGCAAATAAATCAAAAAAAAAAAAATCTATCAATCTATTTAAAACTTGATTGATGAATGAAAATTAATTGGTTGCTTTCCCCTTGGCCTATAAATAGAGATCTTCAAAGAGTTGTTGAAGAGAAAAGTGGGAGAAGAAAAAAAAGTGAGGCAAGAGAGGGAGAGATTGTGATTGAAACATTTCAAAGATAAAGAGAGGATTGAAAAATTGGGAGTAAAATGAGAAGGTTGATACATGGGGAAGATATAAAATTTTGATTTGAGGGGGGTGAACATAAATTGAGTTCAATGGGTTGAAGAGCAGAAAAAGGATCCAACATACTCAAGAATTGCGAAATTAAGAAAATGCATTGAGTAGAAGCAACAAGCAAGGACGAGCTTTTAAAGGTTGAAAAGGTTAGTACCATTTTCCCTGATTCTTATTTGGTTTTTTTGAATATCTGGTTAAGTTGTCTATAACTAGTTAAAAAGCAATAGAATTTAGAGTTTAAAAGCTTAACAAACAAAGAGCCCCAAAAGAATTTTCCAAATAGAGTTTAAAATTAGATTCTAAAAATTACCAAACAAGTTCCCAAAATTTGAAAGCCAACAATCCAGCAGAGACTCCAAACTCTCTCGCACAGATAATAACTTTTGACCCAAAATTTTGAAATAACTTGACCCAAATACCCAACCCGACTTTGGAAACCCGAATCCAAATGTCCATACTCGACTTGATACGGGAACTCAAGTCAACTTGACCCATTCACTCGGGTCCAAGTCAACTGACCTAAGGACCTGAGACTCAAGTCAATGTTGACATAGGTCAAACCCTCATAGACTTAAGGCCCAGAGCCCAATTCGACTTGCACCAAGCCCAAACTCTATTCAGATCCAACCAAATTTAGCCCAGCCTCCCAAAGCCCAAACTAAATCCTAAAACATACTTGGCCCAATCAATTTCCAAGATGTTTAAACCAGTGGCCCCATAAGGCCCAATTAGGCAAGAATCCACCTAAGTTCAAACTACCCAGGGCCCAATTATCTCAACCCAATCGATCCTCAACCTAGCTTAATCTAACTCAAATCAAACCCTAATTAACCTAATCACCTAACTTAGCTCAACCCCTTCCCAAACTTGTTTGGTTTGAATGAAAACGCAGGAAAACATGATTTGTCTCAGAAAATCACAAAAAAAAACATAGAAAGAGAAAACAAAAGGGAAAAGGATTGAGGGTATATAGGTTTACCTAGGGAAAACATATATTACATAAATGTTATGGGGGTTGGGGGATCAATGGTATTTAATAGGGCCAATTTACAACAGTAAAAACTTAGTCATTATAATTCCTTTAACTCAAATAAGTTGTATAATAAATTAAATTTTATTTTAATTTTTTAGGTAAGTACTTTTATTAAATGTCTTTATTAAATATTACTTAATCAAGTCCCTTAGTAGAGGTCAAAAAAATCTTATATAACTTCTAATTATTTGTGGCCCAGCAACTTATTTGTTTTTAGGTTAATTTTTTATATATATATTACAACTCACTTCTCTAACATTTACTCAGTTAAAAAGGTCCATTAATTATCTAATGTTACCAAGTTAACGCGTAAATATATCAAATAATTATTCATTAATTTTAAAAAATAAAATTATACGATAATTTAATTTAGGTTTTATTTCATAAATTTGTTTTTTTATCAAACTTTACTGTGCAATCTTATATTATTTTTAATTCAATAAATAAATGTTCATTATTAAGATGTTTTTTTTAATATAACTCTCAATTCAAAATATAATAATGAAAGAAATTTGTTTACATATTTTATGTAACAACCTGAACCCGAGTGGGCTCTGGTATATAATTTTTTAGTAAAAGCAAATAAAACTCAATTATTGTTAAATCAGAGTACTAATTAGTTTTATTACAAATGTGTATTTCAACTATTAAAAATTAACATTCTTAAAATTTTTAAATACACAAACATAATTCAACTGGTATTATATTAATTTTTATTCTACTTTCCTCTTTCTAATCCCACCCACGATTCTGCTGTGACACTTTGATTTCTGGTACACTTTTCAAAATCATCTGTAATGTAAAATGTGATTAGAGTGAGACAATCCTTAGTAAGTAAAAGAGATTATTACTAGTATGTGACCAAAGATAGACTTTCTTAGTGATATAATATCATAAAATACATGTAATACTTGTAACTTCAAAATTGCATTTAAAAATAAAAGTAAATTTAAAAATTACTGTATAAAAATTTTACCATCAAGAGTAAAATTGAACTTGTTATCTTTAAAACTGTAACTATAATATTTAATCATACATATACACTTTCCTTTATGCTTTTCCTTCAAATAATCATTTAGGCATAAAATAGTCATGTTCACATTATTATACATATACATATACTGTAAAAACCTCCCTTAGGCTTGTTAACTGTAAGTCATGTTTATTCACATGACAGGGTTGTGCGGTCTGAAACTGGACTTAGTTGGTTGGCCGGCCAAAATAAATCAACATCATCATTAAGTGCAATTTTTCCTATTAAGACTTGGTCTGACCCGAGTGGACACTCAAGAGAAATCCAATACCATATAAAACCACTCTGTAAACAGTGTGAGTATACTCTGATCTTTTTAAATTTTAAGTTATGGTACCAAGCATTTGTAACATTGAGCTTTCTTAACCATAAAGATTTTTAAAACGTACTACGATATAATTTGTACATATCAAAGCACTCACTAAAGTGGTCATCCAAGACTTATTTGTCAAACCAGTAAGCCTCCGGGCTAAAGTCCCGAGAATTTGGGTCGTCCAAGACTCATTTGCCTCTTTACTCTGATACCAACAAATTTTCTAAAACAAGCATCCTCGTATATATATTTTATGCAATTAAAACAACATCATAAAAATTGTATATATAATTTATGCAATAAAATGAACAATACCATAAAAATTTTACCATATCTTGATTGTATTGTAAAACACGTAACGTAATTTAATGAGCTCATACCACACGATTTTCGTATTAAAAAATATTTTCTTAAATAAAAATAATATTAAAAATTATCCGAATGGATTAGAACATTTTCTTTTTAACCCAAAAATAAATGCAAGAATATTAAAATAAAACTGGTATAATTAAATATATGTAAAAACAACGTTGGATAAAATTTAACAAAACTCTAACATAATCAAATTTACTTACACTGATTTATCTTTGTAAAATGGTTATCACAAACTTTTAATTAATGAAATTAGAAAAAGTGAAAGAGTGAGAATTTTATGTGTAAAAATTTTTTTCTACCTATTGACCTCATAAGGATTAAAATCTTATTTTGATGATAATAAAGTAAATGAACTTAACATATTTGATTAAGTGATGATTCAGGACTTAAGTGTTCAAGAACAAGTGCTTGACAAAGTCATTTGAAAGCTCGAAATCAAAGATAGAAGATCTTATGAAACTAAAAGACTATTGAAGCATGAAATCAATGAGCCATGAAGGAAGTCAAAGCAAATACATGAAGATATTAAAAGCAAAGCAAATACATGAAGATATTGAGAGCAAAACAAATGCATGAAGAATTAGTGATTAGAAAATTCAAAAATTTAAGAAGCCTCATGTAAGTACTTTAATCGATTTCAATATGAATGCATGAAACTCTTAGGTTAATTACTTGGATCTAGATATCTTTTAAAATATTTGGAAAATATTTTCATATGGTCAAAAGTTATTTTAAAAAGATTAAAATTATTTTTGAAATGAAAAATATCAAAATATGATTCTCCAAATTCTGTTTTTTATTTTTTATTTTTTATATCTGCATTGATGAGCAATTTTCTCTATCAATGGTTTCTTATATTCAAAAAACGTTTAATATGAAAATTGTAGGATTTTCTCTTAATTTTCTGTTGATAACAAGAACGTCTAATTTGGAATTGTATAAAAAACATTATGACCAAGATACTAAAGCGTGGTGGAAGTTGACATCAAGTCTAGGCGACTAACTAGTTGATAGACAAGCTGATAGAACTAGGTTAGGCGACTGACCCTGCATTATTTCAAAAATACACTGATTTAAAAAGGCCCAGGCGACTGACCTTCGTAAAATTCAAATTTAAACAGGAAACTTTCCAAAAATGATTTTTTAGCCACTAAACTTTATGAAAACTTGGAAAATACTCCAAGTAATTTGGACAACATGAAAAATAATTTTTAAACTCTATGAATACATGCTAAACTCAAGGATTACACACATCAACAAAGATAAAAATCAACTATTAGTCAAATTATTTCACATTCAAAGAGTTTTTGCCAAATATTTTCTAAGAAACTATTAGCTAAATTAAAGCTTGATGTTCTTGTACTCTAACTAAGATTTCTTCAAATCTAAAGAACCCCGATGATAAACTCTTGAGCTTCATATTTCTATATTGAATTTTGATTTAAGTATATTGTACTAATCAATTGTACTAATATGCTCTTATTGAGAGTTGTTCTTGTACACAAGGCTCTTGTTTTTGCTATTGTTTTTTGACGATTTAGGTTATTGAATCGTTATACCAAGCGTGGGGTATCGCTTGAAGAGGAGGACTCCATTTTACTTGAAGGAGTGTCTAAAAGGTTTGCTCCACCTGGTTAAGGGAGCGGTATAGTGAAATCTTTGGGTGGTTTATCTAAGACGAGGACGTAGACGGGTATAGCTGAACCTCATAAAATCTCATATTTTTCTCTTCCCTAATCTCTTTAATTTTCTGCATATATATAAATTATGTGTATGTTTACTTAATTGTTGAAAATTAATCTGTTATTGGGAATTGAGGAAACTTTGATTTAAGGGAGTACGTTAATTGATCTTTTACAAAAACTTCAAAGGGAGTACGTTGATTAATCTTTTGCAAAAACCTTGATTAAAGGAAATGTGTTGATTAATAAGTATCAAAGCTTATTAACTTATTGATTTGTTTCATACTTAAATTCGAAGTTTGAATTTTGGAAGCTTGCTGAAATCTTTATTTTGATTCATATTGTGAAATCAACATACTATAACCTTATTGATTGACTGATTAAGTTTTGATTCATATTTTAGATCAGGTGTATCTTCACTTCAAAGGTTTGAACTTGAAATTGAATATTGAATATTGATTTGAATCAAGAATTGATTGAATTAAAAATTTTGAAGTGTTGAATATTTAATTTTGTTTAATAAATCATTCTATTGAAACAAGATTAAAAGAAAATTCAAGATAACTTTAAGAAATCGATATTGTCTTTGAAGTATATTGAAAATAAAATCTGATATGAATTTTTATCTATTAAAATTCTAAAAGTTGAATTAGTAATATCATCTCTTGTTGATAAGAATTGATTGGAGAGCATGATTGCTGAATATATATATTTGTTGAATTAAAACTAAAATTGAAGAAGGGTTATAATTAACTAAAAGTTTTCAAAGAAAATTTTAAAATCCAATTCACCCCCATCTTGGGAGTACACCTTACTTCTTATTACCATTAATCCTTTCACTCACTTTTTCTTCTGTTCCTTCAAAAACTTTTTCATGTAATGGTTGTGAGAATGAAATGAGATGATTTCTATTTATAGGCTCAAAATTTATGGCAGCATGCATGTATTATGGTGCGCGAGTGGAAGCTTTCAATTTATGCATAAGGCATGGTGGGGATGGATCATGTATGGAACATAGGGACATATTTTATTTTTTTATTATTAAATTATTATGTTTGTAGGTGGGAAGGGAATGACAACTCATATGAAAAAAAATTATTATATTATATAAGTAGTGCATGCTTTCATCTAATATCGTATATATAATTTATTATGTACATCTTGAATAATGAATGTTGACAATAATATTTGTTTAATTGAATGGATGTACAACTAGTTTTATCTTATTATATTAAATATATTGTTTAATAAAGACGTAATGGGGTATGGATGTTGATTATAATGAGTCATAAGCACTCAATTTCTTTATTATATTATTTAAATTAAATAGCAAGTTTTTATTATATTATATAGGTTAGCTTCTATTATATTATACAGTATTAGATGTTAGATGCATATTATTATCCCGCTCCTATACATATTATATTACTAAGTATACATATTTTTGGGGTCGTTACATTTTTTGTGTCTACTTTATTTATTTTATGAAATTCCAATGACAAAGTCTTTCTTAGGCATCAAATATGAAATTAAGAATCCTAAGAGAGAAAAACTTTCCTATTAATACTATCTTAATGACTATTTTTATTATTTTATTACTATTATTATGCTCTACTTGTATATACATTTTTTTTTGTCATCACAGTTTAGTTATATAAATTATTTTTCACGTTAATATATATACACACACACACACACATATATATATATAGACTTGCAAATTAAATAAAAATTTTTATTTTATAATTGCTCGTAAACATAATTTACAGAAATTAAAAAAAAATTTCATTTAAGATGAAGAATTGTATTTGCTTTCAATTCATTTTGTATAAATAAATTTAAAATATTAAGTTAATATAGTTTACTTAACATCAAATTATTATCATTAGAATTAATTTGGACGATTTTTTAATTTTGAAAATAATTTAAAAAATTATTAAATTTAGAAATTATTTCTCTAAATATAAAAAAAAATATATTTTAAAAAAATAAAAATAAAAATACCAAAAAAAAAAAGAAAAAAGATAAGACATCTCTATTTCTTGAAATTCAAGTTGTTAATTGGTGGATCTACTTTCTTTAAATATAATCAGTAATAATTTTTTTATAAAATCTAAAAAAGATAAAATTTTACAAAATCCAAAAGATTAAAGTTTAAATTAAATAATGTATGCAGAATAACTCAAATAAAATTTTGTATAATTTATTGCATAACAAAAAAATATTGTGAATTTTTAACTAATAATATATACAAAACACATTATAATATCATGTTCAGCATATATTATTTCAAAAACAATAATCTTTTAGTTGAAAAAATCAGATTTAAAAGAATTAGCAATGTCCTCAAAAAATTAAAATAAATATTATAAAAATAAATTATTAGATAATTAACAAAGTCATATAAATATATTAACTGTGAAACAAATGCACCCTAGAAAGTTAAATCATTTTTTTCCCAAAATGATTTTCGTTATTTGCATTGGGTTTCTTATAATTGGGGCTTGCAGCACCTCCTCGCAAGTATGTGATCGTTTAGGAATTCGAAAGGAGTAATGGATGGAGAGATCCCTAACATAAAGAGGTGGATTGTCTTGTATCCTGTTTACATAAATTCGAAGAAAACCCTAGCGGAGGGAAGGCGTATAAGCACAAGCAAAGCGTGTGAAAATCCAACATGTGCTGAGATTGGGGATTGCTGCAGTCATCTCAAGCTACCGTTCGCGATTGAGGTTGGTTCTCAGTAGATTCATGCGATATTCTTTGGTCGAGTCTTGTTCTATTTGATAAATTTAAATTTTTTATGTTCAATGCACTAGTGATTATATAATTAACAATTATTTACTTGATTTGTTCACTGTGCGAGGATTGACAAGGCATATCCACGTGATTTCATGCAAAGAGGGAGAGTGAGAGTATTGCTGAAAAAGGAAGATGGGACTTTGTTCAATCCTGCCATTTCATCAAGTAAGACGAGTTACTTTTTTATATTTTACTGCAATGGTTGCCGGTTCGAGGTACTGTTTCAAAGTTCTTTTGAGCGATTTAGTTGCTTACAGTAAGTTGTTGTTTTCATACTGCTAAGATTATTTTGTAATCAGACACAAAAGCTAGTGTCTCTCACCTCAATATATTGTTGTACTTTCTGCATGAGATTGCATTTTGTAACATCGTCAAATCGTTCTCATCTTGTCTGTCAAATGTTCATGGTGCTTCCAAATCGTGGGGAGAGGGCCCAGCCAAGAAACCTCTTCATCATTTAGGACATTTAAGAAATTTTAATTTAGTTTAGTTTTTCAGAAGTTTTTTCAGGAAAGTATGCTTGTTTTAATTTTGAAAACTGGTATAGGTCTTTCGTATATGTATTGGGGCGTAAACAATTTTAGATTCAGTTTGAAATAGGATTTGGGAATTGAAACTTTAAGGTTTTACCCCTTTGTGCTCCAGACGCTTGTCCAATATCAGATTGCAATCCCCATTCTTGTATTTCATTCAATATATTTTGATGGGGAACTGTTTGTTGCTACTTAGTACCTGTTCCTTTAATTAAACACTTTAATTCTGTTTTGTCTTGCAAGTAATTTTGATATTCCTAGCTATCCAACTTCAATCACAGTCCACACATATGCATTCTGTGTTGGGAAAAAATTATATATATGAACGATTCTCTCAAGTAAATCAATGGTGTAATGCAAATAATAAATAAAAATGAGATACAAGAAATTTAACGTGATTCCCTCTAATATTGAGGTACGTCCACGGGACACGACGGTCCAAATCCACTATCACCAAGCCTTACAAGTACACAAAAGTGTATAACAAATGCAGTAAGATGTAAAGACCTCACCAAATATTGTAAGCAAGACTCCAAACAATCAACCAAAGGAGCACAACCAGAGAAATCCCAATATGCTGATAATAATACGCAATCGGAGTCGCACTAAGAGAAAAGCAGCAGCAGGTTGCTGCAGCAGAGAAGACCCGCACAGGCGTGAGGAGCACGGTGAGGTGCTGTCTGGGAAAATCAGAATAGAGGAAAAACTGGGGGTCGGCTCACTGTTGTGTTGTACAAGGAAAATCAGAAATGGAGGGACTCCTGGCTGCTGCTGCTGCGCATGGCTTTGAAAATACAAGACATGCTGCTGCCATGTTTCCTAGAGAAGCCAACTAAATAATAAAAGAACACCTTTCCAAGGCATGGGCCCCACAAGAAGGGAAACCCAACAAATACCAGTATTAGGCGGTCTTAGGTCTTCTCAACTCCAAAAGTTAGCTCATGGGGTGAGGCTTTCCCTCACACTTAATAACTGACCACCAGCTCCTTCTACAACCGATGTGGGATAACCCCAACATTCTGCTGGTGGTTATGATTTTTTGGTAGCAATTGTTATGGTCCATCCTGAGTTGAGGCTTTTCATCCTGATTTTATGGCAAATATCCATCTGAGTGTTCATCCTGATTCAAAATCCATAAATTTCAGTTTTCTGTAACCATGTTATAAAATCTTCACTTTGGTGATAACCAAGGGGTTGGTTATTAGGAGACCTCAAACTGCTGTAGCCAAATGGGTAGGACGTGTGTGCTGCAGCCAAGCATTTGGTCTCTTTCTTTCAGCATTTAGTTTCTCCCATTTTCATGTAGTAGTAGATTAAACCAGGAGTTATTGAATAATGGGTCAGTCAGTGCTCTTGGGACCATTTTCATATAGTGGTGGGCTACTTCATTCATGTTGGAAACTACTACATCCATTTGTTTTAACTGATTTGGAACACATCGGAATTACTAAAATTTAATGTTATTAGAATACTAAAAAGATGCATGTGGATGCAAGGTTGTTAGAATCGGGATTTTAAGTGGGATCGTTGGAGGGGTCTGCAGGATCGAATCGTAGAATCAGATCGAGATTCATAGGATTCTACTTTCAATGTAAAATAAATTTTAAAAAATTATATATGTGGAACTTTATGACAAGTGTTGAGGCTAAAAAACTTGGTTGGTAACTTAGTAAGTATAAGAAGTTAAAAATACAATAAAAAGTTCAAACAATAAAAAGAAGAAAAAGAAGAAGAGCATGAAAAGGAGGAGAAAAACAGTGCTAAATATTGAGTCTTAAAGCAAAAAATTTGTTTCAAAGCATACCTCTGCCGCTTTGCTGGGCCAGCTGGCTTGGCTCTTTTCTTGGCTGCTGCTGATCAAACAAGAACTCTGTGTGGAAGAGGACTGATTTGTTGTTGTTGATTGCCAAAGAAGGAAGATGACTGAAGACTGAGTTTTTGTCGAACCCCAGGAACTCTGGTTGTTGAATGCCAAAGAACTGTTGATCAAACAGCAAGACTGCTAGCTGCTGCTGATCAAACACCAGTCACCAAATGGAGGGCTCTCTGGTTGTCGAATAGGAGAGAAATTCAGGTGCAGGTTACTGAATTTCAATGAGGTGTGAAAGGACTGAGGTGTCGGACTCCAGGGAAATCTGGTGTAGATTCTGCTGAATCTGTTCACTGATGGGAGGCTGGGAGCCATTTTGCCCCTTAGTTTTAGAAGACTTTGGACCAAACATAAACCTTTTGGGGCCTTTGGGCAAATAATAACATATATTGGGCCACATTATTGAAGCCCAAGAAGGGAAAAAAAATCCAAATCCAGATAACAGAGTAGGATCTGTACGATTCTCCGATTCTACTGATTGTTTTTTTATTCTACCACGATTCTACTTGATTCCAATTTTTGTTGTGACTTAGATTGTTTGGATGAATCTGGATCGTATAATCATATGATCCTATGAGCCGATTTTAATAACCATGTGTGGATATGGGAAACATGGTGATGCAGGGGCAGCATCAAGGTTCTGCAGCCATGGAGAAATTAGAAGAGAGGAAGGAAGGGAAAGGGAGGAGAGAGGATGTACCAGTGGGGGAACTCATGTTTCACTTTCAATTCACACTCATCAATAACTAACTTACAACATGGCTTTTACACACTATTTTTAAGAAAGCCTAAACACATAAAATTACACACATACCCCTAAAACTACATGAATTACAAACAAACCCATACTTTACATAAATATTACAAACCCCCAAATACACATAGTCCTATACTAAATAATACTAAAAGCACATAATAAAGTACTAACTTAACCCCGCAATTTCTTAACCCAACTCTTCTTAATTATTTTTCAGCAAGGATCTTACCAAGGTCTTACTTCTTGTCATCACATGGCTTTACTAAAATGAGGTCATCAATGAACCTATAAAATGGAAGTCTTCAGTGAGTGAAGAAAACGGAGGATGTAATTTTGTGATGTCTTGATTGGTTGGAATGCCCTTTTTTTTTTTTTCATTTGATTAAATTTTTGAGGTTAATTACACTTTCCTTGCTATTGCTGCAAATGAGCTGAGCAAAATCAAGCTGTACCATGATCAACCTTGTTCAGTAAATTTTTAACTGTGTTCAAACTCAAGCTGAGTGTCATGGACCCCCAAAATGGGACTCAAGTAAGGGCCGTGTGGCACTCGTTGAGAGCTCTCCCTCGACAAGTTAGCCAAATCTCGCACGTTCAAGCCTGCAAGCACGAGCACCAGGTGAGTCAATACTCAAAGAAAACAAGGAATAATAGGATTTCACACGAGTAATATATTCTTATACACCGAATAAGACTATAACAATCAGAGACATCACAATCCAAGGCAACAAAACACCACAATGGAAAGAACTACTTGTATTATTCAACTACAAGAGAATCACCATATAAACGATAACACAGATAATCATATATTCATTCTAAATCCCTGAAGAATATAATTATAGCAGTATCTCTCTCCCCCTTTTCCCCATTACATTGTCACTCCCTAACATCCTCCCCTACCCATTTTATTGACGTCCTCGTCGATGTGTTGTAGAAGGCCTTCTCACTCTTCTAATGTTGAAGTTGATGTCATTGTCTTTGAATTTATGAAATCTTCAATCTTCTGTATGACATACTGAACGTTTTTTGCCTTTTTCCAACTATTCTCTTCTTCCCCCAGCCCCAGCCACTGAACTAGAAATTGTTGTTGTTGACGACCTTCTGCATTGATGACTCTGTCTGCAATGATCTCTTGGACTTCTTTGTTGACAGGCTGTCTTCTGGAAATTGTTGGTCTCCTTAACTTTTGTCGGTGCGGATTTGCTTCATCTGTGTGGAATGGTTTTAAATTTCTTACATGAAACACGGGATGGACTGGACGTCTGTGGCTTTTCATCCACTCGGGTTGCTCAAGCCGATAAGATGCATGTCCCACCTTCTCGATCACTCTGATTGGATCTTCGTAACGGCGTAACAGCCTTTTATCCTTGCTGCGAAGAAAGCGAAATGACTCCGGCGGCACTTTTATAAGAACCAGATATCCAACTTCAAATTGTTGTGGTCATCTCCCTTTGTCAGCCCATTTCTTCATGCGCTTCGATGCTTTTTCTAATTGAGCTTGGGTGATTTCGATGTTTTGCAACTAATTTTTCGTGAATTGGTATGCTTTCAGGCAATTTCCTTTGTATGGACCATCCAGAGTGTGCTGAAGAGTCGATTTTTGACCTGTCACAATCTCAAAAGGGCTTTTATTAGTCGCAGAAGATTTAATAGAGTTAAAACAGAATTGTGCTGTGTCTAGTAAAGTAACCCAATTCTTCTGATTGGAGTTCACAAAATGTCGCAAGTATTCTTCCAGCATCCCATTAAAATATTCGGTTTGACCATCTGTCCGTGTTATCGTTTGTATGGTGATTCTCTTGTAGTTGAATAATACAAGTAGTTCTTTTCATTGTGGTGTTTTGTTGCCTTGGATTGTGATGTCTCTGATTGTTATAGTCTTATTCGGTGTATAAGAATATATTGCTTGTGTGAAATCCTATTGTTCCTTGTTTTCCTGGAGTATTGAGACTCACCTGGTGCTCGTGCTTGCAGGCTTGAACTTGTGAGATTTGGCTGACTTGTCGAGGGAGAGCTCTCAATGAGTGCCACACGGCCCTTACTTGAGTCCTATTTTGGGGGTCCGTGACAGTTGGTATTAGAGCACAGTGTGTGCGAGCACCATGAGTGATAATATGAGAAACAAGTCAGGAAAAGTGAAGCGCATTGAGGCACTTGAGACAAAACTTGTAACCCTGGAGACAACGTGCGGTGAACTCCAAAGGTTGGTGGCAACATTGATAAAGGAGAAAGGCGTGCCAACAGAGCTTGAGGCTGTTGAAGAAAACCCCAGAGAAAATCTCTATGGGGTATCAAAAGTTGTAGAGAGACTTGAAGAACTTGAAAAATTCATTCCACGTGTGAAATCCCTAGAGAAACGGCCAAGAGAGCTTGAGGCCTTCTAGAAGAGTATCGAACAGTTGGAAGCCTTTGAAAGTAGGCTGGAACATATTGAGGGCATATTGCCATCTCTTTCGTCCCAACGGAGAGAGCCAATAGAGCTTGAGGCTTCCTTACGGGAGCTAACGGATAATTTTGATTTCCTTGCAGAAGATGTTAAGGAATCCATTACTGCTTTGAAGGAAGATTTGAAGGAGATGGGCAATGTCCAAAGTGCGGTGGCCCATGTCTAGAGGGATCTACAAGAGATCATTGTGAAAGTGAATGTAGTGGCACACATAGCCTGAAGGCCAGTTGCAGATCCAAGTGAGGATTTCCGATTGAAGGTACCGGAACCTAAAAGTTTTGGGGGTACGCGAGATGCAAAGGAGCTGGACAATTTCTTCTTTAATATGGAGCGCCACTTCATGTGCTCACGAGTGGATGTAGAAGTGGACCAGGTAAATATGACAACGGTATACCTGGTTGGGGATGCAAAATTGTGGTGGAGAACTAAATGGAATGATATTCAACACAATAGATGTGTCACTAACACGTGGGAGGGGTTGAAACAGGCGTTGAAGATCCAATTCTATCTAGAAAATGTGGAGTACATAGCAAAGTGCAAAGTAATGGAATTGCAACAGACCGGCTCAATAAGGAGTTATGTACGGGAATACCAAACCTTGATGTTGGACATTATAGACATGACCGAATCGGATAGACTGTTTCATTTTTTTCGGGGTTTGAAGACATGGCCAAGGAATGAACTACGTCGGTAAGGTGCTGGTGATCTCTCTTCTGCCCTCGCTGCTGCTGAACGGTTGGATGATTTTTCAGACAATTCTGGGAAGCGAAATTTCCCTACGTTCACCAATAATGATTCCCGGCCCAGTAAAGTGTATAAGCCCACAAATGGGGGAAGGGATAGGGAGACAAATAGTTCTTGGAAAGATAAAAGAGCGCCCACGAATAGGGAGTGGAGGGGTGGAAGAACGGGGGGTGGAGAGCGTCGAGTGCCGATCTCATGTTTTCTTTGCATGGGTCCGCATCGAGTGGCAGAGTGCCCTGAACGTAAGGCTTTGAATGCCTTAAAGGTCCTTCGAGGGGAAACCGAAATCCTGACAACAACCCCAGAAGAACAACCGAATATGGTGGGAGCATTGAGATTTTTGGGGGCATTAGAGCGCCAAGTAGTTAATAACAAGTCTCAGGAGAAGGGATTAATATACGTTGATCTACTTTTGAATGGAAAGAAAATCAAGGCCATGATTGATACAGGGGCCACCCAGAATTTCATTGCTGATTCTGAAGCTTAACGGTTAGAATTGCAAGTAGATAAGGATGTGGGCAAGTTAAAAGCAGTGAATTCTCAAGCGTTAACCACGGTGGGGGTGGCACCTAAAGTGGCATGCCAATGGGGTCATGGTCTGGAACAATTGATTTCACCGTGGCACCCTTTGATGACTTTGATGTGGTATTGGGGATGAATTTTCTTAAAGTGACACGCTCAATGCCGATCCCTGCGGATTGTCTTGTGATAATGGGAAGTACACCTTGTGCAGTTCCCGCAGCCTACAACAATTTCGATGAGAGGAAGTTGCTTTCAGCCCTTCAATTCAAAAAGGGAGTAAAAAGGGGAGAATCTTTTTTCGTGGTTCTACCGATAGTCTCAGAAGATGCAGAGATAGGGAAATATCCAGTTGAGATTAAGGAAGTTTTAGAAGAGTTCAAGGAGATGATCCCTAAACAGCTACCTAGGGTTTTACCACCTCGACGACAGATTGACCACGAAATTGAGCTTTTGGCAGAAGTAAAGCCGCCAGCACGTGACCCTTATCGAATGGCGCCGCCGGAGTTAGCTGAACTTAGAAGGCAACTGAATGATCTAATTGTAGTAGGGTTTATCCGTCCTTCAAAAGCACCTTTTGGGGCCCGTGGTATTCCAGAAGAAACAAGATGGTAGTTTGCGCTTGTGTGTAGATTATCGGGCTCTTAATAAGGTGACGGTTCGCAACAAGTATCCCATTCCACTAATTACTGGTATTTTTTACTAGTTAAGTACAGTTAGATATTTCACTAAATTGGACTTGAGATCGGGATATCATCAAGTGCGCATTGAGCAACCCGAGTGGATGAAAAGCCACGGACGTCCAGTCCATCCCGTTTTTCATGTAAGCAATTTAAAGCCATTCCACACAGATGAAGCAGATCCGCACGAACAAAAGTTAAGGAAACCAACAATTTCGAGAAGGCAGTCTGTCAACAAAGAAGTCTAAGAGATCATTGCAGACAGAGTCATCAATGCAGAAGGTTGTCAACAACAACAATTTCTAGTTCAGTGGCTGGGGCTGGGGGAAGAAGAGAATAGTTGGGAAAAGGCAGCTTTGTCACATCAGGAAGGATTAGCACAGGATCTCCTACAATCTTTTCCTTTAATTCAACGAATGCTGATTGGCACTCTTCTGACCACTCCCATGGTATCCCCTTCCTCAGTAAATTTGTTAACAATACAACTTGTATAGAGTACCCTATAAACTTTCGATAGTAGTTGGTTAGACCCAAGAAAGATCGCAGTTCTCTAACGGATGTAGGTACTCGCCACTCCTTGATGGTTTCTAGTTTTGCTGAACCCATTCGTATCTGGCTCTCCTCAATGATATGCCCCAAGAATTTAATACGCTTTTGAGCGAAAACACACTTCTCCCCTTTTACATATAACTGATTTTCTTTGAGTTTTTGAAAAACCTTCCGAAGATGATCTTTATGTTCTTCTAAGGAGGCGCTGAAAACCATTTATGTCATCAAGGTAAACAACCACAAACTGATCAAGGTAGTCCCAAAACACCTGATTCATTAGAGAACAAAAGGTAGCGGGTGCATTTGTTAGCCCAAAAGGCATGACAAGGAATTCAAATGCTCTATACCGGGTGACACAAGTGGTCTTCGGTTCATCTCTCTCTACAACGCGTACTTGATGATATCTCGATTAGTGAAATATCTAGGTGTACTTAACTGGTTAAAAATATCAGCAATCAGTGGAATGGGATACTTGTTGTGAACCGTCATCTTATTAAGAGCCCGATAATCTACACACAAGCGCAAACTACCATCTTGTTTCTTCAGGAATAACACGGGCCCCAAAAGGTGCTTTTGAAGGACGGATGAACCCTACTGCAATTAGATCATTCAGTTGCCTTCTAAGTTCAGCTAACTCCGGCGGCGCCATTCGATAAGGGTCACGTGCTGGCGGCTTTACTTCCGCCAAAAGCTCAATTTCGTGGTCAATCTTGCGTCGAGGTGGTAAAACCCTAGGTAGCTGTTCCGGGATCACCTCCTTGAACTCTTTTAAAACTTCCTTAGTCTCAACCGGATATTTCCCTATCTCTGCATCTTCTGAGACTATCGGTAGAACGACGAAAGAAGATTCTCCCCTTTTTACTTCCTTTTTGAATTGGAGGGCTGAAAGCAACTTTCTCTCATCGAAATTGTTGTAGGTTGCGGGGACTGCACAAGGTGTACTTCCCATTATCACAAGACAATCCGCAGCTGGGATCGGCATTGAGCGTGTCACTTTAAGAAAATCCATCCTCAATACCACATCAAAGTCGTCAAGGGGTGCCACGGTGAAATCAATTATTCCAGACCATGACCCCATTTGGCATGCCACTTTAGGTGCCACCCCCACCGTGGTTAACGCTTGAGAATTCACTGCTTTTAACTTGCCCACATCCTTATCTACTTGCAATTCTAACCGTTGAGCTTCAGAATCAGCAATGAAATTATGGGTGATCCCTGTATTAATCATGGCCTTGATTTTCTTTCCATTCAAAAGAAGATCAACGTACATTAATCCCTTCTCTTGAGACTTGTTGTTAACTACTTGGCGCTCTAATACCCCCAAAAATCTCAATGCTCCCGCCATATTCGGTTGATCTTCAAGGGTTGTTGTCGGGGTTTCAGTTTCCCCTCGCAGGACCTTTAAAGCATTCAAAGTTTTACGTTCAGGGCACTCTGTCACTCGATGCGGACCCATGCAAAGAAAACATGAGATCAGCACTCGACGCTCTCCACCCCCCTCCACTCCCTATTCGTGGGCGCTCTTTTATCTTTCTAAGAACTATTTGTCTCCCTATCCCATCCCCCATTTGTGGGCTTATACCCTTTACTGGGCCGGGAATTATTATTGGTGAACGTAGGGAAATTTCGTTTCCCAGAATTGTCTGAAAAATCATCCAACCGTTCAGCAGCAGCGTGGGCAGAAGAGAGATCACCAATACCTTGCCGACGTAGTTCATTCCTTGGCCATGTCTTCAAACCTCGAAGAAAATGAAACAGTCTATCCGATTCGGTCATGTCTATAATGTCCAACATCAAGGTTTGGTATTCCCGTACATAACTCCTTATTGAGCCGGTCTGTTGCAATTCCATTACTTTGCACTTTGCTATGTACTCCACATTTTTTGGATAGAATTGGATCTTCAACGCCCGTTTCAATCCCTCCTACGTGTTAATGACACATCTATTGTGCTGAATATCATTCCATTTAGTTCTCCACCACAATTTTGCATCTCCAACCAGGTATACCGTTGCCATATTTACCCGGTCCACTTTTACATCCACTCGTGAGCACGTGAAGTGGTGCTCCATATCAAAGAAGAAATTGTCCAGCTCCTTTGCACCTCGCGTACCTCCAAAACTTTTAGGTTCCGGTACCTTCAATCGGAAATCTTACTTGGATCTGCAACTGGCCTTTCGGCTATGTGTGCCACTGCATTCACTTTCACAGTGATCTCTTGTAGATTCCTTAGACCTGGGCCACCGCACTTTGGACATTGCCCATCTCCTTCAAATCTTCCTTCAAAGCAGTAATGGACTCCTTGACATCTTTTGCAAGGAAATCAAAATTATCCGTTAGCTCCCGTAAGGAGGCCTCAAGCTCTATTGGCTCTCCCCGTTGGGACGAAAGAGATGACAATATGCCCTCAATATGTTCTAGCCTGCTTTCAAAGGCTTCCAACTGTTCGATACTCTTCTGGAAGGCCTCAAGCTCTCTTAGCCGTTTCTCTAGGGATTTCACACGTGGAATGAATTTTTCAAGTTCTTCAAGTCTCTCTACAACTTTTGATACCCCATAGAGATTTTCTCTGGGGTTTTCTTCAGCGGCCTCAAGCTCTGTTGGCACGCCTTTCTCCTTTATCAATGTTGCCACCAACCCTTGGAGTTCACCGCACGTTGTCTCCAGGGTTACAAGTTTTGTCTCAAGTGCCTCAACGCGCTCCACTTTTCCTGACTTGTTTCTCATATTATCACTCATGGTGCTCGCACACACTGTGCTCTAATACCAACTGTCATGGACCCCCAAAATGGGACTCAAGTAAGGGCCGTGTGGCACTTGTTGAGAGCTCTCCCTCGACAAGTCAGCCAAATCTCACACATTCAAGCCTGCAAGCACGAGCACCAGGTGAGTCTCAATACTCAAGGAAAACAAGGAACAATAGGATTTCACACGAGCAATATATTCTTATACACCGAATAAGACTATAACAATCAGAGACATCACAATCCAAGACAACAAAACACCACAATGAAAAGAACTATTTGTATTATTCAACTACAAGAGAATCACCATACAAATGATAACACAGATAATCATATATTTATTCTAAATCCCTAGAGAATACAATTATAGCAGTATTGCTCTCCCATTGCTCTCTCCCCCCTTTCTTTTCCCCCTTTTTCCCCATTACAAAATTTTCAACTGCTCTCCCTAACTTGAGCTCTTAAATAAAAAATCCTCTCAAATATACTAGTTCAGTCTTGTTCATTAATTAAAGTAGCACCAAGTTAGAAGCGAGCACGACCCAATTTAGATAATTCGGATGGAAGGTGGCGTTCCTTTCTTTTTTGGTGATGTCTGGAGTGGACTGAAAGAGCTCTTAATATGTGCTAATTAAAAAAGAAAAAAAAAATTAAATTGTGGTGTAATTACAACTATTACCTTTTCCAAACAAATGCAGTCAAACGAGCTGAGGTAGCTGACAGCCTAGCTTATCATATTCATGCACTTATTAAAAATTTTTATAGTTAAATTTAACTCAGGAGTGGACTAATGGAATATATACAACAACCACATAAGATGTGCATCACTAAAACTCCGAAGGTCGAGCTCTGGAAACCGCGCGTCGCGAAGATCCATTCTATCTCTAGAAAAATGGGAGTACATAGCACAGTTCTAAAGGTAAATGGAATTGCCCACAACCGCCTCACATAAGTAGTTTATGTACGCGGATAACCAACCATCTGATGTGGACATGAATAGACAATGACCCACAGAAAATCGGATAGACACTCGTTCTCAATTTATTTCCGTCTTTTTCTCGGGGTTGAAGACACATGGCCCAGGACGAACATACAACTCCGGTAAGAAGTGCAGTGCTCCTCTTCTCATCAGAATCTTCTTACTCTCTTCTCCCCCCCCCCCTCCACCCACCAACCACGCTGCCTGCCTCGAACCGCGTTGGACTTATTTTTCAGACATTCTGGGACAACCCCGTACTTTCCCTACGTTCACACAATAATGCTCCCCCCCTCCCCTGACCCAAGTAAAAAGTGTATAAAGCCCACCAATGGTAGAGGAAGGGATAGGAGCAACAATAGTCATTGCGAAAGAATAAACAGATCGCCCACGAATAGCTGGAGTTCACAAGTGTGGCAACACGTGGGGTGGGACGTCCGATTTCGATCTCAGGTATTTCTCTTGCTTCCGCATCGAGTGGCAAGTGCGCCTACGTAGGCTATTGAATGCCTTAACAGGTCCTTCGAGGTGATAACCGCAATCCTGACAACACCCCAACACAAACCGAATATGGTGGGATCTTTAGAATTTTGGGGGCAAATTAGGCCCAAGTATTAATACAAGGCTCAAGCAGAGGGATTAATGACTAAAACGTTGATCTACTTTTGATCGGACAACAAATCAGCCACTCATGAGACATGGCCATCCCCAGAAATCATATGGCCGATTCCTGGAAGCTTCCCGTTAGAATCAGTAGATAAGGATGGGGCAAGTTCAAGCTGAAATTCCAAAGCGTAAACCCACACGGGTGGGGGGTGGCCACCAATAAAGTGGCATGCCAATGGGTCATGCTTGACATTGATTCACATTGTCCCGTGCACCCATTTGATGATATTGGAGTGGTTTGTGGGATGATTTTCTTAAAGTGACAACGCTCATCCAGTCATCCCTGCGGATCTGAGTCTTGTATAAGGGAGTACACCTTGTTGCAGTTTCCCGCATGCCTCACATATTCGAGTGAGATAAGGAAGTTGCTTTCAGCTCCTTCATTCAAAAGGGACGTAAAAAAGGAGATCTTCATTTTCCTGGTTCTACACGATAGCTCTCATATAACTGCAGAGATAGGGAATATCCAGGGAGACAGAGGAAGAAGAGGGAGAGCAAATCAGGTGTTGTCTCGTTGTCCGTACACAGCGACCACGAAGGGATTACCACCCGCGACCAGTGAACACGAATTGGAGCTTGGGGAGAAGAACAGACCCCACACGCACTTTTCGGGCTCCGCCCGAGTCCTTTAGCTGACCTTATCAGGCCTTAATGATCTAATATGCGTAGGTTTATTCCGTCCTTCAAACACCTTTTGGTGCCCCGTGGTATTCCAAGAAACACATTGGTGTCTTTCTCCCCCCGCTTCTGTGTACTATATCGAACTCTTAAATAGGTGCCGTTCGCGCACACAACGTAGCCATTCCACTACTCTAAATCTACATCGTTACTTTTTAGCTAGTTTTAAGTAACGTTTCTATTTCCCACTAGCTAATACTGGACTTGAGAATCGGGATATCTCCAAGGCGCATGAGCACCCAAGTGGAACAGCCCAGCGTCCAGTCCATCCCTTTTTCATTAAAGCATTTAAGCCATTCAACACAAATGACAGCCGCACGAACAATTAAGAAATCAACACTTCGATAAGTCAGTCCCTTCAACACAGAAGGTCCCAAGATCATTGCAACGACGTCTCATGCATAGGGTCAACAACACACTTTCTAGTTCATTGGCTGGGCTGGTGGAGGAAGAGAAGGTGGAAGCAAGCATTTGTCACATCAGGAGGCTTAGACAGCTCTCACTACATCTTTTTCTTTATTCAAACGCATGCTGATGGCACTCTTCTGCCACTCCCATGGTATCCCCTTCCTCAGTAATTTGTTAACAATACAACTTGTATAGAGTACCCGATAACCTTTCGATGTAGTTGGTTAGACCCAGAAGATCCAAGTTCTCATAAACGGTATTAAGGTACTTACTACCCACTCCTTGTGGTTCTATTTGCTACCACTCGGATCTGTCTGGCTCTCCTCAAGATATGCCCAAGAATTTAATACGCTTTGCGCGAACACACTCTTTTCCACCTTTTACTATATGATTTTCTTTGAAGTTTTCTGAAAACCTTCCGAAGATGTCTTTATGCTTCTAAGTAGAGCGCTGAACCTTAATTTCATTCAGGTAACACCACAAACTGATCAGGTAATTCCAAAACCCTGATTCTAGATAACAAAAGGTAGCGGTGCATTTGTTAACGCCCCAAGCAGACAAATGAAGTCAAAAATGCTCCCATAACCGTGGTGAACACAAGTGGTTCCTTTCTTCCGTTCATCTCCCTCTACAACTTCGACTTGTGATACTTTCGATTAGTGAATAATAATCTAGTGTACGTGAACTGTTTCAAATAGCACAATCACCGGAATAGGAATACTTGTTTGTAACCGTCCTTATGAAGAGCCCGATAATCTACACCCCCAGCGCACACACCATCTTGGGTTTCTTCACTGAAACGAACACGTGCCCCAAACAGGTGCTTTTGAGGACGGATGAACCCTACTGCGATTACCTCATTCTTAGTCTTCTAAGTTCGCTCACCCGGCGGCCATTCCGATAAGGGAGCACCGTCTTGCATGCGTTTACTTCCGCCAAAAGCTTCATTTTCGTGGTCAATCTTGCGATCGAGGTGGAAAACCTAGGTAGCTTCCTTGATCACTCCTTCCTTGAACTCTTCTAAAACTCTTCGTTAGTCTCAACTGCATATTTTTCCTATCGTTGCATCTTCTGCCGACTATCGGTAGAACGACCGAAAGAATATTTCTCCACATCTCCTCCACCCCCACCCACTTCCTCTTCCCAGTCTCAGGCTCTCTATGCCCCCTTTTTACTCCTTCGTTTGAATGATGGCTGAAAACAACTTTCTCTCTCCATCGAAATTGTTTGTGTGCTTGCGGGACACTGCACAAGGTGTAATCCATTATCACAAACAACCGCAGCTGATGATCACAGTGAGGCGTGTCAACCGCTTTACTAAAAAAAAATTCATCCCCCTCCACATCATACCATTCAATGTCGTATCATAGGGTGCCCACGTGTACATCATCTATTGTTCCAGACCAGACCATGAGACCCCCATTTTTGGCATCCCACTTTAGGGTGCCACCCCACCGTGGTAACGCTGAGAATTCACTGCTTTTAACACTTGCCCACATCCTTTCACTGTTGCACTTCTAACCCTTCTAGCTTCGAATCGGCAATAGAAGTCCTGTGAGCCCCCCTGTAATCAATCATGGCCTTATATTTTCTTTCTCTACAATGGTAGATCAACGTATATTCATCCCTTTCTCTGAACTTTTTATTACTACTTGCGCTCAATTTGCCCCCCAAATCTGCAATCTCCCACCAATTCGGTTGTTCTTCGGGGTTGGTTTGTCAGGTTTCTGTTTCCCCTCGAAGGACTTTAGCATTCAAAGCCTTTACGTTCATGGCACTCTGCCACTCATTCGACCCTACTGCAACGAATAACTGGAATTTCGTGCACTCGAGCGCTCTCCACCTCCGTTCTTCCGCCCCGTTCCATCCCCTATTCTGGGCGCTCTTTATCGTTCAAGAACTATTTGTCTCCCCCTGATCCCCTCCCCCATTTTTGGGCGCTCTACACTTTACACCTGCCGTAGAATATTATTGGTGAACGTAAGGAATTCGTTCCTTTCCATTGTGTCTGAAATCATCAAACCGTTCAGCCTCGGAGGGCAGAAGAGAGATCACCCAGTAACCTTGCCGGCGTAGTTCTCTTCCTTTGCCTGTCTACCTCTTCAACCTCGCAAACAATGCAATCTATCCTATTCGGTCAGTCGATACGTCCAACATCACGGTTCTGGGTGTAATTCCCGTACACTAACGTCCCTTAGAATTGAGCCCGGTCTTTTGCAAGGCCATTACTATTGCCTGTATGCTATTGTACTTCCTTACTCCCACATTCTATTTGGATAGAATCTGGATCTTCACGCCCGTATTTCAAACAATCCCTCCTACTGTAATGACCACAATCTATCTGTGCTAGAATATCTTTCCATTTGGTTCTCCACCTCCCCACCAATTTGCATCCCCCACCCAGGATACCGGTGCCATATTTACTCTTTCTCACTTCTAACATCCACTCGTACACGTAATGTGCTATTCAATATCACCAAGAATTGCTCCACTTCCTTTGCACCTCGCTACACCTCAAAACTTTAGGTTCCGGTAATACCTTCATCCGGAAATCTTTACTGATCTGCAACTGGCATTACTCGGCTATTGCCACTGCATTCACTTTCCAGTGATTACTCATATGTATATCCTTAGCCCCTCTGGGCCCACCGCCTTTGACATTGCCCTCTACCTTCAAATCTTCTCTTCCTTTCACAGCATTATGGACGCCTTGACATCCCTTTGCCATGGAAAAAATTTATCCGTTAGCTCCCGTAGAGGCCCTCAAGCTACTAGGCTCTCCCCGTTGGACGAAAATATGACAATATGCCCTCATTGTTGCTAGCCTGCTTTCAAAGAGCTCCAACTGTTTCGATCCTCTTACTGAATGCCTCAAGCTATCTTGCCGTTCCTCTAGGGATTTCACACTTGAGTGATTTTTCAAGTTTCTTCAGTCTCTCTACAAGAATTTGATACACTCCATATAAATTTTCGTCTTTGGGGTTTTATCCTTTCTTCACGCGGCCTCAATCTCTGTTGGCACGCCTTTCTCCTTTATAATGTTGCCCAACCAACACCTTGGTGTGCACCGCCGTTGTCTGCCCAGGTTACACAGTTTGGTCTCAAGTGCCCTCAACGCGCTCACTTCTCCTGACTTGTTTTCAATATACCTCAACTCATGTTTGCCTCCACACACTGTGCTCGTAATACCGAAACAACTGTCATCGGCACCCCTCAAATGGGACCGCACGTAAGGGCCACGCCTGATGGCCACTTGTTGCACCCCAGGACACTAAGACAGCTCTCCCATCACAAAAGTCTCAAAATCTCACACTACGTTCAACGCATCTGCAAGCACGCAGCACACGGTGAGTCCTCATACTCCAAGGAAAACAAGGAACATAGATTCACAACAAAGGACCTCTTATACCCACCGAAAAGAAGAATAACATCAAAGACATCATAAGAAAAACAACACAAATGAAGAGCTAGTTGCGCGTACGACTCACGTCCAAGACACCTAAACACGAATCCCACACCCCTCAAAAAGGCATCCTACACCACCCAAACCCAAACAGATAACGAAGCAGGTATTAGATTCATAAAAGGAGAAGAAAAAGAAGCAGGATTGCTCGACACCTGTCCCAATTACAAATTACATGGTCCCTCCCCTGACATTGGAGGGTCTGAGCGAATCTCAAAATAACTAGTTCATCTTGGGTGCATTATTAAAGTAGCCACCAATTTAGAGCGAACTCCAAAACAGTTTTAGTTAATTAGATGGAAGAGTCCTGTCGGCCTTCTTATTTTGGTGATGTCTTGATTGGCTGACACATGCTCATTTATTGCTATTAATGAAATTGTTGGGGGGTAATTACACTTCTACCCTTTCCAAACTAATGCAGCAAACGGTGAGGGTAGCTGAGCCCTCCAGCTGTATCATAGGCAAAGCATACTTATTACATGATTTACCAGGATGGAATTCTAACCGAACTTAAACTCACTTGAATTTTACTTGTTATTAGTAGGGGTCATTTGGTATCGTTTTTAGCCAATACCAAACCACACGCAAATTGTTTCCTAGATTTTGAACCGTACCAACCCGCAACCGACGGTTTTTATCCTCAGTTTAACAGTTTATTCTCGTTTCGGTTTGGTCTTCCGGTTCGGATAATTACCATTATGAACCATCCAAAAGTTTTTCCAGAAGTTTTCAAGGATCCAACCAAAAAGTCCCCCTGGTGCACCTACTAAAACATGCACGCTGGTAAATTTCGGGAAGACCAACCACATTCTGGAGTCGAATTTGGTCCAGTGCGCATAAATACTACCGAGCCAGCACCGGTTAGTGATCAGGAAAATGAGAACCTATATTTATAGATGAGGGAGAGGAGACTTCAAATCTCTCTAACCATGACCGTATCGTATCACAATGGAAGGGGAGGCTTGCAAAGCTTGATCATGAGCAGCTGTCAGCATGTCTCTTGTTGTCCCCCATTGAAATTTGGGAGAGCGGGTGACCCCTCCCTAGCTAGAATAAGCTATAACGAAAGACTTCGCTCCAACCCTACGCGCTTCAATAGTCGGTCCGTTACCCTATAGAAGGAATGGTACTACCACACCACTACACTTCGAAATACGTAACAAAAAGCCACTCATAAAAAGCGATGTGCATAGTATGACGTGAGGCTAATCCGCAACCTACACACGCCTGATACAGGCTCAAATATCGGGAAATGTAGTGAGAACGGTACGCGTATAAGATTGAGGTGTAGGTTAAGAGTACAGGAAAGACAAGAGGAACTAGTATGGTGGAGAGAGAGGGCAAGCCCTATTAGGCGTCGCGGCGCAAGCGCCTGGGGGGGGAGACGTGCGGGACAAAACACATAAGGACAAAAAGAAAGTTGAGGGGCAAGACGGAAACAAAAAAACTGAACGCCTAGCAAAATAAGACTGAACCACAACGTATGTCCGCAGCCCATGTGGGGTGCATGGGATGGTGCGGAGGAATGTGGGGACCGCCGACATTAAAGGCAAAACTCGAAGCTAAGCTCAATACCAATTTGGGAGTACACAAGGAATTAAGAACGCCATATGGAGAATGGATAGAAAGGCAGGGAGGTGAACTGGTTGTTGTTGGGACTAAAATATAGCCAAATCCAGACATTTTGCTACAGTCATCATATTCTAATATTTAAATATAAAAACACGAAGAGAACCTTATCATTTGTTAACCTTTCAAAACAAAGCCCTTTGAGAAGGTTTTCTAACCAATGACTAAACTTGGCCCAGCGCTTAATCAGTGTACATCTTTTATATCATGGAACCCACCAGCAGGCCTATTACACTATTGGCATGGATGCATGGTTGGAGGACTATTCAGAGGTGAGCCTTCTATAAACACTTAATGAGCTGTCTAGAAGCACTCGCAACACCTTTCTCACACCACCTTCCGTGTGCAATGTGGTTCTAATCCGTGACGCGACAGCAAGTGGTTTAACAGAAATTCAGTTAGGTGCAGGGGACTTTCGGGTGAAACGGCATCAGAGGCTCACCAAGGAGAAGCGACGGTTTGAACACATCCCTTTCGCCATCTTTTTGGTTCTCACATTGGAAGAAAGAAATAGAGAGCGATTCAACATACAACTACTACTCTCCAACCGCTTCAGCTTCTCTAGCGTGCTTTAGTGAGAATGTGATAATGAATCATATTGTATTGTCACTTCCTTATGGTTGCGACACTCCCTATGGGTTGTTGAATGTTTCGCTACCACAGCGTTGGGCAGCCCAATTGATAACCCTACCTTGCGAACATTATTCTTCTCTTTAACGAGAATGTTTTGAGCTTTCATGAACGGCTTGAGTTACATTTTGCAGCATATCCCTCCAAGTGCCTTCCAAACCCCCCATTTTCTATCAGAACTAAAGTATTACACGTGATACACTGCTACCTAATTGCAATGTCAGCATAGGTCAATTGCAACTCAATTGTACTGAGGTAAAGATGTGATTTTTTGGGCTGCTGATACATTGTCGTTGCTCCACACTGAGTAGCTTATTCCACTGTTCCGCGTTAGCGATGATGTGGTTGGAAATGTATGAAAACAAATATATAACATTCTCATTGATGAAAACATGAAAATCAAGCGGCTAACTTGCATTCATTATGTTTGATTACATTTCGTTAGCAAGGTAACAAATGTTGTAGTTAGCCTTTTGGTAAAGCACGGTATATAGTCATGTATGCCTTGTTTATTGTTTCTACACCATGTTTTTGTATGCTTGCTTAACATTGTCTTATTTGTACTACTGAGAAAGGGGATTCTCCAATAAATGAGGTATTGTTTTTCAATTCCCAAAATGTTCCCTTGAGTACATACAAAATTACACTAAAATATTTTTGTACTTCTTTCCATTTTAAATTCAGCTACCCACATCAAATTATCTTCAAGAACTATCACTATATACTATCGAAAAAAATTTCTGCCCTTCTTGAACTCAATTATTCATGTCAAAAGCAACAACCATCCAAAAGCAGCACAAGCTTCCCATAACTACACAATATTACACTAAAAAATAACCCTGAATTCGGTCCTATTTTAATTTTTGAACTCAACTACCCACATCAGATGCAACTACCAGCCAAAAATTGCGGAGCACGTGCATTGGACTTGGCCTCGGCTATGCTGGTGCTTTGTGGCTAGATCCCTATAAAGATGTTATTCATGATTTGTTACCTCTCCATGTGCAGTTGAACTGCATGTGTGAAGTATTGAGGCTTGATATACTTTGTTGGATCATCACTTGGCCCCCATTTAGGAGCACTTAAAAAAGAAAGTGCTTATAGCACTTATCACTTAAAATAAGCACTCTTACAAAAAAGTGGTGCTTGACTTGCATTACAACAAACACTTATTTTGCATAAGGGCTTTTTTAAAATAACATTTTTGAGAACTATTTAGGTGAGCTTTGATAAGCAATCTAAAATAGCTTTTTAGTCACTTATAAGTGGCACTATTCATAGGCAGGGTCAATTTTGTAAATAGAAGAAAATTTAGTGGCTATTTTATAATTTAAAAAATACATTGGAAGATAATCTTATATTATTTTATTATGTATTATAATATGTATTAATTATTAATGAAACATAATTCAATTTTGGAATGAAGAAGAAAAATCATCTCTTAATTTAAACTAATATTAAAAATTAAAAATACTGATTTAATTAATAGTATTATTTTAAAATAAATTAATATGATAATCATGTTATAAATATAAATTAAGAACAAGATTATTGTTAATCAAAAAATAATATTATATTATTTTTACTCAATAAAAATATTTAATTAAAAATAACAGTTAAAATAATCATTAATTAAATATTTAATTAAAAATTAATCAAATATTATTTATTATGCATGATAGCTTATTAATTATTAATAAAATATAATTAAATTCTGGAATGAATAAAAAGAACAATCTATTAGATTAAGTTAACATTAAATAAACTAAAATTTTAATTTATTTATTAATATTATTTCTAACATAAATTAATGTGATAATCTTATTTTATAAATATATATTAATAACAAGGTTATAGTTAACTAATAAATAATATTATATTATTTTAGTTAATAGAAAATATTTAAATTGTAATTATAAAATTTATATAATATAATAATATATTTAAATTTTAATTATAAAAATAATATAATTTTAATTTTAATTTTTAATTATATAAATATAAATATTTTTAATAAAAATATATTAAAAATGCATATTAGCTAGTATAATTCAATTCTGGATTGAAAAAGAACTACTTATTAATTTAAGTTAACATTAAATAAATTAATATTTTTAATTTAATTAATAATTTTATTTTTTTCATAATTTTATATGATAGTAATATATTATAAATATACATTAATAATAAAGTTATTATTAATTAAAAATAATAATCTTATATAATTTTTTATAGTAAATATTTAAATTTTAATTAGAAAAATTAAAATAATGATTAATTAAATTGTTAAGTTAAAATATTAATATTTTTAGTTTAAAATATGTTTAAAAATAATCATTTAGTACCCTATAATAAAAGCAAGTATCCAAATATCACTTATTTTAAACACAAACACCACTTATAGCTTTCAGCATTTATCCAATTCAGCACTTTTTTTTTGAAGAGCACTTCTCTACATAAGCGGTTCCAGACAATCCCTAAAAGCTTAAGCTTTTTGGTGATCCTGTGGTGGAGAAGGTGTCTAAGAGGTTGGATGGTTTGAAGGGTGCTGTATTTTGTATTTACCCTTATGCTTTTAGGTGATCCTGTGGCGGAGAAGGTGTCTAAGAGGTTGGATGGTTGGAAGGGTGCTATATTTTCTCTAGGTGGGTGTATTACCCTTATTCAGGCTTGTTTTGCTTGTATTGATGTATTCCTCTATATTTTTTGTCAATCTTTAGAATACCTATGAGGGTAGCCAGTAATATTGAGAGGATCATGAGAGACTTTCTTGGTCAGGGGTGGGGGAGAACAAATATCATTTGGTTAGTTGGGAGGTTCTTTGTAGGTCTAAAAAGGGCTGCCCGGGGGGGGGGGGGGGGGAGTGTTGGCTCTTGATAAGATGTTTAATAAGAAAATTGATTAAATTTGTAAATGGTGGTGGTGTTTTCCCAGGAGCCTTGCCTTCAGTGCAAAGTTATTAAAAGTACGTTTGGCTTGTAGGATAATGGGTGGGATGCTAATTTGGGGTTGGGATGTTTTCCTTGGAAGGGTATTCCACAGTTATATCCCTCTTTTTCATTCCTTTTACGAATTTTATTGTGGGAAGGTATTGTATTCAGTTTTGGGAAGACATTTTAGTTTTTTTTGGGAGGGGGGTTCTTCGCTTTGCTCATCTTTTTGCCGTTTGTATAGATTGTCCTCTTGGCACAAAGAATCTATTTCTTCATTCATTATTTCTAATGGGGCTGGTTTCTATTAGGATATCCATTTTTGTAGGGCTCTTAATGATAGGGAGGTGTTGGAGCGTTTGCCTCCTTATTAAGTTTGTCAAACGGCAGGCTTCTTCCAAAAGGACTACATTCCTGGATTCTTTATTCATCTGGGGGGTATTCTTGTAAATCTTTTCTTGAGCATTTAACCAATAAAATCTTTCTTCCCCACTCCATGAATCTATTTGGAAGGCTAAAGTTCCCTCTAAGATTAACTTTTTCGTTTGATTGATTGTTCAGTTAACACTAACAATTTGTTGCAGAGTAGGAGGCCTTTCGAGGCTTTATCTCCAAATGTTTGTTCTCTTTGTTCTGAAAATTTGGAATATGCTTCTCACATATTCCTTCATTGCTCCTTTTCTTGGAGAGTGGAATAATACCTTTTGGCTTATTTGGAGAGAGTGGATGCATTTGAAGTCAGTGGAGGATTTTGTTGATTTTCTCTTTTTCAGGTTTTGGAAGTGGTATAGATGCTTTGTATTGTGGAGGTATGCGGTTTTTGCAGTTTAGTGGGGAATTTGGTTGGAGCAGAATGCTCATATTTCCACGGGAAGAGGATGTCTTCGATTATGCTTTGGGATAGGATTCAGTATCTGGATTCCTTGAGGGCTTTGGTTGCTGGATGTTTTAAAGGTTTTTTTTTTTCCCCTTGATTTACAGTGTGATTGGTTGGTGTCACGGTTCGCCTCTTTTCACACCGTTGTGAAGGGCCGTGCGGCGCTAGCTAAAGCACTCTTGCTTAACTAGCCAGCCTATCTTTTACCAACATTCATCCACGAAGCACTCTCATTAACATTCATTCAGATAGCAGCGGAAACAATAATCAATTCATGAAAGTCGTGGCAAGCAAGCAGTAAACATTGAAGCAAACGTAATTCATTAACAAATCCTCCGTTGACATGGTGTACTTAGTGAAGGAGGCAAGTAGGCTAAGCACGTTGACAATTGCTAGTGAGTTTTATAATGATTGATGAACACTCACCCTCCCCTAAAGAGGTTTTTATGTAATTATCATCCTGGCACTAGGAAACATCAAAGTGACCGAGGAGTCATACTGCCTTATTTGGCTTACAAAGACTCTACTAGTAGAAAATAACCCTACACTAGTATTTACATGATGGAAACCCATCCCAAGCACACGAGATAAGCGGTCACAGGCAAGCATAATGCCCTGAACAGCTCGTGACATGTTCCTTCATTGCTCCTTTTCTTGGAGAGTGGAATAATCTTTTTGGCTTATTTGGAGAGAGTGGTTGTGTCTGAAGTCAGAGGAGGATTTGTTGATCATCTCTTTTTCAGGTTTTGGAAGGGGTAAAGTTGCTTTGGTGTTGTGGAGGTGTGTGGTTTTTGTAGTTTCGTGGGGAATTTGGTTGGAGCAGAATGCTCGTATTTTCACAGGGGGAGGATGCCTTTGATTATGCTTTGGGATAGGATTCAGTATCTGGCTTCCTTGTGGACTTTCGCTGCTGGATGTTTGAAGGGGTTTTCTTTTTCTGATTTACAGTGTGATAGGTTGGGTGTGCTGTTTTGACTAATTTTTTTTTTTGGGTATATTTTGAGAAGGATTTCTTATGCTCCTTGTACTACTTCTTAATAAATTATCTTCTTATTCAATAAAAAAAAAAAAAAGCTTGTGAAAATTTTAGGTAGAAAATTTTAGGTAAAGTGGTGATCCATCAGTAACAAACCATAAATTTTATAGGGATCTTTTGTGAAAATAAATGCCAAAGAAAGCAATATCTGAAACATATTGAGCACCCATCCCATTTCTGCATATATTGATTAAGGAAAGGTGAGCTTGTCTCATGAAAATCTGTTTGAGATCATCATTGAGCTTTTGGATGTCAACATTATGTGGCCAAACTTATAGTAAATAGTCTGGCCTGCCTTTGGCCAACATGTGAGATTTCGAGCTACACATTTATCAATCAAGCAACTGCATATATTAAAATTGTGTGAGCAATGTTGGCATTTTTTTTTAGTTAAATTTCTAAGCCAGATTTATTTTTAAAATCAGAATGAGACTACCTATGAGTCATCCTTGACTATTGCTTCTTCTTTTTTCTCTCCCTTCATATAATTAAGTAATGAAAATTATTTGGCGGTTTTGAGTTATTGTCTTTGGGTTCTGTTTTGTTTTTTGGGTGATTGAGCAGATTAGTGATTTTGTCGAATCAAGAAGCTTTACCCAAGGGAAAGTGTAAATTTTAAAAATAAATAAATGAATAAATAAACAAATCTTATATATAAATATATAAATAAATGAGTAATGAACATGACTAAATGATAGGAGGACTAAACCCTTATATGAAATTCTCATCTGCCACCGCTTCCCCACGCTTCTCATTTAGCATGTAACGTTCTGGAATAGAGCCCATGGGTGCATTCCCCTGTCACTCAATTGAGCTGTGTGGATAATTATTGTTGCTCAGCTGGGTTGTGGATGATGGATTTTGGATCTCAATACAAAATTTCCTCTATGCCTTGATACAAACAATCCTCTGGTGGTCTTGGATCCATGCGCGCGCGCATATGTTATATTGCCAACAGTTCCAGTTGTTCAGCTGTCGTACATGCTTGGTGTAGGGCCTATAGAACAGAGATGGTGGACAGTTATTCAAGTTGCAATATCATATCTCTTCTATCTTCATCTATTTGTTAAACTTCAATGCGATTATACTGCAGGAAAACAGTTGATGACTCATGTTGCTGAGTTGGTACCCAGACACCCAGGGAGGACCAAGAAACAGGAGCCTGCATCCACCTCAAATGCTGCTGGAGCTTCCAAATCTGGGAAAGGTGGAAAAAAGAAGAGGTAGATTCATCACTGCAAATTAATACCTCAAAACTTGCAGCTGTTTTTGCTTGGTAGCCTGTGGTTTTCGGGGAGCACAGACTTTTTTTCGTGTTCTTCAGAGTGTTCCCATGTCTAGCAGTTGAGGTAGTGGGAACGTAAACCAAGGATTGATCTATCAAGGCATAAGCTTATGATATTAAATAATTTATTTTCTCACCTTCTAGGGAAGAATGATGAACTATGCTATTACAACCTGCGGGTTGGTGTTGGGACTTTGTTTGGATCTTCTTTCTTCTATTACCCTATTCTTTTTTGTCTTTTTTTTTTACCCCTCCCCCTATTCATTCTCTGCGCCTGTCTAAGGTAAAAGGCAAATATGAAGTTTCAAATTCCACCAGTTGGAATATCATTAGTTGTGTTTGGAAACAAGGATTTCAAATTTTAGATTTGGATAAAATTTAATATAATTTTGTATTGTACTTCACACATTAAAATTCAAGAACTCTCTCAAACATGGGATGCGGAAATGCAAATGCAACGTGTTGATGCCAAAATATTCTCCAGTGGTCCAATTTAATCAAACACCGACCATGTAACATGCTCAGGCATGCGAGGAATTGAATCAAACATTAGGGAACTTCTTGAATTTGCTTAATCTATACTTATTAGTTTTGCATTCACAGTTGCAGGGAGTGGAGGATGAAGTGGGGGAAGAGTTTCACCTCTTATTGGATCAGTAGGGTGGTCCTTCCTTTTGTACAAAATCCAACCCATGACAATTTATTGGATCAATAAGCTTCCATTTGAATAATATTTTATTACACATGCAACAAATCTAAATAGTAGTTAGTGAAAATGCTCATGCAAAAGCTTCAATTGGGTTATCCTAAGCCATCCAATTCATTAAAATGCAAATACTAACATAATTTATCTTCCACTTCATATAATTACAAAATTGGAAGTGACAAATGAGAAGACTAAAAATAGAAGATTAATTTGCAAAATTAGAGTTGTTGAAGTTACGATCGCATTAAAAAAGATGAAAAATAGGAAATTTGTAGATTAGATAAAATTTTAATTGAAGTTTGGAAATGTTTAAGGGGTTAAGGAATTATTTGGTTGACTAATCTATTCAACATTATTTTAAAAACCAAGACAATGCCAAAAGAATGGAGGAAAAATATGTTAGTTCTTTTATACAATAATAAAGGCTATATTTAAAGTTGTAATAACTATCATGAAATTAAGATTTTGAGTTATATGATTAAATTATGGGAAAGGGTAATTGAGTATAGATTAAGATTAGAAATGAAGATTTAGAAAATTAATTGGTTTTATGCCTTAGAGATCAACAACATAAGTTATTTATTTTTTAAGAAGTTTAATGTAAAAGTTTGGGAAAAAGTAGAGACTTAAGGAAGTTTTTTAGTGGATCTAAGAAAAGAAGGGAGCTTGTAGTAAATATTTGAAAGTCATTAAGGATATATATGATAGAGTAGTGACTAGCGTTAGAACTCTTGGAGGAGAATTTAGAAATTTTCTAATTACAATATGTGTACATCAAGGTTCTATTTTGAGTTCTTATCTTTTTACTTTAGTAATTAATGAATTAGTTAGGAATATCTAAAATGGGATCCCTTGTGCATGTTATTAGCAGATGATATTGTATTGATTGACGATAGTAGGAGTAAAGTGGAATTTAAACTAGAATTTTAGAGTGGCACATTAAAGTTTAAAGGATTTAGGATAAGTAGGAATAAGTATATGAAATGTAATTTTAGTAATATAAGATGTAGTAACAAAAAAAAAAGATTAAACTTAATAATCTAAAGATTAATAGCACTGATAGATTTAAATATCTTGGATCTATTATGTAAGTGGAAGGGGCAACTGAAAAAGATATAATACATATAATTAAAACAGGTTAGGCAAAATAAAGGAGTGGGTCAGGTGTGTTGTGTGATTGTAAAATACCTTTAAAATTAAAAGAAAAGTTTTATAAGACGACTATAAGGTCAGTTATGATTTATGATTCAAAATGTTGGGTAACTAAAGAAACAACAATTGTGTGTGTGTGTGCGCGCGCGCGCGCGTGTGTGTAAATGTTAAAGTGGATGAGTGGTTTAACATTAAAAGATAAATGAAGAAATGAACATATACATAATAGTTTAGATATAACACCAGTTGAAAACAAGATAAGGGAGAGACAATTTAGATGGTTTGGGCATTTGAAATGCAAACCTAGTGGAGCACCTATGAAGAGGAATGAGTTAGTTATTGTGTTTTGGTATGAAAAGTGGTAGAGTTAAGACTTAAAATAATTTGAAATGCGATATGAAGAAGGATTTAATAGCACTTAATCTAATAGAGGAGAATGCTCTTGATTGGGGACGGAAAAGGATTCATGTAACCGATTCTACCTACTAAGACTTTAGGCTTGTTGTGATTGTTGTGTATTATAACAAAATTGCCACATTATTTTCTAGATTTTTAGCATTTGCATAGAAAACTTAGAAAATATTTTATCATTCTTTAAGTTCTTCATATAAATATCAAGATATGAACTAATAGTTTATTTATTTATTTAATATTTCATTTCAATCGAGTATTCTATTTGGGAAAAGAAAATAAAAGGAAAATAAAAAATATTCATTTTTCATTATATTTTTTCTCATATAATATTTAAAATATAAATTTGTCTTGATATTAATAAGAATTAAGAAAAAACAAATATTGATGAGTGTAAAATCAAATTTTCATTCTTTTAATTTGTTATATATATCATTTTTTTTCTTCATAATCAACCATAAAAAAGTTAGTTCTTTTATACTTTTAACCTTTTTTCTCTCCAAACAAGGTTTAAAAGATTGAAAATGAAAAACAAGTTTCTCAATTTGTTTTTTTTTTTTGGATAATCTTAATTAAACATAGTTAAGAATTCAAATTGTTAGAGAGAGAAAAAGAAAGCATAATAGAGATATTTTGAAAATTGAGATAATTAGGCCTAAGCGAAAGAATAACTAGAAAATTATAGTGAAAAATTCGCTTTCATTCAACAATTTTGAGTTTGGTGGGCGAAAAACGAGTTAAACAAAGTTGGGACAAACTTTCCTACATACAAGCATGATTATCAATTTTTTTACTATATAGTCTTGAATTTAGCTTAAAAAGGAGTTTGAATATACTTGTTCAGACTTTCTGATTAAAGTAACTATGGAGTTTGAGCTAAACTCATCCAAACATTACTATACACAACCTCATTGATTAAAATTTTTAATAAAACTATAAAATCGAATCGGGTTTAAATCAAGCTTGTACACTCAAGTTTGTTAGTTTAAAAGTAAGCTTGTTCAATGAATTTATAAAACAAAAATTCGTAAATTTAACTGTGGAGCAAAGTTATGATGCTACCATCTTGGCATCCTTCTTTCATATCAATGATGGAAACTTTTGAGGGTGAATGAGTTCGAGTGTCTTACCTAAGTCTTGGTGCTTCAACTAGACAGTTAAAAAAATTGATAATTTAGGGATTGAGGAATGTGAAAAATGAAAACCAAAAAATTATAAATGGATACTTTTTGTCGCAACTCTTATTAGGTCTTTTAATATTCACTCCATTAACGAGCATCTAAAAGGGCCTAATTTGACTATATAAATTAATTATTCATGAGCTTAATCAAATTCAAGGAACCACTTATTTATGTTAAAAAAACGAATTAAGTCCTAACAAGCAAAACTATCAATTTGCCCATCAATGGCTTGGTCCAACTTTTTTTTTTATTTGATTGGTAAATGATAAATTTTATTGATCAAAATGGATATATATATATCTATATATATCTATATATATATATAAATATAAAGAATCTATATATATATATATATATATATAGAAGCTTTGGGTGTACCCGAGAGGATGATAGACGGTGGCGGCGCTAAGTCCTCATGGCTGTGCTCTAGGCTTGGTCCATTTTTAACTCCAATGGTAGCTATGTGCTTGGATTATGCCCTTCAAAAAATGGCAAAAATTGTAGTTGAAATGGGAGATGTGTTACCCCTTTGTGTAGCTTAAGTCATATATATATGTAGTTTTCAAAAATTAAGCAAAATTGTAATTGTATTAATCTTTATTAAGTAGAAAATATTAATAGATCAAATGCCACATTAGTGGGGGCATGTGGCCATCATTGAAAATTTTAAAATAAAGAACTTTTTCGGGAGTAAATTAAGGAGATGCCCCAACTAAAAATACTCATTTGCCCCCATTTTCAAAGATTAAAAACACGAGATCTGAATTTTTTGGTAAATGATTTTGATTGAAATAATTATTACTAATGTTAAATGTGAATTTATATATTTTTAAAATTATTCGCATAGAAAAATATGAAAAAAAAATTATCACTCCCTAGCACATCAAATAATTTTTGTTTATGTTTTTATTTATATATTTTTTACCCCCCATTGAGAAAAATTTTTGAGCTCCCCCACTGGTCATATTCATAGTAAATCTAAATAATATATACTTAATATCACAATTTTTTAAAAATTATTAAATAATAAAAATAAATATAACAAATAGTTATAATTTAAATACATTTTTCTAGAAATGAGAATTTATACTGTAATGGAAAAAAATACATACAGCTTGAGATGGCCGGTGAAGAGCATTTTGGTAATTCAGCATTTGAAGATAGGCCCATCGCCTTCTTCCTTCTCTGAGCCATCCCACCCCTGAAAGATAAACATACCCACCACCCAACCCCAAATCCAAAGCTCGATTCCCAGAACCCTCGTTTAAAATCTCTAACTTCCCAGAGTATCCATGATCTCAAACTCCATTCCCGCCTCAAGGCCTCCGGCAATTCATACATCCTCTTCTTCTTCTTCTTCTTCTTCTTCTGGCAAAAGCAAAACTGCCATGTTGCTCTTCTCTCTGTCTTCTTCGGTCCCCAGAGCTTCTTTCTCTCCCTCCGAAGTCAAAATGTTCTCTTCCGCAATGGGTCGCGTAAAGAAGTCCAAACTTTGCGTTGATTTTATCAAAGCTCGTTCTAATGTAAGTCTTCTGCTTCATTTGCTACTCATATGGTTCAATTCGACAGTGCAATAGAACTCCGTTTGTGTGTGTGTGTGTGTTTTTTTTTTTTTGAGAATTTCACTGGTCAGACGGAAAATAGTGCAGAGTAGAAGCTTATACAGATTGATAGGCTCGAATTCTAATTGTTTAAGCTTTAGAGAAAGAGAAGAAGAAAAAGGAAAATAAAAATTTATTTTCTATTCAAGAACATAAAGCATATTTATGTTTATGTTTGAGACGGATACACTTGATGGGCTTAGACAGAATTGTGAATCTATGTTTTTTCCATCTGAAAGTCAGAGAGTTTTGATTCCGATTTCTAACTTTTTTTATTCCAATTTGAAAATTTGTAAATTTGCACCAGAAACAAGAAAATAGCGGGAAGAATTCACATGGATGGTTCTTCTCTATGATTTTATTGCTAATGTATTTCTTTTTTGGCTTAAAAACAAATGTATAGCAACGATGTTTTTTAACTTATTATTATTTTTTTAATATATTGGTGAGATTTGAATCCCGAATCTCCCTCATCTCACTCCAAATTCCAATCCCAAAATTTCCCCAGCCGAGAACACAACTCTGGGCTGAGTGGGAGCCATCCCATCCAGTGTCATTGACACTAACTGCACAATTGGTAGGAATGGAATGGAAACGGACAGTCTAGAATCAAATTTATTATTTGGTTTCGTCATGCTCTGTATTCAAATTTTCATTCCATTCATTTTCTACCCCACTCCATTCCACAAACTACACGTGCCGTAATAAGGAATAGTGAAACTCTGACCTGCTCAAAGCGAGTTTTCTCAGCACTTGCCTGTATTCTTATATCAACAAATAATTTGGTTGTGATGTTACCAACTTTATGGAAGCAAGAAATGAATCAAATGGTGTATTGTTGATCAGAAAAAAATAAAAATGTGATCTTTCTGTGAATTCTATTGAGTCAAATGTCTGATGCAGTATTCTTGTTGGCGTTGAAGGACTTAACTGATATGATGATCCATGGTCTTTGTGCAAGTTTGATATTGTTTACCTCGTCATGTAAAAGCTTAAGCTCTTAGGTTGTTAGTCAACAATGTAGATCAAGCTTTACACTCCCCCGTGCATGCAACCTGACAACATGTGGAGAGATAATTACAGAGAACATAATAATTTTTTAAACTCCACACAATAAGTGCAAGCAACAAGACAAGAACCCAGGACCTCCTACTAACCAACTCTAATACCATGTTAGATAGCGACTTTATTTAAAAGTTTAAGCTATTAGGTTGTAGACCAACAATGTATATCAAACTTTAACAGATATATGTGTATTAGATCATTAGCCTATTTATCAGAACCTTGGTCATATGAAAATGCATTAGATTTCTAAGGAGTTGAATTTGTAAGAGGAATATTTCAGGAGTAATCCATCCAAATTAAGAGGTGTTGCTGGAATAGGAAGCAATAAGACTTTCTTGAATGACAGTTTGTGCAGTGACAATGGAAGGGGTTTCTGTCCTTCAAGAGGATTGCTTTCTTCAAATAAGTATGGTTCACGACCAAACATTGAAGAAACAAATTTGCCATCATGGCCACCTGTCTACTCTATATGTATAAGCACAGCACTACTCATCTAGGAGCTGGTGCCAAGGTTTGGATTCAACCATCTTCTGCTTAGAAAAAAACCTACCATTAAGGAAACATCAAATGCTTGATGGAGTTACCAAACACACTTCTAATTAGAAATAAAAACATTTAGAACAATGTTGAAAGGAATTTTTTTTTTTTTCAAAAAAAAGAAAAGGGGTTTTGGAAGGACTGCTCTACATAAAATAACAGTGAAATTGAAGCTAAAATAGAATATGAAAGTTTCGCATTTGGAAGGTTCTGTATGCCTGCAGATATGATGATTGATATGTTGTAAATGAGTTGACCTGAGTATGTTCTGATCTTCAAATGAAGAGTGCAGATAACATGTCAATTTTAACCTCTTTTTTTTTTTTTTTAATTTTAATATATGTGCAGTCCATTTAAACTAAACATGTAAGCATGGTTTTTGCAAATTTTGAATCCTGAAAGATTAATTGCTTTCTCATTTTTTATTGTTTGATAAAGCTTCATGCACCATAGTGTTCATTTATTGATTTGAACTCTTAGACGTATTAAAGCACCTGATTTGATGTTTGAGCTTTGGCTACCTCCCCCCACTCACGCATGCATGGGTGTGCATGGTATATAAATATGTCATATGCGCAAAAAACAACAAAGAAAACAGACAAGAAATCCAAGTAACATAAGAACACAAGATTTACGTGGTTCAACAAGTTGCCTATTTCCATGGAGGAGGGAAATATAGATCTTTCTCTAACACAGAAGAGAAAGATGGTTCAATTGTCGGCCAATCCAGAATGCAGAATACATCTTAAATTAAGGGTAAACTAAATCCTCCTACAATCAGGTCAGGCCATATGACCACTGATTCCGATTCTTTTTCTCCATACCAACCAGTGATCATGAAACCAGATTGGATCTTCCAGCATCAGAACTTTTGCAGTTTTGGCCTTTTCATCAATAGGAAAAACACACTTCATATTTTTATTACATTATTTATTTTTTTATACTTGATAATCAAATTCAATTTTTGAAGAGAATTAGAAGTATGAGATATCCTTGAATGGAAAGTACATGATAAAGCTTAGAGGCAAGCATAAAGGAAAAAAAAGTTAGATAAGCAGGGAAGTAATATTACTGCCCCTGCAAAAACACCAAGGTCAATTAGCTCCCATGAAGACGAGAGGCTAGCTCCTTTTTTTGTTGGGGACTGGGCGGGGGTGGGGGTGGGTGTTTGTAAAAAGACCAGGAGCTCAAGGAGGGTTAAAAATGCAAGCTAAATTGATCTAAACTTAAATCCTCTGCCTTTATTTTTCAAGCCCGTTGGCTGCTTCATTTGCTGACCTGGAAATCTTCTTACAACCATGGTCTTAAATTTCCACGAAATTGTCAAAATTTATGATTTTCATCACCCTCGAAACCGAAATGGCAGTCGATTTCCGTCTTTTGTATAATTTCCATTAAAATCTCAATGAATCATCCGAAATTTATCGAAATCTCAAAATTTTAGTGAAACTTGTCTAAATTTAACAATACAATGAAATTTCACTGGAATTCAAAGAGAGATGTGGGAGTGAAGTGAAATTTCTCTTATTATTTGTTGTATTTATTTTATTGAAATGAAAGATTATTACAAGTGCTTTTGAAATTATATGAAAAAATAAACTTACAGTAACAATTTATTTAACTATTCATGTCTAAATTATCATTTTTTTATAATAAATAATATTTAAATGATTTATGAATTTCATTTGTATTAACTAAATATGTTTAATGTACATTATCTTACAAATATATTTGATACACATACTATTTTACAACTTTTCCACCTCATACAAAACATAGATGTATTTAATTTGTAATATATTAGTGCTAAAACTTATATTATTATGTTTGTTAACCAATTCTAAAGTTTTACAAAGAATTCCGTTATTTACTACTAATTTCCATTATTTTTTTAGATCAAAATCAAAATTGACATCAAAATTGAAATTTCCGTACTTTTGGAGCTTCGAAATTTGATTTGAAATCAAAATTTAAGATCTTGCTTACAACCCATGCCATAAAAGCTAGAAAGTGCAGAATCTTGTAATTTAAATGGTTAAGACATCAACAACTAAGGCAACAGCTGTTTAGCCCACTAGTAGTGGTGCACTGGTGACTAATTCACCTTCAGTGAGTGGATGAAGTTGCCTAGTATTATGCCTAAGGAAAAATCCCAACCCCTCCCTTAGTTGGCCGAAAGCTCAACAAAGCAACCGTTAGAAATTTAATTTGGTCCTAGTAATTTCTTTAAGTACCTATGTATATGAACTTTGTTTAGGGGGTCTAGAGGCAAAGGAGATCAATTTTATCTGCATACAAGGTTGTTAAAATCATATCCTACATAGGATTGCTAGGGGGTTTAGCAAGTTCAAATTGAGGATGGTAAGATACCCAACCATATAAAATGAGAATTAAAAGATGCATTTGTGTGTGTGTGTGTATACATATATATTTCATAAATTTCAATCATAGAAGCCAAAAAAATTGGATAGTAAGTGTTCAAAACTAAAAAAATCACGAGCATTGTAGCTCATATGGTAGAGGCCTCACGTGAGATAGAGATAAAGTGCCCATATTGTTGCATTCTTGACTAAATAAAGCAACCTGTAATGAAAAAGAAATAAATACGTAAAAAAAAAAAAAAGAGTACAATTTTAACACGAATTAAAACTATATAACATGAATGCCTAAAATTTTCCTGAAAAATTATTTTAGCAAACAAATAGAAAAGTTAACTATCAAGCTAGCTCCTCAACATTAATGTCATAATCCAAGATACAGTGCTACATTTTGCTTCACCTATGTCATTGAGATCATCATTAATGGCTACATCAAATGCATCATTAAAATCATCATCATCATTGTTATTATGACCAAATGCATGGGTGTGCTACTAATAATCTTCATTTGAACCACTTGATGAAAATCCATGAACTAAACCTAAATAAATGAGTCCATAATTATGTTAAAATTAAATAAACAGAATCACTTCCTAAGTTGTCCATTTCTAGTACAAGTTGTATAAAACAAACTCCAAGTAATTTAAGGCAGAACTAAAAATATAAATTTATTGTAGGATCTCAGAATCCTTCCACAATCCTACTATGATTTGACTGTTCCTATTACTATCTTACCAATTACAATTCCATATAGGATTTGGATTGTTTTGGTAAAGTAGGATCATGATCTGGATCATGATTTAACAAGCATGCCTGTAGATCATGCAAGGTTTTTTTTATCTTGCTCTCAAAATAGTTTCATGTATGATCACAGAATTTTTGTTGATGCAAACTTCTTTGATGATTAATGTACATGTGCAGTTACAAATTTTGTGTTCATTGTGGATGAAGGCAGATATTTGGAAGAGAAATGGCAACTCAGTCGTTAATATCAAAAAATCATTGTGGTAATACCTTGTTCTTTTTTCCGATAATTTCATTTAGAATCTTAATCTAGTTGCATATGCTGTATGCAGAAAAAATTCAATATAATGTCTTAATCATGACTTATGCACTTTTAATTTTTATTTAGTTTGACATTTTGTAGACTTATTATCATTTCACTTCGTATTTTTTGCCTTCTAGGAAATCTCTTCATCCCTTTCTTGTATTAAATATCCATCTAGAACCCAAGAAATGAATTTCTTGTTCTGAGCTCCATGTCATTCATTAAGTGCTTGGAAATCAACAGAAAAGTTACAGAGCTACCATGCCATGCAGAATAGTATGTTTATTGAAAATGCAGCTGAACAAAGTAACAGGTTAACAGCAATGCCATTCTTTTCCTTCCCATTTTTCTATTTACACAACTGAGAAGTAAGGTGTAATCCCAAGAGGGGGGTGAATTGGGTTTATTAAAGTTTCTTTAAAACTTTTGTTCTACAAATTCCTTGATTTAAGAATTAATCCAACGAAATAATATTCAGCAATCACACAATCACAATGATATTGATTTGCAACCCTACAAGCACAGCCAACAATCTTTTTAAGTTAAGTCAACAACTAATGCAAGTTCAATCCTTTAATGAATGAATGATGATAAGATCAGTTTGAATAAAATCTTAGAATATTCAAAATATGAATTTTTTTTCAATCAATAAACTGTTAGAATAAATAATTTTCAGAGATTTGATTTTACAAGACCTAAAAATTTCCTTTAATTAATAGAGCAAGATTAACTTCAACAATGTAGTAAAATCAATATTCAAGATTACTTCTAAATTTGTCAAACCACTTAACAAATAATGATAACCAATATGTTTCTTGGTTTTACATATGAAACAAATTCAGTAATTCAGTGAGCATCAAAATTTGATAATTTGATTTTTCAATCAATCAATCAATATAGTATGCTGATTTCAAATATGGATCAAAGTAAGAAACTTCAGCAACTCTCAATATAATCATACATGCAGGTTATACGTTTGTAGAAAATTAAAGAGAGTAGGGAGAAGAGCTGAAGACCGTATCTTTTACAAGGTTCGGCTAGCGGCCTACGTCCTTGCCGTAAGCAACTGCTATGAGGATTTTCCTTTCCAACTCCTTTACAGGCCAAGTTACAACCTCTCCATATCAGGTGGAGATCCCTCTCTAATAAGAATACCCTTTCTCGTTAGCCAACGATTCAGCAACCCTAAATCGTCAAACAACAACAAAACAAGAAACAATTTTGTATACAAGTAGAACTCTCTCAACAAGAACAAATTAGTACAATTTGAAATCAAAATACTTCAATCAATAATCAATATAAAAGAGTGAAGCTCAAATTATTATCGTTGGGTTTTGATTTGATTTGAAAATCTCAGTAGAGAACGATCAGAAATCGTGAGTTATATCAGCACAAACACAGCAAGATTATTATCACCGGGTTCTGATTTGATTTGAAAATTTTAGTAGAGAACGATCAGAAACCGTGAGTTATATCAGCACAAACACAGCAAGACTTCAGAAAATATTTGAGCAAAAAAGCTTTGAAGAGTAGAAAGAATTTAGATTGATTGCTGATTGTAGATATATTTGATCTTTAGGTTTACCATGTATTTATAGATAAAAAAAGTTAATTTTCGTATTCCCCAAGTTTCTTAGAGTGTTTCCCAAGTTTTCATAAAATTTGGGGGCCAAGTAATCAAATTTGGAAACTTCCCTCACTATTTTAAAATTTAAAAACACAAAGGTCAGTCGCCTGATCTCAAAGGGTCAGTCGCCTGTGCCTTGAAATTACAGCGTATTCTAAAAGTCAGTATTGGGTCAGTCGTCTGAGCCTTAATGGTCAGTCGCCTGATGCAGTTCTGTTTGCATATTTAAAAACATATAAAAATGCCAATCAACTGATCTAACAAGGTCAGTCGCCTGAACTTACAACTTTCAAAAAATCTTTGATTTTTAACACTTTATTCCTTTGATCTTGGAAAAACTGAAATAAAATATTTTCCAGGGTTTTCAAAAATTGGTCTCTAAGTCAATAATGGTTCCTAAGAGCTTCAACCATTTATATTGAAATTTATGAAGTGCTTACATGAGACTTCTTAAGACTATAACTTTTCTAATCACTAAGTTTTCATGTTTATCTTGACATCAAGCTTCAATAGTCTTTAGTTTCATCATGTCTTCTATCTTTGAGTTCAAGCTTTCAAAAGACTTGTCAAGCACTTGATCTTGATATAAAACACTTGAATCACTTGATCACTTGAGTCCTGAAATTTCACTTAACCAAATATGTTAAGTTTTTTTGATTTGTTATCATCAAGATAAGATTATAAGCCTTGTTAGGCCAACAACAACATTGATATTTATGGATGAATCATCTTTTTGTGAAAATAGTTGCTTTTGAAGTTTAGCATCTAATATATAGCCAACCTGTTTGATTTGACATTTACTTCCAGTTTTAACAATGAATTTGGTATAAGATGAAATCAAGACTCCAGAGCTAAACTGTACTTTTTTTAATTAATAATGTTGCTTGTATATTGGAGATATTCAATATGAATTATTTGTTGTGGTTTTGATTGATGCAAGCCTCTAAATTTTTCCAGAACCTTTTTTCTTTTCTTTATTTATTTATATATTTATAATTTTGTTTTCTGGTTTTTTTTAGTTGACAATTGGAATTTGTTCAACCATACAAATTTATGATGGAAAGATCTTATCTTTCCAAGAAATAAGTGTGGTTTTGAATGTGTTCTTCACCTATTTTAATCTTTTGCAGATTTTTTTTTTTTTTTTTTTGAGTTTCTGATTTTCAAATCATCTTATGAAATTTCTTTCAATTTTTTTCAGAATTCTTAAGGAACTTTTTGATTATTGAGGACATTGAAAACATAAAAAGGCCGTTGCTGTGGGTATCTGCTCTCTCTTGTGGAGCGACCTCATGGTTGACTTCTGCACAAGTGGTGCACTCAAGTGAAAATATCAAGTCGGATGCTGTCTATGAGATTGCAGAGGTCTTTGAATTGGGAATCCAGCTATCTTATCTGCTTTTGTTACTAGGTTTGCTTGGGGCTGGATCTTTTTTTGTGATTCGTCAAGTCCTTGCTCGTAGGGAGCTTGACCTTTCTGCTAAAGAATTGCAAGTAAGAATCTATATTTTTTGTTTGTTTTGTTACAACAATTAATTTTCTACTGCCATTGTTGTAAATTCTTTTCCCAAAGATAAGAAGGAACACTTCGACTGCAAAAAAAAAAACCAACTTTTGTTCTTAAAACAACTGCAACAAAAGAATACAATTTCAATTAATTTTTGGAGCTAAGGATGGTACTGCTGTAGTTCGCATACCTGAGTTTTGTAGCTCTATATTTTAAAAGTAAAATTAGTGTGTGTTTTACCCAGCTTTTTGACATTTAGAACTCCAATCTGAGTGTCAATTTTCAATTCTTCCTGCATAGCAAGTTTTTTGATTCTTTTATTTCTTTTTTCGCTTTTCCAAAAAGGCTTATATCTTTTCCATGATTAGCTAGGTTGTTTTTGTTTAAAGTCCTTAGACTACTATTGATTATTGGATTTTGCTGATATTCGTATCTTGTATGACCTTGTTATTATTTTTTTATTTTATTTTATTTCTGGAATATCAGGAGCAGGTAAGAAGTGGTGATGCTGGTGCAACTGGGTTATTCGAACTTGGAGCAGTTATGTTAAGGAGGAAATTTTATCCAGCTGCCACCAAGTACTTGCTTCAAGCAATTGAGAAATGGGATGGAGATGATCAAGATCTTGCCCAGGTTTGATAATCTCCTTTCACCGAAATTGTTATATAAATGGTGTATCCTTGAGATGTTTTTTTTTCCAAAATTTAAATTTAAATTTCTGCTGCCTGTGCTTATTGAAGTCTTTCTAATAAATTCTGCCCATCATTGACATCCAAACACAAACAAAAAGGCAAATCAAAATTTCGAAAGTGAACAAAATAAAAAAAGAAAAACTGTATAGTACGAGGGCAGTGGAGGACAGTTCAGATCTAAAACTGATGCAATTAAATGGGTGATTCTTAAACGGTATAGATCAATCAGATAAAAATAGTTTATCAAACTTAGTGAGGTTAAGACTTGAATTCAGCCGATACAGCTGCCTATTCTCTCTGATGAACCTTGGCATGAGATGCATCTTCCTTTGGTGAGTTGAGGGATTTCCTTTAGAACAACCAAGCCATGGAAAAAGGGAGGAAAATCTGTGCAAGAGGACATTCATCAGTCCCACAGCATTCTTGCCATTGATCAGATCTAACTCTACAATGATAAGAAGAATCCAAACAGGGATTCGAGAACAGTAATCAGAGTTCAGAGTAACCACTGATTCTCTAGCAGCCGAACTACTATTCCTCATCAATTTCATTGCCTTAATGGCATCAGTCTTATCCCTTTCGCCTTCGATTGCACAACCAGTCTTGCTTTTGCAGGAGAGCTCACCCTCATGTGACTTCCTTTTGAATGCACAGCCTATAATGATGAAACTGGCTTGGATTCACACAGCATCCAAGTCAATGGCACCATAGTCTAAGGACATATTTGGCTTATGTATCACATGAAAAAGTTTCATAACTTCATCAGATTTTATGAAGTATCTAATTTAGATTAAAATCCAAAGACACGCGAAAATCATACTCTGGTTCAAATTGGAGTAAACTCGCATGTAATAATTTAGGATATCTTTTGTATGTCTCGACTTGAGTTTTGAATTGGATGTTGCATATACATTTTGGTTCCTCCTGACTTAATATCAACTCCTTAATGGGGCTTCATTTTTCGATCCTTGCTAACCTAGGTTTACAATGCTCTTGGTGTCACTTATGTCCGAGATGGAAAGATAGAAAAGGGGATTGCTCAGTTTGAAAAAGCAGTGACGCTACAACCAGGCTATGTTACAGCTTGGAACAACCTTGGTGATGCCTTTGAGCAGAAGAATGACTTCAAGGCTGCTCTTAAGGCATTTGAAGAGGTGCTTCTCTTCGATCCTAACAACAAGGTGGCACGCCCACGGCGAGATGCATTGAAGGAACGTGTGCAGATGTTCAAGGGAGTTTCTATAAAATCAAAGGAGAGATGACATGATTCTGCTAAGTGGTGTTCTTAATTCTGATGTTGTGGTATTAAATTTTGAAGTTTTGTTTGTTTCCAATTGTCGTTTTGTCTAGTGCAACTAACAATTGTTGTTTGGCTTGACTTGGTGGAATTGTAAGCGTTCTGAATGGCAAATTATGAATGGATCAATGTTCTAAATCTGAGTTTTTCATGCTGCTGTTGTTATTGAAGAAAAGAAAATATACTTTTCCTCTTGAAATTACTCGTTTGCATTGCACTTTATAAAATAAATGAAGAGAATGGGAGCAAAATAGAATGTGAGCAAATCCATTCGTAACTCTTTTTTGTTTTATTTATTTAATCCCTTCAAAAGTAGAGATATTTGCTTTGAAAAGAGGCTAATTTTATATAAAAAAACTACCTCAAGAAAATTAATGATCTTAGTTAAAAATATCAAGTCAGTTTAGAAAAATAATGTTAAATTTAGTTTTTCCCTCTTCAATTAAGGAGTGCTTGACTTTAATATTTATGAATAGAGGTTATATCTAAATGAATTATTAAGTAAGTGAATTGATGGTACATGTCAAGAAATTCAAAAATCTCTTTCTTTTTTTTTTTCTTTTTCTTTTTAAAATTTATCCCTCATAAACAATAAAAATGTCAAAAAAAAAAAAAAAATCAGCAATTGAAGTGGGTAAAATTAAAATAATAAATTTAAGATAGAGGTGTCCAAAATTTTAGAGAAAAAAGACTGGGAGAAAAGGAAGATTATGAAATGGGAAATAGACTACCTATTATGAGTTACTCAAGCCCAAGTGTAATTTTTAATTGACCAAAAAGAAAAAAAAAATAGTATCTTAAAAAGTATAATAAGTAAAATATTTTAGTAAAAAATCTATAATGTTGGCTTTTTGAGTCCAATCTCTGGTTTTGATAATGATAAACGGCAAATTACTTATGTGTGTATTTAGTGATTGAATAAGTTTCAAACACACGTATAAGGGCATTGAGAATGGGAGCCAAAGACACATAAAACTCATATGATCAGACGTTTTTCATGAAAATTAAAGAGTAAAGAAGATAAAGAAGACATTTGTTTTTAATTTGTATTACATTTAAATTTGGTCTGTAATATAATACATTGCATGCATGATGTGGATGAAAAGCTCAATGACCCTATATTGACCTTAGGACCCTGGTACATAAATGAAAAATCCTTTAAGTTAAAAATGTCACATTTATACAAATAAAGATAAAATTTAGGATCAAAATTAAGGTCAAAATTATGTTTGTAAATAGTGTAACAATCCCAAAAGTAGTTATACTTAATTAGGGTTATGATCCTAAAAAAAATATAAATATATAAATAAATAAATTAATTATTATTAACTTAATAATATAAAATAATATATTAATATAATATAATATTATAATATATATATATATATCAATTTTAGGAAGATTTAAATTAAATTTCTTCCCTGAGAGAGACTCCCTGCCATCCAAATTTGCTCTCTCTCTCTCTCTCTCTCTCTCTCTCTCTCTCTCTCTCTCTCTCTCTCTCTCACGTCTCTCCCTCTCTCTCTCCTTGATTTTCTCAGTCAAACAGGTGCCGATCGAAGAACGGAAATTACCACTGGATTCTTATCTCGGCCACCAACATTTTAACCGAAGTGGATTTGTGATCAGGGCATTGTAGACATCACTCCTGAGATAAGGTAAACTCACACTCTCTCTTTAGTTTCTCTCCAATATTCAACCAAATTGACGATCGGATACTACCACAGGGTCCCGATTTCGATCCTCGTCATTTTAATTGTAGCGAATTTTTGATTTGAGGATCTTAGACACCACTCCAAGGTTAAGGTAAGAAGTACAAATTATGCCAGTTATTTTAGAAATTCAACCCATTAAATTATAATAGGTGATTATTAAATTGGAGTATTAGATTATATCAAAATTTTTAGAATGTTTTGGGATTAAGTTAAATTGTGGGGAATTGATTAAATGGAATTTTGGGAAAATATTTTGGAATTGGATTAAACTGCGGGGATTTGATCTTACTGATATTTTTAAATATATTAGAAATTAAATTTAAATACAGGAAGTGGATCAAACCCACGTTTTTAGAATTTAATTGGTTAATGGGAGTGTGTGAGCCTAGGAAATGTTGAAAATAATTATAATTCTGGGGTTGAGTTGATTGAATTGGGGAAAATCTGATTTCAAGATTTTGAACTCCGTATGGTGCGGGTGAGGGTTTAGAGATTTTTAGCAGGTCTCTCAATAAGCAGATAAGGAGAATAAATTATAACAGTTATTTTTAGAAATTACTAGTTGAGTAAATATGTGAAAATGAGAATATGATATTTTGCCTGAGATTATTATGATACGAATATCAAATAAAATTGTGTGGCATATGATTTACTTGAAATATGTTTGAAACTAGGTTATGTGATTTGCACTAAAAATAAAGAGACTATGATACACACACACACACACACACACACACACATATATATTGAAATGTTTTATGTAGAAATGAAGATAATGAAAATCAATTATGTTTTATATACTGAATTGTGATAATATGAGATTTGAAAAATGGAAAATGTCGAAAAATGAAATAGAGAGTTGTTTTATTGAGAACAATGAATTGTGATATATCAATATGTATTTTACTGGAAAATGATGGAATATGATATATATATATATATATATATATATATATATGGATAGAAATGTTTTCTATCATAAACGAGGAAATAAGAAATATCGATATACTTTATTGAGAAATGTTAAAATATGTGAAATGAGATATATACTATTATGAGATGGAATGAGTATTGATATGATGGGAATGAAATAGAAAATGAAAAGAATATTTCTGATGTGATGAAATGTACCAACATATTGAAATGTGAATACCAAAATGCGAATATTGAAATGTGGAAATGAGAACCCTGATGGACTGGAGTTGGATAGAGAGCACGGTACCGTTACTAGCAAGGTGTTAGTTTGCCCACATGATCTCGTGGAGAGTGTGGCGTGACACTTGATTGAACCAGTGAGAAAGGTAGTTTTGCCACTTGGCATCCGGATCAAGAGTGGGCAGGTCAATCGTATTACAGACAGACAGTTTCCTTATTTTGTTCTAACCGAGTTGGCCAACTGCGGTTAGGTCCAGCCTTCGGGCTGCACAACCCAGTCATGGGGGGAAGTATGACAATGTGAATATCCTCAGGGCAACCATGAGTTACAAAAAGAATGTGTACTTGAAACTGAGGACACTCATGAGTTAGATTATGGAATAAATATGGGGGGAAAAAAAGAATGAAAGAGTGTAAATTTAACTACATAAATAATTAGGGTGAAGTAAAATTTTCCGCCCGAAGGCTTACTAAGTAAGGTGAGTACCCTAGTAAGTATCATTTGTAGCCGTACCTGAATTAATCAGATAAGGTTATTAACGATATTAGAGCAGAGGGGCATTACATGTATAGGCGTGTAATCTCCCTTATCCTCGGAAACTTTCACTGTTAAACATTGGTTGCATATGTATGAGTAAGAGTAATGGTATCAAAGCTTATGAAATTATGTTTCATATCTATATAATTATGAGTACATATCTGTATATTTTCTCCAATTACATAATCATTAAAATGAGTGTATTATGATATAACTAAACTCATGCGCCACACACCGTAAATAATTTATTCCATCTTACTGAGAGGCGTCTCTTCCAAATATTTAAATATTTTAGGGAATCGTGACAAACTAGGAGATAGAGCTCTGAGATACAGGGGAGTTGGTACCCTGATAGTTAGGGTAAGTGTCTTGTATTATGGATTTTTGGGGATGTGTATGGATGTTAAGAACTCTAGTTATTTGTATTCTGGATGGTTTTTAAATATTGACTTCATCTGTTAGGGTTGTTTGTATGAGATTGATTGTTTACCAAGTACCCATTTCGGGTCGGGTTATGTTTGAAATGGTATCAGAACTTGTGATGTGGTAGATAATTTGATTATTATAGATTATTATTGGAAAAAAAATTGTATGAAAAATCAGGGCGTCACAGTTTGGTATAAGAGTCTAGGTTATTAAGTTCTGCAGACTTTAGTAAACAACATAATACAATACCAGAATATAGGAATGGATTTCGATGAGAATAAAGGGTGGGTGGATTGGGAATTGAGTTAGTCGTTGTGGAGGATAAGATTGAAATTTAGGGTTCTATCTTGCGGCCCGGAGGCAGGAGTTCCGTGGTTGTTTTTGTGATTTTCCTGGGGTGATGACTGCAGGAAAATCATAGTAAACAATCGCTAGTTTTGTTTCTGAGTGGTAGGACTGAATCTTAAATTGGGAATAAGGATGTTAAGTCGATTGGTGGTAAAAGGATATTTTATGATTCTTAGTTGGGTAAATGTACTAGTTATGTTATGAAGTTAGGGTCTTCAGACTATTTTGTTCTATTTCTAGGGAAATTTTGGTAAACCCTTGAAAGTTTTTGTTTCTGAGAAGAGGGACTGGAACTTGAGATATTAGTTTGTTGGGTAGGTCATAATCTCTGTGGATTTAGGGTTTGGTCCTTAAAATGGCTTAGGGCATATAAGAAGGAGGATAGTTAAGGTTTTGAGACTGAGTGGTGCGTTAAGACTTACCTTGGAAATGTGCATATTTAACCATTTTCTTGGTAAGAAAATTGTATCAGTTACATTAAGGTATCGAAAATCTAAGATTGTTTCGGTTCTATTTTCAAGATGGACCTCGGGAATAACAACGCAAATACTGAAAGTAGTGGCAATGTGAGGGCTTCCAGCATAGATGGTAGTGACTTTGAATAGGTGCTGCATAGTGCAGGCCAACAGATCATGGTAGGGATTGTGTGGAACTAAGGGGGATAGAACTACCCACCAGCTAACCCGAGGTACACTGTCGAGTAATTTATCTACATGAATCCCCTGACTTTTACGGGGGGATTCGATCAAATCATTGTGAAGGAATGGATCCGAGAGATGGAAGATATATTGGTAAGTTTTCGCTGTGCATATGAGTAGAAAATTCTTTATGCTGTTTTGAACATGACTGGGGAGGCCAAGCGTTGGCAGATATTGGTAAAGCTACTCGAAGAACAAAGATTGGAACTAGCAACCCTGACATGGAACCGTTTTAAGGAAATTCTTTATGATCGATACATTCACTTTTCTACCAGAGATGCCTAGGTGGAGGAGTTTATGAACCTGAACCATAGGAAGAGATCTATGCCTCCTGAATTTCAGGCAGGGTCTAGCTGGGGGCTATGGAGGAGGCAGGATAGTAGAGGTTGTAACACCCCAAACCCTTAATCCCGGGTCCAGCGCATTATACCTGATAATATCTTGATAATCCATAAATCAATTTATACGCAGCGGAAAACATAAACATAATCTCCATATAACATAATACCAGAGTTTACTAATTCTAACAACCAACCATAATAAATTAATCATCCACCAGTATTCAAATATATACATGTCTCCAAAACATTATCCACTAATACCAGTATGTTTCACAACCATCTATATCTTATAAAACTTAAAACATAAATCATAAAACATAAAATATACATATCAAAATTAACATAAAAATATACCATTTTTCTTATATTTTCCAAAAATGTTATAAAATCTCGAGCTCTCAAAGCTCGATCCTGAGAAATCTTGGAAATAAATGAATTCATATTCGGCTGAGACACATCTCAATAAGGGAAGAAACAATATATTAAACTCAGCGTGTGGCCATCATGAGATTATACGTATTATTTTATAATATTTGCAAATCATTAACATAATTTCCTAAAACCATTTTCTGATCCTAATCAAACACATACAAATGTTTAACCCACAAGATTACCCAAGGATAGGGGTGATTACCCCCTCATACAAGTAGCACCCCTCTGCTCTGATACTTAGGTAACCCTAAGGTCACAATTAAAACATACCAGAGCACTCACCTTACTCAGTAAGCCCTCAAGTGTTAAATTGATCTCGTACTCGTGCATTCAACAATAGTTTATCGGCAAAGACCCTAAGGATAGGGAATTCTACCCGCCCATACAAGTAGGTTCCCTCTGCCCTAGTACGTTATGCGGCTACTGCCACATCTGTAGCTACTAGTGCACTCGCCTTACTCAGCAAGCCCTCAGGCGAAGAGTGTGCCCTCCCCAAACGTAACATGTTCTACATACATAAATACTTCTAATATCATAATACACCATTCTTTCTGTCATTATACATTTATACACATTCATTTATGTTCATAACTTAACTTTACATTTTGTTTCACTTTAAGTGGCTCTTTCCCATTTACATCATTTACCTTTGTCATTTCATTTCATTGCATAACATATCATTTCATTATTTCGTACTACAGCTAGTCTTTAGCCATCATCAGTTAGTCTACGTAGAAACGTGTTAGATCTGCTAACACAGCTCTTTTTAGCTGTCATCAGTTAGTCTACACAGAAGTGTGCTAGATTTGCTAACATGGCTGTCTTTCAATTGTCTTACATTTACATGGTTGCATTTAACATACACAGGCAACATTGTCCATATCATATTTTATTTTCATTGCTTTACTTACTTAACCTGCATCTCATACATTTAACATATATTTGCACACAGCATTCTATTTACTTATGCCACACAATTTAGCAATAGAATTTATACACTGCCTGTAAAATAAGCCAACTAACATTTAATGTTTATATACTAAAAATACCTTTCATGTCTTACATAAATATTCTAAAAATATTTTTTCACTTTCATCAGTTCATTTTCACACATACATATCTAATAAACAGCCCTAAACTCGAAGGAAATATAATTTAAATGGCTGACATTTTACCCATACTGAAACATATACACGTACATATAACACAATTTATTTTTCCATTAAATTCATAAAAATTCTGATTTAATATATATTTTTTCCCTTACCTGATTTCTTGAACTACGCCAACAGGGACTCCGAAAAATACCTGCGGGGCTCATTCAGAGCCTGAAATTAAATTTCTAATTCCAATAAATTATTCTTGAATAAAATATTATTTAAATATTTCCTATGGCCATAATTCCTAAATAAATAATAATATCCTTAAATTTAGCCAAATTGCCAAATTTTTCAAATCCCACTCTCGCTTTGGAGTAGGGCCTAAAAAACCCCAATTGAAAAATTACCTACGCCAAAATGACGACAACGATGATTAGGACCTTGCGGTGGTGCCTGATCGTCGATTCAACAGCAAATTTAACCATAAATTGAGAAATTGGGGAAAAATTACCTTTCCCCAGGAGCAGTACCTAAACCATTCCCACGACAAATCCGCTCCAGTAGAAATGTCGGTGGTGGAGCTAGGAATCCAATGGCACCTTCCGTTTCTCGATCGGTTGAGTATTCGTCGAGAAATGAGAGGAGAGAGAGAGGCGGAGACGGAGAGGTGACGGAGAACAACTGAGTTGCAGAGAGAGATTGAGAGAGAGAGAGACGTCTGAGATTCAGCTTTCATCTTCTTTTTTCTTTTTTTTTTAACTTACTTTTAGATAACCTTTATATATAAATATATATATTATACTTTAACTTTTATATATACATGTATTAAACTTATATATATATATATATATATATATATATATATTTTATTCCAAATTTTTTTTACTATTCTCTTATTTATTTAATTAATGTAATAATATTTAATTAATTTATTAATTAATTGATAATTACTTTTTTTTTCATACTATTTCTTTTTATTTGTTTATTTAACACATTAATTTAATAGTGTTTAACCAATTAATTATTTATTTATTTTAATTAATTATTTTTTTAATTTTTTTTTCAGGTTATTACAGAGGTGGTCATAGATAGGGGATGGGAGACCGAGTTGTAAAGGGCAAACCGATGCACCCTCTTTGTTCCAGATGCTATAGGAGACACCCAAAATTCACATTTACTAAACTTGGCATACAACTTCTTTTCCCGAAATGTCTGTAAAACTTGCCTCAGGTGCGTCTTATGCTCCTCATAGCTTCTCGAATAAACCAGTACATTATCAATAAATACAACAACAAACTGGTCTAAATATTGGTGGAAGACTCTGTTCATCAAGTCCATAAATACCACAGGAGCATTCGTCAAACCAAACGGCATAACAAGAAACTCGTAATGCCCGTACCTGGTCTTGACGGCTGTCTTCGAGACGTCTTCTGCTTTCACTTTCACCTGATGGTAACCAGATCTGAGGTCAATCTTTGAATACACCCGTGTACCCTGGAGCTGGTCAAACAAATCGTCAATACGGGGTAGAGGATACTTGTTCTTGATTGTCACTTTATTAATCTCTCTATAGTCTATACACATACTCATGGTCCCGTCTTTCTTCTTCACAAAAAAAAAACTAGAGCTCCCCACGGAGATACACTAGGTCTTACGAAGCTTTATCAAGAAGGTCTTGCGACTATTTTTTTTAACTCTACTAACTCCGCTGGAGCCATCCGGTACGGTACTTTAGAAATTGGCGTTGTACTAGGAAGTAGATCAATAGAGAAATCTACCTCACGATCAAGTGGCAAGCCTAGTAACTTGTTTGGAAAAAAATTTGTAAACTCCTTTACTACAGGCGTGTTAGTAAGTTTCAATTCATTTTCTGACATCTCCTTCACAACCGTCACAAATCCCTGACAACCACTCAGCAGTAATCTTCTAGCCTAAATAACTGAAACTAACTGAGGTGGGGGTTGCACTCACGATCCTACAAACTTGAATTCTGCTTTCCCTGGAGGTCTGAATATCACCTCTCGTGCTCAGCAATCTATGCTGGCAAAATTAGCTGCTAGCCAATCCATGCCAAATATAACATCGAACCTATGCATGTCTAGCACTATCAGATCAACAGACAAGGTCTTTCTTTGAATATCAACTGGACAATCTTGGAGCACCCTACTACATCTCACTACCGATCCAGTCGTTGTAGATACCAACAATTCAACATCTAATAATTGTGTTTCAGCCCCACATAATTTAACACACCCCGAAGACACGAACGAGTGTGTAGCTCCTGAATCAAACAATGCTATAACTTTAAAAGAAAACATAATAACCATACATGTCACCACGTCACTTGACGCCTCAGCCTCACCTGGCGTTAAAGTAAACACCCTGGCCGGTGCCGTATTTCTCTGCTGGCCCCCACGTGACGCTTGATAACCTCTGCAGTATGGTATGAGAGCTGGAACTGCATCTGGTGGGGTGGGACAGTCTTGCACCATGTGCCTCGATCTATCGCAGCGATAGCACACCATAACTGCATCTGGTGGGGTAGGACAGTCTCGCACAATATGCCCCGATCTACCACAGCGATAGCACACCATACCACCAGTTCGACACTCCCCCCAGTGCCTCCTACCACAAGTCTGACAAACTGGAGGACCCTGCCCTGTCTGCACCTCGCGTCCTCCCGTCTCTTGTCTCCGCCCTCTGCCATGATTACCTCTCCTCCACTGCCCCGGTCTATGACCCTATTGGTAGCCGGTAGATGCAAATCTCTTCCTCTATCCCTGCTCCTCTGCATCAAGATGCTCACCAATCTCTAACAAGGCCGCTCTAACAAGGCCGCCCTGTCGACTAACTCAACAAAGTCCTAGACCCGCAGCACCACCACCTACTTGAATATGCTTCATCTCAAGCCTCTCTCAAACTGCCTCGCCTTCTTCACTTCATCAGGAACAATATATGGGGCGAAACGAGAGAGCTCGATAAAACGTGCTGCATACTACTAGATGGATAGCTGTCCCTGCTTCAGACTCAGGAACTCTTCTACCTTAGCCTATTTGACAGTAGCTGGAAAATATTTGTCAAAGAACAAATCTTTAAATCGATCCCATGTCATGGCTATAGGGGTCGCCCTTTGCTACTCCAACAATCTCACTACAGTCCACCACCTCTCGGCCTCTCCTGTCAGTCTATAGGTGGTGAGGAGAACCCTCTGTTCCTCAGTACACTGTAGTACAACCAAAATCTTCTCAATCTCCTACATCCAGTTCTCAGGGGCAATAGGATCAACTCCACCTGAGAATGCTGGAGGATTCATCTTTTTGAACTTCTCTATGGTGCACCCATGGTTTGCAGATGGACCACTCTACTCCCTCGAACTCCTAGTGATCTCAGCCATAATCTGCTGAGTCACGCTACGTAATACCGCATCAGAGTCGATCCCAGATGCACCTGATGGTCCTGCTCCATCACTGCCACTGGCATGGGTACTATTTCCTTCCGGATCCATCCTAAAAACAATAGACGCAACTTAGAAATCCTATCCTTATATTTTACCCAGCTATCCTCACCACTTATCTCAACATTTCCAACTTATTTCTAATCCCTAGTTCTACATTCTAGGACACACAACCCGATAATAGCTTACTATGGTTTTCCTGAAATCTTCACCCTAGGGAAAACATAGCAACTACCACGGAAGTCCTGCCTTTAGACTGTAGAACAACCTTAAATCTTTTCATAAACTCTGGTACTATTTCCGTTGCATTCTAAAGTCTACAGAACCTAGCAACCTAGGCTCTGATACCAAACTGTCATTACCTGCTCATTTTTCCACATTTTTTTTAATGATAATATCAATAGCACATTTCCCATATTCTAGTTCAACAGGTCACACTCCACCTGGACCTGTGGGTACTAGAGATATACCAGAACATACAGCAGAAGCCCTAGCAGCAGAAAACATATAATAATGTACATCTAAATACCATATATTACAATATACCAGAGTTGCTATAGTCCACAGTATTTCCATATATACATCCCAAAATAAATTTAGGGACATTTCCCACAAAATTTAACTATCCCTACAAAATGAAACTTACCCTTCAAAAAGGGCAGATATCAGCACTAGGTCAACGGGGCTTTTCCCGCTCTCCTATCAAAGGCTCCTGAAAAGTTTATAAGATTAAAGGGTGAGACACCTCTTAGTAAGGGAAATAAACTAATACTAGTGTGTGGCAACATGAGTATTATGTGTTGTACATATCCCATACATAACATATTCAATACTGTTTGTCAAACCTAGGAAAACATGTATATATCAAATCATAGCAGAACATATTACATTTTCATAAACATATCTCATCTCATATAGTAATAATAACATAAAAACCATCTTGGTAGGTTAGTTGGCTGTTGTCATGTATTACCCCCACATGACTGGGTTGTGTGGCCCGAAGGCGGGACCTGACAATGGTTGGCCGACCACTGTCAAATCAAATAGTAGTCTGTAGGTCCGATGGGTCTGTCAGACCTGGTCCGTACACTAGGGGCGATCAGCACACTTCTTATAAACCACATCGACCATCCAATCTCTCACCACTCCGTACAGTAGCGTTAACACAGATATCATGATCACGAAGACCATGGACACACAGCAACGGTACCGTGCAAATGCTAGCCTAGACCAAGCTAATCAGGTATTGATATCATATAACATATTCTAAAATGGTGATACATGGATATCTCATATCATTAATTTTCACATCAATTATATCATTTTGCATATATACATGTATCATGAAAATCATCGACTCGTACACCGGTATTACACATTTTATCATAGCTCAGCCCGTACGCCGGAAAAACATAGCACAGCCCGTACGTAGGCAAATCATAGTCATATAGCATGGCCCGTACGCCGGCAAACATAGCACAGCCCGTATGCTGGCAAATCACATCACATAACACGGCCCGTACGTCAGCAAACATACCATAAAAATCTCGGCCCGTACGCTGGTTTTTCCATCATAAAAATCCATATCATTCACATTCCTAGAAAGCAGTATTTCATAACATTTATACTCATGCCACACTAATAGGTTTTTCATATATTCAATATACCATCATTTTAACAATATTTCCAAAACATAAATCATACATATAAATATATTTATTTTCCTGAAACCAAATGATACATACATATATACATGTGTTTTCTCAAAATGAACTAACTTAGTTTATCCTCTTACCTGATTCCTGGAAAGCTTCTAATAAAACTACCCCGCACCCGTAGGGTTCCTAACGCAACACCCTAAAAATGAAAACTCCCAGTATTAAAGTTCAGTATTTTCGTACGTACAACATTTTCTATAACCACCACTAAGTCAAATTCGGCTTACAAAGCCTTACCTCAACTCAGGGATGATTTCCAACTTCGTTTTCCCAACGATCTGGTCCGGCGAATTCGTAGAGAACTTCTCCAGGAGCGTTGTGGTAGCTTCAAATCTTCGATCCGGCGAGAAACGAGCCCAAAATTGAAGAGAGAGAGAGAGAGAGAGAGAGAGAGAGAGAGAGAGAGAGAGATAGCTTCTTAGATAAGCTTAAAAATTGGGATTTCCATATTTATAAAATAGGGGATTTGTCAACGAGAAACATCACCTCGTCGACAAGTTCTTCATTAAATTCGTCGACGAGACCCTGTATTCGTCGACGAAATTCAGGCTGCCCCAGAACCTCTCTCGGTATTTTCTCGTTGACAAAGCCCTGTGTTCGTCGATGAATTTTCTTATGCACTCGTCAACAAGGCCCTGTATTTGTCGACGAGTCCTGGCAATTTCCTTGAAATTATGGTTATCCCCCAAAATGCAATGTTGTCGACGAACGCAAACTTGTCTCCTTCTGTTTCCGGTTTCCATTTCCCTTCCTTTTTATTATTTAAATCTCATTTTTATTCGGGTCGTTACAAGAAGTGCTGGAAATGAAGTAAAAGTTAGAGGATATCCCAATAGTGAGGAATTTTTCTTATTAGGACTGCCTCCTAATCATAAGGTAGAGTTTGCTATTGACCTAGCTCCGAAAGCATCGCCGAATTCTAAATCGCTGTACAAAATGGCATCGGTGGAATTAAAAGAGTTAAAGGAACAGTTACAAGAATTATTAGATAATGGTTTATCAGGTCCAACGTGTCACCCGAGGGAGCGCCGGTATTGTTTGTGAAAAAGAAAGATGGGTCGATGAGAATGTACATTGACTACATATTTCCATATTTCCATAAGTCAGCCAAAATAGTGTGGATAGTTTAATCCCACAATTAAGATGTCCATAAAAATGTAAGATATTAAGTGGGCAACAATTGGACTCCTATGTTTTGTTGAAATTCTTTATTCCCTGAGAAGTGATGTTATCACTATAACCTGAAAACAAATACGAGAATAAGATGTCATGGGCATCACATTGCCAAGTATCCCGAAGGATCCTGTTAACCAAATAACACCTAACAGAATCATCTTTAGCAACTTACCTAGAAGAAAAATCATAATGATACTCAGAACTTTAGCAATCTGCTATCCAGAAGGAAAACCATACATGCTAGGACCTGGAGGTTTATATTTTCGCTCTATCCTGTGCGAATCCTACTTGGTAATGGGACACCAATTTAACCGTTTAGGCATCGACTCGGTTGGGATTTGATTTGTATACAGTTTAACGTGAAATCTTCTATTGTTGTCTACAATTGATAGTGGCTTTTGAAGCCATCTTCAAAATCTAATTCTTCTACCATTAACAACTCTCTAGCACAAATGAATATCACCCTTTCCTTCCTAGTCCATCTCACACAAGATTTATGCCACCAGACAATGTTCAATCACTGATTATAGCTGACTAAACAACTCCATTTGTATTGTATTTTATACCGAAAAACCAAGATATGTGTTTATTACATATTTGTCCAGTCACTGGAGCAAGATAATGGTTGACTTGAAGTCAGTATACCAGGACTTAGACTTGCCATAATTGCAATCCATGTTTTTCATTGAGGATATTTTCCAACTATATTTTGATATTCAACGTTTGCCAACATAGGTTAGAGGTTGAGTCTTAAAAAACTATTTGAAGCAAGAAAAAAAATTTAGAAACCAATTTGTTAAGAAAATGATATTTTACCCTAATTTAAAAGTGTAAGCCTGCACATTAGTTTGGCATTGAAAAGGAATTAGATGATTAAAATTCTAGGGAATGTTTAGAAGTTCATATAATTTTTACTCAAACGAATTACAAAACTATGATGAGAGTTTTGAAGTGGATCTGACAGGCAAATGATTATACATCCTGATCTGAGATGTCCCAGGAGGTATGGTCCTTGATGAGTATAAGTCATTAGTGCAAGTTCTTTGTTTAAAGATGAGGCTAACCATTGGTGGGAATCTATGTAACAGGTAAGAGATGTTGAGGGTTGAGGCTATGAGCTAAGATTGATTTTAAAATAGTCTTCAATGGGAAATGACTTCCCAGTTGACTTATTAACATGCATATTGTTCATTATGATGTAATCCTATAAATGAAGTGGTTATCTATTTATCGTACACTTAGTTGATTATTTCTAAAATAAGTAGTACTTGGAGATCCAAATGGAGTGATGGTTTCTTTCCAACTAACAAGCTCTCACATTTGACATCTTGAGTGCTTGGGAAAGGATAGAATTTGGGCACATGTCTAGGGTTTGTAGCAAGAATGAAAGAAACATATGAGTTAACAAATCCCAAACTTCTTTACCCATAGGTGATGAATTTTTAGATATTCTACCCAGATAATTTATCAAGGCTACCTCCAAGAGGAGATTGAATTTAATATTGATTTTGTGCTAGGAATGGAGCCTATGTCAACTGTTTCATATAGAATGATATTAATTGAACTAAGACAACCTAGGGTGCAATTAGAATATTTTCTCAATAAGGAATTTGTTCAACCTAGTATATCATCATAGGTTGCACCTGTGTTATTCACTAAGAAACATAATGGGACCTTGAGGCTATACATTAATCATTGGAAGTCGAATCATGTTACATTAAGAATTGGTATCGACTTCTAGGGATTGGTAGATTATTTGATTAATTGGTAAAATTCCAAAATTTTTTAAAATTGATTTGTAATTAAATATCACTAATTAAGATTTGGGAATTACACATTCCAAAGATAGAATTGAGTACATAGTAAGATCGCTATAAATTTCTGGTGTTACCAGTTGGAGTTACCAATGCACCTTGCATTTTCATGGATAAGATGAATCAAGTTATTCAACCATACTTGGATCAATTTATTATAAATTTTTATGGATGATTTTTGGGATATTTAAAGACTCAAGAAGAACACGAACAATATTTGTAATTAACTTTACAAACATTATGAGAGCATCAGTCTCATGTTAAACGGGAAATGTGGAATCTGGACAATTAATACGAAATTTTTGGGTCATGTCATAAACAAAGAATAGTTATCTATTGATTCTTTTAAGGTTATGTTGGTATTAGATTTTTGGAATACTAGAAATGAAAATTGAAGTTGTTGTGCATTGGTGCTGAAGTAAGGTGTATTAGGATAGGATGTATAATCCATCGATTTATGTTAGTTACCAGTTCTAATAGAGTGGTTTAAAAGATTAACTCAAAACTTGTTTGGTTAACGATAGATTTTACTTGAGGTTGTATTCAGTAAATTTTGAGGACAAAATTTTTATAAGGAGCGGAGAATGTAACTTTCCCAAAAATAGTTATACTTGATTAGGGTTATGATCCTAAATAAAAAAATAAATTAATTAATTAATTATTATTATTATTATTATTATTTTTATTATTAACTTAATAATATATATATATATATATATATATATATATATATATCAATACATCCTCAAGCTTTTGGCTTTAAGAAGATTCAAATTAAATTTCTTCCCTGAGAGAGACTCCCTGCAATCCGAATTTTCTCTCTCTCTCTCTCTCTCTCTCTCTCCTCACGTATCTTCGTCTCTCTTTCCTTGATTTCCTCAGCCAAACAGGTGCCGACCAAAGAACGAAAATTACCACTGGATTCCTATCTCGGCCACCAACATTTTAACCGGAGTGGATTTGTGATCAGGGCATCATAGGTATCACTCTTGGGATAAGGTAAACCCACTATCTCTCTTCAATTTCTCCCCAATATTCAGCCAAATTGACGATCGGACACCACCAAGAGTCCCAATTTCAATCCTTGTAATTTTAATCGGAGCGGATTTTTGATTTAAGTATCCTAGACACCACTCCAAGGTTAAGGTAAACCCGCATTTTTAGAATTTAATCGATTAATGGGAGCGTGTGGGAAATGTTAAAAATAATTGTAATTCTGGGGTTGAGTTGTTTGAATTAGGGAAAACATGATTTCAGGATTTTGAACTTTGTACGCTGCGGGCGAGGGTTTAGAGATTTTTAGCAGGCCTCTCAGTAAGCAGGCAAGGGGAATAAATTACAACAGTTATTTTTGAAAATTATTGGTTAAGTATGTGAAAATGAGAATATGATATTTTGCCTGAGATTGTTATGATACGAATATCAAATAAAATTGTGTGGCATATGATTTATACTGGAAATGTGTTTGAAACTAGGTTATGTGATTTGCACTGAGAATAAAGAGAATATTTATACACACACACACACACACACACACACACACATATATATTGAAATGTTTCATGCAGAAATGAAGATAATGGAAACTAATTATGTTTTATATACTGAATTGTGATGATATGAGATTTGAAATATGGAAAATGTTGAAAAATGAAATACAGAGTTGTTTTATTGAGAACGATGAATTGTGATATATCAATATGTATTTTACTGGAAAATGATGGAATATGATATATAGATATATGGATAGAAATGTTTTCTATGATAAACGAGGAAATAAGAAATATTGATATGCTTTATTAAGAAATGTTGAAATATGTGAAATGAGATATATACTATTATGAGATGGAATGTGTACTGATATGATGGGAATGTAAGAGAAAATGATGAGAATATTTCTGATGTGATGAAATGTACCAACATATTGAAATGTGAATACTGAAATGTGGAAATGAGAACCCTGATGGATTGGAGTTGGATAGAGAGTACGGTACAGTTGCTAGAGAGGTGTTAGTGCAACCACACAGTCTCGTGGAGAGTGTGACATGACACTCGATTGAGCCAGTGAGAAGGGTGGTTTTGCCACCTGACTTCCGGACCAGGAGTGTGCAAGCCAATTGTACTACAAACAGACAGTTTCCTTGTTTTGATCTAACCGAATAGGCCAACCGCGGTTACATTCAACCTTTGGGCTGCACAACCTGGTCATGGGGGGAAGCATGATGATGTGAATATCCTCAGGGCAGCCATAAGTTACAGACAGAATGTGTACTTGAAACAGAGGACACTCGTGAGTTAGATTGTGGAATGAATATGAAAAAAAAAATGAATGAAAGAGTGTAAATTTAACTGCATAAATAATTAGGGCGAAGTAAAACTCTCCGCCCGAGGGCTTACTGAGTAAGATGAGTGCCCTAACAAGTATCAATTGTAACCGCACCCCAATTAATCGGGCAAGGTTACAAACGATATCAGAGCAGAGAGGTGTTACGTGTATGAGCGTATAATCTCTCCTATCCTCGGGAACTTTCGCCATTAAACATTGGTTGCATATGGATGAGTAAGAGTTATGGTATCAAAGCTTATGAAATTATGTTTCATATCTATATAATTATGAGTACATATCTATATATTTTCTCAAATGACATAATCATTAAAATGAGTGTATAATGATATAACTAAACTCATGTGCCACACACTGTAAATAATTTATTCCGTCTTATTGAGAGGTGTCTCACCCAAATATTTAAATATTTTAGGGAACCGTGACAGACCAAAAGATAGAGTTCCGAGAGAGAGGGGAACTTGTACACTAATAGTTTGGGTAAGTGTCTTGTATTAGGAATGTATGATTCCCTAGAGTATGTTATGGATTTTTGGGGATGTGTATGGATGTATAGAACTCTAGTTATTTGTATTTTGGATGGTTTGTAAATATTGACTTTCTCTTTTAGGGCTGTTTGTATAAGATTGAATGTTTACTCGGTACCCATTTTGGGTCGGGTTATGTTGAAATGGTATCAGAGCTTGTGGCGTGGTAGATGATTTGATTGTTATTGGAAAAAAAAATTTGTATGAAAAATCAAGGCGTCACAAATAGCCTCGGTCGACCAAACCAAACTAGTAATAACTAGCTTGCTCAACCGAACACTTTGACGGTTGAAAAGTCAAAGTGTTGACAAAGCTTTTGTTGACTAAACCCTTGGCGTTATAAATGCCTTGATCGACCGAACTGTTCAGAAGTCGACATGTTGACTTCCCTTGGTCGACCATTCTGAATTGAACGTATCGTCCTTGATCGATTGAACCATAAAATTCTAAGAACCCAACAACCTGGTCGGTCGTTCGTGTAGTTCAAATTGGCCACGGTCGACCGAACCTAGATGAGCTATCAACCGAACCTTAGTCATGATCGATCAAACCTACGTAGGGTTCAAAATCGCCATGATACAGTTGACCATTTCCGTAGTTCAACATTGTCGCGGTCGACTGAACTTAGCAATATGATCGACTAAACCTTGAATATGGTCGACCGAACCTCTCGGGTTGGTCATATTTTGACCGTAGTTAACTGAGGTTAAAATTAATTCAACTTTATTAATTTTTTTCCAAAATGACCTCCATGTCCCTAACGATTATATTTTTTGCAATATCTATATATACCCCTTCATTTGTCTTAATTAGAATAAGATTAGCAGAAATCATTAAGAAAAACTCTCTAAAATTTTTAATTCTCATACTCCTCTTGTTGCTCAAATTCTTTCAATCTTTTCAAAGCATACTACTCATACTCTCTTACACTTGTTTGTTTTAAAATCATTTTGAAGAGAGCATTTGACTAATGTTTGGGCATTTATTTTCTTCATCCAAAACTTATACTCTCACTTCTTCTTTGTTTGTGAAAATTTATTTTTGAGAGTTAGCTTTTTGGATCTCCCATATATTTTATTGATAAATATTATTGGGAGAAAATTTATATTAGTTATTTTTGAAAGACTTGAGCACATATAATTTGTGTTAGGAAAGTCTTATTGCAATCGCGCTTACACTCACACATACTATTTTTGCAAGTTCATTTGTAAGCAAAAACCCATAGATTCTCACTTTATTTGGGAAAAACATATTTGGAGAAATATTTTGTTAGGGTTTAAATGCTTGAGCATCCAACATATATATTTTTATTTAAGGATTATTTTAGTGAGAAAATCACCAAACTCTCATTGAGCTTCATTTCATATCATATGTGAGGGCATTGTACATATTGTGTACACATCTACTTAGTATAGAAACATTTTTTGTTGTACGAAAAATATTTCATTTGATTATTTGTTGTATTCCCAACGGGTTGTCGGAAGAGGGAGACTAGCACTGTGAATAGTCCTGGACTTTCTCAGACATGGTTAGGAGAGCTCCGGACTAGTTCAGACTTCGTTAGGAGAACTAGGTGCACCATGCTAGTAAGGTGTTGTAAAGGTTGGGGTCAGCCCTGTTAATCTAACCTGGGGTATTCACTTGCCTAGTAAGGAGAGGGAGGTTGTAAATGGTGTCACTCCACCCCCAAGTGAGCAATCTTAGTGAAAACCTCTTGCTTGTGAGCTTGAGGCGGGGGCGTAGGCAGTCTTGGCCGAACCTCGATAAAATATCTAGTGCAACTTTTATTTTTTTGCACTTTCAATTTCAACACATGTATGTTTTATGTTTGAGTTATTATATGTAGTACATGTGTTTAATTGTTTGAATATTTAATTGGGTTTATGATTATATAGAAAGACTCTAGGCTTGTGTAATACTATTTGTGGAATTTGGATTGACTTAGGAGAAAAAATTTAAATACGCAATTCACCCCCTCCCCACCTCTTGGGAATACACCAATTTCAACAGTTGGTATCAGAGTCTCATTGCATAGAATTAAACGTTTTTGTAAAAGATCGCAATGGCTCATATTGGTGTATCCCCATTTGGCGAGGGATAGTCACCTTCTAGCCCTTCATTGTTTTGCAGTGTAAACTACACCCATTGGAAAATTAGAATGAGCGTTTTTATAAAATCTATGAATTGGAGAGACTGAGGAGTGATTGATAAGGGAATTTGTATGCCTATAAATGAAAATGATATTAAATTGATGCATGCAAATTCACATGTCGTGGATATACTGTATTGTGCATTAGATTATAATATTTTTCTTGAGATCATGACATGCTCTAATGCCAAGGATATATGGGAAGAGCTTGACAGGAGGTATGGAGTATCTAGGAATGAAGAGGCTGTCACTCCTCTATACGCTCTAAGCTCAAATGATCAGGAGGAGGTAAATCATGAGCTAGTAATGTCAATCGATAAAGAGGTATATGATTCCCATCCTACCTCAATTGATAATTTGTCTATTGAATCTTGTGATGATTCCTGTGTTGAAAACTACAATATATCCTATGTTGAATCATCTGATAGCCCATGTGATGTTTGTGGTAATAATTCATGCAATGATTCATGTGGTGATTACTGTGTTAAACTTTGTGATGAATCATGTGTTGAATTTGATGAGAAAATGCTCTATTTAAAATGCACAAATTTCTAGTTAGTGTAACGACCTGCTTAATTTTCACTTTTTTTTTTCTCCCTTAAATAAATATATACAATACCAACATATCAAATCCATTAGGTCATAATCAACCTGAACCCGTGGGTACCAGGGATACAACAGAAATACAGTACGGAAGCATAAGCAGCAGGAAGCATAAAATCATAATTAACTCATAATACCATATATAATACCATCCATCACTATACTAAAGTTACTATATCCACTGTAATTACATATGTAAACCACCCAAAAGAGTCCTAGGGTCACTTCCCACAAAAATCCATCTGGCCCTATCACAAAATACATACCCTTTAGAGAGGGCAGATTAGTCATAACTATCTCAGCGGAGCTTTATCCGCTCTCCTATTAGGGGTTCCTGAAAATTTCATGTAATTCGGGGTGGGACACCTCTCAGTAAGGGAAATAAACTAATACTAGTGTGTGGCAACATGAGTTCATCCGTGTTATACATAAAAGCATATATAAGCATATCAAGTAAATATGTCGGTATCATTTCTTGGAAAAACATGTATAATCATAACATGACAGAACATAATGAATTTTCATAGCATAATTCATCTCATAATATAATAATAAGAAAGCATTCCTGGTAGGTTAGCTGACAGTTATCATGTATTACCCCCACATGACTGGGTTGTGTGGCTCGAAGGCGGGACCTGACAATGGTTGACCGACCACTGCCAAGTCAAAAGTACAGTCTGTAAGTCCAATGGGTCTGCCAGACCTAGTTCGTACACCAGGGGCGCTCACACTTCTTAAAATCACATCGACTATCCATCCTCACGCTACTTCGTACAGCAGCATTAACACAATATCGTGATGATCACGAACACATAGCAGCGGTTCCGTGCAAGTGCTAGCCTAAACCAAGCCAACCAGGTTCTGATAACATATAGCATATAATCAAACTGTGATACATGGATATTTCATACTAATATTTGCCAAATCAATATCATCACATCATTTTGCACAATTATACTGTAACGTCCCTCAATAAAATACAACGTAATAAATCAAGTGGTCCCGAACCCGTGGGTAGCGAGGACACCTGTCATATACAACGGAAAACCTATGCAACAGTAAACATAAAAAAAATCCATACATCCATGCATAAGACATAATACCAAAGCTTTTTATTAACATTAATATATCGTTCATATGTACAATCTCCAAAAAGTCAAAATAACACTAGGACTATGCAACACAAATCTCCTAGTCCTAGCTCAGGGCTTACCCTTCTAGTAGGGAAGCACCAAACACTCAATGGCGGCCCTGTCCCGCCGGTCTCTCTAGGTTTCCTGAAAAATATATTAATGTTGGGGGTGAGACACTTCTCAGTAAGGGAAAGTAAACTAAATGCAGCTGTGTGGTAACATGAATATTTAAAGTGCTTATACATATACAGTACATTTCACAACTCTGGAAATAATCATAATATCATGCTGGATAATCATGTATTTTCATATACGTTAATAAATCATAACATACATAAACATCTGTTATAGCTCGTTGTTAGCTTTGGTGCAATCCCAAGAGGGGGGGTGAATTGAGTATTTAAAATTTATCGCCTAGGTTAAACTAGATAAGCAGTATTACTTAACCTAGAGTCTGTCTATGCAAATATAAACCTAATCATTTACAATATAACGTACACGTGCAGTAAGTAAATTGTGGAAATGTAAAGAACACCCACGATATGTTATCGGGGTTCGGCCAACTGTGCCTACGTCCCCGCCTCTAGCTCACAAGCTAGAGTATTCCACTAATAGCTCACTTAAGGGTGGAGCGGCACCGTTTACAACCAGGTCAAATTAACACAGGGCTGACCTCAACCTTAACCAAGTCAATTAGCGGGGCTGACCTCAACCTACACGCCTTAACAGGACGACGCACCTAGCTTTCCTAACCGGGTCTAAGCCAATCCGGGACTATTGCAGGGCTAGTCTCCCTCTTTAGACCCGTGCCTGGAAATACAACAAATGTGTATAAAATTTGTACACGGAAATATGCTTCTAGAAAAGCAGATGTGTGCACCAATACAACTCAATCAATAAAGCAAGCACGAATGATATGTAGATATGCTCAGTGCTCTAATGTGTGCTAAACACTCAATCAAGTATGATAATCAATCAAGATCTAGAGTGTGTATCTAAGCAAGATTTGAAACACAATATTCGAATATCACAAAATCATATCAGGGTTTCAAATATGCTAAGCAAGATAGATCAAACAAACTCAATACGATATTTCAATATCTAAAGCACAATGGACTTGTTTGAAAGATTGGCTTTTCACAAAAGGAATTTTGCACACAAAATCTAGGTTTAGGTATCTTGCAACAACAATGCAAGAACCACAACCCTCAAAGTCTTCCCATACAAGATTTATCAAATGAAATCCGTGGAAGAACTTTAGGCTATACTCTCAAATAAATTCAATCAAACTTTATATCAAAAGAGAGTATTAGTTAGAGAGATTACACACTATAGCCTTATAGAAATACTCACAATGCTAAGAGAAATAAAGATTGAAGAGTATGTGAGTGTTTGCAAGAAGTTTTTGGCTAATATAGGGTTTTGGGAGTTAAGAGAGTTTTGCCCTAATCAAGTTTGCTAATGCCTTTTAATTTTCTCAAATGATCTCATATATATAGACATGGGAGAAAATATGACCATTGGGGACCTATTGGGTATTATTAGAAAAGTTTAATGATATTTAAAGCATTTTAACCCTGTTTAAAAAATATTAACTGCGGTAAGAAATCAGGGCAACCCGAGAGGTCCGGTCGACCATAATAGGCTCAGTCGACCAAGTCTCATATGGTTCGGTCGACCAAGGAAATATTGAACTGAGGTCTTGGTCGACCAGGAGTAGGCGATTTCCCAATTTTTCGAGTTTCGGTCGACCAGGGCATTTTGAACTGCCTGGTTCGGTCAACTAGACCACTAGGAATTCTCCCGAGAACCCTCCGATCGATCAGGTTGTTGTAGTACAAAAGTTCTCGGTTGACCAGATGGTCAACTGTTGACCCAGGAAGGTTTCGGTCTACTAAGACCTTTTGAACTATCAGTTTCGGTCGACCAGTTGGTCAAACTTTTGACCCCAGGGTGTTTCGGTCGACAAGGGCCTTTTGAACTACCTTTGTTGGTCGACCGAGTGGTCAAACTTTGACTCAAGGGAGTTTCGGTCGACCAGGACCTTTTGAACTACCTTTACTAGTCGACCGAGTGGTCAAACTTTGACCCAAGGTGTCTCGGTTGACCAGGCCAAAATGAACTGGCTTGACTGGTCGTCCAAAAGTGCATCGTGTGTGTATTTCGGTCCCGGATTGAAGCAAACAAGCCCTATTCAAGTGCCTAACAAATATATGTGAAAGTGTGAGTGTCCTAGGGGCATTTGGGGTCCAATTTGAAGACACCGAAAAAGTCCGATGTCAGTCGACCTTCGGAAAATCCTAAGGTCTTTCTATGGTCCATGTAGGTACCTAATGTCCAACTAAGGTCGATTTGAGCATACCTACCTATCATGCATGATGCAAATTATTACAAGCCATATAAGTGTACAGTCCATAATAAAATTACATCCCAGAATGAAGAAACTAAATAATAAATACAAATGCATCACAAGATTCTTCATTCATCGGCATAAACACTGTACGCCATCATGATAAGTCTTTTAGTCCTTAAGAGCGCACAAGGTGAACCTGCATGCAGCTCTCAGTACAACCATTAGTACCAAGAGTATTTGTCATTATCAAAACAAGGCGTGACCAATTAGGTCAACATGTAATACTGAAAATCAATCCAGGATGAACAACTAGTTAATGTCAAGTATTACCCCCCATAACGGGTTGTACAGTCCGAAGGCGGGACCCGACAATGGCTGGCCGACCACTGTCGAATCAACTATGTCTGTAAGTACGATGGGCCCGCCGCACCCTAGTCCAGACTACTAAGTGGACGTCCGCACTCTACTGAAAGCCACATCGACTATCCATCTCTCATCCCCTCATGGGACGGTAGCACTAATAAGGCCTCGTGCCCAAAATTAACCCATAGCTACGGTACCGAGCTCCTGGTCTGAACTAAACTAACATCCTAGTTGTGAAAACATATAATACATAATCATACGTAACATCATTACGGCCTCGTGCCAAAAACATAGATATGGCCTTGCGTCGAAATCATAGTAAATATGGCCTCACGCCAATAATATAAATATGGCCTCGTGCCGATAACATAAAATACGACCTCATGCCGATAACATAAAATACGGCCTCATGCCGATAACATAAAATATGGCCTCGTGCCAATAACATAAAATACGGCCTCGCGCCGATAACATAAGATATGGCCTCGTTCTGATAACATAAAATATGGCCTTGCGCCAAATCATTTCAGGTATTTACATTCTGAAAATACTCATTTATCATATATTCATCAAATTCAATATAGCATAACTCGTCTTTCCAAAATACCTGAAGATGTGTTTTACTCGTAAAAGCATTCGTATCATATCTCATTTCATGGAAAATAATATTCATGCCACACATGCTCTATTAAAAGTCATACTAAAATCATAATTTTCTGGCATCTCATACATACATATACATTTTAATCATCATAGCAGTATTTTCCCAATCGTACATTTCATTCATAATAAACGGATATATCATAAGCTTTTATGAAAATAAATTTACTTATAATCAATAATAGTTTGCATGGGAAAGAACTGCTTTAATTTACTCCCTTACCTGGCTACTGAGAAAGCCCCTCAAATTCCTAGCCTGACCCTCGTAAGATTTCCTACTTAATACCCTGAAACTCAAAATTCCCAGTATTAAACATCCGTATTTTCATGCATACATCCATTTCTATAACTACCATAAAGTCTAATTTGGCTTAAAAAGTCTTACCTCAACTTTGGGATGATTTCCAACTTCGTTTTTCCGATGATCCGCTCCAGCAAACTTGTAGGGAACTTCGCTAGGAGCGTTGTGGTAGCCTCAGATCTTCGATCCAACGTAAAACCAGCCCAAAATCAAAGAGAGAGAGTGAGAGAGCTAGAGAGGAGAGAGAGAGAGAGAGGAAGCTTAAAATGACATTAAAAATCGAATTTTTCATATTTATAGGCGGCGGAATTCCTCAATGAGCCCGACCTTCGTCGACGAGTTCTTAACAAATTTCGTCGACGAGACCCTGTACTCGTCGACGAAATTCAGGCTGCCTCAGAACCCCTCTCGGTATTTTCTCGTCGACGAGCCCCTGTGTTCGTCGATGAATTCTCTTAAGACTTCGTCGACGAAACCCTGTGTTCGTCGACGAAGCTTGGCAGCTTCCTTCTTTATTTTTTGTTTCCATTTCCCTTCCTTTATTATTTAAATTCCATTTAAAATTCGGGTCGTTACATATACACATTATAAAAATCATCGGCTCGTATGCCGGCAAATCATATCCATAGCTTGGCCCATACGCCGGCAAAATATGTCCATAGCTCAGCCCATACGCCGGCAAATTATACACATAGCTCGGCCCATATGCCGGCAAATCATATACATAGCTCGCCCCATACACCAACAAATCATACACATAGCTTGGCCCATACGCCGGCAAAACATATAAAACTCTCGACCCGTACGCCGGGTTTTCATTATAAAAATCCATAATATTATTATGTTCCCAAACGGTAATTCATCATAAAATCTACTCATGCCACACAAAATGGGTATTATATATATACATATATATATATATATATATATATCTAGAACATATCATCATTTTCAGTAGTATTTCCCAACATAATACTCATATATATATATATATATATATATATATATTTATATACATATATTTTCTAGAAATCAAATGTTATACAATTTACTTATAATTTTCATAAAACAATTAGCTTAATTTATCCCCTTACCTGATTCCTGATAAGCCCCTAAGATAAACAATCCTGGACCCGCAGGGTTTCCTGTTCAACACCCTGAATATGATATTTCCCAGAACTAAACTTCAGTATTTCTACGTGTACTATGCTTTCTACAACTATCAAAAAGTCAAATACTGAGTAGAAAGCCTTACCCTGAATTTGGGATGAATTCCAAACTAGCCCCACCAAAGATCTACTCCGGCAAATATGCAGAAAACTTCCTCAGAAGTGTCATGGTGGCTTTAGATTGTCAAACTAACAAAAGATCGGTCTGAAATCTTAGAGAGAAGTAAGGGAAAAAGAAATGAGGAGAGGGAGAGAGAGAGACATTCCCGCAGGTTTTTCGTTCATAAAATAAAGGTTAAACCTATTTATACACTGACCTTCGTCGATGAGGTCATGAAGATAACTTGTCAACAAACTCTTGCCTCGTCGATGAAATTTAGAATCACCCAAAACCCCCTATCGGTATTTTTTCGTCGACGAAGAGCACACTCGTCGAAGAGCCCAATATGTCGCGTCGTGTGTGTTCCCTTTTAATTTCCTTTTCCTCCATCTTTATTATTTAAGTATTATAATTTCTCCGGGTTACTACAGTTAGGGTGTCTAAACAGAAGACAATCTTGAAAAAGGAAACCAAAAGGTTGGCTAAGCAATTAGGAGATTTAAAAGAATATCATACCATCCTAGAAAAGAGAAAAATTATGAAATTCCTAAAAATTACTTGCTTAGAATGAAAAATGAAAAATGATTTTGAATCAACATCCAAGTTGCAAGTGAGAAGATTAGTTCAATTAAACCCTTAGGAGTCAAGAGAAATAAATCTTTCAAAAAGCGTTCATATTATAAGCCCCACTGTCATAAAAATGCCTCATCGAGCAAAAATAGAACAAATAAGCCTGATCCTTCACAGATATACAAAATTTGCTTATTTTGTAAAATGATATGGCACAAAAAACATACATGTTCATTTAAAGGTGCTAGAGGCATGGATAAGGAGATGGCGTGGATAGTTATAAAGGCAAACTCCTGTAAAACAAAGGAAGAATGGATTCCCATTGGAATTATGTAATTATTTAATTCTTTCTCAGACCTTAGGATTAGGGGTAGTGATGACTAAAGACCAGGGAAGTGGTCAGTGTCTTAAAAATGTCAAATCTTAGTATATGCAACTACGATACACTATTCTATTATACTAAGTGTCTTACACGAAATTCAAGCCAAAGTAAAATATCCAATCCAAACTTAACCATAATATTTGCGTAAGATAGGAAAACTTTGGCTGCAGTATACTAGAGTAAAATCCACTTCCAAATGGACATCACAACTGTGCCCAATATATAGTTTTAAATGCTCAACTCATGCTTAAAATAAAAATCTGAAGCACATTTTTTTTTCATTGCACAAGATTAAGCTTTAGAGATCCATCTTATATAATATATCATTGTACCCTAAACTCATTTTTGAATATGAAAAACCTAAATCAAAATTTAGTCATCACTCTAGGTGTAAGCACTGATGATGATTAATTCCTATTCTACTAGTGCTAATTAAAAGTCATCCTTCTTATAATCAAAATTAGAGGTATCCACTAAGGGATTCATATTTATTGTTTAATAAAATTATTCCCTTTGGATTCAAAATACAAATCCTCTAATCTTGGTTCACCTATCTCCTCCATAGGAAATCTTTACCATACCATGATCACATTCAATAAAGAGTCACCTATTCATCGGCTCGTATCCTGACATAAATCATGATCATATCCAAAGTGTACTTGCCATCCTCCAAAGAGCATAGTCCTAGGAATTCATACTCCTAAATGCTCTTTGCTAAAATTGTCATGACATAATATTTTACTTGTTTATCATAAATAATGTCCTGCTTCTTTATGTACTCTTTTGAACTTAATAGAAATTTAATTGTCAAGAGTATTTACCCAAACTCACTTCACAAGCTCTCAAAACTTTAAGTCAAACCATTTAGAGCTTTATTTCCTTTTGAATTTGATTAAATGGCTAAAATGATTGCTATAGGTTTTAATATATATGGAAACACAAATAACCAAGAAACCTATGCACGAACAGTAAGACTTCAAAGCCATTCTGACCTTGTGCCTCTTATGCATTGAAAATCATAAAGAGGCAGAAACAGGCTTATCACACCTAAACGAATATACATTGTGGCTTTTTGGTCCGATAAGCCTAAAACATTCATTGTCAAGATTAAATTATTGAAAATCTTAAAACATTTGGCTAAAAATTTGAAAATTCAAAAAGGCATAAAATGAATAAGTGCATAACTTAGGAGGAGCATTTCCATTTCATGGCTATATACTTTGAATGCTCTCATGATATTTATATCCATATGCCCTTATGATAAATGCATTGCAAATTACTATCCATAACATGTTGATTGGTTAAATATCTTAGATGGATAACTTTTTTTTTTTTTTTTTTGTGAACTATTGATTACTATTGGATTGCATGCTTGTATTGAAAGCCTCCTGCATGATGGATGCAATGATGTGAATTGCATGCTAGTAGTGGAATTTAGGTTGTTACATGTTTTATATGAATATTTTGTTAAAAACAACTAGCTATCAGGTACATGTTTTATAGGAAAATATACAATTTATGGACGACATGCTACCAAAATTTTGATAGAAATTTTCCCAAAATAAAATATTGTACAAAGATGATTATGATAAAATGACTGCTAAAATATTTTTGAAATGATGAGTGAAAACTAAATGCATATCAAAATTCCATCCTTACATAATCATTAGATACTTAAAAAGTTGAACTCCATCCCTATAGAAAGAACAAAATGGACACATGTGCATCATGCTTTGATTTTTGAGTATTGAGGCTCTTCTAAGGACCCTGAGACATCATATACAGCCCTTAAAGCTCTATATTTAGATATGGATTGTTTTCGGGTGTATGAGCACTATTGCATGCCTTAATATATATATATATATATATATATATATATATCTTCTGATGCATATGTGAAATATTGGGATAATTATACTAGTTGCATAAAAGAATAAATCAATCCTTACTAGTATATTTATTTTAAGAAATTTTAAAATGATTGTTTATACGACTTGAAACTCTTAGTGAAACTATCATTTAATAAGTATAAGCACTTCAATGCATTGAAGCTTTTACTTAATTTCATAGGGGGAACATCTAAAATTAAATATACATATTATTATGCTCACCAACTTGTTTAGCTTAGATTTGTTTTGGATTCACTGTGACTCATTTGCTCAATTATGATGATTTTATTGAATATCCTAAATGAAAATATATTGTTTTTCCTCAAGTTTTTTGTTTTTGCCATATGATTTTGTATTTAAATTGTCTATATTTAAGATCTACATGGTTGTCTTATTCTGGTTATATATTATAAAATTATACTTAAATGTTAAATCACAATGACAGTTGTTTACTTGTTTTAAATTAAAGTTTCTTTTTCTGTAAGCACATTCCCAATACTTTTTGAAAACATCAAAAGGGGAGAATTTTTTTGGTTTATGGCAAGAAATGCCTTAAAAGCTAAAATTCTTTATATCTTGCCATATTATTATTATTATTATTATTATTATTATTATTATTATTAACTAGTTTGCTAATCATATATGAATATGCATATGAACTAGTTAGACTACATTTATACTCAAACCTACTCGTAGTGGTCACACGCCATACACTTTAAAATTCTAATCTTTGCAAGTCTGATATCTTGAGAAAATTGAAATAATTTTTGTATATATCTGGTCTAGCCTAGTTTATCATGTTATTTTAATCTTTTATGACCAATTATAATGTTTGCTTTGTGTGTGCTAAATTGTTATAAATTTTAAACACTTGCAAACTTTTATATGCCCATATGGTATATGATAAAAGGGGGGGGGGGGATTTTTTTTTTTTTTTGCTTAAATGCCTAATCAGGAGAGAGTTTTTCAAAAAGGGGAGTTCTCTTTGCTAAGTCTGTTTTAAATGGCAAAATTATTTTATATTTAACTTAATTCTTTTTTCTAATGCCAAAAGGGGGAGATTTTCTGTGAGCAAAATGTTAAATCTTGTTATGACCAAAAGAGGGAGAGGTTTGCTGAGTTGCATGCATGTGTGCATGTGCTTTATTGTCAAAACTAAATGCATATTATTTAAGATGTCTTCTTTTGTGAATATGCTTGAACTATATTGTTTTTTTTTTTTTTTCAAGTTATACATATTCTTAGGGGGGGGGGGGCTTTTCAGGTTGTACCCATTTTGCTCTGATGCATTTGTCATCATCAAAAAGAGGAGATTATTGGCTTTTCGAGTCCGATCCCTGATTTTGATAATGACAAACCGCAAGTTACTTATATGTGTATTTAGTGATTGAACATGTTATAATTCAAACACACACATAAAGGGACTGAGAATGGAAGTCAAAGACACATAAAACTCATATGATCAAACGTTTTTTATAAAGATTAAAGAACAAAGAAGATAAAGAATACATTTTTTTTTTCTAATTTGTATTGCATTTAAATTTAGTCTGTAATATAATACATTGCATGCATGATGTGGATGAAAAGCTTAATGGCCATAGATTGACCTTAGGATCCCATGCACATAAATGAAAAATCTCTTAAAGTTAAAAATGTCACATTTATACAAGTAGGGATAAAATTTAGAGTCAAAATTATGCTTGTAAATAGCCCCAGTCGACCGAACCAAACTAGTAATAACTAGCTTGGTCGACTGAACACTTTGATGGCTGAAAAGTCAAAGTGTTAACAAATCTTCGGTCGACCAAACCCTTGGCGTTATAAATGCCTTGGTCGATCGAACCGCTCAGAAGTCCACATAATGACTTCGCTCGGTCAACCGTTCTGAATTGAATGTATTGTTCTTGGTCGACCAAACCATAAAAGTTTGACACCCCAACAACCTGGTCGACCATTTGTGTAGTTCAAATTGGCCACGGTCGACCGAACTTAGACGAGCGGTCAACTGAACCTTAGCCATAGTCGACCAAACCTACGAAGGGTTCAAAATCGCCTTAAGACGGTCAACCATTTCCGTAGTTCAAAATTGTCACAGTCGACTAAACTTAACAATATGGTTGACTGAACCTCTCGGGTTGGTCAGATTTTTACTGTGGTTAACTGAGGTTAAAATTAATTAAACTCTATTAATCTTTTTCCAAAATGACCTCCATGTCCCTAACGATTATATTTTTTTGCAATATCTATATATACCCCTTAATTTGTCTTAATTAGAATAAGATTATAAAAAATTATTAAGAAAAATTCTCTGAAATTTTTAATACTCATACTCCTCTTGTTGCTCAAATTCTTTCAATCTTTTCAAAGCATAGTACTCATACTCTCTTACACTCGTTTGTTTTAAAATCGTTTTGAAGAGAGCATTTGACTAATCTTTGGGAATTTATTTTCTTCATCCAAAGCTTATACTCTCACTTGTTCTTTATTTGTGAAAATTTATTTCTGAGAGTTAGCTTCTTGGATGTCCCATATATTTTATTGATAAATATTATTGGGAGAAAATTTATATTAGTTATTTTTGAAAGACTTGAGCACATATAATTTGTGTTAGGAAAGTCTTATTGCAATCATGCTTACACTCACACATACTATTTTTGCAAGTTCATTTGTAAGAAAAAACCCTAAATTCTCCTGCACTTTATTTGGGAAAAACATATTCGGAGAATTATTTTGTTAGGGTTTAAATCCTTGAGCATCCATCATATATATTTTTATTTAAGGATTATTTTAGTGAGAAAATCACCATATTCATAGTGAGCTTCATTTCATATCATACGTGAGGGCATTGTGCATATTGTGTACACATCTGCTTAGTATAGAAGCATTCTTTGTTGTACAAAAAATATTTCATTTGATTATCTATTGTGTTAGAATTGGTGTGATCCCAGGAGGGGGATGAATTGGATATTTAAAAACTTTTCGGCTAATTAAAACATTTCGATTTACCACAGTTCATATCTCATTCAATATTAAAAACGTGTATGTAAATAATTAAGATATCAGTGCAGACATACACGTGTGCAGCATATCTCATTTAAATTAAATGTGTGCATGCAAATAATTTTAGTAGTGAACAAGCAAGTATATAGATATGAAAATTAAAGTGCAATAATTAAATGATATAGGGAGAGAGAGACACATGATATTTATTATTGAGGTTCGACCATACCAGCCTACGTCCCTACCTTGGGCATACCCCTTAAGGATTATATTATCCCTGCTCACTTAAACAGACAAAGTAAAAGCCGTTACAACCTCTCCTTACGGGGCGAGGTAAACCCCAGCTCAATTACAAGGCTAAGCCCAACTTGTCTCCCTTACGCGGAGACTCCCTGATTCAATTTTCAGGCTGAACCGAATCGGTCTCACTTGTGGGGCTAAGACTCCCCGGTTCAATTTACAGGATGAACCCAACTAGTACATTAAAAATATTTTTTCATACATATAAACATACTTCTAAAAATACAAGCAGAGATGTACACATTAATGCTCAAATACATACACTCTCTAATGATATGCATTATGCTCAGTGGAGTAAGGGCGCTATCAAATAACATTTTCAATCTTTGAAAAATAATGTTTATGATAAAATGCTCAAAGATCTGAACCCTATAAAATATTTCTCCATAAATATTTTCAATGAGAAGTGGGAAAACCTAGGATTTTGGTTTTTCAAATATTGTTTGCAACATAAAACTTTTTCTATGAAAGCATGGATGCAAAAATAAATGCCCTAAAATAATGATGCTCTCTTTAAAAATATTTTCCAAAGAATAATAAAGAGAGTTAGAGAGTGTAAAAATTTAACCCCAAAGTGATTTTTGAAATAAGAGTGTGTGGGGGGACTTTGATTAAGTAAAAAATTTGAGATAAAATATTTGTTAATCAAAGTTGCTAATCTAAGCAAATGAAGGGGTATTTATAGACTTTGGCCAAAATATGACTGTTGGGGACACAAAGGGAATTTTGGAAAATGTTTAACCATGTTTAATTAAAAATTAACCCCTATTTACCATGGTAAAAACCTGGAAACTCGAGAGGTACGGTCGACCAAGGGAAAGGTTCGGTTAACCATATTAATAAGCTCGGTCGACCATGACAATTTTGAACTAGGGATTTGGTCGACCGTCTCAGGGCGATTTTGAACCCCTTCATGGGTTCGTTCGACCAAGACAAGGTCGGTCGACTACACAACTAGGTTCGGTCAACCCAGACAAAAGATTGGTTGACAATTTATGAGGTTCGGTCGATCAAGGCTATTTTGAACTATATATTTGGTCGACCAAGTTGTTAGGGTGTTAGAGGCTCCATGGTTCGGTCGACCGAGCAAAGTCAACGTGTTGACTTTTGGCTGGTTCGATCAACCAAGGCATATACTGCCAAGGGTTCAGTCGACCGTGGCTTAGTCAACATTTTAACTTTTTAGCCAACAGAGTGTTCGGTCGACCGTGGTGATTTAAACCTTACTGGGTCAATCGATCGAGGCTATTTAATTAACCCAAAAACTCCAACGTTGGTTGACCGAAGTCTATTTTTGCCCCAAATTTGACCCAAAATTATTTCTAAACCTTTTGTATAATTTTAGTCTTTTAGAAAAAGGTTTTTCTTAAAAATGTTAAATGCCCTAAGGTTACTTGGTTCCCTATGGTCAACCTACGGTCATCTGAGCATTCAATCCATATAATGCAGATGCATGTATTATTACAGACCAATTAATAAAAAATTAAATGCATTTACAAATTAAAATTAAATGTTTTCTTCTTCTTCTTCTTTGCTCTTCTCTCTATGGAATGCACCAGTTGAATTAAGCTTTAAGTTCATGCTTGCTTCCATTTTCCTTTTACCTCATGTGCATGTTGAGATATAGATTTGTTCATACACTAAATGCACACATGAGATACAGACGCTTTGTTAACATTAAAATAAGGATCAGACTCAAAAAGTCAACATGTTGTATTCCCGACGGGTTGTCGGAAGAAATAGACTAGCCTTATGAATAGTCTTGGATTTGCTGAATGTAGTAACTCGAACCAAGAAAATAAGAAATAAATAAAATAAAATAAAGTAAAGTAGAAAGAAAAGAAGGAAATTTGTTTTCCACAGGACCAAATTGTCGACGGTTTCAGGGAGTCTCAGAAAAACCGTCAACAGTTTTCCTACAAGGCAAACTACTGAGAGCATTGCACGGGCAAAATAGGTTTGGTAAGTGGCGAAACCATCGACGGTTTCCTGCGGGAGCAGAGTCTATAAGTTAAGTTCTTATATTATTTTTCATTTCCATACTCACTCTCTTTCTCTCTCTCTCTCTCTCTCTCTCTCTCTCTCTCTCTCTCTCTCTCTCTCTCTCTCTCACACACACACACACACACACACACACACCTAAGGGTTTTCGAAAGCTCTATCACTCTCTCCCTTCTAAGCCTCCTAGATCACTCTCAGGTGCCCCTCAATCCTCTCTCCCTCCTCCCAGCACGTAGGTCGTCGATCTTTGGCGGATTCGAGCGATTAGATTTCGCAGTTTCGAAGGTTTTAGGCAGTTTCTTTAGGAACAGGTAAGCGGATTAGATTATGTCAGTTATTTTTAAAATATGAATAGATTAAATTGCAGTATATGTTTACAGAAATGGTATATATAATTTTCTGAACGAATCAGGCATATGAAAATGGTTGTTTTGACTTTTATACATTTTTTGGGGAAAACTAAAGTGAATGGTTTGAACATCTCTTATTTTCAGTAATATATATATATATATATAGTTTGAGTTAAATTAAACCCTGGAGATGCTCATATGTGACAACCCGAATAAAAATGGAATTTGAATAATTAAGAGGGAGAGAAACAGAAACAGAAACAGAATGAGGCCATAGACTTCGTCGATGACATTGCATTTAGGGGATAAAAATAATTTTAAAGAGATTTCCTGGATTCGTCGATGAATACAGGGGTTCGTCGACGAGTGCAGTAGAAAATTCATCGACGAATACAGGGATTCGTCGACGAGAAAATACCGAGCAGGGTTTTTGGCCGCTCTGAATTTCGTCGATGAATACAGGGCTTCGTCGACGAATTTAATAAAGGACTCATTGACGAGGTGACATGTCTCGCCGACGAATCCCCTATTCTATAAATATCAAAAATCCAAATTTATCTTCATAATTAAGCTAAGTCTTCTCTCTCTCTCCTCTTCGGCACTCTCTCTCTCTCTCTTCGATTTTGGCCCCGCCAGTCACCGGATCGAAGATTTGAGGCTACCACGATGCTCTTGGCAAAGTACTTTACGAGTTTGCCAGAGCGGATCGTTGGGAAAATGAAGTTGGGAATCATCCCTGAGTTGAGGTAAGACTTTTTAAGCCAATTTTAGTCTTGTGATAGTTATAGGAAATGATATACGTATGAAAATACTGAAGTTTAATACTGGGAATTTTCAGTTTCAGCGTATTGACCAGGAAATCTTACGGGGGTCAGGTTAGGATATTTTAGGAGCTTTCTCAGTAGCCAGGTAAGGGAATAAACTAAAGTAGTTACTTTCCATGCAAATTATTATTAATTATGAGTAAATCTATTTTCAAAAAAGTTTACGTTATACTTGATTATTACGAATGAAATGTACGATTGGGAAAATACTGCTATGATGATTAAAATGTATATGTATCTATGTGATTCCAGAAAATCACGATTTTAGAATATGAAGTATAACTTTTAACAGCACATGTGTGGCATGAATATTATTTTATATGAACGTATTATGATATGAAAGATTTTACGAGCAAAGCATGTTTTCAGGTATTATGAAAAGATGAGTGATGTTGTGATGATTTTGATGAATATATGATAAATGATTTATTTTCAGAATATGTATACCCGAAACGATCCTGGCGCGAGGCCATGTATTTATATTATCGGCACGAGGCCGTATTTATGATATTGGCACGAGGCCTTGTATATATGTTATGTTCGGCACGAGACCGTAATTTATGCTATGTTCGGCACGAGGCCGTAATTTATGTTATGTTCGGCGCGAGGCTGTAATTATGTTATATTCAGCACAAGGCCGTAACTACTATATTTTTGGCACGAGGCCATAATGATGTTATATATGATCATGTATTATATGTTATAACAACCAGGATATTAGTTTAGTTCAGTTTAGGGGCTCGGTACCGTAGCTTATAGATCAGATGTTTATTATCAGATTAGTATTAACCACCCTACGAGGGGGTGGGAGATGGATAGTCGATGTGGCTTTTAGTAGAGTGTGGACATCCACCTGATAGTTCGGACCAGGGTGTGGCAGGTCCATCGTACTTATAGACATATTTGACTCGGCAGTGGTCGGCCAGCCATTGTCGGGTCCCGCTTTCAGGCTGCACAACCCGTCATGGGATTCATCCTAGGTATATTTTTAGTATTACAGTTATAACTGATGTTTTATGTATGTTATGAATTATTAACAAATATGAAAGTATATGTTTATCCAGTATGATACGATGAAAGTTTACAGAGTTATGAAATGTACTGTATATGTATAAGTGCCTTAAATATTCATGTTACCATACAACAGTATTTAGTTTATTTTTCCTTACTCAGAAGTGTCTTACCCCCGAATATTAAATGATTTTCAGGAAACCCAGAGGGACTGGCAGGTTAAGGCCGCCGTTGAGTGGGTTTAGCTTCCCTACTAGAAGGGTAAGCGTTGAACTATGATCAGGAGATTTTTGTTGTACGATCCTAGTGGTATTTTGATTTTTGGAAGATTGTAAATAAATATAGTATTTTGGGAATGTAAATAACTTTGATATTATTTTTCATGGTGGAATGATTGAGATTTTTATTTTACTGCTACTTAGGTTTCCGCTGTGATTGACAGGTGTCCCCGTTACCTATGGGTTCAGGTTGATTTTTTCATTTATTATTTTACATTTTGTATTAAGAAATTTAGGGTCGCTACATCATACCCCTGTTTTCAGCAACTTGTATGTTTTCTAGAAAGTTTATTATATTTATGATTTATTAGATAAAAATTGTGTGGCATGAGAATGGTTTAAAATGGCATAACAAATAGAATGATAATACAGTTATGATACAGTATGATATGACGGCTATATGCTGAGATGTGCTATGATGGCTATATTTCGAGATATGATATGACAACTAAATGTCGAGATGTGATACGACGGCTATATGTTGAGATGTGATATGACGGCTGTAAGCCAATATGTGATATGACAGCTAGATGCCGAGTTTTGATATGCCGATTTTATACTGAGACGGTATATGACAGATATTTTACAGAACTATGAACAGCTTATGTTTTATACAGTTTTAGGAAATTGAATTCATAACTACAGTTTTTATTACGTAAATTGTCATATATGATTTAAGAACCCTGAGGATCAAATGTGATATTATGAGCACAGTACCGTAGCTATGTTTTGACCAGTGAGTGCAATCACACGGGGATGGAAGTGTGATGCAAGGTAGTTGATTTGTGGCTTGGGTACAGTGCTACTCCTGATGTAATTCCGGGGGGACCCCTCCCGATGTAGTTCTGGGTGACCCTCTCGATGCAGTCCCGGGTATAGAGTGGGCACAATCATACTTACTACCTTTTTTCTGACTTAGCTATGGTCGGCCGGCCATATGCTTCGTCCAGCCTTCAGGCCGCACAACCCGTCATTGGGGGAAGCATGTCAATGGGAAAGCATGACGATGCTACTTCAGTAGTACATGGTGATTTGTTTTATGCATATATGGGCAAATTTACTATAAAGGGGCTATATTGAGCAAATAGTATATTATTCAGAAATTATGTATTTTCAGTATTACAGATCAGTACAGTTTTAAAATGTCATTTCAGATATAGTTAAATAATAAAAGTTTTATATTCACAGGAAAACTCATGTTAGCCACACACTGATGATAGTCTAATCTTCCTTATTGAGAAGTGTCTCACCCCATTATCCATCTCATTTTTTAGGTCCTATAGGGAACCGTGCCTAGCTTACCTCGGGGCTGGGATTAGTCGGTTGATAGTAATAGTCAAAGCTGGTGAGACACCAGTTATCATATTTTTTTATTTTTTTTTATTTTGGGTTGTATTATGTTGACAAAAAGTTAATATGTGTTTTTAGGGACAAATAGAACTCTGGTAATGTAATTGAGGTGTTTTCTTTCGCTGTATGGTTTTATTTTCATTTATGACAAGACCACCCGGTTTTCCCTTGTTAGGGCGGGTGGAGATATTATGGTATCAGAGAGTTTATTTTAGAGTTTTTATTTTAACTGAAACTTTGGGCCCCACTCTGGAGTTCGAGGCGCTACACTCAAACCCGGTTAGGAGAGCACTGGACTGGTTCAAACCCGATTAGGAGAACTAGGTGCACCATCCTGATAAGGTATTGTAAAGGTTGGGGTTAGCCCTGTTAATCTGACCTAGGGTATTCCCTTGCCCAGTAAGGAGAAGGAAGTTGTAAACAGTGTCGCTCCACCCATAAGTGAGCAATCTTAGTGGAAACCTCTTACTTGTGAGCTTAAGGCGGGGATGTAGGTAGTTTTGGCTGAACCCCGATAACATATCTAGTGCAACTTTTATTTTTGCGCACTTTCAATTTCAGCACATGTATGTTTTATGTTTGATTTATTATATGCAGTACATGTGTTTCATTGTTTGAATATTTAATTGGGTTTATGATTACATAGAAAGACCCCTAGAGTTATGTAATATTATTTGTGGAATTTGGATTAACCTAAGGGAAAAGTTTTAAATACCCAATTCATCCCCCTCTTGGGAATACACCAATTCTAACGTATAAATTTAAAACTTATGAAAAATGGCACATAAGCTGGAAATTAAAGAAAATCTCCATTCTAAAAAAAAGAAAAGAAAAAAACTAAATGAGTATAATTTTTAACAGGAGAGTTGGGGGCAAAAAGGTAGCAAAGCTTTTTAAAATCAAACTAGATAGAGAATTGATTGAGTTACGAAAAATGCTTAGTGACACGAGTCTGTAATAACACGAGCCCTTATGGCGGGACACCAATGGGTGCAGTGGTGTGTATTCGATATTATTGCATCCATTGATGCCTCGTCATGGGGTCCATGTCATCACATGCTCGAGCCATATAACACAACTCTTATGCAATTAGATTTGATCAAAATTAATAAAAATTAGCAAAATTTAGAAAAATTAATTTGATCTGTCATACATAATTTTTGTTTAAAAACATTTTTATGATAAAATTATTATTTTGATTCCAAATATACATAAAAATAGTGTTTCGGAATTGTATTTAAATTTGTGCAAATTTGAACAAATCTAATACAACTTTGTACTATATTTTATTTAAATTTAAAATTAAAATTTTAAAATCCAAACTTTTGAATACAGAGAAAAATTTTTTCATGTGTATTCTATTGTTAAAAATAAATAATATTTCATTTTTTTTATTTTACAAAATTATTTAATATAACTATACTTAATATATAAATATAAAGTCAATAATGGGTTAGTAATTGAACTTTTTGTTTGGTGGAGGCAAAATAAATTTATACTATCTACCCAAAGTAAGCCCAAGCATTTCTGGGCACGACACGTGTCCATACATTTCCACTGTGGGCTTTCACAGCTTGGGCTGTTTTAGCTGGGCCCATTCGATATGGATTCCAATCCGCCACGCGTCATGCCTCCATTGGGTTACGATATAATATGTTTTTAAAAATAAAATAAAATAAAATTGTTTGCACTTATGTCCAGCCATATTTGTGGGTGTTTCCCTTTCTCCCTCCCACCCTCCCTTTTTAACATTTCTTAATTTTAAGATTTTGTTCTAAAGAAAATATATTGAAAATTAATATTTCATTGTATTTTTCCCTACAGTCATCAAATATTATTAATAATGAAACTTTATTTCAACACAATTAAAATTTAAAAAATAACGATTAATAATGCGTGAAAATTTTGTTCTTCTTACTAATACATTTATCTTCTTCTTCTTCATTTTTTTATTAATAGTGAGGCAAACAGAATTCGAGTTCTTTTTTCTACTTTTTTGTAAGAAAAATTTATCATAATTATTAGTGAGTTTGGTGCATTCCAGTTCCCTAAGGCTTATCACGTGTCATTTTTTATTTAAATGTTTTTCTTTCTTCTTTTCATCGAAAAAAAATAATCTAATACACTCTGACTTGCCAAGTGTCATTTTTTTTTTTTACATTTTAAAAAAATTAGGGAAGAATAAAAATTTATCTAAATATGATAACTTTTTTTAAAAAAAATTAAGAGTTAATATTAAGATTTGATTCTTGATTTGTAAGTTCATCTCCATATTTTTTTTTTACTTTTTTTTGTTGTTTATAATTTCTTATGGATCATTTTGAAACTTAAAAAAAATATTTTAAAACATAGGAAAATTTGAAAGAATTCATTTTTTTTTAATATTTGGTTATCAAGGATAGTGAGATGGAAAATAAAAAATATACCAAATTAATGAATAAAATTTTAATTTTGCACATTATTAATAATTAATTTTTTTTAATTTTTAATCATATTATAACAAAATTTATTTTAATAGTATTTTAATGTATAGATAAAATATACTAGAAAATGATTTTTTAAAATTTTGCTTTTTATTCTTTTCTAGTTTCCCCAAACAAAATCATTAGCCAACACGAACCCTAAAGGTGTCTATTATTGTATTCATTGTGTTGTAATTTTGACTCCTATGGAATGTATTTACTGATCATGATTCTAATTAATAAAATATATATTTTTAAAATTCATGTGTATCGATATAGTGAATAACTTATCTAAAAATCAATGAAAAATATTATAGTTACAAACATAATAAAACATTCTTAATAAAGTTTTGCATATACACAGTTTGTCTCCTAGCCATGATTTGTGGATCTACCACCATTTGTGTATCAATGTTGAATCAATAAGGAGTGAATATACTAAATATGAAACTAGTTTTGACTTTTGAACAATAAATTAGAAGCAAATCACACTACACGTGCACAATCACACATCAAAATTGGTGTTCGATCTCCAACTCCTTCACGCTAGAAACATATCGTGCGCATACTTATGTCAATCAAATGTCGATTGTACAACTCTTATCTCCACCTCATTAAAAAATATATCTCCCTAGCGGGATCCAGTATGTCCCACCAACTTTATAATGAAAGTAAAATTTGAAAAGAAAACAATATTAATGTCTTTATACTATTAAATAAGGTAGATACATTATCTTACTTTAGTGTAATTATATTGCTGATAAAACCTAATCTTATTAATAGAGTAATAAAAAATAAAAGACAACAATTCATAGAAAGTTTTGAACAATTAAACCAAAACATTACACGCAAACACAACACCCACATACTTTAGGATATATTTTAAGAGGATTTTGGTTGGCGATATTTAGAACAAGATGAATTGGACATTAATATAATATAAAAATGTTAGAAAAAAGAGAGAGAGAGAGAGAGAGAGAGAGAGAGAGAGAGAGAGAGAGAGAGAGAGAGAGAGAGAGAACTTGACCCAAAAGTTTGGAGTTTTTTCCTATTTTATTATTATTTTATAATAAAATATAAAATAATATTCTATTTGGGGAAAATTTTCTCAATTTAATGCTTACATAATCTCACAGCACCAAGTTACGACATTTACTACGCTTCAAAATCTGATAATCTTGGTCATTTAAATCTCGCAATTTGGTCCTGCGAGATTTGTCATGCGTCTAAACCTGATAGTCCTAGTCATTTAAATCTCGCAACTTGGTCGTGCGAGATTTGTCACGCGTCAACCAAATCCAAAGTACCACCGTCTACCGTCTTCCCCACGCTGCCTTTTTTGTCAAGTTGCTATCAGCCCCCTTTTTTTTCTTTTCTTTTGCTTTTCGTCACACAACCCTAGTTTCCTTTTGTTTTATATTATTTTTCTATTTATAAAACTACCCCTCCTAATAATGCCACATGATGAGGGATGCCTAACAATTAGGATGTCACACTATATTGAAAAATTTTTATGCTAGTTCAATTCAATATTTTTCAACTAAGTTTGTTTTGATTATTTTCGAAACATATTTGTACATGATTTTAATTAGTTATATGAATTGAGCTTGCATGTGTTGTCTTCTAGCATTAGATTCTCCATTAAATGCATAACTGCATGGTTTATGTAGATAGTATTGCTTACATAGAGTGGGATATTCATAAGACGTATATAATGCATCATCTCATATATTCTGCAATTTTTGAATTTTTTTTTCAAAAAATAAATTATTGCACTTCATTGAATAAACATATTTTTAAATTCCAAATTAATTCTTGAGACTATGTGTCTTTGCCAACCAAGACTAAAAGCTTTAATTGAATCAAATATTGCTTGATTTTTGACTCATCCAATTGGGATGAATTTCTTGAAAGCTCGGTTAAATTTTACCACATCCAATTGGAAAGTTTTCTTAAAGCTTTATTTGAGATAAAATCAAGAATATATGTTTTAGAAACAATTCAAAATTTAGTTGAATTCAAAGATTCTGAACTTAATGAATATTTTCATGCATGGAAAGAAAATATATGGGAAAAATGAATATGCATTTTTTTCAAATTGATTCTTTAGTTGCTTAATTATTTTTGTGCTTGACATATACAACAACAAAGAGGTCCTCACATTGTCTATATATACAAGAACTCTGTTAAGGCAATATACATGTTGGGGAAAATGAATAAACATTCCCAATTATACATAAATAATACAATAATACTATACAAATGAAATGAAAATAATCAATGATATACAAATGAAATAAATATAGTGTTATACTACTCAGTGCTGCAACAAGATTGTCTCTGGGATTGGGATGGCTGTCGTCTGCGTTTGCCCTCTCCCTACTGGTCATCTACATCACATGTCCTGTCTCATCGTTGTCCTGTCTGTGGATCATCTTCGTCAAGAGGTATTGTGTAATCATCATCTATGCGAAATGCATGGGGAGAGAACTGATACGATGTATTTGGACGAGAACGAGGTGGCATAGCGGGTGTGTAACGACCCGAGGAATAATGGTATTTAAATAGTAAGGAGGAAGGGAAATGGAAACAGAAACAAAAGAGGGCAGCAGACTTCATCAACGACATTGCTTTTTGGATATAATAACCTAAGGAATTTTCTAATGGCCTCGTCGACGAACACAGGGGATTCGTCGACGAGGGTACAAGAGGGTCTTGTTGGCGAGGGCATGATTCGTCAATGAGAAAATACCGAGAAATGTTTTGGGCGATTCTAAATTTTTTTGACGAAGGGGAGAGTTCGTCGATGAATTGCCTACTAGACTCATCGACGAGATGACGTGGCTCGTCGACGAAGGCCACAGTATAAATAGCCCTAACCTTGGTTTAATTGCAGAAATTCGACGAAATTCATCCTCTCTCTCTCTCTCTCCTACTGTCTCTCCTCCATCTCTCTTCGATTTCGGCCTCGTAAATCACCGGAACGATGATTTGGGGCCACCACGATGCTCCTAGCGAAGTTCTCTCCAAGTTTACCAGGGCGGATCGTCGGTGGGATCGAGTTGAATTTCTTCCCAGAATCAAGGTAAGGCCTTTTATTCAATTTTTGGCCTTCTGACAGTTTTAGGAAATGATGGAGACAAATAAATAATGATATTCTATTCTGAAGAATGTTGTTTTCAGGGTGTTGAGTAGGAAGTTCTACGGGTGTTGGACCAGTATACCATAAGGGCTTTCTAGTAGTCAGGTAAGAGAAATATGCTATGTTAGGAAACCCTTTTACGGTTTCAGCACGAACTATATATTTTTATCAAATTATTATTCAGATTATATATATTTACAGTTTCCAGAACTTGATAATATTAATATTTACTTGTGTGGCTTGAGTTGAAAACAGAGTAGCACTATATTTATAGAATTTGTGAATACCATGTCTATAGTTATCAAGAAAAATACCATGTTATTTGCATGTTATAGAATGACGAATTTTTTAGTGTATAGTATACTCAGAAATATGTATTTTCAGTAATCTCAGAATAACATGTTTATCAGTACCATAATGCCCCAGTATACAGATATTCAGACAGCAGTTCAGTTATACAAAAATTAGATTTTCAGTCAATTTATTCAGAATTTTAGATAAATTCTATGGGGTTATGGTTATTTTAGAAACCACAGTAAAAACAGTATATTACAGATATCAGTTACCTATATAGTATCAGACCCTGATGGATCAGACAGCAGAGTACAGTACCGTAGCTACAGATATTCAGTTCAAAGAGCAACCACTTTACTCAGATAGTAAGTGGTATGAGGTCAATCGTGCCCACGTAGGGATAGGCTTTCCATCAGATATGGATTAAGGGGGCCGATCAGACTGTCGGATTCAGTTGACTTACCCTGGTCGGTCAGCCAAGATAGGTCCTGCCTTCGGGTCGCATAACCTTGTCATGAGGGGTTAAATCATGACATACGGTCATCCAAGGAAATTTTCTCAAATATTATAAGTATAAGTAGATTTTTCAGAAATAGCAGTAGTATTATGAAAAGTAAATTTATATAGTCTAATATATGTTATTTATACCAGCTTTTACAATTTCAGTTATCCATGATATTATTTTTAAATCAGATTATTTATATAAAAATATAACTTAGTAATAGCATGTTTCGTATTACTGAGCGTTGGCTTATCCCACTGTTGAATTGTTTTCAAGTGAACCAATTGGGCGAACGGAGCAGGCTCGCAGGTAAAAAGGCGGTTGTATTGCCCTTTTTGAGAGTGAGTTTTTTTGGAAGGCATGTTTTTTGTAATCCTTTGGTATCAGTAAGGGTAGTTTCGAGAGAACAGTGATGATTGTATATTGTGGGTTGATTTGTCACTCTGGTATTGTATTATGTATGGATTTATTTTATGTGATTGGCCTTCTGCTGTTTAGGTTAATGATTGGATTTAAAACTAGGAAAATAAAAATTCATTTTATTAGCAGGTCATTTCAGGGTGTATCGACCTCCTCCCCACCGAAAATGTCATCCAATAAAAATGACATCGATGGGGTGGCAACAGAGTCAGAGGGGGCATCAGTCGATCTACTAGATGGTCTCGCAATATCAGCTCCAGACGAAGGTGGATCCGGTGCTGACCGGCCAAACATGTACTCCACCTGTACAACTGGTGGCAAGGACGTGGGACTCAATGGACGACTGGAGGAAGCATGTTGTCCTCCTGTTGGAGCTGCTCAACCTCCTCGTACTAAAGTTGGTCGACCTCCACATGTAGTTACATCAGGTCAAGGTGTAGGGATCCATCAACCGTCCTCGTGGACAAGGTCCAATGTAGCACTCATTAACCTATGGATTGCAGGATTTGAAAAGATATGATCTGCATCATATAGTGTAACAACTTGCTATTTAACTTGGGGTTTCTTATTTTATTTTTTATACTGTAACATTTACAATGCTTGATACCAAACTGGATTAAACCCAATCATCAACCTAAGCAGCGAGAAGCGGAAATCAAAGAAATATAATCATATATAACTATATACAATACCAGAGTGTTAAAATGTTTCCCAAAATATACATGTACGACTGTTCCCCAAAATACCCTAAACTAGCTAGGGCTATATAGAAATACTCAAAAACAAATACTCACTCTCTACTAACAAGGCAGTACTGAAGCCTTTTTACCTGCAAGCCTGATCTTCTCACCTAATTGGATCACTTGAAAAATGTTAAAGTAATGGAATGAGCCAATGTTCAGTAAGACGAAATATGCTATTACTAGTGTGTGGCAAGTGAGTTACAATATTATGAAAATCTATTTCTATATAATCATGTATAATTGGATCTGTAAATACAATACAAGTAATAGAAACCACCACCATTTCCATGTTACTTAACATATCAGTATTTTAGGTTACTATTTAAAATACTTCTAATGTACATAAGTATATTCTCTGTTTCTGTAAATCTGTATATACATAATAATAACTGAGAACTTCCCTGTGGATAACTGGGTGTCATGATTTAACCCCTCATGACAGGATTGTGTGGCCCGTAGGCGAGATCTACCCTAGTTGGCCGACTAGGGCAAACCACTTACTCCCTCGGTCAGATCAACCACTCCTCAACCCATATCTAATGGGGAGCCTGTCCACGTCTGGGCACGATCGACCTACTATCACGTATTATCTGAATAGGTGGTTGCACTTTAAACTGAATATCTATAGCTACGGTACCGTACTCTGTAAACTGTATCGTCCAACAGGGTCTGATACTGTAACGACCTCAAATTCTCAATATAAAATGTAACAGATTAAATGGAAAAGTCAACCCGAACCCGTGGGTAACGGGGACACCTGTCAATCACAGCGGAACCTAAGTAGCAGTATCTCAATTATCCAACCATAAAACACAGTACCAAAGTTTACTACATCATCAAAATACTATATATATACATATATATATATATATTTATATATATATACAATCTCCAAAAATTCAAAATAACACTAGGATCATATATCAAAAGTCTCCTGATCCTAGTTCAACGCTTACACTTCTAGTAGGGAAGCTCAACCCACTCAACGGCGGCCCTGACTCACCAGTCCCTCTGGGTTTCCTAAAAATCATTTAATGTTCGAGGGTGAGACACTTCTCAGTAAGGGAAAATAAACTAAATACAGTTGTGTGGCAACATAAATATATATAATGCAGTTATACATATACAATACATTTCATATATCTGTGAACATACATCATATCATACTGAATCATCATATACTTTCATACATATCGAATCATTATATACTTTCATATTTTTCTAGTAACTCATATCATTCATAGTCGTCTGTTATATCTAATAATACTAAAAACATACCTAGGATGAATAGCTAGCAGATGTCATGTATTACCCCCCATGACGGGTTATGCAACCCAAAGGCGAGACCCGATAATGGCTGGCCGACCACTGCCGAGTCAAAAAAGACTGTAAGTATGATGAGCCCCCCACACCCTAGTCCGGACTGTCAGATGGACGTCTACACTCTACTGAAAGCCACATCGACTATCCATCTCCCACCCCCTCGTGGGGTGGTTAGCACTAATCTGATCATAAACATCTAATTTATAGGCTACGGTACCGAGCTCCTGATCATAAACATCTAATTTCCAGTAACACACATTTTCTCAGTAATATTCAAGAATCATACATATTTGCTGAACATTTCTTTACTGATAATAATAATAATAATACGTGTGGAAAAATAACTGCTTTAGTTTATTCCCTTACCTGGTTACTGAGAAAGCCCTTAAAATATCCTGGTCTAACCTCCGTAGGATTTCCTGATCAATACCCTAAAACTAAAAACTCCTAGCATTAAACTTCAGTATTTCCATGTGTACATCATTTCCTATAACTACCATAAGACCAAATTTGACTTAAAAAGTCTTACCTCAACTCAAGGATGATTTCCAACTTGCTTTCACCAACGATCCGCTCTAGCAGATTTGTAGAGAACTTCCCCAAGAGCGTCGTGGTGGCTTCAAATTGTCGATCCGAAGTAAATTTGGCCCGGAATCGAAGAGAGAGAGAGAGAGAGAGAGAGAGAGAGAGAGAGAGAGAGGAGAAGGTTAGCTTACTCATGAAGTTAAAATTTGGATTTTTAGTATTTATAAGACTTGATTCATCGATGAGCCACATTATTCGTCGAAGAGTCCTTCAATAATTTCGTCGATGAAATCCACTCCTCGTCGACGAAATTCAGTCGGCTCAAAAACCTCTCTCGGTATTTTCTCGTCGACGAATCCCCTATATTTATCGACGAAGCCCTGATGATTTCCCTCGTTTATACCTTCCCAAAGTGCAATGTCGTCGATGAATGCTATTTCCATTTCCCTTCCTCTTTATTATTTAAATCCCATTATTATTCGGGTTGTTACATTCTCCCCTTCTTATAAAATTTCGTCCTCGAAATTCACTATTCATATAATTCATCATCCCTTAGTAGGCAAAATGGTCTACTTATTTTATTACTTACCCTCACTTGTGGCGGAGGAATACCGTGGTTACAATCTCAAGTCCTGGGAGATTACATATACCAAAAGAAAATTTCCCCAAAAACTAAAATACCACATACTAACTAAAGTATTACATGTACATGAAAAGAAAACTACACATATATTTACATTTTCTAATTACATTTAAACTTCTTGGAATAATTGTGAGTATTTCTATCTGATCAGCTCTTTGTGCTCCCAAGAAGCCTCTTCTATCGCATGATTCCTCCATAGAACTTTTACCAAAAGAATCTTCTTACTACGTAGTTCCTGTTCCTTTCTATCAGAATTTGCACTAGTACCTCCTCATATACTGGTGAATCACTGAGCTCTATCTCACCATAGCTGATAATATGAGAAGGATCTGGGACGTATTTCCTCAACATAGATACATGGAATACGTCGTGCATCCTGGATAGTGTAGGTGGCAAAGCTAGCCTGTAGGCTACCGGACCTACTTTTTCTAAAATCTGAAACGGACCGATAAACCTAGGGCTAAGTTTACCTTTATTCCTGAATCTCATAACTCCTTTCAATGGAGCTATCTTCAGAAAAACATGATCCCCTACGTCAAATTCCAAATTCCTGCGGCGATTATTGGCATAACTTTTCTATCGACTTTGAGCTACACTGATTCTTTCCCTAATGAGCCGAACGTTATCGTATGCCTGTTGTACCAGCTCTAGCCCCATAACTCACTGCTCACCCATCTCATCCCAATGCAAAGGAGATTGACATCTCCTACCATATAAAGCCTCAAACGGCGTCATGCCAAAACTAGTCTGATAACTGTTATTATACGCAAACTCTACCAACGGCATGTACTGAGTCCAACTACCCCCAAAATCTAAAACACATGCACCAAGCATATCTTCTAGTATCTGTATCGTCCTCTCAGTCTTCCTGTCTGACTGAGGATGGAATGTCATACTAAACGATAACTGAGACCCAAGAGCCTCCTGCAAGCTCCTTCAAAACTGTGACGTGAAACGCGGGTCTCGATCTGACAATATGGATACAGGCATCCCATAAGAATGAACTATCTCCTAAATGTAAATTTCCCCTAAACGGCTAAGGGAATAGTTGATCTTGATAGGGAGAAAAATGGGCGGACTTAGTTAATCGGTCTACTATCACCCAAATCGCATTCTAGCCATGGGATGTTGATGGCGGCCTTGAAACGAAATCCATGGATATATGATCCCACTTCCACTCTAGGATAAATAGCGGCTGCAACTGACCTACCGGCCTCTAGTGCTCAGATTTTACCTACTGGCACGTCAAACACTGGGCTACATACTCGGCAATCTCTCTCTTCGTACCACTCCACTAGTAAAACTCTCACAAATCCCTGTACATTTTTGTACTACCGGGATGAACCATATACAAAGATTTGTGAGCCTCATCTAAAATAGTCCTCCTAATGTCAACATCAGCAAGAACACACAGCTTGGAACAGAACCGCAAAGTTCCGTCATCTGAAATGCAGAATTCCTCTCCCTGACCACCCTGCACTCGGTCCATTACCTCTATCAATTCTGGATCTTCTTTCTAGACGGCTTTAATTCTTTCCTCAGAGTAGGCTGTACCACTAAGCTAGCGATGCATACTGGAGTATTACTCACTATCAATTCAATGTCGAGTCTCTCTAGATCCATCATGACCGGACGTTGAATCTCCATAGCTGTCAACGTTGATACTCCAGACTTCCTGCTCAGTGCATCAGCTACCACATTTGCTTTCCCTGGGTGGTAACTGATAGTACAATAAAAATCTTTAATTAACTCTGACCACCTTCTTTGCCTTATATTCAATTCCTTCTGGGTGAAGAAACACTTTAAACTCTTGTGGTCGGAGAAAATCTCGCACTGCTCATCGTACAGATAATGCCTCCAAATTTTCAATGCGTGTACCACTGTAGCTAACTCAAGATCATGGGTAGGGTAGTTCTTTTCGTACTCTTTCAACTATCTTGATGCATATGCCACCACCCTACCATGCTGCATCAGTACACAACCAAGTCCCTTCAAGGACGCATCACTGTAAATAGTGTAACCCTCACCCCCAGACGGGATGATCAAGACTGGAGCTGTGACTAACCTCTGTTTCAGCTCCTAAAAACTCTACTCATAGCTGTCATCCCATTCAAATCTAGCATTCTTCTTCGTCAATCGTGTTAAAGGTCTTAACAAGGCTGAGAAACCTTCGACAAAACGACGATAATAACCTGTTAACCCCAAGAAACTCCTAATCTCCTGGACGTTCCTTGGTCTAGCTCAGTTCACCACCACCTCAATCTTATTGGGATCTACAGAAATTCCGCCCCTTAAAATAACATGTCCCAAAAACACAACTTTCTTAAGCCAGAATTCATATTTACTGAACGTCGCATACAACTTCTTCTCCTTAAGCATCTGCAAAAACCTGCCTCAAATGATGCTCGTGCTCCTCATAGCTCCTCGAATAGACCAATACATCATCAATGAAAACAACAACAAACTAGTATAAAAATGGATGGAAGATTCAATTCATCAAATCCATAAATATCGTAGGAGCATTTGTCAGACCAAATGGCATAACAAGAAACTCGTAATGCCCATACCTGGTCCTCAAAGTCGTCTTTGATACATCTTCTGCTCTCACCTTTACCTGATGGTAACCTGATCTGAGATCGATCTTAGAGTATATCCGTGTACCCTAGAGCTATTCAAATAAATCATCGATACAGGGTAGAGGATATCTATTCTTGATAGTCACTTTATTAATCTCTCTGTAGTCTATACACATCCTCATAGTCCCGTCCTTCTTCTTCACAAACAGCACTAGAGCTCCCCACGGAGATACACGAAGTCGTATGAAAACCTTATCAAGCAAATCTTGCAACTATTCTTTCAATTCTACCAACTCTGCAGGCGCCATTCGGTACGGTGCTTTAGAGATCGATGTTGTACCTGAAAGTAGATCAATAGGGAAATCTACCTCACGATTAGGCGGCAAACCTGGAAAATCATCTGGGAACACATTCGTAAATTCTTTCACCACTGGCGTATTGATAAGCTTCAATTCATTATATGACATTTCCTTCAAAAAAGCCATGAATCCCAGACAGCCATTCTGGAGCAGTTTCCTCGCCTGAACTACGGAGACCATCCGAGGTACAGTTTGCACTCGTGACCCTATAAATCTGAATTCTGGTTTCCTTGGTGGTCTGAATATCACTTCCCTTGCACAACAATCTATAATAGCAGAATTAGCTGCTAGCCAATCCATGCCAAAGATGATGTCAAACCCGTGCATATCCAGCACCACCAAATTAGCAGATAAAATTCCCCCCTGAATATCAACTTGACAACCATGAAGCATCCTACTACATCTCACTGCTGACCCAATCGGTGTAGCCACTAATAGTTCAACATCTAATGATTGCGTTTCCGCCCCACATAATTTGACACACCCCAAGGACACAAATGAATGTGTAGCACCAGAATCAAAAAGTGCAATAAATTTAAATGAAAACATATTAATAGTACCTGTCACCAGATCGCCGGCCACCTCAGCGTCGCTCGGGGTCAAAGCAAAAACTCCGGTTGGGGCCATATTCCTCTGCTGAACTCCTCGTGGCGCCTGGTAACCTCCTCGTGCAGGTCTAGAAGCAAGAGTAGCACCAATCTAAGTCGGACACTCCCTCATCATATGTCCTGGCTCCTCACACCTGTAGAAGACACCTCACCCAGCACAACACTCCCTTAGGTGTCTCTTCCTGCAAGATGGGCAAGCTGGAGATGGCTGCACACCCTGAAAACCGCAATTCTCGGTCTCCTGTCTCCGGTCTCTATAATAGCCACCTCTCTTCCACACAACACGGCTGACTCCCTGCTGGGAACCGGAAGGTGCGAATCTCTTCTTCTACCTCTACTCCTCGGCCTCCAACCGATCACCAATTTCTGCTATAGTGGCTCGATCAACCAGCTCGGCGAAGTCCTACAACTTCAGTATCGATACCTGCTTGCATATTTCTCTCCTCAGACCTCTTTCAAACTGTCGTACCTTCTTTATCTCATCTGAAATGATGTACGGGGTGAAGCGAGATAGTTTGATGAACTTTGCCACATACTGCTGTACTGACAACTGTCCCTGCTTCAAATTCAGGAACTCCTCAATCTTAACCTCCCTAGACGAGGCTAGAAAATACCTGTCGAAGAATATTTCTTTAAACCTCTCCCACGTCATCTCCACAGGTATTGTAACAACCCGAATAAAATGGAATTTAAATAACAAAGAGGAAAGGAATTATCAGAGGACTCGTCGATGAAGACAGGATTCGTCGAAGAGGGTTTAAGGGAATTCGTCGATGAAGATTGAATTTCGTCGATGAAGATTGAATTTCATCGACGAAGAAATACCGAGAGATTTTTTGAGCCGACTGAATTTCATTGACAAGGACTGAATTTTGTCAACGAAATTATTAAAGGATTTGTCGACGAATGGCGTGGCTCGTCGATGAATCCCCTATTCTATAAATATGAAAAAATCCAGATTTTACTTCATTATTAAGCAATCTCACTCTCCTCTCTCCTCTCTCCTCCCTTCAATTTTCTCTCTCTCTCTCTCTCTCTCTCTCTCTCTCTCTCTCTCTCTTCGATTCCGGGCCAAATTTACGCCGGATCGACAATCTGAAGTCACAACGACGCTCCAAGGGAAGTTCTCTCCAAATTTGCCAGAGCGAATCATTAGTGAAAGCAAGTTGGAAATCATCCCTAAGTTGAGGTAATACTTTTTAAGCCAAATTTGGTCTGATAGTAGTTATAGGAAATGACGTACACATGAAAATACTGAAATTTAATACTGAAAATTTTCAGTTTCAGGGTATTGATCAGGAAAACTTACGGGGGGTTAGACTAGGATATTTTAGGAGCTTTCTTAGTAGCCAGGTAAGGGAATAAACTAAAGCAGTTACTTTTCACACAAATTATTATTATTTATGAGTAACTTGATTTCCTGAAAGTATTTACGGTATTTGAATATTATGGAATAAATGTACGTTTGAGAAAAATACTGCTAATGTGATGAAATGTATATATATGTATAAAATGCCAGAAATTAAGATTTTTAGAATATAATGCATGGTTTTATACAGTAAATGTGTGGCATGAATGTTATTTTCCATGAAAGAATATCATGATACAACAATGATATGAATGAAATATGTTTTGAGAAATTATGAAAGAGTACAGTACATTACAATGTTGAATTACATGATAAATGACTTATTTTCATAATGATATATATAATATGTTTGGCACGAGGCTGTAATTATGATATGTTCGGCACAAGGCCGTAATTATGATATATTCGGCACGAGACCGTAATTATGAAATGTTCGGCACGAGGCCGTAATTATGAAAGATGTTATATAATCATGTACTATATGTTATCAGAACCCGTATGTTAGTTTAGTTCAGCTCAGGAGTACGGTACCGTAGCTATATAGATCAAATATCTATGTTCAGATTAGTGCTAACCACAACACGAGGGGGTGGGAGATGGATAGTCGATGTGGCTTTTAGTAGAGTGTGGACGTCCACCTGGCAGTCCGGACCAGGGTGTGGCGGGCCCATCGTACTTACAGATATATTTGACTCGGCAGTGGTCGGCCAGCCATTGTCAGGTCCCGCCTTCGGGCTGCACAACCCATCATAGGGGGTAATACATGACATTAGCTAGCTATTCATCCTGGGTATGTTTTCAGTATTACAGTTACAACCAATGTTTGATGTACGATGTGAGTTATTAGCAAATATGAAAATGTATGATTATTCAGTATGATATGATGAATGTTTTCAGACATATGAAATGTATTGTATGTGTATAATTGCATTAAATGTTCCTGTTGCCGCACATCTATATTTAGTTTATTTTCCCTTACTGAGATGTGTCTCACCCCCAACATTAATTAATTTTTCAGGAGACCCTGAGTGACCGGCGGGTCGTGGCCGCCATTGAATTAAAGATATTACCCTGTTAGGAGGCTAAGATTTGTACTAGGGTTAGAATTATTTTGTGTTTGACCCTAGAGTTATTTTGATGTTTACGAGGATGTATACAAATACAATATTATGATGCTGTAGTGAACCCTAGTATTATGCTTTATGGATGGATGAATTTAGATTTTATGTTTGCTACGCTTAGGTTTCAGCTGTGATGGACATGTGTCCCCGTCACCCATGGGTTCGGGTTGACTTTTCCATTTATTATCTTTCAGTTTATGTTAAGGAAATTGTGGTCATTACAATTTGGTATCAGAGCCTAGGATACTAGGTTCTGTAGACTCTAGAGTGCAACAGTAATAATACCAGAGTATAGGATAAGGGGATTTGAGGTCTGGTTTTGTAGTCTAGATGCAGGGCTTCCGTGGTGGTTTGTGGGATTTTCCTAGAATGACTATTTTAGGAAAGTCATTGTAAACTATCGTCGGATTAGGTATCTAGGTTGCAGGATTGAACCTGCAAATAAAATCAGGAGTGACGAATTAATTAGGAGAATATACTATATGAGTTGAGTGATATGTATAGTAAAGGGGTTTTGAGTTAAGCAACATGTTTTTCAGGATGGACCTTGGTGGCAATAGTGCCTATGCCAGTAGGAGTGAGGGTGCTGGACCCTCAGGCGCTACGGGTAGTGATTCAGATGCCGTTTTACACAGCGTGACACAACAGGTTATGGCAAAAATTGCCAGGAGTTCGAAGGAACCGGGTGGTCCATCGATAGGCCACGTTAGTTCGATAGAGAAGTTTATAAAGATGAATCCTCCAGCTTTCTCAGGATTGACAGATCCTACAGTCGCTAAAAACTTGGTGCAGGAGATAGAGAAAATGTTTGCAGTGCTGTAGTGTTCAGAATAGCAGAAGGTGTTGTTCGCCACCTATAGACTGACTGGGGAAGCTAAGAGATAGTGGTCAGCAGTGAGACTTTTAAAGCAGCAGAGGACGATACCTGTGGAGATGACGTGGGAGCGGTTTAAAGAAATATTATTTTGAGGAGTTCCTGAATCTGAAGTAGGGACAGTTGTCAGTACAGCAGAACGCGGTGAGGTTCATCGAGTTATGCCGCTTCACCCCATACATCATTCTAGATGAAGTGAAGAAGGTACGGCAATTTGAGAGAGGTCTGAGGAGAGAGATTTATAAGCAGGTATCGATATTGAAGTTACAAGATTTTGCCGAGCTAGTTGTTAGAGCCACTATAGCGGAGATTGGTGATCGATTGGAGGCTGAGGATCAGAGATAGAAGAAGAGATTCATACCTTTTGGTTCCCAGTAGGGGATTAGACGTGGTTCATGGAAGAAAGGTGGCTATTATAGAGACTAGAGACAGGAGACCGAGAATCGTGGTTTCCAGGGTGTGCAACCATCTCTAGCTTGCCCATCTTGCGAGCGAGGTGTCTGCTACAGGTGTAGTGAGCCAGGACATATGATGAGGGAGTGTCCGACACAAATTGGTACTGCTCCTGCTCCTAGACCTACACGAGGAGGTTACTAGGCACCACGAGGAGACCAGCAGAGGAATATGGCCCCAGCCAGGGTTTCCGCTTTGACGCCAGGTGACACTGAGGCAGCCAGCGACATGGTGACAGGTACTATTGATATATTTTCATTTAAAGTTATTGCACTTTTTGATTCGAGTGCCACACACTCGTTTGTGTCCTTGGGGTGTGTTAAATTGTCTGGGGCGAAAATTGTTAGCTTTACCGTGATCCCAAGAGGGGGGTGAATTGGTATTTTAAATTTCTATCCCCTAGGTATTCCTCCTAACAGCAGTATGTTTACAACCCTACAGTCAATCTAGTGCAAGTAATATCAGAAATTAATTAAAGCAGTTTAATCAATTACATATGTACCAGAAAGCAGTAATGAAGAGGGTAACACACAGATATGTTATCGAGATTCGGCCAACTGCCTACGTCACCGCCTTGGCTAACCAGCACAAGAATTATCACAATAACTTGCTCACTTAAACAGGTGGAGCGGCACCTATACAAACCAAGTCAAATTAACACAGGGCTAACCTCAACCTTTACATCAATCCTTACTGGGCTGGATTATCGCCCCCTCAGGCCACGCTTAGAATCTCTCAAATATACAATCAAAATGTATAATATAAAGGTGCTTTCACGTAAAGCAAATTTGTACCACAAATGCGCACAATCACAAACACCATAAATGATTTAAAACGTAAGCTTAGTGTGGTCTAAATAGTTCAACTCTCAAAGATATTTTCTATCAGTGTAGTGAGTATATGAGAGTATCAATAACAGTATGTGTATTTTAAAATGTTTCAATCAAATGTGTTCACACAGAATACCAACCAAGTCTCAAGAATATCAATCAGCAGAATATCTCAATCACATGAATATGTATATGTTTGGATTGCAAAATGGATAATCGTTGTATTCAGCAAATGATATATACTTGAATAAATATTGCCACAAAGACTAATGTAACAAACACAAATATCTTTTCACAAATAGTTGAATAAAGATTTCACAAGATATTTGAGTGAGTTTGAAAATGTTTTTACAAACCAAAAACAAATACAAACTTCCAAAGATATTGCAATAAGAATGCAATACTTGGAAGTTCACCACAAGTCTTCTTAGGGTAGGTTTATTAGAAAAGCCCCCTAAGAGTACTTAAGTAATGCTTACGAGAAAATCAATTCAAATATTCAAAGAATGAGAGCAAACTTATCAACACAATCACTCAATCAACTTACAAAGGCTTTTGGCAATGGAAGAGAGTAAGTATAGGTGATTTTTGAGATAGTAGGAGTAGAAGTGAGAGTTTTGCTTGAGAGAGAATATTTGTAATTTCAAGTGCTAATTCTCTTACTAATTTTCCCAAATGAAGGGGTATATATAGACACCCTTTGATTTTTGATCGTTGGGGACTTATTAGTAACTATTGGAAAAGTTTAATGACATTTAAACCAATTTAACCCTGTTTAAAAATTATTTAATCGCGGTAAAAATTATGGCAACCCAAGAGGTCCGATCGACCAGATCAGTTTCGGTTGACCAGGACTTATATGGTTCGGTCGACCAGGGGATTTTTGCATTAAGGGCTCGGTCTACCAGGAGAGGGCGATTTCTCAATTTTTCGAGGTTTGGTCAACTAGGCCATTTTGAACTGGTTGGTTCGATCAACTAGACTGCTGGGAATTTTCCCGAGGACCCTCGATCGACTAGGTAGTTGGAGTACAAAAATGGTTCGGTCGACCAGATGGTCAAAATGTTGACCTAGGGGGGTTTCGGTCAACCAGGAGTTTTTGAACTACTTGGTTCGGTCGACCAGGGCCTTGGTCAGCTGTTGACCCAGGCATGGTTCGGTCGACTAGGGCAGAATGAACTACGTGGTTCGGTCGACCGAAAGTGCACCAAGTGTGCATTTCGGTCCCGTCTTGAAGTATACAAGCCCTATTCAAGTGCCTAACAAGTATATGTGAAAATGTGTGTGTCCTAGGGTCACTTGAGATCCAATTTTGAAGACACCGAAATAATCCGGTGTTAGTCGACCGAAGGGTCTTTCTATGGTCACTTTTAGTTCGTATCTGGTTTGAGCTTACAAAATAAATCATACATGTGATGTGTGTGCTTATTACAAATCGAATACCCTAATTACTATTACAGACAAATTTCACTACAAAAATATTACAATCAAGTGCATGAATTTGTCTTCAAGCTTTGAGCTTTCACGTGCCATTAATGATCTATTAATATAGACCTGCACATGAACTAGATATTTATTAAATACAGGAGTATTTGTCATTATCAAAATCGGGCATGACCTATAAGGTCAACATAAACGCAATCATTAGATGTTAAACTATTAGTGACGACACCAACCGGGTCAATAGTGAGATGTAATAGGATGCTCAGTGGTTGTCCAGTTGATGTTCAGGGGAGAATTTTGATGTTTAGCTGATTTTGTGGTACTAGATATGCACAGGTTTGACATTATCTTTGGCATAGATTGGCTAGCAGCTAATTCTTCTATTATAGACTGTCATTCAAGGGAAGTGATATTCAGACCTCCAGGGAAACCAGAATTTAGATTTACGGGGTCGCGATTGCAATCCTTACCTCAGATGGTCTCATCTGTTCAGGCAAGGAGATTGCTCCAAAATGGCTGTTTGGGATTCGTGGCTTTTGTGAAGGAAATATCAGAAAATGAATTAAAGCTTAATAATACGCCTGTGGTGAAAAAATTTACAGACGTGTTCCTAAATGAATTACCAGGTTTGTCACCTGATTGTGAAGTAGATTTTCCCATTGATCTACTTTCAGGTACAACACCTATTTCTACAGTACCGTACCGAATGGCGCCAACAGAACTGGCAGAACTGAAAGACTAGTTGTAGGATTTGCTTGATAAGGGCTTCATACGACCTAGTGTATCACTGTGGGGAGCTCTAGTGCTGTTTGTAAAGAAGAATGACGAGTCTATGAGGATGTGCATAGATTACAGAGAGATTAATAAAGTGACAATTAAGAACAAGTATCCTCTACCACGTATCGATGATTTGTTTGATTAGCTCCAGGGTACACGGGTGTATTCCAAGATCGATCTCAGGTCAAGCTACCATCAGGTAAAGGTGAGAGCAGAAGATGTATCGAATATGGCTTTTAGGATTAGATATGGGCATTATGAGTTTCTGGTTATGCCATTTGGTCTAACTAATGCTCCTGCGATATTTATGGATTTGATGAATAAGATTTTTCATCCTTATTTAGATCAGTTTGTGGTTGTTTTCATTGACGATGTGCTGGTCTATTCGAGAAGCTATGAGGAGCACAAGATACATTTAAGGCGGGTTTTGCAGATGCTTAGGGAGAGGAAGCTGTATGCAAAATTCAGCAAATGTGACTTCTGGCTCGAGAAAGTTGTGTTTTGGGGGCATGTTATTTCAAGAGACGGAATTTCAGTAGATCCAGTAAGATTGAGGCTGTGGTGAATTGGGCTAGACCGAGGAACGTTCAAGAGATTAGGAGTTTCTTGGGGTTAGCCGGTTATTATCGTCGTTTTGTCGAAGGGTTCTCAGCCTTGTCAGGACCTTTGACATGATTAATGAAGAAGAATGCTAGATTTGAATGGGATGACAGCTGTGAGTAAAGTTTTCAGGAGCTTAAGCAGAAGTTAGTCACAGTGCTTGTTTTGATCATCCCATCTGGGGGTGAGGGTTACACTATTTACAGTGATGCGTCCTTGAAGGGACTTGGTTGTGTACTGATGCAGCATGGTAGGGTGGTGGCATATGCGTCTAGACAGTTGAAAGAATATGAAAAGAACTACCCTACCCATGATCTTGAATTGGCTGCAGTGGTACACGCATTGAAAATTTGGAGGCATTACCTGTACGGCGAGCAGTGCGAGATTTTGTCTGACCACAAGAGTTTAAAATATTTCTTCACCCAGAAGGAATTGAACATGAGGCAGAGAAGGTGGTTAGAGTTGATTAAGGATTTTGACTGTACTATCAGTTACCACCCGAGAAAAGCAAACGTGGTAGCTGATGCACTGAGCGGGAAGTCTGGGGTATCAGTGTTGGTAGCTATGGAGATCCAGCGTCCGATCATAATGGATATAGAAAGACTCGGCATTGAATTGAGTGAGAGTAATACTCTAGTATGTATTGCCAATTTAGTGGTGCAGCCTATGCTGCAAGAAAGAATTAAAGCAGTTCAGAAAGAAGATCCAGAATTAGTTGAGGTGATGGATAGAGTGTAGAGTGGTCAGGGAGAGGAATTCTGCATTTCAGATGACGGAGCTTTGCGATTCCGTTCTAAACTTTGTGTTCCTGCTGATGCTGACATTAGGAGGACTAATTTTGGATGAGGCTGACAGATCTTTGTATACGGTTCATCCCGGCAGTACGAAAATGTACAGGGATATGCGAGAGTTTTACTATTGGAGTGGTATGAATAAGGAGATTGCCGAGTATGTAACCCAATGCTTGACGTGCTAGTAGGTAAAAGCTGAGCACCAGAGGCCAGCGGGTCAGTTACAGCTATTATTTATCCCAGAGTAGAAGTGGAATCATATATCCATGGATTTCGTTTCAGGGCTGCCATCGACATCGCATGGCCAGAATGCGATTTGGGTGATAGTAGACCGGTTGACTAAGTCCGCCCATTTTCTCCCTATCAAGATCAACTATCCCCTCAGCCGATTGGTAGAGATTTATGTCCAAGAGATAGTTCGTTCTCATGGGGTACCTATATCCATAGTGTCAGATCGAAACTCGCGTTTCATGTCACGATTTTGGAGGAGCTTGCAGGAGGCTCTAGGGTCTCAGTTATCATTTAACACGACATTCCATCCTCAGTCAGACAAACAGACTGAGAGGATGATACGGATACTAGAAGATATGCTCCGTGCATGTTTTTTAGATTTTGGGGGTAGATGGACTTAGTTCATGTCATTGGTAGAATTCGCATATAATAACAATTACCAGTCCAGTATTGGCATGGCACCATTTGAGGCACTGTAGGGTAGGAGATGTCGATCTCCTTTGTATTGGGACGAGATAGGTGAGCGGCGAGTTGTGGGACCAGAGCTGGTACAACAGGCGTATGATAAGGTTCGGCTTATCAGGGAAGAATCAGTACAGCTCAGAGCCGACAGAAGAGTTATGCCAACAATCGCCATAGGAATTTGGAGTTTGATGTTGGTGATCACGTATTTTTGAAGATAGCTCCACTGAAAGAAGTTATGAGATTTGAAAAGAAGGGTAAACTTAGCCCTAAATTTATCAGTCCGTTTGAGATTTTAGAGAAAGTGGGGCCGGTGGCCTACAGGCTAGCTTTGCCACCTACACTATCCAGGATACATGACGTATTCCACGTATCTATGTTGAGGAAATACGTCCTAGATCCTTCTCATATTATCAGTTATGGTGAGTTAGAGCTCAGGGATTCGCTAGTCTATGAGGAGGCACCAGTGCAGATGCTGGACAGAAAGGAACAGGAACTACGTAGTAAGAAAATACCTCTGGTAAAAGTTCTATGGAGGAATCATGCGATAAAAAAGGCTTCTTGGGAACTTGAGGATCAAATTAGACCGAAATACCCGCAATTATTCCAAGAAGTTTAAATGTAAATAAGAAATGTGAGTAAATATGTAATGTTTCTTGTGCAGGTACATGTAATGTTGAGGTAGTATGAGATATTTTAGTTTTGGAATAAGTTTCTTTTAGTATATGTAATATCCCAGAACTTGAGTTGTAACCACGGTATTCCTCCACCATAAGTGAGGGTAAGTAATAAAATAAGTAGACCATTTTGCTTAAGGGATGATAAATTACGTGAATAGTAAATTTCGAGGATGAAATTTTATAAGGAGGGGAGGATGTAACAAACCGAATAAAATGGAATTCAAATAACAAAGAGGGAATTATCAGAGGACTCGTCTACGGAGACAGGATTCGTTGACGACGGTTTAAGGGAATTCGTCGACGAAGACTGAATTTTTTCGATGAAGAAATACCAAGAGATGTTTCAAGCCAACTGAATTTCGTCGACGATGACTGAATTTCGTTGATGAAATTATTAAAGGATTCGTCAACGAATGATGTGGCTCATCGATGAATCCCCTGTTCTATAAATATGAAAAAATTCGGATTTTACTTCATTATTAAGCAATCTCACTCTTCTCTCTCCTCCCTTCGATTTTCTCTCTCTCTCTCTCTCTCTCTCTCTTCAATTTCGGGCCAGATTTACGTTGGATCGACAATCTGAAGTCACCACGACGCTCCTGGGGAAGTTCTCTCCAAATCTGCCGGAGCGGATCATTGGTAAAAGTAAGTTGGAAATCATCCTTGAGTTAAGGTAAGACTTTTTAAACCAAATTTGGTCTTATGGTAGTTATAGGAAATGACGTACAAATGAAAATACTGAAATTTAATACTGGGAATATTCAGTTTTAGGGTATTGATCAGGAAATCCTATGGGGGTTTAGATCAGGATATTTTGGGGGCTTTCTCAGTAGCCTAGTAAAGGAATACTAAAGCAGTTACTTTTCACGCAAATTATTATTATTTATAAGTAACTTGATTTCCTGAAAGTATTTACGGTATTTGAATATTATAGAATAAATGTACGTTTGAGAAAAATACTACTAATGTGATGAAATGTATATATATGTATGAGATGCCAAAAATTAAGATTTTTAGAATATAATGTATGGTTTTATACAACAAATGTGTGGCATGAATGTTATTTTCCATGAAAGAATATCATGATACGAAGATGATATGAATGAAATATGTTTTGAGAAATTATGAAAGAGTACAGTACATTACAATGTTGAATTACATGATAAATGATTTATTTTTAGAATGATATGTTCAGCACGAGGCCGTAATAATGATATGTTCAGCACGAGGTCATAATTATGATATGTTCGGCATGAGGCCGTAATTATGAAATGTTCGGCACGAGGCTGTAATTATGAAAGATGCTATATAATCATGTACTATATGTTATCAGAATCCGGATGTTAGTTTAGTTCAATTCAGGAGCACGGTACCGTAGCTATATAGATCAAATATCTATGTTCAGATTAGTGCTAATCACTTCACGAGGGGGTGGGAGATGGATAGTCGATGTGGATTTCAGTAGAGTATAGACGTCCACCTGGCAGTCCGGACTAGGGTGTGGCGGGTCCATCGTACTTACAGATATATTTGACTCGGTAGTGGTCGGCCAGCCATTGTCGGTTCCTGCCTACGGGCTGCACAACCCGTTATGGGGGGTAATACATGACATTAGCTAACTATTCATCTTGGGTATGTTTTCAGTATTACAGTTATAATAGATGTTTTATGTATAATGTGAGTTATTAGCAAATATGAAAATATATGATTATTCAGTATGATATGATGAATGTTTTCAGATATATGAAATGTACTATATATGTATAATTGCCTTAAATGTTCATGTTGCCACACAGTTGTATTTAGTTTATTTTCCCTTACTGAGATGTGTCTCACCCCCAACATTAATTAATTTTTTAGGAGACCTTAAGTGACCGACGGGTCGTGACCGTCTTTGAATTAGAGATATTACCCCGTTAAGAGGGTAAGATTTTGTACTAGGGTCAGAATTACTTTGTATTTGACCCTAGAATTATTTTGATGTTTACGAGGATGTATATAAATACAATATTATGATGATGTAGTGAACCCTGGTATTATGCTTTATGGATGGATGAATTTAGATTTATGCTTGCTGCTGCTTAGGTTTCCGCTGTGATGGACATGTGTCCCCGTTACCCACGGGTTCGGGTTGACTTTTCTATTTATTATCTTTCATTTTATGTTAAGGAAATTGAGGTCGTTATAGGTATAGTCCTTTGCAGCTCTAAAAGTCTCACTATTGACTACCATCTCTCGGCCTCTCCAGTCAGTTTATATGTGGCAAATAGTACCCTTTGCTCCTCCGAACATTGTAGTACTGCAAACACTTTCTCTATTTCCTGCACCCAGTTTTCAGCGACTACAGGATCTGTCCCTCTTGAGAAATTTGGAGGATTCATCTTTATGAATTTCTCTATCGAACTACCGTGGCCTGCAGATGGACCACCCTGTTCCTTCGAACTCCTGGCAATTTCTACCATACCTGTTGTACCACGCTGTGTAAGACGACATCTGAATCACTACCTGCAGTGCCTGAGGGTCCAGCACCCTCACTCCCTCTGGTATGGCCACTATTGCCACCAAGGTCCATCCTGACAAACATGTAACTTAACTCAAAACCTCCTTCTCTATACATATCACTCAACTCATATAGTATATTCTCCTAATTAATTCATCTCTCCTGATCTTATTCAAGGTTCAATCATGCAACCTAAATACCCAACCCGACGATCGTTTACCATGAATTTCCCGAAATCATCACCCCAGGAAAATCGCAAAAACCATCACGGAAGTAATGCATCTGGCCTACAAAACCAGACCTCAAATTCCCTTATCTTATACTCTGGTATTATTACTGCTGCACTCTAGAGTCTACAGAACCTAGTATCTTAGGCTCTGATACCAAATTGTAATGACCTCAAATTCTCAATATAAAATGTAACAGATTAAATGGAAAAGTCAACCCGAACCCGTGGATAATGGGGAAACCTATCAATCACAACAAAACCTAAGCAGCGGTAAATATAAAATCTCAATCATCCAATCATAAAACATAATACCAGAGTTTACTACATCATCAAAATACTATATATATATAGTATTTTGATGATGTAGTATATATATATATACAATCTCCAAAAATTCAAAATAACACTAGGATCATACATAAAAAATCTCCCGATCCTAGTTCAATGCTTACCCTTCTAGTAAGGAAGCTCAACCCACTCAACGGCGGCCCTGACCCGCCGGTCCCTCTAGGTTTCCTGAAAATCATTTAATGTTCGGGAGTGAGACACTTTTCAGTAAGGGAAAATAAACTAAATACAATTGTGTGGCAACATGAATATATATAATGCAATTATACATATACAATACATTTCATATATCTGTGAACATACGTCATAACATACTGAATCATCATATACTTTCATACATACCGAATCATCATATACTTTCATATTTTTCTAGTAACTCATATCATTCATAGTCGTCTGTTATATCTGATAATACTAAAAACTTACCCATGATGAATAGCTAGCTGATGTCATGTATTACCCCTCACAACGGGTTGTGCAGCCCGAAGGCGGAACCTGACAATGGCTGGCCTACCACTGCCAAGTCAAAAATGTATGTAAGTACGATGGGCCCTCCACACCTTGGTCCAAACTGCCAGGTGGACGTCCACACTTTACTAAAAGCCACATCGACTATCCATCTCCCACCCCCTTGTGGGGTGGTTAGCACTAATCTGATCATAAACATCTGATCTATAAGTTACGATACCGAGCTCCTGAAATTGAACTAAACTAACATCCGGGTTCTGATAACATATAATACATGATATTATAGTATCTTTCATAATTTCATAAATACGGCCTCGTGCAGAACATTTCATAATTATGGCCTCGTGCCGAACATATCATAATTACAGTCTCATGCCGAACATATCTACATATCATTCTAAAAATAAATCATTTATCATGTATTTCAAAATTATCATTTACTGCATTATTACGTAATTCCTTAAAACATACTTTACTCATAAAATCTTCCATATCATAATATTTTTTATGAAAAATAACATTCATGTCACACAAGTTGGGTAAATCATGCATTTCATTTTAAAATCACAATTCTCGTACAACAGCAGTATTTTTCCAGTAACACACATTTTCTCAGTAATATTCAAGAATCATACATATTTACTGAACATTTCTTTATTGATAATAATAATAATAATAATAATAATAATAATAATAATAATAATAATAATAATATGTGTGGAAAAATAACTGCTTTAGTTTATTCTCTTACTTGGCTACTGAGAAAGCCCCTAAAATATCCTAGTCTAACCCCTGTAGGATTTCCTGATCAATACCCTGAAACTGAAAACTCCCAGTATTAAACTTCAGTATTTCCATGTATACATCATTTCCTATAACTACCATAAGACCAAATTTGGCTTAAAAAGTCTTACCTTAACTCAGGGATTATTTCTAACTTGCTTTCACCAATGATCCGCTCCAATAGATTTGGAGAGAACTTCCCCAGGAGCGTCGTGGTGGCTTTAGATTGTCAATCCAGCGTAAATTTGGCCCGAAATCGAAGAGAGAGAGAGAGAGAGAGAGAGAGAGAGAGAGAGAGAGAGAAAGAAAGAGAAAGAGAGAGAGAGCCGAAGAGGGGAGAGGGTTAGGTTACTTATGAAGTTAAAATTTGGATTTTTAGTATTTATAGACTAGATTCGTCGACGAGCCACGTCATTCGTCGAAGAGTCCTTCAATAATTTTGTCAACAAAATCCACTCCTCGTCGACAAAATTCAGTCGCCTCAAAAACCTCTCTCGGTATTTTCTCGTCGACGAATCCTGTCTTCGTCGACGAATTTTCTTATACCCTCATCAATGAATCCCCTATATTCATCGACGAAGCCCTGATGATTTCCCTAATTTATTCCTTCCCAAAGTGCAATGTCGTTGATGAACGTGAAGCATTCGTCGACGAAGTCGGCTTCTTCCTTCTATTACTGTTTCCATTTCCCTTCCTCTTTATTATTTAAATCCCATTATTATTCGGGTTGTCACAGATACTATATAATACATCTCTATATACAATTAATTGTTTTACCATGATTCTGAAATAACTGTATTAACCATGACACTAAAATAAATTGTAACTATGTCAACTATATTTCTAAACTGAACTGTAATATGTAAGTCATGGTACTGAAAACTGTATAATCATGGTACTGAAAACTGTATAATTATGGTATTCTGTAATTACTATAAAACATATTCACTGGATGTATATTCTGTAAAACATACCCTAAAAATATTGTAAAACATGCTTCTGTATTATATTTATATTCTCAAGCCACACAGTAATTTAATACATAATATTCATAATTAATAGACTATATAAAGTCCTGCTGTGGAAAATAACCTGGTAAAAATATACATTTCATACTGGAAACCATTTTAGAACTACCTGTCATAGCATATTTTCCTTACCTGACTATTAAAAAGCCCTTATTGTATACCAGTCCTACCCCCGCAGGGCTTCCTACTCGACACCCTAAAAATAATATTCGCCAGAACAAAATATCATTATTTCTTTGCCTACATCATTTCCTACAACTGCCAGAAGGCAAAAAATTGACTAAAATGTCTTACCCTAAATCTGGGAAGAAATTTGACTCGATCCCATCGACGATCCGCCCCAGCAGACTTGAAGAGAACTCCGCCAGGAGCGTCGTGGTAGCCTTAGATCGACGATTCGGCGACTGACGAGGCCAAAATTGAAGAGAAAAGGGGGAAGGGCCGTAAAGGAGAGAGAGAAAAGGGTCTTCACTAAAATTCTACGTAAAAACTAAGTTTAAGCACTATCTATACTGTGGGATTCGTCGACGAGCCACGTCACCTCATCGATGAGTCCTGTAGAAGGTTTGTCGACGAACCTGCATCCTCATCGATGAATTTCAGACTTCCCAAAAATCCTCTCTCGGTATCTTCTCGTCGATGAGACAGGACCTTGTCGACGAGATCTTGAAGAACACTCGTCGACGAAACCCCTGTGTTCGTCGACGAGTCCTGGGAAATTTCTTGAAAATTTTCACCTCCAAATTGCAATGTCGTCGACGAAGTTGGCTGCCTCCTTCTATTACTGTTTTCATTTTCCTTCCTCTTTATTATTTAAATATCATTATTCTTCGGATCACTACATGTAGTATGTCAGCTTGTAGGATACAAAAAAAAATTGGTTAACATATGCAGATTGTAATGTACAAAGAACAAAAGTAAGTGTGGGTTAAAGTCTTCTTACAAGGCTCAGATATACTGTAGTGGTCCTGTCAATGAAGTGTCGTGTGATGGACCTATACTAGGTAAAGTATGGGTCATCTAGACGCATCGAACCGTCCTCCGCCACTCCCGGTAGGATGTACTCTCGCCGATGCTCCTATGCAGTCACGTATATCTCGTGTGTAGTCACCCAATCCATGATCCCTCGACTGTGTCCATCCATGCCATGGAGGTCCTCCCCAAGTACATCTACTCCTGACGTCAAGAATCGGTCGAGAATGCCTTGTCGATAGCCGAACTGCCATATAATTTGGTCGAGGAGATACTACTCAATAATATGAAAGCATATGAGTGGCACTTGGGCTACCTATAGGTCCCTCCCAACTGCATAATCGGGAGGTAGGTCGGCTAGAATCTCAGTTGTGTAGGGCCTCCATAGGAACTGCACTTAAACATAAGTAAAATGTAAGTGAACTATACGTATCTGGTAGAAAAATACTATTATGTGCTATACTTTAATCGGACTATACCTCATGCTTTCGGTGCATGTCCAACTCAAACTTGTATCAGGGCAATGTGTGTTGTGCAACCAACGGTGCCCTTAACTTGTCCTTCGATCTGTACAAGATGAAACATAAGTTTTCGAATGTAACAACTGGTAAGTACTACAAATTAGTATTCATTGTACTTATAACACAAATGTTATAATAAATTATGTTGGTACTAACTGGTATGCGAGTGGGAGTGGATCAACCGAACGATCTTCATGGCTCTTCTAAATCTGCAGGAAACCTCGCTGCGTAAGAGCTAAGGACAGAAATCTCTCCTAGACCCAAAATTGTAGTAAGCAGAGTGGGCCAACAATTTGTGTCTTCGATAGGTGAGCGGCGCGACATATTTTCCTGTAAAGCCACACCAAAGTCGCGAACCCCCAACTGTATGAGGGAATCTCTCCTAGGACTGCAAGGAGTGGAAGGAACACTATATGCGCATAAGTCCCCAAAATGTCACAAAATAACACCCCGCATATCAAGCGTAATAGGTGGGCTCGTGCGTGGCACGCTATAGTTTGCACATCTGCATCGGCCGAGAGCTGACGAAACATATCTCCCTTGAGGAACCGTATACTAATGCGTGCACCAAACAACTCGCTATCAAGTGGCACAACCCTAACAAACGCTCGCACATAGTATGTAGTGCGAGTCGTCCCTGACGGTTTGTAGGTCCCTCTATTGGTCCGGCAGTACGAGCAGTGACGGGGCTCCCATCAATTTGTAGCCTAAACATAACCACAATGTCTTGGAGTGTGACGGTCACCTCCCCATGCGGTAGATGGAACGTGTGCATCTCCGGTCTCCATCGCTCCACCAAAGTTGTCACAAGATGTCAATCCAACTGGATATGGGCAATCCAATATATACCGTAGAACCTCGCATCGCATATCCATTGAACGATGTGGTCGTCTGCCTCCAACCAACACTCGGCAAACTGCGTACCCCCTCGACAGAACAAGGGGTCTGAGTGACCATCCGTCCACGCTCGGCTAGACTGGTGATCATCGTCCATCATCAATATTAGATCGATCTTGCAAAAGGTGACAATGAATTACAGTAAATACAAAATGAACATGATGTGTAGTGAAGGTCCTATAAGCTCATGGACAAAGTCAATGCAAAGGCCCAGCTGTATCCCCAGTTTGTGTCTCCATCTGCCTATCCGCTAACTACACAGTCAAATATGTCGTACCTACGCAGTGTGTTTCCAACACAATGCATAGACCGTAATCATCAGTTTCGAAAACAGTCTCATAGAGGATTATATCATTGAACCCTCGCATAGGGTATATTGCGGTCACCCGCAATGCATATTGATATGGATCAATATGCAAATATTGGTATATTTTCGAATACAATTTATTTAATTTACACCTATGGTCAATTTGAATTAGTCGAACCGGCTTAGTACTATAACTAACACCCTCTACTTCGGTTATAAAATAGTAAAATGATACTTTGTTCCTATTTGTTTTCTTTTTTTCACAAAAACAAGAAGAAGAAAAAAATCAACCTTAAACTCCTATTCAATTATAAAATAGTAAAATGTTAGATCAATTTTTCAAGATTTGCATTAAAAAGTTGAGGAATAAAGGATTTGTTAAATTATGAAAAACAGTTCTTATTTTTTATAATTAAAAGATGTTGTATAACATTCCTATGCATATTTATAAAATTAAAAAACAAGTTCGTATTTATGTAAAAAAAAAAAACTATTTTTTAGAAATGGAGAGTTTCAAAATCTCTATATCGTTCATTTTTTTTATATAAATTGAAAATTTAGCTTATTTTGTTGTAGATATTTTGGAAACACAAAAAACATATTTCCATAACTAAATCCATCAGTCTCTATTATATTATAAATGTCAGCATCCAAACCACCATTCAGGCAATTGGGGAAAATAACAAAACAATTATAATGTAAATTAAATACAAACTCCAAACTCACAATGTCAATCCAAATAATAATTCATTTTAAATTAAAATCCAATCAATAATTTATTTTTTAAATGCCAAATTTAAAACACTAGATTACAACATATCAATTACATTACACATAACACATATAACAAATGAAATGAAGTAAACTATTAACCCAAAAAAACCCCCTAACCTCAAATTTGGGCATTTCGAAATGATGCCTTCAATAAGCCCAACTAATTTATAAATCACACTAACGATTTTATTAATCAAACAATTTCTTCAATCAAAAATATAAATTTGAATTCAACAACAAATGAGAAGGGTTTTAAAATGAAGTTACCCCATCTCCCCCTTTTATATATTTCTCCTCAAAGTTCACGAGCAACGTTCACCTGCCACTTGTTCGGCCTTTGCCCTGTCTACTTCGCTCGCTCTCTATTCTGTGCGTAGAAAATTGAAGGAGAAAAGGCATTTGAAGGGCCGAAACAAATCTTGCAAGACCAAGTTGTGAGATTTGCCAGGTGTCAGCTCACGGTTCGTTTCCCCTGCAAATCTCGCAACTTCATCTTGCGAGATTAATTTCCCAGCTTGCCACGTGTAAGCTATCGGTTCATTTCCCCCTACGAGATTTGCTTCCCAGCATGCTACACGTCACAATGAGAAGCCTTGACCTTTTTATATCTCGCAGTATCAAATTGCGAGATTACGTAAATATTAAATTAGAAAAAAATTTCCCCAATAGAGTATTATTTTATATTTTATTATAAAATAATAATAAAACTGAAAAAAGAAAACTCAAAAGTTTTATCCAAAATAAATGTAAACCAAATTTGACAAAATCCAATTCCCAAGGTCTATTCACAAAAACAAAACAAAGAAAGTTAGATCCATTTCACATGACATTATTTAATGGTTAAAAGCTTAAAATAAAACCCCCCCCACCCTTCCCTCTTTTTGTCAACCCATTCTCCAATTATCTGCTTTAGAATGGAAGCACCCTTCTCTCTCTGTCTCTCTCTCTCTCTCTCTCCAACTAATGCAATTGCAAACCGACGACCAAGTGGTCAATAGTCAACGGACTCAGAGCCAGGCCACCCACTCACGGAAGGGCTCCACCCAGCCGCCGCCGTGTGCCGCCCCCAAAAAAGCCAATATGAGCGGCGGCGATGCCTCATATGTATATTAATTGGTGGCGGTGGCGGTTAGAGGTTGACAACCCCCATCCCCACGCCCACACCCACACCACATTTTAGACGGTCAGAAAAAGTGGCCCTCCTTTTGCGTGCGCGCACCTCCCGCGTACGTTAGCCCTCGCCACCACCTCACCCTAGCGGTGGTCTCATCCCATCTAGATCTTGAATTCAGCCGCACCCTCCTCCCTCTCTCCACCCACCTCTCCCTTTATCCCCCGTCATCATGTCCCCACACCACCACTCCCCCACCCCTCTCTCCTCCTCCTCCTCCTCCTCCTCTTCCCTATCTCCCTCTTCTAAACTGCGCCTCCGCCCTTTTCCTCCGCCGTCGCCGCCGCCGCCGCCTACCGTTCACGATGGCCGCTTCTTCTCCGCCCCCGCAAGACACCTCCCATCCTTCCGCGATCCCGCCGCCGCTCCCTGCTCCGCCCATCTCCGCCTCCTCCCGCCGTCTCCCCCCGCCGTGCTGGTCCCACGATGAGACCGTCGCCCTCATCGACTCCTACCGCGACAAGTGGTACTCTCTCCGCCGCGGCAACCTCAAAGCCCCCCACTGGCAGGAGGTCGCCGACGCCGTCTCCCGCCGCTGCCCCCTCGCCTCTCCCCCCAAAACCTCCGTCCAGTGCCGCCACAAGATGGAGAAGCTTCGCAAGCGCTACCGCACGGAACTGCAGCGATCCCTCTCCACCCCTAATCGCCACCGCTTCACCTCCTCCTGGGTCCACTTCAAGCGGATGCATTCCATGGAGAAGGGCCCCGGCGCCGTCGCCTCCGGCAGCGACGGCCCCGACGATGACGACGACGACGATGACGAGAACGATTATGCAAACGACGTTGACGATGATATGAACGGGGATGGTGGGAAACATGGTTTTCCTTATAATCGAAATGTTAATTCATCGATGAGTAATGGAGTCGGGGGCGGTGGCGGTCGAAGCGCGTTTCGGATTAGAATCCCCGGCGGTTCGTCGAGTATGGCACCGTCCGGGATGGGGTTTCGGCCAAAGAATCATGAAAACCCTAATTCTAATTTTGGGTCTAGGGTTTTAAGGGATGTTGCTGCTGCGGGAGGTTTGGGGGCTGGGAAAAAGGGTGGGAAAAGAGAGGAGGAAGGGGATGCCGTGGTAGAGATGGTCGCGGCATTAAAGGTGTTGGGAGATGGGTTTATGAGGATGGAACAGATGAAAATGGAGATGGCGAGGGAGATCGAAGCGATGCGGATGGAGATGGAGATGAAACGGACTGAGATGATTTTGGAGTCTCAGCAAAGGATAGTGGAAGCCTTTGCCAAAGGATTTTTGGAGAAGAAGAAGAAGGCAAAAAGAATGCCCTCCCCAGAATCGTAGATGGGTCTGAACTGGACCATTCTTTTTCTTGCTTGGAAGATTCACAAAATTGGTTAATTTTATGGATGTTGCCCAATTGAGCTCTGGGATTCTATGCCCTTCAAACTGAGAAGTGGGCTTCATGTCGTGGTTTAGTGATGTAAGTTTGCTAGTTGTAGTTTCTTGTTTAGTCCTCTTTCATGCTACTTCTTACATATTTTGATTGGTTAGAGAAATTCGGAACTTGGTTACGGCTTGCTTTGCAATGAATATACCTTCATTTCAAAATGACAGATGTAGAGGCAATGGTGGTGACCTTGTTATCTGATTCAATGCATCGGAGCAAATGCTCTGTAACAATTGAGTGACTCTCTTACATTATTGTGTTTCCATTGCGTGTTCTTTTGGAAACAGGAAAGTTGGGATGCTGTTGTTTTGGTTTGAAATTGTGGTAAGGAGAGTGTTTTAATGCTTAGTTTTTACTCCATAATGAAACGGTTGTTGTTTTAAAAGTTTGGCCAAGGGGGTACTAGGAGGTGATGTAAAAGAAGGAGGGAAATTTTGATGACAAGTTTTAGTTTGAAGTGGCTGATAAACTTTAAGAGAAGATGTTGGAATGGATGGCAAGCATCTTGAGGATGTATGAACATAAATGTTTTGACCAAGGGCAGTTGGAGAGTCTTGAGACTTTTATTTTAGAACCGTATGTGTTATTTCCTATAAGAAATAAAACTATGTGTTATTTCTTGTAAGATAGTTTTGTTTGTGTGTTACCATTTCTCCTGGTAGGGGTTAAGACAATTTATTTTTTGTTTGGAGACAAAAATATGTTCTTTCGAAGTACTTGAAGAAAACTGTAGTATGGGGGAACCATATTGTGACAGCACCACCATCACCATCCATCCTATCCTTATTTCGATGACCATAGTTGAGGTATTTTATAGCTGATTTGAGGCTCTTCCTTTCGAGTACTTGCATGACATTAGAAGGGCCTTCCTTGTATTGTACAGCTGATTTGAGAGTTGGGACAGTTCCATCTGTGTATTTCCATGGGATGGGAAGGGCCTTCCTTGCATTTTATAGCTTTGATTTGAGACAGTTCCTTCCGAGGATTTGCATTGACACTGGAAGGACATTGTATTGTATAGCTGATTTGTGGCAGCTCCTTTTGAATATTTGCTAGTGAGACTGGAAGGACCTTGTATTTGTAATGTTTGTATTTGCATGCAACTCTGGAAGGACCTTGCTCGCGAGCCGTGTTTTGGATGCTATCATGCTGCCAATCTGTTTGGCATTGAAAATTTTGTGATATGTTTCCGTTTTTCATTGTTTATGAGAGGGAGGGACACAAAGGAATTTTTCCGGTTTCATTTTATTTTTTTTCATTTCAATTTTCCAATTGTCTGCTGCTTTATTTTTTTCCGAATAACTTTTGCCCTTTTCTTTTTTTTTTTTTTTTCAAAATTTGAATATTTATGCACTGTACTTTGATTTCTGTTTGTGATACAAAATGTTAGAAAAAATTATCCCTTTTCATATCTTCTTTAAGTATTTAGGGTCCGATTGGATGAAAGATTTTTCTTAGAAGAAAATTTATTTTTCCTTGTATTTTTCTTTTCTATTAATAATCATCAAAAATGAATATTTGTTTTAATATGACTAATAATTAAGAAATACTAAATATTAATTATGTGTAAAATTAAAATTTTGTTCATGGATTTGGTATATATTTTTATTTTCTTTTTCACTTTCCTTAATAACCAAATATGGAAATGTAAATTCTTTCATTTTTTTTTTCTTTTTTCCTAATATTCTTGGAGTTTCAAATGAGTCTTACAAATTTTGTTCTTTCCATGAAGGCCTCTCCCTTTATTTCCCTTGATGGGCCAAGTATTTCTCTCTTGATTGATTACATTCAATGTTCTTCGCTGCTTCACATTCCATCCAGAGATATGGTGGCTCGCTCTAATTCAAAGTCTTGCCCCCATTTAAAAAATCTTTAGTTATCTTTAAAACTCTCTGCAGTTTTTGCTTCCACTCTCAATGCATCCTGTGTGTTCTCTCATTTGCTTGGCGACTGGACCCGACACAAAACTGAACAGGGTAACTATGGAACCCCTCACAAAAATGCATTTTCTTAAACTGTCAGAGGTGATTTCTGACATTGATTGAGGATGAGGATGAGGATGAGGACGAGGATTAGCCTGAGGCTTGAACACAGGCTCTCTCACGAAATGGGAAACCAGTCTCAGTGGCTCTTATATGAACACGAGTTTTGGTGCTGAATTTTGTCTGGGCTCTCTTAGTTGTTAGCCATTGCAATTTGGTGTACACAATGACACCCAATTTGGTGGTTGTGCTCTGCCTGTTATTGTCATTGATATGGTGGCGGTGGTGGTGGAGGTGGGTGGGTGGGTGTTCTGATTTAGAATGCGACTTTCCCCTACTTTTCCAATATCTTGAAGTTTTCACGTTCTCGGTATAGGGATTTGTAAAGGCGTCTACCTCTATTAGTATGAAAGGAGGACATGGAGGGTCCTACCCATTTGCACCAATTCCTTTGCCCCCTCCAGTAGACAGTAGACGGTATCTTTTGATGGGTGTGGCGTTGGATTATGTGGTGGCTGGCTTCATTGCTTGCAGTCTCTCGCTTCTCTCTCTCTCTCTCTCTCTCTCTCTCTCTCAACACACACACTTGATGGTCTGCTGACCCACCGGGGCGGGTGCGGTGGCGGTGGCGGTGGCAGTGGCCCAGCCGCTTTTGGTGGGGGTGCATGATGCCCCGCGGCATTTTAGGTCAAAAGCTTGAATCTCACCTTTGGGTTTTGTAAATCTTTGAATATGCTTCAAAATCCGAGGCACCAAAACCACCCAATATTTATTTTTCAAAAGATTGAGAGGTAGTTTCATCGCCTTTCATGCGTGGTGGCCGGTGGAGAGAAGTAGTCATGTAAATTACCTGCATTTTTTAAAATTATTATTTTTATTATATATTTTTTGAATCATTATTATTATTATTTTTATATTGGTATACTGCAGTTACCACTTGATTCTCTGAAACAAAATTTGAGATTAAAGTGCTTTTCACTATGACAATTCGGAATCAAATAAATACCATCTTTATTTACTTTCTCGCATCAATGGTGAAGATCCTAATGATCCAAGGTCATTCTCAAAATAATTACACAACTGTGTTAAAAAAAATCAACTTCTTATTGTATTTTTTATATTAAATGCTATTTAAAAATAAAAATTTGATCCAATATAATTAAAACTAAAAAATATATATTTGAAAACATAACATTAATGGCGTTAAAATTTTTTATAGAAAAAAAAAATTAATAATTCTCAACCAAGAACATGAATTTCACCCTTCCAAATCCCAATAATTTGAGTGAATGAACTTTGAAAAAATTATGCAAACACCTATCTCTGCTATTAATTAACGGGAGGATATTAGCTTTTTATTTTATTTTTACTTCAATCGTATTTCTAAAAGTTTACTCAATTTGAAAATTATTTTATAATTACGATATTACAAATCATAGATATACAAGTACTTTTGTAGATTATTTTTATTTTAAAATTTAAGCATATTTTTACAACATCCTATTATTTTATTAATTCTCATTATCTTTTGAAAATAATATATTTAAAAATGTTTAAAAATTTGAACAAATCTTTATGACTTCCTATTATCTTCGTAACTCCCCATTATCTCCACAAAAAGAAAAAAAATGTAAAAATGCGATATTAATTTTAAAAAACCTAAAAAAATATTTAATTCTTTTTCTTTTCATCAATATATTTCCAAGAAGACTCTTTTAATATTTGTATCCATTTTACTGCCATTAACAATAGTTAACTCAGTCGTTCTCATTAGTACATTATTTGACCTTTATTGTAGATGTCTAAATTATCTTATTGACCTCGTCCTTACCTTATCTTCTACAAGGGTGATGCTTAACTTGCTACAATTATTCAATCTTAACATTCTCATTTCAACATTTTTTATTTTTTAGATATGTTATTTCTTAGTTACCCAAAATTATAATTCATATCGTATAAAACTTTCTTTTTAATTATAATGGGTATTCTCATTTCGCCTTCCCCGCTTTTAACTCTAGGTATCTTCTTTGATTTCTACTTTAGGTTACATAATAGATCCAAGGTACCAAAGTCTATAATGTTACTAATTTCTTTACAATCAAGTCTAATACTTTCTTTGACATTTCTTCTATCATTACTGAAATTACATTTCATGTATTCGATCTTATTTCTAGTTATCATAAAACCTCTAGATTTTAAAATTTCTCTTCATAATTCTAACTTACATTGTAATACACTCCTAATTTCATTAATCAATATAACATCATCTACAAAATAACATATACCATTGAACTTTATTTTAAATACCCATAGTAAGTTCATCTATTACTAGTGCAAAAAAATACGATTCAAAGCAGATCATTGACGTACACCAATACCTGAGTTCTTCAACTTATAATTCTAACATTACTCATTACTCTATCTGTATATATTCAATGACATTAGTATACCTAATGTACACTCTTTTTTCTTAACAGTATACCATAAATTTTCTAGGTATCTTGTCATGAGCTTTCTCTAAGTTAATAACAATTATATGTACAAGCTTCTTCTTTTTATAGAACTTTTTCATTAATCTTCTTAATATATATATATATATATATATATATATATATAACTTTCACCTCGTTTGGCATTTCCAAACTTCAATTCAATGCCATCTAATTTTATAGATTTTCTTTTCTTCTTTTTTTGACTTCATTGACTCTATTTTTATTTATAAATCTCAAAATTTTAACTTTATACTCAATTGTCAATTCTAAGTTTAAGCCTTATACTTCATTTTTATTAAATTAATTTTGTCATGTTTCTATTATATCTTTTTTTTAACATCCTCGTTTTTCTCTCTCCATATTCATATCTTCTATATATTCTCTCATAATTTTTATTATCCTTTGAGATTTTGATATGCTAGTTTTTTCCCTATAATTAACAAATTGTTTGAAATATTTAGACACAACCTGCTTAAATCGTGTTATATCTCTCTCTTTTTTCTTTTTTTTTTGGGTTACGCCGGGTCGACTCACCCAACTACATGATATATGATCACTAGTGGTATCACGAGGTACTCAAACTAATCTTTTGCCCACGCTATCTGCCCCCAGTAGATACACATTGGACCAAAATTATGAATTATATACACAAGGAAAAGTGATTCGTCTGTCATTCCGTATTCATTTTATCTCTCTCTCACTATTTAAAACATGAACTATATTGTGCACATGTCTTAAGAGTGAACAACTTAAATTCTAGGATTAATTTTGAAAAACGTTCGCTATTTTGCACTTTTTAATTTTCTAAAAAATTATTAAAATTTTAGTTTATCTTTTAATTTCTCAAGATTCGTATTAAAAAAAAATAAAGAGTTTGCTTAAATGTAAAAAAAAAAATTATTTTTTGCTTAAATGTAAAAAAAAAAATTATTTTTTACTTTTAGATTTCAAAATAATTAAAAAACGATAGATGTCTTATTTTTAAATTTTTTTAAAAAAATATATAAGATAATATTTGGGACCGTAAATTTTAAAGTATAAATTTTGATTTGTGTTAGGGTCGAAGAAGGCAGAAAATATAAAATAAGTGGATGAGATTCACCTCCATGTCCACTCGCAGAAAGACAAAGAAAAAGAAGGTAAAAATATTAGAGGGTCAGTAGGGGATTTGAACCCGACGTGAATCGAACACGCAACCTTCTGATCTGGAGTCAGACGCGCTACCATTGCGCCACGGATCCACCCGATGACTAACCCATCACAATAACAAATTATATGTAGAGACTACAATGAACAGGCTAGTTATTGTATTTCACACTACAGACCGCCTATTTGGTTTGAAGACTCCTTTGCTTAGGGAAAGATCATCTTATTTCTATGAGAACAAGAGGAATTTTCACACAAGTTTCAAGATTTAGAGGGCTTCTTTGGAATCTATAAAGTATTATGAAAAGAAAAATATGATGGATACTTCTATGTATATTTTGTTATTAAGTAAAATTTATTACTTAATTATGAACAAAAATTTAATTTTACACATCATTAACCTGGGTTAGAAGTTTCTCGTGTTCAAGCATTTAATTTTCTAATTAGAGACAAAGTAAAATTAATATCAATTTTGCTTCTTACTTTTTTCTCCTTTTTTTTTTCAAACAAAATCTCTGAGACTCAAATCATCTCAAAGACCCCTTTGGACTTGACAATCCACTTTGTACATCAATTAATTTCAATGGTCTTAAAATTTCTCATTACCTTTTCGTTATTTATTTATTTATTTATTTTTGACACTCTATTCAATCTTCTATAATTGCAAGACCCAAATTATATGTCTTCGAGTTAGACTCACAATTTATATTACTTTATTCACCTTTTTGTCGCTTCAAGTTCTACTTGAAAATGATTTTTTGAGGACAATTAAACTAATTCACACATAATAAACCTTTCATTCCAAGCTGTTTATCATTTCTTTCAAAGCATTAGGTCTTTCCCAGAGGAAAAGTTTGCTGCATCAGTAATTTACAGTTCCAAACTCATGTAAAAAGAAGAAGAAGAAACCTTCTTTGATCCACCAAAACGAAAGCCAAATCAAAGTAACTTTAGATTTCGGATTACCAAAAATTGCATGATATATATTGAGGTGTGAAAAACTAACTGTATAGTGAAGTTTTATGTAATGACATAATTTTGTGACATTTTCTTCAATTAAAGGACACCTGCATCTGCATCCATTTTTGCCTTGATGTTCAGGTTTCTATTGACTTTATTCTTCGCAGGCCTACAGGATTCTTCAAGACTCTCACCGTAACATCACTCCAGATGTCCTGTTCAGTGGGAAGCTGGGCAATTTTCTCAGCGATTTCCATATCTTCAGGAAGAACAGAACCAAACACAGTGTGCACATTTTTCCATTCATGGTGGTTAGCCAAGCTAATGAAAAAATCAGGACCATTACCAACCCATGCCACTGAACCCCTTCTCACAGTTGGGCAGGCTTCTCTGGGGATGCTCATAAATGTGGTTCCATAGGGTTCCAGGGTTCCTTGAATCAGTGCAAAAGGCGGGCCAAATGCAGCCTAGATGGTACAAGCGAGAAGAATTTTAGTTTCTAATCATGCCTCATCAAGCATTGAAAGCTTAAACAATTCTCAAATTTGATAATGTAATAGTGGAAGAATCAAGCCCGGAAGGGGGATTACAACGTAGTTACTTGGTAGCATTCTACAGCGACATAAAATCCAATTTTCAGCGCTGCTGAGATATTGAAAATAGGAATCTTACGTTTTCTATGTGGCGTCCTTCTGTATCCCAGGAACTCCCACGGCTTTCAGCACGATAAAACTGACAGCCTGCACAATGATGCAATTGCAGCAACTCAAGAATATACGAGACAGAATGAGGAGCACAGTCTGGGAAAAGCTGCAGAAAAAAAGTTGGAGATCATTACCAAAATTGGAAGTACTGTACTAATTGTTTTGACTTTGTCGAGCAAACATAGTTTTTGCTGATAAAACAGCTTGAACTAGGTTTCATACTGAAGTTTATTCAGGCTCATTAATCAACAGTGAGCCAAGTGCCAGAGAAAGTCTCAAGCCTGATTCCAAGAAACCCAAGCTAACGCCAAATTAGGCTCATTTTGGGAGAGAACAAAAAACAGGTAATATTCAGAATTTAAATAATAATAATAATAATAATAATAAAGAGAGCTAATTATGTTTTAAAGCCTATGAACAGAGCAAGGCATTGGAATCTCAAGCAATCAATAATCTCAGCATGCAAACATATTAAAGTCTAACACACAAATTAATGTTTTAACAAGATCAGCCAGGCTTTGAACAGGCAAGGTTGACCAAAAATACATGAACCGAGATTGAAAAGGCTAAATTGTGTTGGATTAAGTTAATGTTAAGCCCATCACCTAGCGTCATACTCAATCTCAATTACAGACCAACTAAATGGAAATGAAGGAAAAATTTTAATCAGGCAATAATTGCAAGTATCACCACACAACCATAGTAATACAAGTGTCGGGCAATGGCATTGACCTGGTGATGTAGGACAGTAAAAGAAACAGAAAAAGAAGATAAAGAGAGAGATAGAGAGAGAAGACGAAATGAAGAAGGGAGAAACAGCTGGCAGAGCAGAGAGAGAGAGAGAGAGAGAGAGAAGAAGAAGAAGAAGAAAAAGAAAAAGAAAAAGAGGGAGGGGGCTGCATGAGAGAGTAGGGAACAGGAAATGTGTTCTGAATCTGTGGAAGGGACTTGGTGGTCAGTTATTAAGTGTGAGGGAAAGCCTCACCCCATGAGCTAGCTTTTGGGGTTGAGAATGCCCAAGACCACCAAACACTGGTATCAAAGCCCATGGTTTCTCCCTAAGATGTCAGGCATGTGGTGCTGCCGATTTGGAGCCCGATGTGTGAGGGGGAGATTATTGGGGTTGTCCCACATCGGTTGTGGAAGGGGCTTGGCGGCCAGTTATTAAGTGTGAGGGAAAGCCTCGCCCCATGAGCTTTTGGGGTTCAAAAGGCCTAAGACCACCCAACAATGATAACTCTAAAGCAACACACAAAGCACATTTTCATATGCCCAACCTCACAACTAAAACAAATAATAACAAAATAACCCCAAAATACTTTAAAACGTGAAATAACGCAAAATTACAAAAATTTTAAAATACCTAGATTTACTAAAAATACAAAATCCTCAATTTTTAAATCTTCAAACGAAACATGACCACATAGAATTATCAATAAGTGATCCTTCAACAACCATCCCCTTTCCAAATTTTCATTTTTTATTGTAAGAAAACAAGCTTTAATCTGAAAAAGCTCAACAAATAGAAAGGAAGTGAACTAAATAATAAAAAGTATTATTTCAAGCAATTTTTAAAAGGCTTAAAGGAGATGCATCAACCAAGGAATGTGTGAGGCATGATCTAAGATACCAAACTCCTGAAAGGCAGATGCGTAATACAGTCAAGCTTGCACATTTGTTCGAAAGGTGGGCCTTTTGCACCTTTTGTGCATTTTTGGTTGGGACTTGCACACATTTGAGTTTGTGCATTTTGAGTCAAATTTGGTTCTAAACTAGGCTACCAGAACTTAATAAAATGTGTTTTTTAAAAATAAAAAAATAAAAATAAAAAGTCAAAAATGCTCTAATCTGATTGGATCTCTAAAACTCCTGAAACTACACAATGTTGCATCTTGGATCATAAGCGCAATCTGAACTTTTTAATGTTATCTTTTCATGCAGTTTACTTTGAATGACTTAAGTTTGCATGCTTGGAATGACCAACACACAGTATACAAAATATAAAGGAACCTGTTTTTTTTTTTTCCCAATTTTTTACTTATTATTTCCCTTATTTTCCTTATTTTAAATGTACTGTAATTTATTTATTAATATATAAAACTTTAAACTCCTAGAAGGCTCGAGTCTTAATGCCTTGCGATTTTTGCGTTGTTGGATGAAAGTCAAAATGCCTCACATTATTCCTTTTTCTATTCAAAACATTGGTCTCAAGCATCAAAAGATGATACAAAGTAAAAACATTGAGATCAATAGAAAAGGAAAGGAGCAAAAGGTGATAGAATCATTCAAGTTGGCTAAAAAATGGCAGTATGCATATAATAAGGTAAAAATGACTCCACCATGATATTACAAAAGAAAATGTTAGGCACCTGACCAGTAGAAAGCACTTACTTTTATATGCAGAACCCCATATTCTGTTTCTAAGCCAACAATACCCTGCAAAACAAGTGGAAGAAATACACAATCAAAGAAAATATTAGCAATAAAAGACAGCTTGAACTACAATATTACATGGGACATTCAGTAATTTTTGGATATTTATTTCTGTGTGTGTGTGTGCCCACATAAAAAAGGGGGCAAGTTATGCAGGAAGTTCGTTACATGCTACACTGCATTAGTTTTTAGATTAATCAAACCATATACTGCAACTCAGGACAGGAAAATTACACTCTCCTATGCCTAGGTTTCTAACAATTATAAGGGAGAAGGGGGTCAAGAGAGCTGCCTAAGCTTTCGTATTCAACCAAACTTCCCCCTGGTTCACAATCATCACCCTTGTTTTATAGATAATCAAAACCAGTGAAAAAAGTTCTGAAACTATTTCTTTGTGTTTCAAGGTGCCATTGTCTAGCAAAATTATAGAGCTTGAGATATATTGACTGTAAACATGAAATTTTTTACTTCCTCTTCCCAAATTTTATATGTATAAGACATCTTATTAGAGAAGAGGTAATGCCAACAAAGGGTGCACACACATGTACACACGTAAAACAAATGGATCAATCAGATCTACTATATGAACAACCCAAACATTCCCAAAAAAGAAAAAAAGGTACCCTACCAGATCAGCATCCCTGGTTGGACAAAGAAATAAGGACCTAATGTCCTAAGAATTCTCCAATATTTTAGGTTTCATTTGGTTGTAGAATGCCTATTCTTGGGAATAGAGATAGCTATAACAGAAGGATTTTATAATTTATATTAAAACACATGTTATTATCATAAAGCAAATGAAAATATAAAACCTTTTATGAATTTATAACAAGGAATAGAAGGAATAACTATTCCCACATTTCACCTTTCATATTTGATGTTGGATGGAATGGTAATGAATTGACAAGGAATAACTATTACCTCTATTCCCAAATTTATCATTGTGTTCCATCTTATTCCTAAGAATGGTTATTCTAAAAACATACATAACCTTAAAATTCTTCTAATTTTCTCTCCATGAGCACCAAAAGACCATGTGGCTCAACCTCCAAATGAACTTTAAAAATGGATGGAAGAAGCTCTTATCTCAAAAAATCAACCACCCAAAAAAGGCCATTTCTCATAATGCAAGTGACTTCGCCTCACCAGCCACTTCATGCTAATGTGCTTTAGGATCATTTCTACCTCACTAACCCACTTTTGCAGTGCCGGATTAATGGCCTTCTGCATTTGATAGTTCTAAACCCATAAATAAGATTGGTGTAATTTGAAAAATCTCAATGAGGGCTTTGTAATCATCAAAACCATCAGTAGGTGTACACTTCATGAAAACACAAGATCATAACAGTAGTAAATCTTACTGCATCTCACTCTGAAGGGGAAAAACATGGTTCTGATTAGGCATATAATAAAATAAATCCCATTTAATTACTTTGAGCATAATAACATAATTATAACTTCCCAATTGGGAAATCCCAATTCATTGGGCCTTTCGATATGTACACAACCAAGAAAATTTTTTGTAAACTTCCAATTAATATTCTTCTCAATGTCTTCTCAAAATATCATAACAACAACACATCCCAAACATTTCTACAAAAAAGAACAACTGATCAAACATAAACATCACTTGGCATATGTATCGTAAAGTTGCAAAATATGCAGTTTCTGACTGTCTTGTGCATATACTAATAAAAAACCTAGAAATCAAAACCACCACAAAAATTATGACAATAGATATCAATAATCTCTATAGCAAAAGATTGTTATATGCATCCTGTCAATACAAGTCCTGAGAGCAACTTGTAACTATGATAGTATGATTTATATGTCTCTTTTTTCTTGGAGGATTTCTTGTCCTCATTTCATTGTAATAATGTTTTCTTTTTATAGACTTGTTTTGTTATCTAAAAAAATTTATATTTCTCTTATCTAAGAATGTTTTTGTGCTATGCTAAGCTAATAAAAAAGAAACAGATACAAAGCTAACATATACACTAAGTTATAAACAAAGCAGCAAGCTGAAGAAGCCATAATATTAGAAATTAAAATGGAACCTTAAGCATTGATTCTTTTTTCTCTTCCAAAAAAAAATTGAAAGAAAAAAAAAGAAAAAAGAAAAAGGAAGTTAAACATGGAAAGAAACTCAAGTGACACTCAAAATGCACAAACCTCTCCTTTTCCAAATATATGCCCAGAAGTCCACATAACATGATTTCCTGATTCATGCAGCTCAGGGTGCAAAGTATCCTTCTGCTTCTTCAACCAACACTAGAGCGAAAAAGGATGACAATAATCTTAGGAGCAACCAAGAAGAGGAACAGGTAAGATACCAGTCTAAATGCATGCGTACACAATGCACAAATAAAATTATACAGGATCATCTCTCATCACATTAACCATCAAAATTACTTGCCTCACCCATACATTCCAAGCACAAATTGTAAAGTTGACCAGAATCTGGAAGCCCTCTCATTGGCTCATCCAAATAAAGCTCCAAACTACAGTTTTAATACAAATTTTTTGACACACCCTATCCCTCCTCAATTCTTTTGCACTTCATATACCCTTTGCAATTGCATGTTCTCGAAATATTGTGACTATTTGAATTCACATTTCAAAAGTACGCATCCTATTAAAACTGGGAACACAACTAAGAATAATGATAATTCTAACTTCAAACATTCATCATTTGGCTAATTCATTCAAAAATCAATCCATTCATTTTGGCTTTCTAGACCTTCACGCCTGGATCAAGGATCAGCAATATGCACCTGTATTCTGAAGTTGCTAAGAATGATACCACTGGATATACATATAAAGAATGCATAATATATCTCATTCATTAAAACCAGAGTTTTAATTAAATGGGGTATGAAGTTCAATGAGATACTTCAAAGTCAAGATTAACTAACTGTGACTCCATCTGACGATGGAGAACAAAATTTCTTATCATTACTGGAGGAACAAGGTAATAATCAAGATTATTAGCAACAGATATGATGTCATTTTCTTTCCCTTAGGGGTGACATCCACTCTACGCATTGGATTGTATGCAAAGCAGCCATCTAATTTTGAATCAGATGGATGAAACAACAAAGTACTTCGAAAGTTTGGACCAACCAGTAAGAGTACCTCCCAAATTAAGTACAATATTTAAATAAAACAACCATAAGAAAATCCATACCTTATGGCAACAAAAGTTGAGCAGAAAAATAACTGACTCATACAATGTAAAGTTGACACAAGGATAGTGACCAGGGTGAAGACAAGACAGAGCAAAACCCTAATTAAGATCAGAAAAATCAAAATGTAAAGTCAAAAGTAATTGAAACAAAAGAGATTTAAAGATGAAATAGTGATGTGGAATGTAAACCAATGACCAAGAAATTAAAAGAACTGAAATAGTTATCAAGCCAAAAAAAAAGGAACTAAAATAGTTATGGCTCAAAAAGAGTGTAACTGATGGTAGTGAGGCAGGAAAACCTATAATACGACATTAAAAAGAGGAAAAAAAAAATGCCGTCCATTTAAGATTGAAGAACAAAGGTAAAATAATATTTGTGTTATGATGCATCAAACCAGGCTCATTTAGAATTGGGTTGACACAGAAAGCAATCTTCTCCTTTTTTCCATCGAGAAATCTCCCACAATTGTTTCACTAATTCACGTTGACTGAAAATCCAAAGCAGCCGTCCCACATAATCCCTCACCCTTTTGATTGTGAGCAAAATCTATTCATAAAAATAATAAATCCGTCAACCTTTAAATTAGTAAAACTTAAATACTCAAAAATATTCAAAAAACAAATTCCAATTCTAATTAGATTTCTAAGCAAAAGTTACTGTTATTAAAAAAAAATAGAACGAAAAATAAGATTTATTAAAAAAGAGAGACAAATGGGAGCACACAACATCATCCAAAAAGAGGATAAAAAATACAGTAGTGCTGCCCCTCAATCCCACTACGTATCTTTCAAAATACTCCAAAGAACAGTTTATAAAAAAACCAAAACAGAAGCTAAAAAACAAAGGCCAGACGTTGTCGGCAGTAAACAAATTGTGAAAGATCCCATAATTCCTATCTACTGACAGCACCCAGCAAATAGTAAAACAAGAAATTTCCAATATAAACTTTCACTTCTCAACCTATCATTAAAATTCTCCCTCCATAACCGGAGAATCTGTGACTCTCCAAAATCTGTGCCCTAAACAAGTAAGAGATATTCTATCATCAACAAGCCAGCATGAGCTTGGACGAACTTTGACTATGCTTGTCGTGACTTAGAGATCATCCATAAAGTCATTGTGAGCTAAGATTTTGCATGGTTGCACATGTATAATAGCTTTGGTGAGTATACACAAATTCTTATTCCTATATATGGAGAAATACTGGAATTCCACATCACCTGTAATCACATAACAGTAGTTTACTTTGTCCTGATTACTGAGGAAATTCATAATAGGTTTTTTACAATCGCTAAGATTTCTCACCATAACAGGAACTTTTAAATGGTGCATGATGATTTTCGCAATTTTGTTTCTACACATTCAGTAAATTAACCAAAGATTATATGAATTTTGGGATACCCATTCACTGCTTTAGAGAAACAATCCCACAACAGCGATGCCAAACAATTCCCACAACAGAAAGATAACTCAAATAATAAAAAACACATTTCACGATGCACAGCATGAATGCAAAGCCCAAAACAATAAATACCTCGCCGAATTTGTCACCACACGACTCCCTATTCCCACAAAACACCCAAGAATCACACAAACACCGCCCACCCTCTCCCCTGCACATAGCTTTGCACGCCCTACAACAATCCTCCGAAGAATTAACCTTGAAGTCCGGACCCCACTTCACAGCATCACCCCAAAGCTCCAAATGTTCAATCCCTCTACAACACTCTCCTCCTTCTTCCTCTTCCCTCTCTGCATCCTCCTCGCTCCCCCCGCCATTCCCACCGGACTCCGGACCCGAATAATTGATCTCGGGTCTGAAAGCCCTGGAGAAGCAAATGTAGACCATGAAACAGGAGACCGTACCCATCATGAGGAGGACGACAAAAGCCCAAAGGCGGAGTTCCGACTCGTTTTGCTTCCGACCCATTTCAGATTGACACGCAAATTGAAGAACCCAGAAACGTTTTTCTTAAATTACTTGCAGAAAACAGAGATTTGCGGATTGGGTGCAGAGGGTGCTGGGAGTCATCGTGGAAAAGAGAGCGTAACAGTGATTTTAACCTTTTCCTATTTTAATTTGGTAGGATGGAGACATTCTGGGTTTTGGGAAGATTTGGGGTCGATTGCAGAACTGATTAACGACAGCAAAAGACAAGATCAGCATTTTAATCCGTTGGGAATTGGGATTCGTAGACTTTGCCGCGCGACACCCTCATGGCCCAATGCACAATGCACCTTCTCGTAATTGAGGTGATGGAATTTTAGGCGTATAGCCAGCCATAGAGTAGATTTAGTCCATCTCCCTCCCAGTTTATTTCTGATATCAAGGAGCCGTTTGCGGTCAAATATGAAATGGAAAATGATAAATTAAAATTAAAAAATAAAATTAAATACTTGCTTAACCAATATATTTTAAAAAAATTAAAATAAATTGAACAAACATACATTCATTAGTAAAAATATTATAATTTTTTTTACTTAATTAATATATTTTCATTCTTACCTTGTGCTACAAGAACAATCTTATTTTTTATATAATTATTATTACTCTATTTTTTACAAAAAATGATAAATATTTTTATTTTAATCATATTTTGTAGATTAAATCATTAATTTATACATTAATTTTTATTAAAACTAAAATAAAATGACAATGCAAAATTTATATATAACTAAAATAAAAACATTCATGAATTTTATTAAATTTTAAAGAAAAAATAACTCTAAAAAATATTTTTACTAGTTTTCAGTTGTCAAGTCCAATAAAATTATTCTTATTATACAATAATTTTTGAAATACGGTAGTTAATTAAAACAATTATAATAATTTTTATATTCAATATAATATTTTTAAGTGCCTTTTCGTTTTTTTTTTTTATCATTATTTCATTAGACTAAAATGACCTTTTGTTTCATCAAGTTTTTAAATTATTTTAGTTTTAAAAGGAAAAAAAAAAAACTAAATAGGTTGTTGATTTAAAATTTTTTATTTTTTGGTTTTAGTGTTTAATTTTTATTTTCATAATGTTTTATAATGATAGTAAGCAATTCCTTTGCTTTTAATTTTTTTAAAAATAGGTAAAAACAGACAATAAAACTAAAAAATTAGAAACACAAATAAATAGGTTGTCATAATTGAAACAAAATTAAAATCAAAAACAAAAATGATAGCAAACATGCCCTAAAATTAATTAATGATATCGCATGTTTGATTATTTTTAAGAATTAATTTTACACGTAAATTGATATTTACTTATTTTCAAAGGAAAATTTTTTAAAATTTTAGCTTAATTCCCAAAAAATAATAATCTTTAACAAAAAATTGAATAATCTTTTCTTTTAACTTGATGCCCGAAAAACTTCTATATTTTTTTTGGACATGTCATTCATGATCTAGTCAATTATTTCCTTATATTTTTTTCAATTAAATGAGAGTTTTACAGATTGTATTAAGATCTTTGTATAATTTTATGATTTTATAGGGAACTGTTAATACCATTTTTGTTTATTGCATTTATCTAGGTGATCACATTATTCGTTATGTCAACTAACACTAACCCAGACAAATTTTTATTTGAAAGATTCATGAACTAAAAACTCTTTTTACGAAAAACAAAAAAGAAAATTCCTAATTAACTAAAATCATCACTAGTATTTTCACATTCATTGTCTCCTTACTAATAAACCAAAGAAGCAAAGTAGCATGTTGTGAAAAACTTAACCAAGTAGTTCTAGTTTGGAGTCCATGGGGACATACAAATACCTTGTAAAGGGCTGGAGGCAAAGGCTTATCTACTCACCATCGTCTTAACATCTTCCTTTCACCTCTTTCACTCATCCATCTTTCTAATATTATCTTCATCGCAGTTGCAAACTTGGTATCAAATCCATGGCATCTTAACTACCGTATTCTTAAGAAAGTATTATCTTCTTATGCATTATTATCTTCTTACTCAAGCTCACATAAAGAAAGTATGCTATGTGATTGCACTTTAAGGGATCCCTCACATCAAAAATCTAGAGAAGAGTTTGAAGGTTCATATCTTTTAGCAAGCTTGTTAAACTTTGACCAATATTAGGAGGCTTTTGAGATTAAGAGTTATGCCTCAATTTTGTGCTCAAGTTAATCTAGGTTTTCTAAAAGATATGGAAAAGCGTATCACTCGAAAAGAGGATGTTGCAGGATAAAAATGCGATGACCTCCGACAAGCCTTCCAATTTCCAATGACCTGAAACGGATGAAAACAAACGTGACTTGGAGGACCCGCAGTGTACTCCGGGAGATCTCTCTGATGCCTAAATAAGGGACTACTTCAGAGAAGTGATATGCAACAGTAAAGTGTAGTTATCAATGACATACATTGGCCTCTCACCCTAGTCCCTATTTATAGTGGTAGAAGTTGACCTGAGGGTGTATGACCATTTATTGGCGAGTTTTGGTGCGAGCGTGAATCGCTCTAGCCTTTAAGGAGCTGACACCAGCTGTTTGTGGCGGGGGCATGGATCGCTCTGACTTATATGGGATTGACGCCTTCAAGGCAACTGTCCTTGAGCAATGATGTCCTTAATTGTTGTTGTGCCTTAATGCTGCAAATTGACTATTTGACCTTGGTATATTTAGGGTATATTAGTTGCCCTCCCTTAGTTTCGAATTTATGGAGCACTACATCTGAAATTTAGAATTTTTTTTCCTTGAAGTGTGCTTGGCTTATCCAAGCAGAAAAGGGGAGCTTGGCTAATTCAAGTCGACATATGCCTGCTCAGCCTTTCCGAGCTGACGGCCACTTCATTAATTGTCGAGCCGAACTCAAAGGAGGTTGGTTAAGGACCTTCTTGCCGAGCTGCTTTGCTTAGAAATTTCTACTGAGCTGTTCTTGTCGAACCGCTCTCTTAGGCAATTCTCCATGAGTTGCTCTTAATGGCAAATCTTGTTGAGCTGCTATCTTGGGCAATTCTTGCCGAGCTCTTCTTACTGAGCTGCTCTTGCCGAGCTACTCTCTTCGTGGCTATTATTGTCAAACCGTTCGTACCAAGCCACTCTTGATAACATTTCTTACCAAGTTTTTCTTGCCGAGCTACTCTCGATGGCAATTCTTGCCGCGCTGTTTCTATCAAGCTACTCTTCTTAGAAATTTATGTCAAACCGTTCTTGCCAAGCCGCTCTCTTGGGCAATTCTTGTCGAGCTGTTCTTGCTGAGCCGCTCTATTGGGCAATTCTTGCCAAGCTATTTTCGCCAAACTACTTTCCTTGGCAATTTCTGCTAAGCTGTTCTTGTCGAACCGCTCTCGATGGCAATTCTTGTCGAACTGTTTCTACCGAGTTGCTCTTCTTTGACAATTTCTGTCGAGCTGTTCTTGTCGAACCACTCTCTTAGGCAATTCTTGCCGAGCTATTTTTTCCAAACTACTTTCCTTGGCAATTTATGTTGAGTTATTCTTGCCGAGCCGCTTTCGATGCCAATTCTTGTCGAACTGTTTCTGCCAAGCTGCTCTTCTTTGGCAATTTCTGCCGAGTTGTTCTTGTCGAGCCACTCTCTTGGGCAATTCTTGTCAAACTGTTTTTGCCGAACTGCTTTCCTTGGCAATTTATGTCGAGCTGTTCTCGTCGAGCTGCTCTTTTGGGCAATTCTTTTCGAACTGTTTTTGTCGAACTGCTTTCCTTGGCAATTTGTGCCAAGTTGTTCTTGTCGAGCCACTCTCGATGGCAATTCTTGTAGAGCTTTTTCTTCTGAATTGCTCTTCTTTGGCAATTTCTACCGAGTTGTTCTTGTCGAGCCGCTCTCTTAGACAATTCTTGTCGAGCTATTTAGCCGAATTGCTTTCCTTGGCAATTTATGTCGAGCTATTCTTGCCGAGCCGCTCTTTAGAGCAATTCTTGCCGAGCTGTTCTCTGGCCTCATGGGCGTTGCTCATCAATTGGGGCTTCTTTTTTTTTGCCTAATGAGTTGTGCTCATTTTTTGGGCAGTTATTTAGCCTCACGAGCATTGCTTGTCTGCTGGGCCGCTTTTTGCCTAATGAGTAAATGATTTCCTGCCTTCTCGATATGCGTACTTTTTGGGGATTTGTGCGGGTTTCTCTATAAAGGGTGTTCGTATGCCCATTTGTTCCTTGTCCCAACCGAAAGATCCCTTTTCCTCTGCTAAGTACGCTCTCATTTCGCCTCTCTCCTTGTGCCTTTTTGCTATTTTTATTTAGTGTTGCATGTTGGTTTTCAACTTTGTTCTTCGCATGTTCTTGATGTTCTTCCCATTTTGCTTGAATGCTCTTCATGTTCTTCATCTCCTTTGAATGTGTTCTTGATAATCTTGTGAAAAATTGATACTATAAATCCAAATTGTAGAGTAGTGTAAGTTGTTTGTCTTGTTTTTCTTGTGCTTGATTCTCATGCAGTCCTCGGAGGCTCAATCGAGGCTTCCAGTTACGATGAGGACTGCTCGGTGTACCCTTTCCCTTTTGGATATGAATAATATTCATCGCTTTTTTGCTATCCCTTCTAATATTAATGTAAGATTACCTGCTAGTTCTGAGTCTACTTTAGACCCTAGTCCTAGCAAGATCTGCTTGTATACTGACTTCCTTGATTTGGGTCTTAGGTTGTCATTTAATCCTTTCTTTTTTAATGTGTTGCGTTTTTATAACATACCTGTGGTGATTCCAATAAATAAATTAATTAATTAATTATTATTATTAATTAATATAATATAATATAATATTATAATATTTTATATATATATATATAACCAGATCCTTTAGGAAAGTTTCATTTCTTTCTAAAGAATAGATCATAGACCCCCCCCCTCTCTGCTGCGCAGCGTCTCTCTCTCTCTCTCTCTCTCTCTCTCTCTCTCTCTCTCTCTCTCTCTCTCTCTCTCTCTCTCTCTCTCTCTCTTTGATTTCTCTCCGTCGGTAAGTCGGATTGAAAAACGAACACCACTACGGGGTTTTAGGGTCAATCCTCATCAATTTAACCGGAGCGAATTTTAAGTTTAGGCTTCCTAGGCATCACTCCAAGGCTAGGGTAAGCATAATGAAATTATATCAGTTAATTATTTTTAAAGTTTAATAAATTAGTGGGAGTGTGTGGGCCTAGGAAATGTGAATATGATTATTGTTCTCTGGTTGAATTGATTAAACTATGATTTATGAATACAGGGTTTTGTTCGAACGCCGCAGGCATCGTGTTAGGCTCCTCGCGGGTATATTTTCAGTAATCTAATAAGTTGAATAAATTATGTCAGGCATTTTGGGAATCAATTGATTAATTTAAAGTATGAGAAAATGATAATGTTGTGAAGGATTTGCTAACGTATTCGGTATTTGAAAATACTAGTTTTGGAATATCATATATTTATCTGAGCAATTACTAATTTATGAAATATTATTTAAAATTTGTGTGGCGTAAGTATTGGTTTTGTTACCGTATATTTAACATGTGGAAATATTTTATGATGAGATGTAATTTATACTGGAAGATATTGTGAAATGATAGAATATGATTCATACTGGCTTAGGAGAAATGTGATGTATACAGACATAATATTTTTTTATACTGAGAAATGTGATATATACAAACAAGATATTTTTAATATTGAGATTACTATGGAAATTATGGAAATGAGAACTCTGATGGACCAGTGATGTATTTGAGAGCACGGTACTGTTGCTAGGAAATGAGTCAGTGCAACCACACTGCTTGGTAAAAGTGTTGGTATTGGAAGTCGATTGGGCCTGCGGAGAGATGTTGGCCGCCCCTGGGTCTAGACCAAGGTGCGGTGGGCTAGTTGTACTACAGATGATGTATGTTTTGACTTAACTTGGTAGGTCAACCATGGCTAAGTCCTGCCTTCGGGCAGCACAACCCAGTCATATGGGGTAATTACATGACAATGATATATGGATGTCCATTCAAGTTGGTTCCTTGTTACAGACATGTTGGGTTTCGAACCCAGAAAAATGTATTGAGCACGTACATATTTTTAAGAAAAATATATGGTTGCAAATGTGTGTGTGTGTGTATATATATATATATATATATATATATATATATATATATATATATATATATATATATCTATGGATATGGGTACAGATTTCATGATTACTCAGCTATATTATTTATTAAATGAACGTGTTTTGATTCATTTAAACTCATGTAGCCACACACTGATAATAATGTATTCCATCTTACTGGGAGCTGTCTTACTCCTTAATATTTTAACATTTCGAGAAATCCAAAGAGACGAGCTTAGAGAGCTCCGGACATGATTAGTATTTAGGTTGAAAAACAGTGCTGGTGAGACACTTGTAGAGACCCAGAAAATAGAAATGATAAGAAAAAATAGAAGAAAAGAGGAAAATGGGTTGGTGAGGAGAAAATCGACGACGGTTTTCTAGAATACTAATAAAATTGTCGACGTTTATATAGTTACCATAATTGGGTAAAAAGGTAAACAGTGAAATCAAATGGGTTAAAGACAAAACCGATGATGGTTTTCTAAGAGCCAAAGAAAACCATCGATGATTTTTGCCAGAGACAAAACATTATAAATGGGTTGCAGGTCATTTTCTTTTAGATTTACAAAAGCCCTCTCTCTCTCTCTCTCTCTCTCCTATGGAAGTTGTGAACACCCTCTCTCTCTCTCTCTCTCTCTCTCTCTCTCTCTCTCTCTCTCTCCTCATTTTCTTACTCTAAACTCACCCCATCGATGATCATACTCCGTATTTTAGGCCTAGAGGCGATCCTCGTCAATTTGACCAAAACAGAGTTATGTTTTGAGAATCCCAAGCACCACTCCAAGTTGAGGTAAGGGTGTTAAATATTGGTATTTGATTTATTAAATGAAGGATATGAGTTTAGAGATATTTAAATGAGTATAATTGTGGGGTTAAAGTTGATTTAACTAGGAAAAATGTAAATTTTGGGGTTTTGGTACAAATATCGCAGGCAAGGGTTTAGGGTCCCTGCGGGCGTTTCCTCAGGTAATGAGGTAATAGTAATAAATAGTTAATGGTTTGATGTTTCGTTGATTTAATAGAGTATGCGGGTCCAAGAAAATGCGAATGTGATGTTATTATGGGGAAATACATAATTTCAGGGTTTTTTAGTTCCGAACGCCGCGGCCATGAGTATAGAATTTTAGCAGGTCTCTTGATAATCAAGTAAGGGGAATAAATTAAGCCAGTTAATTTAGGGAATTTTATCAACTAAAGTATAACATGTGTTTATGGGATTTGGATTTTACATCTATTATATGCATGTGAAAATTCAAGAATTTGGGTTACAAGAAAGTTTTACAAATGATATATATTATTTTTATATAGCAGAAAAATACAGTTTTTCCCGTACAGATTATAGTATAAGAATTTTATTTAAAATTGTGTGGCATGAGAAATATCAGATATAGTACAAAGATTTAATACAAAGTATATACAGCTTTTATAGAACTATGATTATATACAGTCTTTACAGAACCATGATTATATACAACTTTTACACAACCATGATTATATACAACTTTTATAGAACCATGATATACAATCATTATAGAGCTATGATTAACAGTTTATACAAAATCATGGGTATTACAGTTTATACAGAATCATGGTAAAATAATAATATACAAACATAGTATTATATAATATCAGATGCTTGATGGACCAAAGCAGATCACAGAGCACGATACCGTAGCTATATAGTATAGATAGTGCAACCACACATCTCAGATAGAGTGTGGAATGTTCAATCGATTGTGCCAAGAGGAGAGAGGAAGGCTCCCTAGCAGTCAGGTCCAGGTTGAGGAGGCTAATCATACTACAGAGGTTATAGTTTGACTTAGCCTGATTGACCAGTCAGAGTTAAGTCCCGCCCACATGCCATACAACCTGAGCATGCGGGGTTAATTTATGCATATAGTTATCCATCTAGGAAAAAATTCACAGTTATATAGATAAATGTATGTAATTTTACAGAGAACAAGAACTATCTACTATAGTTAAAAGTATGTTCAAATAGAAAGCATATTTTAAAAGGTATAGGTGTGAGTTATGTTATGGATTACATTGAAATGTTATCATAGTTATAGTTGATTTAATAATTATGTTATTAAAGTAAAACTCATTTGTCACACTCTGGTTGTAATTTATTCCGTTTTACTGAGAGGTGTATCACCCCAAAATTCCAAACATTTTAGGTGATCTAGATAGACGTGCGGAGCGAGCTCTGAGATAGAGGTAACTTTAGTACTGCCCTAGCTACAGGGTAAGTTTTTAAGTTGGGAGTTGTATTTTTGGGTATGCCCTAGGACATTAGGCTACTTTTGGGAGATGTACATGTATACTTTGGTAAATAATGAAACTTTGGTATTATAAATAAGGTTAAAGTGTTTTTATGTTTTTCGCTGCATAGATGGTATGTTTTATAACAGGTATCCTTAGTATCACTTTGGGTCCGAGATGTTATAGTGAATAGTACTATGGGTATTAGAGTAATAGTATTTATTAAGTATATATAAAAAAATGGTAATAATTTTGGGGTCGTTACAAGTTTGGTATCAGAACCTAGGTTGCTAGATTCTGTATACTTTAGTACACAGCGAAAAACAATACCAGAGTATAGGAATGAATTTTGACGAGGGTAGAAATAGGTAGACTAGGATTTTGGTATAGTCAATGTGGGAGATTAGGATGAGAATTTAGGATTTTGTCTTGTAGTTTGGAGGCAGAAACTTCGGGGTGGTTTCTGTGTTTTTTCTGGTGTGACATTTTCAAGAAATTCATGATAAACTATCGTCGGTTGTATTTTCGAATGGTAAGATTGAGCCTTAAATTAGTGGATTGGTGGTATAAGAAGATATGGTGTGATTCTTAATTAGATTAATGTAAGAATTGTATTATGAAGTTAGGATTCTCAGATTATTCTCGTGTTAATACAGGATGGACCCCGGAAATAGCAATGCACACGTCGGTGGTGGTAGTGATGCAGGGTCTTCCAATATGGGTGGCGATTACTCTGACCAGGTGCTGCGCAGTGTAGCACAAGAAGTGATGGCAGAAATAGCACGAAACAGTAGAGAATAGGGTTGCCCACTAGCTGATCAGAGTTGTACGATCCAATAGTTCACCGACATGAATCCTCTAACATTCTTAGGGGGAGCCGACCCTGCAGTTGCCGAAAACTAGATGCAAGAAATTGAAAAAACACTGATGGTGCTACACTGCACTGATGATCAAAGGATCCTCTATGCCACATATAAGTTGACGGGTGAGGCTAAGAGGTGGTGGACAGTTGTGAAGTTGTTAGAAGAATAGAGACTCATACCAATAGCCATGACTTGGAGTCGATTCAAGGAGTTGTTCTTCGACCGATATTTCCCTATCACTGTTAAAGAAGCTAAGGTAGAGGAATTCTTGAACTTGACGCAGGAGCATCTGACGGTCCAGCAATACGCGGAAAAGTTTATTGAGCTGTCGCGCTTTGCCTCATATATTGTCGCAGACAAGGCTAAGAAGGCGAGGAAGTTTGAGAGGGGTTTGAGGTAAGAAATCTATGAACAAGTGGCAGTTCTGAAGGAGCGGTACTTTCAAAATTGGTCAACAAATCCGTTGCAGCAGAGGCAAGCAGTAGAGGGGTACTAGGATACAGAGCTAGAGAAAGAGACCCACGCCTCCTAGGTTTCAAGCTGGTACCAGCCGAGGCCAATGGAGGGGAGACCGGTATGGCGGAGGTCAGAGGCAACTGACGGGAAACTGTGGATATTAGAGCGAGCAGATGTGTCCTATTTGCCCTAGATGTGGTAGGAGGCATATAGGAGAATGTCGTGTGGGAGAGAATATATGTTATCGGTGAGGACAGCCCGGACACATTGCGAGAAACTACCGAGCATAGCCAGTTAATTTACCAACTCCTAGACCATTCTAGGAAAATAACCAGGCACCCCGAGGAGGCCAGCAGAGGAACATCGCCCCGACGAGGGTCGGCACTGATTTCTAAAGCACCCTGCAGAATGGCTCCAACTGAATTGAAAGAACTAAAAGATCAATTGCAAGAATTATTAGACAAAAGGTTTATCAGGCCTAGTGTGTCACCTTGGGGAGCGCCAATTTTATTTGTAAAGAAGAAAAACATGATGATGTGGATGCGTATTGACTACAGAGGAATAAATAAAGTGGCAGTTAATAATAAGTATCCTCTTCGCCTTATTGATGACTTATTTCATCAGCTCAAGGGAACCCAAGTCTACGCTAAGATTGATCTTTGGTCAGGATATCATCAGGTAAAAATTAAAACAGAAGATGTCCTAAAGACAGCCTTCCGAACCAAGTATGGCCACTACGAGTTTTTGGTTATGTCCTTCGGATTGACCAATGCACATGCAACATTTATGGATCTAATGGACAGGGTATTCCACCAGTATTTGGACTAGTTTGTTATTATTTTCATTGATGATATTCTAGTCTACTCAAAGAGTTTTGAGGAGCACGAAGATCATCTGAAGATGGTGCTACAGGTGTTAAGAGAAAATAAGTTATGTCCACTACGAGTTTTTGGTTATATCCTTCGAATTGACCAATGCACATGCAACATTTATGGATCTAATGAACAGGGTATTCCAATAGTATTTGGACTAGTTTGTTATTATTTTCATTGATGATATTCTAGTCTACTCAAAGAGTTTTAAGGAGCATGAAGATCATCTGAGGATGGTGCTACAGGTGTTGAGAGAAAATAAGTTGTACGCTAAGTTTAAGAAATGTGACTTCTGGTTTAGGGAAGTTACGTTCCTTAGACATGTGATATCCGGGGATGGTATTTCGATAGATCCGAGTAAAATAGAAGCGGTGGTGAATTGGACGAGATCAAGAAATGTTCAAGAGATTCGAAGTTTCTTGGGTTTGGCAGGATACTACCAGCGATTTCTAAAGTGTTTTCCAAATTATCAGGTCCTCTGATATGACTCACGAAGAAAAATGTGAAGTTTGAGTGGACCAATGAATGTGAGCAGAGCTTTCAAGAGCTAAAGAAGCGACTCGTCACCGCACCAGTTTTGACCATTCCATCAGGAGATGGAGATTATATGATTTACACTAACATGTCTCTGAGAGGACTTGGGTGTGTGTTGATGCAACAAGGAAAGGTTGTGGCATACGCTTCTCGGTAACTCAATGAATATGAAAAGAACTACCCGACGCATGATTTAGAGTTGGCTGCAGTGGTAAAGGCCTTAAAGATTTGGAGGCATTATCTATATGGTGGGAAATATGAAATCTTTACAGATCATAAGAGTTTAAAATATTTCTTCACACAAAAAGAGTTGAATATGAGGCAGAGCAGATGGTTGCAGTTAATTAAAGATTACGACTGTACCATCAGTTACCACCCAGGGAAAGTAAATGTGGTAGTTGAGGTCTTGAGTTGGAAATTAGGGAATGCTTCTACGACAACAGTGGTATTGCAGCATCAGATCGGAATGGATTTGGAAAGGCTTAGGATAGAGCTGGTAGAGGGAAATCACCAAGCATTTACTGCTAGTCAGGTACTTCAGCCAACATTGTTGGAGAAAATTAAAACTGCTCAAATCCAAGATACAGAATTAATAAAGATCAAAGATAAAGTACAGAGTGGACAGGGATTCAATTTTATTATTTTAGATGATGGTGCTCTAAGGTTTGGTACCATACTGTGTGTACCTGCAGATGCTGAAATTAAAAGAACCATCTTGGAATAGGCGCATCGATCCTTGTATACAGTGCACCCAAGAAGCACTAAAATGTACAGGGATATTCGGGAATTCTTTTGGTGGAGCAATATGAAGAAAGAGATAGCTGAGTACGTAGAATAGTGTTTGACGTGCCAGTAGGTAAAAGCTAAGGATCAGAGACTAACAGGACAACTACAGCCACTCCACATTCTTGAGTGGAAGTGGGAACATATTTTTATGGATTTTGTTACAGGATTGCCACCAGCACTTTATGGTCAGGATTCTATCTGGATAGTTGTAGATTGGTTGACAAAGACTGCCCACTTTCTTTCTATCAGAGTTGACTACTCCATAAGTAGGTTGGTAGAGATATATACACAAGAGATAGTGAGATTACATGGAGTGTCAGTATCCATCATCTCTAACTGAGACTCACGGTTCACATCGCAGTTTTGGAAAAGTTTGCAACAAGCAATGGGTACACAGTTGACATTCAGTACAGCCTTTCATCCTTAGATCGATGGACATACGGAGAGGACGATTCAAATATTGGAGGATATGTTACGAGTCTGTGTATTAGATTTTAGTGGTAGGTGGATCCAGTATATACCACTAGTTGAATTGCTTATAATAACAGTTACCAGACTACCATTGGGATGGCACCATATGAGGTGTTATATGGTAGGAGATGTCGATCCTCGTTATAATGGGATGAAACTGGTGAAGGATAGATTTTGGGGCTAAACATGGTTCAGCAAACTTCAGAGAAAATCAAACTCATCAGAGATAAAATCTGAATAGCTCAGAGTCGGTAGAAAAGTTATGCAGATACTCATCGGCGAGAGTTGGAATTTGGTGTAGGAGATCATGTATTTTTGAAAACTGCACCGATGAAAGGGGTGACAAGGTTCAGGAGGAAGAGTAAGTTGAGCCCTAGGTACATTAGACCATTTTAGATACTTAAAAGAGTGGGTCTGGTTGCCTACAGGCTAACCTTACCACCAGTTCTATCCAGAATTCATGACGTGCTCCACATATCGATGTTGAGGAAATACGTCCCAGATTCCTCCCATGTGATTAGTTATGAGGCACTGGAGCTTGTTCATGCCTTATCTTATGAATAAGTGCTTGTACATATTCTAGATCAAAAAGAACACGAGTTACATACAAATAGGATTCCATTAGTAAAAGTATTATGGCGCAACCATGCAGTCGAGGAGGCTTCGTGGGAATTAAAGGAACAGATGTGCCAGTGATATCCACAACTATTCAGTAGAGATCAGAGATGAGATATTAAAAGTAAAATAACTAACAATGAATGTATTGTTGACTTGTATAGTGTAAAGTAGAACAGTTAGTATTTTTGGTTTTAGGTTATAAATGGTTTTGAGAGATTTTTTTTCTTTCTTTCTTTTCTTTAAATGAGTGTAATCTCCCAAAAATTTTTCTTGTAACCACATTATTCCTCCGTCATAAGTGAGGGTAATTAATAAAATTGTAATGTTTTTCTTTAAGGTTGGAAATGTAATAGATAGCAAATTTCAAGGACGAAATCTTTATAAGAAGAGGAGAATGTAGAGACTTGGGAAATAAAAATGATAAGAAAAAATAGAAGAAAGGAGGAAAATGAGTTGGTAAGGAGAAAACAGGCGACGGCTTTCTGGAATACTGGGAAAACTCTTAACGGTTATATAGTTACCGCATCCGAGTAAAAAGGTAAATAGTGAAATCGAATGGGTGAAAGACAAAATCGGTGACAATTTTCTAGGAACCTAAAAACAGTTGACGATTTTTGCTAGAGATAAAATATTATAAATGGGTTGCATGTCATTTTCTTTTAGATTTACAAAAACCCTTTCTCTCTCCTTTGGAAGCTGTGAACACCCTCTCTCTCTCTCTCTCCTCATTTTCTCACTCTAAACTCGCCCCATCGACAATCAGACTCTGTATTTTAGGCCTAGTGGCGATCCTCGTCAATTTGACTGGAGCAGAATTATGTTTTAAGGATCCTAGGCACCCCTCCAAGTTGAGGTAAGGGTGTTAAATGTTATTGTTTGATTTATTAAATGAAATATATGGGTTTAGAGATATTTAAATGAGTATAATTGTGGGGTTAAAGTTGATTGAACTGGGAAAAATGTAAATTTCAGGGTTTTGGTGCGAACGCCACAGCACGGGTTTAGGGTCCCTACGGGCGTCTCCTCAGGGAATGAGGTAAAAGCAATAAATAGTTAATGGTTTGATGTTTCATTGATTTAATAGAGTATGTGGGTCCAAGAAAATGTGAACGCGATGTTATTCTGGGGAAATACATAATTTCAAGGTTTTTGAGTTCTGAATGTGCGAGCGTGAGTATAGAATTTTAGGAGGCCTCTCGATAATCAAGCAAGGGGAATAAATTAAGCCAGTTAATTTCGAGAATTTTATCAATTAAAGTATAACATATGTTTATGGTATTTGGATTTTACATCTATTATATGCTTGTGAAAATTCAAAAATTTGGGTTAGAGGAAATTTTTACAAATAATATATATTATTTTTATATAGCAGAAAAATACAGTTTTTCCCGTATAAGTTATAGTATAAGAATTTTATTTAAAATTGTGTGGCATGAGAAATATCAGATATAGTACATAGATTTAATACAGAGTATATACAGTTTTTACAGAATCATGATTATATACAACCTTTACAGAACCATGATTATATACAACTTTTATACAACCATGCTTATATACAACTTTTACACAACCATGATATACAGTTTTTACAGAGCTATGATTTACAATTTATACAGAATCATGGGTAATACAGTTTATATAGAATTATGGTAAAACAGTAATATACAGACATAGTATTATATAATATCAGATCCCTAATGGACCAGAGCAAATCACAGAGTTCGGTACCATAACTATATAGTATAGATAGTGCAACCACACATATCAGATAAAGTGTGGAATGTCCAGTCGATTGTGCCAAAAGGAGAGACAAAGGCTCCCTGGCAGTCAGGTCTAGGTTGAGGAGGCTAATCGTACTACAGAGGTTATAGTTTGACTAAGCCTGATTGACCAATCAGAGTTAAGTCCCGCCCACGGGCTACACAACCTGAGCATGCGAGGTTAATTCATGCATACAGTTATCCATCCAAGGAAGCTTTCACAATTATATAGATAAATGTATATAGTTTTACAAAGAACAAGAACTATCTACTATAGTTAAAAGTATGATCAAATAGAAAGCTTATTTTAAAAGGCATAGTTGTGAGTTATGATATGGTTTACATTGAAATGTTATCACAGTTATAGTTGATTTAATAATTATGTTATGCAAGTAAAACTCATTTGTCACACACTGATTGTAATTTATTTTGTCTTACTGAGAGGTGACTCACTCCAGAATTCCAAACATTTCAAGTGATCCAGATAGACGTGCGGAGCGAGCTTCGAGATAGAGGTAACTTTAGTACTGCCCTAGCTACAGGGTAAGTTTTTAAGTTGGGAGTTGTATTTTTGGGTATGCTCTAGGACATTGGACTACTTTTGGGAGATGCACATGTATACTTTAGTAAATAATGAAACTCTGGTATTGTAAATAAGGTTAAAGTGTTTTTATGTTTTCCGCTGCATAGATGGTATGTTTTATAATAGGTATCATTGGTATCACTTTGGGTCTGAGATGTTATAGTGAATAGTATTATGGGCATCAGTATTTATTAAGTATATAAAAAAAAAAAAAAAGGTAATAATTTTGGGGTTGTTACAACACTAGTAAGTATATGTATATGGATTTGCTTAGTAGTACCTTGGGTTGTAATATTCCTGATTTTTGGGAAGACAAATGTATATGTATGATATGATGGTTCTAGAACTCTGGTATTGTATTCGGGGTTATGTATATGTTTCCGCTACATGTTTTATTTGAGTTATGGTATCAAAGAAATATGAAAAGAAAAAAAAAATATGGTAGAAATTTCAGGGCGTTGCAATAGCTCCTTCCCAACTTGTTCCCAACTCTTATCTATCGTTGGAATTTTTGCTGTCCTCCTCCTCAAATGAGGCCATCAGCCTACAGTGTCTCTTTTCTAGAGCTACTCTTAGATTAGAACGCACTCCATGGAGAAAGAACTGTACTACTTCAATTCTCTTCCCGATTACAAGTTGTTTACTCCTGGTAGCTCTTTAATTCACGATTAGAAGTCCTGATTCTTCTTTGCCTCTGGAGAGTTAAACCATCAGGGGCCTCGTGTCTGGTCTATTCCTCTCGATGGTGATGTTCCTTCCTCCTTCCTTTACTTGTTATGCATGTTGGGCTATATGTGAGTACACGTTGTTTATCTGTTTTTTTTTTTTTTACTTCAGCCCGGCTACGTCACCTAGTTCCCACACTCTCTCCATTAGAGCAGGCCATCCTTAAGGACCTGCGAGCTAGCTATCGGCGTGGTATTGTTCCTCACGACGAGCTGCTAAAGAAACGAGTCCTTATGCAGTGTGGGCTTAGTCTCGTCTCCCCAAGTCTCTTCCTTCCCTTATTTTCATTTATATCTTTGTTGCAATCAGTATTCTTACCTCCTTCTCTTTTCTTTTTGCAGGCATGGACTTCAATAAGTATTAGGCCCTAATGCTTAAGGCGAAAAAACAGAGATCGAGCAAAAAGAAGAAGATGAAGAAGAGGGAATTTCAAGGCGATTCCTCTCAAATGGAGGAAACTCTTGTGGCAGAGTGCGAGCCCCAAACTCATATGGATCTGCAGGTGTCTACTACTTTAGGAGGGCCCATATTTCACGAACCCACACTTACTGGTCCTGCTTTGCGTCATGTGGTGCGCGTGGAAGACCTTGTGGTGGCCCAGTGTTCTCTCTCTGATCATCTGTCTGTGACAATACAACATACTACGTACCAGGTACCATTGTTTTTATTTTTTATTTTTATTTTTTTGGACCTATGATCTTGTTTTACTGCTCCTTATTCATGCTAACCTTGTATTGTTTACAGATGGTTGCTATGGTACTAGCCCAAGAGGAGAAGGTAGCTGAGATGTATCGGTAGACCTTGGAGGCGAAGGATAAATGTGTTGGCGCACAGAACGAACTACATGAGGCCCATGCAGACGCAGATCGCCGCAAGAAGGCACTACGAGAGGAGATAGAGAAGATCTGAAGTAAGGAAATCCCCGCTGCTTTTGCTGCTGCCATTAGCGCCGCTGTGTCAGAGTATCGAACTTCAAAGCAGTTCATCTTCAATACTACCAAGACTTACCGAGAAGGCTTTTGGAGGTGCCGAGAGCAAGTCAAGACGATGCATCTTAACCTTTCTCTAGCTGGCGTGTGCTCGTATAGTTACGGAAATGAAAGCCCAGAATCAGGGGAGGAGATGGATGAGACCGAGGAGATTGAAGAGGAGATCGAGGAAGGGAGTAAAGCAGATGATTAAAGAGAACAACTAGTTATCTTATTATATTTTTGGTAGTACACTTTGGCTATTGAAGCCTTTTAATTCTGTTGTACAACCTTTTGAGTATTAGAATTTTATTTCTGTTGTACAACTTTTTGAGTAATGGGATTTCAAGAGAAGTACTTCTTTAACACATCGGAGTTCTACGTATTTTTTATCTCCCTTCCCCTTAATTCTTTTAAAGTGTATGTCCTTGGCTTGATTTCTGATGCGCCTTAGTATGGTCCCTCCCAATTGGACTTCATCTTATTTGATCTTGGCTCTATCGGAGTGCTTCGTACCTTCCTGATGACCAAATCTCCAAGGTTGAACGTTCGTGCCTTAACTCGAGCATTGTAATACTTGGCCACTCTTTGTTGGTATTTCGCGACTCTCAATTGTGCTTGACCCTGTTTTCCTCCAAGAGATCTAATTATGTTCTCAATTCTTCATTGTTGTTCTTCTTGTCAAAATGTTGTCTCTACTAGGAAGGTATTCCGACTTCAGCAGGAATGACTGCCTCTACTCCAAAGGACAGCATAAAAGGGGTTTTGCTTGTGGTTGCTCATTGGGTTGTGTGGTATGCCCAAATTATTGACAGGAGCTCTTCCACCCATCTGCCTTGTGAGGTTTCGATCCTCATTCTGAGACCGTGCAGTATTGTCCGGTTCATGTTCTCCACCTGGCCGTTGCTTTGCAGATGTGCGACAAATGTGAATAGAAGTTTTATGCCCGGGTCGACACAAAATTTCTTGAAGCGCTCGTTGTTGAACTGTCTTCCGTGGTCTGTGACTATATCCCAGGGGATGTTGAACCTGCAAACCACCGAGATCCATACGAATTTGGTGATATTGCACTCTATTATGTGGGTCAAGGCTTCTACTTCTACCCACTTGGTGAAGTAGTCAATATCCACCAACAAAAATTTCCTTTGCCCTGTTGCTTAAGGCAATGGTTCCAGAATATCTAGTCCCCATTGAGCGAAGGGACAAGGGCTCGTCAAGGGGGAGAGAATACTAGCCGGCATGCGTGGTATTCCGGCGCACCTCTGGCACCTGTTGCACCGTTTAACCATTTCAAGCGCATCTTTCTTCATGGTGGGCAAGTAGAACCCTTGCCGCAAAGCCTTGTGGGCTAACGCCCTGCTGGCAAGGTGATTTCCGCATATTCTTTCATGAATTTCCTTTAGCACGTATTCTCCTTCTTCAGCACCTAAGCAACACAGGTATGGCAATGTCAGGGATGACCTATACAACTCTTGGTTTATGAGTGTGTACCGGGTTGCCCTCCTTCTTATCTTCATAGACTGCTTCTTATCGTTCGATAAAGACCCGTCCAAAAGGTATTGTATTAGGGGGGTTCTCCATTCCCCTTCGTTAGCTTCAACCACCACCAAGTTCATACTAACCTCCTCGTAGGAAGGCTTCCCAACTCCTCCCAAGTAAACGGAGCTCTTCCAATCTAGCTTTGTAGCTGAGGCCAATCTTGCTAGTGTATCAGCCTTTCCGTTCTCCGATCGTGGTACGTGCTCTATATCAAACTGAGCAAATGTTTTGATGTACTTTTGCGCTTTTGCTAGGTATTTCTTCATTTTCTGTTCCTTAGCCTCAAATTCTCCCTTCACTTGCTCCACCACCAATTGTAAATCACTCGACACATGAATCCGAGCCACTCTGAGGGACTCTACCAGGCGTAGACTTGCCAATCGGGCTTCATATTCAGCATCATTATTAGTTGTCGTGAACTCCAACCTCGGCGCATACAGTGTTTCTAAACCATCTAGCGCAGTAAGGATTAGCCCTGCTCCTCCTCCGATTGCATTAGATGATCCATCCACATGTAGTGTCCAGACCTTTGGTTCTTCAGTTGTTTCATAGGACTGTTCCACCATGAAGTCGGCCAGCACCCAAGCTTTGCTAGCAGGCTTTGGCTTGTAATGTACGTCGAATTCTCCTAGCTCAACTGACCATCTCATCATTCTCCCTGAGGTCTCTGGCTGATGGAGAATCTATTTCAGTGGTAAGTTGGTCAACATATTTATCTTGTGCGCCTGAAAGTATGGTCTTAACTTTCATGCTGCACAGATAATTGCAAAGGCTGCCTTCTCCACTGTGGTGTAATTTGTCTCGACTCCGCTCAGTACTCTGTTGATGTAGTAGATGGGTTTATGTTTCCTTCCTTCTTCTCTAACTAAGACCGAGCTTACCGCATGTGGAGTTGAGGCCACATATAGGTGGAGGTCCTCTCCTGCTTTCGCCTTGGTTAGTAGTGAGGGGGAACCAAAGTATTGCTTGAGTTGTTCGAAGGCCTTATCTTGCTCCTCCCCCCATTCGAATCCTCCTTTCTTTTGTAGTACCCTAAAGAAGGGTAGGCTCTTATCCCTCGAGCAGGAGATGAACCTGCTGAGTGAGGCAATCATTCCTGTTAAGACCTGGATCTCCTTCTTTGTTCGAGGGGCTTTCATTTCTAGTAGCACCCATATCTTGGCTGGGTTTGCTTCTATTCCCTTGTGTGTCACCATGAAGCCCAGAAATTTCCCTACAGAGACACCAAGCACGCATTTGGAAGGGTTTAATTTCATTTGATACCTGCGCAACAGCTCGAATTTCTACTTTAGATCTTCGCAATGCTCCTCTGCTCTCAGGATTTTCACCAACATGTCATCCATATATGCCTCCATTGTTTTTTTGAGTAGGTTTTTAAATATCTTATTTACCAGCCCCTGGTATGTTGCCCCCACATTCTTCAACCGAAAAGGCATCACCTTGTAAAAGTAGAGTCCCATTTCCGTGATGAATGACGTTTTCTCCTCATCTCTTAGATACATTGGGATTTGGTTGTATCTCGAATACGCATCCATGAAACTCGGGAGCTCATGTCTAGATGTCGAGTCCACCAGCTGGTCAATGCGAGGAAGTGGAAAGTTGTCTTTCAGGCACGCCTTATTCAAATCCGTGAAGTCAATACAAGTCCGCCACTTTCCATTTGGCTTTTCTACCAAGACTACATTGCTAAGCCATTTTGTATAGCTAACTTCCCTAACAAATTTGTCCTGTACTAGTTTCGTCACTTCTTCATCTATCACCTTGATCTGCTACAATGCAAAGTTCCTCTTCTTTTGCTTCACAAGCCCATGGTTTGGATCTACCTGTAACCTGTGCTCCATGATTGCAAGGTCAATCCCTGGCATGTCATTAGCCGACCAGGAAAAGACATCTGCGAACTCATTCAATAGTCGGCTCAGCTCAGTTTTTAAATAGTCGGATAAGCGATTCTCAATCCGCACACACCTTTATTGATTACCATTTATGGGGATACCCATAAGGTCTTCATCAAGCGTGCTGATTTGTGGGTATTCCCTTCTCACCTCCAGGTCTTCGACAGTCAAGGTCTCTCGTGCTTCATTCTTACCCTTCAATGCCATTACGTAGCTATTCCGAGTTGTTTCCTGGTCTCCTTTGATCATCCCAGTCCCGTTAGGGGTAGGGAACTTTACCTTCAGGTGATAGGTGGATGTTATCACTCGGGCTGCATTGAGCGACGGGCGATCTAGTATGATGTTGTATACCGAAGGTCGATCAACCACTAGGAAATATGTCATCAAGGTGATTTGCTGTGGGGTTGACCCCATTGTCACCGGGAGCGTTATCATACCCTCTGGATGCACTACGTCTCCTTCAAACCCGACTAGAGGGGTGAAGACAGATTTTAATCGTTCTTTGCCAATCTTCATTTCTTGAAGCACCAACTAAGAATATTATGTTGGCCGAGCTCCAGTTGTCTATCAGCACGAGTCTTACTTTGTAGTTAGCCACAAGTAGCCACACTACTAGGGCATCGTCATGAGGCTGTTGTACTCCCTCTTCATCTTCACTGCTAAAGATTATAGTGTCTTCTTGCTTATGTTTGTTTGCCGCTTGGCTCCTTTCTCTCTGTTAAGAGCACTTATTTGGTGTATCTTTTTCAAGCTCCTCCGCTATCCCCGCCACTGGCAAGTCCTCCAAAGATCACGGCAATTTCTCCACTTATCTGTTCCTCCTTCTCATCTACATCATACATTTTCTGTTCACGAAACTCCCCTCTATTATCTCCTTTCTTCATGAACTTTGACAGATAACCTCTTTTTATCAAGGCCTCAATTTCGTTTTTTAGGTGAATGCACTCTTCAGTATCGTGCCCATGATCCCTATGGAATTGATAGAACTTCAAAATATTTCGTTTATACAAGGGTGTTCACATAGGTTCAGGCCATGACACATACCCCTTCTCTCTCATATGCATTAGTACATTAGTTCGAGGTGCGTTTAGGGGAGTATAAGTTTGAAACTTATTGATATGTCACATCCCCCTATAGCTGTTTTATGGCTTGCTATTCTCTTGCCTCTTCCCAGCTCTGGAAGATTCACCGACCTCTCTAGCCCTTTTTCTTTTCAACTCGATCCAATCTGTTCTCGTATCCATCACTTCCTCAAAGTTGATGTATTTTTGTGCCCTAGCCATCAGCTCTCCTATGTCGGCTAGTGGCTTCTTCCCTAACGAGTTTAGGAAGGCCCCGGGTTGGAGGGTCATGGTTAGGGCTGCCAGTGCCACCCTGTGATCCAGGTTGCGGATCTCTAGGGTTGCTATGATGAAGCGATGTATAAACTTCTTCAACGTCTCCTGTTCTCCTTGAACCAGACTCATCATATGGGATGTGGTCTTGGCGATCCTTCAACTACTAATGAAATGGCTAGTGAACTGCTGCTTCATCTCAGAGAAATAGCTTATCGATCCAGGCATAAGGGTTCGATACCAAGCCCTAGCATTTCCTTTAAGGGTGGCAGCAAATGCACGGCACATGATGGCATCAAGTGCGCCTTGCAATTACATTAATACCTTGAATGTAACGACCTGATTTTTCATGCCATTTTTTTAATATTGTATAATAAGATATTCTGATACCCTTGACAATGACTGCTATAACATCTCAGGCCCCAGTTGGGCACTGAGGAAATTTCTGTTCACAGAATAACATACCTATACAGCGGAAAACATAAACTCATACATCCATATATATATATATAATACCGGAATCTAGTATTCCCAAAATACAAGCATATAACGTGAACATCCCCAAAAACCTTCTAATTGATCTCCTAGAGACCACTCGAAATACATCTTTCTAAAAATACTCACCCCACAAACAGGGCAGTACTACAGTACCCTCTACCTGTGAGCCTGATATGCTCGCATATTTGGTTCACCTAAAAAATAATAGATTACTGGGATGAGACAACTCTCAGTAAGAGGAAATATGCTATTACCTGTGTGTGGCAGATGAGTTTACATAATTGTCAAAATCTGATTTAGAAGTACGGTAAATAATTAAGTCTGAGATAACACGTATAAATAATACACAATATAACTCACACCTATGTTGCTTAACATAAGTTGTTTTTCTGAATATTCTATTCATAATTCTTCTAATATTTATAGGTATGTCTACGGTTCCCATAAATTTGTATATATACAATAACTGAGAAAACTGCCCCAGATGGATAACTGAAAGTCATGATTTAACCCCTCATGACAGGGTTGTGCGGCCCACAAGCGGGACTTACCCTAGTTGGCCAACCAGGATAAGTCAACTAACTCTGATAGTCAGATCGACCGCCTCAACCCTAACTGACAAGGAGCATGTCCACAACCAAGGCATGATCGACTATTGAAAATTCACATCCTAACGAGATATGTGGTTGCACTCTGAACTGAAATAGTTGCGATACCGTGCTCTGAAAACTGAACTGGTTCATCAGGGTTTGCTACTATATTACACTAATATATAATTATTTTCCTATTTCATCAAGAGTTCAAAATAATCATAACACTGAAAATATGTTCTGAAAATACTGAAATATCTGACTGAATAAATTGAGATATCTGTATGAATAAAATGAAATATTTGAGTGTTATGGTTTTGAGATTCCGAAAAATCATGGCATTTTACAAATACTATAAAATATCTGTTTATAAAATATATGTCTTGTGAAATATTTGTCTGCAAAATATCTGTCAAAAAACATATTGTAATTCATAATTCTGTAAGATTTGGTAAAGCATGTTCTTGTGCAAAAATAATGTAAATCATGATATTCTGAAAGAATGTCTTAAATTCTAAATTGTTCTAATATTAAGTCATGCCACACGGCTAAATAAATAGAAGTCCCTATACTGAAATATGTATTTTCTGATAATGAAGATAATTTATACTCCATAAAATTTCCCCAACACACACACATAGAATATATATATATATATATGTTACAAATGGACAACCTTTCCTAACAGACTGGGGGAGACCTAAAATTTCTAAGATTCTTAGTATAGTATATTTTTCTTACCTAACTGACTAGGAGGATCACCTCCAACTCTACCCTCATGCTCTCGGCGTACCAATCTCTAAATCCTGCAGTAATACATTTATACAAATTTCTCAGTGAATCACTGAATTTCCTCAGAAAATTATCCACTCATATTTTCTGAACTTGTGCCTTTTCACAATTTTTTAAACTTAATATACTTGGGTTCCTGGAAAAATACCTGCTAGGGTCCTCAACCCATGTCTGCAGGGTCCCAAAAACACCCTAACCCTAAAAATATAACACCTTAATTTTATTCCACAAAACACCAGTATATACCCTTACAACACAAAATCTAAGCACAGATAAAACTGGTAATACTAGAAATACCTAAAAAATCCACTTACCCTTTTGGTAAGGTTCCCAAACTTCCCAAATCAAATTTCTGCTCCGACTAGGTTGTAGAGAATCTCCCCAGGATCTTCGTGGTAGTTTCTGATCGTCGAACTGGGGAGAGACTAAGCTGAATTTGTAGAGAGAAGTGAGATAAACCGAGTTAGAGAGAGAAAGAAGAGTGATGGAATGAATTTCTCACTGAAAATCGATTTTGGGGCTATATATAAAGTGCTGTCCACGTGGCCTCATCGACGAGTCCAAGAAGGGGGTTTGTTAACGAACACTTATCCCTCGTCGACGAATTTCAGGCCCTGGAAACACTCCTCTCTGTATTTTTTCGCCGACGAAACACAGGTCCCCATCGACGTTACCAAGAAGCCACTCGTCGACGAGCTTTCTACATTCATCGACAAGACACTGCTGAAACCCCCTTAAAAATTTATCTTCTCTCTCTTTTCTTAATCATTTAATTCCTATAATTATTCGAGTTACTACATTCTCCCCTTCTTATAAAATTTCATTCTTAAAATTTGTTATTTGTATTGAACACCATCCACTGAGGAAAATGGGCTACTTATTTTATTAATTATCTTCACTCATAGCGAAGAAATACCGTGGTTACATAAGCACTTCTAGGAGATTACAAATATACCCATAAAAGAAAACTCTCCTAAAACCAAAACATTTCCTATCCTATGATCTAAAATACAACTATACATTCATCACTTTGTACTAAATAAATCAAAATTAACTTTATTTGAATAATACTGACTAATACTGTACTCCATTAAATAGGTGTGGGTATTTCTGTCTGATTTCCTTCTCAAGCTCCCACGAAACTTCCTCTATGTCATGATTCCTCCACAGGACTTTTACTAACTGAATTTTCTTAGTACGCAATTCTTGTTCCTTCCTGTCTAAGATCTGAATTGGTGCTTCCTCATATGCCAATGAATCCCTAAGCTCTATCTCTGCATAACATATCACATGAGATGAGTCTAGGACGTATTTCCTCAGCATGAAAACATGAAATACATCGTGTATTCTAGATAGAACTAGTGGTAGAGCTAACTTATAGGCAACTGACCCTACTCTCTCAAGTATCTCGAATAGGCCATTGTACCTAAGGCTTAGCTTACCCTTCTTCCTAAACCTTATAACTCCTCTCAGTAGAGCTACCCTCAAGAATACCCGATCTCCCACATCAAACTCTAACTCCTATCGGCGAGTATCTGCGTAACTTTTTTGTCGACTCTAAACTGTACTGATTCTTTCTTTGATTAGTCGGATTTTTTCGTACGCCTGCTATACCAATTCCCATCCCAAAACTCGCCTCTCACCTACTTCATCCCAGTATAGTAGAGAATGACACCTCCTACCATACAACGCCTCGAAAGGTGTCATGCCAACGTTGGTCTGATAGCTATTATTATACGTGAACTCAACCAGTGGCATATACTGGGTCCAGCTACCCCTAAAGTCCAACACACAAGCTCACAGCATATCTTCAAGTATCTGAATTGTCCTCTTTATCTACCCATCAGTCTGAGGATGAAAGGTTGTGCTGAATGCTAACTGTGATCCCATACTATGGATACCGGCACACCATGGGAGCGAACTATCTCTTAAATATACAACTCTGCTAGCCTATCTATAAAATAGTTGACTTTAATAGAGATGAAGACCCAAATAGCGTTTTGTCCCTATCATGCTAGCGGTAGCCCTGTAAAAAATCCATAAAGACTTGATCTCATTTCCTCTCAGGGATGTAAAGTGGCTGCAACTGCCCCGTGGGTCTCTAATGCTCAACCTTTATCTAGCTGGCACGTCAAGCACTGCTTTACGAATTCGGCAATCTCCTTCTTCATGCCGCTCCACCAAAAGGATTCCCGTAGATCCCAATATATTTTAGTACTACCTAGATGCACTGTGTATAGGGATCTGTGAGCGTCCTCCAAAATAACTCTCCTAATCTGAGCATCTATAAGAACACATAATCTGGTACGAACCGTAGGGCTCCGTCATACGATATACCGAACTCTTCTTCCTGCCCATCTTGCACATTCTCTATCAATTCTTCTAGTTCTGGATCAGTTCTCTGGGCAACTTTAATCCATTCTTGCAATGTAAGCTGTAACACCAGGTTGGCAATGAATGCCTGGTGATCACCCTTTATTATCTCTACTCCAAGTCTCTCTAGATCCATTTGAATAGGGCGTTGAATCTCCATTGCTGACACCGAAGCTCCTACTGTTTTCCTGCTCAGTGTATCAACCACCACATTTGCTTTCCTTGGATGGTAGCTAGTAATACAATCATAATCCTTAATAAGCTCCAACCATCTTCTCTACCGCATATTCAAATATTTCTAGGTGAAAAAATACTTTAAGTTTTTAATATCAGTGAAAATCTCGCATTTCCCACTATAAAGATAGTGCCTCTAGATCTTCAGAGCATATACCACTACAGCTAATTCCAAATCATGTACAGGATAGTTTTTCTCATATTTTTTAAGCTACCTAAGCGTATGCAATAACTCTGTTGTACTACATCAACACGCACGCAAGTCCCTTCTGGGACGCATCACCGTATATAACAAATTCATCCTCTCATGATGGAATAACTAACACCATGGCAGTTACCAACTGCAGTTTTAACTCCTGAAAGTTCTGCTCGTAATCATCGGTCCAATCAAACCTCACATTTTTCCTCGTGAGTCATGTTAACAGACCCAACAATCTGGAAAAACCATTTACAAAATGTTGGTAGTAGCCTGCCAAACCCAGAAAACTCCTAACCTCCTGGCCATTTCTTAGCCTCGCCCAACTCACCACTGTCTCTATCTTACTCGGGTCAACTGATATGTCGTTCCAGAAATCACATGCCCGAGAAAAGTAACCTACCTCCACCAGAATTCACATTTCTTAAATTTGGCATATAGTTTCTTTTCTCTTAACACCTGTAACAACAGCCTCAGTTGATCATCATGCTCCTCATAACTCTTTTAGCAAACCAATATATCATCGATGAATACCACAACAAACTGGTCCAGGTACTGATGAAACACCCGATTCATTAAATCCATAAATAATGTCGGTGCATTAGTCAATCCGAATGGCATTACCCAAAACTCGCAGTGCCCGTATCTGGTTCGGAAAGTTGTTTTTGATATGTCCTCTACCTTGACTTTTACTTGGTGATAACCTAACTGAAGGTCAATTTTGGAGTAGACTTGGGTTTCCTATAGCTGGTCAAATAAGTCATCGATTCTACGTAGAGGATATTTGTTCTTGATTGTCAGTTTGTTTATTCTCTATAATCTATGCACATTCTCATGGTCCCGTCTTTCTTTTTCACGAATAGGACTAGTGCTCCCCAAGGCAACACACTAGGCCTGATAAATTCTTTATCCAGAAATTCCTAAAATTGATCCTTCAATTCCTTCAATTCGGCTGGAGTCATTTAGTACGGTGCTTTAGATATTAGTGTCGACCCTGATAGCAGATCCATAGAAAATTCAATCTCTCGATCTGGTGGTAAGTCATGTAATTCTTCTGGAAAGACATCTGAAAATTCTCTAACCACTAAAATATCAGTTTGTTTCAATTCTTCCTTTGGTAACTCTTTTATGTAAACAACATATCCCTAGTAACCACCCTAAAACAGCCTCCTCACTAGAATAGCTGATACCAATTGTGGCAAGGCGCACACATGTGAACCTTTAAATCTATATTCTTGCTCACTTGGGGGTCTGAAAATTACTTTTTTCTAATGGCAATCTATGCTCGCTTGATTAGCTACCAGTCAATCCATACTCAATATTACATCAAACCCCTACATATCTAATATTAAGAGATCATATGGTAGCACTTTCCCCTGAATGGCCACTGGAAAATCCCTAAGTACCTTCCTACATCTCACAGTAAATCCAGTCAACGTGGCTACAAACAACTCAACATCTAACAACTGTGCTTCCACCCCAACTACTTTAACATACCCCGACGATATAAAGGAATGGGTGGAACCTATATAAAAAAAAAAACAATAACTTTATATGGTAAAACAGTAAGTGTACCTGTGACAGAGTCTCTAGCAATCTCAGCATCTCCCAGTGTCAAAGCATACACCCTCGCTGATGTTGTGTTCCTCTGCTGGCCCCCACGAGGTGCCTGATAGCCATCTCAATACGGTCTAGGAGCTGGTGCATGGAACAGCTGTCCTGGACATGCTCATGCCATATGACCGGGTCTCCCACAACGGTAACAGATGTCTTTCCTTGCTCGGCACTCTCCCAGATGCTTCTTCCCACACGTCTGACACACAGGGTAAGTTTGCACACCTTGAAAACCGCTACGCCTCATTATCTATCTCTGACCTCCTCCATACCAGTCTCCTCTCCATGGGCCCCGGCTGGAACCTACCTGAAAACCCTAAGTCGTGGGCCTCTTCCTCTGACTCTGAGATGCGGTGCCTCTCTGCATGCCACTTTCGATTACTACTGCTCTGTCCACAACCTCCGCAAATGTTTGAGCCTGAAAACTGATAACTTGCTTAAACAAATTCTGTCTCAGACCTTCCTTAAACTTCCTTGCCTTCTTCTCCTCGTCCGGTGCCAAGTGTGGGGCAAACCAAGACAACTCTATGACAAAAGATACATATTATTGTACTGTCAACTGTTCCTGAGTCAGGTGTAAAAATTCTACTGCCTTCGCTTTCCTAACGGTGGTGAGGAAGTACTAGTTGAAAAATAACTCCCAAAAATGACTCCACGTCACGGCTACTGGATCAGGCATCTGTTCCTCAATCAACCTTGCTGATCTCCACCAATGTTTTGCCTCCCTAGTCAGCTTAAATGTCGCAAACAATACCTTTTGCTTGTCAGTACACGAGAGGACCATCATCATAGCGTCAATATCCTAAATCCAGTTCTCAGCCGCTATAGGGTATGCTCCTTTAGAAAAATAACGGAGGTCTCATCCGCGTAAACTGCTCGATCGTGTAGCTACGCTCCCCCGAGCTTCTGGCCATCTCAACTATCACCTGTTGGGTAACGCTGCGCAATACCGCATCAGAATCTCTACCCCCCATACTGGAAAGTCCTGCTCCATCACCCACAACATTCATACCACTACTCCCTTGGTCCATCCTGAAAAGACAATGAACATAATTTAAGGACCACATCTCCCATACAAATCTGATTTATTTCATCTAACTGAAATCTCATCTTCACAATTAACTACCCTCCCTGATCTTAATTCAAAATTCAATCCTGCAACCTAGACACACGACCCAACAATAGTTTACTATGACTTTCCTAAAATCGTCACCCTAAGAAAGACATAGAAACCACCACGAAAATCATGTACACAAACCATAGAATAAGATATTCTGATACCCTTGATAATGACTACTATAACATCTCATGCCCTAGGTGGGCACTGAGGAAATTCTTATTCACAGAATAACATACCTATGCAGCAGAGAACATAAAGTCATACATCCATATATATATATATAATACCAGAATCCAGTATTCCCAAAATACATACATATAACATGAACATTCCCAAAAACCTTCTAATTGATCTCCTAGAGACCACTCGAAATACATCTTTCTAAAAATACTCACCCTACAGACAAAGCAGTACTGCAGTCTCCTCTACCTGCGAGCCTGATCTGCTCGCCTATCTGGTTCACCTGAAAAATAATAAATTACTGGGATGAGACAACTCTCAATAAGAGGAAATATGCTATTACCAATGTGTGACAGATGAATTTACATAATTGTCAAAATCTGATTTAAAAGTACGGTAAACAATTGAGTCTGAGATAACACGTATAAATAATACACAATATAACTCACACCTATGTTGCTTAACATAAACTGTTTTTCTGAATATTCTATTCATAACACTTCTAATATTTATAGGTATGTCTACGGTTTCCGTAAATCTGTATATATACAATAACTGCGAAAACTTCCCTAGATGGATAACTAAAATTCATCATTTAACCCCTCATGACAAGGTTGTGCGGCCCGCAGGTGGGACTTACCCTAGTTGGCCGACCAAGATAAGTCAACTGAACTCCGATAGTCAGATCGGCCACCTCAACCCTAACTGATGAGAAGTCTGTCCACAACCAAGGCACGATCGACTACAGAAAATAACGAAGATATATGGTTGCAATCTAAACTGAAATAGTTACGGTACCGTGCTCTGAAAACTGAACTGGTCCATCAGGGTCTACTACTATATTACATTAATATAAAATTATTTTGTTGTTTCATCAAGATTCCAAAATAACCATAACACCAAAAATCTGTTCTTAAAATACTAAAATATCTAACTAGATAAACTGAGATATCTATTTGAATAAATTGAAATATATGAGTGTTATGCTTTTGAAATTCTGGAAAATCATGGTATTTTACAAATATTGTAAAACATCTTCTTGTAAAATATCTATCTTGTGAAATATTTGTTTGCAAAATATCTGTCGAAAAATATATTGTAATTCATTATTCTGTAAGATTTGGTAAAGCATGTTCTTGTGCAAAAATAATGTTAATCATGATATTCTAAAAGACTGTTATAAATTCTAAATTGTTCTAATATTAACTCATGCCACACAACTAAATAAATAGAAGCTCCTATACTAAAATTTGTGTTTTCTGATAATGAAGATAATTTATACTCCATAAAATTTACCCCAAAACACACACACACACACACACACATATATATATATATTACAAATAAAATTTCTAAGATTCTTTGCATAGCATATTTCTCTTACCTAACTGACTAGGAGGCTCACCTCCAACTCTACCCTCATGCCCTCGGCATACCAATCTCTAAATCCTGCAATAATACATTTATACAAATTTCTCAGTGAATCACTAAATTTCCCCAGAAAATTATCCACATTTATATGTTTTGAACCTGCCTATTCACAATTTCTTAAATTTAATATACCTAAGTTCCTGAAAAAAATACGTGCTGGGGTCCTCAACTCATGCCTGCAAAGTCCCAAAAACACTCTAACCCTCAAAATATAATACCTTAATTTTATTCCATAAAATACCAGTATATACCCTTACAACACAAAATCTGAACTCAGATAAAACTGGTAATACTAGAACTACCTAAAAATCCACTTATCCTGATTTTGGGATGGTTCCCAAACTTCCCAAATCAAATTTCTGCTCCTACTAGGTTGTAGAGAATCTGCCCAGAATCTCGCTGAAAATTGGTTTTGAGGCTATATATAGTGTTGTCCACGTGGCCTCGTTGATGAGCCACAACACCTCGTCGACGAGTCCAAGAAGAGGGTTCGTCGACGAACACTTATCCCTCGTCGACAAATTTCAGACCTTGGAAACACCCCTCTCTGTATTTTTTTCATCGACGAGACATAGGTCCCCGTCAACGTTACTAAGAAGCCACTCATCGACGATCTTTCTGCATTCGTCAACGAGACCCTGCTGAACCCCCTTGAAAAATTTCTCTTCTCTCTCTTTTCTTAATTATTTAATTCCTATAATTATCCAGCTACTACATTGAAGGTATCCAGGTGATCAACTGGGTCATTTGAGCCTTTATACCTTTCGAAAGTTGGCATCTTGAACTTGCTGGGCAACAGGACCTCCATCACATCTTTGGTTAAAGGTGGATCTGAAGACTTTAGCAAAGTTTCTCCATAGGAGGGGTTGGTTCGTCCCTCTTTCATCATTTTTTCTATCTGATCTATCTTCTTTATCCTCTCCTCTAACTCATTCAACCATTGCTCATTGACTCTTACGCTATTCACGTCCTCCACCTTCTTTGTGGGGTTAGTTTTTTCGTTGCTCTCCTTCGGGTTTTTCGCTTTCTCTTGTGAGTTAGGGTTACTCGGCTATTGGTCGGGGAGCAAGTTCTCCATGACTCTTTTGCTGTAAGAGAATGTTAAAATGTCCTCCATCTTCTTCTAGGAGGCCTCCATTCTCCTTTGGAAGGTAAGGAATTTCTCCGTTGTAACTCCCGAACCATCTCCAAGCGTAGAATGAACAGATTGGGGTGACTAATTACCGACGGCAAGACTGGAGCTAGAGTCCTTGGTTGTGTCATGATTCGAGAATCGGATGTCGGAAGTGGGATGAGCACCTCTCAGAAGCATTCCCACAGACGGCGGCAACTGTTGCAGGATAAAAATGCGATGACCTCCGACAAGCCTTCCAATTTCTAATGACTTGAAACGGATGAAAACAAACATGGCTTGGAGGACCCAGGGTGTACTTCGAGGGATCTCTCTGATGCCTAAGTAAGGGACTGCTTCAAAGAAGTGATATGCGACAGTAAAGTGTAGTTATCAATGACATACCTTGGCCTCTCACCCGAGTCCCTATTTATAGTGGCATAAGTTTACTCGAGGGTGTATGGTCATTTATTGGCGAGTTATGGTGCGGGCATGAATCGCTCTATCCTTTAAGGAGCTAACACCAGTTGTCTGTAGCTCAGGCATGGATCGCTCTGGCTTATATGGGGTTGACCCCTTTAGGGCAGCTGTCTTTGAGCAATGATGTCCTTGATTGTTGTTGTGCCTTAATGCTGCAAATTGACTATTTGACCTTAGTATATTTAGGGTATATCAAAGGATAATTTGTCATTATGATTAAATTAGAGGAAGAGGGAAAGATCTTAAACATGGCAACTCATTCCTCTCCTCACTCTTCCTGTAGTTTGTTTTCATTCACCACAAATTCTTCTTCAAGTATTTATCATAGAAGTCAATCTTATAAAGTAGAGTACCTATACAACGTAGAGTATATAAATGGAAAAAATAAAATCCCTACTCCAGGTCTTCCTCACTTGAATCCCTACAAATATTTTACAATACCATCCACTTCAGTCACAAAAGTATACAAACATGCATCATCCTCTTCCTCATCACATTCCACCACTACAAAGGATTTGGTATTAGCCACACAACTTGTTCAGTGCTTGGTATCATCAATAGAAGTAGAGAAAATAATCCCACTAGACCTCCCTAAAGATCTTCCACAATATTGGAAGATGCATGGTTATACCCATCTCCATTATGGTGCAGTTAGATTGACTCTCACTTTCCATTGTAGAAAAGATCTTCTAGCTATCTCCAAAATAGCATTGATACTAGATTCATTGAATACTAACATACATGTATTGCCACCATCAAGACTACGTTAGATGATGGATCCATTATCATCACATTGTTCCCAAACTTTAACCTACCTCTGGTTGATCCCCATGTCTTAACAACCCTAAAGGTCCAACTTCAAATAATTGGTGCTCCCGAAGTGAGTACTACCTATATGGCAACTTTGCACTACCAAATGGCTTATAGAGTGCAAAATCATGTTTTTATTCTTGCCTTTCCAAGACACACAAATGAGACACTACTCCTTCAAATTGATTCCCAACAAAGCTTTTTGTGCATCCATGTTCCTCAACAAATCTTTAGAACGAAGTTGGCTAAGTTACTACCAAATTCCTGGATCACCAATTATGAAAAGAACCATTTGAATAGCAAGACTATTCAATCTTCAGAATCATCAATCATCAAGAAAACTAATAGCGCTGTGAAGATCGACTTTAAAAGAGAAGATTCATTTAACTTATTAATAACCTCCACAGAGATCAACATAATTGAAAAGATGAGGTTCGACAACGTTCCTATCCACTCATTAAACTCAAATGGATGCCCGATTTACGAAGAAATGATAAATGACCATAGATTCTTTGATATATGTGATTGTAAAGCATGTCTAAATGAGCAATGGAAAATCGTTGAAGAAAAAAGAAGAAAATAAGAAATGGAAGCCTATGAAGAAAAATAAATCAAACCAATAACTTCTTAGTGAAAGATATGAAGCAGGGGACTGAGAAGTTGGCCTATTAGGCGAATCCCCAAGAAAATTTGATTATTATGTTTTGTATCCAAAGAAAAAAATCTCAACAACACAAGCCACAATCCCAAGGTGAAGACCCATGTGTTCCAGAATGCAACAAGCTTCAACATTCATCTTATATTTGGAGCGACGAAGATTTTCCTCCCTTAGAATATTAAAAAAAAAAATCACAAGAACACGCAAAAAAGTCTTGGAAGATCAAAAACACAATTTCCAAAACCCTCGATGGAACTTTAAAACCATTTGTTGCCATACAAGACACTTGTTTTTTTTTTAATAACAAGATGTTAAAGAAAATCGTAGCCTCCTAAAATAGAATTAGTTATAAAAACTATATTGGATATCTCCACTTTTAACACACCTTACTCTATTCATCTAACATATTCACAACCCTCCCCCAACAAGTGACTCCTCTCACGGATTTTCCTTTGATAGTTTGTCTACATCTCAATGGAGATACAAAACATGTGAGATGCATGCTTCGTGCACAGAAGAATTGTTATATTTTGGAGTCATAATGTCTTATGTAATTAAAAAAAATTTTATTCAAATTACATATAAGAGCGCAATAGTCATGGAAGCATTTGTGGATTATATAGAAAAATAATGATATGATTAATACTAATTGTCGATGCTCATTTTGGCTATATGAACTTTAAATTCATTGTTGCTTGGGATCGTTAACTAGCCAAGCAAAAGAATAGAACCTCGATAAGAAATGTAATGTGTTATAAAAGGATGTCTAACTGTTTTAAATGGCATCAATGATGTCAACCTTAAAAGGTATTCCGGAACCCCATACTAGAACCTCTTGGTTATGAAACAACAAGGCTACTACAATATAAAAACGTCCCTCTCCTCATCCATTAGACCTTCCAAAATTAAGCAGCACAAGATTCAACTTAAGGAAAAAATTGTAATCATTAGAAGTTATGGGGACACTTAGAACCATTGAAAAATCTTAGTTTAGCTATGATTGTCCGATTGTTCTTTTCCTCCTTCATTTTTTAAATAAAAAATAAGAAGTTGTCAAGAAAAGTTTAGGAAAAAAAAAAAGTTACATCCTTGTTATTCTTGTGCTTAAGAAAAGTTTAGGAAAAAAATAAAAGAAGTTTCCTAGATACAAGAAGTCCACAATGAAGATTTAAAACCAATATTCTTTGTGGATGAAGAAATGCCATACAAAATGATTTTTTCCACGGCAAACACCATATGCTCCACAGAAGAATTATGGGGAGAGCATGAAGGCGACCCAAAAAATAAGAATGATTGATTTCACGGTTTTGGATTACATTCAAGCCTCTTCATAAACCATTCTAATCTCCTATGGCATATGTCCCATCTAGCCAAGGTTGAATTTAATTAATTTTCTAGATATTATTTTCTAGAAAGAAAATGATTATTAAAGTACTCGAAATTAATTTTCTAAATATGCATATTTTTAAAAGATAATATCATCCCCAACCACAAATTGCTAGCTACTTAGATGAATTTTGTAAATGAAGATTTTTCATTTAAACAAGTCTCATAGCTCCTCAAACAATGTCTCCCATTTGGACTACAAATGCATTTGAGAGTATGGATTGCAAATCTTTAATTTGAATTTGAATAAATTTTAATATAATTTTATTACAACATTTATATTAAATAAGTGAACAATAATAAGAGTTTTTGACACCATTGGCTTGTGAAAATAGTTTTAATTTTCATTTCTAATTTTTTAAACAATTACAGAAAAACCTTTTCATTATTTTCTTGATGTCTAACTATAGCTTTAAACATGAAAGCTGGAATTTAAATTTTAAACTTTGGTTTGTATTACTATTCATGATTTCTTATACTACTTTATATAATTTTTAAATGAAATTAGAGAACAGGTTTTATTTAGAAGTCTACAAATAAAAATAAAAAATTATTTTACACCAGTTAATATATTGGAAAATTTTATAAAAAAAAAAAAAAATTTGTAATTTTTATATTTCCAATTATGTTTAAGTCTCACTTTGCAAATGAACGCAAAAGCTTTGCTCAGAATAAATATATTTTTTTCCCATTATATTTTACCTCATTGAAAATAAAATTATGATCTAATGAACTTGGAAAATGCTCAGTCGCACATAATACTCACCTGAATTTTTTATTTTCTATATTTACATACAAAAGCTAAAATACACCTTTTCAATATTTTCTTGATTCCTACCTCTCACTTTGCATATTAAAGCATGAAATTTAAATTTTAAACCTCCTTTTGTATTGTTTGTGCAAGAGTTTCAAAACTCACAAAAACCCAAATTAAAATCCCAAAATTCTTTATCAAAACTATTTTATATAATTTTTTTGGAAAAATTAGAGAGCCAGTTCTGTTTTAAAGTCCAATAATTTTACACCACTACATATCTCAGAAACTAAAAAAATATAATTTTATATTTCCAACTATAAAGTCGTCCTTTTCCAAAGAAATTGAAGATGCAAAATGCTTTGGATCTAATGAGCCTCATGTAGTCTAGCACAGAGACTGGACATAGGGAGTTTTTATCATTGGAGATCATAGAACCAATCCAAATTAAAAAAGCATTATTTTTATGTTAACTTTGATAATTCTTTAATTTTTAACATAAAAACATTACAAATTATGTAGTACACCATCCATCCTCAAAATACGCAAAGTTAGAGACTCAATTCATTCAGATGGTTATTTTTAAGCTCCACTATTCAAATTTGAAACACGTCTCAACACAACCACAATGAAAGATAGCCAAATTTAGTTTCCAAACACCAAAAATGAAACAGAATCAATAAAACAGCTCTGGCAACCCAATTATATAATTTGCACGTCCTCGCTTGAGCTTGCATAATACATAATCAAGAAGTAATAGAATTTACTTTAATGAAACTGCCTGGAATGCAAATTTTAGAAAAGGTTCTTGCACAGATCTGTACAAGCAACTCATGTACAAGAGAACCTTTTGAAGGCTGTTCAAGAAACTTCTTTTTGTTGGAAGTTAAAATGAAGTTGGCGGCAGGGAACCACTTGTGATACAACGGCACTATTCGCAATTTGACCAGGGTGTGATAATATATCAACGTAACATACCTCCATTCTCGGGAACAGTACTACGTAATCATTGGCTAAATCCACATGAATTTAGTTTCTTTAGACTTCAGAGAACTAAAAACTGTTTCTTATATTCCCCTTTCTTCTTTTGAATTGAATGGGACCAGGACCCTTACGCTTCTTCTATTAACATTTCAGGTCCCCCCCCCCCCCACCCCAAGTCCTTGGCACTGCATTTCGCACCACTAATATGGCCAGTGCAAAGGGAACACAACTCAGGATATGTTAAAATTGAGGATGTGCATCCCAGTAGTCAGAATTATGCAATACTAATAACACATCTTAAAATGAGCCAATCTGGAATGCCCGACATACCAAGTGCAGCCAGACAGTTTGACAAAAAAAACAAACTTACTTCTGAGGAACTAACATACAAGCACAAAATTAAATAACCATGCAATCGATATAATTTTTACACCACAAATAAATTTTATTAATAGACAGAATACCAAAGCCACGCAGAATATTGACAAATCAGATGGAAAGGAGCTATTGAAATACAATTCCCCAATCTTAATATAGAGAAATGGAAAGACCCTTAAGCTTGTGCATCTAGAGCTCAAATGATGAGAAATTCTAATACAAGGCATTTTGAAGAATCAACAAAAATATATTCTCAACAAAATGGGATGGAAATTGCAACAATTCGACCGAACCTAAGATAAACAAACTTAGAAAATAAAATAACGGTCATTTAACCGACCGCAGCTTTTCTAAGTTGCTCTCAACATACATCATAGCAGCATAGCAGATACTTTACAATGAACTACCTGCTACTCAAAAATGTTCAGTCCTTGGACCACCATATCACCATAAAGTTGTTTTGCTTTTGTAATATTTAAACGAGTACTTTATTGTAAAATTGCAGCGTGGCCAAACTATACCATGGAAACTATCACTTTAACAGAAAACACAGTGCTGTCCAACAAGCTAGTAATGAACCAACATATTCCGTCCACCTTCTAACAATCAAACCAAGTACCCAAATATGAAAAGCAAACACAAACTGTCCCAAGTTTGTTGGTTATATGGGTTATTCTTTCAATGTCAGACGTTTAGTTCTGGTAGCCGGAGAAAAAGTAGCTTGACAGACTTGCTATGCAAGCCTGGGATGGGAACCTTAGCCATACTTGATCAGGGACTCCAGATGACGAGAATAAGACAATACTTCAGCTTTCCAATTAGTATTCATGCCAACTATGGTCTAACGCTGCAGCATTTCTTAAATGAAAACCCCCCATAGTGGTGTTGAAGACTGTCAATGACTATGTTCTGCCATTGATCAATTTTGAGTTCTACTACAAGGTGCTGCGCGTCTGTGTTTAGTTGGGGGGGGGGGGGAATGTCAAGACCAAAATACATATAATATATATAGAAACAGATTCAAAGAAATTTTTCATACTGTTCCAATTAGTTGCAAAGAAGGCTGTAACAAAGCAAGATAATTGAGGGTAGCAAAGAAGATATTCATGGTGAGGTTTACTGTAGAAGGGATCTGCTTTGTAAGTTGCATGCTCCAGAGATTCCTACAGTTGATCCACAAAGGCTAAAACTTTTATAGCGTGAATGAAGGTGAAACTGAAGAACATGTAGCAGATGCAAGCGACCAAGTCTTGGTAATCAATGATGTTGAACTGTTTGATTTCTAATTTTTATTATTTTTCGTTTTGTGCTGCATCTAGGATGGTCAAGAGGTCCAGATGGGAGGCTGTTGTTGAGGGAGAGCAGAATCCTTACAGAAGGGAATGGTAGGTGCCTACAATGCAAGAAATGTCATCATGGTAGTACACAGAATTTGAATATGCTTAGAATCACTTTAGACACAATCAGGAAACTGGTTGCACCTGCGTGAATATAAATCCTCGCACCTAAGAGCAGAGCACCTGGGTGCAGAACTGCCAATTGAACAAAACCGCCAGCATATTCTTAAAGAAAATCTATAAAACAAGAAATACAAGGCATAACCATGTCCAAGCCCTACAAAATAAAAGTGAGTAAAATAGGTGGGTACTGGTGATAGGAATCAAGCAAAGAATAAACAAAGCAGTCATTGCAAACAAATTCACAAAATTCCACGCAAACAATCCAAAAAATAATACTTCGCAAAGATTAAAAAAAAAAAAACCAACACAATCTTCCATGGCACACCTCAACAAGCACAGTGACAACATTGGTAGCTTATTCCTGCCAGAGCACCACATCAATTGCTAAGTCAAACAATTATGAGCAAACGATTCTTCACCAGAGAGTCCAATCTTTCTCATCTTCCTTGCTTCTCATTTAACCAACAATTGTTATGGTTCTAGCTGGTAATTCATACCAAAATATAAACCTTGATGGTAATTACTTTTAAAATAAAAATTGGACACCAGTTCATTTTGAGGAGATTCCCAACTCTTCAATTCATTGCACACAAATCCCTCATTAGAAGAATATAATTGTACTCCTTAACTCCTCTTTCCACTTTCAACACCAGAGTAAGTAGTCTTAATTTCTGAAGTCGAGGCCAACATACACATTTCAAACAAAATTAGAACAAAGAAAACATCTTTACAGAAAAATCATCTCACTTCCAGCTTTCCAAAATAGATAACCTCTGCATCAACAATAACACAAGCACGACCATCATTTCTAGACTTCATTCTTCTCCAACATTCCAGAAAGATTTTGCTTTAGACAACTCAAAGGAACAAGGGCGTTCACACATCATCACCCTCTAGCATGCAGTTATCCATCGTACAAGAAAATCATGACACGTTACACCACAATTACCACCAGGAATCAAGCAATCAATGCTAAGTTGAATCTCACTACAGTGAGCATCAGCCATGCACTGCATTAACTGGACCACCACATGGGATAATTTTGCATCTAAAACAGTAGCCATTAACGCAACTGATCCAAAAAAATAAGAGGAAAGTGATGCTCCATATGGCACTTTCAGAGCTAAAAACTTAACAAGGGACAATTATCAAATAACAGGTAGTAACAATAATGTTAGCATAAAGCCTGTCACAGATATCTTCTTACAAGTCAACTAATCGTATATCTACACCCCAAAGAAGATCGGTTGCTTATTCACAATCAGTGCACCGACAAACAAACCAAGCTTTAATTCCTAGAATGTCAACCCAATGCACTGAAAAAACAACAAATGAGAAACAAACATGGATGAAATCAGTTATTAACAAGTCCAGAAATTCTCCTGTTAATTGTGTTAGCTTCCATGGCATCTAAGCTTTCAAGTTTCAACTCCAAAGAAAAAGCACGGTAATAATATGGTGCAAGTTGACAACTACCGCATGCTTGACAAGCCTGTTCATTCAGCATGAATACCATGACGGTCGTGCTCAATAATTCCAGCACGCTTCCATTACTCACTTCATACACCACAGGTTTAAGAAGATTCAGCACAACTATGCATATTCTTATATGAACACATACCTTTATATTCTTCTAATCTGATCAGCATTTCCAATTTGCACTCTTATTTAAACTTAGCCAAAAAAATTCAGCATAGGAATATGTCCAAGGTCCTTCACCACACTTAGCACCTTAATCTCCTGTAAAATGACCATTAAAACAGAAGACGAAGCAACACCCTTTTGTCCATTGGGAGTTCTTTAACAGTGAATAAAAGATGCATTTCTTAAATACCACATACCACGAACTTCTTGTTTTTGAGCTCTAAATAACTCAAAGTTTCCTTACAAAGAAAAGTACGACTGCAGGAAATCCATTTTTAGGTCTAGAAAGATGGAAATCCATTCTTAGGTATAAAAAGCTCTGAAGCATTACATTCCTTTCATTATAGAACTCAACTCTTTCCCACATCCATACAGGCTATTTATGCTTGGCAATATGCTTCCTTCACAAAGCTGTAGGCATCAAAATGCATAACCTTCAAACATTGCAGTTCCTAAAGCAGCCTCTTTGTCAAATCAAATCTGTGCCATAAACAAATTTCACATGTGACCATAATACTCCAATATTGCCAACGCATCTCTTGCAGAAAACAGGACTCCAAACCTCAAGCCAACAATAAACTAACAAATAATACCAAGGCAAAAAGAAAAGCATAATTTATCATGCATCTCAGCACATGACATTATGTAACTTAAAACCATTTTTACTAACCTTCAATAATATGATCCAGACCCACCACTTCCCATGTAACTACTACCACCCATGCTACGACTTGAATATAGTGATGAGTAGGAACCACCACCAACCTGCAATTTAAATGCAATAAAAAAAATTAAAAAAAAAAACATGCACGGATTTATAGTCACCACCAACTTAGTTAAATAGGATAGGAGCATACATCATTTCCACGAGACATGTAATCACTGCTAAAGCTTGATGAGTACATCCCCCCAACATCACTACCACTGAACGAGCCTGGGGAAAAAAAAGAATACAGAGCAGGAGACGTTTATAAGTAATCTGTGCACAAATTGAGACACGTTGGGAACTCATGGTTGACCTACCTCCACTATAGCCCATACCCTGTCGACTGCCATAAAGCCCATGCGGTTCCTGACTAGAGATAGAGCTCCTGCTGCTGCCATATCCTCCTAGATTTGACCTCCCAAGTCTGCTCACAACACACAGAGATGGGTTCACCAAGTCCAGGTCACAGAAAAGGAGGAAATTACTTCTAAAGCTTACACTTAACAACAGACCTCTCGCCATACGTGTCCCCATATTGAGAACTGCCACCCGTAAGTTCATAGTCCAAACGAGCTCTTGACTGGCGTCCACTAGCGTCAGCATAGCGTGGAGGAACATCATCCTTCGAAATAAATGCAGAATCAAAATCATTAAAGTTTAACTAAAAGTTGGAAGAGGGGAAATCAGGCAGGATTCTAATATCAATTTTGCTAACCATTGCATTATATGGACGTTTTGACCCAGAAATAGAATCATAATCACGGGCACGTCCTTCACGGTAACTTGGCGGAGGCCTTTCAAATCTCTGTCCATAGCCATCATCCACATAAGTTCTCCTTCCAACAGTGCGGGACGTACTTCTTGGCAAATCAGAGTATCCAGAACCACGAGCAGCATACTCATCTCTATATGATGAGCGCCGCTCTGGGACAACCCTTGAACCATACTCTGCAGCAGCTCTGCTCCTTGAAGTTAGTTCATCACGCCGGGCATAATCCCTCTTCAAGCTACTTCTGGGGTATGAAGGTACTGCAAATGAAAGGCATTGAAACTATATTAGCCAAGATGCATATTCAATCCGACAAAACAATCATTTTGACAAAATGAGAAATTGACACATACCAGGCGCTCTACGGTCATATGACCTAGACACAGGAGGCAGGGGCCTGCCTCTTGCTGCCACAGCTAAAGGAGGACGTCTGTCCCTAAATGATACAGGCCTCTTTAATCCACGATCAACAGCTGGAGGGAGACGACCTCCAATCCCTCTTGCACCACGAACAGGAAGACTACGTGGAACTGGACGACCCCAAGATCCCCTAACAACTCTTCCAGCCCCACGCCCAGGCCTAAAATCTCCCCGACCAACATGTTTTCCCTTGCCTCTTTGAAGTGGTCTTGACAACCTAGCCCTAACTTTAGCCTGAAAAGCAAGTTAAAAATGTTAAACTACCCATGCGCAGTTCATTTTTAAAAACAATGAAACAAAAAAACAGACCCTCCCATACAGACAAAAAACAACTTCATCATGATAATAGAGAACTACAAGCAGCAGCAACCTTATTATCCCCTTCGCCCAACTCAGCATTGTTGATGCTTTTGGCACATGTCACTGCCGCATCATGAGAGTCAAATGTGACAAAACCAAAATCCTTCCTCTTGGCAGAAGGCATATTACGGGCAAGCTCAATCTTTTCAATCTCCCCATATTTCTTGAGAAGCTCCCTGACACGATCTTCATCCCATGAAGCAGGAAGACCATCCACAAATACAGTTTTAACCTGCATACCAAAGAATGTGCAATCGATCAACAGCAGTGTCTCAAAAAATCAGAGACAGGCCAAGACAGCCATGCAGCCACCAAACAAATCACCTGAAAGACTAGAGAGGTGAATAACTTTACATTACATCAACCCTAACTAAAACAAGGGAAAATAGTTCTCCATGCTAAATATTCAAAAAGTGAACAGCAATTAAAATTAAAAGCATGTGCACCTATGCAAGTAAAATCAATCGCATTGAATTAAAACAAGTCTCAGAAACAAACGTTCAAAATCCTCATACAACAAACACTTGTTTTAGTACATGCACTAAGAAAAAACAATTAAGATTTAAAAATTGTAAAATTCTGTCGACAGACATGCCAAATAGTGCTCACAAGAGAAAGAAGGTTCTCATGAGAAGTAAGGTATAAATGGTACAGAATAATTAAGATTCTGCAGGAGCTCAAAGAGAAAGGATCTTATGCAGTCATGATGCATTATAAATTGAGAAAGATGATTCCATTAAACAACATTTAGAGTTAACGAGAAGTTGATCCATGTTTTACCTGAGCCATTATTTCATCTCCAGGGTCAATAAAGGAATCAGCAAAAGAAACCTTTGCAGTCCTATCAACTCCAAACACAACATCCCTCTTCTGAAGACGCTTAAAAGCATCCATAGCATCTGAACGAGAAGAGAACTCCAAAAAGGCAAACCCTCTGTTCATTCCCTCATTATTACTATCTTCAACCAGTGTTAGATCCTCAATACTCTCAACCCCATAATGTTTCAGCTTCTCCTTCAGCTAAAAACACATTTTATATCAAAAAGTTAGGAATATAACAACTACTGAAAGCCAACTACAAAATCTGGATGCCCATCAAAACAGGCTACACCAGTCAACTTACAGCTTCCTTTGTCCATGTCTTGCATATGTTACCCAGGAAAAGGGTATCACTATCTTGACTTGGCGTAACACCACATTGTTTCCCATTTACCTGGAATTGTGGTTGTCAATAAAATAGAGCTTATTGTGCTGGGGAAAAAATGTGTCGATCAAATTATGATTAGGATCAAGAAATATACCACTGGGTTCTTTAGCTCTGTAACAGCCCGTTTTGCTTGTTCCACAGTTGCAAAACGCAAGAATGCAAAACCCTTGTTCTTCTTAGTCTGAGGGTTCATCATTAGTCTGACTTCAGTAACCTCACCAACTTCACTAAAGACTTTCTTAAGGTCATCCTCAGTTGCATCCTTGTCCAGGCCACCAACAAATACTTCAAACTCCTTACGCTTGCGCCTCTCTTTAAAAACTTCATGATGCTCTTCTTCATCTGCATCAACCATTTCAGCACGCTCTTCGCCTACATGCTCTTCATCCTCCTCACCCTCAACCTCCTCAAGGACATCTTCCATTTCCTCCTCAACCATATCAGCCTCTTCCTCATCAGCTACATCCCCCTCCTCTACTTCCTCCTCACCTTCATCTCCTTCTTCTTGAACATCTTCTTGGTCAATTTCCTTCTCATCATAATCCACCCCAACATCTTCCTCAGGTTCATACTCAGCTTCATTGTCCTCCAAGTCTAACCGCTCACCTTTTTCATACTCATCTAACGATTCTTTCATCTCATCATCCTCTGCCATAAAAAATGTATATATGAATATCCATCCCAGATAGCTGAGGTTGAAATTCTCCATTAAACACACAGAATTCATTACACGATTAAATAGGCAACAGGAAACCACATTTTAACATGTATTTTAAGGCTTCCCTAATGCACCAGCAAAGAGGGCTGCTTCCAAACAGTAATAGAGGAATGGATGGCAATAAAGTGAATCTATTGCATCAAGAAAACAACAAAATTTGGCGAGAGCCACACACTTCAAGGTCTTGTCCTCAAAAAATGGCATGCAACCCAGTGCCAGAATCAGAGCCTACCAAACATCATAGACATTGCACAAAAGATAAAAGAAACAGAAATTAGGTCAATTTATACAAAAATACATTATTTGATCATCCTCCAGAATCCAATAAATGTAATAACTCGTTAAAGATGATATAAGTTGACTTCCAGCACAAATTTCTTATTGTTCGTCCCTTTCATTGACCAATAGAGTGCTTCTACCTTTTATAATTTTTAATATACTTCTCATTTCAACAAGCATCCCTGGTTGAGAACACCAAAAATCTTTAATCAACACAGTATAGTTAGATACTAATGTTACTTCAAACCTCTGCTAACAGAATTCACAATAATATGATAGTAAGTAACCCATACATTTTTTTTTAAAAAGCTACTGGTTGTGACAATCTAAAAATTGAAATTAAATGATTCAAAAATGTGTAAGAGAGAGAGAAAGGGGCAAGGCATGTAGAATTCGTTACAAGCTATAACTATGCCACAAGTAAAAGCATGACTAGCTGAAAGTGGCTGAAAGTTTCACATCCAAAAAATACAAATAGCTGAACAATTCCATCCCTTAACTTCCAAAGATGTTTTTTACTTAAATCTAATTCTATTGTATTTTAATCTCTTGGGGTAGTTATTAGAACAATATACTTCGCCATCTTCAAACTACAGAAAACGGAACTCCAACCTGCAATTACTTCAAGAAATAAAAAATGAAAAATATTGAACAAACAAAAACAACAATCCTTTAAAATGTCTGAATTTAAAATGCACATGAAATTTTTTTTGGGGTCCTGCTTTTAATTTGCATTCTCCGAATTCTAGATTTACTTTGCTGTCAACCTAGTATTTGGCCTGTTAGAATGTCCTCAACACAAATGCTTTCCTTTCATCACTTGTACAAACAGGTGGATGTATATTGGACCATATAAAGACATTCATAACAACAGAGTGGGGGAAAATAACTGTAAACTATAAATACCAGGCATGCCTAATGAGCATACTCTACAGGTCCTTCAGTTAATCTTATTCTCTATCTCTAAAAGATAGTAATATGGGCAATTTTTAAACATTTTGAGGTTTAATAATAGTAATAGGAAAGCATAACAAGTAAGGAAATCCCCCTTCTACCACTTTCGTTAAATCCACGCATTAGCTGGTCCTTTCGGATTCAATTCTAATAATCTTGAAGAAGATAATCTAGAAAAGTTTAACAGAACTGGCTAAACTTTCCCGGAAACTCCTTAAATACGAGGAAACTTGTAGTAGTTTTGAATTCCAAAACAATCAAACAACCCGACGGAAAATTTATCATCGTCCAAGCCTTCTGTCTCGTTAGATCTGAACCAATACCAGAAATCATAACAAAATTAAAAGGCAATAAAAACTCACTTTTGGCTGCAATCGCTCCATTCGCCTCCGACTTTCGTTCAGGTTTCTCTTCGACCGCCGGCTTCTCTACCACAACCTCCTCGACCTTGACATCCTCCTTCACCTCAACCACCGATGCCGAAACTTCTTCAACCTTGGCCGGCGACTCTTCAGCAGCGTCTTGCTGGTTCTGCGCCTTCCTAGTCGCTCTCGGCGTCCGCTTCGGGCCGGGAGCGGCGGTCGCCTTCTTCGCTGCTCGCGGAGGCATCCTAGATGAAAGTCACAGATCGGACTGAGGAAACGCAATAAACTGCAAAACGAAATCCTAGACTTGAACCTTGAGATCGGAACTAAGAGAGATCTGAAACCCTAATGTGAGAGAGCTCGAGAGAGAACCAAAACCCTAACGCGAAGTATAGATTAGACGAAACAAGCACCTTATGAGAGTATATATATTAGCGATGGAACAGGAAAGTCTTGTGTGTTGTCATCCGCAGGGTAACGATTGGTGAGAATAGTTATATGACACGTGGAGTGCTATGATTGGTGTAAAAGTTTCTTCGAGGACAAGTTACCCGGTGATGGTATGTAGGTGATTTTAGCACTCCTATTTACTGACCAGAATTATAGGATCTAAATTTTGGTCTAAAAGAGGACAAATATTTAGGAATTTTTTAGGTGAAAACATTTTCTTTTGCAATGTTTTTAAAATATTTTAATTATTCATTAGCTCGGTAATTATCTAATGAGAGAGAGCGAATGCCCTAACGCTTCGAACATAACCAGCTCCCATGGTGTGATGGGCTGTGTGTACAAGATTTTTTCTCAATGTCATAAAATGAGTATATTCTATTAAGAATTTAGTTGGCTTTCTTAATACCTGCATGAAGACAAGTGCCCATAGGATGTTTAGGTTCTCATGTCTTCCTTTTGCTCTATTTTTTTCTCACCGTTGTTTTTCTATGCATAAGTTTCTTCTGATTTTCTTTTCAACGTGTGAAAACATAATGGAATTTCTGCATTTCTTGAATCATTTTGTACAAACCAATTTACAATATTAATAATACAATCAGAAGATCTAAATATAGAAATAATCTCCTAAACAAATCTCTCTCAATAATATACAATATATACTTTCCTAAATTACTCCAAGATATTTGAAGATACTCGGAATTTCTACACTCCCCCTCAAGTTGGATCATAGATATTGATCATATCCAACTTGCAAATGAAATCATCAAAGCTCTGGCGGGCTAGCCCTTTAGTAAAGATGTCTGCAATTTGTTCCTTGGTAGGTACATAAGTCAGACAGATGATTCCTTCTTTTTGATAAAATGTTGGTCCACTTCTACATGCTTAGTCCTATCATGTTGAACTGGATTAAGAAAGATACTGATGGCTGTTTTGTTGTTACAATAGAGTTTGATAGGCAATTTCACCAGGATTTGTAATTATTCCAAGAGTTTCCGTAACCATAGTCCTTCACATATTCCTTGTGCAACTACCCGGAATTCAGCTTCAACACTGCTTCGAGCCATTAGATTTTGTTTTTTACTCCTCCAAGTTACCAAATTTCCTCATACAAAGGTGCAATATCTTGTGGTAGACCTTCTATCTTCCGTTGATCCTGTCCAATTCGCATCTATGAAAATTTCTATTTCCTTACTTTCACATTTCTTAAAGAAAAGTCTTTTACCCAGAGAACCCTTGAGGTGCCTGAGGATCTTATACACAACATCTAGGTGAGCCTTTTTCACTTAGTGCATGTGTTGACTTATCACACTTACCGCAAATTCAATGTCGGGTTTGGTATGCGATAGGTAAATTAGTTTACCAACCAATCTCTGATATCTCTAATTTTCAACTAGTATTCCGCAGTTTCAACCCTCTTTACTGCTTCAATCAAGGTTTCACTAGGTTTGCATCAAAGCATGCCAATTTCGGTTAGGAGATCAAGGATATACTTTCGCTGAAAGACATTGATACCCTTTTTTGATCTAGCAACTCCCATTCCCAACAAGTGTCGCATTTGTCCCATGTTTTTAACTTCAAACTCAGCAGTTATGACTTTCTTTAATCTTTCCATCTCCACTGTATCATCTCCAATTATGATTATATCATCAATATACACTATCAGAATTATTTTCTACCACTTTCAGACTGTTGGAATAACATAGTGTGATCTGATAGCGCTTGTCGATATCCTTGATTCTTTATCACTTTCGCAAATCTGTCGAACCATGTTCTGGGAGATTGTCTGAGTCCATACAAGGACTTCTTGAATTTACATACTTTATTTTCTTCACCTTTCTTACTGAAACCTTGTGGTTTCATCATGTAGAATTCTTCTTCTAACTCGCCTGTAGAGACCCAAAAAATAAAATAATAAAAAAATTTAGGAAAAAGAGATTTTTGGCTAAGGAAGGAGAAAATCGGTGACGGTTTTGAGGTTTTACCGCGGGTCAATAAAAAGTAGACGGTTATTTCTAAGTCGGCTAAATAGAAAATCGGCGACAATTTTCTGAGGATCAGAGAAAATTGGAGATGGTTTTCTCTACAGTGAGTCCTATAAGGGATCCTACGAGCCATATTCCTTTAACAAAATAAATTTTCTCTCTTTCTCTTCTTAAACCCTACAAAATTCCTTACTCTCTCACTATGATTCCGACTTCATTTTAGCCCGAATTGACGATCAGGAACCACCACGGGGTTCCTGGGAAGATTCTCTACAACATGCAGAGCAGATTTTCAAGTTGAGGTTCTAGGGCACCATCCCAAAACCAAGGTAAGTGATGTATTTTAGGGTTTTTTAAAGTTAATTTCGAGTATACAAAATGTTGGACGTGTTAAATGGAAGCTATTATGGAATTTGTATTGAATAATTTGGGAAAAATATGTATTGCAGGTTTTTGGGCTACGAATGCCGAAGGGCGTAGAAAATTTGGTGTTTAGTGGAATCTCAGTAAGTCATGTAAGAGGAATAAATTATAGCAATTTATTTATGAAAATTATGGGTTGAGAAATATGTGAAAATGACGTATGTTATTTTACCTGGAATTTATTATGATATAAATATCAAAAGAAATTTGCATGACATATGATTTATATTGAAAAATGTTTAAACTGGGTTAAATGATTTACCCTATGAAATCTGTGATACTGAAATGTGTTTTGATATGAGAATTGAAATATGGAAAAATGATGAAAGTGAAATGCACAGGAAATGTATATTCTGAGAAAATGAAGAAAGGTGAAGTATGAAAATGTGTTTTGAGAAATATTGAGTAATTCTGAAACGAGATATATATATATATGATAGTATGGGATGAAATGAATTATGAACTGAGGAAATATCATTGAAATGATGAAATGTGTTAAGAATACTGAAATTGAAATGTGAATATACGAAATGTAAATATTGCAATGTAAATTCTGCAATACTAATATCGAAATGTGATTATGAGAATTAAGAATATTGCAAAGTAAAATTCTGCAATACTGATATTGAAATGTGAATATGAAAAATGGTAAATATGGCACCGTTAATTATGCAATATGAATACTGAATGATGAGAATTGAAATGTGAAATTCTGAATTATGAATACAGACATGTGATTGATGAAATGTCAATACCACATAATGATTGCTGGTATATGGTAGTAAAAACCCTGATGGATTGTAAGAACCATAAATAAGAAAAATGGGTTTAAATATTAAGAGGGGCAAAATTGGAAATTGCCCGGGTCAAAGAGCTATAAAGGAAATTCTCATTTCTTCAAAGCTAAGCAAACTTAGATTTTTATCTTTCTCTCTCTCTCTCTCTCTCTAAACCTCTCCCTACTCCTTCCCTCAAGAATTCTTCATCGATCGTTGACAGAATCGGAAAACGGAAGCTACCACGAGGATCGTTGAAGGATTTTTTACAACTTCTACGGATCGGAATCTCGTTTTGGAGGTTTTCGAGTTTTAGCGAAAAGTCGAGGTAAGGCTTGGTTTTCAATTCTGATCCAGTAGTTTTGTAGGTATCAGTCTTGTGAGTATTTTCTGTACTGTGATTTGTAGGTTTTGGAACTCGGTTCGTTGTTTAGGAGCCTTGGAGTTCGGGTTTTGTGATTCGGGGTTAAGGTAAGGGGAAACTGTGTTATATTACTTATTTTTGAAATCGGACTTGGTGGAACTATTGTCTACGGTCCTGTGTGTGTTTTGGCTACTCATTTGGGGGGATCTAACGGGGAAAACTATGGGTTTCATTATTGCAGTTTTGGGAAAAAGGGGGTGACGAGCTGAATCCCGGGTTTTGTTGAAAACCGAGTATATGTGTGATTCATACTGCGTGATTGGGATGGTCGTGCCTTGACTTTGTTTAAACTGTATTTTTTTGGAAAACCATGATTGAGATTACCAAATGAATGTGACTTGTTTGGTTATATGAGCATGCATGTGTGTGTGATGTACTGAATTGCTGATGGGACCGCGATTCCAAAGTGAGTTCAAGTACTGAGAATGATCAGCTCTATATCTGAGGGCGTGTGTTTATCACCTGCCACGTAGGTAAGAGTGATCGGTTCTATATCCGAGGGCGTCAGCCATTCCGGCAAATCAAGTCGAAGGGTGTGGATCCACCAGTTAGCGCCGGTACGACGTCATGGGAGTCGAGGACTAGCCATATGCCGGTGGCACCGTGCTTTGCAGATGGCTACGGGCCAACGCTAGATTGTCGCAGATCGGCTTCGAGCCGATAGGTGTGACAACACTGGGTTACTAATCATGTGTGTGTATTGTGAAGGGACTGCGTATAAATAGCCGTCATATTTGTGCATAAAAACACTATGTGAATTAGTACTGGATTCCATTTAACTGCATGTATATTGTGTCATGATAACACTCAAATGTCACACACCGATATAACATGTGTTCTTCCTTACTAAGAGGTGTCTCACCCCTACTGTACGTACATTTTTACAGGTCCTTCGAGTAACAGGAACTAGCGTCTTAGCGTAGGGGGCATAGTGACCAGTGTACTGCGTTAGCGCTTGGGTAAGTGCTAGGACTGTAGTTTTGTTGGGTTGCCATTTTGGGTTGTATTTGGGCACCCATTGTATATTTTGATAGAGTTGTGTTTGGCTCATGTATAGACTCTGGTATGGTACTGCATATGTTGATATAGAAATATTTTTTCCGCTGCGTACAAGATTGTGATTGGATGTCTTTAGGGTGCCTGGGAACCCCACGGGGTCGAACCCTCATCCTTTGTACTGTATTTGTGATGATTTGTATGATATAGGGACAGGTTAGGTTACATTATCACCTCCGGGTCCCATTTCGGGGTTCAGGGCGTGACATGGATGGATATGGAAACCCTAATGATGGGTAGTGATATTGAGCACGGTATCGTTGCTAGTGGAGTTAGTGTAACCACACAGGCTCGTGAAGCGTGTGGCGTAATAGTAGACTGAGCTGTACAGTAGAGTTATTGTGCCCCCTAAGTTCGGATCAGGGCTTTTGGCTAGTCATTCGTACTATAGACACAGGATATATGATGATATTTGACTTGACCGAATTGGCCAACCACGGTTAGGTCCAACCTTCAGGTCGCACAACCCTATTCATGGGGGGAAACATGACGTGGAGAGATATCCTCAGGGCCTGCATGAGTACAGACACAGATGTATTGGTAACTAATGACACTCATGAGCTATACATGGAAAAGAAATGAGAATGGAAACGAGAAAGAAAATGGGAAATGAAATAGTGTGAGTTATTAATATAAATAATTAAAGCAAAGTGAAATACACAGCCTGGGGGTTTACTGAGTAAGGTGAGTGCTCTGATAAGTATAAGTTGTAGTTGAACCCGTGTTAATCGGGTTAGGATGCAAATGATATCAAGGCAGAGGGAAGCTACTTGTATTGTAAAGACCCGAAAATTTAAAAAAATTAAATAATTTGAAATATATATATAAATAAAATAATAAATAAATAAATAAAAGGAATGACGTGGGAAAAGAAAAAAAATTAAAATTAAAGAAATTAAATTAAATTAAGATAAATTAAATAATTAGTTATTAAATTAAATATTTTTACATTGGATTAAAAAATAATAAAAAAACTAATTGAAATAAGAGAAATATATATGGCTAATATAATATATAAATATATATATGTATATATATAATAAGTATATGATAAGATATACATATATATATATAGATATATATATGATAAGTATAAGTTTAATATATATAATTTATATCTGTAAAGTTAAAAAGTTAAAAGAAGATGAGAAGGAAGAAAGAAAGAAGAAAGAAGAAGAAGAAAGAAGAAGAAGAAAGAAGAAGGAGAAGAAGTCAGAGGAGTCAGGACCCCCCCCCCCTTTCTGCAAATCTCTTGCATGTCTCCGCGTCCGTCTCCGCCTCTCTCTCTCTTTCTCTCAATTATTCGGCGAGTTTGCGATGGATCGAGTAACAGAAGGTGCCGTTGGAATCCTAGTTCCGCTGCCAACATTTCTACTGGAGCAAATTTTTCATGGGAACGGCTTAGGTACTGCTCCTGGGGAAAGGTAATTTTTCCCTATTTTCTCAATTTCGCCGTTAATATGTAGTTAAATCGATGAACGGACATCACCACGGGGTCCTAATTGTCGTCATCGTCATTTTGACGTATGTAATTTTCCAATTTGGGTTTTCTAGGCCCTACTCCAAAGCGAGAGTAGGATTTGGGAAATTTGGCAATTTGGCTAAATTTAAGGGTATATTTATTTATTTAGGAATTATGACCCTCGGAAATATTTAAATAATATTTTATTCAATAATAATTTATTGGAATTAGGAATTTAATTTCAAGGTCTGGGTGAGTGCCGTAGGTATTTTTCGGAGTCCTTGTTGGCGTAGTTCAAGAAACCAGGTAAGGGGAAAATATATATATTAAATCAGAATTTTTATGAATTTAATGAAAAAATAAATTGTGTTATATGTATATGTATATGTTTCGATATGGGTAAAATGCCAACTATTTAAATTATATTTTTTTCCAAGTTTAGGGTTGTTTATTAGATATGTATATGCGAAAATGAACTGATGAAAGTGGGAAATATTTTCAAGATAATTAAGTAAGAAATGAAAGGTATTTTTAGTATATAAACATTAAATGTTGGTTGACTTATTTTACAGGTAATGTATGAATTTTACTGTTAAATTGTGTGGCATGAGATTCTGTGCAAATATATGTTAAATGTATAAGATGCAGGCTAAGTAAGTAAAGCAATGAAAATAAAATATGATATAGACAATGTTGCTTGCGTATGTTAAATGCAACCATGTAAATGTGAGACAGTTAAAAGAGAGCCATGTTAGCAGATCTAACACACTTTTGTGTATACTAACTGATGACAGCTAAAATGAGCTGTGTTAGTAGATTTAGCACGTTTCTACGTAGACTAACTGATAATGGCTAAAGACCAGCTGTAGTACGAAGTAATGAAATAAAATGTTATGCAATGAAATGACGATGAAATGGCAATGAAATGAAATGACCAAGGTAAATGATACAATGGGAAAAAGTCACTTAAAGTGAAATGAAATGCAAAGTTAAGTTATGAACAGGAATGAATGTGCATGAATGTATAATGACAGAAAAGAATGATGTATTATGATATTAGAAGTATGTATGTACGTAGAACATGTTATGTTTGAGCGAGGCGTACCTTTCGCCTGAGGGCTTGCTGAGTAAGGCGAGTGCACTAGTAGCTACAGATGTGGCAGTAGCCGAATAATGTACTAGGGCAGAGGGAATCTACTTGTATGGGCAGGTAGATTTCCCTATCTTTAGGGCCTTTGCCGGTAAACTTTTGTATGAACTGTGTGAGTACGAGATCAATTTAACACTTGAGGGCTTGCTGAGTAAGGTGAGTACCCTGATATGCTTAAATTATGACCTTCGGGTTACTAAATGTATCAGAGCAGAGGGGTGCTACTTGTATGAGCGGGTAATCACCCCTATCCTCGAGTAATCTCGTGGGTGAAACATTTGCATGTGTTTGATTAGGATCAAGGAATGATTTTGAAAATTATGTTAAGGATTTTCAAATGTTAAATATTATGTTATATATAAAGTCATGTTGGCCACACACTGCTTTAATATATGGTTTCTTCCCTTACTGAGATGTGTCTCACCTGAATATAAATTTATCTTCTTTTTTTTCAGGATTTCATCGAGATCGAGCTTAGAGAGCTCGAGGTTCTATAACATTATTGGGAAATAGTAAAAGGAAATGGTATATTTTTGTTTTAATTATGAGATGCAAAAATTTATGTTTTACATCCTTATATTTTAAGTCTGTGGAGAAAAGAAAGTTTGTGAACATACTGAATTATTTTGGGAGTTATGTGGATTTATGGAAATGCAGGTGTTTGATGATTTAATATGGATTATAGTTACAATTAGTAAACTCTGGTATTGTGTTATATGGAGATTATGATCATATTTTTCTGCTGCGTATGTTATGGAATATGATTTATGAGGATATAATCAGGTATAACGCACCAGACCCGAGTTTAAGGGTTCAGGGCGTTTCATGTATGGGCAGGTAAGCTTCCCAATTCTCAGGAACTTCGCTGGTGTTAGAATTGGTGTATTCCCAAGAGGGGGGGTGAATTGGAATTTTAAAATTTATCACCTAGGTTGAACTGGATAAATAGCAATATATACACAACCTAGGGTATGCCTATTCAATTTCCAAATGCGTAGATAAATATAATGTGAAAATTAAGTCATACGCATCATTCACCCATAATATACATGTACGGTAAATATAAAGTGCGGAAATAAAAATGAACACACGATATGTTATCGGGGTTCGGCCAACCGTGCCTACGTCCCCGCCTCAAGCTCGCAAGCTAGAGGATTCCACTAATAGCTCACTTAAGGGTGGAGCGGCACCGTTTACAACCAGGTCAAATTAACACAGGGCTGACCTCAACCTTAACCAGGTCAATTAGCGGGGCTGACCTCAACCTACACGCCTTAACAGGACGACGCACCTAGCTTTCCTAACCGGGTCTAAGCCAATCCGGGACTATTCCAGGGCTAGTCTCCCTCTTCAGGCCCGTGCCTGGAAATACAACCAAAGTGTATGAAATACAATCAAATGGTACAATGAATAGGCTTTCAAGTAAAGCGGATGTGTACCCAAATACGCGCAATTACAAACACCACAGTATGATTCAATATGTAAGCTCAATGTGGTCTGAGATGTCAACTCTCAAATAGATTTACTATCGTTGCAATGAGTACGTGAGAGTGCAAACCTAAATGATCTTTGTATCACAGGCTATTCAATCTAAGTGTTCAAACAAAGATATTATCCAGACTTCATATATTTCAATCAACAAGTTTTCTCAATATATATATATGTATATGAAGCTCTAGCAATGTATAAGTTTGGTTTGCAAAAGGAGTTTAATCTTTGTATTCAACTATGGATATAAATCAATGAATATTGCAACAAAGATTTTTCTCACACAAACAAATATCTCTTTAAAGCTTTATCAAGACAAAGCACGCTAGATATTTGAATGTATTTTGAAAATGTTTTGCAACCAAAAACAAATACAATCTTCTTAAGATGTTGCAATGAAGGTGCAAATCTTAGAAGATCTATCAAAGTCTTCTTAGGATAGACTTATTAACAAAGTCTCCTAAGAATACTTAGGTTTAGCTCTCAATGAAAATAAATCAATCAAATATGAATGGGAGAGCAAACCTATTAAATATAAACACTCAATCGACTTACAGAGGATTTAAGAGATCGAAGAAGGTAAGCATGAGTGAATGGGGATTGGATATGAATATTATAGGATTTGGGATTTTCAGAGAATTTCTCTTAATCAATATTTTTAATCCCATACTAATTATCCCAAATGAGGGGGTATTTATAGACAACCCTTGAAATATAACCGTTGGGGACCTATTGGGAATAATTAGGAAAGTTTAATGACCTTTCAAATATTTTAACCCTGCTTAAACCATTTAATCGCGGTAAAAAAAATAGGGCAACCCGAGAGGTCCGGTCGACCAAAAGTAGCTCGGTCGACCGGCACTCAAGCAGCTCGGTCGACCGAGGGCATTTTGAACTAAGGGGTCGGTCGACCGGGTAAAGGCGATTTTTGAAATCTCCGAGTTTCGGTCGACCGAGGCCTTTTTGAACTGCACGGCTCGGTCGACCGAGTTGTTGGGAATTCTCCCGAGGCGCTTCGGTCGACCGAGTTGTTGGAGTACAAAAGTGGTCGGTCGACCGGGGGGTCAAATAGTTGACTCCCAGGTGGTTCGGTCGACCGAGGTCAAATGACCTGTAAGGGGTCGGTCGACCGGGATCGAGTCAAATAGTTGACCAGGACCGGTTTCGGTCGACCGGGCCAATTTGAACTGTTTGGCTCGGTCGACCGAAAGTGCACCAAGTGTGCATTTCGGTCCCGAATTGACCCAACTCAATCAATTTCAAGTGCCTAATAAACATATGTGCATATGTGTGTGTCCTAAGGCCACTTGGGGTCCAATTTTGAAGACACCGAAAAAGTCCGGTGTCGGTCGACCGAAGGGTACACCCTAGGGTCTGTCTAAGGTCCTTTCTCATTCATGGTTTGGTTTGAGCTTACGTATTATCATGCATGTGATGTGTGTGAGCTTATCACAAACCAAAGACCTATTTACTATTACAGACCTTTCCTACTTAACTATTACAGACCCGAATATAAATTACAACAACTCAATTATATCAAGGGTCTTCAGAGTCTTCGTTTTCCTCCGGGTCTCCGAGTGCCATCATAGGATACTGCCAAGATAAACCTGCACATCAATTTGGCAATCATTAAATACCTGAGTATTTGTCATAATCAAAATAGGGTATGACCCATAGGGTCAACAGCTGGTAAACATAGGTTGTGTACAAATGAATTTGGAAATAAAATTAAAAGCTTATCCAAGCTTTTGTTATATATCTATATGATTATGACTGTGGAAATGGTATATTTTCTCAAAAGATATTATTATTGAAACGAATATATGTTATGATATAATGACGCTCATACTACCACACAGTATAGATAATTTATTCCGTCTTATTGAGATGTGTCTCGCCTAATCATTTAAATATTTCAGGAAACCGAGACAGACCCGGTGATAGAGCTCCGAGATAGAGTGGAGCAGATACCCTGAGTAGTCAAGGTGAGTATTTTGAGCTAGGGAGGTTTGATTCACCTAGAGATTTATGTATTAGACTTGTGTATATGGATGGTAGTACTCATGGATGGTAGTACTCCGGTATGTGTATTCGTTGTGGTATATATGTATATATATATATATATATATATATATATATAATGACTTCCGCTGTTTGATTATGTATGTGGACATGATTGTGTAGCTAGCACCCACTTTCGAGTCGGGTTATGTATTGGGGTAACGGAGGTTGATGTGGTCGATATATGATATATGTGTTAATTATATGGGAAAAAAAAGGTATGTATCAAAGACTAGGTTTGCTAGGTTCTACAAACTTTAGTAAACAACAGAATACAATATCAGAGTATAAGAATGGATATTGATGAGATATGAGTCAGTTGTTGTTAGAAGATGAGATTAGAATTTAGGGTTTTGTCTTATGACTTAGAAGTAGGAGCTCCATGGTTGTTTCTATGTTTTTCCTAGGGTAACGACTTCTGGAAAATCATAGATACTATCGTCAGATCGTGTTTCTGAGTGGTAGGATTGAATCTTAAATAAAGATTAAGAATGTTAAGAAAAATGTTTATGGCCAAATATTTTGTGAGTTGAGTATGCTGGGTGTGTTAGTGTGATATGATAATAGAGTTCTAAAATGGTTTTATACCCTCTGCAGGATGGATCCAGGGAGTAGTAGTGCACGTGCTGGGGGTGATGATGCGGGGCCTTCCGGTATGGGTGAAGGAGATCCTAATGTTGTATTGCGTAGTGTCACCCAGTAGGTGATGTCAAAATGGCTAGGAATTCAGGAGCGCAGAGCTACACTATTAAGTAGTTCACGCGGATGAGAGCTCCATCATTTTTTGGAGGAGCTAACCCACTTGTGGCTGAGTCCAGTATATGGAGGATATGTTGGCAATTCTTCTATGTACAAATGAGCATAAAGTTTTATTTGCGACTTTTAAACTGACCGTGGAGGCGAAGCGCTGGTGGAGATCAGCGAAATTATTGGAGGAGAAGAGATCGGACCTTGTAGTGGTGACATGGAGCCGCTTCAGGGAGATCTTTTTCGAGAGGTACTTTCTCGCTACTATTAGGAGTGCGAAGGCGGTGGAGTTGCTACATCTGATGTAGGGACCGATGATAGTGTAGCACTATGCGGTGATATTTATTGAGCTATCTTGGTTTGCTCCGTATTTGGTACCTGATAAGGAGATGAAGGCGATGAAATTTGAGGAGGGTCTGAGGTAGAGTCTATTTGAGTAGGTTATAAGATTTTGAGCTCAGATATTCGCAAAGGTGGTAGACAGAGCTGCAGTGATTGAGGGTGGCCTTCAAAGAGGAACCGCAGCACAAAGTCAAGGGAAAAGGCTTACGTCTTTAGATGTTCAAGCAGGGTCCAGCCGAGAGCCTTGGAGAAGGCAGGATGGCAGTGGTGGATAGAGATAGATAGTGAGAGATCGGGCTTTATAGGGCAATCAAATGCTTCTTTTTTGTCCCATATGCTTCAGGAGACACCTAGGAGAATGTCGGGTCAGGGAGGTAATATGTTATCAGTGCTATCAACCTAGGCATATAGTGAGGGACTGTCGTGCACTGTTAGTTGCTGCGCCAACTTATAGACCATACTGAGGAGGTCATCAGACACCTCGAGGCGGGCAACAGAGGAATATTGCCTCAGCTTGAGTCTTTGCGCTGACACTGGGGGATGCAAAGGCAGCAAGGGATGTTGTGATAGGTACAGTTTCAAATTTGTCATTTACAACTACTGCTTCATTTGTTTCAAAGGCGACTAATTCTTTTATAGCCTGGGAGTTTGTTAAATTTTATGGGTTAGAAACACAACAGTTGGGTGTCAGTTTGTCAGTGGCTACGCCGACAGGGGCCGTGGGGATATATGATAGAGTACTTAGTAGCTGTCCGATAGGCATTCAAGGGAGGATTTTATTAGCTAATTAAGTGGTCTTGGATATGCATGGATTTGAGGTGATACTGGGGATGGACTGGCTAGTTGCTCACTACGCCAGCATAGATTGTCCTCAAAGGGAGGTGGTATTTAGATATCCAAGGGAACAAGAGTACAGGTTTGTTGGGTCTTATGTGCGTACCCCACCACAGTTGTTATCTGTCATTCAGGCGAGGTGATTGCTGCTAGAGGGTTGTCGGGGATTTGTGGCCTGTGTAAAGGAGACATTAGAAGGGGAGTTGAGATTAGAGGATATCTTGATAATTAGGGGTTTTCCTGATGTTTTCCTGATGATTTTTTGGGACTACCTCCTGATCGTGAGGTAGAGTTTTCTATTGATCTAGTACCGGGAACAACGCTGATTTCGAAAGCGCTATACATAATGACACCGGTAGAATTAAAGGAATTGAAGGACCAATTACAGGAATTGTTAGACAGGGGATTTATTCCACCCAGTGTGTCGCCCTAGGGAGCGCCGATATTATTTATGAAAAAGAAAGATGGGTCGATGAGAATGTGCATCAACTACCGAGAAATTAACAAAGTGACTATCAAGAATAAATACCTGCTTTCCTACATTGAAGATTTGTTTGATCAGTTACAGAGGACATAGGTTTTCTTGAAGATAGATTTATGGTATGGGTATCATCAGGTAAAGGTCAGAGGAGAGGATGTTTCAAAGATGGCATTCATGACTCGATATGGCCACTGCGAATTTTTGGTTATGCCGTTTGGATTGAAAAATGATCCTGCAGTGTTTATGGATTTGGTAAACAGGGTCTTTCACCAGTATTTGGATCAGTTTGTGGTGGTATTCATTGACGATATACTGGTGTATTCAAAGAGCCTATAGAAGCACGAGGAACATCTGAGGATAGTACTTCAGGTACTAAGGGAAAGGAAACTGTTTGCGAAATTCAAGAAGTGCGAGTTCTTACTAAAGCAGGTAACCTTCCTTGGACATGTGATATCCAGGGGTGGTATATCAATGGATCCGAGTAAGATTGAGGTAGTATTAGATTAGGTACAATCGAAGAATATGTAAGAAATTAGAAGTTTCCTGGGATTGGTTGGATACTACCGCAGGTTTGTTGATGGTTTTTCTAAATTGTCGGGTTTGTTAACTAGATTGTGCATGCTTGTGGATGATAGTATTAGGAGAATAATTCTAGAAGTGGCATATAGATCTTTATACACTGCTCATCCTGGCAGTACGAAAATGTATAGGGATCTACGAGAGTATTTATGGTGGAGCGGCATGAGGAGAGAGATTGCGGAATTTGTGCAGCAGTTCTTGACGTGTCAGTAGGTTAAGGCTGAGCATCAGAGGCCGATTGGACAGTTGCAGCCACTTTTCATTCTTGAGTGGAAGTCGGACTACATATCCATGGATTTTGTTACTGGGCTATCGCCAGCACTTCATGGTCAGAATACCATTTGGGTAATTGTTGATAAACTAACAAAGATGACTCATTTTCTGCCCATTAAAGTTGGCTATCCTATGAACAAATTAGTAAAAATTTATATACAGGAGGTTGTTTGACCCCATGGAGTGTCGATATCCATAGTCTCAAACCGTGATCCACATTTTACATTGCGGTTTTGGAAGAGCTTGTAGGAGGCTTTGGGGACTCAATTGGCATTCAACATGGCATTCCATCCTTAGATAGATGGACATACAGAGAGAACAATCTAGGTACTTGAGGATATGCTGCGAGCATGTGTATTGGATTTTGGGGGTAGCTGGACCCAGTATATGTCATTAGTGGAATTTGCCTACAACAACAGCTATTAGGCTAGTATAGGCATGACACCTTATGAAGCACTTTATGGTAGAAGGTATCGTTATCCTTTATACTGGAGTGAGCTAGGTGAAAGGCGAGTTTTGGGCTTAGAAATGGTACAATAGGCGTACAATAAAGTTCGACTTATTCGAGATAGAATCAGTACAGCATAGAGTCAGCAGAAAAGTTATGCGGATGCTCGCCATCGGGAATTAGAATTTGAAGTGGGTGATCATGTATTTATGAAAATAGTACCGCTGAAGGGAATCATGAGGTTTGGGAAGAAGGGTAAGTTGAGCCCTAAGTTTATTGGCCCATTTGAGATACTCGAGAAGATCAGACAGGTTGCCTATCGGCTAGCTTTACCACCATCTTTATTCATGATTCATGACGTATTCCATGTTTCCATGTTAAGGAAATACGTCCCAGATCGTTCCCATATAATCAGCTATGCAGAATTGGAACCTAGTGATATTCTAGCATATGAGGAAGCTTTAGTGTAGATCTTAGATAGAAAAGAATAGGAATTGCGCAGTAAGAAGATACCACTAGTAAAAGTCATGTGGAGAAATCACACGATAGAAGAAGCTTCTTAGGAGCTTGAAGATGAGATTAGACAGAAATACCCCCACCTTTTTAGTGAATTATAGCAGTGATGTGTGAATTAAAGTAGTGGTAATTTTATTTTGTTTAGTACAATGTAATTGTAATGTAGAGTATAAGATAGGTAACATTTTGATTTTAGGGGAATTTTCTTTTATAGTTGTAATCTCCAAGAACTACCGATGTAACCACGGTATTCTTCCGCCATAAGTAAGGGTAAGTAATAAAATAAGTAGACTGTTTTGCTTTTAAGGGATGATGAGTTATATGAATGGTAAATTTCGAGGATGAAATTTTATAAGGAGGGGAGAATGTAACGACCCGAAGATTAATGATATTTAAATAATAAAAAAAGAGAGAAATGGAAACATAACAGAAGGAGCCAGCAGACGTTCGTCAACGAGTTGCCTTCTTACTCGTTGACGAGGTGACGTGACTCATCAACGAAGGCCAGTGTATAAATAGTGTTAAACTTGAATTTTACGCAAAAATTTTCAACATAAAAACCCTCTCTCTCTCTCCTCTATAGTTCCTCCTTCTTCTCTCTTCAATTTTGACCTCATTAGTCATCGAATCGATGATCAGAGGCCACCACGACGCTCCTGGGGAGGTTCTCTCCAAGTCTGTCAGAGTAGATCATTGGTGGGACTGAGTTGAATTCCATCCCAGATTCAGAGTAAGGCATTTTATTCAAAGTTATACATTTCAGTGGTTGTAGAAAGTGTAGTATATGTAGAAATAATGATATTTTTCTCTGGGAAATGTTGCTTTCAGGGTGTTAAGTGGGGAACCTTGGCGGTGTAGGACCTGTCACAATAAGAGATTTTAACAGGAATCAGGTAAGGGAAATGTGCTATGCTAGGCAATTCTAGTAAAATTTTCAAAATAAAATATGTATTTTTACCAGATTATTATTCACAGGAGAAATTTTATACAGTTATCAATTATGTTTAAGATGTTTTAATTACTGTGTAGCATGAGAATATGGATACAGTACAAAAATTTGTTTTACAGTATTTTCAAGATTGTATTTTACAGAATATATAGACAGGAAACATGTTTTACAGTATTTTTCAGAATACCATGATTATTTAGTTTTACAGTACCATGACATACAAATTTATAGTTAATTTCAGAAACATAGTTAATATAGATACAGTTTATTACAACGTCATGGTTAATACAGTTATTACAGAATGATGGTGAAACAGATAGTTTTATATAGAAACGTAATATATAGTATCAGACCTTGATGGAACATTACAGATACACTTTACAGAGTACGGTACCGTAGCTATATACAGTTCAGAGTGCAACCACATATTTAGATAATATATGGTATATAGAGTCGATCGTGCCTATGTTGTGAACAGGCTTCCCATTAGATATGGGTTGAGGGGGTCAATCTGACTGACAGAGTATAGTGATTTATCCTGGTAGGCTAGCAAGTGATAGATCCCGCCTACGGGCCGCACAACCCTGTCGTGAGAGGTTAAATCATGACATACAGTTATCCACAGGGAAGTTTTTCAGTATTTATATGTATATACAGTTTACAGAAATAGAGGATGTACTTATGTATATTAAAAGTATTATGAATAGAAAACTTATAAAAACAATTATGTTAAGCAACATGAACAAGGTGGTATTATATATTATTTGTACCTGTATTCCCAGATTCAGTTATTCATAATTTTATAGAATCATATTTTTATAGAAATGTAATTCACTTGCCACACACTAGCAATAGCATATTTCGTCTTACTGAGCGTCATCTCATCCCATTAAATTGACATTTTTCAGGTGATCCAGTTAGGCAAGCATATCAGGCTCGCAAGTAGAGGGGTTACAGTGCTGCTTTGTCAGTCGTGTGAGTACTTTTAGGAGGTCACCTCTGTATAGCCTGGTTTCAGCTGAGGGTATTTTGGGAATAGTTGTATATGTATATTTTGGGAGTATTCCGGCACTCTAGTATTGTATATATATGGTTATGGTTATATGATTTCAGCTTTTCACTACTTAGGTTGATAGTTATATAAATATATATATATATATATATATATATATATATATATAAGAAGGTTTCAGATTAGTGGAATTTCATAGTATTTATTATTGGAAAGTTATAAATTATTTACAAAATTTAGCAGGTCGTTACAATTATATTCACACTTGGGACCCATCTGCGCGTTTGGAGCGTGACACTGCAGAACCTAGCAACCTAGGCTATGATACCACAATTGTCACGACCTGAAATTTCTGCCATTTTTTTTCCTGATACCATTACTTCACAATCCATTTAATACATATATGCAGCAGAATCATACTCATCAAAACCGGAATACAATACCAAAATTCTAGTACTATCATATACACATAAGTCACACGCCAAAATGATATCACAATCCCAGGTATATAGAACATCTCTACATATAAAAACAATTCTCACCAGTATTTACTTTCAACACACTCTCTATGCCCTGCCCTGGAGCTCTAGGCTCGATCCTCTCGAGGTCCTAAAACATTGGAATAAATATCAGGGTGAGACACCTCTCAGTAAGATGAATTAGGTTATTATCAGTGTGTGGCAACGTGAGTTTTAATACAATAAAACACATTTATTTAATAATTAATTCAACTGAGAAAATGTTTAAAAATTGTACTCAAGTATATAGATATATTTTGATAACATATACTTTTCTCAAACATGTTCAAGTTCAGTAAAATGTCTCCATGTAAATAAAACAATATATACTCCATCAAGAACGTCCCTTATAGGGTTTCACTGGCTAACGTCATGCTTCCCCCCATGACAGGATTCCGAAGGCTGGAGTTAATCGAGGCTGGCCACCACCAGGTTAAGTCAACTTCAATATATGTCTGTAGTACGATTGGCCTACCGCAATTGGTCCAGACCCAGGGTAGTCAACATCTCTTCGCAGACCCAATCAACCGTCAATCACCTACACTACCATCCCAGGTCAATGTGGTTACACTCACTCCTTTAATACTGTAGCTACAGTACCGTGCTCTTCACACCAATCGTCCACCAGGGTTCTTAATTCATATATATTATCATTTACATAGTGTTATATAATATCAATATAACGAATTCATCATATCTTGCCAACGTTATATATATATATATATATATATATATATATATATATATATATATAACGAAGAATATAATGAACTCCTCATATCCTGCCAATGTTATATTCATAACCAACAATATAACGAACTCATCATATCCTGCCAACGATATATTGCGGTTTCCATAAAATTCATAAAATCAAACAATATAACAAACTCATATCCTGCCAATGTTATATTGCCATTTTCATATCCAACACTATAACGAACTCCTCATAACCTGCCAATGTTATATTGTGGTTTTCATAACAACAGTATCAAAATCTTATTTTCATAAATCAATAAATAGCCAGTCAAATCACCTCTCGTATAAAACCATCATTCTCAGTTTTAGTATAAATCAACAACCAATGAAAACACATTCCAGTAAAAATCATCATTCTCAGTCCCAATATAAATCACATGTCATACTCGGCAATATCGCCATCATATCGTAACTGGTAAAATCATCATATTTATCTAATCCATAAAACATCATCCTCATGCGACACAATTTTTGTCTGATAAATTATAATATTATATCCACCCAGGAAAATGTAGATTGTGCTAAAATATCGTTTCCCCCATGCATAGATAATCAGAAAAACATTTATATAATATTCCCAAAAATCCCTGACATAACCTATCTCCTTATCCGTTTACTGAGAGCATGCCTGCGAGTACCCTAAACAGATGCCCGTGGCGTTCCCACAAATCCCTACATTCACATGCCTAAGTTCAATCAACTCAACCCTGAAATTATAATTATTTAACGTTCCTAGGCCCACACACTCCATTAACCCATTAAACCTTATAACAGCAACATAATCAACTCCCTTACCTAAGCTTTGGAGTAGTGCACGGGATCCTTAAAACACAATTCTGCTTCGATTAAACTGACAAGGATTGACCCTAGAACCTTGTAGTGGTGTCCGATCGTTGATCTGGGCGAGTTTTGGGGAAGAAAATGAAAAGAGAGAGAGAGAGAGAGAGAGAGAGAAACTTCCAATTTTTCTTCCAAATAAATAAGCTTAAGTCCCTTATATACAAGTTTGCCCTAGACAAAACCGTCGATGGTTTCCCCCAAAACTATTAACCGTTTGACTTTTTAACCAAACATTTTCACTGTTTTACCCTTAACCTAGCCGTAGTAATTACAAAACCGTTGATGGTTTTCTGCGCCCTCACCAAACCGTCGATGGTTTGGTCTACACCAAACCACTTTTCCTTCTTTTCTTTATTTTCTTATTATTTCAATTTTTCGGGTCTCTACATAGGCAGGATTGGCTAAACCCCGATAACAAACATTGTGTCATTCTCTCCTTCCCTGCACTATTTAATTTTTTGCATTTATTTGTTTATATTTTAAATACTTTGGATGATTGGGAAATAATGAGATTGCTTTAATCGTTTAATTATTTGCTCAGTTAAATATGTGTGGTTATCGGGATTGCTTAGAAAGACCCTAGATTGTGCTATACTGCTTGTGCATTTAACTTAAGAATTTTTAATACCCAATTCACCCCTCTCTTTGAAATACACCAATTCCAACACAAATTCTCATTATCAAATTGGAACATGCCTGGTAATCTTTTTAGTAACAAGGGACAGCCATATGCAAGATATAGGCGACCCTATTTGGTGGTAGGTCTAGTTCCTTTCCACTCTTTTGCCACATTTCAAAGCCATTAATGGGATTAATAACATGGTGATACATTTATTAGATTTGTCTAAATCGTGTAGCATGCATTCACATAATCTTCAACTTTTTCATTGTTGTAAAAAAGACAAGAAACGAAATAAGCAAGGGATATGCCAATTAGGTCCCACTTCCTAGATTAGCAATAATGGGATCATAAGTCCACCACATATTGATTGCTTAAGCAAGAACTTGAAACTTAAGACCATTAAACCACTGTGGGGTGCAGAACAATCTATCCTCCTTAGATTTGTTTACTTTTTTCTACACTTTTAAACATAATGACCCAAACCATTTCTTCATGGCCTACCTCTTCAGTTGTAACCTTTATATTATCTTGCACCTAATTTCCTCCATCAATGTCAAAATACCCGTCTCCTTAGCCCAATAATTAACTGAAATGCTCAAACAAATTGTTCAAAAGCATATCACACTTAGGCAATGTTGAGAAGTGAGATTTAGACCATTGCATAACCACTCATGCGTAGCAAGGAAATTTTTTATTATTTTAGTCATCATATTCTCAAGTTTAACCATATAGGTCACCTTTGTTGCATACCTTAGGTAGTCCTTTAACAACTTACCTTAATGCTCCTTCCAAAAGTTAGTATACATACGGTGCACACAAAACCTATGTTCAACTTTTGCAAAAATGCTCCTCTAATATTGGCACAAGCCTCTACATTCATAACGAGAAAAAACAAGTGAATGTTGCAATGATGCCAAACGAAACCAAAAGAAAGTGAGTGCTGCAATGAAGCCAAAAGAAACCAAATGTTAAAAAACCAAATAAAGTGAGTGTTGCAATGAAGTCAAATGAAACCAAGGGCAATAAATCAAAGTAATAACCCAACCTTTTGCCTATCAGACATGAAAGTCCACGAGTGGTTATTTTGAATGCCCAAATCCTCTATCAGAAGCACAAAAAACCAACCCCAACTATCCCTGCATTCAACTTCAACAACTGCACAAGTAATAGGGAATATGTAGTCATTGACATTTACACTAACAACAACCAATAACCATTATCTGCAACTCCCCTTCAAAAAACAACCATACACATTTAAGCACTCTCCTACAATAAACTAAGAAACCCCTTTGCAAGCATTAAGGGAAACATGCATCATTTGAAATATACAATTGCCTAACTTTATAATGACTATGTTGCTAGGTTTTGTCCTCAACAACTCTCCACAATAATCATTCAACAATGAATGTTGTTATCCTTAGTCTGTTCCTACACTCTATGACTCAGTTGAAGACACCTAAATGTTGTAGTCTTACCTCACTCTCTCTTGGAAACCTTTCCTTGTCTATTTCAAGTCAGTCCTAAAAACCTCTAAATATATTTTTGCAATCCATCTAACTGATGCAAACTTTATTTGGAAGTCTTTGGAGCAGTTGTGGTTTTTTCATTGTATTTATTTTAATTGTGGAAATATCTTTCACGTATGATGCACGCAAACTCCATAGATACCCTTTCTTACAAACAATTTTGACCCTTTGCTTGTCATTTCTTTCAAACTTGATAATCTTTTCTTGCCAACATATTGCCTAATAGATTCTTTCAATTCATCGAATAATCTAAATATGATCCAAACTTTGAATTGGTGGTGCTTCCATGTCGACCTCTTCATTGAACTCACTGCACCTTCTTGAATGGCCACCTACTAAGTCAGAGTCAAAGTCAATATCATAGTTAGATGCAACATAAAGGTCATCCTACCCTTCATAATTTGAGTATGATTTTAACAGACTCACTAGCGCCAACACCTTCTTCTTTTTCTTCTCCCACAGTTGTTTTCCCCTTAACAAATTGGGTTGACATGAATCTTAAACAAATCTTTATCATTATTGACATCACAATCACTCTTATGGAAGCCATTTTCTTATACCCTTTCAACATGTTCAACAGATGGTTCATGAACTTTCTTAGCAGATGCACTTTGCTCAATACTTTCATCTTCTTCAACATAAAAATTAATGCACCTATCTTTAGAAGTCCTTTCAACCATTCTTAACACATTTCTATCATCTTTAATTGGTTTTAATGCTTTTAAGCCATCATTTAGATATATCCATGATATTTCCTAGTAAATAGTTCTTGAAGTATTGATACGACAGAACTCCTTAACCATGTCTTCAATATTTAATTGTAATGCTTCATCACTATTTACCAATCACATAATCAATTGTACTAGTAGAATATATGCTCTCACCCTTAGCTACTAGTAGCTTACCATCATAATGAAATCAGACATTAAAATATTCATAATTATTGCCTAGCCAAAGTAAATAATACCTTCATTAAAATGTATATTCAAACATAACACTTGTGAAACTAAAATTTGTCGCTGCCAATGAACAATAGGCTGCAACATATATTCTTATACACAACTTAAAAAATAGGTTAAATTTATCAAAATATAGTACACTAAGCATTTTGTAGTTTATATATTATTGAAACAATAGACCCAGTTCAATATTCTCTATGCAATAGACCCAGTTCCTTTATTTTATACATATCCAAACAGAAGGCTGCAATCACATGCCAACATCAACAAAACATTGATTTTTTTAACCAACATTTTCATTGGAGGTTTCAAATCTAGTGTTTTTCAACCATGGCCAACGTAGTAATAGTTCTTTAAATCGATCTACACATTAACAAAAAATTTAGCAGTTCAACAATTTCTAAACTTCAAACTTATCGTAGCAAGGCTAACTTCTTCAATCCAACTTTCAGATTGGACCCATATGGGAGAGAATTTCGTACTTTGCTTCGAAGAAAATCAAACAAGGAGTTGGAGTTGATTCAAGTCACTAAACTTCTACCCTCATTTTAGTTACTCCCACTTGTGAAGGAGATGTTGAGCCCATTCTTAGTGGGTGCAGACTAAACAATGAGGGATGCTAACTAGGACAGGAATGAGGCATTCTGTCTCATCTCCTTAACGTCCGTTGCTTTTTTTATGACATTGGATAAATTCAATAATTTTGATGACTACATTTGTAAGAATTAAAGTACCATGATCCAATCGGATTTAAGTGACAAATTCAATGACCCTGGTTGCCTTTAACCCCTAAATTATACATCTTACTTGTATGTGTTCAAATGCTAACATGATACCTCTCAACAGGATTGAAAACCTTTTGTGATTGCCCTAGGTATAGTTGTTTCATTGTTTTTTTTTTCAAATTTAATTTCTTCTTTTGGGCTAATACCTTCCATTCAACAGAAAAGAAGAAGAAGATTTGACCCTCTATTATAACAAAAATTAAAAATAAAAATAAAAACAAAATACATGCAAAAGTAAAATAAAAGATACAATGCAAGACAACAAAGTAGTGTTTGAGAGTATGAAATTCATAAATTCGTTACAATGTTACATCATGTTTTATCCAAATTCAACCGTTAAAATCTATAGTCGCAGGTACAATGTAAGTAATTGTTTAAAATTAAGTCATTCTTATTATCACCTGTGTTCTAAAAAATGGAATAATAAAATGTAATAATTATTTTTGACATGGTTAAGATGAAGTTTCAAACTTGTTTAATATAAAAAAATTGACTTTTTATTACTAATCTTACCTTGAGAGTGTGAATTTGAAACTTTGAATTTAAATTTGTGTAAATTTTCGGGATAAAAAATAATACAATTTGCATCGTGTTCCATTCAAATTCACACAATAAAATCCTAATCCCCAAATCCATGTCCCATACTTGAGGTTAATTTTTTTTTTTTTTCCGTAGTACGCATGTTTGACAAATGGCGTGAAATCCTTTAAATTGGTGTTTATGAATCTGAATTTAAAACTTAAGATTTAAATTTGTGACATTTGGATATAATTAAATATAAATTTATATATATTTTTTAATCCAAATTCACATAAATTTAAATTTCAAGCTTGAAATTCTCAAATGCAGAATAAAGGAACATTTGTACATATCTTCATGTCTAAGTCATCTTATCAAAGTTTTGCATAAAAAATATTCACCCGCCTACATTTTTTTCACTATAATTTCATTGAAAAAATAAGAGTTTCTTTTTCTTAGTTTGATGCATTCTCATTCTAGGACGATTTTCTTTTATTAATAACCCAAAAGTTATTATATTATGAGAGATTGGAATATAATCACCACAACTCTACCTTGTAGGAGGTACTTTGCACCGAGAGATAAAAATGTGCCCATCTCAAAAAATGCAAATAAACCAATCATATCAGAATCATTTTACTTGCAGTCGTTGTTTGCTTTTAACTCAGGATTTCCTCAAACAAAGAAAAAGCTATAGTTCAAAAAATATAATTGAAAGCTGATATCTTGAAAATCTGTGGCGATACAAACAGGGAACAAAAAACTGGTGTCTGTTTTTCAGGAGTAGCAGGGAAAGGGAGAAGGAAAAGAACAACATAAGTTGGTGCAGCAAGAGCTCCATACCGACCAGAGCAGCGGTTCAGAAAGCAAACATTACAAAGTCCATGCCGATATATAGAGTCAAGACACCTAAAATAACATGGTTGACACTGGCGATCATGCTAGACATCTGTTGCTGGTCAAAACACAAACTGGGTTTTCACCATAGGGATTCAAGCTTGATCGATGTCTGGAACTTATTTCTGATCCGCATTCTCTGACTCAGCCTGGAATTGATCATATCATTAAGCAGAATGCAACAGTTCAAGGAACTATAGAGTGCTCCCTAAAATTATATTTGCAATAGAAATTGTGGATCCATTGATCCGCATGGATGGAACAATATTCATTGCAACAGACAAATATGGCTTGTATCAGCATGATTATTTCAAACACCTCAGCAAACACAAACAGAATTTTGGGACACCAGACCTGTGTTTTATGAAACACTTGCTCAACTTCTGCTATGGTGCTTCGAGCATCATCAAATTCTGGACACTGGTTTTCATCCTCCAACTCAGCCTGGAATTGATCATCTTGTTTAGCAGAATGCAGTTCATGGAACTTCATAATTAGCTGACTAAAATAAATATTTAGCTGTCATCAATTCATAAATGACACACATGGAGAAATTCATAGCCGCAGCAAAAAAATGCTTGCATCAACATGATTCATATTTCAAGCACTTTAGGCTACACTTGGTTCTCCAAATTTCTATTCTCAGGAATAGAACAATCATAATATAAGGATTCGATAACTCATAAATGATGATGCATTGTTATCATGAAGCAAATGATGATGCAAGATTTTTTATGAATTCATAATATGGAAAAGAAAAGGAATGCCTATTCCTAATTTTTCCACAAGAATGCCTGTTAATATCCTATTCTATGTTGGATGGAATAACACAAGCTTTTGAACGAGTTCTTTCTAAATTATTACATCCTTATATGAATTTTATTATGTTCTTATCTTATTCTGTTTTTATCCCCAAGAATAAATATTCCATGAACCAAACATAACTTCATGTGATTTCAAGTATGGTTGCACTATTTGTAACCCTCTTTTTAGATCTCACGCACCATCAACGGTGTATTTGCAAATATTTTTATCACTCAATGGATGAACAAGAAGCAGCAGAGACTGAAGTGCAAATGGGGCTTTCAAAAATCAATAGATAAATCCAACTTTAATTCCTTATGATTTTCATTAATTTGGAATGTTTCAATTTTCCAAGACACACCCTCATAGTGAAATGATAATCCATTTATTTTTCAGTTAACGTTTGAATTATAAGATGTTATTATACAAATTTTAATTCGGAGAGAGATAAAATATAGCTGTTGATGGCAAAGAAATACTATTTCAAGCTTTGAAGCAGAATTTTGTTAAAAAATGTTGTTTGTTTTAGGTGGGGGGGGGGGGGGGGGGGAAGATGACTTATATTTCCATTTCTGGATTTTAGTTAAAGTTCATATTTAGAATAGGAACAGGTCTTGATGCATGCAAGGATAGATGTTTTATTTATTTTTTTATTTACTTCCAAGATACTTCTCTGGGCATTGTACTCTATTGATACAATTCTTTTGGTCAGTCAAAAAGAAAGTACTTGCCACAATCTCTTTGTGATTTTAGATTTACATATAAATAAAAATAAATTACTTTATCTAGATCAGCCACATGATTCCATTTTTTCCAATTTACACATTCGTGGGCAATTTTCTACGACAACTAAGGATTGTTAAATCTTTGTTCACTATCTCATTCAAAATTATTTTAGGTCTATCCCTCTTCGACTGCTACAAATGGTAACTAGCTAACTCCTCATAGGTGCACTATTTGGCCTGCTTGGCCCATGTTGCACGTGCTCAAACCATCTCAACTGCCCTCTCATATCTTATCTTCTACAGCATAGCACAACTTGCAGCGAACGAGTTCATTCCTTAATTTATCTTTTTTAGCATTATACCACTCATACAACATAGCGTTCCCTTCTTGACAACTTTTAGTTTTTGAATATGTCATTTATTAATTGCCCAACATGTAATCCATATGGTATAGCCAGTCTTATAGCCGACCTTTAAAACTTTCCTTTTCATTTTGAGGATACTCAAAAATCACACAACACGCCGAAGCACTTATTCATTTTACCCAACCTACTTTAACTCTATGTACTACATCTTCCTCGATTTTTCCTTCAACTTGCATTACAGATCCAAGGTATCAAAATCTATAATGCTAATAATTTCTTAACCAAGTTTAATCTTTTCTCAAGTATTCCTCCTATCATGACTGAAATTACATTTCATACATCCTGCCATATTTATATTTATCCTAAAACCTCTAGATGCTAAAGTTTTTTTTCATAGTTCTAACTTAGATACTACTCCACCCATATTTTCATCAATCATGACAATATCATTTGCAAGCAGTTAAAAAAGATATAATAGTATTTTATTTAAGTTTACAAGAAAGTATACTTATAGTTTATAATAGTGTACTGTTTTCACATGTAATTCATTGAAACTACCTTTAAAGCACTAGTTTTGTCCAAGCTAAATTTGTTTGATTCAAATTAATCAAACCACACTAGCCACATTATGCTTTGACAAGCTAAAAGTCCTTAATTCCACATGAACATGTGCACCCAATGCCTGCCAGCCATGTATAGATTTTATTATTATCTCTTCTAAATCATGCCACACTACTTCATATTTCACTACAAATTTTCCTTATTTGACTAATTAAAAAATTAATATAGAATTTCAATCAAATAAAATCTTGCCAGGGACAGACCTGTGTGTTCTGAGAAGTCATTGCCAGTCATCCAATGCACAAAGGAGTTGTCACAATGCAATCTAGCTTTTATCAAATTTCATACAGGATATAACAAACATTGATCTTTTCAGAATGGTAGCTCATGAACAGTGATAAAACAACATAAATATCCTATCAGCTACACAATACCAAAGTTCTTTTGAGTTCATCTAACGAGGCCTCTAGGCGCTTCTGGCAATCAGGAATCATCATCCTTGATTCAGCCAACACATTTTCCTGTCCAATCAATGAAAATGAAAATGAGATTTCTAATATAAGGAAATAGCTATAGCAGAATAAGGCTCAAAAAAGAAAATTAATGCCACAAGTTTCAATTAGACTAAATTTAAGATGCTTCTACCAAAGAGTCGTAGCCTAATATATGAAATCTTCCCAAGTGGGCTCAAGTTCAAGGTCAGGAGTACGCTCCATGTTAAGCAGGGTAAACTCAAGGTCTTGTAGGGTTGTGCCCCCAACAATCCCAAAACAAAACAAAAACCAAACAGCACAAAAATAAACACACAGAAGTATCCAAGAAAGCTGCTCACAATCATCAAGGATAAAAAAATAAAATAAAATATTGGGAACTGCATTCAGACAACTCAAAACGAACTGGTGCAACTCCATTGCAGGTCTAAACCCAGGAATAATGATAACCGTTCATACTTTGTAGAAGAACTAACAGGCGAGAGAATCATCAGAAAAATATTAACAGCTCAGAATAGAACTCAGTCCTCGATTTATAAGTAAATGTCTGCCACATTAAAAACATATTTCAGCACTTTCAAGGGTTTCTATGAAAACCCACAAAATCTATTGTTCATTAAACTGTTGAAAGTAAAGAAGAATGCAGAAATAATAAAGCCAAGAGATTATTACAATGTACACTACAGTGCTTGGGATATGCTTGAATCCATTTTACATGCCTGTAAGCAGAACCATTTTGCTACTAAACCTTATAGAAAAGCATTTTCTAATGGTATGGATAAAGTAATTTGGGCCATTCAAAAAGCATTTTATTCTCCTTACTTTTAATTTCTTTGCAAATGCCCACTCTGCAAAGCACAAAACTCTAGTTCTAAAGTAATCAAGAGAAAGCATTCATTATCAATTGGACCATGACAAAACTGCATATATTGCAAATGGAGTCTCTTTATTGTGATTAAAAAGCCAAAAAAAAAAAAAAAAAGCACACACACACACACACACGTGTGCGCACTACATTCAATAGTGGAGAAGCAATTAGAATAAAGTGAAATGGCTTAAGATAAATCCATTTGGATGATTTTTTCAACACAATCAGACTAGTTGTTTGATTATCATCAAGAAAAAACAATCTTCATGATTTGATAACCAGATAAAAGAATATACATTAAATGGGTAGAGAACATATCAGTGGAAAAGCTCAAATTTAGTTGATTGAATCATTCTTATCCTAGTGCTTCATGTGTCCAACAACAAATTAGGTAGACCCACAATTGTTGTGGTGGATGTACTATAAGCAGCTATGGAGAAAAAATAAGCTTGCAGTAAAATCTTTTGAGAAGTGATCAATATGATCCAAGAAGCTCAACAAAGCTAAAGAAGTAAGGTCCTTGAGCATCCAGCATAACCATGAAAGAGATGAGAGATAAGAGAAGGAAGAAGGAGATGAGAGGAGGAAGAAAAGGAAGAAAAGCAGAGCCTGCGGGGGAGAGAGAGAAAGGGAAACTGCAATCTGATTCAAAACGATAACTGTACAATAACTTACATGTCCAGCACTTATACCCACTACTAACTAGAACACATATTTACATAAAGGCTCCAATAAAACAACAAATTATAAAATAACCCTAAAGTACTTAATTACACAAAATAAACCTAAATTGACTAAACTTCTAAAAATAATAAGACTTACCCAAACTAAAATATAGAAAAACTTAATACAATATACACATCTAAAATCCTCCATTGGTGGTTCTCCATGACCTCCAATAAAAAAAAAATTCTACCGTCTTAAATTGTTTCTTGCACTGTTATTCTTGTTACAGTTGGATCCTATCATACATGCACTTTATGAATAAATATCATGTGTTTTTTGGAGGTCATGGAGAACCACCAATGGAGGAAATCAACAAGGTTGAAATTTGATATATAAAAATATAGACCCATAAAAAAAAGAAAAAAAAAAAGACATTTTTCAGAATCCAACGAGGCTTAAAATGGATACTTTGTTTTCAGCTTCACATGCAGCAAAGAAATTTCAAAATTCAATCAGTCAACCATTTACTTTCCATGCAAAGGTAAAAAATGGCATTCAGAATACCACTAAGAGCAGTTATCATTTGAGATAATGCCAAGTTCATTATGCCATCAAAAGCATTATGCAAGTCTAGCCATACCTGTTGCTTAAGGTCATAAGGATCAGCTCCTTTCTCCTTCATGTTTGCTGTCTTGGCAGCTTCTCTCTCAACTTCTTTCTCATAGGAATGCAACTCCTTTACAATGCGTTTGCAAGTACTGGTCTTGATTTTCAAATTTCTAAGGCTTTCCATATTTCCCTATCAAAGAAAAATCCTTTCCTCATTTTTGGGAAACTATCAAACCAATGACATAAATGCCAGAATGATGTTTTTTTACAATCAATTGGGTAAAATAACCCTAGCATTGTGTGCCACTTCTCTATCACTACTATTCTATACGCACTAAGCATTTTAATCATCACATTGGATTAACAAAAAATAGAATCTGCATTCTAGCCTATGCTGCAGAAACAGTGGCATCATACAATTTAGACTAGGTAGCATGGCAAGAAGATAGAAACAAGGCCATGCATGCACATAAAGATTCTATTCTCCATTTGAAACCATCCTTACATTTCACTTCTTCTACTATTATAAATAATCCGCATTTGTTGTAGTATGCATATAAAACATTATAATTTCTTCCCAATGGTGCAAAATTTTTTAAAATGAAAAAAATAAAAAATGCTGCACACTAAGTGCCTAACAGCTGCCAAACATGTCACCTGTGCTGAATAAGAACTTTAAATAAAAATATTTAAATTATGAACCATAGCTAACAGGATCACTGCCAACCCCTGTGACTGCAATCAAGATTGAGCATCCTTGTTTGCAAGATGTCTATGCCCCAAATCACATGAGGTCACAATCCGGATTGCCAAAAATGGCAACCCAAATGTACTCATTATTCGCCCAGTAATCATATGAAAATGTTATTTTTACTTTTTTTAAAAAATAAAAAAACTCAGAGAAAATTGCTAATTTGTCTGAATTTGTATTCTGAATCCAAACCTGACCTTATTTCTTGCTTTTTGATGGAAATTTCTTGAATAATATAAGCAACTCTCAGCTCCATTTGTGCAGCTTCAAAAGCACAAGTGGAAAATGCATTTTTACACACACAAAGAGGGTATAAAAGTTAGGCACCTCCCGCCCCAGATGTAGACTTTTGTGTCCTTCACTAGTGGATTGGCACCAAATTGCAAGTGGTGACCATGCCTAAGGAATAGGAGCATGAGACGAAAAAGTGAAAATAGATGGAGAGAGGGATACCATCTTAACTCTTCAACTAGGCCTCATTTGGTTATTGGAGTTAAATCAATCCAAATGGGAATGAAGTAATCAAAATAGGAGTTTGAGGAATGGAAATATAGCCGAAAAATAATGATACCTGTGTTTGGTACATAAGAGCTAGGAGAGGAACAAAATACTAAAATGTCAATAACTGCATTTGGTTATGTGTTGAGCAATAATTTTACCTAAAAGCTTAAGATATTACGCTATGGGTGTGGGCTAATAATGCACATCAAGCCTCAATACCCTGCACGCAGCCCAATTGCATGTGGAGCAAGAAACAAGTTATTAATAACACCCGTTACAGGGACTAGGGAGTAATGCAAGCAGCAACACTAGAACCTAGGACCCCCTGACTACCATGGGCTCTGATACCATGTTAACCAACAATTTTACCTAAAAACTTAAGTTGTTAGGTTGTGCACCAATAATGTGTATCAAGCCTTAACAATACACAAACTTGAAATGAGAATGAATTTACCAAGTTGCTTTTGAATAATTCAATTATATTTCTAAGTACATGAAAAAAATGTAGGTAGCTTATTCTCTATTAGACTCAATGGGAAAAAAAAAAAGAAAAAAAAAATCATCTATTTTCCACAGCAATATTATTTTGCAATATCCGCCTATATGAAATAAAGGACAAAAAACAATACAATAAAAATATAATTGCAGAATCTACCAATAGTCAAACAATACATAAATCTTTTAAAATTAAAATAGAACAAAAGTCATGAAGCATCATCCAATTTCCACCATCATAACAAATATCTATTGAAGATTCAGAAAAAAATGTGTGCGCATGGTGCACGCAAATTTTGATAGAGTACATTACATATATGTATACACATATATAAAAATTAATCAAATCATTTACTATTACATCCTTAAGTAATTTTTTAGCTGAATCAAACATTTTTCTCACTAACATTTAATTTTTGTATGATTTCTAATAATAATAATAATAATTTTAAAGAATATTTCAGAAAAAATAAGGAAAATAGTACAAAAATTATCCTTGTTAGTTGTTACTATTAATTATTTTTGGCTGTAACTAACTAATAAGTAATTATGACCAACATCTTTTGTCATCATCATCATCATCACCACCAGTGATCCATCGGTTTAACTTTTTCAATCAACCTAGTGGCTTCACTGGCTTGGTCATGGGTCTGAGTTTTAAAACTTACTACCCTAACAGCCCCATACTCCTTAAATTTCAGGCATATTCTTGGCTTCTTGCCCATAACTATATAAGACTCATGAAACTGCAGAGTGCGCATGATGCATGTGCTTATGGCTAGTCTTAATTAATTATCATACAATATAATTTAATTTAGTTGTGAAATTAATTTGATATTGAATCAAATTCAACAAACAGAAGGGAACAACAATTAGGCAGTGGCAGCGAATAAGAGAGTAGTCCCATTCATTGGCACATAACTATATTACACTTACCCATAATCCCCATTACTCACAGCATCATAGCAAAAGTAGGCTCCTATACAGAACTACCCACGAGACATAAATTAATTCCATTCATTCATACCCTTTAATTCCTTAAACCTTCCCAATCCTCAATCCCCATAACCCGATACCATAGGTCCATAGACCATAACAATATGGAAGCAGCTCACAAACAGACCCACATAACCCAATAAATCAATACCCTTACTACACATTCTTCGCACTCTCCATTCAAATTTTCATCCCATTTCCACCCCATTCATCCCACAAACAAAACGTAACATGAATTCTTTAAATCTTTCCCTTCCATAATCCCCATTAGGGTTTACATCCATAGGCCATAACAGAAACTCACGCGGCCACACCAGCAGCAGTAGGCAGTGGAAGACCACCAGTGAAACAGCAGAATCACTTGGACCTTGGTTCACTTCCATGATACATATATTTTTTTGCACATTAAGGCTAATTAGCAAACTAACCATTGTTAGGGTTTTAATCGGAAAAAGGCAAGACTTACAGTTAAAGAACGTGGGCTTTCAGATTGTTGTCGGCTGCCGGAGACAGAGGAACACTCAGAGTCCTCAGTGATCGATCGTCGGCTCGCTCGAAGGAAATGGAGTCACCGGAAGCACGAGTATTTGCATCACCCACTCCCCTGGTCTGTCTCTCCAGTCGCTCTATGTAGGTATTTTATTGATTTCTAAAACAAGTCTCATATTTTTGGTAATTAGACTTGGATCCATGTTGGCAAAATAACGTGCGATTTTGGTCATTGTTGGCAATAGTGGGGAGTTTTTTCCCATTTTAATTTTATTATTTAATAAAATATTAAATAATACTTTGGAAAAAAATGCCCTTTTTTTTCCTACGAGATTTAAACGGTCAGGGAAGTTGTGTGGTGACGCGTGGTGGCCAGCAAATCTAGCGGGACCATCCTACAAGATTTGCATGGGCGTGTTTTTCCCCTCCGGCGCGTTTAGTTTGTGGGCTTCATACCCAACTCACTATTCAACCTCACTCGCCTTTGGCGACTGGGTCTGTCTAGTAACTCGTTTACCGACAAGATACCTGCCTCGATCAGCTCTCTATCTAATCTTGAGGAACTCGCCCTCGACAGCAATGGCTTCTGTTGACGCGCAACGATTTTAATTTTTCGATCAACAAAATATATAGCACAAAGAACATTCACATAAAAAATGTAGACGAGAGATTTTACGTGGTTTGATAAGATTGCCTACGTCCACGGAACGTGTACCTAAAGAAAAATCTACTATGAAACGATGGCAATACAATATCTGATCAGACTCTCCCCGATCCCAAATCCCCTGTACACCCTTTCACCTCAAATTAGTGAAGAAAAATTCTTACTAGAGAGAAAGCCCCCTCTAGCTCTCCTTGCACAAAATGACAAGCAATACTCTTTTTCCCATGACTTACAAACATATATATGACACCACACAACCGTTGGATTTAGAGACGATCCAACGGCTATGATAAAAGCCACAATAAATAAATAAATATATATATATTTTTTAACAATCTCCACCTTGGCTTTTAATCACAACCAAACACAACATTCCATCCCCACACTCTGGGATGATCTGTCTATAATCAACAAGAGACTACATTAATTAAATCCAAACAACGCTTGAACTTAGCTAATGTAATAGGTTTCGTGAGCATTTCTGTAGCATTTCCATCTGTGTGGATCTTCAATAACGGGAACTTCCACTTTCAACCCAACCTCTAACTGCATGGTACCGCATGTCAATATGTTTCGTGCGAGAGTGGTAGACCTGATTCCTTGCCAAGTGGATGCACTCTGACTATCACAAAATACGTGTAACCTATTTTGCATAACACCAAGTTCCTGAATTAGTCCAGTTAACCACAAAGCCTCCTTACCTACCTCTGCCAAAGTTATGTATTCAACTTCTGTAGTAGACAAAGTTGTAATAGGTTGCAACATAGCCTTCCAACTAATGGAACCACTAGCCATGGTAAAAATGAAGCCAGAAGTAGACTTCCTCTTATCCAAATCACCTGCATAATCAGAGTCCACATAACCTTGAACATTACAATCATCAGTACTTTCAAACAAGATACCATAATCAAAAGTGTCATGCAAATATCTGAAAATCCATTTCACCGCATTCCAATGCATTTTACCTAGATTAGTCATATATTTGCTTACCAAACTAACTGCATATGACAAATCTTATCTACTACATACCATAACATACATCAAACTCCCTACTACACTAACATAAGGCACAATAACCATATCCAACTTATCCTCAACAGTAGAAGGACATAGTTTAGGAGAAAACTGAAAATGAGCAGCTAGAGGTGTACTTATCGGTTTAGCCTTATCCATATTAAACCTTTCCAACACCTTCTCAATATACTTACCCTTTGACAACCACAACTTTTTCTGTTGTCTGTCCCTTTTGATTTCCATGCTAAGGATATTTTTTAACTGCACCAAGATCCTTTATCTCAAGCTCATCCCGTAACCTACCTTTCAACACATTCAACTCATCAGTATTGTTAGAGGCAATCAACATGTCATCCACATGTAGCATAAGGAACACATATACACCACTGTTAAGCAATCTGTAGTAAACACAACTGTCATAACTGCTTTTAACATATACCCAATCCTCAACATATAAGAATCAAACCTCTTATACCATTGCCTAAAGGATTGCTTTAAACCATAAAGAGACCTATTCAACTTACATATCAGGTGTTCTTTACATTGTTCCACAAACCTTTCCGATTACTCCATAAAGATATCTTCCTCCAACTCACCATGAAGGAAAGTTGTCTTTACATCCATCTGTTCCAGATCTAAATCATGCATGGCAACCAATGCTAACAAGGATCTAATAGAAGCATGCTTAACAACAGGAGAAAAGATTTCATTATAACCTATACCTTCTTCCTGTTTGTATCCTTTTACTACTAACCTAGCCTTATATTTTATCCCTTCTGATTCTGAAGTAGGTTTTTTCTTTTTGAAAACCCACTTACAACCAATCAGCTTCCTGTCATTGGGCTTCTGAACCAACACCCCAGTGTTATTCTTATGAAGAGACTCCATCTCCTCAACCCTGGCTCCAAGCCAACTATCTCGTTCAGAACTCTGAACTGCTTCTTGAAAATCAGAAGAATCTCCACTACTAATAATCAAAGCAAATGCAACTAAGTCCTCAAACCCATACCTAACCGGAGGCTTAACATTCCTCATTTCTCTGCCGATGGTTAGCCCAGTAGGCTCATGCCTATCACCTATCTTAGGAATTTCCTGAGGAACTATAGCCTGTCTCGTTGTATCCTATGCAATAGAATCAACAACAATAGCTTGAGTATTACCCATACCTGAATTCTGAATACTATCCAACTCCACCTAAATAAGTACTCCCGCTGAATTAGACTCCACCTTCTTATCAGCACTCTCCTTCAACATGGCTTTCTCATTAAAGACCACATCCCTGCTAATGACCACCTTCCGTGCCATAGGGTCCCACAACCGGTATCCCTTTACTCTTTCTTGGAAACCAAGAAATACGCACAATTTGGACTTAAGAGTCCAACTTTGATCTTTCTTGTTCCTGCACATGCACATATGATGAACAACCAAATATTCTCAACACAGAGTAATCTACTGACTTTCCTGTCCATACCTCCTCAAGAATCTTTGTATCAATAGCTGCAGAAGGAGACCTGTTTACTAGGTAGCATGCCATACTCACTGCTTATGCAAGAATGACTTAGGCAGATTAGCCTGAATCCTTATACATCTTGCCCTCTCTAGTAATGTTCCGTTCATCCTTTCAGCCACTCCATTTTGCTGTGGCCCATGTGGAACTGTATAGTACCTAGTGATCCCCTCTTCCTTACAGAAGTCAATTAATTGACTGTTTTTGTACTCCAGTTCATTGTCAGATCTAAGAAACTTCACCTGTTTCCCTGTTTGTTTCTCTACCTGAGTTTTCCATTCCCTGAACTTATTGAATACCTCACTCATGTGCTTCAGAAAATACACCCAGACTTTACTGGAAAATTCATCAATAATTGAGACAAAATAAATATCACCACCGTGAGACTGTACCTGTACTGGACCATATACATTTGAATGAATGTACTCCAGCACCTCCTTGCTCGTATGCTTTCCTATTCTGAAACTCACCCTGCGCTATTTACCAAACAAACAATATTTACAGAACTTAAGCTTACAACAAGAATTACCTCCCAGTAAATTCCGTCTGTGCAGCTCCTGCAAACCACACTCACTCATGTGACCCAACCTCATATGCCACAGAGTAGTATCATCTGTATTTGTATCTGAAGAAGTACTAGTTGCAACTCCACCTGTCACTGTGCTACCCACCAGAGTGTACAAATTGTTCCTCAGGTGACCCTTCATTACTACTAGTGAACCTCTAGCCACTTTCAGCACACCGTCCCTAGCTGAAAAAGAGAAACCATAATTGTCCAAGGAGCCCAAGGAAATCAGATTCTTTTTTAGATTTGGAACATGCCTCACATCCCTAATGGTTCTAACCACACCATCAAACATCCTGATTTTGACCGTTCCAATAACAAGAATACCACATGAAGCATCATTACCCATCAACACCGTCCCTCCAGAGATTGGTTCATAGGAGTCAAACCAGTCCCTGTATGGACACATATGATATAAGCACGCCGAATCCAAAGTCTAGGTATCGGCTAAGTAACAGGAACTTGTAGTAACAGCCAAAAGATCCCCATCAAAAACTAATGAACTGCTCTCCACTATAGTAGCCTGCTCAGTCTTCTTCTTGTTCTTTTCCTTTAAATCTCTTTTCCTCCTTAGACAGTCCTTCTTCATATGCCCTTCGTTCCCACAATAAAAACAACCACTCCTCTAGTTCCCATTATTACCCCTGGACTTGGATCGAGATTTCCCTCGATTCCAATTACCCCTGCCAAAACTCTTGCCGATGAACCAAATCCTCATTGAATTTTATTTTTCCATTAGAGGGGGCTCGTACATGTTCTGCCGTACCCCCTGTGAATACTCCACCGGTATGAAAAGTTCTTAGTGTTAGTTGAGTACCAGGTTCTCCAATAGATTGACCTGCAATAATACCTACAGCTTCGCCTAATTCGACCAGGTCGCCATGAGTAGGACTCCGGCCATAACATAATCGACAGATCCAAGATGTACTCCTACAAGTAAAGGAGGTTCGAATAGATATTGGTTGTGCTCGAAAGGTTATGAATCGATCGACAAGTCCAATCCCAATATCTTGATTTCGAGTGGCAATACATCGCGGACCCATATATATATCATCCGCTGTTGGCTAGACTCACCCTTAGCGGCCACCAACCCTTCTCCATGTCCTGGATAATCTGGTTTGTGAAAATTCTCATTCTCCACAATGGCAGTAGTCACCTCATCAACTGTAAGAGTCTCCTTACCTAGCAGTAGTGTGGTTTTCAAAGTATCAAGTGAACTGGGAAGCGAATACAACAGAATCAGTGTTTTATCTTCCTCAATTTTTACCCCAATACTCAGCAACTGCATGATTATTTTATTGAAATAATTGAGGTGGTCTCAAACTTCTGTGCCCTCGGTCGTCCTCAACTGATACAACTGTTTCTTCAAATACAGTCTATTAACTAAGGACTTGGACATATATATATTCTCCAATTTTTTCCAAAACTCAACTAGTGATGTTTCATTCAACACACTGTATTTAATTTTTGGAGTTAAACTTAAGCGAATGGTACTTACCAATTTCATTTCCAGCTCCTCCCATTGATCATCTGACATGGTCTCTAGCTTATTGTCTTTCCCATACAGTGCCTTAATCAGTCTCTGTTGGACCAACACATCCTTCATAGTGCTCCGCCACAAACTGAAATTATTTTTTCCATTAAAAGGCTCCACCTCGAACTTGGCCGTCAAAGTACTCGCCATTTAAATTTTTATTTTCTTTCTCTCTTTTTTTTTTCTCTCCTTTGACATCAACACCTATCAGGATGACGTCAGCGTGACGTTAGCGCTCCATGGGGAGGATCCACGCCTTGTCCCGACCCGTTCCGCTCGACCCGGATCACTGATCCACTGCACGCGCGACCCACACGTGTTCTAGCCGACCCAGATGTTGACTCGCGCCTTGACCCGACGGGTTCCGCTTGGATCCGACCGCAACCCCGCTTCTTTACCCGCATGTCAACCCGTTACGTTCCATACCCGACCCGATTCTGAATCTGGGTGTGTCACCCAATTCTGACATTGTTCATTATGTTCTTCATTCGTGAAAAAAAAATTTTTTCTTCTTCCAAATTTTTTTTTCACACCTTCAATTGAAAAAATGATCCTCCTTCAATTTAAAAAACTCCGAAATAATTTTCCGGCACCTGATCTAAATCCACGTACCTCAATCCGATCTGAGCGAACCGCTCTGATCTTGAGCACTCCCGCGGAAAAACTACAGATCCAAAAAATTTCTTTTGATATGATATGATCTATCAGATCTACACCCAATCGAAACCGTGCTCTGATACCACTTGTTAACGCGCAGCGATTTTAATCTTCTGATCAACAAAATAAATAGCACAAAGAACATTCACAAAAAAAATGTAGACGAGAGATTATACGTGATTAGGAAAGATTGCCTACGTCAACGGAGCGTGTACTTGGAGAAAAATTCACTATGAAATGATGAAAGTACAAGATCTGATCAGACTCTCTCCGAGCCCAAATAGGGGTGAGCAAACAGTCGGTTCGGTCAAATTCGGGTAATTAACCGAATTAACGAAAAAATTTAGTTAAATAGTGTTATTAATCGAACCAACCAAACTGATGGATGACACCGAATCGACCCGACCCAATCGAATTGCCAATTCGAGTAATTCGGTTAACCGATTTTAACTGAAATTATTTGGGATTGATTGCTAGAAATAAAATACAATTATAAATTTTTTTTTAACCAAATCCAGCTTAATTGCTTCTTGTTTTCCTTTCATTTCCTTAAACAAAATACTTTATCCCAACAATTAAAGTTTGCAAGATCTACACAGGCAATAAAACGAAGAATGGTACTCTATCCACAACATAAAGCATTCTTACCTTAAAAACTTTTACATGCTTACTATGTCATCAACCATCGATTGACCTAAAGAAACACGCATGACTTTGTTTATTGAAGGAAAAAACTAAAATAAAACAATATGCTTACATATTGCATTCATATTCATAACTTAGCAAGTGGCAATCATATGCAGAAAGCTCAAAAAAATGTGGTTCTGGGTTTCAATTATTAAAAATGCATGCAATGAGCACGCGTTGATCATCCCACTGAAATTTAATCGATGCATTTGTTGTGAATAGCATTTTAATGAATAAATTTGCATCACTTTTCTGGCTAAAAGAAAATAAAATTACAATTCAGCATTTTTCCACAAAATCAAATGGAAGCAAACACTTGATAATGTTTCAATGGAATATGTTCTCATTGAACTTTCAAGATTTAAAATTTTCAAGCACTAAATATTGCATTCCAATAAAACTAACCAAGAACCAGGATAAATTTTCTCTAGATTTCACCTAATTTTCATGGCTCCAAGGTGGTGTTTGGGAGCATCCATTAAATGTTTTGAAGCTGAATTTAGTAAATTTGAAAGAAAGTCAATACAATTTTATTCTACATTTTATCCAAATCTACACAAATTCAATTTTAATGCCTGAAACTCATATACACCCAATCATAGAGTAATTGAATTTCAATTGGGTGCTTGAACAGCCCTATATCAGTAAACAAATTTGACCTTGATACAAATAGTTCAACAGCTTAGTAATGAACTTAAGTTAAATTCAACGCATCCATCTCCATTCCACTTTGTAAACGTCAAAGCTTTGTCATCTCCAACATCAGGAAATACCAGAATGTTAACTCAAAGCATCATGCCTCCTTCCCAACCGCAATATAAAGGAAAATCAAACATCAGATATGAAAATTTCAGCCAAGAATGAAAAATTACGAAGCAGTGTGAAAATTTCTACCAGAAATTAAAAATGGAGCAGCAAAAATGTCGATAAATGCGAACCCAAAAAACGCAAATAAATATAATAACAAAAGTGAAAGAAGAAGAAGAAGAGGAGGAGGAGAGGAAGAGTTACTGGGTTTGCACGACGAGCTGGTGGCCGCCGAAGCAAGAAGAATGGAAGTATGGAACACAAACGCAGCGACTGGTTGGGGTTTCGGTTTGAGAACGAAGTGAGCTGTGAGAGAGGAGGGTGTGAGACCCCTCTGCCCTTTTTCCCCCCCAAGGCCCAAGGCCCAAGCCCGACTGCCCGAGCCCTTCCCTAACAAATAAAATTTATATTTAAAATCTAATTAATTAATAAATTGATTAATCGGATAACCGAATTATTTTTTATTGCTAACCGAACCAAAACTGATTAACCAAATTTTTGTAAAATCCCAACCGAATCAGGTTTTTTACCCGAACCGAACCAGCCAATTTTGGCCGATTAATTCGGTTTTCCCCGAATTATGCTCACCCCTAATCTCAGATCTCCTGTACACCCCTTCACCTCATATCAGTGAAAAAAAATTCTTTTTAGAGAGAAAGCCCCCTTTAGCTCTCCTTACACAAAATGACAAATAATACACTTTTTTTCCCATAACTTACAAACATATATATGACACCATACAACCGTTGGATTTAGAAACGATCCAACAGTTGTGATAAAAGTCATAATAAATAAATAAATAAAATATATTTTTTAATAGCTTCCAAGGCAGGATTCCAGTGAGCCTCAACGGTCTGATGCGTCTAAAAAGGCTATAACTCCAAGCGAACAAGCTCTTTGGCGAATTCCCCGACTTAATATTTTATTAAGTAATAAAATTAAAAGGGGAAAAAACTCTCCTGTGGGAGAATGAATTCATTTGAAACCATTCATAGAAAGTTTTTTTTGAAAAAAAAATTAAAAATATTTATTTAAAAATAGTTTGACATAATAGATTATAAATATTTTTATAAATAAGTATGAGGATCGAGAACATATGCACAAAATCTACTATAATCGCTAGGAGAATTATACAAGGAGAAGGAAGAGGCTACTGCCTTCAACTCTTCTCTCTCTCTCTCTCTACAAGGATTCACTCTGCCTTGCACACAACACACCACACCACTTTTACAATGCACAACTCTCAGCTCTCTCATAATACAACTCTCTACATGCACACAACACAGCCTAAAGCCCACACAACTCACCACCTTGCCACACATACATCACATATATATACACGTATGGGAAAGGGATAGTCAAACAAGGCAGCTGCAAAGTCAACGTGGTAGGAAGAGTTTTGTGGTCATCCGTCTCCAGTGTCAATGATTGCGACTGGGTGGTGCGGCTGCCGACACCAATACGAGCCACACCCTAACAATCTCCACCTTGGCGAGTATCAACTCCCAAGTCCACAGCTCCACCTTAGTACAAACTTGATCAAGGCAAATCATCATGGCTTGGTTCAAACTTCTGAACCATGCAAAGAGTACCGCCTTCTTCATTGGCAAACCGAACTCGTTTGTTCGTTTTTGACGACGTGCCACTATCATCATATGAGGTCAAACCACCAACCACTGTGATTCCCATCAACAGACATAGCCCACAAAACTCCTTCCCAGTAAATATCATTGAGTCACGTTGGGTCACCGCCATAGCTCCACCTGCGACAGAGATTTGACAACCCTTAGAATCCAATAGACTAAGGGAGATCAAATTTCTTCGCATCCTTGGAACGAAGTTTACATCATTCAGAATACGGACCGCTCTAACAGACGTCTTCAGCTTCGCAGATCCAATCCCTCTGACATCGCATGAAGACCCATCACCGAGTAATACCGTACCGCGAACTTCTTTGAAAGAATGGAAAAATTCTTTCTTAAAACAAACATGAACTGAACTCCCAGAGTCCAAAACTCCTCCATCATCATTTGGACTGCCATGAGCATTCATGTTCTTTCTCATCAACTTTCAACACTCTCTTTTCATATGGTCGTACTTCTTGCAGTATCGACATTGCACATTTCTTCAATTGATTTGTCGATGTAAGCTGCTCGTTGTTACGAGGACCTCATCATCACTATGCCATATGGCATTCTTCGATACATTGACACCATCTCGTGTCTTCTTTTCTTCTTCGTATCATTTTCAATCTTCACAGTCCCTCTTGAAGTACCCTTTTTTATCACACCGGTAACATATGACCTCGCTCGTATCTCCTCCTTTTGATTTTGAACGTCATTGTTTACCTTTGAGCTTTCGATCTTTGCTTCTTCCTTGTCTCTCACTATTAGCCACCAAAGCTTGCTCACAAGACGTCATAATCGACTTTCTTAACGTCTTAGAATCTTGAAGTGATGTCATCACATTATCCAACTTCAAGGTATCCTTCCCCACGAGCAATGCAGTTACTATACCATCAAATAAAGTTGGTAGAGACAAAAAAAAATAGAAGCATTTTATCCTCTTCATCAATTTTTATGCCGAGACTCAACAATTGGGTCAAAATCTTGTTGTAATCATTTATGTGATCAAAAAGACTACTTCCTTCGTTCATTCGTAGTTAATAAAGTTTCTTCTTCAGAAACAATTTATTGGTAAGGGACTTCGACATATACCTTTGCTCCAATATCTTCCAGAGCTCCATTGGTGAGGTTTCGTCTAACACCGAATATTTAACTTCATTTGTCAGACACAATTAGATTGTGCTTCCGTCTTCGTCTCCAATTCGGTCCAATCATCATCTTTGAAATCATCTGGCTTCTTCCCGATCAATGGCTTGATCAACCCTTGATGAACTAAAATATCCTTCACCGTGCTCTACCACAAACTAAAGTTGTTTCGCCCATCAAACTTTTCCACCTCAAACTTTGAAGGGCCAACACCTGTCATTCTACTCCGAAACTCACAAAATGGACACCGCCAATGGCTCTATAACAGCCGAAAACCTTAGAAATGGTTCAATTCGTTCGAAAAACCAACCCGAAATGGCTTTGAAAAGCTCGGTCAAACTTTCGGTCAAACTAGTCAAAAAAGTCAACTCTTTGTTAACTTTAACAAAATATTCCCTCCCTTTACGGAATATTCCTGACGGCATTAATGACCACTGACATTGTCTGCTGGCATGGCGCCACGGTCCCCACTTGCTGGCATGGCAACGGGGTCCATCGTGGGTCTCGGCCGATGATGTAGCATTGTTCAATTGCTGCCATGGCCCGTGCCGACGTGGCAGTTGACTCAGTGCTGACATGGCACCACGTGGCTTGACACTTGTTGACGTGGGCACTAACTCAGCGCTTATGTGGCCGATGACGTTAGCGTCTTCAACCTCCAAACGTACACCGGACTTTCATCGGCGCGTGGGCACGCGTGACGATTTTTCGCGATCAACTATCGGCGTGTGAGAGCGCGTGAGGTCAACAATATTCTTCTTTACTTCCGTGGCACATTTGATATGGATTTGTTTTACCCAAAGGGAGTAAAGTCTGTGTTGAAATGATATGTTGATGTTGAATATCTTTCTAATCTTCATAAAGTTCGATCACAAACAAACTATATTTTTATATGTGGTGATACTGCTATCTCATAGCAATATGTAAAGCAAACAATTACTGCTACCTCTTCAAACCATTCAGAAATATTGGCAGTTCACGAAGTCGTGAATATGTATGGTTTAGAACTATAATCCAACACATTAAAGGGACAAGTGGATTACATTAGAGAATGACAAGCCAACAATATTGTATGAGGACGATGCATCATGTATTGCACAAATCAAAGGTGGGTACATAAAAGGTGATAGAACTAAACATATTTCACCAAAATTCTTTTACACTCATGAACTTCTAAAGAAAGGAGATGTTGACATTTGTAAGATTCGTTCAAATGACAACTCAACAAATTTATTCACAAAAGCATTGTCAACTTCAATTTTCAAAAAACATGTACATAACATTGGAATGCGACAACTTAAGGACATTTCTTAATTGATTGTATTTTATAGGGGAAGTATGAATACTGTACTCTTTTTCTTTCGTTAAGGTTTTGCCCCATAGGGTTTTCCTTAGTGAAGGTTTTAACAAGGCCCATTCATACTGTATAGTCATCCAAGGGGAAGTGTTGTAAAATGTGTATATTATACATGTGGATGACTATCTTGAGAATAGGTTATAACTTTTGGTATGCCCACATAATGGTTCAATATGGAATTGACCGTTGGGATGCCAATATAATATTTGCCTATATAAGGACATGTTTTACAACCAAAATTGAGAAAAAAGAAGATGATTAGCAACATCTAGTTCCTGAAGAACTAGACTACTGAATTTCTGTAACGCCTCGGCCCGTTATACAACCCTTGAGTGCTACTACACATGTATAATACACATGTCTCTGATAAACATACATATACAACCCGCCCTAAATAGGGACATACAAGTATTTCAAAATGATCTGAAATCTCATGCACAACGAAAAACATAAACATCCATATGGAAAATCTAAAAGACATACCAAAGTTTCTAACTGTATTCTCACATACATAAGATCGTACTTAAAACATAACATGTTCTCAAAATCTCCAAAATATTTTGGACTGAGTCTATTACATATACAAAACACTTACATAAGCTAAAATCAAAACGACACTCCAAGTCCTTCTAAAAACTAGGACCGACGTCCTATAGGGCCTGAAACAAAGGTTGCATGTTAGGGTGAGACACTTCTCAGTAAGGTGGAAGATATTACATCAGTGTGTGACCACATGCGTTTATTTCAATTAAAAATAGATACATATAAGGCATATTCTCAATATTGTAATATAGGTGACATATAAACATAATTCCTATGATAGATGGTTTAGCATCATAACAAGTGAGAGTTCCTGAGGTTAGAGTAGGGTACTGGCCCATAGATTGTACGATCCCTTCACCCGGTACTCAAACCCGTGACTTTGCCCATTTTAGTTTTCAAATCATAAATATGCATATTTAGAACACTGTACAGCTTAGATACAATAATAAAAAATGTTAACACGTTCTACCCCTTGGCTTCGGGTTATGCGATTTACTATAGTCTGACTGGTACCACCTGCTCCATTAATCCACCAGTGGCCACTCCAATATCCAGCCAACTATCTCGATACCCACACTGAAAATCATATGTGTGGTTGCACTGTATCTAATATATATAAAGCAATAGAACCGAGCTTAACGTTGAGCTTTTTAAGGCTCTCTTATAACGGTGAGCTTTTTAGGACTCTCATGTAACGGTGAGCTTTTTAACACTCCAATGTAACGGTGAGTTTATTATGGCTCTAATAGTAACAAGCTGCGGTTTCAAATATCATATATACAATTTATGATAAAATGAATTAACTTGTTTCATATTCACAAATCACCAGTACAGTTCCAGTACTTTCACAAACTAATTCAATCGTGTTGTGGCATAAACAGGCACACAACCTCTCGGCTTAACCCTTTTTACGTATGTAGCTCGGTATATAATCGGCACTTGTTTTTCACATTTTTCAAATAGCAAAATGAAACTCCAGTTCTCATAGTTCATATACGTATTTAAACAAATTCACATATTCCATTTCATATCATATGTCACATTCGTTTGGTCAAAAATCCGCTATATAGTATATAACTCAATAAATATCATTTAAATGGAAAATAAGGGGTTCAAGCATCTCCTATGTTAAGATTAATACAAACAAAAAAGTTTTGAAACGTTTGGAGGTCATACGCCAAAACCCTCATTTTTACCAAAATCGTAAAATCGTAAAACCGATATTTTTACTTGGTGAAACTTCACAAATAAGCAGTCATATCATACATATAAACATAAACTAACTTTTTAGTGGTTTAGTTTTCTAAAAATACTGATGTAAACAAATCCCCTTACCTTTTTTTGAATTCCAGAACACGAACTATTCGTCTCCAAAATAGCAAACCGAGTTCTCAAAACCTATAAACCGAAGAACAGTATTTCAACACAATCCTATTTACTACAAATCTACCGAATCAAAAATTAAATCAGACCCTTACCTCGATTTCGAGATAAAATCTAGAAGTCCTAAAAACGAAGATCCAATCCACTATAATCGTAGAGATTTTTCCCCCTAATCCACGTAGTAACGTTGGATTGTGTATTCGGGTGATGAACAGCGAAGGAATCGAAGAGAGAGAGAGAGAGAGAGAGCTTTTGCGATTTCTTAACCCTTAAGTAACCAAAAATGATATTTATAGACCTTATTGACCCGGTCAAACTCGTCAACAAATGGTGACTTCGTCGATGAGCCACATAAGGCTCTTCATCGACAAACCTATTACCTCGTCGACAAACCTTTATCCGATATTTTTCCTGTCAGTCGGGATCTCTTCGTCGCCGAGGCTCTGAATTTTGGCGACGAACTATAGAAGGGCCTTCGTCAACGAGAATCTTGACTTTGTCGATGAAGCCTGCTAAATTACCTCTTTACCCTTTTTCTTATTTTATGAGTTCGGGTCTCTACAATCTCTCCTCCTTATAAAAATTTCGTCCTTGAAATTTATTAACTGTTTATAAGCATAACCTTATCTTATAACTTAGTTCTACAGAAGAGTCGGTAGCCACCCACATAGCGGCTCCGACCCAAGTTTATTACATACCCTCACATAGGGCGGAGGAATACCGTGGTTACAACGTGATGCTTCGGGAGATTACAATACACGTACAAAAACTCTCCTGAAACCATATCTAAAATGACATGAACCACCTATTCAACTATACATACATACAATCTCACTTACCTGTCTATCTCTAACTATCTCTAAATAACCGAGGGTACTTCTGGCGTATTTCTAACTCTAGTTCCCATGAAACTTTCTCCACTGTGTGTTTACACCATAAAACCTTCACTAACGGTATCTCCTTAGTCCGTAACTGCTGCACCTTCTGATCTAATATTTGTACCAGAATCTCTTTGTATTCTAAAACATCATTGATCTCTAAAGGCTCGTAACTCAGCACGTGCGAAGGATCTGACACATACTTCCTCATCACTGACATGTGAAACACGTCGTGAACTTTGGATAGTACTGGGGGTGATGTCACTTGATAAGCAACTAGACCCATCCTTTCCAAGATCTCAAATGGCCCAATTTACCGAGGGCTTAGTTTCCCTTTATTCCCAAACCTCATTACTCCCTTCATCGCAGCAATCTTCAGGAATACCATATCTCTTGCCTCGAACTCTAGCTCTCGTTGGCGAGTATCAACATAACTCTTCTCCCGACTTTGAGCTGCCCTAATTTTCTCTCTAATTAGCTCGACCTTTGCAAAAGCCTGCTGAATCAATTCTGGTCCTAGTATCTGCCGCTCGCCTACTTGATCCTAGTACAATGGAGATCGACACTGACAACCATACAATGCCTCATATGGTGCCATCTCTATACTGGCCTGGTAGCTATTATTATACGCGAATTCCACAAGCGGTAGATACTGTATCCAACTATCCCCAAATCTAGTACGCATGCCCGTAACATATTCTCTAACGTCTGAATAGTCCTATCAGACTGTCCATCCGTCTGCAGATGAAATGACATACTTAATGTAAGTTGTGTTCCCAAGGCATCCCAAAATATCCCTATAATTAACCATGAAATTTTTTTTTTAAAAACCCCATGACTATTCATGTATATTCTAAAAAGTACCACTAATCACTCATAACTTTATTAAAATAATATTTTCAAATATATATTTATTATTATTTTTAAAATTATTTAATTATAATTATCATTCAAAAGCTGTAGAGCACGCATATCAAGCATGCCTACAACTAGTGTGCGTGCTCGTAACTAGTTTTACTAATCAGTGTAGTACTTCACTAGCTTTTAAATATTGATTTGCCACTCAATACTTAGTAGGTCTTAGATGCACCTACATATATAGGATATGATGAGTTGACAACTACCATACTCACTAAATTTACACCCTTTTATTAACTCACCCATAATCTACTTACCCCTTAAAATATCTCTATGCTTTTATTTAGTGAACTAGTTTATAACATGCATTTTGCATGAGAATTGCACGAATTTTTATGAACTATTTTCTCAATAATAAAATTGTAAACTTTATGTTTGGAGAGATCTTGGATTTCAAATTATATTGGATTTAGATAAGATGTGATATAAAATTATATTGAAATTTATTCAACTCAAATCCAAATTCAATGTACAAAAAGACTATCAACATTATGAATTTCTTATACGATGAACGCTTGTTGGTGTTTATGAAGAAATCAAGTACTTAACTATGAAGTTATTATCTTCAACTTGTCTCTTATTTCTATGTGTTAGAAATGCAGATCTTTTGCTTGCTAAAAGTTTTTTTAAAAATAACATTGAGATTTGGAAAGATGACTGTTGTAAATAAATTGTGGTTGCCACCCATTCATTTTTCACCTCCATAAATTATGTATTATCCTTATGTGCTCTCATTTTGATATATACATAAAAAGCTTGAAGTGTGTAGACAAATAGAAAGGATGAAAGAGTATGAGAGATAGAAAGAAAAAAAAAGATATTTTGTATAAAGTCGATTTTAAATCATATTGTAATTCCTCTCAAGATAGTGAAGTTTTTTATCTCATCTGTCCATAGTGTAGGCATAACCGAACCACAGAATTTCTATCTTGTTTCTATTTATTTTTAACATCATTTATAACATGTAACATATTTATATTTTCATAGAAATTTTCTAATAAGTAAATTTTATAAGATACATTGCATGTTAAAATTTTAATGTATAATAATTAATTTGAAAATTTTCGTATGCATAAGAAGTTATTTAATTTGGGTATAATTTTTTTTTAAAAAAATTACTCGTTTATCTCATATTTATGAGTCATGTTTCTTAATTTACAAACTACTAAAAATTTTTATTTAGATTCCAAAATGATAAAATGTTACGTTAGTGAATATGGATTTAAATTTATCTTTTAGAGCTTGAATTGTACTTTACTTTAATGATGTCGTGTAATGATATTAGACACATTTCCTCAAAAGGTTTATTTCTTTTGTATGTCTTTTCAACATATACATTTTACTTCTTGATAGATGGGCTCATATTTAGATTAATTTTTTTATAATATAATATAATTTTATTTTATTAAATTTAATTTCATTATAAATTTTAAAAAGTAAATGCATCTTTATAGACAAAATAATTATACTTTTATTCTAAAATTTAGCTTTTACAAATAAGTTGTTCTCTTCTGATTGATTAAAAGCTCATGCTACTTTGTTAAGACTTTACGTGATAGAAAGTAACTTATCCCAGTTTATGTATTTTTTTGGATTATGAATTCAAATACGAGAGGCACAGCTCACTTCCCACGTTGATCTCATAAAATGCAACACAAATTAATCAATTAACATAAAGAAAAAATTTTTATAAAAAAAATCTTTTTAAAAAAAATTTAATTAGCAAGAAAATTAATTAATAAAATGAATATATATTAGATTTATAAGTAAAAATTTAAGTATACGCATCATTATCATTTTTTCCTTATTTCAAAATTATATTAAAATAAACTTTCACTTTTAATAGTATTTAATGAAAAGAAAATATATTAAAAATAATATTTTTAAAATTTATTATTTTTATTTTTCTCAAATATAAATTTTAATAATGTATATGAAAACTAATTTATTTATTAACAAATCAAAATAAGAAATAACCACTAAATATACTTTTCAATATACATTCAATTATTATTCCTCGCTGATCGAATAAATTAATTAAATAAAAAAAATTAAGCCCACTACCCCTTTTAATTACCCACTTAGCCCTTATTAATTTTTAGGCTTAATCCACGAATTTACACAAGCAGGGTGGCGGTGGCGCCCAGCCCACGGAACCGCCACCGCCGTTCCATTTCTAGCGGCGGCGGCGCTCATCCTCCTCAAATACTTCTTGAGCCGCCTCCACTGGCGGAGGATGGCTCCCAGGTCGGCCACCTTGGCGCGTATGCTCTGACAGCAGTTGGCGTGCACCGTCGTCACCGCCGCCAAGTCCCGGCTGTCCTGGCAGAACCCGCTGAAGTGGAGGGTGTCCAACAAGCGCACGCGCAGCCGCAGCTCCCTGAACGCACCGCCGTTCATTAGGTCGAGGAGCACGTCCTGCTCCTTCTTCCCGGCCGCGGTGGAGTTGTCCTTGGCGGCGTACCACCGATGGAAGAGGGAGACCGTCCGGTTGTTGGATCGGATGTAGTAGAAGCCAGTGTTGATGAGGTGGATCTCCGACCATGGGTCGCCGGTGAACTCGTCGGTGCTGATTTGGAGATCCTCTGTCTCGTTCTTGCTTAGCCTCAAGAATGGGTTCCTCAGCCACAAGCTATCTGTGTCCTGTTTAATTTACAGTAGAAAGACATGATTAGTTATTGAATTAAATTAAATGGGTAATGCTCAATGACACTGCGCCAATGATACATGGCGGCCAATATTTTTATCCAATTGAGTGCAGCCACGTGTACTGCGTCATCATTAAATACAATTCAACGTCAAGGAGCAAGAAATATACAGATGAAAAAAAAATTGACACATTCGCTAACTTTCAATGCTAGTAATTATAGTTGTTCAGATATTACCAAAAATATTCTAATCTTTTACAGTTGTTGGCTCTTAATATTTTTAGCGGGTAATCTTCTTAATTTATCTAAAATAGTTTGTATTTTATTTTCAAATTTCAGTAAAAACATTTACCATTATGGAGTGGGCGACGTTAATCATTTTATCTGAATTAATTATGTTCTATTTGAAACTTAAAAAATATAAGATATCTTGGGCGATATAATTTTTCTAAAAAAAATGTTTGGCAAAAAATATACAAACAGAAAAATTCGCTTTTTCATAGTTGAAAGAAGATTAAGAAAGTAAAATGTTTAATTCAATTAATAAATTTTTATTTTACACATTATTAGTATTTAAATTTTTTATATATTAAAAATATTTTAATTTTTAATAGTATTTGTTGTAAAGAAAAAACAGAATATGAAAATTAAATATTTTTTCTTATATATTTTTATCTTTTTTTTTTCCTAGCAAAATTTTCAAATCAAATAGGAAGTATACGTTAAAACATATTGGAGCAATATTTTGAGAATCTTATTATTTCGAAGTGGGAATACTTTTGCTAGTACGACAATATGTATTTTTATATAAACTTTATTTACTATACCTCATTAATCCAATAAATTAATAAAATAAAAAATTAAGCCCACCACCACCAATTAATTAGCCTTTTTAATCCATGAATTAAGACATGCAGGGTGGCGTTCGCGCCCTCCCCACGGAACCGCCACCGCCGTTCCATTTCTCGCGGCGGCGGCGGTCATACTTCTCAAGTACTTCTTCATCTGCTTCCACTGGCGGAGGACGACGCCCAAGTCCGCCACCTTGGCAATTATGCTCTGGCAGCAGTTGGCGTGCACCGTCGTCACCGCCGCCATGTCCCGGCTGTCCTCGCAGAACCCACTGAAGTAGAGGGTGTCCAAGAATCGCACGCGCAGCCGGAGCTCCCTTAACGCGCCGCCGCTCATGAGGTCCAGGAGCACGTCCTGCTCCTTCTTTCCGGCTGCCGTAGAGTTGTCCTTGGCCGCGTACCATCGGTCGAAGAGCGAAATGGTCCGGTTGTTGGATCGGACGCAGTAGAAGCCAGTGTTGATGAGGTTGGTCTCCGACCAGGGGTCGCCGATGAACTCGTCGGTGCTGATTTGGAGATCCTCTGACTCGTTATTGCTTAGCCTCAAAAAAGGGTTCCTCAGCCACATGATGTCCGTGTCCTGTTTAATTTGAAGCTTAAGGGTCGTCTGGTTGTGGAGAGCATTTCTTGTTTTCTATATTTTAGTTTTCTAAATAATTAAAACATTTTTGCTTGTTTTAAATTTTTTTAATATTTGCATTAAAAAGGTAAAATACAAAGGATGAGAAAGAGTTGCAAGGGAAAATGAATGTTGTAGATTTCAATTAAACCATTAAGCTTGGTTTGGTGTTGAGAAATGCAAGAGGTACACCAATAAAAAAAAATGCTTTATTAATGTGTGCAAATAAATTCATGCTCAAATGCTTAACTCCTAAATATCATACTTCATCAACTTCTTAGAGTTATTAAAAGTTTATATAAATTGAATAAAATTGATACAACTTATATGAGATATGTTTAATTGGTTTCCTTTTGATATTAGTATATATTTATTTTCTTCTTTTGTTTAGTTTGATGTATGGAGTGTTCTTATTGGTTATTATATAAATTTTAAGTATTTTTTTGTTTTCACGATATTCCTCCACCATAAGTAAGAGTTATTAATAAACTTGAGATGAGACTGTTATGTGGATGACTTCCAGCCTTTCTCCCTAGGAAAAGACAACATAATAAATGGACACGAAACACAACTAAAACAAGAAATAGGAGGACAGAGAAGAAAGAAAAGTCTAATAGTCCTTCTCAACTACTACACAAATCTCAAGTAGCAAATTTGTAGGGGAGAGGCAAACTTCTTTTCTCATAAAAGAAGGTACTACAAAAATCCAAAGCATGAGCTACTTTGTTACCCTCAATATAAGAACTTAGTTGGATGGCAAGAGATCTAGATCATGATGTCCTCTACCAAATGTTTGGATTTTTAGGATGGTTTAAAATTTTTGAGTATCTTCAATAATAGTCTTGGAGTCTTCTTCAATGACATTATTTGCATGACAGATGCCCATGTGCCTACATAAGGGTAATAATTGAATCATTTCTAGTCACACAAATACAAAAGCTCTCTCTATATTAGAGACAACACATTAAAGTTAAATTTGATTTGACCCCTTTGAAAGGGATACTAGATGCCTTGGTTTTTGTTTCTGAATCTTGTGATTTGCTTACTTCATTGATCTTTGTGCTCATCAAATGTAGCTTGAGAATTTTCCCTTGCCTTGTTATACTGATGAATTGGAAGTTTCTGAACACAAAAGTAATTGGAAGGGGCCAAAACCTTTTAAGTAGAATGGTTGTGAAGAGGGGCAACTGATGACCAATGGGTGCTCAAAACCAACGCAGGGAGTTAGTTGATAATCTTATAGGAATGACATCTAAGATGAGACTAGTTGATAATCTTATAGGAATGGCATCTAAGATGACCCTTCATAGCATGGTTTTAAGGCTTTTATGAATTTTAAAATTCCACAATTTCTTCCGAGAGAAGGATATATTATTTGTGAACTTGTTATCTTGATCTACCTAATATAATCCAATTTAATAAAAGAAAACACCATTGATGTTTATCCTTTATTGAGCCCCATCTTCTTTCGTGGACTGGAAACTGATATACGATAACATAATGTGTAAAATATGCTCATCAAACATCGATTGGAGTAGGTTGTCATTCCAACATCCTTCTTCTCTTTAAATTAATTCACTAACCTTGGAAGGGTTCAACCTCATTCCCCAGTGTCACAAGCCAAGTTTGTACAAGACATTCTACTTGCTTGTGATCCACTTAAAACCATATGTTTTAAGAATGGGAGGATTTCTTCCCAAACATCTAGCCAAAAAACATGTCAAGACTATTCTAAGCTATCCAAGATATCCAACTAAGAGAAGGTGTAAAGTTGTACCCAACTAAACATCAAAATGGGCATTGCTAAATTATGCCAAATTAACAAAAAAATTTCGCCTAGTGGTCTTAAATTGTGGGGTCATAAAAAAATTCAACATCTTACAATCATGAATACTTAATTGCCAACCAATAATCATATGTCAATTCTATTTATATAAATCATATATGTGATTTTCATTTGTTCAATTTAGTTCTTTTAATTTTTTTTCAAAAAAACCAAAAATCAAACTAGTAATTTTTTTTTTTTTATAACTTCATAAACCAAACAGAACTGATTAGCATGTAAAACTAGTCGATTTGGTATGGTTCAGTTCGGTTTGGTTGATTTTAGCTGGTTTTTCAACACCCTTGTTTTTTTTTTTTTCTCACACATGCTCGATCCTCTTACAAGGATCTTCCAATTAAATCATTAAATTTACTAACGATAATAAAATCACATAATATATATATTTTTTCCATTCGATAAGAATGAATCCACACAGAAATGTGTGGTACCATCATTGGGTTGATCCCTTTCAAATGATAAGTGTTTTATTTTTTATTTTCTTCTATGAAGTAACCTATCTCGATCTAATGGGTCCTCTTTATGACTACATCAATAATTGTGAGAATAATATTACATTGTGATTTAAGATAAGATTTATGTAAGCTTTATTACAACTCAACAAATCTTAAATGTTAGCTACAATTCAACACAAACTTCAATGCCCAACCTAATGCCTGACGCCATTGGACTAAGCTATATGGAATCTATTAAATGCTAAATCAAGTTCATTCAAAATATACCAAAAATGAAAATATACTCTACAAATCAAAGAATATTGCCTAACTTTTACGATTTGTATGGATCAAAAATTTTATTTGAGAAAATAAAAGAAAAAAAAAAACTCATATTTCATTGTATCTTCCTTCTATATTAAATACTATTAAAAATTAAAAATTATTTTAATATGTCAAAAATCAAGAAAAATCAAATATTAATGATGTGTAAAATCAAAATTTTATTTATAGAATTGGTATATTTTTTTATTTCTTTCACACTTGATAACTAGTGAATTCTTTGATTTTGTATACTTTTTTCTAATATTTTTTTCAAGTTCCAAATGTAGCCTAAAAGAAATTGTAATTCATCCATTTCTTCTCTAATATGTGAACACTAAGATTTTTTCCTTTCTGATTCTCTTAAATAATTCAGCCGTAATTAAAGAAGATTAGGCATAAAACTATCATAACCTTTTGCTAGAATCTATTATTCCGAGTCCTCGAAGAATTCCAAATATTACACCCCAAAAAATATCCATAATGAAATAATAAACAAAAATGTTGGCTGCTCCATGGGAGTAACTAGGGCTTCATTTGGGAAACTTGGTCTCTTAAGGGTCACTTTCTCTCTAAGCCCTTGTTTTCTTATAGTAACATTGCTCATTAGGGTAAGTCATCAACTGGGTTATGGCACTAAGTCCCTTAACCTATAGGGCACCGACACAAGTACACAAACATCTTGCCCTTAAACCCAAACCATTCCTTCTAGTTAAGAACCACCGACCCCAAAGACGACAAGAATAATGTGACAAAACCCTAATTTTTTTTTTTTAAAGAGATAAAGTCAAAGAGAGATAGAGACATGACAAAGAAGACCATATGTTAAAAGACTACGGGTAACTTTCAGTGTTGGGATTTGGTTCCAATAATTTAAAAATTGATGCCCACCATTAGCACCTTTCCTCACATAGGACGAACTCCCAAAATGCCTCCAAAAAATTTTCCCGAGAAAAAAAGTTAAAAGCACATGGAAAATGATTTGCTTACGCGTCAACTTCCATTGGTCGTCATTTAAAGTGCAACTGCTCTCGTTTATACCATGATTTAGTGCAAACCATCCAAATTAAGAGGTGGTATTCTCGTTTTATGTAAAATTTAATATATCTAGATTACAATTTTTAATTAAATATTTAAGTATCTGAATTAAATATGAATTTTCATTATTTAGTTACTCTAAATTTGAATTTGAGTAAATTTAAAATATATGTAATATAAAATTACATTCATTTAAATTTAAGTTATACCCAAATGCAACGTTAGAGTTATCCGATTCCGAGAAAAACACGGCATCCAAATGAAAAAAATAAATAATAATCTCTTATTCGAGTCCTCTACAAAATTTTATAATACATCTTTTTCAAATCTATTTACGAACTTTTCATAAAAAATAACTAAAAATTTCTTATTTTGTATTTCTTTCCATTTTTGAATAAATTTGTGGGTGTGTGTTTTGCATGGTGTGAACTACTCTTCCTAACTATTAATCTTAGTCAGACGGTTGATCTAACCCGCTCACTCCGTTGAAAAAGAAATCTCAAAGATAAAGAGATGACGATTTGACAAAAGAGGAAATTAAACCCAACCAAACAGAGCACTATAAAATGCAGAAGAAAGGCGCGTACCGTGAAGACGAAGTTGTAGCCTCGTCGGAGAACGTCGGAGAGGAACAGAGTCCTTTGCCACATCATCTTGATGAAATCCTCCGACATGTAAAGCTTCTCCCCACCGAAATCCACCCCCTCCGTCTCCAGCCGGTAACAGTGCAGCCGCCGGAACTTGCACCGGCCGTACGCCGTCTGGTCCATCGCCACCACCAACAGGTGCTCCACCAGCTCCTGAGTCCCCTCCCCCACCCAGAAGCTCTCCAGGAACAGATCCAGCATCGCCGCCCTGCCGTCGTCGCCTTCCGCGTACGCCCTGTTCACGACCGCGATTATTACGGTCTTATCCGCCGTCGCGGCGCTTCTCAGGGCCTCCTCCAACTCGTCCCTCGGGTAAATTTCCGCTGCGACCTGGGATTAACCGACAATCGATCAAACGAAAAAAAAAAAAAAAAAAGTAACGCAGTTAAGAGGAATTAATGGGGGGAAATCAGAAATTAATGAGGGTTTTGGATTTGAGTTCTTACGGAAGATGGGTTTGGGAGTGAGCATTTGGGGTCTTGGAACGAGAGGAAGAATGGTTTGGAGACGAGAGAGAGGCATATGCAGATGGAGAGAAGGACGGCAGCGACGAACAGGGAGAGAATTGCAGGGCTTCCGCTGGAGCTCTTGGGGAAATCCATGTGGGTATCCTAGCTCGCGTTTGTTTCTTTTATAGGTGCTGCCAGCAGAAACAGGGGAATAGTGTTTGCAGAGGCACAGAACAGGGGAGTAGAGTTGCAGGGGATAATAAATCTTGGCTCTTGGGGCTCAGAGGCAGGGGAAGGGTTTTAATTAGGTAGGAAGGTCATGCAAGCTGCCTTGGCCCTTGGTTGGGGCTTTCCATGGTGGTCCATTCCAACGCCAAAGTCCAGAGAGACAGAGAAAAATAAAAATGGAAATTAGAGAAAATAGCAATTTGATCTGACCGGGAAACCTACTGATGATTTCAGAATTTTGATTTATGGAGAGAGAAAGAGAGAGAGGGAAATTTGATTGACCAGATGAGAGCTGCAAATGGTTTCAGATTCCAGAAGGGGTGATGTACGATTACTAACAGCTCCCCTGCATTTCAATTTTCGTTGCTTATTTTCTTTTCTTTTTTTTTTTTTCTAAAAATTTGATAAGTCAAAAGTTTGGTGGTTGATATTGATGGTTAAAAATTATGAAAATGGATATAAAACTCTAAAACAAAAATTTAAAATTAAAATCTAACGCCCTGTTTGATTAATATTTATACAAATAAAGTAGATTTAAAACTTGATGAAAGAAATGCTCAATTTTGTCATTAAATTAAATAATAATTTTAAAATATGGTTAAAATACTAAAAATATAAAATTAAATATCACAATAAAAATAATATTGTTATAATAATTTTACTTAATTATTTTATTCCAAAATTTACTTTGAAAGAGTAACCTTATTATCATACATGACAATTCAAGAATAGCAAAAAAAAAAAATATTTCATAAATGACATTATTCTAATTTTTAAAAAATGGTGAAAATTTTCATTCTAATTGTATTTAAATTCATCTTATCATTTTACTTTAATTTTAGTTAAAAAGCATTTACTATACAAATAATTTAATCCAAAAAGTTAAACTAAATATTAATATATCCTAACCTGTTAGCTCGGGTTAAGATCTTTTTAGTGACACGCCTAACCCTCTAATCAACGGCGTGCATATTATTACATTTAAAAATGCTACTATCAAAACATTAGTTTTCTTCAATAATACCATTACCTTTAATTAAAACATTTTACTACGTTAATCTTTTACATTAAGAACTTCAAGTGTTGAGTCAAATTTATAAATTAGTATGAAATTTTATACTATTTTACATTAAAGCAACAAAGTGACAAGCTTGCTATGCATTTTCTTTGGTATCACAATTTAATCATCTCATTTACTTATTACATTTTTGTGCTCACTAACTTTAATAGACAATTGATTGATATTAGACAAACTGTTTCAACGCTATAAAACGAGTTTCAACTCAAAAACATACAAACACCTTCTATGCATATATAAACAATTTTTTAGGAGATGCTTAATATAAATTTTGAAGAGTTCGTGTTTAAGGTTTTGAACTCGAATCTCAAAATGGTAGAAAGAAATATTGAGCTAAAGATGAATTAAATTTTATTTGTACCTACTTTCGCTATACTTATAAAAACTTTGGGTAAGTGTTAATATAATTTACCATATTTTTTAATTTTTTTTATTTATTAAAATTGTTGACCTTTCCATCATCTGAAAAACTAGGGAGTGAGCATAATTAGGGTTTAACCGAATTAATTGACTGATTTCGGTCGGTTCAGTTCGGTTACAAATTTTGACAATTTTGGGTATTCGACTTTTGGTTCGGGTATGGGGAATTTTAATTCAGTTAACCGAATTACCAGAATTACTAATTAATTAAAAATTAAATATAAATTAGCAATATTAAATATAATTGAAATATCATATATTATATAATTGTTTGATTTTTTTATTTATTTAATCAATGTCATTCTCCTAATTCAGCTTGTACAATTAAAAAAAATTAATTAATTTTATAATTAATTTTAAAATTTGCAATCATATTTTATTTTTATAATTAATTTAAATTATTTCGATCAAATTCAATCAACCAAATTATCTAAAAAGTTAGTTCGATCGGATACGATTCGATTAAAAATTATTGTTAACTGAAAATTTCAATTAATTTAGTTAATTAGTCGAATTTAAATGAATTTTACAAACCCACCACCAGAAAGCAAACGCAACACTTGTTTCCATTATGATTGGTTCATATGAAGCACGTGTTCCATTATGATTGGTTCATATGTATAATTAACCTCCGTATAAAGTGGGATATGGCAAGATGAATCCCTGCCGTGTATATTGGTAGGTAAACCTCCATTAATTGGGAACTGTAATTGCTGCCGCACTAAAGGCATACTGGGCGAAGGCCTACCCCATTAAAAATAGAAATTCATATTTAATGCATTTTGTACTTTATTCATGTTGGATTGTTGGTAGTGTGTCGTTATTTATGATGTATGCTGTAAAGTACTTCATATATTTTCAGAAAATAATTATCTTCAATTTCTACCAACTTGAATTTCAGCCACAATAAAAATTGTTCTTATTATGCTTCATCTTTGGCTTTGTCTCTATCATCATATTTAATTTATTTTTATTTTTATTTACTTGATAAATTATTAGCAATGTATTAATAAACGGGCAATAATATTCTCATATTCCGATTTCGTGCCATCTAAATTGATTCAAAGGACTTGCCAAATAGGAGTTTCGGCTCATAATATATATCTTTGGTTTAGTTTGACACTCTATTAATTTTTATAAAAAATTAAAAAGGAATTGATAAAAGAAGTTGAAAAGAATGTTGTAAAAATTATTTGTTTGTTTGTTTGTTAAAAAAAGTTTTAAAAATAATTCATTGGGAAAAATAGTGTCCATTTAACTTGATGAAAGGAATGATCAATTTTGCCATTGAATTAAATAATTATTTAAAAATATATATTATTAAAATAATAAAAATATAAAATTAAAAATCACAATAAAAATAGAATTGTTATAGTAATTTTACTTAATTATTTTATTTAAAAATTTACTTTGAAAGAGCAATCTTATTGTACATGACAATTTAAGAATATTAGAAAAAATATTTTATAAATGACTATTTTATTTTTTAAAAAAAATTATGGAAAGTTTCATTTTAATTACATTTAATTTCATCTTATCATTTTACTTTAATTTTAGTTAAAAAAATATACGTACCAAACAAATAATTGAATCCAAAAAGTTAAACTAAATATTATATTATTTTGTTGTAATATGTAATTCATATGTTGAGTGGAATGCATGTATAAAGAGAAAACATGGTAGAAAACACTGAAACTGGATTGCAGGACCAAACCGTCGACGGTTTACATGAAATCGTTGACAATTTTGTTAAGGTGCAAAGAAATAGTCGACTATTTTGTCCTGTTACATTGACTGTTTGATCTCGACTTTAAACCATCGACGATTTTGTTAACTTTTTGAGTCCGATCTCTATTTGGATGCTGACAAAGTATAAGTATCTTATGTGTGCATTTAGTGTGTGAACAGGTTTACATGTCAGCACAGATATAAGATACTGGAGAAATGGAAGCCAATACGAAACTTAAAGCTCACATAATTTGGCATATTCCATGAAAAATCAGAGGAGCAAAAGAAGAAAAAGAAGACATTTGTTTTATATTGTATTGCATTTAGTTTTTGATTTGGCCTGTAATAATATATTTCATGCATGATATGATTGAGAGCTCAGGATGACCATAAATTGACCATAGGGAATCAAAACACGACCAAAATGACCATAGGCACCAAAAATTTCCTGGAAAAACCTTTCATAAAATGTCATATTGTTGCATAAACATGTTTGAAAATTTTGGGGCAAAATAGGGTTAAAATAAGTATTTTTATTTTTCTTGGTCAATTGACCTCGGCCGACCGGCCATCCTCAAGCATCAAAAGGCTAGCCAACCAACCTTAACTTTTGAACTATTTTTTATGCCTCGGTCGATTGGTTATATAGTTCGAATAAGCCTCAGCCAACCGGTCACCTTGTACTGGCATGCCGACCTTGAGCCTAAGTTGATCGAACCTACAAAGGATTCAAAATCGTCAAATGTCAGCCGACTGGCACCTTCCAAAGTTGACCACGCCTTGTTGAAAATTTAAATTCTTGTGTGAGGTCAGTCGACCAGTGATACCTTGGGTTGACTGAATGTAACACCCCAAAAATAATTATTATAGGAGGATGTAATGATTCCAAATAAATAAATAAATTAATAAGAATTATTATTTTAATAAAATGGTTATTAAAAATATAATATAATATAATGTAATATTATAATATAAGTATTAAATTTATATATCAATCTTGAAGCCAACATTTTGATTTCAATTCAAGCCACAGACGTCCCTGCTCTCTCTCGCACGTTACTATCTCTCTTTCTCTCTACTTTCTCTCTCCTCAACCACTCTCACTCTCTCCTAAATTTTTTTCCTGATTTTTGGCCGATTGAAGAACAGAAAATACTGCTGGGTTCCATTCTTGGTCATCGACATTTTTACCGGAGTGGATTTGGGATTAGGGCGTCGTAGGCATCACTCCTGAGATAAGGTAAACTCTCTCTCTCTCTCTCTCTCTCTCTCTCTCTCTCTCTCTCTCTCCTCAATTTCTTTCAAATTTTTAGTCAAATTGACGATCAGACACCACCACTGTAACGACCTGCTTAATTCCTTTTTTTTTTCCCATGATAATAAAACCAATATAATAAACCAAGTAGATCATAATCCACCTGTACCCGTGGGTACTAGGGATACAGCAGACAAATATAATGGAAGCCTATGCAGTAGGAAATCATAAAACCATGTACATACCTTTATATCATTTAATACAATACCAGAATTTACTATATCCACAATACATATCCCAAAATAAACCAAAAACCAACCCTAGGGTCAATACTCAAAAACCCACCATCGAACCTGTGACGACCTGCTTAATTAACTGAAATTATTATTATTTTTTTAAAACACTGTAACAATTAACATACTCTGATACCACAACATTAACCTAAGCAGCAGGAAGCAGAAATCATACAAACATAACCAAAAACCATTATATTCAATACAAAACCAATACCAGAGTACTACCGTGTTTCCCAAAATATACACATATCACTGTATTCCCAAAATATCCTTAACTAGTGAGGGTTATACAAAAACGTTCCCAAAAATGATACTCACTCTCTAATAGGGCACTACAGACGTCCCTCTATTTGCGAGCCTGATCTGCTCGCCTACCTAGATCACCTGAAAAATGTTTCAACACTAGGATGAGCCAACGCTTAGTAAGAAGAAATATGCTATTACTAGTGTGTGGCAAATGAGCTAACAATATTATGCAAAATCTGATTTCATATAAACATGTATAACTGGATATGTTAAGTACAGTATAAGTACGAAAATGCATCCCCTTTCTATGTTACTTAACATAACAGTATTGTAGGTTATAATTCAAAATACTTCTAATGTACATAAGTAGGGTCCCCGAATCTGTAAATCTATACGTATGTAATAGTAATTGAAACTGTTCCCTGTGACTATCTGTGTTATGACATGCCCCCTCATGATAAGGTTGTGCGGCCCGTAGGCTGGATTTACCCTAACTGGCCAACTAGAAATAAATCACTGAACTCCGTCAGTCGACTTGCCCACCTCAACCCATATCTGGATAGGGAGCCTAACCTTTTCAAGGACCTAGGTGGTCGACCTTACCACGTATTATCTGAATAGGTGGTTGTACTCATAAAGTAACATAATATCTGTAGCAACGGTACCGTGCTCTGTAACTGCAAGTCCAATAGGGTCTGATATCATATAATATATTTCTATACATATCTATCTGATTTACCATGATTCTGAAGTAATCATAATAACCATGATACTGCATAACGTACTGAAATCTGAATAATCATAACATGGAACTGCATATTCGTAATACTGGAATTCATATAATCATGGTACTGAGATTCGTATAATCATGGTACTAAAATCTGTAAAATCATGGTACTGAAATTCACATAATCATAGTATTGAAATTCATAAAAATCATGAAACTACAATTCGTAAAACATATCCCCATACTACATACATATTCTCATGCCACACCATACTTTAATACATAATTTTCATAAATAAATAAACTGTATAATATTTAGAAACTTCCTAACATAGCATATTTCTCTTACCTGACTACTGGAAAGCCCCTAGGGAATACAAGCCTAACACCCGCAGGACCTCCTATAAAACACCCTAAAACCAACATATGTCAGAGCATAATATCAGTATTTTTCTGCCTATATCATTTCCTATAACTGTCATGAGGTCAAAAATTGGATAAAAGACCTTACCCTGAATTTGGGATGAAATCCAACTTCGTTTCTCTGACGATCCGCTCCTACAGACTTGTGGAGAACTCCGCCAGGAGAGTCGTGGTAACCTCGGATCGTCGATCCGGCGACTGGTGGGGCCGGAATGGAAGAAAGAAGGGAGAGAGTGGCTTAGAGAGAGAGAGAGAGAGAGGAGAGAGAGAGAGGCGCAGTGAAAAATGAGAAATATCCCGGTTTCCCTCTATTTATATTACCAGATTCGTCGATGAGACACGTCACTTCGTCGACAAATCCTTTAGTAAATTCGTCGACGAAGCCCTGTATTCGTCGACGAAATTCAAACAGCCCCAAAACCTCTCTCGGTATTTTTTCGTCGACGAAGCCCTGTGTTCGTCGACGAAATTCTTAAACTTTTGTTGACGAAGCCCGGTAATTTTCTTAAAATTATTTTATTCTCCAAAATGCAATGTCGTCGACGAAGTCTACGACCTCCTTCTGTTTCTGTATCTATTTTCTCTCTCTCTTATTATTAAAATGCTATTATTCTTTGGGTCACTACAGAACCTTAGCAAATGACTTGCCCTTCAGAAAGGGCAGGTCAACTGTATCTACCTCAGCGGAGCTTTATCCGCCTTCCTATCCGAGGCTCCTGAAAAGTTAATGAAATTTTGGGGTGAGACACCTCTCAGTAAGGGAAATAAACTAATACTAGTGTGTGGCAACATGAGTATTCCGTGTTATACATATACCATACAGAAACATATTTAGTAAATTGTTATGTCATATTTAGGAAAACATATATATCATCATAGCATGACAGAACATACTGCATTTTCATAAACATATTTCATCTCATATAATAATAATAACACGAAAACAACCTTGGTAGGTTAGCTGGCTAATGTCATGTATTACCCCCACATGACTGGGTTGTGTAGCCTGAAGGTGGGACCTGACAATGGTTGGCCGACCACTGCCAAGTCAAAAGTACAGTCTGTAAGTCCGATGGGTCTACCAGACCTGGTCCGTACACCAGGGGCGCTCACACTCCTTAAAACCACATCGACCATCCAACCTCACGCCACTCCGTACAGCAGCGTTAACACAATATCATGATCATGATGACCATGGACACATAGCAGCGGTACCGTGCAAGTGCTAGCCTAAACCAAGCCAACCAGGTTCTGATAATATATAACATATATTGAAACAATGATACATGGATATTTCATACCATTAATTATCAAATCAATATCATCATATCGTTTTGCATGTATATATATATCATCATGAAAATCATTGGCCCGTACGCCGGTATTTCATATTTTTCCATAGCTCGGCCCGTACACCGACAAACATATCAATAGCATGGCCGGTATGCTGGCAAACATATCAATAGCACGGCCCGTACGCTGGAAAACATATTAATAGCACGGCCTATACGCTGACAAACATATCCATAGCAGACTCCATAACATTTCACATTTCCTAGAAAACAGTATTTTACCGTAAATTTTATTCATGCCACACAAAGTAGGTTTCTTGTATAATCTGAACATATCATCATTCATAGTAGTTTTTCCTAACATAGAGTATATATAAATATTTTTATTTTTATAAAATCCAATGCTATAATATCATATATATATATAAACTAGCTTAGTTCATCCCCTTACCTGATTCCTGAGAAGCCCCTAAAACAAACAGCCCCACATCCGCAGGGTTCCCCGTTCAACACCCTGAAAATAACATTCCCCAGAACTAAAGTTTAATATTTCTACACGTACTACACTTCCTACAACTATCAAGGAACCAAGTACTGAGTAGAAAGTCTTACTCTGGATTTGGGATGGCTTCTAACTCAGCCCCACCGACGATCCGCTCCAACAAACTTGCAGAGAACTTTTCTAGGACCGTCGTGGTGGCTTCAAATCGTTGAACCAGCGAGAATCCAGCCCGAGATCGTAGAGAGAAGGGTAAGGAACCGAAGGAGGAGAGAGAGGATATTTCTGCGGCCAAAATCCACCAAAAAATTGCGTTTAACACTATTTATACACTGGCCTTTGTCGACGAGCCACGTCACCTCGTCAACGAGGTCATGAAGATAACTCGTCGACGAACCCTTTCCTCATCGACGAAATTCAGAACCTCCCAAAACCTCTCTCGGTATTTTCTCATCGATGAAACACGTCCTCGTCGACGAGCCCAATTGTAACTTCATTGACGAACGCTTTGCGTTCGTCGACGAGGCTCGTTGCCTCTTTCTTTTTCCTTCCCGATTTCTATTTCCTCACTCTCTATTATTATTTAAAATACCATAATTTCTCCCGGGTTACTACAACCACAGAGTCCTAGGTTCGATCCTCATCATTTTAATAGGAGCAGATTTTTGATTTGGGGATCCTAGACACCACTTCAAGGTTAAGGTGAGAAGTACAAATTATATCAGTTATTTTAGAAATTTAATCGGTTAATGGGAGCGTGTGAGCTTAGGAATATTAAGATAATTGTAATTCTGGGGTTGAGCTGATTAAACTGAGAAAAATATAATTTCAGGGTTTTGAGCTCCGAATGCCGTGAGTGTGGAATTAGGGATTTTTGCAGGCTTCTCCGTAAGTCAGGTAATGTAATAACCCCAAAAATGGTTATACAAGATTAGTTGGGTGATTTTCAAAAATAAATAAAATAAAATAAAAAATTTAAAATTAAATTAAATTAAATTAAATTAATTTAAATTTTAAAAAATAATAATAATAATTAATTTTTATTTTTATTTTTATTTTTATTAATTAAATAAATAATTATTTATTACTATTATTATTATTATTATTATTATTATTATTATTATTATTATTATTATTATTATCATCACTTCCTCAAGCTTCCTTCAGGAGGATTTCATAAAAAAACAAAAAACAAAACACATCCAGAGAGAAGCTGCGCAGAGCCCACCCTAGAATCTCTCATATCTCTCTCCTCGTTCTCTCTCCCTCTCTCCTCATTTTCTTGACGGATGCTTACCCGATCGGAAATCAGGAAATACCGTTGGACTCCATTTTTCGCTACCGTCATTTTTACTGGAGTGGATTGGTTGTAGGAGCGGCGTAGGTGTAAGAACCCGATCTGTGAGATCTGGAATAAATAAATAAGGGAAAGGACAAGGCAGTAATTTAAGCAGGCTTCGTTGACGAAGTCAAAGTTCGTCGACAAAGGTCCTTTGCTATTCGGCGATGAATTTTAGGTGCTCTTCAACGAGGAGAAGCTGAGAGGTTTCGGGAAATCGAAAATCTCAGGCTCGTCGACGAGTCACCGTTTCTTTAACGAACCGTCTACATTGGCTCGTCGACGAAGACGCCATCTCGTCGATGAGGTCGGCTGAGTTAAAGGGCTATAAATATCTTTTTCATTGCTTCTAAGCTAAGAAATCAAGAAATCCTCTCTCTCTCTCTCTCTCTGTAGGAACTCGAACCACTCTCTCTCTCTTTAGATTTCTTCGTCGTACGTTGCTGGAATCGTTGATCTGATGTTACCATGAGGATCAGGGAAGGATTCTTTTCAAGATTTGTGGAACGAATATTCTTTCCGAGCATTTTTGGGTTTTGGGTTAAAATTGAGTAAGGCTCGGTTTTCAATTCTGTTTTGCTAGTTATGTAGGGAATAGAATTGTGAGTATGTTATGTACTGTGGTTTATAGGTTTTGGGAACTCGGTTAACTGTTTAGGAGCCATAGAGTTCGGATTTGTATATTTGGGGAAAGGTAAGGGGATTCTGTTTAGGTCAGTTATTTTTAAAATCGGACTCGGTAGAACTATGGTTCGCGGTCCTGTGTGTGTTTTGGTTACTTATTTGGGGGGATCTAACGAGTAAAATTATGGGTTTTTCATGTTACAATTTTGGGAAAAAAGGGGGCATTGGGTTGTATCTCTGGTTTTGTTGGAAAACCGTGAATATATTGTGATATATATTATATTATGGGGATGACCGTGCTTTGACTTGTTTAAACTGTATATTTTTGAAAAATCATAATTTTAGAATACCAAATGAGTGTAGATTGTTTGGTTATATGAACATGCATGAGTTGTGTTTTGCTGCAATGAAATAGGAACTGGGTTCCGAATTGTTTCAGGTTGTGAAAGAGTGTTCGGCTCTATATCCGAGGGCATGAGCCTTATCAGCTGATCACCAAAGGGTGTGGATCCACCAGTTGTATCAGTACGATGCCATGGGAGCTTGAGGCCACGCTATGTTCCAGGGACGCCGTGTAATGGGGGTCGGCTTCGGGCCAAAGGGTGTATGACACCGGGTTACTTGATTATGTGTGTGTGCGTGTGATGCACTATATTGGAATTGTTTTGTGAAAATACTGGAATTGCATTGAACTGTCACGCCTCGAACCCCGAAATGGGACCTGGAGGTGATAATGTAACCTAACCTGTCCGTGTATGATACAAATCATCACAGATACAGTACAAAGGATGAGGGTCCGTCCCCATGGGGTTCCCAGGCACCCTAAACACATCTAATTACAATCATGTACGCAGCGGAAAAAGTATTTCTATATCAACATATGCAGTACCATACCATAGTCTATACAAGAGCCAAACACAGCTCTATCAAAACGTACAACGTGTGCCTAAAACCCAAAATGGCAACCCAACAAAACTACAGTCCTAGCACTTACCCAAGCGCTAACGCAGTACAACGGCCACTACGCTCCCTACGCTAGGACTCTAGTTCCAATTACTCGAAGGACCTGTAAAAATGTACATATAGTATGGGTGAGACACCTCTCAGTAAGGAAGAACACAGGTTATATCGGTGTGTGGCATTCGAGTGTTATCATGACACAACATACACGCAATTCAATGGAATCCAGTACTAATTCACACAGTGCGTTCACGCACAAATACGGCGGCCATTTATACACAGCCCCATCACAATACACACACATGATCAGTAACCTGGTGTCGTCACACCCATCGACCCGAAGCAGGTCCGCGACAATCCAGCGTTGGCCCGTAGCCATCAGCGAAGCACGGCGCCACCGGCACATGGCTAGTCCTCGACTCCCATGGCATCGTACCAGCGCTAACTAGTGGATCCACACCCTTCAGCTTGATCTGCCGGAATGGCTCACGCCCTCGGATATAGAGCCGGTCACTCTTGCCTATGTGGCAGGCGATAAACACACACCCTCAGATATAGAGTCGGTCACTCTCAATACCTGGACTCACTTTGGAATCACGGTCCCATCAGCAATTCAGTACATCACACACACATGCATGCTCATATAACCAAACAAATCACACTTAGTTGGTAATCTAAATCATGGTTTTCTAAACAAATACAGTTTAAACAAAGTCAAGGCACGACCATCCCAATCACACAGTATAAATCACACATATACTCGGTTTTCAACAAAATCCGGGATTCAGCCCATCACCTCCTTTTTCCCAAAACTGCAATAATGAAAAACCCATAATTTTCCCCATTAGATCCCCCCAAATGAGTTGTCAAAACACACACAGGACCGTGGACAGCAGTTCCACCAAGTCCGATTTAAAAAATAACCAATATAACACAGTTTCCCCTTACCTTAACCCCGAATCACAAAACCCAAACTCCAAGGCTCCTAAATAGTGAACCGAGTTCCAAAACCTACAAATCACAGTATAGAAAATACTCACAAGACTTATACCTACAAAACTATCGGATCAGAATTGAAAATCGAGCCTTACCTCGATTTTTCGCCAAAACTCGAAAACCTTCGAAACGAGATTCTGATCCATAGAAGTTGTAGAGAATCCTTCCACAATCCTCGTGGTAACTTCTGTTTTCCGATTCCATCAACGGTCGGTGAAGAATTCTAGAGAGAAGGAGTAGGGAGTGGTTTAGAGAGAGAGAAAGAGATAAAAATCTAAGTTTGCTTAGCTTGGAAGAAATGAGAATTTCCTTTATAGCCCTTTAACCCGGGCAATTTCCAAATTTGCCCTTCTCTTAATATTTAAACCCATTTTTCATATTTCGGGTTCTTACATGAACTGTGTATATTTATTGTCATGATAACAATCATATGCCACACACCGATATAACCTGAATCTGCCTTACTGAGATGTGTCTCGCCCCTATCATACGTACATGTTTTTTAGGTCCTTCGAGTAATCAGAACTAGCGCCCTTGTGGTGGGAGCGTTGCAGTGACCCAAAGGATTATGATATTTAAATAATAAAGAGGGAGAAAAAGGAAATTAAAAGGGGACACAGTAGGTCACGACATGACATATAGGGCTCGTCGACGAGAAGATACTGAGAGGCTTTTACCCATCTCTGAATTTCATCGACAAGAAGTAGACATTCATTAACGAACGTCCTTCTTGACCTCGTCGACAAGGTGACGTGGCTCGTAGACGAAGGCCAGTGTATAAATAGGCCAAACCTCATTTTTAAGTTGAAATTCGACACCCAAACTCTCTCTCTCTCACCTCCCTTCATCCCTCCACCCTTCTCTCTTAATTTCTGGGCCCATTTGTCGCCAAATCGACGATCCAAAGCTACCACGACACTCTTGGAGAAGTTCTCTGCATATCTACTGGAGTGGATCGTTGGTGGGACGAGTTTGGAATTCATCCTAAAATCAGGGTAAGGTCTTTTATTCAATATTTGACTTTACTATAGCTGTAAGAAATGTTATATATGATGAAATACTGAAGTTTAGTTATGGGAAATGTTATTTTTAGGGTGTTGATCGGGGAACCCAGCAGGTGTTGAGTTGATTGTTTAAGGGGCTTTTCAGGAATCAGGTAAGGGGATAAATTAAGCTAGATGTTTTATGAAAAATATGTATGATATTACAGCATTTGATTTTAAGATAATAAATATATTTATATATACACTATGTTGGAAAATACTGCTAAAAATGACAATATGTTTGGAATGTACGTAATACCGATTTTGTGTGGCATGAGGAGAATTTATGATGAATTACTATTTTTTGGGAATATGATAATGCTATGGATATGTTTTGCCGGCGTATGGGCCGAGCTATGAATATGTTTTTTCGGCATACGGGCTGAGCTATGGATATGATTTGCCGGCGTACGGGCCAAGCTATGGTAAAATATGAAATTCTGGTGTACGGGCCAATGATTTTCATGATGTTTTTATACATGCAAAATTATGTGATGATATTGATTTGGCAATTAATAGTATGAAATATCTATGTATCACAATTTGTTTATATGCTATACGTTATCAGAACTTGGTTGGCTTGGTTTAGGCTAGCACTTGCACGGTACCGCTGCTATGTGTTCATGATCATCATGATATTGTGTTAACGTTGCTGTATGAAGTAGCGTGAGGACGGATAGTCGATGGGGTTTTAAGAATTGTGGATGCCCCTGGTGCACGAACCAGGTCTGGCAGACCCATCGTATTTACAGACTGTACTTTTGACTTGGCAATGGTCAGCCAACCATTGTCAGGTTCTGCCTTCGGGCCACACAACCTAGTCATGTGGGGGTAATACATGACAACAGTTAGCTAACCTACCAGGATTGTTTTCGTATTATTATTATATGAGATGAACTATACTTTGAAAATCCAGTATGTTCTGCTATGTTACGATTATACATGTTTTTCCCAAAAATGATACAAACATATTTACTTGATATGCTTATATATGCTTTTATGTATAACACGGATAAACTCATGTTGCCACACACAAGTATTAGTTTATTTCCCTTATCGAGAGGTGTCTCACCCCTAATTATATGAACATTTCTAAAGCCCCTGATAGGAGAGCGGATAAAGTTCCGCTGAAGTAGTTACAGCTGGTCTACCCTTTTTGAAGGGTTAGTGTTTTGGTAGGGTCGGATGTATTTTGTGGGAAATGACCCTAGGTCTCCTTTTGGGTTGTATATATAATTATAGTGGATGTAGTAACTCTAGTATTATAATGTCTGGTGTTGGGTAAATGGTGTATGAGGTGTTTATGATTTATGTTTCCTACTGCTTAGGCTTCCGTACTGTATACTGATGTATCCCTGGTACCCATGGGTTCAGGTTGATTATGATCTATTGGGTTTATTATATCAATTTTTACTATTATGGAAAAAAAAAATAATAAATGGTAAATAAGCAGGTTGTTACAAGTGTAGTGGTCAGTGTACTTTGAGAAGTACTTGTGTAAGTACTGGAACTATGTTGGGTTGTCGTTTTGGGATTTTGGTTGGCAACCGGGCTTGTGTTTTGTATTATGACGCCTAGACTCTTTTTGTATAGATTCTGGTATGGTATGAATTATGTATATAAAGAACATTTTTTGCTGTGTATATGTCTTGTATGTAAATGTGTATAGGGAGCTTGGGAAACCCACGGGGTCGGACCCCCATTCTTTAGTGTATCCTTGGTATTTTGTGTGATACAGGGACATGCTAAGTTACTAATTCATCCCTGGGTCCCATTATCGTTTTCGGGGCATGACAGCTTGGTATCAGAGCTAACCAGGTTGTTAGGTCTTGTAGACTTGGTTAAGTGTAGCTATGTGTACATACTAGAGTATAGGATGTGGGAAATGGGTAAAGTAGGTCGAAGGTTGTTGTGTTGCTAGACAGAGACTCGTTGGCGGTGTCCTGTGTTTTTCCTGGAATGATGATTTCAGTAAAATCACGGTAAACCATTGATGACTTCCATGTCGGTGTGATAGAACAGACCTGGATCTGTGAGATAGTGGTTCACATGATTAGTTGTGAATAATTGCGTTAACCGTACCTAAGTAGGGATGCTAAAAGATTTCTATCGTATTTTCAGAATGGAGCCCAAGGATAATAACTTAGAAAGTAGCTTTGAGGAGACTACGAGTGACGAGTCTCCTTTTGTGCCTCGAGGTTTAACGAGGCAGGTTATGCGAGAAATCGGGCAGAGTGTTAGGAGACGCGAATGTTCTCCTACGGCTGCGTGGTGTACCAACGAGAGGTTTACACGTATGCACCCTCCGACGTTTTTAGGAGGACCCTATCCAATGATAGCGGAGGACTAGGTTGAGAAGACCGAAAGGATTCTGGAAGTCCTCCATTGCACAAATAAGCAGAGAGTTCTCTATGCTACCTTCCAGTTGTCTAGGGAGGCAGGGCGTTGGTGGACTGCGGTGAGTCTGCTGGAGAAGTAAAGAGCCGGTGTTTCAGAGATGACATGGAGCCATTTCAAGGAGGTGTTCTTTGAAAGATACTTCCCGGCCTCCACACTCGATGCTAAGGCGGATGAGTTTTCTGCTCTGTCGCAGGGAGATATGACGGTGCAGGGGTATGCTGCTTGGTATATAGAGCTATCTCGTTTCGTGCCGTACTTGATCTCAAGCGAGTACGAGAAGACTCGGAGGTTCGAGAAGGGCTTGAGGAAGGACATCCGCAGACTAGTGGGTATGCTTTAGATTCATGAGTTCTCAGTTTTGGTGGATAAGGCCACGGTGATCGAGACCGGCATCCGGGAGGATGAGGTGGATTAGGAATCGAAGAAGAGGATAGTACCTTTTGGTTCTCAGTCGGGATCTCACCAAGGATCATGGAAGAAGAAGGACAAGGGTTCGGGTTACCGTCAGAATACCGAGCGTCAGAGTTCTCAGGCTAGCCAATCGAGTGATCATTGTATCAGGTGCCACAGATGGCATAGCGGTGAATGCCAATCGTTTGGGGGTAATTGCTACAACTATGGCCAGTCAGGTCACATGGCTTGGGATTGTCATGCACCAAAAAGGGGTACACCCGCTTCGTGTCAGAGTTGGGGAAGTAATTAGGTATCCCATGGAACTTATCAGGCGAACACAGCTCCGGCAAGGGTATACTCGCTTGCTCCAACGGATGCTAAGCATGTGGGGAATGTGGTGATAGGTACTATGATATTGCTTTTAAATAGAGCTGTGGTTTTATTTGATTTGGGTGTGACCCCTTCATTTATATCTGCTAACTTTGTAAAACTGTGTGGGGTTGAGACCCGAGTCATGAATAAAGAATTGTCGGTAACTACACTATCGGGGAGTGTATCGTTCTGTAGGAGGATGTTAGAAAACTGCCTAGTGATAATTCAGGGAAGATTGCTACCAGCGAATCTGGTGGTCTATGATATGTCAGGGTTTGACGACATACTGGGGATGGATTGGTTATTCTCCAGTTATGCCGTGATCGACTGTTGTAGAAAGGTGGTTGTATTTAGACCTCCTGGGGAGCAAGAGTACGAGTTTGTAGGATCGTGTGTGTGTTCGATGCCACAGGTTCTATCAGCATTACAGGCGAGGAGGTTACTCTTGGACAGATGTTAGGAGTACCTAACTTGTGTGAAGGAACTACCATGGGATGAGTTGAGGCTCGAGGATATTTGAGTGGTTAGCGAGTTCCCGGATGTGTTTCCAGAAGACTTACCCGGTTTACCTCTGGATTGTGAGGTGGAGTTTGTGATAAGTTGTTGTGGGGCAAGACATCGATCTCTAAAGCTCTGTACTGGATGGCTCCAGCAGAACTTCAGGAGTTGAAGGAGCATGTAGTGATCCTTAAAAAAAAAAATTAAAAAATTTTAAAAATTTAAAATTAAATAAAAATAAAAATTAAGATTTAAATTTTTTAAAAAAAAGATTAATTAATTAATTAATTAATATTAATTAAATAATATAATATAATAATAATAATAATAATAATATAATATTATAATGATATAATATATATGTATATATATATATAGATATTAGAAGAAAAGGGAGCAGAGGCGTAGGCTCTCTTCTCCTCGTCTCCTCTCTCCCACTCTCCTCCATCTCATCTCTGATATTCGGCTGATAAAAAATCTGAAAATACCGTTGGGTTTTACTCACCGCCACCGACACTTCTACTGGAGCGGATCTGTTATGGGCGCAGCATAAGCATATCTCATGGGGTAAGGCCAAATCTCAAACTTACCTCAATTTCTCTTAAATTATAAGCCTTATTAATGAACGAAAATTACCAGGAGACTCGTGGGGAGATTCTCTATTATCTAGGCGGAGCGAGTTTTCAAATTGGAGTTCCGGGGTACCAATCCTAAATTGGGGGTAAGTTTGATAATTTAGGCTTTTATTAGGCTATTTAGAGTATTTAGAACCAAGGGTAATTTTAGGGAAAGTTAATCTAGGGGTTGTGACGACTAATATGGTGAAATTTGAATTTGAGGACTCAAGGATTTTTGAATGCTTGGGGCGTAGGCCGGCGTATTACCGGTTTTTTTAGGAATCGTGTAAGGGGATTAAGTTAAGTCAGTAATTTTATGAAATTCGAATCAATTTAATTGTTATGTTTATATAATTTTATTTATTTATTTATTCATTTGAGAATTTAAAGGCTATTTTGAAAACCAATCGTTCGAAATGGATTTTACGAACCTAGGATATATGGTATGGTATTTTTGAATAAAATGAACGGTGGAAAGTTTGTTTATTTATATGGAAATGTTAAAATGTGGAAAATCGTGTGATTGATGGTTTAATTTGTATGGATTATTGTATATCTAGATTTGAGATTTTGAAATACTGAATTGTCTGTGAAATACTGAATTGTTTGAGAAATACTGGAAATGCTTGTAAAAATACTGGAACTGTTTATGAAATGCAGGAGTTTGAACTAACGGTCAGTGGTCGGGTATTGTTTGATTAACCAAGGGCCAGAATTATTATTTGACGGCCGAGGGCCGAGTTTTAATTGATGGCTATATGTCGGATTGTATTTGTGGCCGGGGGGTCAGGTTTTTGGAATAACAGGAAATATATGTGAATTAATATTTTAAATAGTGATTTCTATTATCTAAATTGCATGATATGCTTTAAGAACCCTAGGGACCAGTGTATTGTGACCACGATACCGTTGCTAGTTAGACCATGTGCACTCACACTGTCTGGATAGAAGTGTAGGGGGTCCAGCCGACTGCCTGCGTGAAGTTGAAATATGGGCGTTGGACCTGCAGCTTTGCTATAAATGCTTGCAAATGTGTTTGCAGAGGATGTTGTTTTTGACTTTGTTTTGGTTGATCACCCAGGCTTAGTCTAACCTTCGGGCCGCACAACCCGTGCCATGGGGATGTAAATGGCGTGTTTGTCACAGGGAATGTCTTATATGCGCATCTGTTAATTTATGTGACTATGGTTAATTAATAAGATAACTTCGAGGGCATTCTGAGAAAGGTAAGTGCCCTGGTAGTAGTAATGGTACTAGAGCAGAGGGAAGCTACTTGTATGGGCGGGTAATCTTCCCTATCATCGGCTAATTGTGTGTGTGAGTGTAAATTAAGAATGTTTTCATAAATTTGTTTATCTATTCAGTGAACTGGCTATTTTTTTGTACACTAAATGCATGCTGGCCACACACTGACATTAACTTAGTCTTTCCCTTACTGAGCTGTGCCTCACCCCTACTTTACAAACTATCTTTTTAGAGAATCTTAGAGATCGGGTCTAGCAGGCTAGAGGAGCCGAGCTAGTGGTGTAAATTTTATGTAGGTAGTGTGTAGATAGAGATTTTATTTTTGTTTAGTTTTATGAGATGTAATTATGTGAAAATGGATATATTTGTGTATAAAGTTAGTTGAAACTCTGGTAATGTAATTTGAGGATTTTATATTTTGTTTTTGCTGTGTATGTGTGTTTTATATTTGATGAATAAGGTATCAGATACACTGACGTCACTAAAGTAGCACTCCGGGCCCACGTGGTGGGTCGGGCTCGTTACAGAGCAGTTGCATGAATTACTAGACAAGGGCTTTATCCGACCTAGTGTTTTTCCCTGGGGAGCTCTAGTTCTGTTTGTGAAGAAGAAGGATGGGTCGATGCGTATGTGCATTGATTACCGTGCGATCAACAAGGTGATTATAAAGAATCGTTACCCTTTGCCTCGTATTGATGATATCTTTGACGAGCTGCAAGGGACGCAAATCTTTTCGAAGATCGACCTACGGTCAGGGTATCATCAGGTGAGGGTTAGATCTGAGGATGTGGCGAAGACGGCTTTCTGAACCCAATATGGCCACTATAAGTTATTAGTTATGCCTTTTGGGTTGATGAATGCTCCGACAATGTTCATGAACTTGATGAACAAGGTTTTCCATGAGTACCTGGACTGGTTCGTAGTGATGTTCATCAACGACACTCTTATGTACTTGAGGAGTCCGGAAGAGCATGAAAACCATCTGAGGTTGGTACTACAGATTCTGCGTGAAAGGAAGTTGTATGACAAGTTGAAGAAGTGTGAATTCTGGTTGAATTAGGTTGCATTTTTAGGCCATGTGGTGTCAAAAGGCGGAATCTCAGTTGATCCTAGCAAGATCAAAGTTGTGGTCAACTGGGTGAGACCAAAGAGTATGCAGGAGGTTCGGAGTTTTCTGGGACTGGCAGGTTACTATTGTCAGTTCATAGAGGGATTCTCTAAGTTGTCTGGGCCTCTGACACGATTGACTAGGAAGGGTCTGAAGTTTGATTGGACAGAGGATTACGAGCAGTGTTTTCAGGAGTTGAAGCACCGTTGGTTACTGCTTCGGTTTTGACCATTCCTTCGGGGGATGGCAATTTTGTGATTTATAGCGATGCGTCTCTGAAGGATTTGGGATGTATGCTTATGCAACAAGGTAAGGTAATAGTGTATTCTTCTCGGCAACTTAAGGAATATGAGAAGAATTACCCTACCCATGATATGGAATTAGCTGCGGTAGTGTACGCTCTGAAGATCTGGCGACACTACTTGTATGGTGTGCAGTGCGAGATTTTCACTAACCACAAAAGCCTCAAGGTACTTTTTCTCGCAGAAAGAGTTGAATATAAGGTAGAGACAGTGAAACGCCCCGAACCCTTAAACCCGGGTCCGGTGCGTTATACCTAATAATTCATAATTAACATAACATACGCAGCGGAAAACATGATCATAATCTCCATATAACATAATACCAGAGTTTACTAATTCTAACTATAATCTATAATAAATCATCCAACACCTACATTTCCATAATTACATATATCTCCAAAACATTTCAGTATGTTCACAAACTTTCTTTTCTCCACAGACTTAAAATATAAGGACGTAAAACATAAATTTTTGCACCTCATAATTAACATAGAAATATACCATTTTCTTTTACTATTTCCCAATAATGTTATAGAACCTCGAGCTCTCTAAGCTCCATCTCGATGAAATCCTGAAAAAAACATAAATTTATATTCGGGTGAGACACATCTCAGTAAGGGAAGAAACCATATATTAAAGCAGTGTGTGGCCAACATGAGTTTATATATAACATAATATTTAACATTTGAAAATCCTTAACATAATTTTCTGAAATCATTACCTGATCCTAATCAAACACATGCAAATGTTTAACCCACGAGATTACCCGAGGATAGGGGTGATTACCCGCCCATACAAGTAGCACCCCTCTGCTCTGATACCTAGGCAACCCAAAGGGCGCAGCTAAAGCATACCAGGGCACTCACCTTACTCAGTAAGCCCTCAAGTGTTAAATTAATCCCGTACTCACGCATTCAACAATAGTTTACCAGCAAAGGCCCCAAGGATAGGGAATTCTACCCGCCCATACAAGTAGATTCCCTCTGCCCTAGTGCATTATGTAGCTACTGCCACATCTGAAGCTACTAGTGCACTCGCCTTACTCAGCAAGCCCTCAGGCGAAAGGTATGCATCGCCCAATCGTAACATGTTCTACGTACATACATACTTCTAATATCATAATACATCATTCTTTCTATCATTATTTAATTATACACATCTTTTCATATTCATGGCTTAACATTACATTGCATTTCACTTTAAGTGACTCTTTCTCATTTTACATTGTTCACATTGCACATTTCATTTCCATTTCATTCATTTCCCTTTTCATTTCATTTCATTTCATATCCAGCATCTTTCAGCTGTTTTACCCAGCATCTTTCAGCTGTTTTACATTTACCCAGCCACTTTTAACTGTTTCACATTTATCCAGCCACTTTCAGTTGTGACACATTTACCCAGCCACTTTTAACTGTTTCACATTTACCCAGCCACTTTTAGCTGTGACACATTTACCCAGCCACTTTTAACTGTTTTACCTAGCATCTTTCAGCTGTTTACATGGTTGCATTAACACACACATGCAACATTGTCCATATCATATTTTATTTTCATGGTTTTACTTACTTAGCCTACATCTCATACATTTAACATATATTTGCACAGATTCTCATGCCACACAATTTAATAGTAAAATTCATACACTGCCTGTAAAATAAGCCAACCAATATTTAATGTTTATATACTAAAAATACCTTTCATATCTTACATAAATATTCTGAAAATATTTTTCCACTTTTATCAGTTCATTTTCACACATACATATCTAATAAACAGCCCTAAACTCGAAAAAAATATAATTTAAACAGTTGACATTTTACCCATAATGAAACATATACACGTACATATAACACAATTTATTTTTCCATTAAATTCATAAAAATTCTGATTTAATATATATTTTTCCCCTTACTTGGTTTCTTGAACTACGCTAACAGGGACTCCGAAAAATACCTACGGCGCTCACCCGGACCCTGAAATTAAATTCCTAATTCTAATAAATTATTCTTGAATAAAATATTATTTAAATATTTCCTAGGGCCATAATTCTTAAATAAATAATAAAACCCTTAAATTTAGCCAAATTGCCAAATTTCCCAAATCCCACTCTCGCTTTGGAGTAGGGCCTAGAAAACCCCAATTAAAAAATTACATACGTCACAATGACGATGATGACGACTTGGACCCTGTGGTGGTGTCCGTTCGTTGATTTAACCACATATTAATGGCGAAATTAAGAAAATAGGGAAAAACTACCTTTCCCTAGGAGCAGTGCCTAAGCCGTTCCCATGAAAAATTTGCTCCAGTAGAAATGTCGGCAGCGGAACCAGGATTCCAACGGCACCTTCCATTTTTCAATCCGCTACCAATTCGCCGAGTAATTGAGAGAAGAAGAGAGACGGAGACAGAGCGGCTGCGCGTGCTGCTCGCAGGAAATTGCAGAGGGGGGGGGCGTCTGCTAACTCTTCTTCTTCCTTCTTCTTTCTTCTTCTTTTACTCATTCTGTCAGTAACTTTATATATATATTAAACTTATACTTATCATATATATATATATATATATATATATATATTATATTACTTTAACTTTTATATATATATATATATATCTTATTTTAATTATTTTTTTTATAAATCCAATACAATAAAATTTAATTTAACAACTAGTTATTTAATTATTTAATTTATCTTAATTTAATTTAATTTCTTTAATTTTAATTTTTTTTAATTAAAATTTTTTTCCCACGTCATTCCTTTTATTTATTTATTTGTTATTTTATTTTTTTTATTATTATTTTTAATCATTTTAATTTTTCGGGTCTTTATAGACGGTGACTTGAGCTGATCAAGGACTACGATTGCACAATCAGCTATCACTCGGGGAAATCCAATGTGGTGGCTGATGCGTTGAGTCGGAAGTCGGAGCATGCGGCAGTATCTGCCGTGGTAGCTCATCATCATATCATACGAGATCTGGAAAACCTTGGCATTGAGTTGGTAGCCGAAGATCATTAGGCTTTCATTGCTAGCTTGGTGATCCACCCGACTTTGTTTGAGTGTATTAAAGCTGCGCAGGCTAGTGATGTGGAGTTAGTTGAGACTATGGAGAAAGTGCAGTAGGGGTTGGCTGTAGATTTTAACATCTCTGAGGGAGGTGTGTTGAGGTTTGGAACCAGGCTGTGTGTTCCAAATGACGATGAGATCAGAAGGATGATTCTGGAGGAAGCGCATCGTTTTCTGTATACAGTATATCAAGGTAGCACAAAGATGTATCGGGACTTGTGCAAGACCTTCTGGTAGATTGGAATGAAGAGGCAGATTGCTCAGTTTGTGGAGCAGTGTCTGACGTGTCAGTAGGTGAAAGTTGAAAATTAGAGGCCGACAAGGCCGTTACAACCCTTAGCTATTCCAAAATGGAAATGGGAGCATATTTCGATGGACTTTGTGACTAAATTGCCTCCAGCACTTCTAGGGCAGAATGCCATTTGGGTGATCGTAGATAGATTAACGAATCTACTCATTTCATACTGATGAAGGTTAGCTACCCTTTGAATAGGCTAGCGGACCTGTACGTGCAGGAGATAGTTAGAATGCATGGAGTGCCGATGTCTATTGTGTTAGATTGAGACCCAAGGTTTACCTCTCTTTTCTAGAAGAGCTTGTAGGAAGCATTAGGGACGAAGCTTACTTTTAGTACAATGTTCCACCCTCAGACTGATGGACAGTCAGAGAGAACAATACAGATCTTAGAGGATATGTTACCGACTTGCGTGTTAGACTTCGGTGGTGGTTGGATACAGTTTATGCCACTAGTAGAGTTTACCTATAACAATAGCTTCCAGGCTAGTATCGGGATGGCACCGTTCGAGACTCTATATAGTCGGAGGTGTCGATCTCCTTTGTATTGGGATGAGGTTGGTGAATGTTAGGTGTTAGGACTTGAACTCGTGCAGCAGGCATCTGAGAAGGTGGGTTTGATCCTGGATAGGATTAAATCGACTCAGAGTCAGCAAAAGAGTTATGCAGATGTTCGCCGCCGTGAGTTAGAATTCGAGGTGGGGGGTAAGATATTCCTTAGAATCACTCCGATGAAAGGGATGATGAGATTCAGGAAGAAGGGCAAGCTGAGCTCGAGATATATCGAACCATTTGAGGTTCTTGAGCAAGCGAGTCCGGTAGCTTACAGGATTGCACTACCCCCAGCACTTTCGAGGATCCACGATGTGTTTCACGTATCCATGTTGAGGAAGTACGTGCCAAATCCATTGCATGTTATTAGTTACGAGGACTTGGAAATTGGGGATACTTTAGCGTATGAGGAGGTACCCGTTCAGATTCTAGACCGTAAAGTTCAGAAGCTACATATGAAAGATATACCGTTGATGAAGGTATTGTGGCAGAATCATGAGGTTGAGGAAGCTTCTTGGGAACTGGAAGCAAAGATACGTCGAAAGTACCCTCAGTTGTTCCGAGTATGTATGTATTACCCTACTTTGTATTGGGATAGGTGGTTAGTCTTTGGGAGTGTGTGTTATTGTGAACTCCCGAGACGGTCTATGTATGTAACCATGGTATTCCTCCACCATAAGTGAGGGTATGTATGTGTACTGTGACGGGGCTTCGTTGTAATAGCCGTCGGTTCTTTCTAGAGTCGAGTATGTGTTTAATTGTATGAATGAGTTCGTGAATGAGAGATTACAAATTTCGAGGACAAAATTTTTGTAAGGAGTGGAGGTTGTAAGAACCCGATCCATGAGATCTGGAATAAATAAATAAAGGAAAGGACAAGGCATTAATTTAAGCAGGCTTTGTCGATGAAGCCAGAGTTCATCAATGAAGGTCCTCTGCTATTCGGCGATGAATTTTAGGTGCTCTTCGACGAGGAGAAGTCGAGAGGTTTCAGGAAACCAAAAATCTCAAGCTCATCGACGAGGTCACCGTTTCGTCGATGAATCGTCTACATTGGCTCGTCGACGAAGATGCCATGTCGTCGATGAGGTCGGTTGAGTCAAAGGGCTATAAATATCTTTTCCATTGCTTATAAGCTAAGAAATCAAGAAATCCTCTCTCTCTTTCTCTAGGAACTCGAACCACTTTCTCTCTCTCTAGATTTCTTTGTCGTACGTTGCTGGAATCGTCGATCTGACGTTATCACAAGGATCAAGGAAGGATTCTTTTCAAGATTTGTGGAACAGATCTTCATTCCAAGCATTTTCGGGTTTTGGCTTAAAATTGAGGTAAAGCTCGATTTTCAATTTTGTTTCGGTAGTTATGTAGGGAATAGAATTGTGAGTATGTTTTGTACTGTGGTTTATAGGTTTTGGGAACTCGGTTTGCTGTTTAGGAGCCGTAGAATTCGGATTTGTATATTTGGGGAAAGGCAATGGGATTTTGTTTATGTCAGTTATTTTTAAAATTGGACTCAGTAAAACTGTGATTCGCGGTCCTATGTGTGTTTTGGTTACTCATTTGAGGGAATCTAATGAGTAAAATTATGGGTTTTTCATGTTACAATTTTGGGAAAACGGGGGCATTGGGTTGCATCTCTGGTTTCGTTGGAAAACCGTGAATATATTATGTTATGGGGATGACCATACCTTGACTTGTTTAAACTGTATATTTTTGGAAAATCATGATTTTAGATTACCAAATGGGTGTCAATTGTTTGGTTATATGAACATGCATGAGTTGTGTTTTGCTGCAATGAAATAGGAACTGGGTTCTGAATTGTTCCAGATTGTGAAAGAGTGTCCGACTCTATATTCGAGGGTATGAAATATCACCTACCATGTTTGGCAAGAGTGTCCGGCTCTATATCTGAGGGCGTGTGCCTTACCGGCTGATCACCGAAGGGTGTGGATCCACCAGTTGTATCAGTACGATGCCAGGGAGCCAGGGGCTACGCCATGTGCCGGGGATGACGTGTAATGCGGGTCGGCTTCAAGACGAAGGGTGCAACGACATCGGGTTACTTGATCATGCGTGTGTGCGTGTGATGCACTATATTGGAACTGTTTTGTGAAAATACTGGAATTGCATTGAACTGTGTATGTTTATTGTCATGATAACACTCATATGCCACACACTGATATAACCTGGATCTGCCTTACTGAGATGTGTCTCACCCCTATCGTACGTACATGCTTTTGAGGTACTTCGAGTGACCAGAACTAGCGTCCTTGTGTTGGGAGCGTAGTGGTCGGTGTACTTCAGGAAGTACTTGTGTAAGTACTAGGACTATGTTGGGTTGTCGTTTTGGGATTTTAGTTGGCAACCAGGCTTGTGTTTTGTATTATGAAGCCTAGACCCTTTTTGTATAGACTCTGGTATGGCGCGAATAATGTATAGAAAGAACATTTTTCGCTGTGTATATGTCTTGTATGTGAATGTGTATAGGGTGCTTGGGAACCCCACGAGGTCGGACCCGCATTCTTTAGTGTATCTTTGGTATTTTGTATGATACAAGGACAGGTTAAGTTACTAATTTACCCCTGGGTCCCATTATCGGGTTCGAGGCGTGATAGTAGGCGTATCTCCTAGGGTAAGCTAAATTTCCACTTTTACCTCAATTTCTTAGAAATTTTAAGCTCAATTGACAATCGGACACCACCACAAGAATCTAGGGATAATTCTCTACAAGTCTAGCGGAGCGGATTTCTCGTGGGATTGTCGTAGGTATAACCCCAAAATTAGGATAAGGGGGTTATTAAGGGGCCAATTATTATTTAATTAGTGTTGATTTAGAAATGCTAGAATATTGGGCATGTTGTGGTTGAAGTAGGGTTTTTGGAATTCGGGGCCCGGGTGAGCGCCGCGGATGTAATTTCGGGACCCCGCAGGTATAGTTCAGAAAACCAAGTGAGGGTGTTAAATATTAGTTTAAATGTTAATTTGGAGTATATGGAGCCTAGGGAAGGTTATATGGGTATTATTTTGGGAAATGAGTTAATTAATTTAGGAAAAACGCAAATTGCAGGATTTGAGTTTCAGGCGCCAAGAGCCTAGGATCTGGGTTTTAACAAGACTCTCAGTAAGTCAGGTAAGGAAAATAAATTATAGCAGTATTTTTATATTATTGATTGAATGAATATTTGGAAAATAAAGTCATGGTATTTTTCCTTGTGAAATTAATACATTATGAATATTAGATGAAAACTGTGTAGCATATGGCGCATAATGAAAAATGTGAAATATAAAGATAAGTAATTTCTGAGAAAATAATGGAAAAAGAATTATTGATATGTTAGTGGAAAATAATGAAATATGGTATTTATATGTGAACATAGATGATTTTTATGGAAATGAGATTGTGTAAATTACTGATATGGGTTTGAGAAATGTTGATATATGTGAAAAACGATACATATTATTAGGGATGAATTGAGATATACCTTGTAATGACCCAAAGAATAATGGTATTTAAATAAAAAAGAAAGAGGGAAATGGAAACAGTAACAAAAGGAGGCAGCAGAGCGTTCGTCGACGACGTGGCAACTTGGGCTCGTTGACAAGGGTGTGTCTCGTCGACGAGAAGATACCGAGAGGGTGTTTTGGGCAACTCTGAATTTTGTTGACGAAGGGGAGAGTTCGTTGACGAATTGTCTTTTAACCTCATCGATGAGGGCCATTGTATAAATAGCCCTAAACGCGATTTTACACCTGTTTAACACGCAGAAACTCTCTCCTCTCGCTCCTCTTCGGTTTCTCTCTTCTCTCTCTCTGATTTTAGCTCTGTCGTTTGTTGAATCGAGGATCTGAGGCCACCACAACGCTCCTACGGAAGTTCTCTCTAAGTTTGTCGGAGCGGATCGTTGGTGGGGCTGAGTTAGAACTCATCCCTTGTTTAAGGTAAGATTTTTTATGCAAAATTTGATCTTACCGTATTTATAGGAAATGTTATTCACGGAAAAATACCGAAGTTTAGTTCTGAGAATTGTTGGATTCAGGGTGTTGAATGAGGAACCCTGTGGGTGTAGGACGAGCATATTTTTAGGGGGTTTCTTTTCAGTATCAGGTAAGGGAATAAACTAAAGCAGTTATTTTTATACAAATTATTATTATTTATCAACAAATTAATTTTCAGAAAAGCATGTATTATATTTGAATATTATTGAGAAAATGCATATTTGGGAAAATACTGCTGTTATACAGGAAATATGATTTTAGAATGAAATGTATGATTTTACTCAGCATTGTGTGGCATGAATATTATTTTACATGATAAGTATTATGATATGCCAAATTTATGAATAAAGTATGTTTTTCAAAAGTTATGAAATAATGCAGTACATTATGGTTTTTAAAATACACGATAAATGAATTATTTATTCAGAATGATATGTATGAAAAATTTGGCGCAAGACCGTGATTGATAGCCGGCGCAAGGTCGTTTATTATGTTTGATTTCGGCACAAGGTCATATTTATGAATGTTCGGCGTAAGGCCGCAGATATGAAAGAAACTGGCGCAAGGCCATATGTATGTATGTTATTTCAGAAAATGTTATCAATCTATTTATGCTAAACAGTATATTATCATGTATTATATGTTATCAAAACCCAGATGTTAGTTTACTTTAGTTACAGGAACGCGGTACCGTAGCTATATAGATCAAATATTATGTTCATACTTGTCCTAAGCACCCCACTAGGGGGTGGGAGATGGATATTTGATGTGGCTTTCAGTGTAGAGTTATAGACGTCCACCTGGTAGTCCGAACCAGGGTGTGGCGGGCCCATCGTACTTACAGACATGTTTGATCCGGCAGTGGTTGGCCAGCCATTGTCGGGTTTCGCTTTCGGGTTGCACAACTCGTCATGAGGGATAATACATGACATTAGCTAGCTATACATCCTGAGTAAATTTTCAGTATTATCAGTTATATTAGACATTTCATAATCAGTATAAACTATTAGACATTATGAAAGTTATGTTTATTTAGATATGTTATGATGAATGTTTTCAAGTATATGAAATGTATTGTATAAGTATAATTGCATCAAATATTCATGTTGCCACACAACTGTATTTAGTTTATTTTCCCTTACTGAGAAGTGTCTCACCCCTGAACTTAAATAATTTTTAGGAAACCCAGAAAGACCGGCGGAGCGAGGCCGCCGTTGAGTCAGTTGTACTACCCCGCTAGGAGGGTAAGTTTGAACTATGATCAAGAGATTGTGATATGGGATCCTAGAGTTATTTTTTTTTTTGTATTTTTGGGAAATTGTATATAAACACAATGTTTTGGGATTATAGTTAACTCTGGTATTATGTATTTGTAGTTATGAGAATGTGATTTACATTTACTGCTGCCTAAGTTCCGCTGTGTATGACAGGTGTCCCCGTTTCCCACAGGTTCGGGTAGACCTTATTATTAAATATGTTTTATTATATGATAAATTAAGTAGGTCGTTACATACCTGTAATGACCTAGAAATTAAAACTATAAAATAATTGGGAAGTATAATAAATGAAATGGATTAATGGATAATAGGGGAAAAAGGAAAGAAATTAGAGGAGGAATAGCAGGCCTCGTCGACGAATGTTCTATCTTCGTCGATGAGTGTCCTTCTAGAGATCGTCGATGAATTCTATTTCTTGTCGACGAAGGAATCTCGAGAGAGTAAATTTTAAACTCTGAATTTTGTTGACGAATGTATCTTCTCATCGACGAAGTCTCTTTAGTGGTTTGTCCACGGACTCATGTGTCTCGTCGACGAATCCACATTGCAGCAGCGTCTATAAAAAGATCCAAGGTACCTTCCACGCAAAGAAAATACGTTTTCTTCATTTCTCTCTCTAGGAAGTCGTTTTCTCTCTCTTCTTTCTTCAAATCCAGCCCGGATTCAGCCCAAATTGCTAAACGGAAGCTGCTACGGTGTTCTAAAGAGGATTCTCTACACATCTAGAGGATCAGTCTTAAACTAGGCTTTTTGGGGAATGTTCCTAAGTTAAGGTAAGGGCTAGGTTTCTTAGTTTTGGGGGTTTTTAGATGCTTATTTGATTTAAAAGTTGATAAACTGCTGAAATAATGGGTTATTAGGGGTATATCTGACTAAACTAGGGTTTTGATTCAGGATCCAAGTGAACGCCGCAGGTATCGATTTGGGGATCCTACAAGGGTAGTTCAGAAGTCAGGTAAGGGGAAATTATATATTAAATTAGGTTTTTTTTTTATGAATTAAATAAAAATGGACTATGTTATATGTGTATATGAGTTTTCATGTGGGTATAAAATTGCAATCATGTAAATTATATTTTCTGAACTTAAGGCTGCTTATTTAGCTATGTATATGTGAAAATGAACCTATGAAAGTGAATAATATTTTTAGTGACGACCTGCTTAATTTCCACATTTTTTTTTTATAAAATCAATATCAATAAATCCCAGCTCAGTAGATCATAATCGACCTGGACCCGTGGTACCAGGGATACATCAGAACACAACACGGAAGTCTAAATAGCAAGAAACATATAATCACAATATAATAAATGCAAAACATCCATCTCATTATTATAAATACCAGAGTTACTACATCCATTGTATTTCAGTATATACATCCCAAAATAACAAAATCTAGGGACATTGCCCACAAAAATCTAACTGTCCCTACTAAAACTTACCCTTTAAAAAGGGCAGACAATAGCTCTAGCTCAGTGGGGCTTTTCCCGCTTTCCTATCTGGGGCTCCTGAAAGTTTATAAAATTTAGGGGTGAGACACTTCTCAGTAAGGGAAATAAACTAATACCAGTGTGTGACAACATGAGTAATTCGTGTTCTACATATACCGTACATTATATATTTAGTAATTGTTTCGTCAAATCTGGGAAAACATACATATATATCAAATCATGGGAGAACATACTGCATTTTCATAAACAAATCTCATCTCATATAATAATAATAACATAAAAACATTCCTGGTAGGTTAGCTAGCTGTTGTCATGTATTACCCCCACATGACTGGGTTGTGTGCCCCGAAGGCGGGACTTGACAATGGTTGGCCAACCACTGTCAAGTCAAACATACAGTCTGTCAGTCCGATGGGTCTGCCTGACCTGGTCCGTACACTAGGGTCGATCACACACACTTCTTAATAACCACATCGACCATCCAATCTCACATCACTCCGTAGAGCGGCGTTAACACAAATATCATGATCAAGAAGACCATGGACACATAACAACGGTATCGTGCAAGTGCTAACTTAGACCAAGCCAACCAGGTTCTAATATCATATAACATATGCTAAAACTATGATACATAGATATCTCATATCATTTATTTTCACATCAATCATATCATTTGCATATATACGTATATCATGAAAATCATTAGCCCATACGCCGGTATTACACATTTTATCATAGCTCAGTCCATACGCCAATAAATCATAGCACAGCTCGTACGCTGGCAAATCACATCATAGCACGGCCCGTACGCCTGCAACATATCATAGCACAGCTCGTACGTTGGCAAATCACATCATAGCACGGCCCGTACGCTAGCAACATATCATAGCATAGCCCGCACGCTGGCAAATCACATCCTAGCACGACCCGTACGCCGACAAACATATACTAAAATCTCAGTCCGTATGCTGGTTTTACACATTATAAAAATCCGTATCATAATCCCATTCTAGAAACAGTATTTCGTAACATTTTGTACTCATGCCATACTAACAGATTTTCACATATTCAACATAACATCATTTTCAATAGTATTTTCCCAAATATAATTCATATATATGTAAACATATTTACTTTCGTGAAATTAAGTGCTATATATATATATATACATTTTCTCAAAAGAACTAGCTTAATTTATCCCCTTACCTGGCTACTAAGAAAACCCCCAAAATAATCTAGTCTAACACCTGTAAGATTTCCTGACCAATACCCTAAAAATGAAAACTCCCAGTATTAAACTTCAGTATTTTCATGCGTACATCATTTCCTATAACTATCACAAAACCAAATTTGACTTAAAAAGTGTTACCTCAGCTCTGGGATGATTCCCAACTTACTTTCACCAACGATTCGCTTCGGCAGATTTGGAGAGAACTTCCCCAGGAGCGTCGTGGTGGCTTCAAATCGTCGATCCGGCAAAGATTTGGCCAAAAAATGATGAGAAAAAGAGAGAAAACTAAAGGGGGGAGAGAGAGGAGTGAAGCTTGCTTAATAATGAAGTTTAAATCCGGATTTTGATATTTATAGAGCAGAGGATTCATCGACGAGCCACGTCATTCATCGTTGAGTCCTTTAATAATTTCGTCGACGAAATCCACCCCTCGTCGACAAAGTTCAGTCGGCTCAAAAACCCCTCTCGGTATTTCCTCGTCAACAAATCCTGTCTTCATCGACGAATTTCCTTAAGCCCTCGTCGACAAATTCCCTGTATTCGTCGACGAAGCCCTACTGCTAACCCCCTTGGTTATTTCTTCCAAAGTGCAATGTCATCGACTTCCTCCTCCTATTACTGTTCTCTTTTCCCTTTCTCTTAATTATTCAAATTCCATTTTTATTCGGGTTGTCACAATTTTTAGGATAATTATGTAAGAAATGAAAGGTTTATTTTCAGTATATGAACATTAAAAGTTGATTGAGCTATTTTACAAGAATATGTATGAATTTTACTACTAAATTGTGTGGCATGAGTACATGTAAGTTTTGTGCAAATATATGTTAAATGTATGAGATGCAGGCAAGTAAGTAATGCATTAAGAATGAAATATGATATGAACTATGCTGCTTATGTATGTTAATGCAACCATGTAATTGTAGGTCAGTTGAAAAGAGTCGTGTTAGCAGATTCTAGTGCATTTCTATGTGAACTAACTGATGACAGCTAAAAAGAGTTGTGTTAGCAGATTCTAGCGCATTTCTATATGGACTAACTGATGGCAGCTAAAGAGCTGCTGTAGTACGAATGAATGAATAAAAATGGAATGAAACAGCAATGAAATGACAATGGAATGAAATGTGAAATGTGAACGATGTAAATAGGAAAGAGTCACTTAAAGTGAAATGTAATGAAATGTTTAAGTTATGAACATAAATAGATGTAAATGGTTGAATAATGATAGAAAGAATAATGTATTATGATCTTAGAAGTCTCTATTCTCATAGAACATGTTACGATTGGGCGAGGCGTACTCTTCACCTGAGGGCTAGTAACTTTAGATGTGGTAATAGCTGCATAACGTACTAGAGCAGAGGGAACCAACTTGTATAGGTGGGTAGATTTCCCTATCTTTGGGGCCTTCGCTAGTAAACCTTTGTTTGAACTTTGTGAGTACGAGATCAATCTAATACTTAAGGGTTTGCTGAGTAAGGTGAGTGCCCTGGTATGCTTCAGTAGCGATCCTAGGGTTGCCTAAGTATCAGAGCAGAGGGGTGCTACTTGTATGGGTGGGTAATCACTCCTATCTTCAGGTAGTCTTGTGGGTTAAATCTTTTGCATGTGTTTGGTTAGGCTCAGAGAATGATTTCGGTGTTTATGATAATGATTTGCAAATGTTATTAAATGATATTTATAAATCTCATGTTAGCCACAGACTGTTTTAATATATTGTTTTTTCCTTTACTGAGATGTGTCTCACCTGAATATAACCATTTCTTTTTCAGGACATCCTCGAGGTCGGGCTTAGAGAGCTCAAGGGTTTATAACATTTTTAAGGATTATAAAGAGGAAGGATATATTTCTGATAATACTGTGGGGTTGTATAAAGTTTAAGTTTATGTTTTATGTTTTAAGTCCGTTGAGAAAGGAATGAATGTGAATAATTTTATGGATTAAGTTTTTGGAGATATGTATATATGGGAATGCAGGTGATGGATGGATAATATGGATTATAGATAGGAATAGTAAACTCTGGTATTATAGTATTATATTTATGGAGATTATGTTTATGTTTTTCACTGCGTATGTTTTGATTTATGGATTATCAGGATTTTATCAGATATAACGCACCAGACCCGAGTTTACAGGTTCGGGGCGTTACAATACCGATATGAGATTAATGGTGTATATGGATATGAAAATATTGAAACGTGAAAATGAGAATGTGAGTTCGGAAACGTATATATTGAAATATGAACATGGGAAATATGAATACTGCAATATGGAATTGAAATGTGATTATTGAATTGGGTATACTGATTGTGAATATTGCGAAAATGTGAACATTGCAAAGTGCTACTGCTGCAATGAGATCATTGAAATATGATTGATGAAATGCCAATATCGCATAATGATTGCGAGTATGTGGTAATGATAGCCTTGATGGATGGTTATAGAAACCCTAATGATGGGTTGTGATATTGAGCATGATACCGTTGTTAGTGGTGTAGTGCAACCACACGGACTCTTGGAGCATGTGGCGTGACCATCGACTGAGCTGTTTAGTAGGGTTATTGTGCCCCTGTGTCCAGATTAAGGCTATAGGCCGGCCAGTCGTACTACAGACGCTAGATATGTGATATGATATTTTGATCTAACCGGGTCGGCCAACCGCGGTTAGATCCAGCCTTTGGGCCGCACAACCTTAACCATGGGGGGAAGTAAGGTGTGGAAAGAAAGATCCTCAGGGTAGCCATGAGTCATAGACGCGATGTTGGTACTAGATACCAAGGATACTCATGAGCCGGATAGTGAAATGGAAACAGAAAGTGAAAGAATGATAAAATGGATTAAAATGAGAAATGGAAGAAATATGGAAAATGAGAAATAGAGAATGATAAAATTGAGAAATGGATTCGTGTGAGTTAATAATATAAATAGTTGAGGCGAAGTGAAACTCTCCGCTTGAGGGCTTACTGAATAAGGTGAGTGTTCTGATAGGTATCAGATGTGGCCATACTTGACTGCATAACGTGTTAGGGCAGAGGGAAGCTACTCGTATGGGTGGGTAATCTTCCCTATTCTCAGGAACTTTGCGGGTAAATACGTGTTGAAAATGAATGAACTTGAGAAATGGTTTTAAATCTTATAAAGACATGTGTTGTATGTCTATATGGTTATGTGAATGTGTATATTCGTGTATTTTCTCAGATGAAATGATGATTTGAAAAGTAAAGTGTATTATAACTAAACTCATATTACCATATACTAGTAAATAATTTATTCCTTCTTACTGAGATGTGTCTCACCCAAATTATCTAAATTTTTCAGGGAATAGAGATAGTCTAGGTGATAGAGTTTCGAGACCATAGGGAGCTAAGACCCTAACACACAGGGTGAGTTCTTGGACTAAGGGGGGGTGTAATTCCCCTAGAAATAACTGCAAATATGCTTTACCTGTAAATTTGATTAAACATAATACAATTTAAGTAAAATAATATTTATGCCACACAATACTGAATAAAACCATAATTCCATTCTAAAATCATATTTCCTGTATAACAGCAATATTTTCCCAAATATGCATTTTTACCAATATACTCATATATATAATACATGCTTCCTGAAAATTAATTTGCTAATAAGTAATAATGATTTTCATGAAAAATAACTGCTTTAATTTACTCCCTTACCTTACTTCTGAAAAAGCCTATAAAGTTTAGTCTTACACCCGTAGGGTTCCACGTTCAACACCCTGAAAATAACATCCTCCATAACAAAATTTCAGTATTTCTCCGCGTACTACATTTCTTATAATTATGGGAAAACCAAATATTGGAATAAAAGTCTTACCTTGAATTTGGGATGAAATCCAAGGCAGCCCCACCAACGATCCACTCCAGCAAATTTGAAGAGAACTTTCCTAAGAGTGGCTTGGTGACCTCGAATAGTCGAACCGGCAAGAATCCGGCCTGAAAACTTAGAGAGAAGGGGAGAGGGACGAACAAGGGAGGGAGGGAGGGAGGGAGAGAGAAGAGAGAGAGAGAGAGAGAGAGAGAGAGAGAGAGTGAAAGGAGTTTGTGTGTGAGAATTTGGTTGAAAAGTCAAATTTAGGCTATTTATACACTGGCCTTCGTCGACGAGACACGTCACTTTGTTGACGAGGTCGTGAAGGAAATTCATCGACAAACACTTATTCCTTGTTGACGAAATTCACAGCTGAGAAATAGCCTCTCGGTATCTTCTCGTTGACGAGACACGTCCCTGTCCCCGAGCCCCTCATGTGTGCTCTTTGACGAACTCCCTGTGTTCGTCGACGAGACCCTGTTTTAAGTCCTTCTTTAATTCCTTCTTCTTTCTCCTCCTCCTATTATTAAATTACGATAATTATTCAGATCTCTACAGCGGGTGTATTCGAAGAATAATCTGTGCTCTAGGTACCACCAGCTGAAAGTAAAAGCAGAGGATGTCTCGAAGACAGCCTTTAGGACCAGGTATGGGCATTATTAATTCCTTGTTATGCCTTTTGGTCTGACGAATGCTCCTGTTGTATTTATGGATTTGATGAATAGAATCTTTTATCAGTATTTAGATCGGTTCGTTGTAGTTTTCATTGATGATATACTGGTCTACTCGAGGAGCTTTGAGGAGCATAAGACGCATCTACGGCTGGTATTTCATATACTTAAGGAAAAGAAATTGTATGCCAAGTTTAGAAAATGCGAATTCTGGCTAGAGAAAGTTGCGTTTCCGGGGGCATGTTATATCAGGGGATGGAATTTCAGTGGACCCCAGTAAGATTGAGGTAGTGGTAAATTGGGAAAGGCCAAGGAACATTCAGGACATCAGGAGTTTCTTGGGGCTGGCGAGGTATTACTGTCAGTTTGTAGAGGGTTTCTCAGAACTATCAAGGCCTATGACACGAATGGCCAGGAAGAATACTAGATTTGTATGGGATGATAAATGCGAGCAAAGTTTCTAGGAATTAAAGCAGTGGCTCGTCACTACACCAGTACTGACAATTCCATCAGGGAGGGATGGCTATGTAATTTAGAGTGACGCGTCTTTGAAAAGATTCGACTGTGTATTGATACAACATGGTAGGGTTGTAGCTTATGCCTCCCGACAGTTGTAAGAGTATGAAAAGAACTATGCTACCCACGATATGGAATTAACTGCAGTGGTACACGCGTTAAAGATTTAGAGGCATTACTTGCACGATGAGAGATGCGAGATATTCTCCGATCACAAAAGTTTGAAGTACTTTTTCACTCAAAAGGAGTTGATCATGAGACAGAGGAGGTGGTTGGAACTTATTAAGATTATGACTGTACTATCAGTTATCACCCAAGGATAGCAAACGTGGTAGTTGGCACTCTGAACGGGAAATCAGTGGGATCAGCACTGGAAAAATTATATATTCAAGAGATTGTACGATCACATGGAGTGCCAGTGTTTATTGTATCAGACCGGGATCCACATTTCACGTTATGATTTTGGAGGAGCTTTCAGAAGCTCTAGGGTCTCAGTTATCTTTCAGCACGACATTTCATCCTCTGGAGAACGGCTAGACTAAGAGGGTGATTTAAATATTAAAATATATTTTGCAAGTGTGCACGATTTTGGGGGTAGTTGGACTCAGTATATGCTGCTGGTAGAGTTTGCATACAATAATAGCTATCAGACCAGCATTGGCATGACACCTTATAAGGCGCTCTATGGTAGGAGATTTCGATCTCCTCTTTATTAGGATAAGATTGGTGATAGGCGAGTTTTGGGACCAGAAATTGTGCAGCAGACATACGATAAAGTTCAGCTCATTAGAGACAGGATCAGTGCAATTCAGAGTCGATAGAAAAGCTATGTCGACACACGCCTCCAGGAGTTGAAATTTGAAGTTGGGAACCATGTATTTTTGAAGATAGCACCATTGAAGGGAGTTATAAGATTTGGAAGGAAGGGTAAGCTTAGCCCTAGGTTCATTGGCCCTTTCGAGATTCTTGAAAGAGTAGGGTCAGTTGCCTACCGGCTAGCTTTACCACCAGCTTTATTTAGAATTCACGACGTATTTCATGTTTCCATGTTAAGGAAATACGTCTCAGATTCCTCCCATATCATCAGTTATGTTGAGTTAGAACTCAGTAATACTTTGGCTTATGAAGAAACTCCAGTACAGATTCTGGATAGAAAGGAATAGGAATTGCGCAATAAAAGGATTTCACTAGTAAAAGTCCTGCGGATGAATCATGTAGTGGAAGAAGTTTCTTGGGAGCTTAAGGAAGAGATATGACAAAAATACCCGCACCTGTTTAGCGGGGAATAGTAGTAATTAGGAAGAGATACAAGTAAATATGTAATGTTTCTTTTGCAGGATAATTAGTGCATGCAATAGTCTTTTTGGTAGTAGATAGTATTTTGGTTGTGAGAGAATTTTATTTTTATGTATATTTGTAATCTCTCAGAACCTTGAATGTAACCACGGTATTCTTCCGCCATAAGTGAGGGTAAGTAATAAAATAAGTAGTCCATTTTCTTTAAGGGATGCTGAATCGCTCAAATGGTAAATTTCGAGGAAGAAATTTTTATAAGAAGGGGAGAATGTAGAGACCTGAAGAATTATAGAAATTAAACAATAAAAGAGGGAGAAAAATAAAATTTTAGGATCATCGATGGGGACACATGTCTCGTTGACGAGGCATTACCGAGAGGAGTGTTTCAGGGCTTGAAATTCATCGACGAGGAATAAGTGCTCATCGACGAACCTCCTACTTGCGCTCGTCGACGAGATGACGTGACTCATTGACGAGTCTGCATTTTATAAATATCCTGAACCCGGATTTAAGGTGAGGAAATTTTGCATGTGGAGTTTCTCTCTCTAGATTTTTTCCCTCCTCACCTTCTCTCTAACTTTTCGGTTCGATTCTTCGTCGGATCGACGATCCCAAAGCCGCCACGCTACTCTTGTGAAGTTTCTTTTTATTTTTGTAGGAGCGGATCGTTGGTTAGGCTAACTTGGGAACCATCCCAAAATTTGGGTAAGTTAGTAAATTTCAATTTTATTGGGTATTTGGAGTTTTTGGTCTGAGGAGAATATGTTAGGGAAGATAATATTGAAGTTTTATTGGGTAAAATGTTAATTTCAGGGTGTTGTGTTGGGAACACTGCAGGTATAGGATTGGGTGTTTTGGGGGCATCTCAGTAAGCCAGGTAAGGGGATAAATTAAGTTAGTTTATTTTTATGAAAATTTATTATTTTAAAACAGCATGTATTTACAGTAATTATGTATGTTATATCAGAATATTTGGGAATACTACTATTGAACAGGAAAAGCAGTTTTAAAATATTTAATTAGAAATATATTCAGCTTAAAGTATTCAGTTTAATATTATTTAAAATTATGTGGTATGAGTATTATTTTACGAATATTATGTTATGACAGATTTTTAGTAAAAGCATGCTTACAACAATTTTTTAGGAAAACCATTAATAATACAGGAAATTAGGGTTTCAAGATTTTATGATAAACAGTACAAATTTCAGTTCAGTACGTTATAATATGCTTGGCACAAGGCCGTGATTGATAGCCGGTGTAAGGCTGTAATTATGTATATTATTCGGCACAAGGCTGTAATTATGTATGATATTTGGCGCAAGGCCGTGATTATGTATGATATGTTAGAATTCAAAAAAATGCTATTAATCTAGTTTCATATTAAAACAGTATATGTAAACATACTATATGTTATCAGAACCCGAATGGTTTAGTTTAGATCAGTATTCAGGGCTCGGTACCGTAGCTATACAGTTCAGTTCAGTTCAGACTAGTGCTACCACACTTGCTAGTAGAGAGTGTGGGAGATGGATAGTCGATGTGGCTTTAGTGTATTGTTGTAGACATCTCCCTGATAGTCTGGACCAGGGTGGGGCGGGCCCATCATACTTACAGACACATTTGACTTGGTAGTGGTTGGCTAGTCGTTGTGAGGTCACACGTTCGGGCTGCATAACTCAGTCATGAGGGGTAATACATGACATCAGCTAACTATCCATCCTGGATAATATTTCAGTACTATTAGTTATAACAGATGATTTTATAATAACTGAAATTCAGTATGATTTAACATGATTATGATTATGTATGTTTTATCTAGTATTATATCACTAGTTTTTATCCAGACATGTGTTATGTATTGTTTATCTATTATAATATGAATATACTCATACCGACACACAAATGATATTAGTTTATTTTCCTTACTAAGAGGTGTCTCACCCCAGCTTACAAAACATTTTAGGGAATCCAGTTAGACTGGGGGACCAAACTCTGCATTAGTAGAGGCAGTTTATACTACCCCGGTGGGAGGGTGAGTTGCGGAACTAGGGTCAGATGGTTTTTGAATTATGATCCTAGTTTTACCCTTTTGATCTTTTTGGGATGTATATATATATATATTTGATAGATTAGTAGCACTCTGGTATTGTAACTATTGGATGGTATGTATATAATTTATATTTTCCGCTACTTAGGTGTTCGCTGTGTATGATAGGTGTATCCCCGGTACCTACGAGTTCGGGTTGATTTTGCTATATTGGTATCAAGGTTATTATTAAGAGTGATATTTATGTATGTGGAAAAAGAAATTATGGTAAAATAGGCAGTTCGTTACACTTGTCGACCGAAGCTTTAGTAGAAAGTTGATCTGGTCAACCGAACCCAAAACGGTCGACCGAACTGCAGAGGTTCTGAAATCGTCTTAAGAATGGTTGACCAAACACTCAGTTCAAATTCATCCTGGTCGACCAAACTTTGCACCACGGTCGACCGAACCACAAAAGTGGTCGACCGAACCTCTCAGCTTCTAAATTTTTTAAGGGCTTAAATGTAATTAACTTTTAATTAAACAATTTGGAAAATACCCAGCATGTCTCCAACGATCATAATTTCCGTAAAATCTTTAAATACCCCTTTATTACTCGTGATTAGCAACTTTGATTAACTTTAAAAACCTCTCAAATCATTTTCTTAATCAAAGTTCCCCCACTCATATTTTCATTGCAAAATCTTTTTGGGGTTACACTTTATACTCTCCAATCTCTTCCAATCATTATTTTGAAAATTGTTTTGAAAAAAATATTTTACTTTGGGCATTTATTTTACACTCATTTACATTTACTTTCATTTGCAACTTCATTTATTAAAATTGTTTTTTAGAGTAGCTGTAATATTTCTTTTGATTATTTTTTCTTGATAAACATTTTTTTTGGAAGAAATCTTTTATTGCACAAATATCTTCTTAAACTTGAACTCCAGTTTTTTCAAACTTTTTTATTAGCAAGAATTTTTGTTGGAGAACATAATAATCATTTTGATGTTTTCATTTGTGCAATAATTATTTAAATAAACACCTTTACTCTATTGAGCATACATTTCATATTATACTAGAATGTTTGCATTTAAGTTTAAATATGTATATTTCTGCTTGTATGTTTTAGAAGCATTTTCATGTATAAAAATATTTTTCATGTACTAATTGGGTTCAACCCGTTAATTGAATTGGAGAGTGTTAGCCCCATAAATGAGACCGATTTGGTTCAGCTCGAAAATTGAATTGGGGAGTCTCAGCCCCGTAAGTGAGACTAGTTCAGTTCAGCCTAATAATTGAGTTGAAGTTTTCCTCGCTTCGTAAGGAGAGGATGTAAAAGGCTTTTGTTCCGTCCGTTTAAGTGAGCAGGGTTAGTATAATTCTTTAGGGGTATGCCCAAGGTAAGGACGCAGGCTGATTTGACCGAATCTCGATAAAAAATATCTTGTATCGCTCTCTCTCTATCTTTTTAAAATTTCCGTACTTTAAATTCAGTTTGCGTATGCATGTTCGTTCATCAATATAACTATTTTGCATGCACACATATTTAATTTAAATGAGAGTTGCACCACTCGTGTATGTATGTATTCATTATTAAATTATTTTTTTTATACACGTGTATGTTTTGAATGGAATATGATTTATGGTGAATCGACGTAAATATTTAAATTAGCCAAAATATTTTACAAACCCAATTCACTCTCTTCTTGGGATTGCATCAAAGTCAACAATACTAATAATTTAATTAATTAATTAATTAATTATTTTAATTATAATTATAATTATAATTTCAATTTTTTTTACATTCACTACATTCTCCTGTAATAATTATTTTTGGGGTGTTGCATGTTTAGTATTACTATAAAAAAATTAGAGAAATGAAAATAAAAAATCAGAGATAAAAGCTAAAAACTAGAAACTAGCAATCTATTTGGTTAACATTTATAAAACTAATATAAATTAAAAACTTAATTGAAAAAAATACTCATTTTCATTTTTAAATCAAAATTTTATAAAATATGATAAAACAATAAAATTTCAAATAATACACATTTAAAAAAATATTATAATAATAAAATATATTAAAATTATTTTACCGAATTGTTATACTTTCAAAATTTACTTTATAATAAAATTTTATTGGACATGACAATTGAAAAATAGTAAAAGTATTTTGTAATTGGATTTATTTTTATTATTTGAAATTTATTCATATTTTTATTTTAATTATATTTAAATACATATAATCATTTAATTTTGATTTTAATTTAAAAGTGCATTAAATGAATAATTTAATCTAAAAATTTATTTCTGGATATTAAAATTTTTGACAATAGGTTGTCAAAACAACTGAAAATCATAAAATTTGATTTTCGATTTTTTGAAAAATAGCTGAAAATCAAAAATAGAAAAAGAAAACTAATAAAAACAATAGACGCATCTTTATAATATATTTTTCAACTGTGGAGAAACAGAAAGGTAAAACAAAAAGCAGTGATGATACCAAATAAGCCCTAAAATTAGGATACCTTGAAAATGAGAGCCCCATGAAACTTAGGATCCGTTTGGATCAAGGATTTTGCTTGCGAAAAAAGGAAAGGAAAGAAAAGAAAAATAATAAAGAAACTCATTTCCCCTTATATTTTCTTTCTCTCTTAAATATTATAAAAATAAAAAAAATATTTTAATCTGACTAAAACTTTAAAAAATTAATATTAATGATGTTTAAAAATTAAATTTTTGTTTATAACTTTGGTATATATATATTTTTCACATTTCTTAATAATCAAACATAAAAACGTAGATTTCTCAGTATTTTTAGTTATTTATTTATAAATAATTTTTGAGTTCCTGGAGTCTTATAGAAATAATATTTTCATATTTTGTACAAATACTTTACTATAAAAATAAGGTGATATTATCATCAATCAAATTTGAAACCCAAAACAAATATCATATACATTATTACATTTGTTGAAATGCTCTTCAAAAAATGCGGCCAATCAAATGAATAAAAGTACCACAAGTTAGTGTGATGGCCACGAAACAGACAAGACTTTTCCTTTAATAGAGAAGTAAAAGTTAAGATACAAGACAAGACTTTTCCTTTAGTAAAAACTTTGAATCGGGAATCAAATTGGTAAGCAAATTGAAAATTTTGACTATTAATGAAAATTAGGTAAGATGATAACATAATTATATTATTATTTTAAAATATTTTAAAGTAGGTAAAGACATAAATTTCCTAATAAATTGGAAAAGAATACCTATAAGATAATTAATACAACAAAATTTTAATTTGTTATATGCAATTTCTATACAAAGTCAATGACCAGCACATTTTAAAATAAATAAAATATAATTTATGTTTTTAAATTTAGATAATGTAAGTTAAAATTATAAGTTAAATGTGAATAGAAAAACAAAAACTTAACTTCATATTAACTTCACCGTCTCATCTAGATTGATTGGTCTACCAGTTTCCCAAATTTTGCCCTTATTATATCGCCAAATATGATATTTAATTTGATCCAAAAAGTAAGTCTTGTTTTATTATGGAATCTGATTTTTGGTACATGAAGTATTACATGAGTAGTATTTCGAGAACAACTTTTGTTTGTAGTTTTGCAGGAGGAGGAAATCGGAGAGGGGTGCACCCCCCCTCTCTCTCTCTCTCCCAATGTAGTAGCACGGGTTCAAGCGGTTGTGCTCTCGAAACGAAATATTTTTATTGAGAAAGATACTTATATAATTTTGTGTTTTATAAAGTTGTCTTACATGTTGAGAATTCCACCTGTGAGCTTGTCCCACATTAAAAACTTGGAGTGGATGATGGGTGTTGCTTATATACATGATTGGGCCCATGACTCAATACACTTAAGCTTTTGGATCAAGTTTGTGTTTACCCATGTATATCAAACCCACCCATGAGCTCCTCCGATCCTAACAAGTGGTATCAAAACCGATGGTTCGTAATTCTGGGTGAGCGACATCGTAAAAAGTCGAGACGTGAAATTAATTCTCCTGACGTGCTAAAACTTGGAGGACCAAGTGTGTGGTCGAGGCCAATAAGGATCATCTAGGCTGCAGATGGATCCGAATAGGGTCAAGACGTGAGAGGTAGGATTGGTTCGGAGGTATGTGAAAATTCAATCTGAGGCACGTAACACGCTAGTGGTAAGACCCACTTGAGCAACTGTTGGGGAATTGGGCTTACTCCCATAAGGGAGATGATTTCCGTTCAAGGAGGAGCAGTTGGAACTCATAAGTGAGGGGGAGATTATTGAGAATTCAACTTGTGAACTTGTCTCACATTGGAAAATTAGAGTGAATGATGAGTACTTATATACATGGTTGGGTCTAATATCTAATAGGTTTAAGTTTTTGGGTCAGGTTGGTGTTCACCCATGTGTATCAAGCTCATTCATAAGCTCCTCTGGTCCTAACACTACAACCTCATATAATATGTAATATTTTTGGTTAAAAAACGAAAAGAAACTATTGGATAAGAGGAGACTTATCCGACGCTGAAAATCTCATAAATCTTGTGTTCTAAGCATTATGTTTTTTTATTACATGTTCTGGCGATTCTTTTGTTGTCGTTTTTGTAACAAGCTGATTCTCGATTTGATTGGTCGAATCAACTATCCATGCCAGTTTTCAACGCACTAGAAACTTGACAAAAGGAACCACGGAAAGGTCATTCTCAACGTGCCCATTACAGCAAAAGGTCATTCTCAACGTGCCCATTACAGCAAACTCTCATTTAGATTTTGGACAATTCAACCACACCATGTGGGCATTACAGCATTAGGGTCAACAATGGAGGGGCATATTCGTTCTTTTAAAAGGGACCCAATTAAGGAACCTCAGGAACACAATATTGGAGAGAGTTTTTGTTAAATCAGAACCACAGAACATGAATCCCCACCCTACTGATACTGACAAGCTCAACTTCACGTTTCAGTCTTACTGCTATTTACATAAATACAGCGAGGGCATGCCCATCACGAAATGCAGTCACCACACGGCTCAAGTCACAATTTACACAAACACCCACAAGGAAAGAAAATGAACAGAAGGAGTCTAGTGATCAAGTTGGGGAAGGGGAGCATGGACTAAATAATATGGCAGCCCCTCCTCTTTTGTTTCTTGGGCTTTGGAGGCTGTAGAACCACCTTGATTGCAGTATCAAACACAGCCTTCAGATTCTGCAATCCAGAATAAAAAGTTACTCAAAACTTCCTGCACATCACACCAACTTGGACACAATTTGGGGCCAGGAACTGAGTTTCAAGAAAATATTTCATGCAAATTTTGCATGATATGTTTCTTTTGTACTTCCTGAAAACGTTTTTGTTCAATAACTTCAGTCAACATAAAGAAAAACATTGTTATGCCATCCCCTAGGGGACATCTGTAGAGCTTGGGACCTCCACATTTGGGGTCTCGAACACTTATTTTTCCATAAACAGTGACCACGAACGGGTGTCATCATGTTTTATCAAAATTTTCCTTGAGTTATATTAAATGGTCCTGAGACTGCAAATTTTTTCCCCAAAGTTGCACTTGAGAGCATGGAAAATCCATTTTCACACAATTTCAAATTCAAGACCCTAACTCCATGTTTCCAAACACAGCATAAGAACAAATGGTAATGTGAGAGAAACCTGCTGGGTCTTGGCACTGCACTCTATATATGCTAGAGCTCCAACTTGCTTCTTTAGTTCTTCACCCTGCAAATTGAAATATACTGATAAAAGAAGTCTAAAGATCTCTAAAAGTGGCTGCTCTTTTGTTCTGATATGTAGCTCATATACTTAATGGGATGCATGTACAAGAAGAAGACATAGTGGAAAAATCATAAGTGGTGAGGAGCAGTAGGTGTTGACTTTTTGAGTCAAATTCCATTTTTTATCATGACAAATCACAACATTTTATTTGTGTGCATTGAGTGTTTGAACAAATATATGTTGTTGGAAGCACGAAAGACAAATACCTAATGGAAGCCTTGAAAGTACCTAAATGAACATACCTCAGCGTATTCCATGGGAATTCAGATGAGCAAAGCATGGAGACTTCATTCATTTTTCAGTTGTAATGCTTGTAGGTTTAATTTGTATATGCATTTCATATGATTTAATTTGAAGCTCACAAATGACCTTAAATTGACCCTAGAACTCCAAGTCACATGAAAAACTTCTCATTTAAAATGTTTAACTCATACAAAAGGTTTAAAGTGGTTTTGAACTTAAAAGAAAGCGAAAGCTAAGTTTTTCCCAAGGGTTAGTTAACTGAATGATAAGCCAAGTTGATTGAACAATTCAAATGGCAAGAAATGTGTTTTTTACAAAGACCCAGTCGACGGGCTGTTAAAGCTCAGTTGACCAAATAGTAGAAATGGGCAAATTTACAAGGGGCCGGTAGACCGACTAGAACAAACTGGCCAAAACTTATATTTTCAAAGGAGTTAGTTGACCGGCTCATATAGCCTAGTCGATCGGACTTCAAGCAAAGATGATCCAGCAGACCAAATCATAGCCCCAGCAGACCGAAGCTCGCTAATTGGAAAATTTCCCTTGGGTCGGTTGACCGTACCTTGGGCTTGTCGACCAAATCTCTCAGGATTTTGAATTTCTGGGCATATAACAGTCAGATTTTTTTAAATAAAATAATATTTTAATGTCCAATGGTCAATTAACGGCTATATTGTGTTTTTGCCTATAAATACCAACCCTAAACACTTGGAAAAGGTTGGAGAATCACTTTGAAACTTTATTTGAATATCTTTTGATTCTCCCTCATTTTTTATACCAATTCTTGAGCATCAAATTCTTATTTCTCCTACTCTTCTTGAAAATCATTTTTGGAGAAAATCTTTTTGAGGGTTTTATTTAAAAAGGCTTGAACTTATATCATCCTTCCTATATATTGCTTGAAGGCCTTTTCATTTATTGTTGTTATGTTTTTCAAAGATCAAATTTCTCCTACACTCTTATTTTGAAAATTCTTTTTGGAGAAAATTTTTAGTTATTCAAGTAAGGCTTGAGCATATATTTCACATTCATATATATTGCTTGAGAGCCTTCTTGCAATTTTATTTTTCAAAGGTCAATCATCTTGAGAAAGAAAACCCTAATTTCTCCTATTCTTTTATTTGAAAATATCTTTGGAGAAAACTTCTTGAGTTATTCAAGAAAAGCTTTGAGCATATAGATTTTCAATTGTACAAACTAGCTTTTGTAGAAACATTTCTTTGTACGTAAAATTATTTTTAAAAACAAGCCCTTCGCGGTTCGGGTTGTGAACCGTGGCCAAGTGAGGGTACATCTGTAAAAACCCCAAAAAGATATATAAAAGATTAGCGGATTGATTTCCAAAAAATAAAAAAAAAATAAAATTAATTAATTGGATTTAAAAGAAAAAGAAAAAGAAAATTAATTAAAATTTATTTATTTATTTATTTTATTTATAAAATATTAGTTAAATTTATTATTATTATTATATATATATATATATATATATATATATATATAATGTTAACCACCTGAAGCTTCAAAGAAGCTAAAGGTGGATTCTAAATTGAATTCACGCCCCCCCCCCCAAACCGCATCTTCTTCTTCTTTCTTTTCTTTCTTTTCTTTCCTTTTCTTTATTCTTTCTCTGCAACTCCTGCAATCTCTCTCTCTCTCTCTCTTCACGTTCTCTCTCCCTCTCTCATCGATTTCATGACGGATTTTTGCCCGATTTAAAATCCGAAGATACCACTGGACTCCATTCGCCGCTGCCGTCATTTCCACCGGAGTGGATCGGTGGTAGGAGTAGCGTAAGCGTATTCCCTGGGGTAAGCCATTTCCCCCTTTTTCTTTAATTTCCTGCAAAATATAAGTCCAATTGACGAACAGACACCACCAATTGAATCTAGGGATGATTCTCTACAAGTCTAGCGGGACGGAATTCTCGTGGGGGTGTCGGGTCAAAACTCCAAATTTGGGGTGCGGAGGTTATTAAGGGGCTTATTTTTAATTAATTAGCATTAATTTAGAAATGCTAAAATATTGAGCATTTTGGGTTGAAGTAGGATTTCTGGAATTTAGGGCCCGAGTGAGCACCGCGGGTGTAATTTTGGGATCCGCAGGAAAAATTTAGAAAATTAAGTGGGTATTTTAAATAATAGTTTAAATATTAATTTGAGGTATATGGGGCCTAAGGAAGGCTAGATGGGTATTATTTTGGAGAAATAGATTAATTAATTTAGAAAAAATGTAAATTGCAGGAGTTAAATTTTGGGCGCCAAGGGCGTGAAATTTTGGATTCTAGTGAGACTCTCAGTAAGCCAGGTAAGGGGAATAAATTATAACAGTGTTTTTAGAATTATTATTTGAATGAATATGTGAAATTGAGCATATAATATTTTGTCTGAAAATTATTATGATATAAATATCAGATAAATTGTGTGGCATTTGAGTAATTGTAAATTGTGATATTTTGGAGTGTAAAATATAATAATGTGTAATTTCTGAGAAAATATTGAAATGAGAATTACTGATCTGATTAGTGAAAAATAATGTAATATGGTATTATTATATGAGTAGAAATGTTTTTCCTGAAAAATGGGATTTTATGAATTATTGATATTGGAAAATAATGAAATGTGGTATTTATTTGTGAGTGGAAATTATTTGCATGAGAAATGAGTATTTTGGGAAAATGTGAAAAATACATGAAATATGATATATGATATTACGAGATGATGAAATGTGCACAGAAAATGATGAGAATATTTATATTGAACTAAATTGTGATATACTAGAATATAATTGATGAATTGCCAATACCGCATAATGATTGCGGGTATGTGGTGGTAAACCTTGTTGGATGGTTATGATATTTAGCACGGTACCGTTGCTAGTGGTGTTAGTGCAACCACACGAACTCTTGGAGCGTGTGGCATGACAGTTGACTGTGCCATTGTGTAGGGTTGTTGGGCCCCCTGAGTTCGGATCAGGGTATTAGGCCGGCCAGTCGTACTACAAACGCGATATGTGATATGATATTTGATCTAATCGGGTTGGCCAATCGCGGTTAGATCCAGCCTTTGGGCCGCACAACCTTGACCATGGGGGGAAGCATGGTGTGTATAGAAAGATCCTCAGGGTGGCCATGAGTTACAGACGCGATGTTGGTATTTGATACCGAGGATACTCATGAGCCGGAAAGTAAAGTGGAAATGAAAAGTGAAAGAATGATAAAATTGGCTAAAATGAGAAATGAAAGAAAGAATGGAAATTGAGAAATAAAGAATGATAAAATTAAGAAATGGAACAATGTGAGTTAATAATATAAATAATTAAGGCGAATTGAACCTCTTCGCCTGAGGGCTTACTGAGTAAGGTGAGTGCCCTGATGGGTATCAGATGTGGCCATACCTGGCTGCATAACGTGTTAGGGCAGAGGGAAGCTACCTGTATGGGCGGGTAATCTTCCCTATTCTCAGGAACTTTGCGTGTAAATATGTGTTGGAAATCATTAAATTTGATAAATGATTTTTAAGCTTATAAAAGCTTGTGTTGTATATCTATATGATTATGTGTATGTGAATATCAGTGTATTTTCTCAAATAAAATGGTGATTTGAAAAGTAAAGTGTATTATAATTTTACTCATTTGGCTACACACTGTAAATAATCTATTCCTTCTTACTGAGATGTGTCTCGCCCAAATTATCTAAATTTTTCAGGGAACAGAAATAGGCCAGGTGGTAGAGCTCTGTGATCATAAGGAGCTGGGACCCTGAGATACAGGGCGAGTTTTGACTAGGGAGGTGTGGTTTCCTAGGATTGTATTATTTTTGGGTATGAGATAGTGTTGTGTATTTATGTACGTTGATACTCTGGGTATCGTATTCTGACTGATGTGTATATACTGTCTTCCGCTGTTAGGTTGTTTAATAAAATACTTTTTACCCGGTATCCAATGCGGGTCGGGTCGTATGAATGGTACTAGGATTGTTGACGTGGCCGATTTGTGGATGCTGTGGATTTATGACGTGATTATTTATTTATTATATATAAAAAATTGTACGAAAATCGGGGCGTCACAACATCACTTGGAGAGACAACTCCGCCTAGAATGAGCAGACCAAACGAGGGGACATTGTTTGGAGAGGGGGACTCTACCCTATTAAAGGAGTGGACCAAGTGAGGAGACATCACTTGGAAAGGTTGGTCGGCATAGAAGGACTGGTTTACTAGGCGTGAGGTATCGCCTGGAGAGGAGGGCTCCATCCTACTAAAGGAGTGTTGTAAAGGAGGGCTCCACCCTGTAAAGAGTGTGTAATGGTTTGCTCCGCCCGGTTAAGGGAACAGTTTAGTGAAATCCTTGGGGAGTTTGCTCAAGGCGAGGACGTAGGAGGGTATAACCGAACCTCGTTAAATCTTGATGTTATTCTCTCTCCCTACTCTATTTAAATTTCCGCATGTGTGTGTTTATTTATTTATTGTTATAATTATCTACATATACACATTTATTTTTATTGGGATATTGTTTGATGAATCGGCAAAATAATCAGCAAAATTTTTTAAAATTCCAATTCACCCTCCCTCTTGGGATTACACCATTGCCCTCAGTAGGTAAACCGTCGACAGTTTGACACTAGAATTCAGGAAATTTACATTCTATCTGAAACCGTCGACGGTTTGGCTCGGGAACCTAGCGTAGATTTTTGAATTTTGAAAGGAGGATGTTAAGTTGGTTGGGGTTTGGAGGGAAACCCTCTAAGAACTTTATATGTACACTATTATGGGTGTATTTGTAATATAAGAAGATCATTGTAAATGTCTTTTGACACCAAAATAGTAAATTTCTTTGCTAATTGCTCCTGTAGATGTAGGCATTGCCGAACCACGTAATTCTTGTGTTGATTCTATTACTTTCAGATATACTGCGTGGTTTTGTTCTGTATTTTTTTTTCATTGATTGCTGCATTGATATTCCGATGTGCAAATACATTTTATACAACAAATTGGTATAAGAGCAATTGTTGTAATGGCTTCGGGTACTTTGTCTACGAAATTTGACGTTGTCAAGTTTGATGGAACCGAGAACTTCGGTTTATGGGAGAGAAAGGTGAAAGATTTTCTTGTGCAGCAAGGGATGGTGAAAGCCTTTCGAAAGGCATGGATGAGGTAAATTGGAAGGAATTGGAGGCAAAGATGGTGGCTACTATCAGATTGTGTCTGGCCGATGACGTGTTCTATCACGTCATGGAAGAGGATTCTCCTGCGGCTATATGGCAAAAGCTTGAAAGCCCGTACATGTCTAATTCTCTTACAAATAAACTCTTTATTAAGCAAATGTTATATTGGCTTAAGATGGTGGAGGGTTCAGATTTGAACCAACACATTAATGTATTCAATCAAATCATAAGTGATTTAATGCGGGTTGATGTGTAATTTGAGGAAGATGACAAGGTGCTGATGCTATTGAATTTCCTACCACACGTAAGAGAACTTGTTTACGACTCTTACATGGGGTAAAGAGACCTTGAATTTGGAAGAGGTAACAAGTGTGTTGCTAGGTTTTCATCAAAGAAAGAAAGTCAGCGACGAAATTTCACATGGTGAAGGGCTTGTGGTGAAGGATAACCATGAATGTGAGAGAGGAAAATTCATAAATGGATCGAGTCAAAATAAATCCCAATCTGAGTCCAAGAAGAAAAAGGATATCCGGTGTTTCAAGTGCAGTAAAAATGGGCACATAAAACCGGAGTGTAATGACCCAATATATATATATATATATATATGAGATTAAAGCATAATAATAATAATAATAATAATAATAATAATAATAATAATCATTAAGTTAATGTCAATACAGATGTGCTTTTCTGTAGGATCCTTGATTCTATATTTGATGCCTAAGAAAGACCTTGTCTTAACGAGTACTTAGAGACCATTGCGGTTTAGTCGCTCCTTGTAGGTCAGTCTGGTCAAAATGAAATTTCATAGGATAAATAGGGTAGACATTGTTTGTACACATAAATAAGTACATATATATAAAATCATGTTTTGACTGACATAATTTTTAGAAATATATGATAAAAATAATAATAATAAAAATAGGTACCCTATGCGAGGCCCACATGACTGGGTGGGGCCCACACGAGTCTCGGACTCGAACTTGCTTCGGCATATCAACTGCAATCTTCATGCATCGAAAGTCTTCAAATAATCCATATGTACCTACAAAGAGTTACAAACTAAAGTGTGTTTTGAGTGCATGTGTAACGACTCGAGGAATTTTTCAGCTCCTCGTCGACGAACACAGGGGATTCGTTGACGAGGGTATAAGAGGAGTTTGTCGACGAGGACAAGATTTGTTGACGAGAAGTTGCCAAGAGAGGATTTGTGAAAACCTGAAATTCGTTGACAAGGGTTGAAGTTCGTTGACGAACTTCCTACAGAACTCGTCGACGAGGTGACGTGGCTCGTTGACGAATTCCACAGTATAAATAGGGTTAAACTAGAATTTTCAGTCATTTTCCAGCGTCTAATCTCTCTCTCTCTCTCTCTCTCTCTCTCTCTCTCTTTCTCTCTCTCTTCTAATACGGTTTCTCCTCCTTCTCTCTAAGATTTTGGGCTGGATTTTCACTAGTTCGATGATCTGAAGCCACCACGACGCTCTTGGGAAAGTTCTCTACAAATCTGCCAGAGCAGATCGTCTATGGGGCTGAGGTGGAAACCATCCTAAATCCAGGGTAAGACTTCCTACTCAATATTTGAATTCTTGACAGTTGTAGAAAGCGTAATATGCGTAGAAATACTGAACTTTAGTTCTGGGGAATGCTGTTTTTAGTGTGTTGGGTATGGAACCCTGCGGGTGCAGGACAAATTTTCTTAGGGGCTTTTCAAGAATAAGGAAAGGGGATAAACTAAGTTAGTATTTAATGAAAAATATGTATGTTGTTATAGCATTTGATTTCAGAAAAATAAATATATTTATATATGATTTATATTTGGGAAAATACTGTTAAAAATGATGGTATGTTAAATATGCGGAAAACCTGTTAGTGTGGCATGAGTAGAAATTGATATGAAATACTGTTTTTGAGAATGTATTAATGATACGGATTTTTATAATTGAAAACCGGTGTACGGGCCAAGATTTTTATATGTTTTGCCGGCGTACGGGCCGTGCTATGGATGTGATTTTCCAGCGTACGGACTGAGCTATGGATATATTTTTCTAGCGTACGGGCCGTGCTATGGATGTGATTTGCTAGCGTACGGGCTGTGCTATGATATGATTTGTTGGCGTACGGGCCGAGCTATGGTAAAATGTGTAATACCGGCGTACGGGCAGATGATTTTCATGATATACGTATATATGCAAAATGATATGATTGATTTGATAATTAATGATATGAAATATCCATGTATCACAGTTTCAGTATATGTTATATGGTATCAGAACTTGGTTGGCTTGTTTTAGGTTAGCACTTGCACAGTACCGTTGCTATGTGTCCATGATCATCATGATCATGATATCTGTGTTAACGCCGCTGTATAGAGTGGTGTGAGATTGGATGGTCGATGTGGTTTTTAAGAAGTGTGTGAGTGCCCCTGGTGTACGAACTAGGTCTGGTAGACCCATCAGATTTATAGATGTGGAAATTAAGTAGGTCGTCACAGTTTGGTATCAGAACCTAGGTTGTTAGGTTCTGTAGACTTTAGAATGCAGCGGAAACAATACCAGAGTTTAGGAAATAATTTAAGGTTATTCTACAGTCTGGAGGCAGGACTTTCGTGGTAGTTTCTATGTTTTTCCTAGGGTGACGATTTCAAGAAAACCATAGTAAGCTATTGTCGGGTTGTGTTCCTAGAATGTAGGACTGGGGATTAGAATGAGTTAGAAATGTTGAGATAAGTGGTGAGGATAGGTGGGTAAATTATGAGGATAGGATTATTGAGTTGCAACTGCTATTTTTCAAGATAGACCCAGGAGGAAATAGTGCTCATGTGAGTGGTAGTGATGGAGTAGGACCATCAGGTGCAGCTGGGACCGACTCTGACTCGGTATTACGTAGCGTGGCTCAGCAGGTTATGACTGAGATTGCTAGGAGCTCGAGGGAGCAGGGTGGTTCATCTGCAGGCCATGGGTGCACTGTAAAAAAGTTTATGAAGACGAACCCTCCGGCGTTCTCAGGTGGAGTTGATCCTGTAGCCGCCGAGAACTGGATGCAGGAGACCAAGAAAGTCTTGGCTTTGTTGCAGTGTACTGAGAAACAGAGGGTCCTCTTTGCCACTTATAGACTGACTGGAGAGGCCGAGAGGTGATAGATTACGATGAGACTATTGGAGCAGTAGAGGGTGACTCCGATAGCCATGACATGGGACCGGTTTAAAGAATTGTTCTTTGATAGATATTTTCCAGCTACTGTCAGGGAGGCTAAAGTAGAAGAGTTCCTATGTCTGAAGCAGGGATAGCTATCCATCCAGCAGTATGCAGCGCGTTTCGTCGAGCTCTCTCATTTTGCCCTGTACATTGTTCCCGATGAAGTGAAGAAGACGAGGCAGTTTGAAAAAGGCTTGAGGCGGAATATATTCAAGTAGGTGATGGTGTTGCGGATCCAGGACTTTACTGAGTTAGTCGATAGGGCAGCCTTGGCAGAGATTGGTGAGCGTCTTGATGCAGAGGAGCAGGGACAGAGGAAGAGATCTGCATCTACCAGCTACTAGCAGGGTCATAGACCGGGTCAGTGGAGGAGAGGAAACTATGGAAGAGGGCGGAGACAGGAGACGGGAGGACGCGAGGTACAGGTGGGGCAGGGTCCTTTAGTCTGTCAGACTTGTGGTAGGAGACACTCGGGAGAGTGTCGAGCAGGAGGGATGGTGTGCTATCGCTGCGGTAGATCAGGGCATGTGGTACGAGATTACCGTACCCCACCAGATGTAGTTCTAGCTCCCAGACCATACTGGGGAGGTTATCAGGTGCCACGTGGGGGCCAGAAGAGGAATGCGGCTCCAGCCAGGGTGTTTACTCTAACGCCGGGTGAGGCTGATATAGCAGGTGACGTGGTGATAGGTATGGTTATTATGCTTTCTTTTAAAGTTATTGCACTATTTGATTCAAGAGCTACACACTCGTTCGTGTCTTCGGGGTGTGTTAAATTATGTGGGGCTAAAACACAACCATTAGATGTTGAATTGTTGGTATCTACACCGACAAGGTTAGCAGTGAGGTGTAGTAGGGTGCTCCGAGGTTGTCCAGTTGATATTCAAGGAAAGAATTTGTCTACTGATCTGATAGTGCTAGACATGCACGAGTTTGATGTTATATTTGGCATGGATTGGCTAGTAGCTAATTTTGCCAACATATATTGCCGAGCACGAGAAGTGATATTCAGACATCCGGGGGAGGCAAAATTCAAGTTCGTAGGGTCGCGAGTGCAATCCTCGCCTCCGCTAATTTCAGCTATTCAGGCCAGAAGACTACTGCTGAGTGGTTGTCAGGGGTTTGTGATGGTTATGAAGGAGATGTCAGAGAATGAATTGAAATTTGCTAGCACGCCTGTAGTAAAGGAATTTATAGATATTTTCCCAGATGAGTTACCAGGCTTGCCACCCGATCGTGAGGTAGATTTTCCTATTGATCTACTTCTAGGTACAACGCCAATTTCTAAAGTACCGTACCGGATGACGCCCACAGAGTTGGCAGAATTGAAGAACCTGTTGCAGGATCTGCTTGATAAGGGCTTCATACGACCCAGTGTATCTCTGTGGGTAGCTCCAGTTTTATTTGTGAAGAAGAAATACATGACTATAAGGATGTGTATAGACTATAGGGAAATTAATAAAGTGACAATCAAGAACAAGTATCCTCTACCCCGTATCGACGATTTGTTTGACCAGCTCCAGGGTACACGGGTGTATTTGAAGATTGACCTCAGATCCGGCTACCATTAAGTAAAAGTGAAAGCAGAAGACGTCTCGAAGATGGCCTTCAAGACCAGGTATGGGCATTACGAGTTTCTTGTTATGCCATTTGGTTTGACGAATGCTCCTACGGTATTTATGGACTTGATGAACAGAGTCTTCCACCAATACCTGGACCAGTTTGTTGTTGTTTTTATTGATGATGTATTGTGGTCTATTCGAGAAGTTATGAGGAGCATGAGATGCACTTGAGGCTTTGCAGACACTTTGGGAAAGAAGTTGTATGCCAAGTTTAGTAAATGTGAATTCTGGCTTGAGAAAGTCGTGTTCTTGAGGCATGTTGTATCTGGAGACGGTATTTCTGTGGATCCTAACAAGATTGAGGCGGTAGTGAATTAGGCTAGACCGAAAAATTTTCAGGAGATCAGGAGTTTCTTGGGACTAATTAGTTATTATCGTCGTTTCGTTAAGGGATTTTCAGCTTTGTCAGGACCTTTGACACGACTGACGAGGAAGAATGTCAAATTTGAGTGGAACGACATCCGTGAGCAGAGTTTTCAAGAATTAAAGCAAAGATTAGTGATATCACCAGTATTGGTTATCTTATCAGGGGTAAGGGGTATGTCATTTACAGTGATGCGTCCTCGAAGGGACTTGGCTGTGTATTTATGCAGCATGGCAGGGTAGTGGCGTATGCGTCCAAGCAGTTGAAAGAATATGAGAAGAACTACCCTACACATGATCTTGAATTGACTGCAGTGGTAAACGCATTAAAAATTTGGAGGCATTACTTGTACGACGAGCAGTGTGAGATTTTCTCCGACCATAAAAGTTTGAAGTACTTTTTCACACAAAAGAAGCTGAATATGAGGTAGAGAAGATGGTTGGAACTTATTAAAGACTTTGACTGTACCATCAGTTATCATCCCGAGAAATCAAATGTCGTAGCTGATGCGTTGAGCAGGAAGATCGTGAGCCCAGTGTTAGCAGCTATAGAGATTTAGCATCCGATTATTATGGATTTCAGAGATACTCGGTATAGAGTTGGTAAAGGGTGATCCTTTAGTGTGTATTGCCAGTTTAGCGATACAACCTATGCTGCAAGAAAAAATTAAAGCTGCCCAGAAAGAAGACCCGGAATTAGCAGAGGTGATAGACAAAGTACAAAGTGGTCATGGGGAGGAATTCAGTATTGCAGATGACTGAGCTTTGCGGTTCCATTCTAGATTATGCGTTCCTGCCAATACTGATATCAGGAAGACTATTTTAAAGGAGGCTCACAGATCTTTGTATACAGTTCATCCCGGCAGTACGAAGATGTACAGGAATCTGCGAGAGTCGTACTGGTGGAGTGGTATGAAGAGAGAGATTGTTGAGTATGTAGCCTAGTGTTTGACGTGCCAGCAGGTAAAAGCTGGGCACCAGAGGCTGGCAGGCCAGTTGCAGCTATTATTTATCCCAGACTGGAAGTGGGATCATATATCTATGGACTTCGTGTCAGGACAACCGACGACATTACATGACCAGAATGTCTTCTGGGTGATTGTTGACCTTTTGTGTAAGACCGCCCACTTTATACCTATCAAGATCAGCTACTCCCTCAACCGTTTAGCGGAGATCTACATTCAGGAGATAGTTTGTTCTCATGGGGTACCAGTATCGATTGTGTCAGATTGAGACCCGCATTTTACGTCACGTTTTTGGAAGAGTCTGCAGGAAGCACTAGGGTCTCAATTGTCATTTAGCACGACATTCCATCCTCAGTTAGATTGGCAGATTGAGAGGACGATATAGACATTAGAAGATATGCTCCGAGCATGTGTTTTAAATTTTGGGGGTAGTCGGACTCAGTTCATGTCACTAGTAGAGTTTGCGTATAATAACAGTTATCAAACCAGTATTGGCATGACACCGTTTGAGGCTTTATACGGTAGGAGATGTCGTTCTCCTTTATTTTGGGATGAAGTGGGTGAGCGACGATTAGTGGGGCCAGAGCTTGTGCAACAAGCGCGTGATAAGGTTCGGCCTATCAGAGACACGATTAGTGCAGCTCAGAGCCAACAGAAAAGTTATGCCGATAATCGCCACAGGAATCTAGAATTTGATGTTGGTAATCATGTGTTTTTGAAGATAGTTCCGATGAAAGGGGTTATGCAATATGGGAAGAAGGGTAAACTTAGTCATAGGTTTATCAGTCCATTTGAGATTATAGATAAAGTAGGCCGGTAGCCTACAGGCTAACTTTACCACCTGTGTTGTCCAGGATCCACGACGTATTCCATATTGCTATGTTGAGGAAATACATCCCATACCCTTCTCATATCGTCAGTTATGATGAATTAGAGTTCAGTGATTCATCAGTGAATGAGAAGGTATCAATACAGATTCTGGATAGGAAAGTACAGGAGTTACGTAACAAGAAGATTCCTCAGGTAAAAGTTTTGTGGAGGAATCATGCAATTGAAGAGGCTTCTTGGGAATCTAAGGAACAGATGAAGCAGAAGTATCTGCATCTATTCCAAGAAGTCTAAATAGGTAAAATGTAAGTACTTAGGTAGTATTTCTTTTGCAAGTACCTGTAATGGTTTAATTAGTGTAGCATTTTAGTTTTGGGAGAATTTTCTTTTTGTATATGTAATCTCCCAGGACTCGGAATGTAACCACGGTATTCCTTCACCATAAGTGAAGGTAAGTAATAAAATAAGTAGACCCCTTTCTTGTTAAGGGATGATGAGTTACGTGAACCGTAAATTTCGAGGACGAAATTTTATGAGGGAAGAATGTAACGACTCGTGGAATTTTTCAGCTCCTTGTCGACGAACACAGGGGATTCGTCGACAAGGGTATAAGAGAAGCTCGTTGACGAGGACAGGATTCGTCGACAAGAAGATGCCGAGAGAGGATTTACAAAAACCTGAAATTCGTCGACGAGGGTTGAAGTTCATTGACAAACTTCCTACAGGACTTGTCGACGAGGTGACGTGGCTCGTCGATGAATCCCGCAGTATAAATAGGGTTAAACCAGAATTTTCAATTATTTTCCTGCGCCGAATCTCTCTCTCTCTCTCTCCTTATACAGTTTCTCCTCCTTCTCTCTAAGATTTTGGGCTGGATTTTAGCTAGTTCGATGATCTAAAGCCACCACGACTCTCCTGGGAAAGTTCTCTACAAATCTGCTGGAGCGGATCGTCGATAAGGCTGAGGTGGAAACCATCACAAATCCAGGGTAAGACTTTCTACTCAATATTTGAATTCTTGACAGTTGTAGAAAGTGTAGCACGCATAGAAATAATGAACTTTAGTTTTGGGGAATGCTGTTTTTAGGGTGTTGAGTAAGGAACCCTGCGGGTGCAGGACAAAATTTCTTAGGGGCTTTTCAAGAATCAGGTAAGGGGATAAACTAAACTAGTATTTTATGAAAAAATATGTATGTTGTTATAGCATTTGATTTCAGGAAAATAAATATATTTATATATGATTTATATTTGGGAAAATACTGTTAAAAATGACGGTATGTTAAATATGCGGAAAACTTGTTAGTGTGGCATGAGTAGAAATTGATTTGAAATACTGTTTCTGAGAATGTGTTAATGATATGAATTTTTATAATGCAAAACCGGCGTACGGGCCGAGATTTTTATATGTTCTTTCGGCGTATGGGCCGTGCTATGGATGTGATTTGCCAGCGCACGGGTTGAGCTACGGATATATTTTGCTGGCGTACCGGCCGTGCTATGGATGTGATTTGCTAACGTATGGGTTGTGCTATGATATGATTTTCTGGCGTATGGGCCGAGCTATGGATGTGATTTGCCAGCGTACGGGCCAAGCTATGGTAAAATGTGTAATACCGGCGTACGGGCCGATGATTTTCATGATATACGTATATATGCAAAATGATATGATTGATTTGATAATTAATGATATGAAATATCCATGTATCACAATTTCAGTATATGTTATATGGTATCAGAACCTGGTTGGCTTGGTTTAGGCTAACACTTGCACGGTACCGTTGTTATGTGTCCATGGTCATCATGATCATGATATTTGTGTTAACGCAGCTATACAGAGTGGTGTGAGATTGGATGGTCGATGTGGTTTTTAAGAAGTGTGTGAGCGTCCTTGGTGTACAGACCAGGTCTGGCAGACCCATCATACTTATAGACTGTACTTTTGACTTGGCAGTGGTCGGCTAACCATTGTTAGGTCCCGCCTTCGGGCCACACAACCCAATCATGTGGGGGTGATACATGACAACAACCAGCTAACCTACCAGGAATGTTTTTGTATTATATTCTATGAGATGAAATATGATTATGAAAATGCAGTATGTTCTGCCATGTTATGATGATATATATATGTTTTCTCAGATATGACATAACAATTGTTAAATATGTTTCTATATGATATATGTATAACACGGAATACTCATGTTGCCACACACTAGTATTAGTTTATTTCCCTTACTGAGAGGTGTCTCACCCCGAATTTCATAAATATTTCAAGAGCCCTTGATAGGAGAGCAGGTAAAGCCCCGCTAATCTAGTACGGTAGATCTGCCCTTCCAAAAGGGTAAGTATTTTGACAGGGTTAGATGTATTTTATGGAAATGGCCCTAAGGCATCTTTTTGGGTTAAGTGTTGTATATATTTATACAGTGATTGTAGTAACTCTGGTATTGTGACATATGGTATAATGAGGTGTTTATGATTTACGTTTCCTGCTGCATAGGCTTCTGTGATGTGTTCCTGATGTATCCCTGGTACCCACGGGTCCAGGTGGACTATGATCTGCCGAGTTTTGTGATATTGATTTTATTATGTTTTGGAAAAAAAAATGTGGAAATTAAGCAGGTCGTCACAACATGTGATTGTCTGAGGGTTGAACCATAGGACATAGGTCGATCAAATCCTTTCTACATCAATGTCCTTGTATACACTTCATAAATCTCACAATATAAGTGACCATCTCACATACAATGCATGTGGGGTCCACAAAACCATGTGGGGCCCACATGAGTATCGAAGCCGTGTGGGGTCCACATGAGTCCCGAAATTGTGTAGGACCCATAAAATCGTGTGAGAACTATTAGAGTTATGTATGACCCACTTGAGCATCGAAGTTGCGTGGAACCCACAAGATCATGTAGGGCCCACATGAGTTCTTGAATTTCGAACTTAATTTTTTTTTTCAATATATATATATATACTAAAGCATAGCTTAAAAATAATAACAATGATAATAATAATGATTTAAAAAAATAATAATTAATTAAGTAAATTAATTTAAAACTAATTAAATGGGAGTGTCAGCAAGCACTCTCATTTTCCCCACATGATCTACATCCTCATCCCATACTTAGTTCATCCCATACCCATTCCTTTATTTTAAAACAATTATAATTTCACTTCTCTCCTCACATTTTTACGAATTCTATTTTCTTCCCTAAAATTTTCCTATAAATAGGAAGCTTTCAACCTTAATTTTTTACAAAAAATTTCCAAAGGAAGAGAAGGATTAGTGAGTGAAAAAATTAGTGGTGGAGGGAAAATTTTTGTTATAATTATAATTCTCACTCACCCACTCTTTTCGATCTCATTTTTTTGAGATATTCATTGTGATCGTTTAAAAAATGTTAAGTAAAAGGTAAGTAAATTTGATTATGTTAGATTTTTATCTAAAATTTATACCTGAGTTTATTTGTAAGTAAATTTTGGTTATGTTAGTTATTTTTATAAAATTCTCCCAAGTTTATTTTTACTTATATTTAATTATACTAGTTTTATCTTTAATATACCTGGGTTTATTTTTGAATTAAGAAATGTTCTAAATCCCTCAGGTATTTTACAACATTAATTTCTATTTAAGAAAATATTTTTAACATGAAAATTGTGTGACATGAGCTTATTTATACGTTATGTATTTCACGAAAATATGAATAAAGATGACATGAGTTGATTTTTATGTTGCGTATTTCACAAAAATATGAGTAAAAATGAGATTTTCATGATTTTATTTTAATTATATAAATTATATAATAAAATGTTTTCAAAACCTCTTATGGTTTAGATGATACAAAAAATTACTAATGTTCGGTACCATAGCCTAAAGTTTAAATGGATCAGAGTGCACCACATTGTTTACAGAGTGGTTTTATATAGTAGTGGATTTCTCCTAAGTGCACACCTGAGTCGGACCAGGGTTTAAAAGGGAAAATCTTACTTAATGATTATATACGTTGATTTAGTTTGGCCGTCCAACCAGTTAAGTCCAGTTTTTAGACTACACAACCTAGTCATGTTGGTGAACATGACTTATGACTAACAAAAACATGACTTATGACTAACATGCCTAAATGTGGTTTTTACAATATATGTATATACATATTTAATTACGTGTACAAAGTTATTAATAATTTGAAGGAAAAATATATGTTTATATGAATATGACCATTCTTGTGTCTAAATGATGATCTAAAGGAAACGTATAAGGAAATATATATATATATATATGTATATAATTAAATATTTTAGTTACAATTTTAAAGTTTAACTTAACAATTACAGTATATAGTTATAAAATTTTACTGGTGTAGTTAATGGTAAAAGTTTTATGTAAAAATTTTTAAATCCACGTTTATTTTAAAAGCAGTTTTGAAGTTATAATATTAAATATTATTTTACGAAAATATAATATTATGAAAGCTCATTTTGACCCCACACTAATAATAATCTTATTTATTTACTAAGCGTCATCTCACCCCGATCATTATTTTACATTTCAGATAATTTTGAAGATTATACTAGAAATTTGGCATAGCAAGTGCATGAACGGGAGTAGAAAGAGTAAAGTAAAATAAAAATTTAATATAATACAATTTAGAATATGTTTGTATATTTTAGAATTTTAGAAATTTTCATTTTAATAGTTGAGACATATATTTGTAATAAAGCTAATTAATGCTCTGGTAATAAAAATAATTTAGATTTATGTGCGTCCGCTGAAAAATTTATATGTAGGAACCCATTCGGGTTTGAGTTCTTCTACGCAGTGTCCGGATTGGAAGAAAGAGAATGCTGAAAAGTTAGAAGGCGCTTCAAAATTAGCAAATGTAGTTGAAAAAGGAAATTCATAATGTAGTGATGGTGACATACTTTCAATTTCGTCAGGGTTGGATTGCCTCATGGACTATTGGATCCTAGACTCGGCGTGTTTTTACCACATGACTCTAAACAATGAGTGGTTCGGTACTTATAGGTCAGTTAATTTAGGTTCAGTTTTTATGGATGATGATGTTTCATGTAAAATCATTAGAATAGGAGATGTATGAATTAAAATATTTGATCGTGTTGTAAGAACTCTATGTGATATAAGACACATTTCGGACCTACGGAAGAGTCTAATTTCATTAGGTACTTTGGACTGTAATGGATTCAGTTACAAGTCCAAAAGTGGAGTTATGAAGGTGTGCAAAGGCAATCTAACGGTGATGAAAGGGTAAAAGTTAGATGGAAACTTTTATACACTGCTGGGCACTACAGTTGTAGGTGGAGCTGCAGCCGTAGATTCTAAATTTGATGATACCGTCTTGTGGCATATGCGTCTTAGGCATATGGGTGAACATGACATGAAATAACTTCACAAGAGGAAACTCTTGAAAGGCATGAAAACATGTAAGCTGAACTTTTGCAAGTTTTATGTTTTTGGGAAGCAAAGTAGGGTGCAGTTCAAAACAGTTATTCATAAGACGGAAGGTATTCTTGATTACATATATTCTAATGTTTGGGAGCCGGTGAGAGTAGCATCTCAGGGAGGACATGTGTGTTTTGTGAATTTTGTTGACAAATACTCATAGAAGGTCTGGGTGTACTTCATGCGGCACAAGTCAGGTACGTTTGTCAGGTTTAAGTTGTGAAAAGTTGAAATGGAAAACTAGATTGGGAAAAGAATTAAATGCCTCAGATAAGACAATGGGATTGAGTACGCTAATTCTAGGTTCATGGAGTTTTGTGAGTAGTAGGGCATTTCACTGTTCGTCGGACACCCCAACAAAATGGTGTGGCAGAAAGGATAATACGAACTCTAGTTGAAAGAGTTCGGTGTCTCAAGCTTAATGTAGGGCTAACGAAGAACTTCTGGACTGAGGCAATTAATATGACTTGCTTCTTAGTAACCAATCGCCAAGGGCATCACTAGAGGGGAAAGTGGTAGAGGAGATATGGACAAGAAATGCGGTAGACTACTCCAGATTGAGGTATTCAGTTGTCTAGCCTATGTACACGTGTCTAGTAAGGAGAGATCGTAGCTTAATGCAAAGTCTAGATGTTGTATTTTTCTAGGGCATCAGAAAGGTGTGAAGGGGTTCAAACTATGGGATCCAATGGTAAACAAGGTGGTGATCAGTAGAGATGTAGTTTTCGATTAGAAAGTAATGGTGAAGAGTACTTAAGTTGATGATGAAGAGAACCAAGAGCCAGAAAACTGGAGCAGAGATGAGCATGTTGTGCAGGTGGAGTTAGAAACTCAGGGCAATGATCTTGGTCCCCCGGTTGCAGGGAGTTCTAGCTCGAGAAACTAGCAAGTTGACAGTGTTTCTATACGAAGATCCAGACGCACTATCAGACCACCGCCGCCCAGGTATGAATTTGATGATCTGGTATCTTATGCTTTCATTACCAGTTGCAAGGATCTAATTACTTTTCAAGAGGTAGTGCCCGGCCAGGAGAAAAAGTAGGTGGATGGGTGTCATGATTGAGGAAATGGAATTGTTACATAAGAATCAGACTTGGGATTTGGTGGAGCTACAAAATGGGAAGAGGGCGATAGGCTGCAAATGGGTATATAGGAAAAAGGAAGTAATTTTAGAAAAGAAAGGAGACAAATTCAAAGCATGGTTAGTGGCAAAGGGATACTCACAGAAGAAGGGAGTAGATTGTGATGAAATCCGACATACTTCCATCAGGGTAGTGTTGAGATTAGTGGTTCATTATGACCTACATTTGGAACAAATGGACGTGAAGATAACATTTCTCCATGGTGACTTCAAGGAGCAGATCTATATGGTACAACCAGAGGGATTCAGTCAACCCGGACAAGAGCACTTAGTTTGCAAATTGAATAAGTCTCTTTATGGGCTGAAACAGTCTTCGAGGCAATGGTACAAACAGTTTGATTCTTATATGATTCGGATAGGCTACAGGAGGTGTGAGTATGATTATTGCGTGTATGTGAAAGATTTTGATGATGGTTCTCTCATTTTCTTATTATTGTATATTGATGACATGCTAATAACTGCAAAGGACATAACTAAGGTTAATTAGTTGAAGATTCTATTGCATAAAGAGTTTGACATGAAGGATCTTGGTGCAGCCAAGAAGATACTTAGGATGAAGATTCTCTACGATAGAACTGCAGGGAGGTTGTAATTATCTTAGGGCGATTATGTGGAAAAGGTGTTGGAAAGGTTCAGCATGGCTGATGCTAAATCGGTATGTACACCTCTAGCGAATCACTTTAAATTGTCTACCATTGAATGTCTAAGGACGGATGGTGATATCCAGGACATGTCAAAGGTCCCCTATGCTAGTGTTGTGAAGAGTTTAATGTATGCCATGGTGTGTATAAGATCAAACTTGGCACATGCAGTAAGTCTGGTGAGTAAGTTTCTCTCTAATCCGGGTAGATAACATTGGGAAGCCGTGAAATGGATTTTCAGATACTTACGGGGTACTTCTAACTATGGTATCATGTTCGGCAAGCAACATGATAGTTCATCAATTGTGGGGTTTGTTGATGCTGATTATGCAGGGGATATGGATGACAGAAGGTCTACAACGGGTTATGTATTCACCATTGTGGGAGGACCTATTTGTTGGAGATCCATAGTACAATCCCTGGTGGCATTATCTACAACTGAGTTTGAATATGTGGTAGTTGCCAAAGCTGTAAAGGAAGTGTTATGGCTTACTGGTTTAGTCAAGGAGCTGGGTATACAGCAAAATCGAGTTGTGCTGCGTTGTGATAGTTAGAGTGTCATTTATTTGACAAAAAATCAAGTGTATCATGTTAGAACCAAACATATTGATGTAAGGTTTCACAAAATCCGAAAATTGATTTCTTCATGTAAACTTGGACTTGAGAAAGTTTTCACATTTGAGAACGCAGCAGATCTTGACAAAATCGGTTACCACTGAAAAGTTCAAGCATTACTTGGACTTGTTTCATGTCTCCAAGTGCTAGAAGGGAGACGGTCCCCAACCTAATGTCCTAAAGTCAAAATGGAGTAGTAGGCTATGTTTTCGAGTTCTCCTAAGGCGCGTATACTTGTCAAGGTGGAGATTGTTGTGATATGTGGCTTACATACTTAATTGGATGCATGTACAAGAAGAAGAAATAGTGGAAAAATCATAAGTGTTGAGGAGCAGCAGGTAAACCATCGATGGTTTGGCTAGGACCGTCGACGGTTTGGTTAGGACGATCGATGGTTTGGCATCAGCATTCAAACAATTTACATTCTGTCTGAAACCGTCGATGGCTTGACCCAATCCATTGACAGTTTGGCTTGAAAACTCAGCGCAGATTTTTGAATTTGAAAGGAGGACATTACATTGGATGGGGTTTGGAGAGAAACCCTTTAGGAATTTTATATATACACTGTTTTGGGTGTATTTGTAATGTAAGAAGATCATTATAAGTGTCTTTTGACACCAAGATAGTAAATTTCTTTGTCAATTGCTCCCGTGGATATAGGCATTGTTGAACCACGTAATTTCTTGTGTTGTTTCTATTGCTTTCAAATATACTATGTGGCTGTGTTCTATATTTGTTTTCATTGATTGTTGCATGGATATTTTGTTGTGCAAATACAATTTATACAACATCTTTGCACTTTGAGATTGTGCAGCAGTTAAAAGTATTCCTTTTGCATCAATTCGTGCATTCTAACAGTAAAAACAAAGAAGATATATAGTTCAAAGTGGCTCACCAATCAACACAAATCATAACAAGGCGTGAAGATGCACACCGAAATAGGCAGGTTATCGTTTTCGTGATTTTTATTTTTCTTCACAAAGACACTAGCGTTAAAGAAAGGGTGATAAGGTTTGGGCAATTTTGGAATCTCAATGTAGTGTCATAGTCCTTTTACTCCCTTCTTCAAGAGGTACCAATGAAATGATGAATCCATGGAAGATTAATAACTAGAATACCCATATACATAGAGATAATAACTAGAATACCGATTGACAGCAGCCGTATATTGCTTTGTTTGATAATTCATTACTTTAAATTCTATTTTATTTTTCCTTCCATTGGTTGTTGAGAAAACGAAATACCCAAAAAAAAAAGAAAAGATTTTAGGGGTCTCATTCAACAGCCATATTAATTTCCATCCCCACAGGGTTGCCGATTTCCAATTTGGAGTTCACTTTTTCTCCATGTTTTGGCAGTCCAATGAGAATATTTTACTGCATAGATTTAATATTAAGGACAAGTCACATGGGCGATCTGACAATACATTTTGTGGTCAAACATTTCGTAATTATTATGGGGATGACGATGCTCCCAAAAAGAATTGTTAAAGCAATTAGGACATCTAATTACACTTTTTACTATGAAAATGAGTAGTGATCACTAATGCATATGTACCTGTTCTGTAGAAATGGTACGTGCCCCCGGATAGTCCATGACATACTGTCTGTCCTCTCTTAAGTCTGCCATACCAAATAAATTGTTATTTGCGCGCACAGCACACGTACAGACAGAGCCTAAAATATCCATGAATTGACAGACCGACCTTTATTGTTTCATAAGCAACGATATTAATTATTATTTATTGACACGCCATTATGATGAACAGCTGGAAAGTAGAAATGTAAAAGCAGGTAGTCATCTAGCAGTCTAGCAGATACACCAAAAAAAAAGGGGAGAGAGAGAGAGAGGAAAAAGATTGAAAAGGAAAATGAGAGAGAAAGGAAAAGATGTTTGTGAATTTTCACTTGAGAAGTTCGTTCATCAACACAAACTCAAGTATCAGTGACATTCAGAGACTTCAATGAAAAGGAAGGGCACAATGTTGGCATTATTCATTTACAGAGGTAACAAATTCATGGGGGAAAGAATGTATCACCTAGTTTGGTGCCCACAAGAACAACGGGCACTGATGGGGCATAATGCCTTAGCTCTGGGACCCACTTCTCCAACATAGACAATAAAGAGGAAGTCAGAACTCAGAAGAATAAAACCAAGTGTTATTACATTTGATATTAATTAAGCAGAACGAGATATAAAAGATTATACGTGTAAAGGAGAGAGGAAAGAAGCATTACTTTTTTGCATACATTCTCAAAGCTGGCCCTACTTATGAGAGAAAAGGCAAGTATGAAAACATCAGCTCCTCTATAACTAAGAGGCCTCAGCCTGTTATAGTCTTCTTGACCTGCATAAATTATTCATAATCCAACAAATCATGCATGTAAGTATACCAATCACTTCTCTCATCATCATGCCAACTTTAGGAAATTAACATAAACAGCTATACTTGCTACGGCAACAGCTTGGGGAATATGCTCAAACAGTTGGCGGGCCTCGGGCCATCTAGCAGAGAGGAAACCAATCATCTTGTTTGACTTAGCAATTGACGCAACACTAATCATTTTTATTCTACCTTTTGTTATTTTTACTTTTTCGGTGATCATCTTCCCACTTCCTACTAATGTACTGCCTTCAAATGCTATGGAAAATAAAAATGGGTACTTTCATTTTGGAGAACAGTTGGTCTAGCCATCTTAACCCATTATTGAGAAAAAAAAGCAGGAAGTGTACGTATTTTTAATGTAATGTTCAGCAAAGATGCATAAAATTTGAATAAAAACCAGAAAAGTGGTCTGTCCTGTATCTGGGTAATGGTGGGACAACATCTCCAATTCCTTCACTGATGACAGATAAAAAGAAATAGTTCTAATTTTCTAAAGCCATATAGGGAAGTGAGCTTTTATCTGCAATGCCGTTGCAGGGAATTGAAGAAGTGAAAAAGAACGCAGAACTTTAAAAAGAAAGTCACAGTAACAAATTGGATTTGCAATTGCAGCTTTAACAATCCACTGTTATTCATATTTTCCTACGCATATCTTATGGTGGACCAAACAGACAGAGAAAAAAATAAATAAATAAAGAACAATCATTACAATTATAATCATTTAGGTGGCACACAAAATGGGTGAAAAATGAAACCCAGGAAAAAGGAAAGAAAATAGATTCATAAAACATATGAATCAAAGAAGAAAGAAAGAAAGAGATTACCTGCAGTATCCCAGAGCCCAAGATTCACAGTCTGCCCATCTACCACAACATTGGCACTGAAGTTGTCAAAAACAGTTGGAACATACTCCTGGAAAAAATTGAGAGCCCAGAATGGAAAATGCATCAGAAATTCAAAGGGCCTGAAATAAAAGAAAAGATAAGAAGAGAAGAGAAACAGGGGGAGGGGAGGGGGGTGGAGAGAAGGAAGTTAATACAGTTGGGAAGGTGTTACTGGTGTAGGAGATGAGAAGACATGTCTTCCCAACGGCACCATCTCCAATTGTCACACACTTGATGAACTTGGCTGTACTGCTGCTGCTCATTCTACCATTCACATTTGCTCTCTCTCTCCCTGGCGCTCTCAAATTCTTCCATCTGTCTCCGTGTGTCTCGGGGTCCTTATTATGCAGGACAGAAAGAGAGTGCATGTGCGAGCAGCAAGAGAGAAAAAGTAACAAACTTTTCCCATCAGATTTTCTCGGCGAGAAAGTTGTGGGATGACTATTTTTAGCTGTCAGAGAGGGAAAAGGAGGGTGTGGGGATCCCAGTTCAAAAAGGAAGACAATAACACCTCAAGTCCACGATCCCAAGGGGACGGAAAATCATCACATTATTATTATTATTATTATTATTATTATTAATTCTAACCTAATACAAAATCAAACTCAAGAGCTTCTATTATCAACGTTATCATCTCCACTTAAGTTAATATTTGAGAGTTAACGTGGTTAGCAATCTTAGTTTACATGGGCTCGTAGCCGTTATGGGCCCATGTGGTAGGAGAATAAAAAAAGAAGCTTGTGGACCCAATTCAACGGCTCTCCTTTTGTATCATGACCTAACTCTTTATGTATAGCATGAATTTGAAGTCTTGTTTTTGAGCAAAATTTAATATATTTTTATATCATATTTGGTTCAAATACATACAAATTAAAATTTAAGGCATCTCCCCAAAAAAAAAGATCCGTAGCATTAAGGACTTTACTTTATCAAAAAGATTTACTAGTTTTGAAACAGCATAATAGAAAATAATCTACTTTCATTTTGTATCCCTTACATTCTTAGATTTAAAAATTTTAAAAATTTAAGCTCCAAAACCTATATTGTTAATAATGATTTCACATCATTTAAATAATTTTATGAGTCATAATTACTCATAATTTTGAAATCTAATTATTACCATGAAATGCATCTTACCTAATAACTTTTTCCTTCCCCTCAGTGATAAGGTGATATTTTTTTTAATAATGGCTAATGTGAAACCTCATTCTATTCGTATCTGGGTTGTACAAATAATATTTAATTATTTAATAATGAAAATAATTCAAGTGTCCGACCAAATATTATCAAGAAGTTTTTCGATAAAAGGGCTCATCCTGAGCCAAGTAAACGATAAAGACATTCCTGAGTCGGTCAACATAGATCAAATGAAAAAGACTGTCTAGAAGAGTCGTATTTTGTGTAAAATTTTTTAAATTAAAAAAGAATGAATTAGTATAAGGGGAAATGTGATTTTTAAGCTAGAAGCTTTTTGTTTTTTTTTTTTTTCAATGTGGGGAATTTTTAGTGCCTCAAAACATTATTAGTTCAATCTTTGCACCTAAATTTGAAATTTGGCTACGATGGATTGTCTTATAATATTATTTCTTAGCATAAGATGCTGCCATGAAAATGATTGCTCAGGAATCATAATTGCACAAGCTTTTACACCTTACACTTACTGTTTACCCCTTCTTTAATTTGGCATCTCAACATGAGTTTCAAAAGAGCTAATTCAAGTTAAAATTTATACAATTTTTATTAAAAAAATGAAAAAAAAAAACAAATCTTATGTTTAATTTGCAAAATATTCAATTTTTTCTAAAAAAATGTTCATATACAACAATTTAATAGCTTAAAAAATATTTAAAAAATATTTGTACTTCATATCAAATAATTATATGGATATAGTAGATTCAATTAAATGTGTCCGTACAATTGAATAAAGGATTTTGATGAGAAAAAATGAAAAAAAAAAAGGGTAAAAAATTCTTTTTTTTATATTATATTTTCTCTATATATCAAATAACAAAAATGTTATACTTACCTTATAAATTTTACAGTTTTTATTTACCCGCTATTTTATTTACAACTATATAAAGTAATGGATAAGTAAAAGTATGATTTTTGGTAGGTAATTGTAGCACTACTTTATTAAATAATGCTAAATATAAAATTTTATTTTAATATAATTAAATATTAAAAAAATTAAATGCTAATAATGCTTAGATTAAAAATTTTATTCACTAATTTAGTATATTTTCTATTTTATTATTTTACTTTTCTTGATAACCAAATATAAAAAAAGTGAACTCCACTATATTTTTCTTTCATTTTTTTTTTTTTTACATTTTCCTAGTTTCAAATAAACCTATAGAAATTTAAAAAATATGTAATGTTCATATAAAAGCAAAGTGAAGGAGCTCAATAAATAATTTAAAAGAATAAAAAATATTTGTTCAAAAAGGCTATTAATTCGTCAATCAAGTCTTCCTTCTTTTCATTATTTTCCTTGGCACGCTTTACCTATAAATAAGGAGACTTCTATATCCTCCAAACTACAAAGTCCCAATTCTAAATATTGGGTATTCCACCAACCACAAAAATCACCCACTTCCTCAAAAGGTCAAGATACAAAAAATCTAATAAAAGTAAGCGATCTTAAATCTTCAAATTGGATTCTAACTTTAAATGATTGAACTTTATAGAGGAACTTGTCAAGTCAAATTAACTAATTCAAATGTGCATGAGTATAAAAAAAAAATCTCGAACCCAACTTTAATTTGGCCCTAATCCACTTTTATCAGAAATTACAAAAGAAAATAAAAATCGTTATCATTTAAGTCTAACTGAAGTGGTAAACTTAAGATTTTTCTGATTAAATGATTAAGGTTCAAATATTGGAATTAAGACTTTCTATTTGAGATAATATATTGACATTTAAGTGGAAAAATGTAGAAGAATGAATTCATTATCTAGAGTGTATAAAGAATCTTGTATACCATTGTTCTTTAAAAAAAATAATATCATTTTATAATAAATGTCATGGCTTTATTAATTCATAGTTGTGGCATGAAATATTTATTCTTAAAATTATTTTATTTTTATAAAATAACATAAATATTTGTAAAAGTATTTTTTTTTTTGAAAAATCATTATTATTATATTCTCGGATAATATTTTATTACTTCTCATCTTATCTATTACATTGTCACGAATAGGAATTTTTACGTCAAGGTCGTCGGACGGCCACCGGCGGAAAGATATCCGCAAGTTTATTTCGAGACTGAAGAGAGAGAGAGAGAGAGAGAGAGGAGCGATGACATCTGAAACATCTTCTTCATCGTATCCCAGTGCTGCGAGATTAGCTGATTCTATGTGCTACCCTCAATACACTGCTTCTCTAAAATGTATGCCCGCTTTATAACCCTTCTTTCTTGCCTCTCTCTCTCTCTCTCTCTCCCTCGCTCCTTATCTCTCTCACAGTTCTCGAAACCCACTAGTCTAAAATGCGAATAAACTTCAACTATTTGTGATTAATTTGAGATCATTTTTCACATTAGATTTTTTGATATTTGTTTTCCGTAACTGTTCTTTTTGCCTTGTTTCTGTGGTTTACGATCTTTCAGGTAATTTTGTGTAATTCATGCTCAATTAACACTTCCGCGGTTGAGTTCTTATACGGACGGTTTTATTTAGCCGATTCTGTGAAATAGTTATCTAGGTGTGTTGGAAACTTGATTTTGCAATTATGATTGGATGTTATTTACTCAAAATATTGGTCTTGGCAGTGGCTAAATGTAATGGAGACCTAAAGTTAAATTGATTGGGAATTTTGTGTTGAGGCACCTGCATCGGTAAATCAATAACTAAGCTAATTAGATAAAGCTTTTGATCCTTTATGAAGAGTTCTTAGTAAAACGTGCTTGTAGGTTTTGACCCTTGTGATATTTTTGACGTGTAATTAATGGTGTTGCTTAGAGGACTGCTTATTCTCAGCATGCTTAAGCATTTGATTTGAAAGGGTAGATATTAGTATTTTCCAAGTAAACTTGGGTGGCTCAATGCATCATAGGTGGTTCTGAGGTAGGTTTATGGATAGAGGCTAGAGCACCCTCAAATGCATTCTCCATTTATCATTAGGTTAGTTTCTGAATTAGGGTGTGTGATACAATATCAGGGCTATGTATTTTTTAATGGTTACTAGAAAATAGTATGGTATCTATTAGTTTTCCAAAATTTTAGGAGTTTATGGTTTACAATAACCTAAGTTTCTTGAATGACAAATTGCTTCAAATTGGACCCCCTCGTCGTGACGGGCTATTTCTCATTCCATCTCAATTGTGATGCTCAATCTCAATTCTCAACTACAGAATTAGTGAAGTCCTACACATCTGTGTTTGAGGTTTGAGTATTTGACACAATTTGACATTTGTTGATGTGGCATGATAGTGGAGATTAAATTTTATATTAATATCTGGCTTATTGTCCATAACCCGTATCATATTTGTATTTTAAATAACACATTGTATAGGGGCATTTGTTTTTTTTGGGGGTAGGGGAGAGGGGGCTTGGTAGTTGGTACCACTCACAACTAAGGACCAAGAAATGAGAATCAAGTTGTTTTTAGGAAGCCAAGTTTTGGGGAGCAAGTGAAGGGATTCTAGATTCTGGAAGGGATGTAAGATTGGGAGTTCTACTGAGAGAGAGAGAGAGAGAGAGAGAGAATTGCAAGTTGCAAGGTTTTAAAAAATCTCACTAGTGGAGTAAGGGAAGGGTACTTATAGTGCTAGGTTTCCATTTTGTCATCCTCCAATAGGAGTATGCCGCTTAGAGCCCAGTCAATGAAAAAAAGAATTTGCAGGTTTCAATAATGTGATGGGTGGTGGAAGATTAGAGAGGGTAGGATTCATGTTGCATATGACAAGTAGCATATGCGTGAGGTAGCTATGGGCTAAACCGGTTGGGTCACTCTTTAACAAACCTCAATTCTAGCCCACCAAGTCAAAATTCATTAGAAAATTTTGTGATCCTAATTAATCAAGATCCTGCTATGTACCCCATGATCAATTTGGGCAATCCAGGCTAAGCATGTGCTAGGTATGGTCTCTACAAAGGTATAAAAACGAAACAGTCAATAATTTCTTAATTGTAGGCCCATTTTGGGATTAATTCAAGATTAAGAGTTAAAACGGGAAATAACAACATTTGCATATAGCCCCGTCCACATGAAATCCTTTGGATAGTCCAAAGGAGTTTTCATGCACCAAAATTATTAGTTGCAGGAGAAAGCAGCCAATGATTGGAAGTTTCAAAAAGATTTGTCAAGAAAGATCTAAGGAAATACGACATTCTTTCAGTGATCATAGAAAGACACAAAAGGATATGGGAAGTATGTGGGAGGAATCCTTACGCTTCATTCCCAAGTAAACGAAGTAATGGTCTCAAATTCTAGGAGGAAATCCAAGGAAGAAGAGAATTCAAGGGAGAGAAGAGAGGCAATTCCAGGCCAGCTCCAACTGTCGCATCAATGTCAATCCAAAAAGGTTGTTTTTGATATGAATAGAAGAAATAACAATGCATTTGTTTGCCAAATGTGTGTGTATATAAATACACACACCTACACACACATATATATATATATATATATATATATACATATATATATAAGACAAATTTATTTGTTGTATGTGTATTTGAAAGAAAAAGAATGGCAAAAAATGGGTGTTGTGTGGCTGGTGCTGTGCAAACCTTGGTAGGGCTGCCACTTTGTGGGGGTCTGCCTTGTCCAGAGCTGGCTTGGTATGGGGACTTGGCTTCTGTGGGGATGGCTCGGGGATGGCCTCACTCGATTCCTAGCCCTATACTTAGGGTTTGCACTTGCGTATTGAGGCTGAACTTTTGTGCATGAGGGTCTTTCCCCTCTGTTTGGGTTTCCTTGCACACATGATCTTGCACTGTGCGAACTAGCTCAGCAAATGAGGTTCCCCTACATGTTGGCATGAAGAGCCATGTATGCATGCTTGAAACTTTGTCCAAAGAACTTGATGGCTTTGTTCTTGGCATTCTTAGATTGCCTAAAAAAGTGAGGCAAGTGTGCATGTGTACTTTCTTTAGCATTCTTTATTTGTTGCATCAAGGGGATGGACTTAGAGAGGACTCGCCACATGGTTCTTCCTCCAAGACATGGACTCATTCTCCAGCTAGCATATTACTTTGCCTTTGCCTTCTTAGTCTATTTGGCATAAAACTACTTTAGTTTCTTCCCCCAATACATCTCAATGTTAGAGTACTACTCCACCTCATTCTCCTCATATATTCAGGCACGAGAATACACCTTTTTGGTGGGAGTCTTCTCCTGTATGCACCACTATGCCTTCTCCCATTTGCATTGCCCCTCCGCTAGTTGGAATAATGGGTAGATATGGTACTAAGGCTCTCTTGATGCATTTTGCATATGGAATAATTGACTGATCTAGAGATGGTTCATAGAAGAAGGTGATTTTTTGTGTTGTTGCAAAGTCACTTGACAACAACACTTTGCAACAACACTAATTCATTTTTATTCAATATGTTAGGATTCCAAAATCAATTGGGATTTCTAATTAATATGATTCCAAAATCAATTAGGATTCTATTTAATGTTAGGATTCTTTAATGTTTGTTAGGATTCCCAAATAAGTTAGGATTCGAGGGGATACTTATAATCCAAATAGGAGTTAGTTTCTCTACCCTATATATATATGTGATCCCTGCGGAGCTTTTGTTAAGCAAGCAATGAAGTAATAACATAATTCATAGTCTTTAGCTAATTTGGAGGCAGATCCCCTCGAAGTGATCAAACCCTATTTCTCTTAATGTTTTTCATTTAAATGTCCCCAATTTCTCCACAATAAAACCCCCAGGGTCTCACCATTTGGTATCAAAGTTGGCATTCTTGTGGATGCCATTAACCCGCCAACAAAAGCAAGAACTTGGAATTTGTGATCTTCACTCATACGCAATGGCCTAAAAAATTTAGCATAATCCCAGATGGAAGCTATGCTAAAAGCTGAACTTAGCAATATGTTTAAGTCTCAATTTGAAGAGATCCAAGCATCGCTATCTTAACTACTCAATACAAATTCCCATAAAGAGAGTGAAGATGATGTCTCTAAATCAGCTAATCACAAGGAGCAGTTGTAGATGCGTGAAGGAGGTTACCAAGGAGACATTATCCTTGTATGAAGGTGGAAGGACAGTGATGACCCTACTAGTTGGGTTTCTAGGGCTGAAAAATACTTTCACTTCCATCAAGCTCCCGAAATATTTAAAGTTAAGATTGCCTTTATTAGTCTGGATGGTGATGCTATTCAATGGTATGATTGGTTTGAAAGTTGTTATGGAATGCTTTCATGGGCAGAATTTGTTTCTAGATTACTAGTCCAATTTGGCCCCACTGGATATGAGAATAGTGATGGAGAGCTTGCTAAAGTACGCCAAACTAGCACTACCTTGGAGTATCATACATGATTTGAGGGGCTATCAAATAGGACTAAAGATTGGAATGAAAGCCTACTTGTCAGTACTTTTATTGAAGGTCTCCTTCTCAGCATTCAACGTGAGGTCAAAGTGCATCGGTCACGAACTATGACTCTTGCAATTTCCTTTGCACGGTTAGAAGAAGAAAAGTTGGGAGAAGAATGACATTGCTTTAACAAGACCATTAGCAAGCAGAATGATAGCAGCACTATCACACCATCTACTTCTTACAATCCCCCTGCCAAATGATTGACTCAAGAGGAACTTAAAGAGTGAATGACAAAAGGACTATGCTGGCAATGTGATGGAAAAATGGCATAGAGGGCTCCGTTGCCGAAAAGTACAACTCTTGATGATTGAACTAGTGGAGGGGCTAGAAGAGATTGAGGATGACCCCCTTTATTTAGATAAAAAAGGTATTAAATCTGATGATAATGATGAATTTATCACTTCTTCAATTCATGCTTTAGTTGGTTATGCTAATCCTCAAACCATGAAAATTAGTGGCTTCCTAAAACACCAAACTATTACTATCTTGATTGATACGGGTAGCACTAATAATTTCATGGACACCTAACATTTCTTGTGGAGCAATGTGAAAAGTTTGATGTGAGGGTTGCGAATGGAAAGACCTTGACATGTCAAAGCAAGTGTCCGATGATTAAACTTTCTATGCAAAATCATAGGTTGTATGTTGATTTCTTTTTTCTGCCACTATAAAACTATGAAGTGGTTTTGGGTATTGAATGGTTAAAGACATTAGGTGATATAACTTGGAATTTCTCTAAACTGGTCATAAAGTTCATTGTGAATGGCCAGAGAGTGACTCTTAAAAAGGAGTGACTTGGCTGCCTGGCACAACTTTGAGCATCAAAGGAGTTACAACATTAATGTGGGCAGGATGGAGGGCTAGAATCTCTTATTTCAGGTTTTTCTGACCTATTTAAGGAGCCACAGAGATTGCTACCTTAGCGAAAGCATGATCACTGCCTTCCTTTACTGCCAGATCATTTAGGTCATTTGCGAGCCTGTACTCACCACTCTTCGTGAGCATCATCTGTTTGTCAAGAAATATAATTGCAGTTTTGCTCGACCACATGTGGAATACTTTAGGCATATTGTTTCCCAAGAAGGTGTTTCAGTTGACCCTTCTAAAATACAAGTGATGACAAACTGGCCTATTCCACAAACAATGAAAATGTTGTGAGGATTCTTGGGGTTGACTGGTTACTACTGCAAGTTTGTTAAGGATTATGGAATGATTAGAGCTCCACTGACCACTTTACTCAAAAAAGATTCATTCAAATGGAGTAAGGAAGTTGAACAAGCCTTTTTCAAGCTTAAGCACACAATGACCACCACACTAGTTCTTGCATTGCTAGATTAAACGAGGTATTCATCATTTAGTTTGATGCATTAGATTTGACATTGGTGTAGTTTTAATGCAAGACAAATGCCCCATTGCTTTTACCCCTTTTCTCCATTCCTCATTGGCATGACCAACAAAGAGATGCTGCTCAATGTTCATGTAGCTACAAATTGGAGAGATTCTCGGAATTTATTGCTGCTCAGCCTCGAGGACAAGGCTGAGTTGAAGGAGTCGGTAATGTTAGGATTCCCAAATCAATTGGGGTTTCTAATTAATATGATTCCCAAATCAGTTAGGATTCTATTTAATGTTAGGATTATTTAATGTTTATTAGTTAGGATTCCCAAATCAATTGGGATTTCTAATTAATATGAATCCTAAATAAATTAGGATTCTATTTATTGTTAGGATTATTTAATGTTTGTTAGGATTTCCAAATCAGTTAGGATTCAAGGGGATAATAGCCTTTGGCTAATTTGAAGGTAGATCCCCTCGAAGTGATCAAACCCAATTTCTCTTAATATTTTCCATTCTTTAAATTTTCCTAATTTCTCCACGATAAAACCCTAGGGTCTCATTGGGAAGCTGCATCAACTATTAGGTACTCATTGGGATACTATTTCCTGATTGTAGTTGGATTTCATGATTCAAATGATGGAGTTTTTGCGGAGGACTGGTTTCAATATGGATCAACACACAAAGAAACCAACAATCTTCTGGGTCTGGGAGGGTATGACGTAGTATTTTGTTTGATCGGTCATTGATGTATTCTTCTATTGTCTGCTGTCCATAATTGTACTTGACGATGTGGGCATGATATTGCTGGAAGCAATGAACAAATTTTTTTTTTTCTTGAGATGTTGTATAATTTTTTTCTTGTTTTTTTTAAAGATGCACATAGAGAATAGCATGCTCTTTCAAGAATATGAAAAATGGTTGAATGCTTCGTCATGGCTTCTTTCATTCATCAAAGAGTAGTCTTGCGTTATAATATCATGATTTTTTTAAACATACTGCAAACTAATTGGAGCACTCACAACAATCGTCTTAGAGTAGGTTTTGGTCGGGGAGAAATGGAGAGGAGAAGAGGGAAAAAAAAAGTTTCTCTTCACTTACCTTGTTGGCTCATATAAAGAGGGAAGGAGGAAAGAAGGGGAGAGAAATTGAGAGAAAAAGGCCCACCTTAGAGATTTGGAAAAAAAGAAGAGAAACCAACTCATAACTTTGCAAAAGACAATTATGCCCTCAACAAAATAAAAAAATTCTAAAATCACAAATATTATTTATGTTATTTTATTTTTATATGGTTTAATTATTTTTTAAAAATATAGTCAATGAAAATTTTATGATCATGGAGTTTAATGTGCTTATAGGCTGCTTTCTCATTTAATAGAATTTTGTGCAATTGAATTATTATGAGGGAATCATTATCATGTGCTTTTCTTACAAGGGCAGTATTGTAAAATTACTACATACTGTTTCTTTTCTTTTCTCTTCCATTGGTTGAATCAAATGGGGAAAAAAATAGATTTTCTTCAGGTTCCCCTCTTGTTGAGCAGAACATACAAGAAAGAAACAACTTTCTTTTCACTTCTCTTCTCTCCAATTAATTTTTTCTCTTTTTCTCCAATTCTCTCCAACCAATGCAATCTTGGGATTGAGAAGTTCAAAACGTCTGCTATTGTGGACCTCATGGGTGAGTGAGAGCCTTCCCCCTTGAGGCCAAGCTTGGAGTTCACAATGAATAGCTTCCATAAGACTATCACCCTCTAGAAAGGATCCCTTCTGAACCTTATTAACATGTGTGGTGCTCAGCTTTCATTGGTAGGTTGCGAGGTTCTTTTAGATATATCCCTTCTCTTTTTCAAGGCTTCAAGATCAAGGAGTCTTAGAGAGCTGGGATTGAGTCTAGCATCCAACACTAGTTTTGCAGAAGGAAATAGCACCAAGCTGGGACGATGACTTTAGTTCCATAGACAAAGGAGAATGAGTTGCCTTAAACATGCTCTTGGCGGTGCAGAGTGCCAATGGGAGCATATCATGTCATGGCACAGGATCCTCATGCACCACCATGCATACTGTGATATCCCGTGAAAGAAAGGCTTAAAAGGATTAGATGTTACTACTCATATCAACAAGGTGCATCTTTCTTTTTAGGAGCCTTTCCATAAGAACTCCACGGTTAAGCGTGCTTGACTTAGAGTAATCTTGAGATAGGTGACCTTCTGGAAAGTTTTCTCAGAAAGTGTGTGAGTGAGGACAAAACACATTGAAAAAGACACGTGTTGGTCTATGGGGCCAATCATTAGTCCGATAAGGCCCGCTCCCCCAGTTGTCTGGTCTAGGTGGAGGAGGAGAGACGTAGTGCTCCCTGGCAGACTCAGGTTGGGGCGTTACAAAATGGTATCAAAACAATTACCTAGCCAGAAGTGTGATGAGGTTCACATCGCCTGAGTTTAAAAATGTGGGTTCACAACGAGGACGTTGCGTTCTGTAAGTGGGGGAGAATGTGATACCCCGTAGAAGAAAAACTTAAAAGGAGTAGATATTACTACCCATATCAACAAGGTGCACATTTCTTTTCGGGAGCCTTCGCATAAGAGCTCCACGGTTAAGCACGTTTGGCTTGGAGTAATCTTGGGATGGGTGATCTTCTGGGAAGTTTTCTCATAAAGTGTGTGAGTGAGGACAAAACACACTGAAAAGGACACATGTTGGTCTATGGGGCCAGTCATTAGTCCGATAAGGCCTGCCCCCCCTGTTCTCTAATCCAGGTGGAGGAGGAGAGGCGTAGTGCTCTCTGGCAGACTCAGGTTGGGGCAATACACATACTATTTGTAGCAAAGTGTTTGTTGCCTTTACTTGTCCATTTCACATGATCAATATCATAAGAGTTAAGGAATTCTACAATTGTCATAAAGTATGTGCTTCGGGATCTCAAATGTTAGATTTGTATGCTCATTGATAAAACTTGCAACCATGGGTTTTGTAGCTTTCTTCAAAGGTATTGCTTCCACCCTCTTGGTGAAACATCCCACTACCACAGATCCATGGATTTCTTTCATGCTATGGTGATGGGTTTAATTCAATCAAGTGCACAAGTGCCGAAAGGCAATGGTGTTATGATGTTGTGGAGCTTAACTTCTTGAGTTTGGAACTTTGGATGGCAGACATTTCTTGGCATGGTCAAGGAAACTTTCTCCATGATGGACCAATTGTAACTAATGAGTATCTTCCCAACTTAATGCTTTTGACAAGCACATGAATGCACCTCTTCCAAGAAGCGATCTATCTCAAAAGCGGAGAGGCATGTAGGGGGCTTCCCAAAAAAAAAGATGTGGTGTATAGTCCTCTGTCACGCTAAAAGAACTTTTTTTGCTTTGTTTTTTATGATTCATGCATCTTCAAGTCAGGAGGGAAGTATTCTGTTATGAAAGAAAGTCAATGTGTGAACTATGCTAATTCTTTGAGCTTTCAAAGAACACCTATAGACGTCTAGAAGTTTGAAACTAAGAAGCATAAGAAATTGAGAACCATCCCTTCCATTGTAGAGTAGAAATATTCAACCCTTTGGAATTAGTGGTGAAGGGTTGGGGCTTCCCATAACACTGCTTATGCACTTGCCTTAATCTTTGTTGAGGTTCTTAAGTGGAAATGCATTTGGCCAATGCTCCAACAATCACATTGTGATGAAGAACATTATGTATGAGATGGAAGTGCTTTATCATCAAAACATTCTCAAGCAATAGTTGAGGGAGTTGTTCTTGATACGGGCTCCAACCATTCTCACCTCCGCTGATAGAAACCACAAGCTTTCACAATTTTTCTGGGCAAAATCCTTTTGAAAATATAGATGTCCACTTGTCTCCATCGTCTTAGGATTTGGATGTTAGATTGGCCAAGCATCCGCTAGCTAGTTGGTCAACCTCAGTGCATGCAAGCATGCATGGAATTTTCCCATCAAAGATTGTAGTATTCTTTTGTACAGTGCAAGTTGAAGGTTCCCTTAGAGCAAGTTTGCCATTTGTTTATTTGACAATGAGGTTGGAATCAGTGAATCACCATGGATGTATAGGCTATTAATGGTTATTAAGTCATTTAGCATTATTATTATTTGTTAGAGTTTTTTTAGTAATAAGTGAGAGTTAGTAAGGGTATTATGGTAATAGGTATAAATAGAGGTATCATTGAAGTTAGGTCTTCCATTTTGCCCAATTATTCAACATGGTATCAGAGCATGATTCTGAAACCTAAACCCGAATTGTTACCACCACCATAAAAAAAACTGAAGCCTAAAACACAAAATCTGCTGCATGTCTACCATTATTGAAGAATTTCCAGCAACACTATAGCCCTAGAAAACAGCCAGCAGCTGCCGGAAGTAAACCAGTTGGAGGAAATTTCCTGGGCAACACTGCCTGTTCAGGAACACAAAATCTACCATAGATTATGCAAAAACAACACCATAGTCACCCACAGAAACTGCCAATCTTCCCCCCACTGAAATCGCATCTCCAGGGAGCATCCCATGTGCTGTCATGCACCGGTCAAAGGCTGCCAGGGCAAACCCCACACGCCGGCGTGTGAAGCTACTTTCAGGCATGTTTTTTTGACCTGAAATCATCCAGCAGTGATAAAATCCCTCTATTTACATGTTGATAGAGTTTTTTTTTTCTTTTTTTTTAATATGTTTTTTTGTCCAAAGATCTCACCTTTTTTAATTACTCATTTGTGGCACCCGAGGGATGGTTGTTTGATGTTTCGTGAAGTTTTTAATCAATGATTAGTGAGTTTATTGGGTCTGAAACAGTAGGATAGCTGTGTTTTTATTCAATGTTCTAATTCCTTCCATATACCAAAATATCAAGCTGTTGGGCATGTGTTTTGCTCAAAGATCCAATCTTTGTTTTGACCATGTACTTGTGGTAATTCGTTAGTTGTTGTTTGATGTTAGTAAAAGTGATTGGTGACTCTTTTGGAGCAGTGGTAGTGTTCGTAAGCTGTTTTTGCTGAGGCTGTGGCACTCTTATATAAGTTTGTTAGTGATTTGTCCATGGTTGTTTTGGTGGTTCACCTCTCCAATTGTTCCAGTGTCATGTGTTGGTTTCTTGGGGCTGCATCTGAGTTTCTTGGTGCTGTGGCAGCCTCATGCTGATTTATTTGTGACTTGTTCATGTTGGGTTACCATATTTGTGGTTGTTCTGATTGTTCCAACAATTAATCTTGTTATAATTGGTCTGAGTTTGTGATTGTTGGGATGGAGTTTGCAAATCCCAAAAATATGGTTCCCTCATTAGTCACTTGTTTGAGTGAACTATATATTGTGACTATATCAGAGGAGTGCTAAGGTTTCTACAATATTAATCGTCTCAACAAGCATCTTATCACATTGCATCTTTTGCCCAGAAAGGTAATCCTAGAGTTTGCATGTCATCTATCTTTCCCACTAGTTCTTGGGTTATCGATTTTACTGTCACTAACCATATAACAAGTGCAATCAACTTCTTTTCTAATCTCCAATATTCTAAAAATCTACCTCAAGTTACCCTTGCTGATGGGCCCACTATTGCTGTTAAGGGGATAGGAACAGTAAATCCTACTCCTTCCATATCTTTTTTCTTTTGCTTTATATATTCCTAAATTCCCTTTCAATCTCATGTCAGTTACTAAGCTTACAAAGTCACTGAATTGTTCTATCACTTTCTTTCCCGATTCTATGGTTATTTAGGATCTAAAGACGAGGAAGACAATTGGCACAAGACGTGAGGCTTGTGGACTTTACTACTTTGAGTTGCCTTCTCCTCCCATTGCCTGCACAGTCGTAGTTACACCACTTCAAATCCATTGTCACTAGTCATCCATCCTTGGACAAGTTAAAACAGCTAGTTTCTACATTGAGGTGTGTCTAATCTTGGAAGTGAGTCTTGTCAATTGGGAAAACATCATCATGTTCCCTTTGCTTCCGGGGTCAATAAATGGATGGTTAGTCCTTTCATGCTAGTCCATTATGATATTTGGGGTCCTATTCGTGTGACGTCAAAGTTAGGGTTTCGGTACTTTGTTACATTTGTTGATGACTACTCTAGGATGACTTGATTGTATTTAATGAAACGTCTTTAGTTGTTTAAGCCCTCGGGAGCACTTAAAAAATTAGTGCTTATAGCACTTATCACTTAAAAAGTACTTTTTTGAAAAAGTGGTGTTTGGTTGATATTCCAATTAGTGTTTTTGTAAAAAGTGGTACTATACAACCACTTTTTTTTTCAAAAAATTTAAATGAATTTTAAAAAGTCATTTTGGATTGTTTTTGCCGACTTAAAAGTGGCCACTTTAGAGAGGCAGTGGCAATTTCATAATTATAACAAACTTTAGTGGCAAAATTGTAATTTTGAAGAAATCCTCCTCCTCCTCCTCCTCTCTCTCTCTCTCTCTCTCTCTCTTGCAGCAGTCCTCTTACCGTGTCTCTCCCTCTCTCCCTTTGGACTTTCCCAAGCCTCTTCTCCTCAAATCGTGCCTTCCAACTCAAATTGATCGTTCAGTTGGACTGGTCTGTCTAGATCTGTAGAGCATGGCCGCCTCTCTTTCCCCCCCAACACTCTACTTTCCAAATCTTGTAGAGTGCCACCGTGCCCTATCGATGCCTCCTCCATCTCCTCCTTCACAAGCCATCAACGCGGATTCTACCACTGCTCTTCCTTCACAAGCTATCAACGTTGCTGACAGCGGTGCCGCTGCTTCCACCAGCACTGCTGCACCTTTCTGTAGAGATTCATCTGCATATTGAAATCTGAAGGGCATATTAATTTAAATTAATATTAAATTAAATTAAATATGTTAATTTAATTGATGTAAATACTCTAATTAGAATATTATTGTTAATTAAATAATAATTATGTGTTGTTTTACTTAATAGAAAATATTTATATATTAATTAAATTATTAATTAAAATAAAATATTATTAAATTGTTAATTGGAAAAATATTCATAATTTAAATCAAAAATATTGGGTAAAAAATAATCATATATTATTTTATTATATATTATGACATATTTTGGTTATTTATGCAATATATATATATGAATTAATACTAAACTTATGACAAAAGTGAGTATCCAACCACTACTTATTTCATCAACACTTATAATTAGTACTTATTTTTAAATACACTCAAACACCACTTATGACTTTCAGCACTTTTTCAATTCAGCACTTATCATCAGCGCTTATTAATTTCAGCGTTTTTTTTTTTTAAAAAAATTTCTCTAAAAGTGGTTCCAAACGAACCCATATCTTTTGTGCCTTCCATTCCCAAATAAATACTTAATTTGATATGCCAATTAGGATACTTTGTAGTGATAATGGTAAGGAGCACTTCAATAACCGATTCAGTACCTATATGACTAATTCTGGTATGATCCATTAGTCTTCTTGTGCCCATACTCCATGACAAAATGGAGTTGCAGGGTAGAAAAACAAACATATTCTTGAAGTCACTTGTATCAAATGAATGTCCCCAAAGTTTTTTGGAGTGATGTTGTGCTTGCTCCCTCAGCAATAAAATGTCATCTTTTGTCCTTGATGGTAAAATTCCATATTTAGTTATCTTCCCTAAGGCTTCTTTGTTCTCCCTTCCTCCTCATATATTTGGCTGTGTGTCCTTTGTCCATCAGTTAACTACAGGAATGGATAAGTTGGATTCTCATGCTATCAAATTTATTTTTCTAGGGTATTCCTATACTCAAAGGGGATATCAATGTTATAGTCCTACTTTACATCGATTATTTGTCTCTGTTGATGCCACTTTTTTGAGTTTGCACCATACTACTTTGATTCCTTGAGTTCTGTTGACCTTGATGAATTCTTTCTTCTGCCTTGCCTTCCAGATCCAAACCTATTATCTGTGTTTAATCCTCCTACATCTTCATCCAGTTTAAGTCCTTCTCGTCGCTTGGATCATCCCAATTTGCAGGTATATGCACGACGACTCAAGGGAGAAGAGCCTCCTCCTGCTTCTACTATTGCGCCTCTAGTTCCCTTGTCAAATGATCTTATTTCCCATTATGTTGATATTCTTATAGCTATTCAGAAAGGTAAACGCACTTGTACCCAACATCCAATCTCCAGTTTTGCTTGTTTTGAAGCCCTATCCCATTCTAGGTGGAGGACTACAATGGTTGAAGAGATGCGTGAACTGAACTACATAATAATGATACTTGGGATTTGGTACCTCTTCCTCCTGATAAGTCTGTGGTTGGTTGTCACTAGGTGTGCAATGTGAAAGTCAATCCTTATGGTTTTGTGACTTGTTTGAAGGCCCGTCTTGTTGCTAATGGATATACTTAGGTGTACGGTTTGGATTATTCAGGCACATTATCTTTGGTCACTAAACTTGCCTCAGTACATTTGTTGATCTGTTTAGCCACCACTTGTCATTAGCATCTACATCAGCTAGATGTGAAGAATGCTTTCCTACATGGTGATCTTCATGAAGAGGTATCTATGGAGCAACCACCTAGGTTTGTTGCTTAGAGGAAGTGGGGCTCTATGTGTTAGCTTAAGAAATCCTTATATGGATTACAATAATCACCAAGAGCATAGTTTGCCCCCATTTTAGTCTTGTAGTACTTGAGTTTGGCCATCAACGGTATGCAATAGATTACTCTGTTTTTTATCGTCATACTCCATTTGGCAGGATTCTGCTTATTGTGTATGTGGATGACATTGTGATCACTGGTGATGATGATTGAGGCATCCAAGACTTAAGCTTTTCCTACAGAGTAAGTTTTAGACCAAGGACTTGGGACCATTGAAGTATTTCTTGGGTATAGAAGTATTGAGATCTCGTACAGGAATTATCTTGTCACAGAGGAAGTATGTTCTTGATCTTTTAGATGTGACAAGATTGTTGGGATCCAAACCTGTTGATACACCCATGAATCTTAATAGTAAGTTAGTGCCTGATATGGGTGATTTGTTGCCTAACCTAGCTTGGTACTGGAGACTTGTTGGAAAGTTGAATTATCTCACAATCACTCAACCAGATACATCCTTCGCAACAAATGTTGTGAGTCAATTTCTCGATTCCTTGATAATTCACATTTTGAGATATTTCAAAGGTGCATTGGGGAGAGGTTTCTTATATTAGGATCAAGATCATATTCATATTCAGGGATACACAAATGTAGATTGGGTCGAGTCACCTTCTGAGCGAAGATCCACAACTGGGTCTTGTATCTTTGTTAGTGGTAATTTGGTGTTTTGAAAAAGTAAGAAATAAACTGTGGTGACTAGGCCAAGTGCTGAGTCAGAGTATAGGGCTATGGCGCACACTACATGTGAACTTGTTTGGTTGAAGAACATGTTGAAAGAATTTGGTTTTCCACATTCTTAGCCTATGGAGTTGATGTGGGATAATCGAGTTGCTATTCAAATTACCTCCAATCTGGTTTTCCATGAGTGTACAAAGCACATTAAAGTTGATTGCCACTTTATTCAAGAGAAACTTGTACAAAAGCTCATTACAACCGCTCATGTGAAGTTTGAGTTTTAGCTTGTTGAGTTGTTCAATAAAGCCTTGGGAGGTGCTTTTGTGAAAATCATTTGTAGCAAGCGAGGAACATATGATATATATGCTCCAGCTTGAGGGGGAGTGTTAATGGTTATTTAGTCATTTAGCATTATCTTTATGTGTTGAGTTTTGTTAGCAATAGGTGTGAACTAGTAAGGCTAATATGGTCATTGGTATTGCACTTGACATATATTAAAAATAAAGGGAGAGACCTATCATTAACGTTAAGTCTTCCATTTTACCCAATTATTCAACAAATCCTAAGAAGAGGAGCTGTAAGAAGTCTCAGCATATGGGCTTTCTACTCCTTTTCATATTCAAGCTAGGAAAATCCAACTTGTAGGTTAGGAAGATTGGACCTCACTTGACATTGAGGAGATGTAATCTCCACGCGACTACTGGTTGATTGAATCTTGACCCAATGTGAAGAAGATGCATCAATTTTGATAACCTAGAAAACTTCTTGACCACCAGCCAACAATAACACTCCTCAACTTGGTACTAGGCTAATGGAATCCAGCTCCAAGGAGGTTGGCTTTTGTATGAATTTTAGGTAAGATCCCCCTCAACTCAATATAAGGGACTTAAGTTTTTGAATTGGCTCCAAGGAGAGTTTCTTGAATGAGGGTTAGGGAGAGAGGTTTTCAACCCAATCTTGGGGAGTCATTTTGACCTAGCATTCCAACCCCTCGTACTAAAGCTGTTAAGGAACCATCAAAATATAGGTTCCATTCTTTATTTTCGGTTGCTATGAGTACTAACTTTTTTGTGGAATTCTGATATGACCTAGTCACACTGATGGAAATTGAGTTAACAGATCAGCAAATTTTTTGGATCTAATCTCCCATGTTAGGATGATAGAAGTAACCAGCAAGCAGTAAAAATTGCCTAGTTGGATATCCTTTGTCTTGTGAAGGGAGACTTTGTATTTTTGTCACTGACAACAGATTTGTGGGCCAAGAGATTTTGTTGGAGTTCTTGAGCGGCAAAGACAAAGTGCTAGAGAATGTGTTTGGATGGATGAATGGTGTGATTCACTAGATGCAAAGTTCAACACAGGTCATAAATTGGGCATTCTTGCTTGCATTTCTTGTGCTAGTGGAGGCCCACAAAATTCCTAGAGCCTTATTGGGGAGGAATTTTATAGGTTTGGACATTAATGCTTGTCAAAAGCCATATTCCAAGGGAACATCATTCTTCAACAATTTTTGAACATTGTTGAAATCTTAGCCAACACCAAGATGAATCTTCTTATATGGGACACCTAGCTGATGAAGCTTTTGAGCTGCATTTGAGATGAAATTTTTGGGCTAGTTTTTAATTGGTTAGGGAGTTATTTCTGATGTGAATCACAAATCCCAAAGACTTCTTGATAAAACTCCAGTGTCATCCCCAACTTGTACTTACGTCAAAGACCCTCCTCAAGTGCTATAATGGTCTTCCTCTCCATTAGGCTTCACGACAATGCCATCAACGTATTTTTTTTTTTCATGATTTCATGCATCATGTCATTGAAAAGAGTAGTTATGGCCAGCTGATATGTTGCGCCTGCATTCTTAAAAGGCATAATTGTGAAGTAGAATTTCATCGCTGGAGTACAAAAGAAGCCATTATGATTTGATTGTATTAACTGAAGCCATTCATGAGTGAAAAAATTTTATGCTCTGCTGTATCTAGGCGTCACTGTTGAGGAGCTAGAAGTTATCTTTGGGACAAGCTTTTTGTTGTTGATATCCTTGAAATTCACATATACTCCAATTTGGCCATTCATTTTACCTATAACTATAATTTTCTTCCTAGACACAATGTTGACTATGCTTTGTGAATCCCACTAGATGTAACTTCTCAATCTATAGTTTAATTTGACCTTCTATCCCACCACAGAAGGCACGTTAGGGATGCTTTATCATCCTAGCGCCTAAAGCAACGTCTAGCCTATGCATCACTAATTTTCAATCAAATTTTGGCATCATTTCGTAAGTCCATGCAAAAATGTATCAGTACTCCTTGAGGAGTTTAATGCGTTTCTGGAATTTCATTGTTCAGTGATTCCTTTGCTATGAAAAGGGGCTGGAAGATTTGATTTCTTTTGCTATGTTGAGGATTCCTCCTAGAACAAACCCAACCCCAGTTGCACAGGGGGGAAACTCCTTCATTAGCTGTGAAATTTATTCTCATCTACATGAATGAAGTTTTTTATTTTTTATTTTTTATCTTCATGGCCTGGAATTCCCCCTCTTCATTTTTCCTTGTCTTTTTCTAGGCTTTTTGTTCTTGCAGTTCTTTCAATTTCTTCATATGAAGTGGAGTTGTACATCAGCTTGGCAAGCAACGATAGTTACTTATTCTTCTTCAAATTCATTAGAAGTTTGATTTCAGCCTAATGGACTTTCAGTGAATGGTGTTTTGTCATGCCGAGATAAAAACATCCTTTCCATTCAATCTTCCTTTTATGCTTGGTGAAGTGTGGAGAGAACAAGGCTATGATTATTGAGTCAATTAGGACAAGAGCACAAATCGTGTGAAATTTAATGGAAACCCTGATCGATCCCATCAAAAAGGTTAACTTCAAATAACCCAAAGCTTTGATGGAAGTATTATTTAGACCCTTGGATTGCCATGGATTGACTCACCAAGTGTTGATCTTTGGTAGTGGTGACCTTGAAGGTGGAAAGAGGCATAATATTTGTGGAGGTCCATTGTCAATTAGGGTACACAAGAGGCCGTCACTTATTCTTCAAATAGTGTGGGTTGTTGGGGTAGGAGACTTGGTGCATATGTCCACTCTAGTGAAGATTGTGGCATTCTCATGGCTTCTAGCCATTCTGGCTGTAGCTAGGGTAAATCAGTTGCATCCCCTAAACAGAGAGTTAGAAAGCAGAGCTAAAGCCTTAGTTGTGGCACTCGGATTCTTTAGAGAACCTAATTGATTAAAAAACTTCTAAAGTTGGAGGTCTTCATAAGGTTTATACCACAGGATCATCTTTTATCTCTTTAATTAGACTTCCCAATTGGTTGGATGTTCGAGCTGCTGAGATGGGCTCTTTGGCAAGGGTCTCAATGGAATACTGACTATGATATTGGTGTTGGTTTCCTGGTTATCAGGTAAGGAGATACTATAAACATCATTCCCTTTAATCAAGAGTTTTCCATCTTACGTGCTCCTTTAGAAGACTCTTATGAGGTGGCCAACAACCCTGTTAAAGTGGTGGTACTTTAGGTCTGCCTCATCTTTAATGTTGAGATGGCATTGAACGTTGGAGAGCTCAGTCACTCCATCCTTGTCCTATTCATTAACGAGGGTGTTTAAGTTTGTTCAAGACAAGTGGAAAAGCGGCAAAGGATTAGGTTTATCTTTGGGGCAACATTAATCCTTGTCTCCTTCTGGAATTTATACTCCCCACCTTGGACGGCATTTGTGCTTGGACCTCTGTTCCCAAATGGGCATTGTTACTTCTTCACTTTTGTTTTGATACTAGCCTGTGTAATGCATGGGGAATTTAAGCTTTATAGATGCTTTGAACAAAAAAATTGATAAATTAATAAAAACTCTTTCAGTCATTTCATCATTATACAAATCTCATCAAAAGGAGAAGGAGAAACCAGGGAATATAAAACTCTGATTTTAATAAAAATACATATATTCTACACAATGCAAATAGTCATTTCTCATTTTACATATTTTGTGCTAATATATATGTATATACATATATATTTTTCTCCTCTTTACATTATTCTATACTCTATAGTATTGATGTATGCATATGATAGTTTTATATTTTGGGAAGAAAAAAAAAATGGTCCCAAATTTCTCATAAGCTTGCATAAAACAATGTAAAATTAGATAAATATCATATAATTAAAGAGCTTTTCAAATAGATAAAAAATGCCCACATTCACACAATATTAAAAAAGAAAAATCACTAAGAAAAAAAAAACAAAAGTTTGTCAAGAATTCGGACTAATAAAGGGTGTAAGAAAGTATGTAAGAATCAATATTGAATATAGTACACTTGGTAGATGAAGATTTGGATGATCGCCGAAGTTGAAGTGCTACTGTGCTTTGGCTAAACATTAGTATATACTATACCAAAATTTCTTCTTGTGTTTCTAAATAAATGTGTTAAAATTTTGAGTGTTTAAAAGATTGTACTAAGAAAAGTATTGAAAATGTGCAATACAGATGTGATTATAATACGATTAAATGTAATTGAAGTGGAAACTAAAGAGACAAAAATATCAAATAGTCATGTAATTGTTTGAACATTGGTGGGGAAATAAAGAGTCCGGAATATTAAAAGAATCAAAAGAATTGAAATACTCGAATGAAAAGATGCTACATAGAAATGCAATATTAAGGGTCACATGGGGAACTTATTTTAAATTTTAAAAGAAGAAATATTTTAAAAAGTCATGTAAAATAAGTGTATTTTTAACTTAAGCCACATAAGATAGACATTATTCTCCTTTTATAGTACAGTAATTTGAGAATAATTTCAAAATGATAAATTAGATTTGGAAAAAGGGGAAGACCCATTTGGAAGTTGTGATAGTGAGAAGAAGAACCTTCTCTTTGTAAATGCTAGGTCCACATCTTTACCCTTGATATCCTGCACAGAGCTTCAAACCAATAGATTTAGATTTTTCAATCCACAAAAGAGAATTTGGTTGAAGCTGAGTGGGTGTCCTTGTTGGAAAATATTCTTATAGGTTAGAGCTTTTGAAATCAAGGTTTGAGGATATAAATAGTGAAAATGATAGTTTGGGAATTGGAATTTGAGAGATGGTGGTTGGGAGGTCAAAAGATTGGGAACAGGAATTGGAGAGACAGAGTTGACGCACATCACTAGAAGGGAAAGTGCAAAATCAAAGTGACAGTTCAATTTGCTTAGGGACATCAGTGTGAATGGGGATTAAATTTAAATAAATGTGTTTGTAAGGATATTATTGTCATTATGAAACTTGTTATAGGAGGACTATAGTGAAATACAATTTTGGATTTTTAGGGTAGTTTTAATGTTTTATTAGTTGATCCTTTTTGCGACCTCCATCAAAATGGAAAAAGATGGTAAATCCAAGTTCTCCTAGTGGAATCCATATCTAGATATACTCTGTACTCGGACATCCCTTTGGATGCACACTTTCACCTACGCCTTCTCTTTAATGACATCTAGTTATGTAGCACCCTTTCTTGGGGGCACTCAACATTGTCCATGAGATCTTCCCTAGTTTTCAAATACGCTTTCAAGGTCTATCAGTTGCCTTTTCTTAGGTGGAAAAGAACTTTTTGCAGACATCCTCCCATCTATCTCAATTTGTCAAGCACTTAGACCCATAGGCTCTCAATAACACTATTCGTAAAGTGTTCTTTGACATTGTTGGTTTATTGTAGCACTCAAACTTAGGATTCTTAGAGTTCGTAGTATCTAGGCTAGGCTTTAGAAGCAATCTGAGCCATATTTAGGAATTTGAAACCCGATCTAGAGGGGATGAAATCTCGTGGCTTTTGCTCGAAAATTTTATTCAATTTTTCCTTGTTAATATTTGAGGTGAAATTGGCAAGAGAATGAGTGAGGTTCAGTAAGGCGCATGAGATGAATTCTTAGGTTGGACTTATTGGAGGGAGTAGATGTCGAAGATTTGGCTAGATTTATCTCCTAAGAAGAGGACTTTTAATAAATAGTTAAAGGATTGGAGGGAGCTCTCTTGGTGCAAGGAGTATCATGATGTCCTTTAGAACTAGGATGAACAAGAGCGACTATAATTCCCACTTAGTGCAAAAATTACTAGTAGAGTTGGGATTGACCCTTCAAGCTATAAACCAAGTGTCATAAGTCAAGCTTGACGATGATCACTTGTCTTGTGCTGATTGACTGAGTAACCATCATGTAATGTAAATAGTTGTGTAAGGTTTGTTCTTTAAGTTGTATGGTGCCTTGGGGAAAAAGGGAGGTATGACTCCGTGCACATAATGATGCATGCGTTGTGCTAGAGTAGGAATTGTATAGAAAGCACTTTAGAGGAGGAGCAGTATTCATTACACATTGTAAAACTCTATACTTATTGTAAATGTGTTTAGCCTACTTGCTTCCTTAACTAAACAAATGTTGCCTTTGGAGGTGTAATAAGATGAATCATACCTCTTTACTCTTTACCACATGACTCTTGTGTTTAATTTTTTATTTACTTATTGGTTACCATGCATTTTGGGTTTTGATACCTGTGCACATCTTCATGTGTGAATCTGCTGCTATTAGTTAAGTTTGTGTGCTACAACTAGTGCTGCACAGCTGTGTTCGGCCTGTGACTCCAGGGTAGACATAGGAAAATTTTGGCAAATGGTGGTTTGGCACCACTTACTGATTAGTACTAAATTGGAAAAAGTTCTCATAATAGTATACTCAAGGTCTTAAATTTTGATTTTGACTAAATTTTCAATGCTACTAAAGTATGGAAATTTTTATGTTGATATTAGTTTCAATTTTGAAGTTGAAAAATGATATAAATATGCAATAAAGCATGAAATTCTTTTATGAAACTTTAGAAACTATTAATGGACATAATAATGCAAGATTTAAAACTAAAATATTATATATAAAATACATCAAGGACAGGTATGTGGTGTATAATGTGCAATAACTATAATATAATATGATATTAAACATTCTCAATTAATATAAATAAAAATTCATAAATCATATAAATATTATTTATTATTTAAATGCAGATAGTCTAGACGTAAATGGTAAAATAAAATGTTGTAGCTAATATTTAAGCTTAAATTTTTCATATATGTTGTAAAATTTGAATGCTATTCATATTCTTCTTGCAATAATCTCAAGTTCCAATAAGAAAAGAAGATAAATGAAGAGAGAAATTTCAATTTGAATTTTGAATCTCAGGTTTGAATTTCAAGGAAAATTCATTCTATAGTTATAATTTTGCTGAAATTTCACAATTTTGTTAAGTTTTGAGTGTTTCATAGATATTTCAAACAGACGAACGTTTATTGCCATTTCAATTTTGAGGGTCATGGTGTGCAGAAAACTTGATGGACATTTCAATAATTTCATTGAAATTTAAGATCATGAGCATACTATAAGTATATTGTTTGGCCCCTTATATGTTGCTGTAGGCATATCTGCGCTACTTCTCAGAAAACCTCTTATTTAAGAGGTTTCTAATTGGTACTTAGCTATACACTTTTCCTGTTAACAAATCAAATTAGACTTACTCGGTACATGTACTTATAAGTGATAAGTGATTAAAGTACGTACTCATGAGCTGTACCAGAATGATGCAAAGTATTTCGGTGGTCTTAGAGGACAATGAGCACCTTGCCTTAGGAAAAGTGGACATTTGCATCAGTTTTGTCATGTAGGTAGCAAAGTGTTTGGAGTCTTGCCACCAATGGTGAGTTCATTCAATTCCCCACATTCTTGATGTCTTAGGTGGTCGGTTGTGTGTAAGAGGCTTCCAGGTTGCTTGATTTCCTCTTCTGGTGACAATTTCTAATGCTTCTTAAAAACGTTTCATACTTTACGACAAATGTCCATAATTTTTAGAAAGAAAATTGAAATAAAAAATATGAAGTCAACATCAATATTTTTGTGCTTTTGAAGCCTGGAAATTTTGTTGATATTGAAATTTAAATCTTGCATGTCTCTTTTCTGTTAGCCTATTGAAACAATTTCCCCCACACCCACATTGGTCATTTCAAGAACCCTCTTTCACAAATATACATTGCAAATCTGTCACCACAATTTGGTTGATTTTAGTCAATGCACACACGAGTTTGATGTGGCAAATATCATACCAAAATACCAATACAGAGGAACGACATCACTTGGACAACGTCAGAATAGTAGAAAATTTTATGACCATAGATATAATCAAACAATACTCCTACAATTTATTTTTCTTTCGATTATTTTGTTTTACCTAATTCATTGTGCAATTTGGAGTATCTAGAATCTGCTACTTGCCTTGCTTTTGAAGGTTTGCTTTTAGTTACCTCTTCCTAAAAATTTCTTTCCATTATCTCCTTGGTCAAGTAATAATTCTAAGGTACACTTGGCAGGCCTAGAAGTGTTCAGAGAAGACAAGAGTAAATGTCAAGAACACTTCGACACTTACAAAGAATGCAAGAAAAAAGAGGTATTTAATCCTTTTGCTCATCCCTCTTATTTGTGGTTCATGTATTTATTTTGTTACATTGAAGTGTGATGAATCTGTATGATAAATCTGGATGACAAAAAGTTGAACCAGGATGCTGGTATTGGGTGGGATATAATCTGATTGCCATGCTGCTTTTCTGGGTGTGGGACTATATGTTTGAGTGGCTGATTACTATCGTTTTTTTGCTATTATGGTATGCCTTACGACTTGGTGTTCCCATTCCCCCTAGGTGTTTTTTTGGTGGTTTTTAGATGTTCTAATGATTTTAAGGAGTAGATTTTCGATCCCCAAGTTGCACAAGTGTTCTATGAAAGCTCTAAGACACTTATGCATGCATTTTATTCTTTTTAATTCTCTGCTATTTAGAAATAATATTAAATAAAATAGTTGAATTAGGGCTCTTTTTTGAAACTGCAATATTGTAATATGTACTATATTTTTTTTTTAAATTGTGTTAGTTTTTCTTGAAGAAGTATCAGAATAGCACCAAATAAGCAAACAAACTAATGTAGGATATTAACTTCTTGAATGCATTTTATATTTCTATTGAATTAGTAGAAAACTCTAATCAATTGTATCAGTGTGGTGTTTTCTTTTCTTTTTAATTTCTTTTTATTCCACAGAGGGAAGCTCGATTGGAACGTAATAGGAATCGGTCCTTATTTTCATGAGAATTTCCTTGGAGAACTGCTGCTAGTCGTGAAATGCTTGCTAAAGTTTAAATTATAGAGGTCATAGGGAATGCCGATTAGTCCTCTTTTGCTTAATATTAATAAAATCCTGCTCAAATCACAAAATGGAGTTCGATATCTTAATCAATTTCAGTTTTGTAGTGTAGGCGACTCTCATTGTTCCATTCTCTTTTTGCTCCCGTTTCTAATCATATTGTATTGGTTCAATGAGCTGAATTAAGGCTTCTGGTTTGAGATGTTTCTTAAGCTCAAGTCTGATTAAATCATGATTTTAAAATTCAGACCAAATGAAATCACTATGATTTGATTTGGTGTGTCAATTCATTGGTCCCTTGAAATCCAGGCAAAGCATTGAACTGGGGCATGATTCATTTGTCAAATAGGTAACATTGTATGATAGTATGCAAATGTTTTTCTCATGTGATAATAGTGCAGCAGCCCTTGTTTGAAACGTCTTAAAAAATAAGTATTTTAAAAAACTGAAAAAAAAAAATACTTGTATCAAAATAAGCAGTGTTTGGTTTGCAATTAAATGTTGGAATAGAAGTAGAGAATGATACAGTACTGAAAATGCTTCAAGACACATTAAAATGTCGTTTTCCTTAAAACATTATTTGCCCCTACCTGATTGGTGTGTATTGAGTCAGTAAATACGTTTCCAAGATACAATGAAACCCAGAATATAATTTGATATTAGTTTGCGTTATATACAAATGAAAACTAATCGCTAACACCCTTAGAATAATCTGAAAAAATTTTCTAGAATTTTATTAAAAAGATATAATTTGTGGAAGGTTTATATAAGAAAGAGAATGAGAGAATAATGAATTTTTTGTGTATTTCGTGAAGTTAAGTTTGTCTATTTATATACAGAATTATGCCTTTTTCGAAAGGTTGCACATGTTCAAATCGCGAAGTAGATTCGACCTGGTCACACCCGACGTTGACCTGGTCGAGCCAAGTCGCGCCCTAGTTGAGACTCTTGGAATTTCATGTTCAATCGATGGTACCATTGATCAAGTCACACCTGGTCACACCACTTAATCTTAAAAAATATAAGATTAATTTTTAACCATCTGATCATGATCAACTCTAATGAAGTGCTAAGTGCTTGTGTGCCAACTAAATGCACCACTAGCGCCCTAAAGCCGACGCCACACGTGCGCGCACGTGTGAGTGCTTGTGCGGACGGTGCTTCACACTGTCCAAGAGTGTACTAGAGTACACACTAGCACTATCTCTTAATCAAATTTAAGAGATTATTCCACCTTGACATTTATTAATGACCTTTCCTTTTTCACTTCTTCCAATGTGGGATAAACCCACATATCATTAAATGCTTTAAAAAATTCATCAAAAGAAGACTTTGAAAAACCCATAAAATCATATATTTAAAAAATATTTCAACATTCCCCTACTATTTTCAAAATATAGATGAAAAACAATTTATTCAGATAAGAGATAATTTATGCTTAATTAATGTGTTTTTAGAACTTGAACCTTCACTTAGTGAATATATATCAAAGTTAATCAGGATTACATAGTAGACAAACTTTGAACTAGCAATCCTCTTTTGATACATATCACAAAAATTATTAGATTTTTGGGTGTTACTAAAAGCCGACACGTGGACTGGCCTTGTGTCTATATCCCAATTTGATGAGTGCTCTAGAGATAAATCCATTTCTCATAGGAAGCGACATCACTTCCAACACTCATATAGGTAGGTTTATCAAAGGTATTCCTGTAATTAAAGTACCTCATAGAAACTGTTATGAACATATTAAGGGCCTAAGCTCAACCTTCACCTTTTCACATTATAGGTACAAAACACTATTTTCCTTTGGATGGATTATGTGACACATACATTTAGTGCTTTCAGTTACTGCATATGATGTACTTTGTTCATTGAACTCAAGAGTTTGAAAGTTTCAAGTGTTGAGTCGAGTTTCCATCATTGGTGACTATGGGTTATGAATTTAAGTCTCATACCCTTTGATGTTTTCCAGACCATGTCTCTTGCAAGACCTTTTGTTAATTGGTTAGCCAAATTTTGGCTTGATCTCACGAAATCTATAGTAATTACACCATCAGTAATTAACTGCCTCACATAACTATTTCTTAGGCCAATATGTCTGGACTTACCATTATATATATTACTATATGCCCGTGACAAAGTTGTTTCACCGTCACAATGTAAAGATATAGGTTGCATAGGTTTTGGCCGAACTGGAATTTCTAATAGCGAATTCCTGAGCCATTCTGCCTCTTTGCTTCAAGATGCTAAAACGACAAATTCTGATGCCATAGTGCAATCTGTTATAAGGCTTTGCTTCTTTGAACCCCAGAAGATTGCTCCTCTACCAAGGATGAATATCCACCCACCAGTTGATGTATGATCATTACGATCAGTGATCCAACTGGCATCTATGAATTCTTCTAAAACTGTAGGATATCCTTCATAATGCATGCCATAATTCATAGTATTTTTCAAATACTTTAACACTCTATATAGCATGCCAATGAATATCACTAGGATTACTAGTATATCAACTAACTTTGCACGATTATGCCATAAAGAAAGTGAATCAACAATATAAACAGAAACATTCACTTTATTAATATTAAGCTTAAACACACCCTCATACATATAGCATTTTCCCACAAAGACTCCACCATTGGAGAGTACAAATTTGTCAGATACAAACACTAACTTAAAGCCAAACTTATTAAGTAGGCTTCCAGAAACTAGATTCTTCCTAATTTCTGGTACATGGTATAAATCAGTGAGAATTAAACTTTTTCTAGAAGTAAATTTAAAAGTGACATCTCCTTTGCCTTTAACTATAGCAGTGGACGAATTTCCCATATAAAGAACATTGTCATCTTCTATTGATTCATACTATGAGAATGAACTCTTGTCGTTGCAAACATGTTTTGTTGCACCTGAGTCAATCCACCATGCCAAGTCATCTTCAACAGCATTGATTTCAGAAATCATTGCCACAAACTTGTTAGAGTTTGTTTCATCTTGCTTTTTCTTGAGAAGATGACATTCACTTTTTTAGTATCCAGGTTTTCCACAATGGAAGCATGAACTTTTCTTTTTCTTATTTTGATTCTTGATAGGATTGTACTTCCTCTTCAAATTCCCTTTTTTGGGATGTTCGGGTTGTTTAGAATTGCCTCCTTCCATCATATGCACTTTGGAAGTATGCTCTTCTACACCTTTTTGATTCTGCCTGAATACTTCCTCAACTTGGAAATGTTGGCCCAATTGTTCAAGAGACATCATCCTTCCTGTGCTTCAAAGATTTTCTAACATCTTTCCAGGATAGAGGTAACTTATCAATAATAGATGAAATAGAAATGCACTCATCCATTTTCATATTATGCTGCTTTAATTAATTAAGGATATGCATAATTTCATAAAACTACTCTACAATAGACCTATTATCAACCATGGTATAATTGAAAATTTTACCAGTCAAAAATTTCATACTAGTCACATCATTAGTGAAATATCTAGCCTCAAGTGCATCCCACAACTCCTTTGTAGTAGCCATATTCTAATATAGATCAAACAGATTTTGCAAATGTGGCCTTTGCATATATAATCATCTTGTTCCCATTTTAGTCTTGCACGTCCTTCAGTCAAAGTCTCATTCTCGTTCACAGCAGGTTTAGGGGTGGTCAGAATATACACCACTTTGAGACCCGCAAGAAGAAAGTGCATCTTTTTCTCCCAGCGCCTGAAATTGCTTCCATCGAATCATTCAAGTTTGACAAAATCCACAGCAAATTCCCTCAAGGTTGAAAAACCTGTCATTTCGCGTAATAACATTTTAAGATTGTAGGAATAGAAGTAGAGAATGTTGTAGTACTAAAAATGCTTCAAGGTACGTTACAATATTGTTTTCCTTAAAACGTTATTTGCTCCCACTAGATTGGTGTGTATTAAGTCAGTATATACGTTTTCAGGATACAATGAAGTTTAGAATATAATCTGATATCAGTTTGCGTTATACATAGACGAAAACTGATCACTAACACCCTTAGAATAATCTGAATAAATTTTCCGGAATTCTATTTCTGTGGATAATAGAATCCAAATTTTAAAAAGATATAATTTGTGGAAAGTTTATGTAAGAAAAAGAATAAGAGAATAATGAATTTTTTGTGTATTTCGTGGAGTTAATTCTGCCTATTTATAGATAGAATTATGCCTTTTTTCCGAAAGGTTGCATCTGTTCAAATCGCGAAGCAGATTTGCCCTGATCGAGCCCTTGGTCGAGACTCTCGGGATTTCATGTTCAGTCAATGGTACCATCAACCAAGTCGCACCTGGTCGACTAAGTGTTAAGTGCTTGTGCGCCAACTAAATCCCCCACTAGCGCCCTACAACCCACTCCACACACGCGCATGCGGATGGTGTTTCGCACCGTCCTAGGGTGCATTAGAGTACACACTAGTACTATCTCTTAATCAATTTTAAGAGATTATTCTACCTTGTCATTTATTAATGACATTTCTTTTTCCACTTTTTCCAATGTGGGATAAACCCACATAACATTAAATAGTTTAGAAAATTCATCAAAAGAAAACTTTGAAAACCCCATAAAATCATATATTTAGAAAACATTTCAACATTAAATAGATACTTATTTCAAAAAATCTTTTTCAAACTATTTGTTATAGGAAAATAAGTATTTTTTTTTTTATAAAAAAGTATTTATTTCAAGAAGTATTTATAATAAGTAATCTTAGTATTTTTTTTACAAGTACTTTTCGAAAAATATTCTTTATGAGTAGCTCAAAACCATCCCTTAGAAGGTAATTTTCTCACGAACATAATCTTAAAGTAATTAAAAACATGGGTCATTCAATCAAAAAAAAAAAAATGTTTAAAGTAACAAAGACAAAATACCCAAGTTCATCTATGTCTTAATTTCCCTTATTTTTTTAACAGAAAAAGCATAAATCTAATATTTGGAATACAGACCATGAGAAAAAAATTATCACTAAAATTATCTCTACTACAATTTCTCCTGTCCCACAATTATTCTCATCTTCCAAGGTCATGAAATTGGTAAATATATGCCATATTAAGCAAAATGTAAACAATTAGTGATTTATAAATGAAGAAACACCAAACTAGATATTGAAAATATGTAGCATTTGAATGAGTAAACTATTAAGAGTGGGGTCAAACACAATTTTTTGGGCTCTAGACATAGTTGCACAACAAGAGACAATTTATCTTTCACCCACATATCCCGATATCTATAAAAAAAAGGTCGTTAGCAAATCGAATGTAATATACGTCTTGTTTTCTGCACATAGACAGGACAAACATAGATAAGCAATGAAGGACTACATTGGTAGGAATAGGAAATAAAACTTCTACCATGAAAGGGCTTTTTCGGGTTAAGAAGGTGTGAAAGCGTCTTTTTCTCTAGTTGGAACACGATAGTAAAAGGACAACAAAGAAAACTTCTACCATGCCAAAGATTACTTGTAAATTTATCCTTCTTAACATGATTAATTTGAACCGAGACCTTCAAAAAGTCTATATTCCTATAGGACGCAATCAAATACAATAAAATTAGGGACAAAGGGGTCAAGCAATGAGTAAGAACACTATTAATGTTTGAGTACTCTAATAACACATTGTAATACTCTAATGAACCTTTTTTCTCCCTTGCTAACTCTAATTTTTTTAAATATATATATTTTTTGCTTCATTATTGTATTCAATATTAATTGTACACATACAAACTTTTTTAACTTAGCATAACACAAAATGTTTATACTACTCATAATAGTGCTTGTCTTTTACCAATAAAAATTGTTGCAAAGTGAGAAATAGTTTTATTCAATAATTTGATATATTCAATTGCACGCCATCAATTTAGGTATTGACTAGCATCAAATAAAGTCATTTGTAACATATAAGTGATATCAAACTCATGAACGCTTACACAATGTTCTTAAAAAATAGAAGTATTTTTAGATCATTGAATATGTTAAAGAATAAAAAAAATGGGTTTTAAATTCTTATTGCGCATAAAAGATGTGTTTAATTCATGTATAGGTACTTGTTTATGCTTGTTTATAAAATAGGAATCACCAAAGCGTACATATGTAATAAATTTTAGAAAATTTTCATTTCTTAAGCTAATATTAAATATATATATATATATATATATTTTTAAAAGTAATTTTGTTAACAAGGAAAAAAAAAAAAAAAGAGATGAAGTAAAATATACTCCTAAAGTTTGAGAAGCAAAATTTATTAAAATGTGGTAAGCTAAAACAATTTGGGTGAACAAGGGTTATTGTGATTACATGCATGCAATGCAATTCATAATCACAAATGTATGCTCCTATTTTTTCAATAATCAAAATATGGAGGGACACTTATATTACTTCGGGCCAATAAGTAAGAATTTTATTTGGTGACAAGTTTCATGCCTTTCATTTTAGGCAAGGTAAAATATTGTTTTTTTTTATAATTAAAAACTATTATTAAAAAATACTAACAAAGGCAACAAATTGAATTTAAGTTGGCAAGAAAACTTAAATGCTTTCTATGAGCATAGAAAAGTTAATCTAAAGGTTGAACATATTAAACGTATGACTTATTCATATAAAGAAGTTGCTCACTTTCATACCTTCAATTTAGTTTTTCATTGTAGAACAATTTCTTTTCTTTCTTTATTTTTTTGCCCATAGAATCATTCATTGATAAGATAAATTGGAGAAAAGGTTACTTCAATATGGTTGCATTCTTATTAATAATTATTGGCACTAAAAATCAATCATTGATTTCTATGGAGTATATCATTGGCAATCAACTACAATAAGGGGGGGGGGGGGGGGACTTAGGCCTCTAGTGTCATCCTTAATTGTAGTTATATTCATAATTGTAACCAAATGTCTTATCATGTAGGCTAAATAGCCCATTGAATTTAACATTATCGGTGATTATGTCCCTTTATATATCTCATTAATGTTTTTGAGGGTTATATTTCCTTTATTTTTGGGAAGACCCAAAGGTTACTCATTCTGCCCATTCTCCCTCTTTCTTCACTTCTCTCTTTTTTAGGTGACCTTATTTCTTAGGCACTTTCTATGGTTACTACCTTAGAGGGTGGCTTGCTCTTTAAATCTATTTGCCAAGATTACCACCTCAAGAGGTGGCCTTCTATTTGCGTAGGTTACCACATCGAAATATGGTTTGTTCTTCAATGTTATTTACTAAATAGGTCTATTTGGCCTTTTTCATTTGGTCATTTTGCCAAATAGCCACTCAAAATCATTAAGTGGATAGGTTATTTATGCATGCCAATATGCATGAACTAATGTTCTACTAGAGAACTTTCATCAAGCATCTTGCAAGCACAATGTTATGCTCGGTATCACGATCTCACATCGAATGTATACTAATGAAATTACTCTAACGAGGACGTCAAAAATCAAAGGGAGAGGCTATAACAGTCTCACATCGGACGTGTATTAGGAAGATCTTGGATTTAGAAGGATGGTTTGAACTCCAGCTATGTGAGGTGCATTTTATACGATAAATTTGTGAGGTCAGTCGGCCAAAACGGGCAATACCTCACCAGAGTTGGACCCAAAACTATTATATTTGGTATCCGAACCACCTTGAGAGCACTATCATGTGAGTGGATCCACCCTCAGGGTACTATCATATAAGTAGATCATACACAGAAGTGTAAGTCACTCTAACGAGGATGTTAGAAATTGGACAAGGGAGTCCATTACGATCTCACATTAGATGTGTACTAGGGATATCACTCTAACGAGGATGTCAGAAATTGGACAGGAGAGTTTACCACGATCACACATCGGATGTGTACTAGGGAGATCTTGAGCTTATAAGGATGATTTGAACTCCAATTATATGAGATACCTTTATAGTACAAATCCGTGAAACCAATAGATCTCACATTAGATGTGTACTAGGGATATCACTTTGACGAGGATGTTAGAAATCGGACAGGAGAGTCTGTCATGATCACACATCAGATGTGTACTAGAGAGATCTTGGGCTTATAAGGATGATTTGAACTCCAATTATATGAGACACCTTTATAGGACAAAATTCAAGAAACCAATAGGTTAAAGCAAACAATATCTCATCAGAGTTGAACCCAAGACCATTACACTAGATCCCTTACTCTAAATAGGTAGCATATCGGCCCTTTGCCTCTCATGCAACTTCTTAGTTAAGCTTTTAAACAAACATTTAATGAGCATATACATTTATTATGAAAATATAAAAAAAAATTAAAAAAATGAAGAATGTAACTGAGAGTTACGAGGAAATCATGACTTCGAGCTCTCTCCCACTTCCACACAATACACGAAGAGTTTCTTCATGGTATAAAGGTGATTAATATGACTAGTCTCTCTCTCTCTCCACCAATTTCACTCTTGATAAAAAATGGTGAGTGTGATGGTCGGTTTTTTTTTTCCAACCTAATCACAATGATTGCTATGTGGTAAGCATGCTCATCTTACTTAACACATCATTATGTTAATATCAAAATTTGAGTTTCAACCAAAAAAAAAAAAGAAGTTAGGCTATCTCCATTGACCCCTAGAGGACTTCACAATAAATATCCCCACAATAAGAGATCATTGATATTATGTGGAGGTTGTCCCTTCATTTCTCTCCTTATTACTTGCACTGAGGGGTTGTACCTCTTCATATTTTTCATTAAAAAATTTTGGGGTTATATCCCTTTTATTTTTGGAAAGACCCCAAGGGTTACCTTTTTTTTATTTGTCACCAATCCAATCAATGTGTTCCTAGCCAACTTATGGGCAAGCCAAATTTCTATTGGTGAGGGAGAACTTGCAAGTGAAAGTTCTTCCCACTTTAAAACTTTAAATTTTAAAGTTTAAAAACTCACAAGTTTTAAATTTTTCTTGAGGATTTAAAAAATTTTATAAACTTTCTTATGCGTTTGATTTTTAAGATATTTATGTTGCTTTATTAATTTATCATCAAGCCTAAGAAGAGATTATAAATATCATGAAAATCAAATATTTAAGATAGTATCTCAAGTAGGTTTTTTGTCCTAATTCATAAAACTAAGAGGATACTAATAATAATTTAGACATACATATAAAGGGTGCAAAAACTAATACTTAAAATAGGATATAAACGACTTCATAAATGGTATAAAAGTCCTATGAAAAGAAATTAAATGGTTATATTTCATGAATAGGGACGATGTGATTTGGTTATGGTCCTACAATACCAGTTCATTCAAACACGTGTGCGAACCACATATTGAGTGATTTCAAATAAATTGGGTTTCTTGCGAAACATTAAACATTGCACGCAACCTCAATCTACAATCAAACTCCTTATACTTAGCAACCCATAATATTGGATTAGACTGTACAACGTCGAAGTCATGGTGGGTTCGAGCATGATAAATCCACATTGCAACTATCAACTAATCCTTCAACCTGAAGAGCTTCCCCTTACCGAGCTTGAACGACTCATCCCAACAAGTTACTTGTATAGGAAGCTCCTCTTCACATGACAAATCTGCAGCATCAATATCGATTTGAGCGTACATTGGAGGTTCATCCATAAACTAAGCATTGTAGATGACATCATTCGTTTCACATGGGGGTTGGTTCACATCATCGGTGAACTCATTTAACCCTTCAACGGTTTCCTGTTCGTACATTTCTTCATCTTCTTAATAAATATCATTTGTAATATTCATATCCTCATTTAACGCAACGTGTGCAATGGCTAACAACGATCCCAGACCTTCAGCAGGATCTTCTGCGCGACCTCCCTGTTCATTGGTGTAATAAATAGGGATTCATACGTCGGCAGCTCGAATGATGATCCCAGGCCTTCAATCAAATCCATTGAAGACATCCACCAAACTCCACACTCGTGTATGGTTTAATACAGCCAGACTTAGTCATTTCATAATGACGTGTTTGTTGGGTGTGTTCTTCCACTTTAGCCACATGTTCGGTAGGCATCTCTGTCTACCTATCCGCAGCAACACCTATTTGAGGAATGGTCTCCACATATAACTGTACAGTTATATGTGTCACGCATGAGTTGTGTGCATCCAACACAATGCACAGACCATAGTCATTTGTTACAGGAACAATCTCATAGAATATTGTATAATTGAACCACATATAGGGTATCTTGCGATCACCTGCAATGCATATTGGTTTTGATCAATATGCAAGTATTTGTATATCTTCACATACAATTTGTTTAATTTACCCCTATTGTCAATTTGAATTGCTCAAATAGGCTTAGTACTATAACTAACACCTTCTACTCCAATAATAATTCCTTCCCCCTCCCCCATGTACAACAACACAGTCATTAGAACACTACTTGAGTTTCCTGTCATTTAGACCGACCTTCAAGAAATAGTAAGACCTGTGAAAAACAAAAATGTATATAAAAGCACATGGTATAACACCTCATTATTATGTTTATTTGACATATCATTAATATTTATTTTTTAATTTTTACATATGTTGTAATAAAATTTTATAGTTTGCGTGACTATGCATGAAAGATGATTCAAGTTTTGGATGAAAAAGAAAATGAATTTTGTCGTTTAATTCGATGATTCAAAAATAGTTGGCCTACTGAATTGAGATTTAGTGACTAGGTTAGGTTGCAATATATATGGGTGTTTTGAAGATTATCATACCAAGGAGATCAAATTTTTCCCACCACCTTTCGGTGTAAAATACATTCAACTTTGACTTAGGGGCACACACTTTTAACACAACTTACAATCAGCCAACAACTTTTGACTTAGAGGCACACAACTTTTCACAAAGTAGCTACAAGTTACATGTGATGGGATGGAGATAGATTGAGGTTGATGTAATCCTCATCGGTTATTTCTCCATGTATGGGATGATGATATGTGGGTGTGATGAAGGGGTCATCATCTGTTTCCATTGGATCCTGAGAATCTGGCAAAGGGTAAGGTGGTTGCTTAGGAGCTGGTAATATGTCTGGAATGGCATGGAGGATCTCAGGACAGAACTTAAAATCATTCATTTCATAGAGGAAATTGAAGAGTGGGAGCTTGTAATTTGGCCATGAGTTGGGAAAATCATGTAGAGTATCTCATTCATATGCACTGTTCTGTGACCAAAGGAGATTCCTTGCTGAGTTGTAGAAATACGGTATGTGTACGATGAAGACACTATGAACAGTGGATGCGATATGTGGTTCAAGCTTCTAAAAGTTGTGATTTCCCATGAGATTTGTCAACTTTTTTCTCTAAGTGAGAAGTGGGTCGAACCATTGAAAAAAAGTCCATAGCAGAGAGCCTTGATTAGCTGGATCATGGAGATGAGCATAGGTTTCCCGTAGAGGTATGAATACAACATGGACCTGTAAAATAGAAACATACCACATATACCATATATTGTTAGTATCAAAAGATGAAGGCTTGATGATGTATGGATTGAGGGAAGGATAAGATGGAAAGGTGAGGTGGTGGCTTATCCTGTTAGCATAAGATCTGAAATGGGTAATGGCAAGAATTTTTAACTGGGCTGAGTTTAGATTCTGTGAAGGGATTTCAGGAGGGAAAAACATATGATTAGAAGCACTTAGATGAAGGATTTCTGAGGTAGAGGAGGAGGTCATGAAGATCAAAGGGATGGCTCGATGGCTTGATATTAGGAAAGAAGTTTTGCGAGGGCGAGAGAGCATGTCAGATAGAACATTGTGGACGCCTTTTATATGTTTCACAGAGAAATCATATCTTAACCTGAGAATTTGTGGATCAGGAAGAATCTTATTTTTGAATTCAAGCATGTCGGGAAAAGATGAATTGTCCATTTCAATGGTGAAATGTTTAGTTCTGACATAAAATTCAAATTTCTAAATCCCATTTTTTACCGCAAGAATTTCTTTGAAGACTGTGTGATAATGCTTCTGTGAATCCTTGAATTTCCCACTGGCGTATCCGCAATAGGACGTTCTTTTTTCTTTTTCTTCAAGTAATAATGCTCCCCAGTAATGGTCATTGGCATCAGTCTGGAGGATAAGAAATCCCATGGACGGAATAGTAAAGGGCGGTGGATTATCTGCAGCTTTTTTGATATGTTGGACAGCCTTTGTCTGGTCAGGGCCCCATGGGGGCAGCTTTTTCTTCAAGAGCCTTGACAGGGTACTGGTAAAGTGACTAGCATATGGGATAAAATCTCTAACATAGTTGATTATGCCAAGAAACTGTTGGATCTGCTTTACCCATAGACCGTCATCGAGAAATTGCAATAATTCTCTGGCAAGGTGGGGTCCTGAATGAATGGTGTCCTGTGATATTTCCATTCCTAGAAAATCAATCTCACATTGGTCAATCATGCTTTTCTTTTCTAAAAGCATTATCCCATATTGTGATGCCAGCTGTTGGAAATGCTGAAGGAGATGATAATGATCAGTTTGGGACTTTAAGAATAATAAAATATCATTAATGCATATCAGAGTACTATGAAGTATAGGGTTAAAGATTCTGGTTATTGCTTTTTGAAACAGTGATGGAGCAATCTTCAAGTCAAAGGGTAATACAGTCCATTGAAATTGTTCATTCGGAATGCAGAAGGCAGTTTTGTATCTATCATCCGGATGGATCTCAAGTTGCCAAGAAGCACCTTTTAGATCAAACTTGGAGAATATTGTTGCTTCAGCAAGATGAACAAACTGTGTTCTGGCCTTTGGAATAGGGAACTTATCATCCCTAATGACAGTGTTAAGAGGTTTATAATCAATAACCAATTGTTTCTTTCCTCTAACCTTTTCTGACCTTTTTTCAACATAAAAAGTTTGACAAGCCCAAGATGAGCTAGTTGGCTCAATCAATCCTTGTTTAAGTAAAGATTGGCATTCTTCTATGGTGAGCTTAAGGTCTGAAGGAGTCATCCCTAGATGAGTGGCCTTAGTTGGACTAACATCTTCATTTAGTTTAAAAGGAATATGAATCAAAAAGTCTGGATTTTTCCAGAGAGGATGATCATGGATGAACTGATCATGTCTTTCAGCACATAATCTCAAAAGCTTTTCTTGGATGGGTCGAAAATCTGGAGAGGAATAAGAAAGAGAATAGATTTTGTTTATCGAAGTGAAGGGTTTGTATTCTCTTTTGAATTTGATTCCTGAAGAAGAATCCTTAAGGATTTTGAAAGACAGTAGACATCCCATCTGAGAAGAACATCTTTTTGAGGAAGTGGGCTACCAATAACATGAGTCCAAATGATGCAATTAGGAAGGAGTTTAATCCTAATTTTCTTTTTGGAAATTAAAGAAGTGGTAAAAATCTGATCATTTGCAGCTCTGAAAAATTGAGTATGGGGAGACCAACAATCAGAAGGTAGGACTTTAGGATCAACCATGGTCCTATGAGAACCAGTATCAATATATGCAATGGCAGATATAGGTTTACCATATTTTTTAGTGAGAAGCTGGATTTTGAGGACTTATTTGTTCAAAATTGAGCAAAGTTTGAACAGTAAAAATTTCTTCTGAATAAGATTCTTCTGAATCAGTGAGGACAAGGACAGTTTCCATAGTCATTTCTTTTTGTTCTGATAGGATAGATTCAATATCAGCCTTAAGATCTTCAGATTGCAATTGTTTGGCCAATTTTGCAAATTTTGCTCTATTTTCGAGACATTGTTTTGCATAATGACATTTCTTCTTGCAAATAAAACATCGAGGAGATTTGTTATAGCCATGTTTTGACTTTTTCTTGAAGAACCTAAATTGCTTTGATTTCCTCAAACCCCTTTTGGATTTATCAAAGCTGATTTCTTTGAAATGTTTTTTCTTCTTGGTATTGCAGATGCAATCTTTTTCTTTGCATTTGATCTGAAGATAAGGCTTTTTGCATTATTTTGTAAACTTATGATTCTATTTCAACATCTTTGAGAACAACTTATGTGTATCACATAGTTTTTCAAGAGCAAAAAGGGCTAACTCGTGAATTTTTCCAATAAAGATTTCGTTGAGTGATTGTGAGAGAGATGAAATCTTTCTTTGCAGTTCTAGCTGGATATCTTTTGGTAAAGAATTAATATAAACTTATTTGAGATTTTCATCATTAAAACCACCAAGAAGATAATATCGCCTGGACATTCTTTGATAATGGAAATCAAGATCTTTTCTCTTCAAGGAGCAGCATCTCATTTCAAAATACTTGTAACGACCTGCTTATCTTATCATCTGGTAAAACATATTTAATAATAAAGTCAATCCGAACCCGTGGGTAATGGAGACACACCTAACACTCACAGCGGAAACCTAAGTAGCAATAAATATGATTCACATTCTTATAACCACAAAAGTACATAATACGAGAGCCTACTACATTCCCAAAATATTGTGTTTATATACAATCTCCAAAAATAAAAATATACATATACACATATCTAGGAATCCACAACACAATTCTACCATTCTTAGATCAAAACTTACCCTCCAAGTAGGGTATTATCACACTATCTCAACAGCAGTCTCGATTCGCCGGTCTTTCTGGGTTTCCTGAAAATTTATTTAAGTTCGGGGGTGAGACACTTCTCAGTAAGGGAAAATAAACTAAATACAGTTGTGTGGCAACATGAATATTTAATGCTGATATAGATATACAGTACATTTTGCATACCAGAAAACATTAATCATTTAATAACTGCATAAATATATACTTTCATATTTCTGATAAATCATATTGTTCATAAACTGTCTGGTATAGCTAATAATACTGAAAATTTACCCAGGATGTATAGCTAGCTGATATCATGTATTATCCCACATGACGGGTTGTGCAGCCCGAAGGTCGGACTCGACAATGGCTAGCCGACTACTGCCGAGTCAAAAACATCTGTAAGTACGATGGGCCCGCCACACCTTGGTCCGGACTGCCTAGTGGACGTCTACAACTTTACATTGAAAGTCGTATCGACTATCCATCTCCCACCCCCTTGTGGGGCGGTTAGCACAAGTCTGAACATAGTAATCTAATCTGTATAGCTACAGTACCGTGCTTCTGTAACTGAACTGAACTATCATCTGGGTTCTAATAACATATAATACATGATAATATACTTGTCTAACATAAATAGATTGATAGTGTGACGCCCTGGATTTCGTACTATTTTTTTCCATAAATAATAAAAAAATACAATAATTAATTATTCACTCGTCATCAACCACATCCATAAATCGACCACGTCAACAACCCTATTACCATTCAGATGACCCAACCCGCATTGGGTATCGGGTAAAGAGTTATTTTATTTATACAACCTAATAGCAGAAGACAGTATATTTATAACATCCACAATACAATACCCATAGTATCAACATACATAAATACACAATACTATCTTATATCCAAAAACAATATAACCCTAGGGAATCACACCTCCTTAGTCCAAACTCACCTTGTATATCAGGGTCCCAGCTCCCTATGATCACAGAGCTTTATCACCCGATCTATCCCTGTTCCTTGAAAAAAATTTAGATAATTTGAGTGAGACACATTTCAGTAAGAAGGAATAAATTATTTACAGTGTGTGACCATATGAGTTCAGTTATAACATGCTTTACTTTTCAAAATAACATTTCACCTGAGAAAATACACTGGAAAATATATTCTCATAGTCATATAAATATATAACACAAGCTTTTATAAGCTTTAAAATCATTTCTCAAAATTAATCATTCCAACACATATTTACCTGCGAAATTCTTGAGAATAGGGAAGATTACCGGCCCATACAGGTACCTTCCCTCTGCCCTAACACGTTATGCAGCCGGGTATGACCACATCTGATACTTATCAGGGTACTCAACTTACTCAGTAAGCCCTCAGGCAGAGAATTTCACTTCGCCAATTATTTATGTCATTAACTCAGATGGTTCATTTCTCATGATTAACATTCTTTATTTCTCAATTCCCATTCTTTCTTTCATTTCTCATTTTAGCCAATTTTAGTATTCTTTCACTTTCTATTTTCATTTTACTTTTTGGCTCATGAGTATCCTTGGTATCAAATACCAACATCGCGTTTGTAACTCATGGCCACCCTGAGGATCTTTCATTCCACGTCATGCTTCCCCTTATGGTCAAGGTTGTGCGGCTCGAAGGCTGGATCTAACCGAGGTTGGCCGACTCAGTTAAATCAAAATATCATATCACATATCGCGACTGTAGTACGACTGGCTGACCTATAGCCCTGATCCGGACTCAGGTGGCCCACAACCCTACAAAATGGCTCAGACGACTATCACGCCATATGCTCCAAGAGTCTGTGTGGTTGCACTAACACCACTAGCAACGGTACTGTGCTCAATATCATAATCATCCATCAGGGTTCACTACCACATACCCGCAATCATTATGCGGTATTGGCATTTTATCAATCATATTTAAGTATATCACAATTCAGTTCAATATAAATATTCTCATCATTTTCTGCGCACATTTCATCATCTCATAATAATATATATCATATTTCATGTATTTTAACATTTTCCCAAAATAGTCATATCAATAATTTGTACAAACTCATTTCTTATGCAAATAATTTCCACTCACATATAAATATCACATTTCATTATTTTTCACTAATCACATCAATCATTCTCATTTCAATATTTTCTCAGAAAATACCTATCATTATATTTCACATTTTTCAACACATGTCATGCGCCACACAGTTTTCATCTAATATTCATAATATATTAATTTCAGACTCTAAAGCATCACAAATTAATATTACTCAAATGCCACATAATTTATCTGATATTTATATCATAATAATTTTCATGCAAAATACAATATGCTCATTTTCATATATTAATTTCAACTGTAATTCTAAAAATACGGCTATAATTTATTCCACTTACCTGACTTACTGAGAGTCTCGTTAGAACCCCAAATCCTACGCCCTTGGCGCCCAAAACTCAAATCCTGCAATTTGTATTTTTCCCAGATTATTTAATTCATTTTCTAAAAATAATACTCATCTAACCTTCCCTAGGCTTTATATGTCTCAAATTAACATTTAAACTAATATTTAACACCTCCACTTAATTTTATGAATTATGCCTGCGGGTCCCAAAATTACACCCGCGGCGCTCACCCGGGTCCTAAATTTTAAAAATTCTACTTCAACTCTAGATGCTCAATATTTTAGTATTTTTAAATTAATCCTAATTAATTAAAAATAAGCCTCTTAATAACTCTCGTACCCTAAATTTGGGATTTTACCCATGACGATCCCACGAGAATTATGTTCCGCTAGACTTGTAGAGAATCATCCCTAGATTCTTGTGGTGGTGTCCGTTCGTCAATCAAGCTTATAATTTGCAAGAAATTAAAGAAAAATTAAAAATTAGCTTATCTTAGGAGATACGTCTACGCCACTCCTACCACCGATCCGTTCTAGGAGAAATGACGGCAACAGAGAATGGAGTCCAGCAGTATCTTCCGATTTTCGATCAGGCGAAAATCTGCCATGTAACTGAGAAGAGAGTAAGAGAGAATGAGAGGAGAGAGAGAGAGAGAGAGAGAGAGAGAGAGAAGCTCAGGAGGGCTGGATCTCTACGTAGATGTGTTTTTTTTTAAAGAAGATAACTCTTGAAGCTTTTGTGAAGCTTCAGGAGTGAATAATAATAATAATAATAATATATTTTATTAATAAAAAAAATTAATTATTATTTTTTTTCTTTTTTTTATAAATTCAATTTTGTTTTTTTTATTATTATTTTTTAATCACTCCACTAATCTTGCATAACCCTTTTTGGGGTTATTATAGATAGCATTTTCTAAAATAACATACATACATAGGACCTTGCGCCAGTTTCTTTCATATATGCGGCCTTGCGTCGAACATTCATAAATACGGTCTTGCGCCAAATATCAATCACGGTCTTGCGCCGAATATTTCATTCATATCATTCTGAATAAATTATTCGTTTATCATATATTTTAAAACCATAATGTACTGCATTATTGCATAATTTCTGAAAACATACTTCATTCATAAAATTGTCATATCATAATACTTCCCACATAAAATAATATTCATGCCACACATTCTATATAAAACCATACATTATATTCTAAAATCATAGTTTCTGCCATTTCATACTAATATATATACATTTCAACATAGTAGTAGTATTTTCCCAAATATGCATTTTTTCCATAATATACAAATATAATACATGATTTCCTAAAAATTAATTTGCTGATAAATAATAATAATTTGCATAGAAAATAACTGCTTTAATTTATTCCCTTACCTGATTTCTGAGAAGAAATCCCGCAAAATGTACTGTCCCGCACCCGCAAGGTTCCTCGTTCAACACACTGAAAATGACAACTCTCAAAACTAAACTTCAGTATCTTTTCGTGAATAATATTTCCTATAACTGCGGAAAGACCAAATTTCACATAAAAAGTCTTGCCTTAAACCAAGGATGAATTTCAACTCAGTCCCACCAACGATCCACTTTAGTAGATTTGGAGAGAACTTTTCCAGGAGCGTCGTGGTGGCCTTTAATCGTTGATCCGGCGAACTTCGTAGCCGAAATCGAAGAGAGAGGAGAAAGAAATCGTAAAGAAAAGAAAGAGAGTGTTTCTGTCGATTTTTCTACGTAAACATCTGAGTTTTAGACTATTTATACTATGGGCTTTGTCGAAAAGTCACGTCACCTTGTCGACGAGGTCAAGAGGAAATTCGTCGACGAATTCTCTCCTTCGTCGACGAAATTGAGAGTCGCCCAAAACATCCTCTTGGTATCTTCTCGTCGACAAAGCACACCTACGTCGACAAGCCTACACTGCCACGTCGTCGATGAGGACCTGTTGTACCCCCTTTTAATTTCCTTTTCCTCTCTCTTTAAATACCATTATTCTTTGAGTCATTACTTTCTCCCCTCCTTATAAAATTTCGTCCTCGAAATTTACTATTATATAACTCATCATCCCTTAAAAGAAAAATGGTCTACCTATTTTATTACTTAACCTCACTTATGGCGGAGGAATACCGTGGTTACATTCCGAGTCTTGGGAGATTACATTTACCGAAAGAAAATTCCCCCAAAACTAAAATACCACTTACTAACTAAACTATTACATGTACCTGCAAAAGAAACATTATACAATCACTTACATTTTCTTGATCCTTACTGACTCCCAAGGAACAACTGCGGGTATTTCTGTCTAATCTGTTCTTCGAGCTCCCAAGAAACCTCTTCTATCGCGTGATTTCTCCATAGATCTTTTATCAGAGGAATCTTCTTATTACGCAATTCTTGTGCTCTTCTATCCAGTATTTGTACTGGTACCTCCTCATAAACTAGCGAATTACTAAGTTCTAATTCACCATAATTGATAATATGAGAAGGGTTTGGGACGTATTTCCTCAACATAAAAACGTGGAATACGTCGTCTATCCTGGATAGCATAGGTGGTAAAGCTAACCTGTAAGCAACTAGTCCCACCTTCTCTAAAATCTCAAACAGACCAATGAACCTAAGGCTAAGTTTACCCTTCCTTCCAAACCTCATAACCCCCTTTAACGGAGCTATCTTCAAAAATACATGATCACCAACATCAAATTCTAATTTCCTGCGGCGATTGTCGACATAACTCTTCTGTCGGCTCTGAGCTGCACTGATTCTATCCCTGATGAGCCGAACCTTATCGTACGCCTGCTGCACAAACTCTGGTCCCACAATTCGTCGCTCACCCATCTCATCCCAATATAACGGAGAACGGTATCTCCTATCGTACAAAGCCTCAAACGGTGTCATGCCAATGCTGGCCTCATAACTATTATTATACGCAAACTCTACCAGCGGCATGAATTGAATCCAACTACCCCCAAAATCTAATACACACGCTCGAAGCATATCTTCCAATATTTGTATCGTCCTCTCAGTTTGCCCGTCTAACTGAGGATGGAATGTCGTGTTAAATGATACCTGAGACCCTAAAGCTTCCTACAAGTTTCTCTAGAAATGTGACGTGAAACACGGGTCTCTATCTGATACAATAGATATAGCACCCCTTGAGAACGAACTATCTCCTGAATGTAAATTTTCGTCAAGCGGTTGAGGGAGTAGTTAATCTTGATAGGGAGGAAATAGGCGGTCTTAGTTAATCGATCCACAATCACCCAAATCTCATTCTGGCCATGCGATGTCGACGGCAGCCCTGAGAAAAAATCCATAGATATATGATCCCACTTCCACTTTGGGATAAATAGCGGCTGCAACTGACCCGCCAGCCTTTGGTGCCTAGCTTTTACCTGCTGGCACGTCAGACACTGCGCTACATACTCGGCAATCTCTTTCTTCATACCGCTTCACCAGTAAAACTCTCGCATATTCCTATACATTTTCGTTCTGTCGGGATGAAATGTATACAAAGATCTGTGAGCCTCCTCTAAAATATTCTTCCTAATGTCAGCATTAGCAGAAACACACAATCTGGAATGGAATCGTAAAGCTCCGTCATCTGTAATGCAAAATTCCTCTCCCTGACCAGTCTGTACTCTATCTATCACCTCTGCTAATTCTGGATCTTCCTTCTGAGCGGCTTTAATGCTTTCTTGTAGAGTAGGTTGTACCACTAAATTGGCGACACACACTGGAGGATCACTCTCTACCAACTCTATGCCGAGTCTCTCCAGATCCATCATGATCGGATACTGGATCTCTATAACTATCAACACTGATTCCCCAGACTTCTTGCTCAACGCATCAGTTACCACATTTGCTTTCCCTGGGTGGTAACTGATAGTACAATCAAAATCCTTAATTAACACTAACCACCTTCTCTGTCTCATATTTAATTCCTTCTGAGTGAAGAAGTATTTTAAACTTTTGTGGCTAGAGAAAATCTCACACTGCTCGCCATACAAGTAATGCCTCCAAATTTTCAATACTTGTACCACTGCCGCCAATTCAAGATCATGGGTAGGGTAGTTCTTCTCATATTCTTTCAACTGTCTAGACGCATATGCCACCACCCTGCCATGCTGTATCAATATACAGCCAAGTCCTTTCAAGGGCGCATCACAGTAAATAATGTAACCCTCACCCCCTGATGGGATGATCAGTACTGGTGTTGTGACTAGCCTCTGTTTCAGTTCCTGAAAACTTTGCTCACAGCTGTTGTCCTATTCAAATCTGGTGTTCTTCCTAGTTAGTCGTGTCAGAGACCCTGATAATGCTGAGAACCCCTCAACAAAACGATGGTAATAACCGGCTAACCCCAAGAAACTCCTGATCTCCTGAATGTTTCTCAGTCTAGCCTAATTCACTACCGCATCAATTTTACTGGGATCCACAGAAATTTCGTCCCCTGAAATAACATGCCTCAAAAACACAACTTTCTCGAGCCATAACTCACATTTACTGAACTTGGCGTACAACTTCTTTTCACTGAGTGTCTGCAAAACCTGCCTCAAATGTATCTCATGCTCTTCATAGCTCTTCGAATAGACCCCTACATCATCAATAAAAATAATAACAAACTGATCTAAATATGGATGAAAAATCCTATTCATCAAATCCATAAATATTGCAAAAGCATTCGTCAGACCAAATGGCATAACAAAGAACTCGTAATGCCCATATCTGGTCTTGAAAGTCATCTTCGATACATCTTCCGCTCTTACTTTTACTTGATGGTAGCCTGATCTGAGGTCGATCTTAGAATATACATGTGTACCCTGGAGCTGGTAAAACAAATCATCGATACGGGGTAGAGAATATTTATTCTTAATGGTCACTTTATTAATCTCCCTTTAATCTATCCACATCCTCATAGACCCGTCCTTCTTCTTCACAAATAATACCGGAGCTCCCCACGGAGATATACTAGGTCATACGAAGTCCTTATGAAGTAAATCCTGCAACTGGTCTTTCAATCCTACCAACTCTGCCAATGCCATTTGATACGGTGCTTTAGAGATTGGCGCTGTACCTAGAAGTAGATCAATAGGAAAATCTACCTCTCGATTAGGTGGCGGACCTGGTAATTCATTTGTAAATTCTTTTACTACTGGCGTGTTAATAAGCTTCATTTGATTCTTTGACATTTCCTTCACAAAAGTCACGAATCCTTGACAACCACCCAAGAGCAATCTCCTCACCTGAACAGCTGAAACCTTCTAAGGCAGAGATTGCGCTCGTGACCCTGTAAATATGAATTCTGGTATTCCTGAAGGTCTGAATATCACTTCCCTCGCACGGAAATCAATACTAAAAAAATTAGTTGCTAGTTAATCTATGTCGAATATGACATCAAACTCATGCATGTCCAGCACTATCAGATCAATTGACAAAATTCTCCCTTGAACATCAACTGGACAGCCACGGAGCACCCTACTACATCTCACCGCTGACTCGGTCGGTGTAACACTAATAATTCAACATCTAGTGATTGTGTTTCAGCCCCACACAATTTAACACACCCCACAGATATAAACGAGTGTGTGGCCCCTGAGTCAAAGAGTGCAATAACTTTAAATAAAAACATATTAATCGTACCTGTCATCACGTTGCCGGCTATCTCAGCATCACCCGGCGTTAGAGCGAAAACCCTGGCTGGAGCCATATTCCTCTGCTAGCCTCCACGAGGCGCCTGATAACCTCCTCAAGCAGGTCTTGGAGCAGGAGCAGCACCAATCTGAGCCTGACAATCTCTCATCACATGTCCTAGCTCTCTACATCGGTAGCAAACACCTCGCCCAGCACAACACTCCCCCGGGTGCCTCTTCCCACAAGTTGGGCAAGTTGGAAGTGGCTTCATACCCTGAACTCTATGATTCCCTGCCTCCTACCTCCAGTCTCTGTAGTAGCAACCTCTCTTCCACAAACCACGACCGACTCCCTGCTGGGAACCAGAAGGCGTGGATCTCTTCTTCTGTCTCTGCTCCTCAGCCTCCATCCGCTCCCCAATCTCTACTATAGTGGCCCTATCAACCACCTCAGTAAAATCCTGTAACTTCAGTATCGACACCTGCTTATATATTTCTCTTCTCAATCCTCTTTCAAACTATCGTACCTTTTTCGCCTCATCCAAAATAATGTATGGGGCGAAGCGAGATAGTTCGATGAACCTCGCCATGTACTGCTGCACCGTCTACTGTTCCTGCTTCAAATTCAGGAACTCCTCTATCTTAACTTCCATGGACGAGGCTAGAAAATACCTATTGAATAATGTCTCCTTAAATCGCTCCCACGCCATCTCCACAGGTACTGTCCTCTGCTACTCTAAAAGTTTCACCGCCGTCCACCATCTCTCGACCTCTCCAGTAAATTTATTAGTAGCAAATAGTACCCTCTGCTCCTCTGAACACTACAGCACTGCCAAAACTTTTTCAATCTCCTGCACCCAGTTTGCAACAACTTCAGGATCAGTTCCTCCTGAGAATGCTGGAGGATTCATCTTAATGAATTTCTCGATCGAGCTGTCGTGGCCTGCAGACGAACCACCCAACTCCCTCAAATTTCTAGCAATTTCAGTCATAACTTGTTGTACCACGCTGCGTAAAACTGCATCTGAATCACCGTCCGCAGCGCCTGAGGGCCCAACACCCTCATTTCCACTAGCATGGGCACTACTACCACTAGGATCCATCCTGAAAAACAAATAAGTTATCTTAGAACCCTGTCACCATAACATATCATCCAACTAGTATAATATTTCCTTAATTAATTCATCACTCTTGATCTTAATTTAAGGTTCAATCCTACAACCTAGATACCCAACCCGACGATAGTTTACCATGATTTTCCTGAAATTGTTACCCAAGGAAAATCACACAAACCACGATGGAAATCCTGCATCTAAACTATAAAACCAGACCTCAAATTCCCTTATCTTATACTCTAGTATTATTACTGTTGCATTCTAGAGTCTACAGAATCTAATATCCTAGGCTCTGATACCAAACTGTAACGACCTGCTTATCTTATTATATAGTAAAACATATTTAATAACAAAGTCAATCTGAACTCGTGGGTAACGGGGACACACCTGACACTCACAGCGGAAACCTAAGCAGTAGTAAATATGATTCACATTCTCGTAACCACAAAAGTATATAATACCAGACCCTACTGCATTCCCAAAATATTGTGTTTATATACAATTTCCAAAAATACAAATATACATATATACATATCTAAGAATCCACAACACAATTCTATCGTTCCTAGATCAAAACTTACCCTCCAAGCAGGGTATTATCACACTATCTCAACAGCGGCCTCGATCCGCCGGTCTTTTTGGGTTTCCTAAAAATTTATTTAAGTTCGGGGGTGAGACACTTTTCAGTAAGGAAAAATAAATTAAATACAGCTATGTGACAACATGAATATTTAATGCTGATATAGATATACAGTATATTTTGCATACCAGAAAACATTAATCATTTAATAACTCCATAAACATATACTTTCATATTTCTGATAAATCATATTGTTCATAAACTGCCTGGTATAACTAATAATACTGAAAATTTACCCAGCATGTATAGCTAACTGATATCATGTATTACCCCCCATGACGGGTTGTGCAACCCGAAGGCGGAACCCGACAATGGCTGGTTGACCATTGCCGAGTCAAAAATGTTTGTGAGTACGATAGGCCCACCATACCCTAGTCCGGACTGTCAGGTAGACGTCTACAACTCTACACTGAAAGTCACATCGACTATCCATCTCCCACCCCCTTATGGGGCGGTTAGCACAAGTCTGAACATAGTAATCTGATCTGTATAGTTACGGTACCGTACTCCTATAATTGAACTGAACTATCATCCGGGTTCTGATAACATATAATATATGACAATATACTTGTCTAACATAAATAGATTGATAGCATTTTCTGAAATAACATACATACATAGGGCCTTGCGCCAGTTTCTTTCATATCTGCAGTTTTGCACCGGACATTCATAAATGTGGCTTTGCGCCGGCTATCAATCACGGTCTTGCGCCGAATATTTCATTCATATCATTCTAAATAAATAATTCGTTTATCATGTATTTTAAAACCATAATGTACTACATTATTGCATAATTTCTGAAAACATATTTCATTCATAAAATTGTCATATCATAATACTTCCCACGTAAAATAATATTCATGCCACACATTGCTGTATAAAACCATACATTATATTCTAAAATCATAGTTTCTGACATTTCATACTAATATATATACATTTCAACATAATAGTAGTATTTTCCCAAATATGCATTTTCTCCATAATATATAAATATAATACATGCTTTCCTGAAAATTAATTTGCTGATAAATAATAATAATTTGTATGGAAAATAACTTCTTTAATTTATTTCATTACCTAATTTCTGAGAAGAAACCCCCTAAAATGTATTCGTCCTACACCCATAGGGTTCCCCGTTCAACACCCTGAAAATGACAACTCTTAGAACTAAACTTCAGTATTTTTTCGTGAATAACATTTCCTATAACTATGGAAAGACCAAATTTCGTATAAAAAGTCTTATCTTAAACCAGGGATGAATTTCAACTCGGTCCCACCAAGGATCCGCTCCGATAGATTTGGAGAGAACTTTCCCAGGAGCACCGTGGTGGCCTCAGATCGTCGATTCGGCGAACGTTGGAGCCAAAATCGAAGAGAGAGGAGATAGAAACCGTAGAGAGGAGAGAGAGTGTGTGTTTTTGCCGATTTTTCTGTGTAAACATCTGAGTTATGGACTATTTATAATATGGGCTTCGTCGACGATTCACGTCACCTCGTCGACGAGGTCAAGAGGAAATTCGTTGACGAAGTCGACGAAATTCAGAGTCGCCCAAAACATCCTCTCGATATCTTCTTGTCAACGAAGTACACCTTCGTCAACGAGGACCTGTTGTACCCCCTTTTAATTTCCTTTTCCTCTCTCTTTAAATACCATTATTCTTCGGGTCATTACAATACTCTTGTCTAACCTCGTTAGCATGAGCATCAGGGTATCCAATAAACTCTCGATAAAGAGATCCCAAAGCATAGGAGGGAGTCTGGGATTTAATAAATTGTATCTGTCTGTAATACCAAAACTTTGAAACCAATCTCTTAATGTCCCAGTAAATCTGGATGTGAATTCAATAAGAACTGTTTCTAAGGTATTCCCAAGTTTAGAGAGTTGACGATCAATCCATGCACCAAATTCACCAATCAGGTCTCTCCATTTAATTGGAGGCAATCCTTCAAAAGAGAACCAAGAACCATTAGTAGGATTTTGAGGACCAAAATGTTGAGTAGTCAAATTAGCCTCATTAGGTTCTTCCACAATAGGAATTGTGGTGTCAGATTCCTCATGAAATTCTTGTTTTTTAGATGATCCAGGATCAGTAGGGGAAGCCATCAACATATGGGTGAGATCAGTAATCTCCTACTCAGAGGAAGACAATGTTTTAGTGGAAACTTCACTGTTACCATCATCATCAAAAGGTAATTCAGGAATGAAGTCTGCAAGCAGGGATTAAGTCTGATCAGGAGGTAAAAAGGACTTTTTAAGGTTTTGATCAATAGACTTGGAGGGCAAGGGTTTTTCTAGGATTGGAGATTTTGAAGAAATGGGTTTTTGTGGGATAAGAGAGTGTCTCTTAAAGAATTCAGTCGTTGATTTGAAATGTTTGGAATAATCTAGTAGGTAGGATGGAGATGGAGGTGACTGAGAAATCAAAGAGTAAGGAGGAGTATAGGGAAAAGCTTTAGGAATATAAGTAGATGGTGGAGATAGATGATGGTCTTGCTTTATCTGAGATAATTGGTCTTTAAGCCTTTTGATTTCTACTTCTTTTTCATCAAACATTGTTCCATAGTATCCTGCAGAAATATATTGCCTGAGCTTAGCATCAAGTCTGTCAATTCTTCTTTGAAGATTAGAATACATAGCTTCAATTCTAGAATCAAGGTGACCAAGGGGTTGGTCCATTTGAGTACCATGATGTATAAGCTTATCAACCTTGTGAGCAATGGCAGATAAATTTGTATTCTAGGACCAGGCATTCTGAGTTTTCCAGTTCAAGACTTGTTCAGCCTGTGAGGGAAGTTTTTTGGATCCATCTGGTTGGACTTCAGAAGGTTGAACGAAAGGTTTGGAATAAAGGTTGGATTCTATGTATGACCTTGGTTCCAAGGGAGGAAAATGTTTGTCATATGGGGAAGCCATGAAACAGGGAATTGGTTGTGAATGGGTCTGGTTAAAAATGGGGTTTAGAATTGAATTTTCTAGAGAATCTGAAGGAATTAAGCCTTCTTATTTGAGGATTTCAAGAGCTCTTTCATATATCCAGAGAGGCTTAGGTTTAGTAGATGATTTTCGAATTCCTATCCATGGACTATTTGAATCATCAGGTCTTTTGTGAACATTGGGGGGTCTGCATGTTGTCCTGGTATCATTTTTGTGTGAAGAATGGCAATCACAATCAGGATCACACATGGAAGGATCAACATCCTAGATAAAATGTCCTTCAATTTTATCAGTGTAAATGGGAAATTCGTCTGCTTCAACACTACTTAAAGGAATATCTTCCTCAAAAGTAATTGGTTTTATCATTAGAGACTGGAAAACTGGAGATGTGCTAGATGAAACCATATCTTTTGGATTAAACACAGTTTTCACAGTTCCATATGGAAGTCTTTGAAATTTTGGATTTGTAAGATGGATGGGTGTTGATTGCTGGTGAAGTTGCTCATAATTGGTAACACATTCCAGAGGAATAAGTTGTTTTAATTTTTTCTCTAGGAATTTGTCTTGGAATTTGAATGATAGTGGGAACATCATCTTCTCTTTCAGCAATAATCAAAACTGTGTCTTCGTATTGTCCTGGGAGAGGATGATCAACTGTATGATCTTGAAGTCTATAGATCAGTTGATGATAAAGAGTCGCCATGTAAGCTGAAGAAACCTGTAGAGCACCAGTAATCTGAAGCTGAACCTTTATACAATTTCTCAAATTCTTGTCTTTTAGAGTAATATTGAAATTAGGAAAAAAGGTGAGACAAACGCTACCAGCTTGAAGAGTGGTAAGCGAAGTTCCAACGGCTGCATGCTCATACTGGGTATAGGTAGTATTAAAAAGGGTAATCATGACTGTAACAGGAAGTCATTTACGACCATGAAGAGTAAGAAGAAGTCGAACAACTCCAAAGTGAAGATGAGTATAACCTTCTCTGGTCCATTGATTGATCAAATCCTAGTCAAACTCAAGATCACGTATTGTTCTTTGGAGGAATTTGGGATAAGACATTTATCAAGGGCTATAGTTTGGACATATTCTTTAATATGAGGTCTATTGTGAGAAACAAGGAGAGTACGAACTTGACTGACTAGAGATTTCTTTCTTCTGAAAATATTATAAGGATTTATAAGAGAAAGAGAGGTTTCTTGAATCTGAGCAAAGTCAAGAATATAGGAATATTCAACTAAGTTGGTAATCTTAGAAGAAGTAGTTCTTTTTATGGAAGGAGGAAGAGAAATCAAAGAAGAGAGTCTGGCTGGAGTGATCTTAGAACTCTGAGGGTGAGAATCCATAGGTGAAGTTTCCCTTAACTATTTGTACCTCGTTCTTCTAAAATCACTTCTATGAGCTTAACTTTCCTGGACTTCAGGCAAGAAACATGGCTTTAATACCACACAGAGTCGGGAGCCCCTTGATCCTTCAATGAAAGCAACCAATCTAGGACCCTTTCTCCAACATAATCATTCCCATGGATTTCAAACGAAGAACTTGGGTCTTCAATCAATGCTTTACCAAAGAAGATCAATGGGGACCGTATAATCTTTTTGATGTGTAGGATCCTCCTTAGAGGTAAGCATAGAGCATACTCGAAGCCATGACATGACCATCAGAGGTATCCATTACAGTTTCATTAAACCTGAGTTTAAGCCCCAAAGGCTAGGTTGTAGGTATCAATTGTAAAGTTATCCCTCATGAAACCATAACAACATTACAAGCTCATAAAAGTGAAGCTTAAAAGCTCTTTGGACAAATAGTGTCAGAAAAAGAGAGGTTTTAGAAAGTCATTAGAGGAGAAAACCCAAAGTTTTTTTTTTTTTTTTCCTCAACTTAGTCTGCCTTACAAATCAGGAAGGCAGTCCCTTATCTATATGTTTTTAACACTTCAGCATTCAGATTTTTATAATTTTTAAACTTAACCTTAATTTTTTTCCAATAAAAAATTTTAAAACAGTAAATTACAACAAATTACCCAACAACAATTACATATAAATATAAAAAAAAATTCAAAAAAAAATAAAATACGAAAACAAAATAACCCTAACCTCAAATTGGGGGTTTCCGAATGATGCTTCTAATCACAAAATTAAATGTATGAAATACTAATTTATGAATCAAACTAACGAATCTTTGAATCAAATTAACAAATTTGAATGAAATAATATAAGAGCATAAGAGTTTCAACTTAAGCTACATACCTCATCTCCCTTTTTTATACCTTCCTTCCCAATGTTCGGTGAGGCTACGAGCAACGTTTGGCTCCTCCCTCCAACGGTCACCTACTGCGAGTGTTTAATCATCCAGCCTCTATTGTGCATGCTTTGCAAGACTCTGTCACTCTGTATTTTCACGAGAGAAATGGAGGAGGAAGAAGACTTCAAAAACCCGAGCAAAATTCGCTGTATCATCCTGCAACATTTGTCACGCATCAAACGATGTTTCATTTCTCAGACAAAACTCACTGGATCGTCCAGCGAGATTTAAAAAAAAAAAAAACTCGATAAATCATCCAGCGAGTTTTGTTTGTCACACGTCAACTAGCGTGTGACCCTATTCGTTTAAAACTTACTGGACTATCTAGCGAGATTTGAGACGTATTAAATTGAAAAAAAAAAAAAAGAGTTTCCACCAAACCGTTATTTAATATTTTATTATAAAAAAATCAAAAAAGAAAAAAACTCTAATTTGTTGAGTGAAGTCGAGGGTTATTATACTTTATTGAATTTTCACACTTTTAACGACTGCGATGACTAACTGCAGTGGTTATGAAGTTCATAACAATTTGAAAATTTTAAATTGTCACTATAAGCCCACTGAACATTTATGACATTTACAGGACATCGAACTTGAGTTTTTTTTCCATTTTATTATTATTTTATAATAAAATATAAAAAAACACTTTGTTTTGGAAAAAATTCCCCCTTTTGATGCTTACGTAATCTCGCAGGTTGGTCCTGCGAGATTTGCACGGATCACTTCACTCCTCCTTTTCTTTTTCTTCTTCACGTGCTGCCTGCGCCTGCTTCTCTCCAAGCTTTCCTCCTCTTCCGGTGAGAAGGTTTAGCTCCCCCTCTCTGCCCACCCGTTTCCGTCCACGACCACCACGATGCGAAGCAAGAGGCGCTAGATTTGACGGAGATGATGGGGTTAGCGGAGAAGCCTCAATGGAGGGAAGGATTGTCAAAAGGTATAGGATTGTCAAAAGTAGCAGGTGGGTCGAAGCTCATTTGCTGAGAGTTTTGGGGATCTGGGAGCTTGGGAAGGTGAGAAATGGTGGGAAAGGGGATGGAAGAGGTGATGGATGTATGGTAGAAGCCTAGAAGGTTCAAATGAGGGGATATGGAGTTTTGATTAAAAAAATTAATTTTTTTTATTTTAAAATAATGAAGTGTCATTTTGCAAGATGGGCACTACCATGCACATACTTTTTTTCTATTCTAAAATAATAATAATAATAATAATAATAATAATAATAATAATGCCATTTGATTGAGGCCATGCATGTGAGCGGTCTTGCACCAATTAATTAATTATTTTTAAAAAATTTTAATTAATTAATTGATTTTTAAAAATTTTAATTTATCAAAGTAGAAGAAATCACTGGTAGAGCCCAAAAACCCAAAATTTACAAAAAAAAAAAAATGCAAAGAACCTAAAAATAACGAAAAAATAAAAAAAAAAAATCCTAAAAAATAAGAATTTTTTTATGAAAACCATAAGGGTTTAATGCTTAAATGGTACCCAATAATATTTATAAAACTTTATATGTTAGATAAAAATCTAATAAAATATTAAAATTTACACTTTACCTATAATGTCATTATTTATTTATTTTTTTCAAATTAACATGTGCAATTAAGAATTCACACCTTGCGCCGTTAAATTGTATATGGTATTCCAAGGAAAAAGAAGTGTCCTTCTTCATTGTGATAATATAATGCAATTTTTTATCATATTTTTAAATGTAATGCATAAATTAAATTATATTAATTAATATAATGCATATTTTGTTATGGAAAAAGATACTTGCAATATTATCGGGTACCATTTAAGCATTAAACCCTTATGGTTTTCATAACAAAATTCTTATTTTTTAGGATTTCTTTTTTCATTTTTTCGTTATTTTTAGGTTCTCTAAATTTTTGTTTGTAAATTTTGGGCTTTTGGGCCCCACCTGTGATTTCTTCTATTTTGATAAATTAAAATTTTTAAAAATCAATTAATTAATTAAAATTTTTTGAAAATGATTAATTAATTGGTGCAAGACTGTTCACATACATGGCCTCAATCAAATGACATTATTTTTATTATTATTATTCTAGAATAGAAAAAAGTATGTGCATAGCAGTGCCCACCTTGCAAAATGACACTTCATTGTTTTAAAATAAAAAAAATTATTTTTTTTATCAAAACTCCATATCCCCTCATTTGAACCTTCTAGGCTTCTACCACACATCCATCACCTCTTCCATCACCTTTCCCACCATTTCTCACCTTCCCAAGCTCCCAGATTCCCAAAACTCTCAGCAAATGAGCTTCGACCCACCTGCTACTTTTGACAATCTTATACCTTTTGACAATCCTTCCCTCCATTGAGGCTTCTCCACTAATCCCATCATCTCCGTCAAATCCAGCGCCTCTTGCTTCACGTCGTGGTGGTCGTGGACGGAAACGGGTGGGCAGAGAGGGGGAGCTGAACCTTCTCACCGGAAGAGGAGGAAAACTTGGAGAGAAGTAGGCGCAGGAAACACGTGAAGAAGAAAAAAGAAAAGGAGGAGAGAAGTGATCCATGCAAATCTCCCAGACCAGCCTGCAAGATTTGTTTAAATCTGGCAGCCCTAACTTGCAATATTTGTTTAAATCTTGTACTCTCAAGCTACGAGATTACGTAAGCATAAAAAAGGAAAAAATTTTCCGAAACAAAGTATTTTTTTTATATTTTATTATAAAATAATAATAAAATAGGAAAAAACTCCATCGAACTTTGTATTTTATTTTATTTTATTTTTAAGCTAAATTACATGAGTTTTTTCCCATTTTATTATTAAAAAGAAATAAAATATTAAATAATACTCTGATTAGGAAAAAATTTTCCAAACTAATGCTCACGTAATCTCGCAGTTTGATGCTGCAAGATTTAAACTGATGGGCCACTGGGAAGGTGACGCATGGTACGAAGGTGAGCAAATCTCGCAGCTTGGTGCTGCAAGATTTAAAGCGACCAGCGAGCGAGAAGGTGACGCGTGGCAAAATCTTGCAGTACCAAGCTGCGAGATTTGTCTCTGAAATGGCACGGCATGTGGATAATCTCGTAGGTCTATCTTGGGAAATTTAGGTTGTGTTTATCTTTACAAATTTAAATTTAAATATTTTAAAATGACATTAATTTAGTAAAAAAAATGATTAATATAATTATTAAAGTCAAATAAGTGGATTAGGGACCGAACAAAAATTTTGAATTGACTGCTTTGATGCTTTGGGTCAACTAATTATATAAGTCTGACAAAATAATTTGTATTATTTCAAAAAAAAATTAAAATATAATTAGAAAAAATAAAATTTCTCAATAAGTTATAAAAATGCCTAGTAATTATAATGCTACAAAATGTTTATTGGATGTAATATTTAAAATTAACAATTAAACACATTATAAAATAAATAAAGTATAATTTAATATTTTTAGAGTCAAGTAATGTATCAAATATAGTATCAAAAAAAATGTAAACTAAAATTTCACTGACTTTACCAAAGTTACTATGTTATTAATGGTCTTCAACAAGACTAAAAATAAGAACCAATCAACTGATGCAAACTAATTTATTCATAATGACAAACTATTATCGTAAAATTGGAGTATTAATCAAAAGAACATGTTATTTACAAACATTTTAAAAAAATAAATTAGAAGATATTGATAGATAATCACGAATCTAATTTTACTTACTAAATTGACCGTAGTTAAATAAAAATCAAAAAAATTTATTTCGACTTATCTAAGTGGGTAAAATCCTTAAAAATCATACTTCACTCGATCTAATATATATATATATAGCTCTTACTCCTATTATTTTGAAAATAATTTTTTATATATTATTTGTCATAAACTCATAAAAAGATCACATTATTATTTGTTTTATATTGTCAAGATAAATTAAAACCGAATTTATAATTAGTGTACAAACCAATCAACAAGTAGTAATTAAATGATCTAAATACAGTTAGAAAAATAATAGGGTGGTATCGATTCTATGAAATTAAAGAGATTATTATGACCTCCAGCAATCTCAGACACTTGTAGATGTTGCGATACCATTCAAACTTAAAATAATAAAATTTTGTTATCCATTGTCATTTTGGGTGAAGGCTTCCGCACTTTGCATGTTGCAACATATATATAACTGTTATGTGTCATTTTTTATATTTGGCAGTATTTAATTATTTGGAACAAAGGTCGAATCTTTCACTGTTTAGTTAAATAAAAAAAATTTTATTCATCTCAATTTAATTTGAAAAATTATATAAATAAACTTCAAGAGTATGAAGTGTGCACAAGACACATGACTATACAAATGAAATTAAAATAATCAAATATTATACAAGTGAAATGAAAATAATCAATGATATATACAAAAGAAATAAAAATAATCAATACTATACAAATGAAATCAAAATAATCAATGATATACATACAAATGAAATGCAATGAAAATAATGCTAAACTACTCCATGCCACAGCGAGGCTGTCTCTGGGGTCGTGGTGGCTACCGTCTGCATCTGCCCTCTCCTTGCTGGTCAGCAGCATCAGGTGTCCTGTCTCGTCATCCTGGATATGGATCCTCTCCGCCAAGAGGTACTATATAATCATCATCCATGCAGAACGCACGTGGTGTGCGGAACGCACGTGGTGAGAACTGATATGATGTCTCGGGACGAGAACGAGGCGGCGTAGCGGGTGCATCGACCTCCTCCCCATCGAAAAGATCATCCAATAAAAATGACATCAATGGGGTAGCAACAGAGTCGGATGGGGCGTCAGCCAGTCTACTCGACGGTTTGGCAATATCAGCTGTAGTGGAAGGCGCATACGGCGCTGACGGGCCGAACACGTACTCTACCTATACAACCGGTGGCGAGGAGATGGGAGTCACTAGACGACTAGAGAAGGCATGTCGTCCTCCTCGTACTGGAGCTGGTCAACCTCCTCGTGCTGGGATCCGTCGACCATCCTCGTGGACGAGGTCCGGTGCAGCACTCATCAATCGGTGGATCGCAGGTTCGAACGAGATCTGGTCTGCCTCAATGACTATGTCAGCCTGCAAGATATGAAAATATTTGATTAACGCATGCAAATCGTAACGTATACATAATAAAATAGGTTGTGGGTTAAAGTCTTCTTACGAGACTCAAATATACAGCAGCGGTCCTGTTAACGAAGCGGCGTGTGATAGACCTATACCAAGTAAAGTATGGGTTATCTAGACGCATCGGACCATCCTCCGCCACTTCTGGTACGTTGTAGTCTCGCCAATGCTCCCACGCAGTGACTAATATCGAGTGCATAGTCGAGCAGTCTGTAACCCCTCAACCGCGCCCATCCATGTCGTGGACGTCATCCCCAACTACATCTACCCCCAACGTCAAAAATTGGACGAGAATGCCCTGTTGATACCCAAACTGTCGCATGACTCGATCGAGGAGATAACACTCAATAATATGAAAGCATATGAGTGGCACTTTGGCTACCCACAGGTCACTCCCATCTGCATAGTCAGGCGGCAGGTCGGCAAGAATCTCAGTCGTGTAGGGCATCCATAGAAACTGCACTTAGACATAAACAAAAATTAAGCGAACTATAAATAATTGAAAGAAAGAAAGAATATCATGTGCTATACTTTAATTGGTTTGTACCTCATGCTCCCGATGCATGTCCAACTCGAACCTGTACCAGGACAATGTGTAAAGCACAACCATCGGTGCCCTCAAGTCGTCCCTCCATCTATATAAGATGAAACGTAAGTTTCCGAATGCAACAACTAGTACGTACTACGAATTAGTATTCGTAGTACTTATAGAGTGAATGAAGAAGGATAGATGAAGTTGGTACTAACCGGTATTCGAGTGAGAGTGGATCAATCGGACGACCGTCCTGACCTCTCTGAATCTGCAAGAAATCTCTCCGCATAGGCGCGAAGGAAGGAAATCTCTCCCAGGACCAAACCCGGAGTAGGCGAAGGTGGCCCGCAATCTGTGTCTTCGACTGGTGAGTGGCATGACACATCTCCCTGTACAGCCACGCCAAAGTAGCGGACCCCCAACTATACGAGTGACACGTTTCGAAGTCCTCAAGGAGTGGAAGGAACATCAGATGCACATAGCTGCCTGAAACATCAAAAAATATCACCCCATAAATCAAACGCAACAAGTGGGCTCGTGCGTGGCATGCTATCGTCCGTGCATCTACATCTGCCAGGAGCTGATGAAACGCATCCCCCTCGAGGAAACACATACAAATGCGTGCACCAACCAACTCGCTGTCAGGTGGAACGACCCCTAACAAACGGTCGCACATAGTACGCAGGGCGAGTCGTCCCTGACGATCTGTAGGTCCCTCCACTAGTCTGGCAGTGCGATCGTTCATGGCTCGTGGGCGTGCGGGCGTCTGCCTCCAACCCGGATGATGCGAGCGTCTGCCTCCAACCTGCGCTCCGCAAACTGCATGCCCCCTCAGTAGAACAAGGGGTCGGTGTGCCCATCAGCCCACGCTCGGTTGGCCCTATGATCATCACCCATCGTCAATACGCTCGGATCAGACAACCCTGGATCAATCCTGTAAAATGCATCATCGCATTAGAATAAGTATATACAAAAGAAGAAGGATTTGAATGAGTCCCAAACTGCCTACGAAATCAACGCGACGGTCCAGCTACATCCCCGGGTTGGGTCCTTCTTGGACACCTTGTGCAATTATGTCCTTCTTGATGACATATACTGCACGTGCTCCTCTTCCTACCTTCCCTTGCGTCCATTTCATTGTGTATACAAGAGCTCCTAGGACGACCTTTATGTCGAGCATACGCTAGATTTTCCTATATAGTCGGCAACAAGGATGCTGGCCAGTACGCCTCATGCATAATCGGATGAAAATCCGCCGCATATGTCGCATAGTGTTCGGCGGTGCTCCAACATGACTCAACGTACTGCATAGCATTCAGTCGTGTCTCCGCACATGCAGCAAAAAGGTGGGAGCATGAAAAGTGTAACGCTTGCCACTTCCCACAGAGCATTCGTGCGTATCCTCAATGTGCAGGATTTGCACGTTGTTTCCTTTATAAGGTCCCAACTGCGCAATCGTGATGCTAAAAGTACCCCTAGACCGGTTGAACGTCATCACACGATGTCCAATCGCCTTCAACTTCCTTCTTTCCATCGCTAGCAATATATGAGGAGTGAATGCATTTCCTCCCAATATTGCGTTACGAGCAGCCTCCCATCGGCTGTTGAAATAGTGCAACGCGATAAAATATCAATTGCACAAGGACAGTGATTGGAAGGCTACGAGCGCCCTTCATGATGGCATTGAAACATTTGACGAGGTTAGTCATCATGTTTCCATACCTTCTGCCACCATCGTAGCACTGAGTCCACATATAAGGAGGGATCTGATCAAAAAACGTCTTCGCAGGTTCCCCACCCTCATCGAATATCCTTTCCATCCACATGTTAAACTTTCTTACCTGATGCTCACTTCCCGCTCACTCAGCCATTCGCTTAAGATTGACACTGTGCACTTTCGTGCTAAAGTTGCTGACCACGTGTCGAAGGCAGAATCGGTGGTGGGCACGTGGTGATTGCCAATCGGGATTGCAATGCAATGCAACGAGGATCTCTAGATGCTTATCTGATATAAGGCAAATGTCATCCCTGTCGGTAATGGAACGAAGACAACACAGAAACCAATTTCATGTGTCCAAACTTTCCTCTTGCACAATAGCGAATGCAAGGGGAAATATTTGCCTATTTGCATCTGGGCACGTCGCAATAAGGAGTTTTCCCCTGTACTTACCGTACAAGTGTGTCCCATCTACACATATAACAGGAGGACAGTAGGGAAAACCCTGAATAGATGTTGCGAACGCCCAAAATACTGATACAAATGTTGCGATCCGATTGCTACCTAGTATAGGATTCCACCTCCACTTGACAACAGTACCAGGATTATGAGCGCACATTACTTCCATCCACCTAGGCAAAGTCTGATAAGACATCTCCCAATCGCCAAAAACTTGGGCAATTGTCTTCTGTTTGCCCAACCAAATCTTCTTATATGAGATGGAATAGTCAAAACGATGATCTATGAACTCTTTCAATGTAGCGATTGATGTCAACACATCACCCCTTATCATATTCACGATCTCCCTAGCAATGAGGGACGACGTGATTTGGTTATGGTCTTGCGAGAGAAGTTCGTTCAAGCATGTGTGCGGACCACCATATTGAGTGATTTCAAAAAATCGGGGTTTCTGACGATACATTGCACGCACTCTTCAATTACAATCAGAGTTCTTACACCTAACCACCCATAACAGTGGGGTCGACTGCACGACATGGAAGTCATGGTGCGTTCGAGCGTGGTATATTCGCACAACAGCTATCAACTGATCTTTCGACCCGAATAGCATCCCTTTACTCAGCTCTGACGACTCATCCCAACGAGTTACCCGTATAGGAAGCTCCTCACCACGTGACAAATCTGCAGCATGTACGTCAATTACTCCATACATAGGAGGTTCGTCCATGAACTCGGCGTTATACGTGGCATCATTTGTTTCACGGGGGGGTGGGTCGACATCATCAAGGAACTCGTTCGTCCCTTCGCCAATTTCCTGCTCGTATGTGTCATTTGTAAATGAACATCATTCATGATGTTCATTCCCTCGTCTAACACGTTGTTCGCAATGGTGAACAATGATCCTGGTTGTTCTATTGGAACTTCTTCGCAAACACCATGATCATCCGTGTCAATAATAGGTCCTTCGTACATGTGTGGCTCGAACAACGATCCCGGACATTCGTTCATATCCACAACAGGCATCACACCAACATCTATACTCATGTATGGATTTGCATCTTCTTCCTCCGCTTCAACCACATGTTCAATAGACGTTCCCGTCTGCCCATCCGCGGTGACACCCATGTAAGGAATGTTTTCGACATATAATTGCACAGTCAAATAGGTCATCCCTACGTAGTGTGCATCCAACACAATGCGCAGACCGTAATCATCAGTTACGGGAACAGCCTCATATAGGATTGTATCATGATGCCCTAGAATTGGGTATCTTGCGGTTACCCGCAATGCATATTGATTTGGATTAATATATAAATACTTGTATATCTTCGTATACAATTTAGTTAATTTACACCTATGGCCAATTCGAATAGGTCGAACTGGCGGAATACTATAACTAACACCGGTTTGTCCGGTTATAATGTGACCCCCTATGTACAACAATACAGTCACCGGAGTACTGCTTGAACTTCCTGCTATTTAGATCGACGATCGGGAAAGATAAAAGACCTACGCAAAACAACAATTGCATGTATAAGTGATATGTTAAGTCAATAGTAATCAAGAATTATTTGCACTATATTCATGCGCATGCAATCTTCTCTAAATGTTTCACTTGTCGCTTCAAAAATATTTTTGCATGCATTTATGACTTTTCTGGGAAAAGTCTTACCGAAATTTTGGCAGCATGCTGTTTGTAATTTGAACATTTACCCATTTTTACAATAACCCTGAAACATTTGCAAGCAATGTAATAACATAGTTTGAGCATGCGAGAACTTATAATATCTACCAGCATGCAATTCACATCACTGCATCAGCCATGCAGGAGGCATTCAGATCAATATGTCACTCAAATTTATTATTAATTTATTGTTCAATTAAGAATTAATTAAGTTATATTAAAAATAAGTTGTTTGATTTTTAATTTTTAAATGGAAGCTCTAAACTAAATAAATAATTTTCACCCCTTCACTTTATCACTTAAGTACCAACAGTCTTGATACGAAACATAAATAGATGAGAAATGGAATCTTGACAAATTTATGGAATAAAATCATGACATTAACGTAAGGATACCCAGTTCAATCAGGCATGATTCGTATTCTACTTATGATTTGTCATGAAACTAACTATTCTTTCAAACACATGTATAGAATATAATTAACAAGAATGTGATTGAATTTGCTATTTATTTTTACATGTTTATATATTTATTACATATAAATACAATATAATTTAAAAAAATTAAACGTACATTGCCACGTACTTCTATGTATTCTTCATTAAAGTTTGGACAGTTTCGTAAGTTTTTATAAAACTAATTTTTAAATTCTTTAGAAATTCTTATTAACTACAATTTGAGAAATTTTATGTCATTTATATAAACTCATTTTGAAAATATAATTCAATTAGCACTTTATCACTTTATGCACAATATGACCTAGAATTATGAAAAATTATTATCTCAATGCATGCTTCTTAATTTGTTCTCTCCCCCCACAGGTACCATATTTTATAACATGTTATATATATATACATCAAGAATAAGATTATTTTTTATTACAAAATAATATATTTATTATTATCATTTAATAAGAATATTTTAATGTTAGTTAAAATAATAAGAACATAATTATCACTTAAAATTTTAATTAAAAATATTCTTAATTTTAGTGTAAAACATATTAGAAACTAAACATATATTTTAACATATTAATTAGTGATGCAATATAATTCAATTCTAAAATTAAGAAAAAAATCGTCTATTAATTATTGGATTTAAAATTATTAATATATCATCTCATGATTGTTTTATATATATATATATATAAATCTCCAATACACTTATAATAAAAATTGCAATAGAAAAATTAAATGGAAACCAAACAAAATTAAAATGCATACCTCAAATTTGGGAGTTTGAAATAAAAACCTTCAATCAACGATTTGAAGGTAATTCAGACTAAATAATGCACACTAACAAATCAACCAATCAATCAAAGAATATGTATTTTCCTTTCAAAAAATAATGAGTTTAGGGTTTCCAAGGCCTTACCACATCTCCTCATTTTATAATCTTCCTCCTCGAGCAACTCCTGCCAACAACGATAACCCAGCAATGGTCGTTCGCCAACAGTAACCTGCGACGTGAAGCCTCTGCTCTCTGCTCTGCAATGTGAAGAAAAATGAAGCAGGAAGGGGTTGAAGAATGAACGAAACAAATCTTGCAATACCAATTTGTGAAATTTGCCACGCGTCAGCTCAGTAAACTTTTGCGCAACAAATCTTGCAGGTTGGTCCTGCGAGATTTGCATATCCCTGTGCCACGCGTTACCTTTCCAGTGGCCCATTAATTTAAATATCGTAGCAGTGCATCAGTTTGGAAATTTTTTTCCCAATCAAAATATTATTTAGTATTTTATTTCATTTTAATAATAAAACGGGAAAAAACTCTAAATTGCATCGTCCATTTCGTTGAGTGCTCTTTCGTCATCATCGTTGTCGCCGTCACCGGAGGACGACGGCTGCCGAAGTGGGATTCTCATCTGCAGAGCTGAGGTGGCGAGGAGGGATGATGATCGCTTCTGGGTCAAACACTGTGATTACAGGAAAGTCGCCCTACCTTACCTTTCCCTGTTGCTACAAAATGTAAATACCCTCAACTTCTTTTAATGTCCTATTTCCTCTCTCTTGTTCTTGTTAAATGTGAACTGTGACGAGCATTTCTGCTTCAATTGGTACTTTCTTGTTTTGGAAAACGTTCAAGATAGATTGCTGTTGGTCATGGTAAATTAGATATTTCTAATTTTCTATTGAGTTAGGGAAGGAAAGTGTGCACACAGGTATTTTAGGATTCCTCATCATGAAAACAGCAATTTCTTACTATATAAGAAACAAAAACTTCCACAGCAAGTTAGGCACTTTGATGAAGTGGTGGCTAAGATGATTTGGGAGAGAGAGAGAGAGAGAGAGGAGTAGCACTTTGATGTAGTGGTGGCTAAGATGATTTGGGGGAGAGAGAGAGAGAGAGATTTTAGTTGACATTAGAAGCTGTAGGAAAGAGGAGGCTGGTGAACCTAGGATAATTTTGATTGAAGCACTAAGAATCAATTTGATGACATTCCAGCATTCAGAGTATGTTACCCTGTTTGGGTAGAATAGTGGAAAAAGATTCATGGAGCCTCCTCCATTTAATGGGATTTCTTTTTTTGTTCTTCTTAAGGAGAACATTCAGTGGGACTTCAGATTTGTTAATTGTTACTCTTCTCGTAGAACTTCGTCTAACATGAATGCCTCCATAAAAAGAGCTTCAGCTTTCCATGAAAATTATTTAGCTAAAAACACAAGGGATTTGAGGGGAAACTTTTTGCTCAATCAAGGGAGGCATTATTTTAATGCCGGTTGATAAATTAAGGTACATGTGCATTTGTGTGACCACAGTATTCAGACCGTGCAAAGATCAAAGCAGGATACAAGTGCATGGGGATCTAAAGTAGTTGGCATGGGCAATACCTGTGGATATCTTGGTTTCAGCAACATCCCGTATATAGTTTATTTTGCAGTTCATTTTAGACACGTCTTATCCTACTCTCTAGTTGGCATGAATGAGGGAAATATTTTTTGGTTTTTTCACTTTGTTTAGCATCATTTGCTCCTAATATAGCTAAGATAGATTAAGTGATGAATCAACGATATGATTCGTTATCCAGATAGTCAAGAACCTTTTAACAGATGCTCAGCCTGTTTATTATTCTCTTTGTTTAAAATTTCACCGTTAATAATCCTGTTTTTGGATCATTTCTAGAGTTAGTATAGGTTTAAGCACCAATTAAGAGAGCAATGGAGTGCTTGTGCATGCTTGCATTATATGTGCAGAGAGAGAAGTAGATAGAGAGAGAGAGAGAGAGAACAGCAGCGCGCACGCGCGCGCGCACGATGTCTTAAGGCATAATGACTTCATATACATGAATGAAGACACATGACATACATAAAACAAAATCTAGCTGCATATATAGTCTTATTGAACTTTTAAGGAGCTAAGGAAATCAGTCACACTTTGCTCATATGGAGAAGAACACCATGCCCAGGTTCCACAACCAGTGTAAATGTGGGGGAGTGGCGATATGCAGGGGAGAGCGAAAATTGAAACTTGGATATAATGAGAGATAGAATTGCCTTCAATTCTACCATAGCGAAGTGTTGGCCAAGGCATATGCGAGAACCCCATCCAAATGGCATATAAGCCTGTGGAATCTTGCAAGCTGCCGTGGTTCCATTGGCAAATCTCTCAGGTTTAAATTCATAGACATCAGGTCCCCATATATCAGCATTATGGTGCAGTGCTGCTATTGGAATCCACAAGATCATGCCCTTTGGTATTTGAATATCTTTGCACTTTATTTCTTGGAAGGCTTTTCTAACAATGAATGCTGCTGGTGGGTAAAGACGCAACGTCTCTTGAATCACCATTGTCAGCTGCCACAGCCAAATGATAGAATGTAAGAGAAAATATATAGACCATGCATAATGACGTCTAGTCATGAAAGATATAAGAAGCTATAGGAGAACACCATCACATTACAACAACTTCCCTGAGATGCTAAGCTGGTAATCATATGGATAAATTCCGTAGCATGCAGACAAGTTCAATATAAAATGCGACATGCCAGCATTCATTACATAAGTATTCAATTTCTTCACCTTACTGTTGCAAGTGCAGATATGCTCTCTCTCTCTCTCTCTCATGCATGGATGGTCACCGTTCTCCAAATTTTACCTCGAACACTGTAGGATATTTATTTCATTTCTGGGTTAAAATCAATTAAATCACTTACTTTTTGTTAGTTACAAGTTAATCCACTATTTTTAACACAGTGCAAAAAGATCCAGTAATCATTACAATGGACAAGTTAATCCTTCCATCAAAATCTTGTTAAAAAATAATAGGGTAAAACACTTTTTTTTTTTTCCTTTTAACAACTCAACCTACCAACTTTAATCCAGTACCAAAAAATACTAAGTCTCCAAGATGCTAAAGTTAGTTTATCTTACTGTTGAATCCATTTTATTGTTTTCATTATTAAGTATTTGGCACTTTATGGTATATGATGAGTTTAATTAAATAAGTTCAAAAAAATAGATTAATTTGAAAATAAGTTGAATAAGATATTTTGAATTCAAATAAATAATACCAACTAAAATTTCAAGAAATTTAAAATATAATCTCACAAAAAGAAAATAAAAAATATCCCAAAGAACATGTAAGAAAGTTGTTTTGTATCCAAAATCCTTGCACTCCTTTCAATGGTTGAAAACAGAGCAAAAACCACACATCTCCATAGGACTATTCCTTTCTTCATTCCTCAACAAAAAGTTAAAATTAGAGGATTAACTTGTTATGGACAAAAATTCAGTGGGTTTTGAATTGATTTTAATCCTTCTTTTCCCATGCAACCCAATCAATTTCAATAGTTCTAGTGTAATCTTGGTGTCTTATATTTGTTTGTAGTTTTCTTTTGGCTTGCTTAAGTTCATAGCTACATGTTAATTGTTTAGGATACATACAGTTATTTCTCCCCAAAAATAAATCAAAAATGAGAGAGAGAAGAGTTTCACATACTGTTTTCATGCTTCGAAGCATATCAGAATCTGGAAGATTGTCTTTGCATATTTCAAGAACTTCAGCACGAACACGAGCTTGCCAGTCTTGATGAGCAGCTAATAACACCAAGGCCCATGAAGCTGTGGTTGCGGTAGTCTCATGGCCAGCAAAGTATATGGTCTTGCAATTGTCTACTATGAACTTGTCTAGGCTAATGTCCGGTGACTGACCATCAGATGAGTTGCCACAGTTCTTAGCGGCTGCAATCATAATTTGTAAGAAATCCTTCTCATCACTTTTACCTTCACTGCGATCTTTCACCACCTTTAGTATACTTGAGTTGATTTCCTTCTCTAATCTCCACATCTCTCTGTTGGATGCGGTGGGCACATATCTATAACATGTTGTATTGATTAGTTTAACAATTTTTCCCTTGGTAGGGTACCCCTCGCATAAAATGTGCATACAAATTTAAACTCAAAATCTCTTTATAAACCTAATTTATATTAAAGTATTCATTAATTAGTAGTTAATGTACATTGAAGTTAAAAGTCATTCTGCAAAATTGTAGATTATGAGCATAGTGTGCATAATGGATCTATTTGTACCTTAAACCAGGAATCCCATAGTTTTTTTTGGCCATGATTATTTGAAGATCTCTGAGTTTTGAGAATATTTTTTCTCCTTGGGGGTAATTGCTTCCAAAACTAGCTCTGGATATAATATCTGCAGACAAGCGCCTCAAATCCTCATCAACTCTAATGTTCGCAATCCCACCTGCACTCTCGATTTTACTTGCCCAAGATCTTATAATTGAGGTTGTAGAGTCCGCCATTAGGTTCACCATGCCCTTGAAATAAACACCCATAAATGATCTTAGCTGAATGAAAATAGCACATAATTTTTTCTTCAACTACTTAAAAAGCAATTCTGCATACGTAGGATTTTTTTCTTTCTTAACATTTCCTTCTGCTAAAACTGAACTGTATTGCCAATGTGTTAAAAAATAAACTCTACAATGATAGTCTGGACATGCTTTCATTTGGAAAAAAGAATACAGGAAACTTACTTTAACCTTATCGATGAAGAACTCAGGGGCCATAATTTTCCTTTGATGAGCCCAAATTTGGCCACTTGAAGATACAATGCCCTCACCAAGCAAAGGCCCTCGTTCCTTTTTTAGATATTCTGGCTTCCCCATGTCCAAAGATGTGCTGTATGTGCTCATCTCCCTTAACAGCTCTGGATCTGTTATGCATAATTGATGTAGGTTTCCAACTGAATACATGAATGTTAAGCCTGCCAGCACCCACAAATACATATGAATTATACAATCATGATAAACCCCAACTGAGAAAAGAATAAAAGGGAAAGAAAATTTAAACCAATTTTCTGTGTTCTTGTAATCACTGAAGTACGTATAAATTCAAAAAAGATTATTTTTACCAGCATTTATTATAAAGAAAATTTTCCTATACTTATCTAGCTAGTGATTTATAAATTATAATATTTTAGCCTTGTATTTACAGAAGTATCTTTTTTTATTATCGCACGCACACATACCCACCTACATGGGGCTATCATGGGTTCTTCTCTGTTGGATTGAAAGTTTACCTTATGTTTTACCCGAAGAAATTTGAGCTCCATTTCATTCATGTTTGTATTTAATAGTTAAAATTCAATTTAAAAAATAAAAAATGACTAAAAAGTTTCAGCATGATATTTGATAATCTCAGAGTCAATGTTCGAGATCTCCTTTACAGTCTCATGTGAGCCCTTATATGTGTGCTGGCAATCATGATTGAGCCTATTTAGAAGGGAAAAAAAAAAAAAACTTAGGTGCCACAGGAGTGCCATACTCCCTCCATTAATACCATGCGATGTATGGATGTACAGGATCAAATAGCTTACATGGCACAGTTTTTGTGGAGGGGGTACTGTATGCATGTGGCGTAAAAGCCTCTCTCACTTAGAAGAGTCAAAGTTAGAAAATGTTTTGTATATATAGAAGTTCTACAATTAAGACGAAAACAAACTTTAATAGTGGTGAATAATATGGTCCTCCTTGCTTTGAGAAAGGATAAACTAACATAGTGCTGTTTCTATCTAATAGAAATTTATGAATGCATGTAAGAAATTATTCAAAGTATGTTGTTATTGTAATTGTCAATATGCTCACTGGATTTTGAAGTCTGTTTGGACACACCTGATAAAATTGGAATGTACAGAGAAGATTAGCAAAAAACACACAAAAATAAGAAAAGAGCTAAATGCATACTATAATTGACTTAAGAAACATTACCTTGGTGTTCTGATAAATGAATTTTAATTATCTTAGTCTTTCAGGTAAAGCTTGTCTTGATTGGCTATGTCACAAACAATTTAAGAAATACCTAATATAATCTAGTAATCTATGTGTAGGTGAAGCATGTACCTATTCTTCTATGTTGCATTTTAAAATTAGTTTGACATATGCCGCCATCACCTCTCTCTCTCTCTCTCTCTCCCTTTTGTCAAGCTTCTTCCTCCTCCTCTCTCCTCTATTTTCTTTTCTTTGATTTGGCATATCTTTTTTCACTCCTCTTTTCCTCTTCCTATTTGATACAATATTCCCTATATTCCCTATCTCTATCTCCAAGTTCCTACCCTCATATTCAATAATGTGGCATTTCACATGTTGTTATTACTTCTTTGCTATGAGTGTGAATTTCTAGCTCTTCAACTGATTTTCACTTTTGAAGATTAGGGAATAAATGAATAGACATTTGCAGTGTATGTAATTGAGGATTTTACACATTTAAAATTTTCATTGAATATTGTTTATAACCTTTAGTTACTCTGTATATCATAAAACTATTATTCAACTCTATTGTGAAAAATATGATAAACATTTTATGACAATATGCTGCATTTTTCGGTAAGGATTCATATCATAGTGATCTGACAAATTTTACGCTGGCTGTCAGCTACCTAACGCAACCCTCCTCCTTAACCTGGGCTTGGGACCGGCTGTGTGTGAAAAAATTAGGACATTTAAGTGCATCACAGGCGGAGTTTTGTTGTTGTTGTTGTTGTATGCTGCATTTTTCTAGATCTTTAAATCTGAGCAAGATTTTAAATGTACATTTAATTATGAGTCGGTTAATTGTTGATTGGATATGTAATAATTATATTTTTTTTAACATAAACACACAAACTAAGTAAGAAGGATGAAATCAATTACTGAGAGGATAAGATATCCTCAAGAATAGGGGGGGAAACAGTAAACAAAAAGCTTCAATGGAGCAAAGCCTTCAAATCCTTTTGCATCTTCCACGTTTGGAGAATTCATTTTTCTATACTTCAAAGAAGTGTGTGACCCACTCATATGCAGTGATCCTTCCATTTTCTTATTTCTTGCAGCTAGACCATGCATATAGCATTTTTAATGTATAGTATTGTCTGTAATGCACCGAAAAAGATGCTTCTTAACTCTTGCAGCTAGACCATGCATATATTATTGTGCATATAGTATTTTAATGTCTATTATTGTTTTGAATACACCGAGAAAAATGTTTATTAGTTCTTGCAGCTAGACCATGCATATAGTATTTTAATGAATATTTTTGTTTTTAATGCACCTAGAAAAATGTTAAATAAAACACAACTGGGAAAAAAAAAGCAACAAATGGGAGCACGTGTGGATTGCATGAGTTGTAACCTTAAAAAAGGAAAAAAATTAATTGTTAAATTTTTGTATGAATACAATAATGCAAATGATGTTTTAATGTATGCCGTATGAGTTGTAACCTTAAAAAAGGAAAAAAATTAATTGTTAAGATTTTGTATGAATGCAATAGTCCAAATGCTGTTTTAATGTATGCAGACTTTTTCCATTTTAAAGTTGTATTATATATTAAGGATGCAATGCATGTTCAACCACTTGATTTGGTCCACTTTCTAAAATTATAAATATGCAACGTCGTCATTATTATTATTATTATTATTATTATTATTATTATTATTATTATTATTATGTAGTTCATTGAATTTGGTGCTGTACATCCTTTTTTGAACTTAGAACTATTCAATTACAACCTTCTCTAGTTAATTACTGCAGAGACCCTCCAAAAACCTAACTTCCCGTGCATGTATCACATTCTAAGTGTGTGATCATTTTTTAATTATGAAGCAAAACTTTTTTAACTCCTACAGATTCTTAACCAGGGAAGCTGAGTAGTGGCTGAGAAAAGGGATGCAATATTAGCATTCTAAAAAAAATTAAATAAGACTGTAAGATCTGTTCCAAGGACACATGTGAGCTTCATTTCATTTTATTTTATATTTTTAGTATATGAAAGAAATGTGAGAATTAAGAGAATTTTACCAGGAAAAATCCTATGTGTAGGCATAAATTTATTTTATTGACTAATTTAATTATAAATTAGTTCATCCTATGCAATTTTAGCTTTTTCTTGAAACAACTATTGCAGGGCTAGACATAGTATTGCTTGAAGTCAATGAAGATTAAGGGAGTGTTTACGATTTGGTAGAAGGGATTCACAGGAAAATAATATATGATGGTATATGGACAACATGAGCCAAGCTAATTACCAGAAGAGCAGCAACCAGATAAAACTGGAGAGAAGGGAAGATGAAGCAGAACGAAGAAGAAGAAGAAAACCTTTCACTCATATGCCATTCACGTATATGCAATACCACTACAGATGAATATATGAAAAACAATCAACAAGAGAGAGAGAGAGAGAGAGAGAGAGTACCATATTCTTTTTGCCAGTGCTGAATGTATGGGAAGAGCCTGGTCGGCCAGTCATGAGCAAGATGATGTTTTTCATGTGTACTGTCGGCAGGTGGTGATGATGAAGATTTGAGATTTGCTTGGAGATGGAGCCTCTTGATGTCAGGGATATTGCCCACCAGGAATGAAGGGGAAGGCCCTCCGATCCCCTGCCTCCTCAGGTTCCTCCTCAGCAGCCTTGGGTTCAGCCACAGCAAATGGTACAGATGCAGCCCCAAACCCACTAACCCACAAACCACCACTGTCAGTATCACCTTACCCACTTCCATTTCCATCACTCTCTCTGCTTCTCTGTTTCTCTCTCTCTCTCTGTGCCTTAAACAGAGTACCAGCGGGCAGTATAGCCTCTGCGGCCCTATTTATTACAGGGCGCCTGCCTCCTGCCTCCTGCCTCCTGCCATTTAAGGCATTCGCTGAATCGCTAGAGCTTAACTCAACGATTCTGCCATTTAAGGTATGTGCTGAATTGCACTTGCACCGCGATGAATGATAAATAAAATTGATTTGGGCCCGCGATGTTATGAATTTATTTGGATGGAGGATTTTATTTAGAAAAAAAAATATATCATTTTTTTCTTTAATATGAAATATTATTAAAAATATAAGTTTATCTTGATATGATTAAAAATTTTAATAATTTATAAAATCAAAATTTTGCTCATAGATTTTATCATTCTTTCTCGATTTTCTTCGTAATCAAATGTAATATAGTTTAAATTTTAGGAATTAAGGGAATAATTATTTCTTATATATTTCTAAATTTTTCATTCAACATTTAATAAGAAAGAAACAGACATTTTCAAGACAAAGAAATAGACATTCTTCTTTATTTAATTCTTATTAAGAACTCATAAAATGTTTCACATTGTTAATTAAATAATTTCTTGTACAACTTATCAAAACTAACATATTACCTTTGCATTTTACAAATTAAATGTAACCTTAATTTTACATTCATGAAATGAGAAATATCGACCTTGAATTTGGATTTTGAATAAATTTGTACAAATTTTAATATAATTTTATATTACATTTTATCTAGACTAAATATAGCTCTACATCCAAGATCTATACAAACATAGGGTCCTCCTTTCTATAAACCCGTTTCTTATATTTCATCTAAAGCTATGAATCCAAACATGTTCCTTTAATAAACAAGTCATAACCGAATACTCATTAAGCATCTATTTAAAAATATAATTTATCTATTTTAATTTTTTCTAACATTTCATCAAAATTAACTTAAATTTTTTTAAAGAAAAATAGCACTCATTTAGTCGTTTATTTTATTTATTAATATCTTAGCAAAAATTTAAAGTTTAAAATTTAAAAATCAGCACATCGCTTTTACTTTTTTCAAAAAAAATATGGTTTAAAATTTGAAAACAAAAAAGAAAAACACCATTATAAATATAATCTACTACTTGCGTTGTGTATCATTTCTTCAAATTTTTTATAGACCTAGTTATATAATTCGTAATTATAAAATATTATTTATCTAAAAGTCAACAAGTAAAATAATAAATTGCAAAATATTATTTTTTTAATATAAACATGTGACTTGATGGGTACTCGATCCAAACCTGTGACCCATATTAAAATATCTATCACGGAAGATTTTGATAACCAACTAAATATGAAAAATGAGATTTTATGAGAATTAAATCTCAATAAAGGTTGAACCATTGAGTTAGATGACCATTTACTCAAGCATTTATTTTGGGATTAGAAAGTGAGATGAGCATAATATCACATTCTAGAAGATGAATGAATTCTTGAAAGATGTATTAATCTCATTCCCATCCTCATCCATGAATGTCATAACATCACTAAATTCTTTTTACCATTTTTGGTTGGTAGACATAAATGCCCCCACGTTACATCATCAATGGAAATTATTATTGATATTTACAATAATAAATTATTATAATGATGGGAAAAAATATATTTTAATAGATAGATTATGTAACCTCGAAATAGAATTTAGAAGGGCAAAAAAGGGTCGTAATTTCCTACGTAAAATATCACAATATCTAAATAGGAGACATTTAAACTATGGGTGGCTCGCATAGACGTGACAATCATAGAGCAGTTATTTGGTATCAATGTATATTATTAAATATTTAAAAAATGATAAGAAATAACGGCACTATTATGTTGTGATAATATATTATTGAGGGCTTTGATTTTTAATTTGAAATAATATCTTAATATTTAAGTGAAAAAGGGTAGAGGGACTGACCTAGTAAACAAGTTGCTACTCAGCGGGACAACTTATGAAATTAATCTAAAAAAATAAAATGTACATATACATGAAGTAGTTTTGAACAAATATAATATATCAATAATATATATTGACGAGAAATAATTTTATAAGTATATATACATATAATATGCGTATGTACATTCCTATTGAGTAATATATAGGCTTTACTTTTATATTTAGAAAATAGAATATATAATGGGGCAACTCCATTCCGTGTTGCGTACAAGGAGAGAGAGAGAGAGAGATTAAAAGAACAATAATAAGAAAAAGACAAATGAAGGAAAAATAAATAAAAGCCAAGTGAAAAAAAGTTGAAATTTTGACACATGTTTCATCCAAGTTTTAAATATAAATATAGATAGGGGTGAGCATAATTCGGTTTTAAATGAATTAACCGAATTAACTGACCAAATTCGATATGTTCGATTCGGTTAATTTGTAGTTCGGTTCGGTTTTAGAATGGGGCAAATTCAGATATTTGATTTTCGATTCAATTATGGGAAAATCCTGAATTTTTATTAATTAATAATAAAATATAAATTATTAAATTATATGATTTTAGGCTAGGATTCCAAACTTCCAATGTTCCATTCAGTCATTCCTAGGTTCCCTTCTCATTCAACCATTCCTATTTTGGCATACAAATTATACATTCATATTTTTTTTCATAATTAATTTTAATTTTATTTGGTTAACCGAACTACCCAACAATTTGGTTCGGTCAGGTACAATTTGGTTAAATAGATCAATTTGGTCGGTTCGGTTAGGTTATAGGGTGGAGTTAACCGAAAAAAATCGGTTAATTCATTTAATTGGCCGAATTGGTGGAACTAATCGATTGCACACCTCTAAATATAGATATTGTATTAGTAGGTTTAATTTTCTATTGTATTCATTAAATAATGAAGTAGTCTACCAATTACCATATATATTAACAAGCTTATATTGAGACGGAGATGTATTCACAAATTGTATGTTTGGTTAGTATAATAATAAAATTATTGGTTGAATAATTGACATAAACTAAAATGTTTTCAAGCAATTTGCGCAAATTATTATATTTTTCTTTTTATTTTTTATTTCTCCTATCTTCTATCAGTTTGTCATATCTGGCCTACCTACAATCAAGTTGTGGAATGAAGTCAGTTAAAAAATATCTGAAAAACAAGAAAGAGAATAAAGGATGGACCCGAATACCCACGACACCTTGCGCTTTGATTTTTCTAAGACTCTGCAAATATCAGCACCTATATTCCAAATAAATTCTATCATATCTTGTCTCATTTGATTTCCAAAGATGACCTAAAATGGAATTAGATTTAACAATATAGTTAAGTTCTTGCATTTTTTGTTTGTGTAATTAAAAATGAATTTTGATACGCTCAAAATCAGTATGCCCATAGAGGCAGGCAACCGTAAGGTCGGCTTTGGGTAACTCCCACTAAATTATTAATAATCCCCAACGTGGTAATGGAAGCAACAATTAATGGCTTACATGACCACCCGAAAGTTACTTGCAACCCATAAGTTGCTCATAATCCCCTGGATATAATGATAACTCATGAATGTTGAGCTGGGGAAAAGCCTACCATTGTTACTATAATAAGGGGATTCCAAGGGGAGATGAGTATCTCATATTCATTTCTTTCTATTGTTACAATTCGGAGTCTCTCATTAGTCCCTTAATTAGGCATCAGAGTGATCCCCTGAAGTACAGTCCGAGTCTTCTAAATCATTATTGTTTGATCTTTTTCAGGTTTTCGCGATCGAAGAATGATTCACGAACATCATTCGATTTTCAGACAGCAACATAATTGTATTCTTATATTAGCCAATAGAGTGAAAATTTCTAGTAACTGTAAAGTCATTCTAATTTTGGATAATGTATGATTAAAAAAAAATTAATGTGACATTTAAAAAAAAAATTAACGAAAAAATAATACTAAATAGGGTTGCACTTCATGGTAGAACAACTTCAATGGAAATTAATTTAGAAAAATAAAATATAGATGTTCACTGTGCTATTATGTAATGAGGATTTCTAATATAAAATTTGAAAAAAAATAATTCTATGCATTTTATTGAAATATTTTAAAATAAATATAATACATCAATAATATATATTACGAAAAAATAATATTGTAATATATATATGTATAGGTACTCACTTACATTCATATGCAGACTAGCTAACATATGATGTTGAAGCATCAAAGGTGGACCTGTAATGTATGTAAGTAGTATAATAACAAATTTAAAACAAAAATGAATAAAAATATGTAAATTTAAAACATCCTAATCTAGCTATAAGAGACTTTAGAATATAAAATTTTTAAAAGAAATTAGTTTTACACATTTAGTTGGAATATTTCGAAACAAATATGTTGACTTTTTGAGTCCGATCCCGATTTTGATGCTGACAAAACACATGTTACTTATGTGTGTATTTAGTATGTTAACATACTTAAATTTCAACATACATAAGGAAAGAGAAAATGGAAGTCAGAATATAACTTAAAAACTTACATCATCTGCCGTATTCCAAGAAAGCAATAGAGTAAAGATGAAGAAAAAAGCTTATGTTTTTACTTGTAATGCAATTTGTTTTATATCTTGGTCCATAATAATACATTGCATGCATGAATGATATGGATGAAAAACTCAATATGACCATAGATTGACCGTAGGAAATCAAACCAAATTTCATTGACCTACGTTGGACTTTTAGGGTCAAATTGAGGGTCAAAATTGTGTTTTTGAATAGTCCCGGTCGATCGAACCCTTCTGGTAATAATCAGTTTGGTCGACCAAATACTCTGTTGGCTATAAGCCAATGTTGACTAAGTCACAGTCGACCAAACATGTGGTAGTATAAATGTCACGATCGACCAAACCGACTAGAAGTCAACATATTGACTTCGCTCGGTCGACCGTTCTAAAATGAACGCATCATCCACGGTTGACCGAATTAATACGTGTCTAATCCTTAACAATTTGGTCAACCAAATGTGTAGTTCAAATTAGCCATGGTCGACCAAACCATAAATCGAATCTTAGCCATGGTCGACCGAACCTACGAAGGGTTCAAAATTGCCTTGAGACGGTCGACCAAATCCGTTGTTCAAAATTGACACGGTCAACTGAACTTAGTAATATGGTTGACCGAACCTTGAATATGGTCAACCAAACCTTTCAGGTTGGTTAGATTTTTACCATGATTAAACAGGGTTATTTTTCATTAAACATAATTAAACATTTTCAAAAATACCCCTTGTATCTCCAACGATCATATTTTCACCCAAATCTATATATACCCTCTCATAACTCAAAATTAGTAAGATGATTAGTTAGAAAATCCTTTTAAATTCTTATATCATATTTTAATCTTTCTAAGCCTATTTTTTATCCTCTCTTTATCATTTATTTGAAAAATCAAATTCTAAAGAGAGTGTTTTACATATATTAGACATTTGCTTTTAAATCATATTGTTTTTACTCTCATCATGCATATATTTCTTATATCTAATTTTGAGATTCTTCAACATATTTCATTTGATAAATATTATTGGGAGTTAATATTATTTGCTTGTGAATTTTACACATCCATTGCAAGATTCAAATGTTCATTGGCTTTTTTTTTTTTTTGCTAAAAGAGGGCGGCACCTCCATTTATTTTTTAATAAACCTTCACTTTTGGCGGAGGAATACCATGGTTACAAGTTAAAATCAACCAACCAAATTAGGACAAACAAAATTAAACATAACTAACAAAGGAGATAAAAACATAAAAACAATAAAAAACAAAACTAAATACACCAAACGAAATTCTAAAGATGAACTAACGACGAACGGATACAAGACCCCACCTATCCATCTGAAGGATACCTTTCAAATAACGTGGTAGAAGGTGTTGTTCTTCATAAATTACATTGTTTCTCATTTCTCCTTCTTTAGCAAGAAAATCAGTCGCACTATTGTCTTCTCTATATTAATGCATCACCATGACATTCACTCCTTCTAACTCTGTCACGAGCTCCTCCCAAAATTCCCAAAGATACCCCAAAGTACATTTACCTTTCCAAAGTCATTCAACTACAATTCGTGAATCACTTTCAATAATCATATTAACATAATGCAAACATTTACACAAACGAATTCCTTCCCTGATTGCTTTTAATTCCGCACTATTATTCATACCATTGCCAAAATAACTTGAAAAAGCCACTTTTACCATGTCATGGCAATCCCAAATAATTCCTCCACCTCCTGAAGTATCTAGATTGCCCCTACAACTCCCATCACAATTAAATTTTATCCACCCTATTGGAGGTTTAACCTATGAAATAATTTTTCCAGGCCTATCGCAAACTCCCTAATGTTTAATTTGAAATTTATTCAAAATCTTAATGTCCGACTTCTTCAATTTTTGAAAAGAAATGGTGCTCTCAGCAATAAAACTGACCCAGAATCAAACACTTCTCCACATCTGATCCGCACTTTAATAAACTCCTTCCATTCTCGCTTTACATATTCGATTCCAGAGGCACCACGTAATCAAACATGAAATCAGCCCGATTAAAATACCTTTAATAGACGATTTTTTTGCTTAGTGGAACCAATTTGCCATTTTATTTTTCCAAGGAAGAGATCGTTGGAAAGGAATCCCCAATGTCACACTAGCTCGATGCCAAACCTCTGAAGCCGCCTCTCCTAAAGAAAGAATATGATCAATGTTTTCCTGACTTTTCTGAACGTAGCAATCACAAGCCGAAGCCATCGATATTCCTTTGGTATGAATTCTATCATCTACAGCCAAGTGTTTAAACCAGGCTCTCCATAACCACATTGAAATTCTTCTGGGCAGTAAAGAATGCCAAAACCAATCATTCCACAAAAAATTATCACTTATGCTCCTCACTGTCTCCCAAGCCATTTTTTGTAGAAAAATTACCATCGGGGGCAGGCTTCAGACAAAAATATCCTACCCACTTTTACCCGTCGGCACCTATTGCAAAATTTCCCTTGTTTTATCAGCACCAACCAATTCCCATACTAAATCAAAGTTCCAATTATTATTTAGCCAGCAATCATTACTACACAGTTTCTTGCTCAAAATATCCTTAGTGCTCACTGATAACGGGCCTGATGACAGCCACTTGTCGAACCAAAAAGAAGAGTTCCCATCTCTCACCAAAATTTTAACATTATCCATAACTTCTGGAATGGTGGCCATAATTGATTTCCAAAATCAAGAGTCATTTGGTCTCCACTTCCTTACTAATAAATGATCATTTCTGCAATATTTAGCTCTGAAAAAATCTGCCTACAGATTGTTAGAAGTGAGCAATTTGAAGGCAAATTTCATGAAAAGAGTTTTCTGAACTTCTTTAAGATCTCTCAAGCTCAAACCCCCTTCCGAGGTAGGTTTACAAATTTTCCCCCAAAAGCGCCAATGAATCTTCCTTTTATCTTTCACCTCTCCCCATAAAAAATTTGAAAGAAGAGAGTTAATGCGAGAATATGTGACCTGCAAAATCTTAATAACAAACTTCAAATGAATAGGCATACTAGACAACACATGTCTTAATAAAATCAATCTTCCACCTTGCAAGAGCAACTTAGATTTCCACCCTACAATTTTCTTTTTAATCTTTTTCACAAGAGACTCCAATGTCCTGGAAGACAATTTTCCAGACACTAAAGGCGCACCCAAATATGAAATAGGGAATTTACCTTCCATGAAACCCGTGATCCTCAATAAACCACGCTTTCTAGTGGGAGTGATGTATTTTGAGAGGAATAACGCCGACTTAGTCTTACTGATTTTTTGATCCGACCACTTCTCATACCTTTCTAGAGCATAAACTAAATTTCTCATAGACCTCTTCCCACCATTCGCAAAAATAAGAATATCATCCGCATATAACAAATGTGAAACCAATGGGGTCCCAATCGGATTATTAAATTTACCAATCTGACTAGTCTCATAGTTTTTTTCCTAAGCAACCTTATCAAAACCTCCTCCATTATGATGAATAAATAAGGAGATAGTGGACCTTGCCGCAAGCCTCTCATAGATTGAAAAAACCCCTTAAAGATTCCATTCATCAAAATAGAAAACCATGGAGACTCCACACAATTTTTTATGAGCTTGCAAAACCTCTCAAAAAAACCAAAAGCTTTAAGTACTTCTAGAAGAAAAATCCAATTCACTTTATCGTAAGCATTAGCCATATATAGTTTTATCATCACATTGCCTCCAACTATTTTTTTGTGCAAAGATTGAACCATTTCTTGAGCCAGTGTAATATTTTCAGAAATACTTCGCTTGTGCTTGTGAAAATATCTTTGAGCCATAAATCCTAAACTCTCATACACTTTATTTGAAAAATATTTTTGGAGAAAAATATTTTATTAGGGTTAAATCTTTGAGTCATTATCGTACAGATATATATATACCTGACTCAAAGATTGTAAAAGTTATTTTGAGAAAATTTCATTATTTGCTTGTGAATCTTACACATCAATTGCAAGATTCAATGGCTCATTGGCTTGTACTTGCGAAAATGTCTTAGAGACATAAACCCTAAACTCTCATACACTTTATTTGGAAAATATTTTTGGAGAAAAATATTTTATTAGGGTTAAATCTTTGAGTCATTATTGTACATATATATATATACACCTTACTCAAAGATTGTAAAAGTTATTTTGAGAAAATTTCATACTCACATTGAGCTTTACATTCATATCATATGTGAGGACATTGAGTTTATTGTTGTACACATATGCTTAGTTTAGAAACATTATTTGTTGTACGAAAAATATTTTATTCGATTATTGGTTGTATTCCCGATGAGTTGTCGGAAGAGGCAAACTAACCCTGTGAATAGTCCCGGACTTGTTAAGACCCGATTAGGAGAGCACTAGACTAGTTCAAATCCGGTTAGGAGAACTAGGTTCACTATTCTAGTAAGGTATTGCAAACGGTATCGTTCCACCCGTAAGTGAGCAACTTAGTGGAATCCTCTGACTTGTGAGCTTGAGGCAGGGACGTAAGCAGTATTGGCCGAACCCCGATAATATATTGTGTATCTGCTTTTAATTTCTTACACTTTATATTTTTGTATATGTATGTTATATTTGATATATTGTAAATGTTGCGTATGATTTAATTTCTACATATTATTTTTATCTGCACAATTGGTATATGTTTAGAAAGACCATAGGTTATGTATTACTACTACTGGTTTAGTTGAATTTAGGAAGAAAATTTTTATTACCCAATCACCCTCCTTTTGGGATTATACTAATTCCAACAAAATATAATCTATTAATATTGTCATATTAATGATATATATTTAGAATGTTGAATTTTGAGTATGTTGTCCACAATAATTTGATGTTTCTAAAATTTATATTTACTAAATTATATTAACCTCTACTAATAGAAAACTGATTCTCTTTTCTTAATTTTTTTTAATTTATTAAAATATCCTCAAAAGACCATAATAATATTGATATTCTATTTTGAACGTCCCATTTCAAATTCTAAGGGTCTAGTTGGTATCATTGTTGTTTCTTATTTTTTATTTCTATTTCTTCATAGTAAAAAATATATATTATAAAAAAAAGTTTGTTTTTGTTGTCAGTTTTCTATTTTTGTTGTCTTTGTCAAAAAACTGAAAATCAAAATTTATTATTTTCAATAACCTGTTATCATAAATTTTAATATCTATAAATAATTTTTTTGATTAAATTATTCATTTTATATCACTTTTAAATTAAATTTAAAATTTATATTAAATGATCATACAAATTTAAATATAATTAAGACAAAAATATCCATAAATTTTTAAAAATAAACCAATAGACATGCAATCAATGACGAAAAGGGATTCAGCGTGAAGAGGATTGTACCACGAGGGAAGCAAGAAGGTCAACCTCTTTCAAATATACAACATGAATTCTAACAATGCAATGTAGTTGGATTCTCATGTCAATTTGAATGAATCATCCTTTCTAAAAAGGTCAATCTTTGGGGGCGTTCGTTTCGTAGTGACTGAGGGGGTGGGATTAAATATATATGGGGTTGCCTGATATTGTTATCATCATTGATCAATAAGAAGAATATACGACCTATGATTCTACAAGATCTAGTTTCATTAAAGTATTAGATTCTAACCTAGAGGTATCCGCGGAAGAAGATCCTTTTCGAGAGATTTGAGAGAATTACATATTTAAATCGTCAACCGTTTCTTGCTACTGAACAAGGGTACTAAACATGCAATCAACAATGAGAGATTTAAGAGAACTGCGTATTTAAATCATCGATTGTTTCTTGATACTTCTCAAAGGTAGCTCCGAATCGAAGTTCGAAACCATGAGGGTTTTAGATAGGAGTGGAAAAACAGGTTAACTGACAAGTCATAAACGGATCGGGGTTAAATGAGTTTGAGTTGATCAATTTACTAACAGGTGACTACTATATAAATCCAAATTTGTCCGTTTAATAAATGGATCATTCGTTTAAAAAATATATTTTATTTATTTAATTTTTTTAAACATTTCATATAAAATGACATTTTTTTTAAAACACTCATTCATTTTATTTTTAAATGGGTCACTCGAATCGAACCTGCCTAACTCATTTATTAATCGAGTCGGGTCTGGATTGATCAATTTATAAATGGGTCTGCTTATATTAAACCTAAACCCGATTTAAACAGACGAGTCGGGTCTAGTTGTTTGACTGTTGTTGCAACGTGCATAACTTCTAATTCATCTACAACTAACTTGCCTTTTGTTTGTTATATAGTTAGATATTTAAATTCTTATAGTTTCAATCTTTGTACACAATGATTAGCTAAGCTACATTCTTGGTAGGCGCAAAGTTAGATTTGAGGACAATTGTACTCTCACGCTTCAACTAATGATATTTGGATGATTATTTTGTTAATTTTTTAATTTGTTGCAATTATTGCTATAATTTTTCCAACATAAGGTGCATTTCTCTCTGAGCTACCATAACCATATTAGTTGAGCTAAGCCTTTTTACCATTTATATCTCCACTCAAAGGCACCTTAATCCTTAAAAGCTTCAAACTTATATTTGGTACTTGAGTGAATTTTTATCTTAAAAAAATTTATGTAAGAAGCGAGCTCGAAGTAAAGCCCAAACAAGCAAACAAACCAAGCCTAAGCTAGAGCCTGAGTTTGCATTCTACTCACAAGCCAATCTCAAGACATGATTTTTGAGCTGGCAGTTGAAAAAGCTTACCTACTAGTTTACGGCACCAAGTGTTATCACGTAAAGGTTCAACTCGACATATTTGTTTGTAACTATACAAATTTAAGTTCAACCTCAAAATCTCGACTTTTATGATTGTAAAATAAAGTCTAAACAAACTATGAAGCTCAAAGCGCTTTCTCTCTCTTACACACACACATATACAAAATTTCTTTGGTTGAAATGATCTTAAATATCAAAGTTTGACGCTGTTCAACTCACATCAACTAATTTCTTTAACTCTATATTTAAATAAATATAAAATTTAAAATGCATATCACAACGTGTGCATAAACATCATCATTATACATGTAAGATGATTTTAAAAAAAAAGTCTATTTTTTTGATAAAAAATAATTATATACTGATAGATTGTTCATTTCTCATCTTATATTTATTTTTATTATTAGTAACATCCAATATATATGTATATAACATATGTGTGCTCCATTGATGGGCTATGCGTTGAGTAATATTTTTGATATTTTTCTGTTAGAGACAGAGAAAGACACAGAGAGAGAATAACCAAAAAAGAAAACAAAAACAGCACACCATAAACAAGAGGGAGGGAGAGAGAGAGAGAGAGAGATCTCTGGGGTGCTCGCGGTCTCTCCCGTCTCATCGAAACCCTAGTTTCTACCCTCCTTCTTCAGGCTCTGGCCTTTAATTCTCCACTCTCGCTCTCTTTATCATCTGCAAATATAGGATTTCTTCGTTTTGATCTATGTCCTCCCGGCTAACTCCCACCTCTGGATCCAAAGAACCATATTCATTCTTCAGAATCTAGAGTTTCCTGCACCCAATTCACGTCCCATGGTTGGTGAAAAGGTGTGAAATCTCTAACCCATCTCGTTTATTGGGGTAAGAGGCGAACATGTACCGGGACAGGGGCGGAGGACCGGCTAAGTCGGAAATTGTTGGTGGCGGGCCGTCGCTGGATCGCAAGCGCATCAACGATGCCCTGGACAAGCACCTAGAGAAGTCGTCCCCCTCGACCTCTAGGGGCTTGAAGGACAAGGAAAGATTGTCCGTACCTTCCACCTCCACCGGCAAGTTGCAGTTTGATCACCGCGACACACGCTCCGCTTCGTCCACTCTACCCAAGAACAAATGCTCTGATGGTTAGCCTTCATTTAATTTCATTTCATTTCTTGTTGGACAAAAAAAATTTGGGTGCGTTTTTTGCCCTATGTGCACGTATTCGTAATGTCTATATATGGCTGGGCTTCTGCGTAAATGCACATGCTTATACTAAATTTAAGTTATTTATGGATACTTGTAGAAGTTTGCGTTTTGATCATTTTGTGTTGTGATATGGGCGGACGTGAATTTATCATAGGGGATCTGGGTTAACTGAGATTATGCACAATTGGTGATTATGTTGTTTTGGCAACTTTTTTGGTGGGCGCATTTTGGAGGACTTTTCTTGCTTCTTTTAAATCTAAAGCGAGTACTGTTTTTGCCTTTTTTGAAGGAAGGAAATCGCTTCTAGATGGCAAGATGGAATGATGATTGTTTATCTTATATTTTTGGAAGTGAAGTAAAAGGAATAAAAGATAGAAGGTGGTTTTGGGTCTTCGGTGGGCACAGGGCTGTGATGTTGATTGCTCAAAATTTTTAAAGTTCCAAGTACTTAATATAAATATAGCCATATGGAATGATGTTTGGTGGGTGCAAAAAGTGTCAAGTTTATACAATTGTTTTGAACTATAAGCAATGAGGTTTGAACTGTTTTTCAAGCTTAACATTGTTGTGTTCACTCTCTGCTTGATATGGATATGGCCTACTTAATCATCAGTTTATTTGCAGCTCATATAGCTTTTACATTTTAATGGACCATTCGATACTGTTATTGGTAAGCTCACTTTTTGCAAGCACATTTGAGTGTTGAATTAGCATGTTTTGATAAGTAAGAATATTGCATTAAGGATGGAGTAATGTGGAGGGGACTAAAAGATGGGAAAGGCGCAGTAACAGTTACAAACAATTTGTTAGCAACCTCCAAAAGGGCTTTCAACAAAATCCCTGAAGAGATGCAGCAATCAGAAAAAGAAACCTAGTACAAAATTGCATGATCGAGAATTGTCTTCCTTTAGTCTCTCTATGGACTTTCCTGTCCCTCAACGGCTCAGGAATTCTTTTTTCTCCAGATAAATCCAGAATACGGAGAGGAATGGCATCCCACAGCTCCAATCAGTTTCTGTCCACACATTCAGTTCCTGCTCATCTTTCTTTGATGCTGCCGACTTCATTCCAGTGACATGTAAACCAGGCTCCACAGAACCTTCACCTATTTGCAATGCCACAGAAGATGGTTGACTGTCTCTTCCTGTTCTTTGCATATTAGCTGTACAAAACCCTTTTTTTTTTTTTTCCTAGTTATCAGCAGTATCCTCTCTCAACTTACTTCACAAGTGAAAAAAGTGGCATCAAAGAAAGTAATGTAAGGATATGAATTTGGTACCTATACCTAGTTTAGCTAGCATAATGTAGCAATATAAACATCTGGTAGGAAAAGTAACTAGAATGAATATTTGTTACTTGAAACTGGATGTGGTGTATGTGCGATATGTTTGCACCATACATACATGCACCACATAATATTCTATGAAGGGTTTGGGAGAAGTAGCCGTCTAGGACCTTGGATTTAAATGAGTTTTAACTTGAGGGAGTAGTTGGCTTAAGTTTGGGATTTGAAAGAAATTTTGTTGGAGCCTGGAGGTAGCGGTTATGTACAAGTGAGAATTTATAAGAACTTGGATTTGTCCTTTGGTAGAATTCTTCGCTTTTCTTAAAAAAAAAAAAAAAACTCGATTTTGAGCAAATGGTTGTTTTAAGATGTGGAATTTCAAAGGCATTTGTACATTTTGCTTAGTATATTTTCAGGGGCAATGTAGAGTGACCTTTGTTTTGCTGAAATGATGGAGACCTTTGACTTTTAAAAAATTCCACTAGTATCCATTCTCGGTAATATGATAGATGTTGTTAAGTAGAACTCTTTTGAAGTTTTACCCTTGTATCACGATGAAAAATTAAGTACATATCCTCCCCTCCTTCTCTACCCCTTTCCTCCAAAATTCAATTCCCTTTTTGGTGAGGAACTTGCCAAGTGGAGAAAGCTTCATTGACAAATGTAATAAAATATTGAAACCCCAACTTTGATGTGAGACAATTAGGACCCCAAATATCGGAATGAACTTAACTTGAAAAGGTTGGATGCCGGTTTATTGACTTGGGAAGCAGGGTGAACATGATGGTGCTTTCCCAATTGACAAGAGGCATACTCAAGATTAGACACAAAATTCGAAGTAGGAACTAGCTGTTTAACTTGTCTAGTGAAGGATGACCAAGGTTACAGTGGATTTCAAGCGGTGTAGCAGCAACTCTGCAGCAATAAGAGGAGAGAGCTACTCAAAGTGGCCTCACATCCTGTGCCTATCATCTTCCACATCTTCATATTGTGAATGAATAGAGAATCAGGAAAGAAGGTTAAATAATTATTTAGCAACCTTGTAATCTTAATATGAGATTGAGAGGGGAATTAGGAATCTACAAAATAAAAGAAAGAGAGACTGAGGGAGTAGGATTTACTGTTCATATCCCCTTAATTGTATTAACAAGGATAACTTAAGGTACATTTTTAGAATACTGGAGTGTAGAAAAGAAGTTGGTTACATCAGTCATATGCTCAGGCAGCAGAATCGATAATCCAAGAACTAGTTGAGGTAGGATTGCCTTTTTAAACGAAAGATGCAATGTGATGAGATGCTTGTTTGGATCTTTGATACTGTAGGAACCTTGTATACTCCTTTAAGACAGCTATAGTAAACTGTTCACATGTGATTGATGACTTTAGGGATTTGTGGACTTCATCCCAACACACACAACCTTGACCACAGGAGCTAATCACAAGCACGCAACCGACAATATACTTTTGGGATTCTTGGACTCCATACGGACGCACACAACGCAAATCAAAAGCACACAATGAATGAGATAAACAACTGAAGAAATCACTAACATAACAAATGCCACTGTTTTAGACTCAATGAACTTAGTAGACACCGACAAACAGCTTCCAGCATACCACACAATCATTCCTGGAGTGCACTCATGAACAACTAAAAGGTAAGATCCTTTTGGACTAAAATTCATCACAAAAAATTCAATAATATGGTTTCTAGAAAGGTTTGAACAACATATGAACAGTTCAGGCCAAAAACATGGCTGAAGTTTCACGTGGCAGTACATGGGGTTGGCACTTCCAGCCTTCAACCAGCACGTGAGGACTTCTGAAGGCAGCTTTGGCAATGGATTTCAGCAGTGTCTGTGGGAGGCTATGGCGTTGCTTTGCAAGATCTAAAGTGGTTTTGGTGTTCTTGAACTTGCAGTGTGGTCCACAGAATTTCCAGTGGCTGCTGGTTTTTAGGCCTACGTTGGTTCTAGCAGTTCTCCTACGACTGTAGACTTGCAACATTCTTTAGGATTTTAGGCTTCAGTTTGGCAGTGGCTGTGGCTCATATGTCAATAGAAGGCCATAAATTATGCCTTGTTAATAGCTATTAATCTAGGCTGTATATACTTTCATAAATATGAGAGGAGATTTAGCTTACCATGTATAGTTTCCTAAAATCACTCTATGTAAATTAGCTGGATACCATATATAGCTTCCTAAGATCACTCTGTAATTAACATCTAAAGATTTAAGTTTCCTTGTATAACTGGCTGACAATTCGTACCATTCTGTTATCGTATCAGAGCCATTCTCTAAGAAATCTCAGCCCTAGTTTTCTCAGTCATAGCCTCAGTACTTATAGAGAAGTCAGATAATGTTTCTGTCAGATTCACTGGCAAAAATTATGCTGCTTGGGAGTTTCAATTGGAGACCTTTCTCAATGGTAAAGAGCTGTGGGGACATAGATGGCAGCAGCAAAGGGGGATCTACTGCGGAAAGGTCTGTGGCCGACAAGGCAACTTGGGATGCCAAAGATAATCAAATCATGTCCTGGATTCTTGGTTCTATGGAGCCACTCTGATTTTGATCGAGTCGTAATCTCACCATTGTTTGAGATTCTTGCAGTCGTCACAGTTGTTGTCTTCGTCTTCGTCTTTGAACTCTAGCAGCTGTTGTTTTCGTCTTCTTCAACAGATCTTCATCTTCTTTTACAATTACAAACAAATTGAGGCTTATGGATAATCTGGATCAATTTGAGGGGGGATGTCAATAGAAGGCCATAAATTATGCCTTGTTAATAGCTATTAATCTACGTTGTATATACTTTCATAAATGGGAGAGGAGATTTAGCTTACCATGTATAGTTTCCTAAAATCACTCTATGTAAATTAGCTGGCTTATCATATATAGCTTCCTAATATCACTTTGTGTAATTAACATGTACAGATTTAAGTTTCCTTGTATAACTGGAAGTCTTGCCTATATAATGAAAGATCTTTTCAAAAGAGAGGACAATTCGAACCATTCTGTTATTGTAGGGTTTAGGTCTCAGAACCATGTTTTGGGAGATTGCTTTACATAACAGATGTCTTGAGCCAACACAATAATCCCAATAGCCCCTTGAGCTAGGTTGCTCCATATAGACCTCCTCTTGAAGATTACCATGTAGGAAGGCATTCTTCACATCAAACTATTGTAGAGGCCAATGACGTGTGCTGGATTAGGAGATGAACAAACAAACTGATGCAAGATTGGCGACTGGGGAGAATGTGTTCAACTTAGAATAATCCAAGCGACACAACTGAGCACATTCCTTAGCAACAAGCTGGGCCTTCAAAGTAGCCACGTAACCATCTATATTGACTTTCATGGCCTAACACCTAGCAATGTCCAACCACGTACTTGTCATGAAGAAGAGGTCTCAATTCCTGATTATCATTATCTTGTAAGCATGCATTTTTCAACTAAGTGGTATAAGAGCCAGTTCTTCAAGTTGGCTCGAGTGTTCTTGCTTGTGATGTTGTGGATGTAGACCTTGTAGAAGAGTGGTTGATCCTATGAATCTTGCAGTTAAGTGGACTTTCCCATGATTGAGTAATGATTCCTCATTGTTGCGTGACATTAAGTGATCAAGAATGACTTCCTTTCAAGGGGAAGTGGTTGAAGTCACAAGAGGATATTTTTGAGAATTCCACTTGCAACTTGTCCCACCTCGGAAAATTGAGTAGAGGACGTGTGGCTCATATACATGATTGGGCCCAACCTAGTAGCTAAGTATTTGGGTTAAGTTGGTGCTCACCTAGTTATGTCTAGTTCACACTTAATGACTATGCATGTGAAAACTCCCGCAGCCCTAACATTTTTCAAGCATTGTAAGCCTACAAAAAGCCTCCAACATTAGTTTTAGGGAATGAGAATTAAAGTTCTTGGATGTTGGTCCTGCATCAAGTGGTCTGCTTTGAATTAACACTGCTGTCGATGTTATTGACAGGGTTTGTAATTTCATCACCACCGCTGTCAATGTTTGACAGGGTTATGTGAGTTTTCACATAAACTCCTAGGGTTGGTGATTTTAACTTAAATTGCCTTGCACTAACACTATCTCCATCTCCATCTTCTGTAGCACGCAGTTCTTCTGTAATCTCACCATTTGACCCTTTTTCACTCCCAGCAGTTGGAAAGGAAAAAGTCCCGCAACAAAGAATGAAGTTGCGGTTGCGGAGAAATAAAGCTGTGCTGCGATGAAGAATGAAGAACTGGCTCCATATATATACAGGAATCTTTGTCCACAGCAGAACATCAAGAATTTGTGTCATTCGCTGAAGCAGGTTGTATCGTTGTTGATAGAGAAGATTCATGTGGGCATCGTCATAGACCCACACACTTGCTGGAGCAAAGCTCTAGTTGTCGCCGGAGCAAGCTGCAGTCATTCAGTCCATTTTTGCATTCAAGGTCCTTCAGTGGTCGTTCATCACCCCACAAATCATAGTTAGGCGTCACTGCTTATTGATGCAGCTGCGTTCACTGCTTGTTGAAACCCTAACCTTTGGTCGCTCTGATCTTATTTCTATTTTTGGAAGATGAAAGGTACGGAAACACTACCTCCTTTGTTGGAAGAAGATGAATTGTCACAAAGCCTCACTCTTGCTTAAAGAAGAAACTTCCTATAAAAAAAAAGGGTTTCAAAAAAGTTTCTGACAAGCCAATTCGCTGCCATTGAACTGAATGGGTTCAGCTAAACAAGACTGAACCAGTCAGACAGCATATTAAAACAAAAAAAAATGGCTGTTACTTTTACCTCTGCATTGGACAAGGTCAATGCGAAGATGAGGAACTTTGATTCTATGCTATGCAATATATATTGTTCTTTGAGCCTATGCTTTGTAAATTAGTAGAGAAGCCTTCCTTTCCACCTGATCGATAAGAGATCATCCAACAAGATGAGGTAGCTGAGGAAGTTGCTACTGAAATTGTAGAAACACTACAGTGGGAGCCCAAGCACTGCATGTTGAGGTAGCTGAGGAAGTAACTGTGGAGATTAAAAATCACTGTAGTGGGAGCATGAACCCCTCACCTTGTTGAACACTTGAACACATTGTTCCAAGTAACTTTGCCCACCATAACTCCAAGAGCTCTTCCATTATACAATCCTATTTCATTTTGAAGCCAACAAATTGTCTTGAACCTGTTCAAGCTTATTCACAATCTTTAGATTTTATCCTTTAGATTTTTAAAATTCAAGGTCAAATTCTTTTTAAATGCAAGATAATACTAATGCATCATGCTTACATGATCTATTCTAGTTTCCTAATTTTTTATTGTATTTTCTTTTGGTTTATTTTGGATAATTTTATTAGGGTCCTATATTCAGATTCTAGGATATTATTATTAGGAAGCAAGATTTTAGGTTATATCTTTAAGATTCTAGGTTAGGCATGGATTTACATTGGGACGAGTGTGGGCTATAACCTCCATTCAATTTATAAAAAATCAGTTATAATATACGTGTAATGGGATCAAAACAGTAGTAGTTTTTAGAATTGCATCCACTCAACATGGAGTCTAAGTTCAAATAAACAAGATTGGCGTGGGGTGGAATTCAATTTTTTAAAATTTTTTTTTTTATTGGGGGACTAATTCAAATGAACTAGATTAGATTCCAACAATATTTTAAAAATAATTTATATAATATTTGAGAACATTGATCTTATGTTTGGGAGATGTATTAGATTTGGATATGTGTGGATTTGGACAAATTGTAATTCAAAATTGTATTGAGTTTTGTGACTTTTGTCTAAATCCAAACAAATCCAAATCCAAGGCCCAAAATCCATGCTCCCAAAAGCAATGTGAGTTATTTATTATGAGTCTTAACTTGAGGTAAATCCATAAGTGTTATTTATATATTTTTTTAATTTTAATTTTTCATATTGAACCCTAAATTGTTTAGTCACTTATATTGAGAATGAGAGAGCAAATAAGTTGATTATGGAGCATCCAAAACATGAAAATTCATCGAGAACGATTGTAAGGTGCATCTTTTTTCAAAATGAATGTAGTGAAAAATTGAGCTTTTTTTTTTTCCTATGTTTTGTTAGCATTTCAATGTCAATTTTTTTTTTCCAATTTTTATTATTGTAATTATGTGTTTTAATTTTTATTTGATTCAAATATAGAAATGAGCATTTGTTCAGTCCAGTTTTAATTTATTTTAGTTTTAGAAAGATTAACCAAGTGGGTTATATTGATTTTCAGTTTTTTTTTCCTAGTTTTTAGTTTTTGTTTCTGATTTTTCATTTGCATAATTTTTGACAGTGATGCCAATTGGCTCCTTAAGTTTCTTAATTTACTTTTCCTATTTTTCAAGCATTCTAAGCTTTAAAATATGCCATTATGTATTAATTTTGGGGGATAGGAATTGAGAATTAAAGTTGTTGGACTTTGGTCTTGCATCATGTATGGTATGAATAGGTCGAGTATCCAATGGCAACCCTCCTTGCCCAGTCCATACAACTAGCTACTGTTGTGTTTCTTTATTCAATAAAAAGCTGCTGTACCATGTTTATCTCCTGCAATCATGTATATCTGTAAAAACATCTTTCGAGGTGGTTACTGTACAAATATCATTTAGGAGACATTATTACCTATCCCAACACCAAACTTTATGGACACATCATGCCCGCGTCTAATAGTCCTACAGGCCAATCCATTCTGCTGTGGTGAACCTCTTAACTGTCAACCATATCGCCCATATTTCCCATTATTCGAAGCAACAACACTCCGTGGTAACTAGATAGTCTCAACAACTATTTACAAAGGATATATTACTTAGTAATGTATCCCAAGCCACCTTGATCAGGCTTGATTTAATGGCTTATAAGTATCCTCTAAATCATCAGTTGGAAATTGAAAAATTTTTCCTCAATGAATCATTATTTCATGTTCCACAGCAGTTCCCTTTTTAGCTTCTCTAATTTTCAAGCACTAAAGCGGGAACAGGCAAAGGAGTCATAACACAAGTGGGCAGACTAGATGCGTACTTTAAAAGTTCACTACCACCTTTCAACAAATGAAGTATTCCATCCTGGCAACTATTTCATTATCCTTTCCAAAATTGAATCCTGCGGTGACAGTGCCTCAAAATACAGACTGAATGGCAAATCAAGATAGGTATTGGCAAACAAGTCACCTTGCAACTCCATAATGCTGCAAGAGCATCATCATCATTTATTTCTCCCATTGGAATCATCTCATTTTTGTTCAAATTAGTCTTCAACCCTGAAGCAGCCTGGAAACAGTGTGAATAATAAAGCTGCTCCATTTAGATCCTTCTGGGGAGTTCTCCTGTAAATCTTTTTTCACCTACTTGACTTGTGATTCTTCTGCGGATCCTCTTGCTTTGTATCTTTTGATTTGGAAATCTAATGCTCCCTTGAAAATGAAAGCTTTCATTTCAACTGCGATAATTAAAAGAATTGATACCAATGATTTGCTTTAGAAGAGAAGACCTAATAAGGCACTGTCCCCCGACATTTGTGTCCTTTGCATGAGGAGTGAAGAGACTTGTGCACATCTCTTTCTTCATTGCCCTTTCAAGTTGGCTATTTGGAACAAGTTATTTGGTATGTTTGGTGAAAATTGGGTATGCACCACGTTGAAGGCCTTTTATACCATAACTGTTAGTTGTTTTGGCAAAGGAAAGGGTAGGAAAGATCTGTTGGTGTGTTTGGTTGGAGAGTAACACTAGAATATTCAAAGGCGTGGCTACTACAAACAATTTTCTTTGGAGTAGAGTGGTATATCTTTCGTCGCTGTGGGTGTCAGCAAATGGATTTTTTCATCATGTTACTTTGGAAGACTTGCAGCGGTATTGGTTGGCCCTGTTACATTGAGTTTAATTCTCTGTTTAGGTTGCATTCTTTGTTACTAGTTTTTATTGATGTAAAGGGTGGATTTCTTATTTTACCCGTCTTTTCTTTTTTATTTTCCTTTCTCTTCCTAATTTTATGATGTACATTCTTCTCTCTTTTAATACAATTTTTTGTCTATCAAAAATGAAAAAAGGAAAAAAAGATGCTCCATTCTAGCTTCACACAAGAGATCACCCAGAGGCTGATGCCAGCTGGCATACTGTCTTATTCCTGTTTTTCTTATTACATTTTCCTTCCCCTTTTGGGGGGAGAGCAGAAATATTTACCATTCTTCCCATGAGAGATATCAGAAGATAAGCCACACTGGGATATAAAAAGCTTCCTTTCTAAAATAGTTTTGATGTAGTGACTCAGATTCTCTGCTGCGTTGCCATTCAATTCTGATATATCATCTTGTTTCTTGTGCTCTATTGTGATGTTTGCAACTATTGCCTTGAGTTCTTGCCCGAACCTGATAAGTGGTGGAATGTGTCACCAAGGATTGTTGCTCTTATTAAGTAATGTTTATGAAAGGAGACAATATTGAACAGTTAATCCCTTAGGACATGTGCTTGTGAAAGTTAACCATTCATAGTTTCTTTTGGTCTATGAAGTGTGGTAACTGATACGTGGATATGTGATACTGGTGAATGGGTATGCAGATATGAAAATTTTCTCAATCTTGATATATTTTAAGGCAGGGATAATTTTATATATATATATATATATATATATATATATCATCATCATCATCATCATTATTATTTTACCTATTTATGCCAAAGACATAGAGAGCATGTATCGATAAAACATGAATCAAGTAGAAGCACGAGGATTTGAAGTACGTTCTATTTCTTAGTCGTACCTTGTGTTGACTTCTTTAACTATTTATAAATTTGCAGATAGAATAAATTTTACAGAAAAAAAAAAGATACCATGCAAATATTTGTGGTTCATTGCACTGGGTTTGGGAGCATTTTTACATTTTCTAACTTAAATTAAATACTCATTTCCTTATGCATGATTTTTGAATGATCTTGAATTGCAGAGGAATCTGAAACTGACAGTGAAGAGTCAGATGTTAGTGGTTCTGATGGAGATGACACGTCTTGGATCTCATGGTTTTGCAATTTGAGAGGAAATGAATTCTTCTGTGAAGTTGACGATGAATACATCCAAGATGATTTTAATCTTTGTGGGTTAAGCAGTCAGGTTCCATATTATGACTATGCACTTGATCTCATTCTGGATGTCGAATCATCTCATGGTAAGCAATGTTCTTTGTCAAGACTTATTTAAAGGCACACATGTTATGGCGCCCTAAGGTTGCATGAGTACTGTGTTTTTGACTTTTGTTTTAGTTCATGATATATGAATATGTGATAATTAAATGGTAGTACCCCGTTTAGTAGTGATCTTGAAAATTTGAAACCGAGTAGCAGTTGCAAGTTGATAGTTTCATGTTGAAATGGAAGTCGTACTGGAAGTGCCAATGTCTAAAATCTATTATGCATTCTCTGTTCTAATGTAGAATATCGGCCAGGGTAGTTTTTGCTACCAAAAAAACTGGTGAAGGATTTGGAATCCCACTAAGAAATGAATTTTCTTGCAAGGTTACTTATCAAAAAAGAAAACAAAACTGCTATAAATGGGGGTGCAATGAAAACTATGCATTAGTCAAGCATTACATACAATTACAGATAAAGGAGTATATATGTGATGGATGAACTGACAGAACGGTGAATGCTACTGCTTCAAGAATCCTAATGAGGGAGAACTTCATGGGCAGACACATATGGTCGAAGATCATGCATCTTTTGTTTTTTATCCTAGGTTTTATGTCAAAACCTGGCTGGAGGGGGTCAATTCTGGTTCTCTGCCTTCATTTCCTTCAGATAAAGTCATATTGAAAGCAAGCTTGGTGGGAATAAGAAGGGAAAAGTTTTGTGGAGATGTGCTTATTTTTCTATTTTAATAAATACTCTCTTTTCACATCTGCAATTTTTTTTTTTTGGGGGGGGGGGGGGGGGGTGGGGTTGTAGGGTTAGCAAAGAGAAGACATTCCGAGAATGTGCTACATTTGTTAGTTAGGTGTTGCAAAAGGGGAGAAATGAGAGGAGGGTTATTTTCATCGCCTTTCTTTGAGATTTAGTTTCAGACGCATGTTGGGGGGGGGGGGTTTCTCTTTGAATGTATGTAATGAATTTGGAATGCTATTATTATTCTAGGGCTGTTTTATGTCACAAAGTTTTTCTTTTTTTTTTAGGAGGGAAAAAAATGGAGTAGATGTTGAACTTGATGTTAAAGAAATTTTGTACCAGTAGATTTCAATTCTTTTGATCTATTATGCTAGTTCAAAGTGAAATTGAAGATGTGTAATGAGAAAGTGCTTTGGGCATGTTGTGTGATTGTAAAATAAAAGAAAAAAGTTCTACAGGACAGCCATAAGACTAGATATTCTTTATGGATCAAAATGTTGTGCAGCTAGCTAAGAAACAACATATCCAAAAAGTAAAGGGCAGAAATAAGAGTGAGATACATGAGTTTATAACTAACATAAAGGAATGAACACATCTGTATTAAGTAAGGTGTAGCAGCTGTCAAAAGAAAGGGTAGGGTGGCTATAACGCTTATAATTTATCATTTAATTCTTTTCAATGGTGAGAGGTTAAACTCTGGATTAAACCTGCAGACCGTATCATTTGCAGTTGATTGTGCTATTTTCTTGGGCGTGGTTTACGGTTTTCCTTTTAGTCTTTGGACCAGCCCTTTGAGACTTGTTGCTGATCCTCACACTTTGTATCTATCACTATGTGATTATCATTACATGATTCTGTCTGCCTAACTCTGGAGTGCCCCTATATGGTTGGGTCTGCACTCTTTTGATTGTAGCAAGTAATGTAATATACAATGTGCAATACTAGCAATTGGATGCACGCGATACATGTGCAATATGCTTTTACTTATATATTTATTAAAATAATTTATTAATTTATGTATTCTTATTTTTGTCTACTTTTATAACTTAGTTAAATTCATTTTCTATGTTTCTAACCTTGACTATCCCAATATGAATTATTGTAAGTTGTTGGATAAAATGTGGTCTTGTGAATTTTTTTATTATAATTTTAATTTATTGAAATATTTTAGAATATTGAAAAACAGACACCAAAGAAATAAAATTGTATTCATGAGTTAGCTTTAAGTTGCAACATATTTATGTGTTAGTTATAGTTAGTTATAAGTTGCATAATAATTCTCTAAAAGTGGCTTGGCTGGTTTGAACATTGGTAGGGGTGACTTTGAGGTTTTTGCTAATTTAGCTAATTGAACTATTCTCGATGTAGCGTCTTACTTATTTGGGTCTTCCTTTAGGTGGTAATTCCAATTCTTCTAATTTTTAGGATCTGGTGGTGGAGAGAGTGGGGAGCAGACTAGAAAGTTGTTGGGAGAAGGCTACAAACATTTCTCTTGTTGGAAAGTGGTTCTCAAGGTTCTGTTTTGAAGTCTGTTCCTTAATGGCACATGGTTATTGAAAGTATGGATTGTGCCAGAATGCTCAGGATACTAAAGGGAGTGGTAATGTTTCTCATGCAAGCCCTTGGAAGTTTATTTCCTAGGTCGCTCACTTCTTTTACCCTCTTACCTGTTTTTGTGTTGGGAATGAGAGTCTTTTACATGGTCCAAGGAGGATATTTGGGTTGGTAAGGTCTCGCTGGTTGTCTACCGTGTATAATGCACTGATTGATGCTTTCTATTCTTTCAAGGGGGTTCTCTCTCTTGAGATTTTCATTTTTTTAGGAATCTCAATGCGGGAGGGTTTGATGATTTAATTGTCCTGTTGAGAGTGTTGGAATCCTTTGTACCTCGAGTGGGGAGTCAGTGTAGGTTTTGGTTGGGGATTCATTAGGCCTTTTCTCCACAAAATCCTTTCTTCCCAGTTGTTGAACATTCCGTATCCTTATTTTCCTTTGAACCTTTTTATCTGGAAGGCTAAGGTTCCTCTGAAGATCAGGGCTTTTATGTGAACTGTGGCTCTTTATAGGCTTTACACTAATGACTGGTTGCAGGAGAAGGCCTTTGAAGGCTATCATTTCTGATATCTGTGTGATGTGTTTGGAGGTCAATGAAACTAGTGATTGCTTGTTTCTTCATGGTCGAATGGCTAAGCCACTTTGGATTAATCTTTTCTCAGTTTATTAGATATGCTGACTGTTGAAGCCTTTTAAGGGTGTGATACACAGGTTTTGGGAGGAGTAATAAAGGAATAGTCCTTTGGAGACGTGCAGTTTTTGTGCTGTTTTGGATGATGTGGATTGAAAGGAACGCAAGGATTTTTAAACATAAAACAAATTCCTTTCCTGTTTTTATTTTTTTGGCGGCTTTTTGGGCTCATTCTTTGGGTTTTTTCAAAGAATATTGTTATTACACATCCTGTGGGTCTGGCAAGGGGCTCTCATGTAATTGCATTTGGTTGTTTCTTTTTCTTTTTTGTTTTTGTTTTTATGAGGATTACCTATTCTCCACCTCTTGATTCTTCTTTCCTTTCTCTTAATAAACTTTTTCTATCCAAAAAAAAATCTATTAAATTATCTTTCCTAGTCAGTCAATATTTGTGTAAAGGTATTTTAGGAAAGGGAATGTGGACACCAAATTGGGGGAATTCCCTATACACGTATAAAAGAACTCCTTCACAAATTATTTCTTATTAGAATTGTGCAGGCGCAGACACACTTCTATGTGAATCTCAGATGACAGATTATATAATTTATGTGCCGGTTTTATCATAGTTATATCATAGTTAATTTGGGGATCTGATGCACACTTCTATGCGAATCTCAGATGACAGATTATATAATTTATGTGCCGGTTTTATAATAGTTATATCATAGTTAATTTGGGATCTTACTCTGTATTTTCCTGCAGTTATAGTATTCAGTATGTTGTATGAACATCATAGAGCCTATAGCTGTTAGCCAAGCAATATTTTTAAAGTTAGAATTACTGAATAAAAGAAAAGGAAACTCAGCTTTCTGAGGGATCATCATCTTTTTGTTTGTGCATTCTGGGATACCTTAGGCTCTTGTATGTTGGTTCTCATGTTTTGATAGAAAAAGAAATTCATTAGCAGGAAATAGAAGAATTTGAAAGGGGTGGACGTTGAGCGATCCTCTTAAAAATAGAAAAAAAAAAAAGTACAATAAAGCTCTCCTCCTGTCCTTCTGAAGATCTGACAATAACAAATCCCAAGAAAACAGGAAGAGTGAGCCCAAAAGGAAGCAAAGAAAACAACTCTATTCCAATGAAGACTAGAGGGAATAACTTGTCATTAAAATCCTAGCTTCTTTTCGGTCGAAAGAGTCCAAAAGAGAGCGAAGACGGTGCATCTCCATAAGGGCAGCCCTTTCTCACTCCTCTGAAAGCCTCTTAATGCACCATCAAGAAGGTATCAACCTTCTTGGGGAGCACTACAGCCTCACCACAAATAAAAACGGAAGGATCCAAAGCCACTTAGCCACCCAATGGTGGGGGAACAAGTGGTTGTGGTTCATTTGAATTAGAGCCTAGGAATCACACATCTCGATAGATGAATTTATTAAGTCTCCTCATTTGCAATGCATTGCTGGTTTTAAGCCTATAAAGGACTAAAATCTACATGGATGTTCTGATTTTGGAAGGGACCTTGCCATTCAAGGGAAGGAACAAGGACTTGAGGATCATGCACTGAGAGTAGAAATATTTTGTAGAAAAAGGACCAGAGGAGTCCCCTACCCAAATTCTTGAGTTCTCTTTCACTTGAGGAGAAAACTTATCCAGCACTCCCAACAAAATATGAGGCAACAACCTCTCCCTCATTGAGATTTCGGTAATCTTGACAGTCTAAAGAGGCAAGGGACTAAAGGCTTCGATGAAATCTCTCCCACCCAAATATCTTCCCAAAACCGAATGAGATTTCAATTTCCAAGTTGGAAGCCAGTGAGAGGGTAGAATAAGTGGGCTATCTGAGAAGTGGCTTTCCAAAGACTTGCCTAAGAAGCATTGTGTCACGGTTTGACTATTTTCAGACAGTTGTGCTAGCTAAAGCACTCTTGTTTAACTAGCCAGCATATCGTTTACCAACATTCATCCATGAAGCACTTTCATTAGCATTCATTCAAATAGCAGCGAAAATAGTAATCAATTCAAGAAAGCCGTGGCAAGCAAGCAGTAAACATTGAAGCAAACGTAATTCATTAACAAATCCTCCGTTGACATGGTGTACTTAGCGAGGGAGGCAAGTAGGCTAAGCACGTTGACAATTGCTAGTAAGTTTTACAATGACTGACGAACACTCACCCTCCCCTAAAGAGCTTTCTGGGCTATTCTCACTCTAGTACTAGGAAAGATCAAAGTGATTGAGGAGTCATACTGCCTTATTTGGCTTACAATGAAATAAATACTGGAAAATAACCCTACACTAATATTTACATGATGGAAACCCATGCCAAACACACAAGGCAAGCGGTCACAGGCCAGCATAATTCCCTGAACAAGCTTAGCTCGTGACACATTGCCACTTCCTCTGGTATCTCACCTATTCCTGCAAACCTCATTTGCTTCTAATTACCATGTCCTAGAGGGAATTATCATCCAAGGGGAATCTCCAAAGCGACCACATTTCCAAGGCCCAAACCCCTTAAGGCTTAAGTCTCCTAATCCTATCCCCAGCTAACAAGGTAGTCTTTCTTACCTTCCCTAACTACTGACCACAAAAGATCCCTCACAATCCTCTTTTCAACGCCTCTGCCATCCCAACTGGAATTTTGGAAAGAGAGAAAGTAAATGGGCACGTTGGAATAGCTATATTGATAAGGGTAATGTGACCTCCTAAGGATAAGTAAGCCTTCTTTGAACTCCCCAACCTGCTACCACTCTCTCCACTACTGGGTTTGAAAATGGGTTGTAAGTAGACCTAGGTAAGTCAGAGGTCACTCCAAAATGGTGCAACCAGCTAAGTCAGCCAAGCCATCTAGCTAGGACCTTCCTACATTGATATCCCCTATGCCACTTTTAGACATGTTGATCTTAAGGTCTGAGATATTCTTGAAGATTTTTAGTAAAGTAAGAATCTTACAAATTTGACAGCACAATCTTTGAGAAACAGAAAAGTGTCATGGGCAAATTGGAGGTGTGACACTACGACCTCCTCCCTACCAACCTTGAGGCCCCAGATGACATTAAGATCCTGAGCTTAGGTAATCATCCTACTCAACTCATCCACAGCTAGAGTAAAGAGGAACAGGGGGAGAGGGTCCCCTTGTTGCAAACCCCGTGAGGCCTGAAACCGCACCCCCAGGTTGGCCATTCATAATAACTGACGGTCTTAGTCAATTGGAAACCTTTAGTCCACTTCCAAGACCACTGAAACCCTTCTTAACCAACATGATACAAGAAACTCCTGCTTCAAAGTCTAATTTGACCAAGACTCCCGTCCCACCACACAATCCTCTGCATTCTCCACCACTTCATTAGCAACCAGGACAGCATCTAGAATTTGTAAAGAAGGCACACTGTTCTAGAGTAACTGTCCTCCCCAACATGCGGTTCAATTTTTTTATTTCTAAGTAACTCACAATCATATGGTGTAGGCACTTCCATGTGCTGGATTTTCTCCATTTTCTGGTCACCTATGTTTTGATCTTCTGAAAAAATGTTCATTAAGGAACAAACTTCTCTGGTCAACAGGAAAATGGCCATCATAAGGTGGAAAATCAAAGTTGTTTTCTTCATTACCATAAGTGCATTTTCTGTTGAAACAACCTTGTTGGAAATGGTTTCCACCATTTCCTTTGAAGCAATGAAAAATTCACCATCCTCCCAGTTTTTTTTTTCCTTTTTGGGGGTGTGGTCAAGTGGGGTTTCGTTTGTGAAACAATGTAGCTGTAATTGAATTCTCAGGTTTTGTGGAAGATAGCCTTCTGGAATCTAGAGAATATTTTCAGTATTTTCTGGTCATCTATGTCTATTGTTCTAGAAAAGTGCTGGTCAAGGAACATAATTTCCCTGGCAAACAGGAAAAGGTCATTATGGGGAAGACCTCAGCTTCTGTGGGCTGCCATCTCCTTGATGCCTTTTCAATAAAGTTTTCTTAACAAAAAAAATGAGGAACTCGGCATTCTACTTAGTAAAGCAGAAGTTTTTTTTTTTTTTGTAGAGTAGGTAAGCATATTTTCTGTGTTTTTTTGTAAGAAACACTGGGAAATAATTTCACAATTAATTCGAACTATGGAAAATTGACTGGAAATTAATTTTTGTATTCGAGATCTTTCATTTGTAAAACAATGGATTGTACTCTCTCTCTCTCTCTCTCTCTCAACATGTTTTCCTTTGTGGTGTGCCAATTGTCAGGTGATATGTTCACTGAAGAACAGAATGAGTTGGTTGAATCAGCAGCAGAGATGCTTTATGGTCTTATTCATGTCCGGTACATACTGACTAGCAAAGGAATGTCTGCAATGGTACATTTCAGTTATAATTTTTGTCTCTTGTTTGTTGGTTTACTTTTTCTGTATTCTATTTTTCTTAATTAAAATTTGGTGATATAAACTTCTGCAGTTGGAGAAATACAAGAATTACGACTTTGCTAGATGCCCAAGAGTTTATTGTTGTGGTCAACCCTGCCTTCCAGTTGGTCAATCAGACATTCCTCGCTCAAGCACTGTAAAAATTTACTGTCCAAAATGTGAAGATATTTATTACCCTCGATCCAAGTACCAAGGCAGTATCCTTCCATTGACTAGCTTATGATGCTCTTCATTGCAAATATATTTGCTTTGCTTGATAATTGACCTTTTCAGTTGAGGAATTTCTCCCAGTTTGTGCCCTTTTTAGTTGAAACAAGCTGTGTAATGTGTATTGGGTGGTTTGAGCAAATGTGCCTTGTCTTCTTTTTCTTTTGAAAATTTGGCTTGAACTACCTAAAATCAAGCTTTTTCGATAGTATGTTGAAGTTGCTCCGGTTCCTTCTCTATCCCAAGGCATCAAGAATCTGATGAATTGGTTGCTTTTACATATTTCTGCATTGGGTTGTATCATCTTCCGGTCCTGAGAGGTTTAGGGAAAAATTGTAGAGGGAGTGAGTGTGGCTGACTCAGATTGGCACAACTGATCATGGTTTAATATTTTCATTACTCTGTGTTATTCTTGTATCAACAAGTTCTTTAACTTCATCAAGATATTGATGGTGCTTATTTCGGGACTACATTTCCTCATTTATTTCTGATGACCTACGGGCACCTCAAGCCACAGAAGGCAACCCAGGGCTATGTTCCAAGGGTATTTGGCTTCAAGATTCACAAGCCATGATATCAGAAGGGTCGCTTGCTGCGTATTCCTGAGATCTCCCAGTGTCTACTGGGGTTGGCTCTCCTTTTGCTTCTGTTGAAGTATGAATGGTTCTAACAAGTCAGGTAAACTGCAGTAGTTCAAAAAAACATAAAAATTGATATAGCGACGAAAATGCTTAAAATGCAACTTGGCCCGTCTGTTGAGCACACTTATCTTTGAAATTTATTTGTGAATCTAACAGTGTTTGTATGTTTATTCCTTCCCCCTCGCCCCACTTCCCCTTATCTTTTTGTGAAGAATTGTTTCTATTTCTTTTCCTCTTCTTTTTCTCCTCCTGTTGAGAATTGTTTGAAGTGCTTTGCATTGCAGTTCTTGATTCATCCTTTTTCCTTCTGTGATTTATGCATCGGTGTTACTGCCCCTTGAATATGGCCATTTGAGTTCTACCTAGTCTTTTGTCTATTGAGACTCGAGTCATTTTCTTTTCATGTTTGTTGTAATTTTCTGTTTTCCACTTTGTTTAGAGTGCGTGGGGACATGGTGTCAATACATGGAATTACAATACGGAAGTTGAGCCTTGTAGATGGAAAATTTTGTGTGTATGAAGTGTGGCATAGTTGCTTCCTGTTTTGCACTGTTGAAGTCATTTTCTTGATGCCCAAACCCGTGCGTAGTCGGATTACAATTTGATGATTTTGCATGAATATGTCTAGTCATCTGAAGCACACTATTCTTGGAGAATGTATTTTGATATATATATATACACATACATACATACATACATACATATATGTATATGTATGTATGTATGTATGTATGGGTTTTGTTTGCTAACAGGAACCTTTGCTTTTCCCATTTCATCTATCTTCTGATACCCTTTCTTTGCATCATTGTAAGGGGGGATTTTTTCTCTTTATGAATTTTTTTTTGCTCTAAATTCTTGAATCCTATATTGGGACTGGTCTTGGATTTGGATTTGTATGAATTTGGATAAAATTTACTACAAAATTATGTTGTTCAGATAAGGTTTGAAATATATGCTTTCAAATATGACTGAAGGGTAAGCAGCTGTGGTTCAATCATTGGCATAGTTAAAGATTTTTTATTTTTGGGGTTTTTTAAATAAAGGAACCATCAGAGAAGGCATATGGGCTCATTACCATGATCCATCAGTACCCAAAAATATATTGCATTGAAAATTCTAAAGTATTGCTTACTAATTATGCCAAATCAGTTTCCTAATAAAATAAAGTTTGGAAGGATTGCAATGGAACAAAAGAGGATGGGGGATTGATTTGATGGATATTATTCATATGATTATTAGTTGTCCATATGCACCAAGTGGTCACCATCTAAATTTTTTCTTTCTTTCTTTTTTAAAAAAAATATTTTTTTGTAAGTTTGTCATTATACTCCTGTACCATAAGATATATATAATTAATTTTTTCTCAGGGAAAAAATTAGGTAAAATAAATGTAGACTGAGTTTTATCTCTTCAGTGATATATATTATATACATGTCACCGTGATCTTTCTATGAAACAGGATATATATATTCTATACCACCTCTACATTGGTACACATTCATACTTGATATTCTCTTTTTTATTTTATTTTTTTATCCCTAAATTCATGCTATTGCTAGAGATTGGGACTCAAAATTTTAGAATCTGTCAATATACGTTGGAACATTGCATTAAAGTTTCTAGTTCTAATCTGTAAACACAATACAGTTCCTAGCTTTACCTTATGTTAGTGTTCATGTGTTTTATGTGTGAATTTAATCATGTGTACGCCAACATAGAGCTTTAAAAATTATTATGTAGTTTGAAGAAAGAAATGGGTTACCATCATATAGTTTCAACACTTCGATTATTAATTTCTTTTAAATGCAGAGGAAATTGAACATGACAAACCATTCAATTTCATACATTCGAAAGAAAAAAAAATTGACAATTTATTTGTGCTCTTTAATAAGAAATGTTGGCAACTCCGCTTGCGATGCACTTAATGTCCTAATATTTTCACACACAGTCGGATCTAAGCTCGGGTAAAGGAGGAGGGTTGCGTTAGGTAGTTGATAGTCAGCGTAAAATTTGTTGGGACGTCCCCTACGAGCGACGCGTTGCACATGTACCACTTGGGTATTGCAAAAAGTGGACGCCGATGAGGGTGGGCTAAGTCATCGCCTTGAAGCGACATGTTGTGTTAGCGTCCGAGTATGGTGTCAAATATGTGAGACTTCCTGTATCATTCTGGACGTGAGTAGGTAAAGAAGTTAGTTTAGGAAACTAGGATTAGATTAGCAACTCGAAATATAAGGAAACTTACGGGTAAAAAAACATAGAAATTATGGACACAATGATTAGAAGAAAAATTAATATAATTTGCTTTCAAGAAACTAAGTAGGTGGGGGGAGAAACTTAGAGAGATTGATAAATAAGGATTTAAACTTTGGTACTCTAGAAAAGAAAAACATAAGAATGGAATATGAATTATTGTAGACAAAAAATTTAAAAATAACGTTGTTGATGTAAACAGAGTAAGGAATAAAATTATAAAAATTAAGATGATATTAGGTCATGAGATAATAAATATCATTAGTGCTTATGCTCCTCAAGTAGGCTTGGTAGAAAATCTTAATAGACAATTTTGAAAATTTCTTAAGAGAATTTTGAAAAGATATGAATAGTATTATACAAGGCATACTAGGAATTGAAAAAATATTTATAAGTGGAGATCTGAATGAACACATTGGAAGGAGATAAAAATGAGTTTGGAGAGATGATTTTAGACTTCACTATGTCATATGATTTTAGTATAATGAATACTTGTTATTAGAAGATAGAAGAATACTTAATAACCTTTAAAAGTGGATAAAAAAGAAGTCAAATTGATTTATTATTAACTAGGAGGGTAGATCGTTTATCATGCAAGGATTGTAAAGTTATTTCAAGTGAAAGTCTAACTACATAACATAGAGTCTTAGTGTTAGATATATGTATTAAAAATGGAAGAAAGATGATAAAATAAACCAGTGTAAGAGAATTAGGTGGTGAAACCTAAATGGAGAAAATATAATAAAATTTAAATATAAAATGATTAAAGATGGAGATTCGACTATAGAGGACGAGATAGATACAAATACTCTTTGGAGTAGATTAGCTAGCTCTATTAAAAAGACGGTAAAAGAGATAGAAAATTCTCGAATAGTAAAGAAAGTTGGTGGTAGGATAAAGATGTCCAAAAGACCGTAAAGATATAAAGAATTTGTTATAAAACATGATAAAAATGTAGAAACATTGATAACTTTGAAAAGTATAAGGAGACAAGAAATTAAAAGATGTTAAAAAAGTTGTTAGTGAAGTTAAATACAGATCATTTAATAGTTTGTATGATAGATTAGATACAAAAGAAGGGGAAATAGATATATTTAAACTTGCTAAAGCTAAAGAAAGGAAGAGTAAAGAATTAGGAAATGTAAAAAGTGAGGATGATATTGTCTTAGTTAAGGACGAAGACATTAAGAAAAGATGGCGAAGTTACTTTAGTAAGTTGTTTAATGAAAATCAAATAGAAGACTTAAACTTATATTTGAAAAATGAGAAAAAGACTAAAAATATGAGATTTATTCGTAAAATTAGAGTTAAAGAAGTAAAGTTTGTACTAAAAAAGATGAAAAATGAAAAAACTATAGGATCGGATAACATCCCAATTGAAGTTTAAAAATGCTTAGATGATAATTGTGGTTAACTAATTTATTTAACACAATTATAAAAACTAAGAAATGTCAGATGAATAAAGAAATAACACTTCAATACTTATATACAAAAATGAAGGAGATATTCAAAATTGTAGTAACTATCGTAGAGTTAAATTTATGAGTCATACGATAAACTGTGGGAATGGGTTGTTGAACAAAGATTAATTTTAGAAACGAAGGTCTCATAAAATCAATTTGAATTTATGTTTGGGAGATCTACCACAAAAGTTATATATCTTTTAAAAAAATTAATAGAAAAGTTTAGGGAAAAGAAGAGTGACTTGCCTATGGTATTTATTGACTTAGAGAAAGCATATGATAAGATACCTAAGGAAGTTTTATGGTGGGTTTTTAAAAAAAATGGTGTATGTAGTAGGTATACTGATGTCATTAAGGATATGTATGATGAAGTAATGACTAGTATAAGGACTATAAATGGAGAAATTAGAGAGTTTCCAATCACCATAGGGGTACATCAAGGATTTGCTTTGAGCTCTTATCTTTTTGCTTTAGTGATGGACCAACTAACTAAAAATATTCAAAAGGAGGTTCGATTGTAATGACCCGACCCTTTATACAGACCCAGGTGTCACTCACTCATACGAAAATACCTGTACTTATTCAAGATACATAGACAACCCGCCCTAAACAGGGACATATGAGTGTAACTCATTTATAACAGGAATGTAAATGTTGCGGAAAACCATAAACATTCATCGAGACTTCTAATAGACATATACCAGAGTTTACTGTTGTATCTTCAAATATATTTATACAGACTTAGAACATATCCTATTGATACAACCCCAAAAGGATATTCCAACTAAGTTCAATATACACATAAACTACTTATGTATGCTACAACCAAAAACAATTCACCCAGTCCCTTAAGCAACTAGGACCGACGTCCTGATAAAACTGAAAACAAAGGTTGTACAATGGGGTGAGACACTTCTCAGTACGAAAGAAAGTATTACAATCAATGTGTGACCACATGTGAGTATTTCAATTTAAAACGTGTATCCATACGTATGAGACAAAGGTTTTCAATACCAAAGCACTACATATATATATATATCAATATAAACAATATCGTTTTTTCATATCAACTTTTAAATCATGTATATGAATATAGAACGACCAACAGCTTTGTATCACATATAATGCCTATTTTACCCGGTGGCACGGGTTATGAACTCATATCTCTAACAATGCCCTGTTCCTGCAGGCATTTGTCAAGTATCAAAAGTTCAACTGCCCCTATCTAGTCTATTATTTCACTAGTGGTTTCATTACTCTTGCAAGCCGACTATTTATGTACCCACACTAATTTACATGTGTGGTTGTACTGTACCCTTCCAGCTGAAGAATTCCCTGCCATTGAGAGTATCTTTCACCTCCATTAATGAAGCTTTTTCAACTTCTCACATTGGAGTATCTTTCAACCACTATTTTTTTCTTTGGAGTATCTTTCAACTCCTTTGGTAACAAGCTGTGGTTCCATTTATTATATATACAATTTATAACAAAACATGATAACCTATATAATTCCAGTATTTTCACAAACTCATATATCCATATCAGGTTTAAACCGGCACATATCCTCTCGATTTTCCTTTTTCACATATACAGTTCGGTGTATAACCGACCTCTGTTTTCCACATTTTCAGTATAACAAGTTGGAACTCCATTCCCATAATCCATATCAATAATATCAAATGTTCACAAGTTCAATTTCATCCACATGTCACACTATTTTAAACAAAAATCCGCTATATAATATATGATATAATAAACACCATTTTACATAAAAATAAAGGATTCAGGTATCTCCTACATACATAATAATCCAAACAAAGAAGTTTTAAAACATTTGGAGTCTATACGCCAAAATTCATATTTTTACCAAAAATCGAAAAATTGCAAAACCGACATTTCTATTCAGTGAAATTTAGCAAATAAGTAGTTTAATCATACATATAAGCATAGCCTAACTTTTTAGCGGTTTATTTTTCCAAAAATAACTGCTATAATCAAATTCCCCTTATCTTAATCTCGAAAATGAAATCACGTACAAAACGGTCCAAACCGACAACCCGAGATCCTCGAAACCTAAAAAGAACATAACTTCTCTGAAATCTAGATTACTATATAACTGCTTAATCAAAAACAGAATCAAATCCTTACCTTGATTTTTGAAAAACCCGAAAATATCCGAAACGACAATCCGATTCACTATAATTGTCGAGTTTTCTCTTCTGATCCACGTAGAAACCTCTGTTTTTTAGAAACGGACGTCGAACGACGAAGAATCTTAGAGAGAGAGAGAGAGGGAGAGCTTTTGGGAGCAAACTTAGCCCTTAAGCAACCAAAATGGATATTTATAGGGCTTTTGACTAAGTCAAACTTGTCGACGAGGTGGCGGCTTCGTCGACGAATCCACCACACAACTCGTCGATGAGGCCATACCTTCGTCGCCGAGCCCAGTCCGGATATTTTTTACTGACCCGCTCTGTATTTCCTTGTCGACGAGGCCCTGAATTTCGTTGACGAGGCTTTGAAGGACTTCGTCGATGAACGTGACTCCTTCGTCGACAAACCCAGCTTATTACGGGTTTGGATCTCTACATCCATGGTGTATGTTGTTTGCAGATGATATTGTATTGATTGATAAAACTATGGATGAAATAAAGATTGAGTTAGAATTATGGAGAAAAACTTTGAAAACTAGAGGCTTTAGGATAAATAGAAATAAGATAAAATATATGAAATATAATTTTAGTAATGGTAGGAGAAATATTGGAGACAAAGTTAAATTTGATGATAAAGAAATAAATAACACTTGTAGATTTCAATATCTTGGATCTATTATGTAAGCTGGAAGAGAAATTGAAGATGATGTAATGCATAAAATTAAAGCAGATTATGTAAATTGGAGAAGTGTTTCAAGTATGCTTCGTGATTGTAGAATAACCTTAAATTAAATTAAAAGGGAAATTTTTATAAGATGACTATAAGATAAGCTATGCTATATGGATTAAAATGTTCAGAGACGAAGAAACAGAATATCCAAAAAGTAAAAGTTGCCGAAATGAGAATGCTTAGATGGATGAGTGACATAAAACTGAAAGATAAATAAAGTAATGGACATATTCACAGTAAGCTAGGTATAACTCCTATAGAAGATAAGGAAGGGACGACTCAAATGGTATGAACACTTGCAATGTAGGCCACATAGTGTGCGAGTGAGGACGAGTGAGTTAGTTACTGTAGGGAGCAGTAGAAGGGATAGAGGTAGACCTAAAATAATTTGGAAGGAGATAGTGAGTAAGAATTTAATAGCCCTGAATCTATAAAAATAAAATAAAAATGGTCCATGATCGCATAAATTAGCGAAAAATGATTCATATAATCGACCCCATCTAGTGAGACTTAAGACTTGGTTTTGTTGTTGTTGGTGTAACAAGAAATATTGGTGTTTATACTTCTCTGGGCCTGTTTGATTTAAGGCTTTGAATATAATTTTTTATATTTGAAAGTGTGGGATACAAAGAACATACAAAATTATTGTTTGGTTACGAGTATTCAAAAACCTTTTTTTTAGGAAATGATTTCAAAGTTGAATTTCATGTTTTCCGATACAATTATGTGGATGCATTGAAGATAAGAGTGAAGGGTATGAGAAGTAACTCATTTAATTATTATGTATTATTATTAGTATTATTATTAATAAATTGTCACTTGGGTCGACTTTTAACCAAGTGCATATCAAATTGTTTCTATTTTTGCGAACAATTTAAAAAAAAAAATAGTTCACAAGATATGTTTTTGAGTAATACATAATGTACTTTCTTATTATCATTTCCGAAAAAAAAAATAAAAATTTAAATATATATATATATAATCCAAAGGGTTTGAATTTTTTTGTTTCCCATTTTTGAAAACACTTCAATTTGTCAAAATAAAATAGAATTGTAATATCAATTTGTTGTAGAGGACCCTAGTGGGGGTTGCTAAAGTTGATGGTGACCATGTTGAGTCTTTTGGAATATCTATAATAACTTGTTAAAAAATTAGGGTTTAGTTAGAATGAGTCCCCACATTTCTTATGAGCAAAGTAATGAAAATGCTTTAAAAAAATAAGAGTTAGGGGAAAAAAGAAATGTCAATAATTGGGAACAATTGAGAGAACACGCTTTAAAATTTTCCATTTTTATCTTCTAAAGTCAAAATTACAAATATACAAATCAATGAAAACTAGTAAAACGGATTTAAGAATATATCACATAGCATAATTTATTAAACAAATACCAAGTACCCAACAAAGATATTTAAAGTGAACTTAAAAAAAAATGTTACATTTATGTATTAACGAGAAAAAAGAGTTGTAAATGAAATTCGCTTTTTCCTTTTTTAGAAGTGGAACTTTATGGATTGGGTTGCTTCTTTTTAAAATTGTTTTTAAAAATTTGAATCAGCCTATGAATTTTCATTTAATAAAATAATTCATATTTCAAAATTGTCAATAAAATGATTAATATTATAAAATTTTCCCATAAATTTGCAATTTTCTTTTTGTAACTATTAAAAAATATTAAAGTTTTCTTTAGCACTAATCTATAATTTATATTATAATATTAAAAGAGATTAGCCACCACTCATAGGCCTCCAAACACTGATTCTGAATTTTTTAGAATTTTAAAATTTTAAATTGATTGCCAATTTTTGATTGACTGATTTCCAATGTTCTTACATACTCTTAACTAAAATTATCTTTATACCCTTTGATTCAAATATTATCAATCAATCAATTTTTAAATGACACTAATATCAACAACAGGATACTTGATCATCAATTCTCTCTCTCTCTCTCACACACACACAAACACACACACACACACACACACACACACCCCTAAAATTCACTCACATAAAATGCTTGGGACCACTTGAAAGAGCTCTACAATAGAGAGTGTTCTAGGTCACTTATTATCGGTGCAAAAATCTTATCATACTCAAATCTCTTAAGATGTAATGGGTATTAGGATAAGGTGCTTTTAGTGATTGTAAATCCGCACACTAGTAGATTTAGATGTCTTTGATTTGTTTTCCAAGCAGAATGAGAGATTGAAGAGGGTGTAGTACATAGAGTTCAAGCAAGTAGGGTTAAATGGAGGAATGTTTTAGGTGTATGATCTGAAAATATTCTTAAAATTAAAAGAAAAGTTTTATAGGACGATTATAAGACTAGTTATATTATTATATGAATTAGAATGTTAGGCAACTAAAAATCGACATATATATTCAAAAAGTAAAAAAGTTGTGAAAAAACAAATATTAAGGGATGATTGGTATCATTTTAAATGATAAATTAAGGAATTACGAACATATTCATAATAAGATGAGTCGATAAGTGTCATACCAATTGAAGATAAGATAAGAGAGGGACGACTTAGATAATTTGAACATTTGAAATGTAGGTCAACCAATGCTTCAGTGAAAAAGATTGAGTTAGTTTTTATTAATAGTAGTAGAATGCATAGAGACAGAGGTAAAATAACATGGAATGAGGTAGTGAAAAAGATCTAACAGCTCTTAAGTTAGTTAAGAAAAATGCCCAATTCATATAATCAATCTCACTTAGTGGAACTTTAGGTTTGTCTAAGAGCATATAGCTTGCGTGTAAAATTTAGATTTTGATGAAGTTAAAAACCTCAATATATATAAAATTTTATTCTATTTTTCCCAAATTCAACAAAATATATCTAACAATTGAAATCAACGCTTCATGAAGAAGCATACATAAATTTGTAATATTTTGAGAATTTATATTTAATTTTTTTATATTGTATGAACATTCAATTTTTTTATCATAAGTTAACATATTATATTTGTATATTTTTTAAATAAAAAATAAAAAATAAAAGTAAGTGTAGCTTGACGGGAGAAATTAATGAGCCTAGATGTGGTTTTCTCATTTTGAGATTGAATTTGACTATTTAAATTACTTTTAATTAATCACATCATTAAGATCAAACATCTATTTGGTTGAAAATTTTATTTTACTGAGCCTGCCTTTATTTTATAATCATAATTGATTTGCTTATTGAAATTTAAATTTGAGTATTATAATCTTTTATATATAAACAAGTTTATAAGAGTATAATAACAAAAGTTGACGAATGATATGTGAATGAATTTCATTTTTTGAGAATATTTATATTGACTGAAATTTCATTTGTCGCATGGTATATATAATTAAGAAAAAAAAATTCTGCCACAAAAGGAAATTTTTGTTTAAAATAAATTAATTTTTAATTTAAATTAATATTTAATTGATAAAAAGACCCTATATATTCTATGCATACCCTATTCCCTGTTAGATACACAAAATAATTATTATAAGTAACGATATTCATTTTTTAAATGACCTAGTCTATTTTTAGGGATTATTTGATTTGTAATATCCTTGAATATTCTCGTATAGAAAGTCTGAAATCTCGTGTTCTCATGCAATATTCAAATTCGTCCCATCCTTTTTTTGTTGTTGTTTTATTTATGCTTGACTAGGTCAATAATAATAATAATAATAATAATAATATATTTTAATGATGCTTGCACAAATATTGAAAACGAATTTCAATATTGTGAGAATGAATGCTCGTGTTTCGTGTATTTGAAATTTTGCAAGCTCTACGATTCGGTAGCCTACCCAATACCTAGTTGAGCAAGACCAAGATATGTGTTTTACGTACTTTTGCAATTCAAATTTCTTTTTTGAATATGAAACATAAGAAAATTTAAGTTGAGAAATTAAAATGGTTAGCATAAATGTTGTTGGTGAATGATTTCATTATCATAAATTTCTTTCATATTATTATATTATATACGGGGTCATTATTATATGTGATGTACGGTAGACATCGGAACTAAAATAATTATTTATAATTGTTTGATTGTTTCAAATTTAATTTTTTTTATATATTACTGCAACAAAAATGTTGTTCCTGTCGAATAATTATCTTATTATTATATATACGGCCTATTTAATTTCTAAATTAAATAAATTATCTTTTAAAAATTTAAAAATAAAGGATTAATATAGTCTTAACAATCTCACTCCATCCAATCATATTTAGGAAGCCACAATATCAATGATGAAATAAAAAGAATTTTTTTTTAGGAAAGAAATATTGCTAAAATAAGCATTTACTATAACTAGATGTTAAAATAAAAAAAATACTAAAACAGGAAAAAAATAATTTAAAAAATTAAAATAAAAATTTTCTTTTTTAAAGAAACAAAATTAAAAAATTAACATAAATTTTAAACGTGAATACTTCCAAACACGGCATATAAAATTTTAAATATAAGTAGGAAAGAAAGTTGAAAAAAAATTATTAATACTGATCCAGCTAAGTTAATTAGCGTTATTAGCTAAATTAAGAAAACATTAATAAAAAAAAACATAATGGTAGTTTCGTAATAAAGGGAAAGACTGAGGGTAAGTTGGAAAGCTTCCCGTTTGATGTGGGGAGCGGCCGGTCACTGGGTCTACCTCTGGTTTCAAATCGCTCTCTCCGCAATTCCATACGCTCCACGCGAAACTTTCAAAGAACACACTAGCACATACAGGGACACAGAGTCGCAAAGAGAAAGAATAGCCCTCAAAGACCCTGAGAAATTGTTGAGAATTCTGTGGTGTGATAGAGGGAAATTTTGTAGAAACTTGTGGAGAAAGGTTGGAGAAGAAGAAGAAGAAGAAGAAGAAGAAGGAGGAGAAGAAGGAGAGGAAGAAGGAGAAGAAGAAGAAAAGTGTGGAGAGAGATCGTTTGAGATATTGTGGCCTGTTTGTTGGTTTCTTCGTTTGTTGGATTGGTTGCATATGTAAATGTAAATGCATCAGAAGAAATCCGAAGTTCAGATCGGAAAAGAAAGCACCGGCGTCTCTTCCGATTTCAACCCGACCCCTCCTCTGCTCTTCGCTCCTTCTTTAATCCACCAAAAGCACCAAACCCATCAATCCAACCACCAGTATCAATACCAGTACCAATCGACCCACCACCAACAACAACCCTCCTCTCTCTCTTCCCTGTCTCAATCCAGCGTCGCCCGAACGCCAACCCTGAATGACCCAATCGCCCTTCTCCCTACCCCTCACAAGAGACCCCTCCTGACCCACAACCCCAAGTCCTCTTCTGCCCTCTCCAAGACGCCCACTCTCTCCTCTCTCCATCACTACGCCTTCTCTAAACCCCTGCCTTTGGATTCTCATTCCCTGTCTCTGTTCTCGGTGTCTCCGGCAACAAAAGCCGCCGCCTTGCGAGCCATTCGTCGCATCCGCCGCTTTCGTGTTCATCTTCGTCTCCTTCTCCTCTTGTCGCTTCCCTTCTTTTACTTCTTGGTTTCCCACCCTAGCCATTCGTTTCTGCTTGATTTTCTCTCCGCTTTTGCATTCTCCGCCGCGCTTCTATTCTCTCTCAATCTTGCGCTTCCTCGCCTCCCCTCAATTCGTCTGTTCCTTGCCCGTTCGTTCCCAATTAAGCTTTTGGCGTCGTCGGAAGTTTCTAGGCCGCCTCTGCCGGTGTTTTGGTCAATTGGGTCGAGGCCGAGATCGGAGAAAAGGACAAATTCGGGGTGTTGGGTTCAGGTTTATAGCAACGGGGACGTGTACGAGGGAGAATTTCACCAAGGGAAGTGTTCGGGAAGTGGGGTTTACTACTATTACATGAGTGGGAGGTACGAGGGTGATTGGATTGATGGAAAGTATGATGGTTATGGGGTGGAAACATGGGCAAGAGGGAGTAGATATCGTGGGCATTATAGGCAAGGCCTTAGACATGGATTTGGTGTGTATAGGTTTTACACAGGAGATGTTTATGCCGGCGAATGGTCGAATGGGCAGAGTCATGGATGTGGAGTTCATACCTGCGAGGATGGCAGTCGATATGTGGGAGAGTTTAAGTGGGGCGTCAAGCATGGACTTGGCCATTATCATTTCAGGTAGTTCTATGGACTCCCTTATTGAATTTCTCTCTTGGCACTTAAATTCAGAAGTACGATTATTTGGTTATTGTTTTATAGAAATGAATGTTTTGAATACATATATATCATTCAATTGGATTTTAAGGCTTTGGTTTTTTAGTTTGCATTGTTTTGTCTTAGAATTGGATTTCTAGATTGTTGGATTGTTGATTCTTGTTCGTCCGTGCTGTTTATTTCACTGAACTCAGACTTTGGATTCTGTTTTTCTTATGGTTTGGAAGAGAACTTGAGAACTGTGCCCTTCAGTTGGTTTGGCCTTAGCTTAAAGCTCATCATGGATAACATATTATGAATTATATGCTTTATTAGTTACTGTTAAATTTCTCTCTTGATGAAATATTATGTATGATTAATATGGACTTATAATCTAAAAGGCTTCAATGGAAGTGTTCCTTCAAGCAAGTTCATACTAAACATGGTTAGACAAATTTTTTCCATGGGAAAAAGGGTCTGAAAACAAACTTGAAATGGTTAAAATTCATGAAAAGTAACACTGGCAATATGTGTAAGTAATATTCAGTACACCAAGTTTTCGTTTTTTGGATGGTACACCAAGTTTTCCTTTTTTGGATAAGTAGACACACAGCTTATCTTTTAAGTTTTCAATAGACTGGGTAAGTTTCATAAATGTTCACTAAATTTTAGTAGTAGTTTTATTGGCCACTGAACTTTGATTTGCAATATATTATGCATTGGACTTTGCATATTGTTTCAATGTTATCAAATGTGTAATGGCCATCTCCTGTAATTCATGAGATTCACTCCTAATATCGTAGTCAGCCATGTCCGTAAGCCCTTAACATGGTAAAAACTAAAAAGCAAGAAAATTTATTAGAAGTATTGCAGTTCTTGATCTTACTTAAGGAATACCTAATTACCTAATCCCTAATAAAGTGGTAAATGGGTGTGAGTGGCCCACAAAGAGCTTATTCTGATGACTAGTTGAGATGTCAAGATAGTGTATTGTATGTGACAGGAGAAGCTTAGTTGAGTTGTCAAGATAGTGTATTGAAGGGAGTAGTGTGTTAAGAACTCATTTTTCTTTTAAATTTTCTATATTCTCGCCTTTGATTGTTCTGCCTACTTTCAGAGAACTCCATCATGGGTATATAGTTGTGATTGCGCTCTCTTTATCTTCTATGTTTCATTATTCCATCCCCTCAATATATGTTCCTCTCTAGCCCGTTTGCTATCATTATGTCTTAGTTTATAAGAATCAAAACACGATGATCAATTTTTTTGGTAACCTGGTACTCCGGATCCCAAACGAACCCTTTGCGTCCTCTTGGGTGGCACCAAACCAGGGAGCAGTAGTCTGCCCCAAGGCATGCTGCAAAGAAGTCATATAGGGCAAACAGGCGAAGTGAGACTGCACAACTCAAACACAGGATCTCCACATTACCTGGCGATCCTGTGTTTTGAGATGTGTGCCACTGTGCCTTCAGATTAGAAAGTAGTTGTAATTGTCGTATGGTAGCATCATTGTTTTTCTAAGTGAAGACAAAAGCGTATTTTGCATACTGAAAAATTAGTTCATAATTTCAGTTCGTTTTAAAAGGGCTCGAATTTAAATTACGGCTCTTACTGAAAGAGTATGTCTTTTGAAGAAATGAAAGCGTACTTCAATTTTACGGCAGAGAATTGAAATAAAGCATTTAAAAAGTGGTTTTTCAAATGAGTGTTTCTTTAGATTTATGTTTAGGATACTGCAATGATGATAATATGCCTTTGAATTTCTATTTTAGATGGCATATGGTGGAGAAGCAGGGGGGAGAAGTTTTGTGTAAACCAACATTGGAGGGTCTGGCAGGTAAAAGGATTGAGTAAACCAATCCCCAGTCTACCTCCTTTCCCTGGCAGGAAAAAGGACCAAGAGAAAAAAGATTCATATATCTGGGAGTGCATGTGCTTCCAAACACTTGCGTGTATATGAAGCAAAAAGTTTCAATTTTTTATTCTCAGTTCTGTGATTTACACCCTTTTTAACCTTCCCCTTTGAACTACCTCATCTTTGCCATTCTATTAGTGATCTGATGATCTCTGTTTCAAATGAATAGTTGTCGTTGCCAATTTCTACTTACTCTGGGGAGTGTGATGTTAAAAAATTAATGGAGTTTAGTGTAAACAAATGAATGTTGAAGGCGAAGAAAAGCAAGCAACAGAAAAGATGGCACTTTCTGAGTGATACCACCCATTTCCTTAAGTTTGGTAGGCAAATTCAGTGCATCATTTGACTAACCTAAACTATTATCCACTTACCAAGGAAGGGGTGATGCCTTAGATTTTGCGTGAAGAATTTTTCTTTGCTGAGCAATTATGGCTTAGAGAAGTTAATTGAATACTAACTAAATTTAAATGCCTTTATGCATTTTATTGGATGAAAGCATATACACCGTTCATGGATATGCTGGTTGGGTACAGGATAAGGAGAGAAAAAATTAAGCAGTATAATGAGAATGGAGTATTTTCTCTATGGCAGCTTCTGACTTTAATTGATAGAAGAATAAAAGAATAATGGCAGGATGCTAAAATTTTTACCCAATTATAAACTATCATGTTCACGTACTCCAACTCTACCAGTTTTCACTTTACAAGTGTCTACATCAAGAATTCAAGTATTGTATGCCATTCATCTAATCCCTTGTTGAAACCAGAGGCGTGCTCGTTTCTATTCAGTTTGGTGTTGCCCAAAACCAAAAAATGAATCAAATTTATCGGTTTTAATTTTCAAAAACTGAAACCGCACTGAAAACCGATGGTTTCAAGAAATCAGAAACCGATACAGGTTCGGTTCGGTTCAGTTTGGTCTTCTATCAGTTTACAAGTTAATTAAAATTTTAAACAAGGCCCAACGTAAAGGAGGGCAATAACAGAAAGGCCTTGGAAAGGGCTAGCTGCACTAAGCGAAGCCAGGCCCAGCCGCTAGACATAGTTTATACATGCGGTTCTGATTACAAGACAATACCTGGGAGGGATGTGGATATTTATAAGGGGAGGAAGGGTTTTCCCTTCTTCTCTAAGTCGACGTGGAGCAAGTTATTCCCACTTTCCAACAGCCAACACATAAAGCACACTAGCACAGCAACTTAGCAAGCTTTCAGTTCACTCTTTCCTCGTCCCACATCCGAAAGGAGGAATACTTGGGAGCCTCCCCCTCTTCTCTATATGATGCTCTCTTTGTTCCTCTTCTTCCTTCATCCATAATAGCAACTTTATATCTTAGATATTATTATAATTATTCTAATGATATTAACGTTTAAAAAATTAATGACTATATAATAAAGATGTATAAAATTTAAAATAAATATGTAAATAATCGTTTTTTCAGTTTTTTCGGGGAGTTTTTTTTTGTCTAACCAAAACTGAAACTGAAACTGAAAATTGGTTTTCTATAAAATTTGAAACTGAAACCGAAACTGAAAAACCTGACTGAAATTTTAAATGGTGCAGTCCCAGTCATGTTTTCAGGTTTTTGGTAATTTTTGTACACCACTAGTAGAAACTACATGCAATATTGAACTTGCAAAATGGATTTATTAGTGGGGATAGCATTTTTCTACTGCATGTGGACCTCCATTTCTTGATTTTAATAAGATTCCTTCTGGACATTGTATCTATCTACTATTATCTAAAAATAATGAAATTAGTGACAGGATGAAACCAAAAAACAACCCTTCGCATGCAAAATTATAGAAGATCTTTTAAGATCAAACAATTCAGCCGAACTGAGTGTAATTGTATGTTTTTGCTTGTTGAATCTTTGGTTCCTAATATGACATTAAGAATTAGAATGTGTATAATCTCTCAACCAAACATGTAGGATTAGGAAAATCTCTTGAAAGTGTCCTATGAATAAGGGGAGGTGACAGTTTCTAGTGACAAGAGTGATGTGATTATTTTGGGGAAAATCAGCTATTATATTAACCATTAGTGCTAATTGATTTTCATGGCAGTTGTCTTTTTATAATATACATCTGGCAACTCTTCAATGTTGCTTAGTAGTCTCTGACAAAATGACCACTTTCACTGCCTTTGAGACTTATGCAGTGTTAGGGAGCTACAGATTCATGAAGAATTTTTCCTTGGTTCTGTGCCTGATTGGTTGTCTTCCTCAGCATATAGGTGTTTAATATATTAGATGGGATGTTTTGTCCTTGATGCAGTATAGGGTGTTTAGTGTTGTTACGTTTTTCCCCTATCCTCAATTTTTTCTCTAATCCTTACTTACAAACTAGAGTTTGCTTGAATCTTCTTAATAGGGCCTGTTTTATGCCCTCATGAGTCAAATTGATAATGCCAACCCCAATTTTTTGGGTTTGACTACACAAATTGTGGCATTCAACTCCGTTTTGCAGCATTTTCTGTTAGATCATAAATTATTAGGTCCTCTTCAGTACTTTGAAATTTTTTTTCATATTTGTAGATCCTTTAATGTGCAAGACTTGTGCCGAATCCTTTTTTTTTTTTTTTTAGCGCTTGTTTTTTTTAAAGGTTCTTCTCGATTGATGTGCAGCTGTAGCGTCTGCCATCTGGGAATTGTGTTACTGACTCGTGTAGAGACATTTTTACATGGCAATATCTAGAATCTAATTCTTTATAGCTTTTGATACAACTTGCCTATGTCTGACACGCAGAAATGGGGACACATATGCTGGCGAATATTTTGCTGACAAGATGCATGGTTTTGGAGTCTATCGTTTTGCAAATGGACATCAATTTGAGGGAGCCTGGCATGAGGGTAAGAGACAGGGTCTTGGAATGTATACATTCAGAAACGGGGAAACCCAGTCTGGGCACTGGCAAAATGGGATTCTAGATGTCCCAAGCACACAAAACGCCTCCTATCCTGTGTCTCCAGTTGCCGTTTATCATTCCAAAGTACTTAATGCTGTCCAGGTATTGTTAGTTTTATTGCCTTGCTTTTTCAGTGCCCATTTGCAGGTTTTGGTACAGAAAAACTTAGGGCTCATTTTAGTTGTGGAAAATATATGCGCATATATTTTTCAAGTTCTCCAATAGATGTTGTGAAATTGGAAGACCAGGTGGCATTCTTGTACATATTTTAAAAAGAATGGAAATAAAATTGTGTTTTTTACAGCTAGACAGGCCCTTAGCTCTGCTTGCCTGAATTTATTCTTCTAAATATTTTTATGATTATACCTCCAGATGACGCAAGCCATTGGCTGCCGAATTCTATTTTGGAAACAAATAAATCTATATGGTTTGTTCATTATTTTGCAAGTTCATCATCTTTAGGGTGGTTTGATCATTTGCTTATTGTGATTTATTGATGGGGTTAATGTATCCCATGATATTCCCATCTCCTGTGTGTTGTGCTTCTAATGCTTCATTAAGATGTAAGACTCCAAAATTTTAAATTGAATTGTAATCTGCTTCCATTGGTTTGCGTGTAGTTGTAAAGTGACTGTTCTGAATTCCTGCCCTGTTGATTTATGTGTGGTTTTAAAACTTCTGCATGTAGCTGCATGTAAAATCACTGTTCCCACAGACTAGCGTTTTTTGTGTATCTATTCAGGCTTTGAAAAACTGCTGGACTGGATAGACCAGACACAGAAAAAAAGTTGCATTTGTAAAATAGCCAATACAGAAATTAATAGAGCTTTCTGATGCTGTCTTAAAATCAGGAAGCGCGCCGGGCAATGGAGAAAGCATATGATGTCGCCAAGGTGGATGAAAGAGTGAACAGGGCGGTGGCTGCAGCAAACAGGGCAGCCAATGCAGCAAGAGTTGCAGCAGTAAAGGCTGTCCAAAAACAATTGCATCATACCAGTAACAATGATATCCCAATTCCTGTTGTATAAGAATTTACTGCTGGCTCTTGAATTGGTACAAACGTCAGGCTGATACTCGCACATGAAAAAGCGGCAGGAAGATGTTGGTGTGGTGTTTTATTGAGTTGCTGTGCATTGCATTGTGGCCTTTTGCATTGCTTGCTTCTTTGCTGGTCGAGAGAATGTGATGCAGAGTTGCCTGCTGGATACCTGTGGCTGGGATGAAATGATTACTGAATTGAGAAGCTGATTGTTTTTCTCTTCTTTTTCTTTTTCCCCCATTTTGACCTCATATGAGAGAGAGAGAGAGAGAGAGAGGTGGGAATAGCAGTTGCGGCAATAGCTTCATCATCATCAACAACTGTTTTTCTTATTTTGGTTCGTCTTATCCTTTGGTTTATCCCTGTAAAGATTAGGTAGGTATTTGTAATATATGAGCTGGTTTCTTGGTGATGAGCCAAAGCCAAGCCGGTGTTGAATGTGAATGAAAGGCTATTATGAAAATAATAAAATAGTAAATAACAAGTTCACAAGCGCAAATAGTGACCTGGGTTTATATTTTCGAGTGTAATATCAAGCCTGGCTCTCTCTCTCTCTCTCTTACATGCACAGGTCTCACACAGCACGTGCGCACAGAATGACAATGTTTTATGGTTCCATTTCCAACTACAGGTTTGATTGGTATGGTTTGGAGCAAACATTGCACATGCTTTGTTTATGCAGCCATCTGGTCATGCCCACTGAAGAGGGAAGTGATCGGAAATAAAGTGATTATGCTTTTTGGTATTAATCAAAATAGCACAAATTTTGCTCGAAAGCTACCTACCTTTCATAAATCACCAGCTGCCTTCTGCATTTCAGGTTATCTGTGAGGAATTTCAGCCAAATCACTGCCTTAACAAATTTTTAATTTGTTTTTATTTTCAGGAGAAGAAAGGAATTGTTCTCCTGGGCTCCAAGCAGTTCCATTGGCAGTGAAACCACCATACTTTCTTTTTCCACATTCCCTGGTCCAGATGTTATAGTTGGAGCCACCATTCGTCTAGAATGAAGGTGCTGCTTGCTTTGAGGTCCGTCTGCTTCATCAGAACCTTTACTTGCATCCCACCAAGAAGCTTACAAAACGATCGACCCCGAGGCATTGAACGGCTCATCACTAAAGAAACACACCTTAACAGCCCTCTAGGACGAAGCTGCCTCAATAAATACAACACCTGCACTTTAATAAAGCCATCTCGGTTCTGTAGACGCAAAATTCTACAACAGCCTGAGGCATTTCAAATTGACACTCGGCTTGCCTACTCTAATAAGCAATTTTCTAAATTAACTTTCAAGTTTTATCCTGCAATTGTTTTAATGAAGTATAACCTCCTGCAGCAAGATCAGGAGCTGGTTGCAGAATTGAAGTATGATACAAAAATTGTGCAAGTACCAACCCGCTGCATGGGTGCAAAACACCAGATGAGAAATTATAGCATCAACTTCATAGTCATAATGCAAACATGTTGCTGAATTCAAAATTAAGGGAACATAATAAATCTGCTCAACAACTGCCAAAATTAGCTTTGCTCAACTCAGCATCCCCTATGTAACTAATCAAAATAAAAATTATCTCCTCTGGTTTCAAAATACATCCAAATTCATACATAAATACGAAAAAAGTTGAAAATCAAATGCAACTTCAACTCTCAGTCTGCTCTCTCAGCCTTCGAATGGTGCTCCTCACAGTCACAGCACTAGCAGTGCTGTCAAAAGAAAATAGACATCAGACTACTGCATAAAATTTTTCAAGCACAAAATATTAACGAGAGTGACGTCAGAACAAATAAATAGCTTTTTAAAATATGCTTACTTGAGTGTGTAAGCACCTCCGGCTTTAACTTTGCCACAATCTTTGCATCCCCAAATTCCCACAGCCTTTCTCTTCACTGCGTACTGTAAATGCACTTTTGATTAGAATAATTTCATTTAAAAGAAAATCACTCCAAGGAAAGAAACATTAATAGACCAATTTAAACTAAAGAATAGGATAAACACCTTCCCACAAAACTCGCAGAAGTATTTGCTATGCTGACTGACTTCCATCTTCTTGATCTGCTTTCGCAGACTAGCCCCGTAACGGGTACCTGAAATGTCACCAGACAAGTGCAACCTCCAATCAAACCCCATCCAAAAACGCATTCAATAATATAATATACCAACATGCAAACACATAAGCAAAATTCCTAATACAAAAAGCAACACTTCAACGCGAATAAAAATTACCAGACAAAATACAGAATATAGAATACAACTTAATGCTCATCTCATGGCACAATGAAATTGGACACAATGTGTCTTATTTCCTTTGTTCATTTCATCTTGATCCAGTATAATAGCATTGAGTCCATTGGTCAAAACAAAAGACAGCACTGTAACACTCACCCACTCATGTTTGACTATTTGTGACCAGCATGACAACCTTTTTAAAGGTGCATGACCCCAGAAACACACAATTAATATCAGTTCATAAAAATTTGCCCTCGACAAATTTATTTTGGAAAAAAAAAATAGAGGTCAAGCTCAAATTTAAAATAACTCTATAATCAACCTGAACAATAACATTGCGCAACCATGCTTAGAAGGCACAGATATGGTTGTAACACTAATCTAGAATAAAAATAACAGTGCTTAAATAGAAAAATGTAAATATTGTTCTGTGCATTTTAATTTTTCATAAAATACATTACATACCATATTTTCCGACAATACCAGCCTTCTTGGTTCTCTTGGTCTGCACAATATTAAAGAAATCATTATTTAAAATACTGGTGTTATACCATCCCATTGGCACAAGCCTCGAGAATCATTCAACTTAATTAGCGTAAGACAATAACAGTAGCAGGCAATGCCAGGCCACGCATAGATATAGCCACTAAGGCATGAGACCAATCATCAAAAATATATATAAATGGAAAGGATAATACATCTACCACAATTTGACTTTTCTTGGGAGGTGGATGAGGACGAGAGATTTAACATTTAGAGAATTAATCAAAAGCCTATTAAAACACTCTTGCTTTTTATATAAATAGACAATTTTTCAGTTGCATACTTCTATAAGTCTATTTGTAAGAACCACAATTTATCTAGGGAACAAGCAGTTTAGTCCATAATCTAGAAACTCCAAACATATAGCAGCAAGCATCCCATAAAATGCCAACGCAACCACATGGGCTTCCAATACTGAAAATCTACGACATGCCACAATCATAGTTATCAAATCAAGATTCAAATCATGAATCCAAATTCCAATTTTGGGAATCGAGAATTGAATTGAATCGTAAGATTTGGTAAAATTTCCAAAATCCATTCTTAGTGACATGCATATATTGATATTCAAAACAAGAAAAATAATAAAATACATTTAATTTTGATAATAAAAAAATCATAAGAGAACCAGTGAGGAACTAATAATAATAGTATTTAAGGGAAGGAATCAAGAAAAATGTTTATCATCAATTTAGAAAAACAACATTTCATGCATATTCTTTCTCGAGTTAAGGAAAAAAATAATTAACCAACAAAAATTACTACTAAGAACTAACTTTTGAATATTAGAAACACAATGAAACATAAGTACCACCTCAGTTGATGAACGTTCCACCCTCTCTTTTTAATGGAAAAACATTATACTCGAGTGAAAAATGGATTTGTGAAGGAAACATAAGACCTAAAGTTCAATCTTCTCCTCTTTTAGAGCACAAAACTAATGTAAACAATGAGTGGAAGGACATCTTAAAAACATTAAAAGTAATAAAAAGAAAATAATGTTGTCTTGCGGTTTAAACTAGTCGGGTATGTCATGATAATATAGGGCTAGAATCGTGAAAATCAATAGATTCGGATCAATCCAATAGATTCATGAGGTGAATCGGTAGGTTTGACAACGATTCAGTTTTTTTTAGATTGGCTAGTAAGATTCAAATTGATTTTGTGTGGAATTGATAGATTTTTTTAGACTTCTTTGTGTTTTTCACTTCCTTTAGTTCTTAAAACAAAATTTCCAATTCTAACAACCCAATCATTGAACTAACCCCACAAAAATGGCATTTCATGTGTTCCTTCGCAATTTATAAAGAACAAAATCTAAACGGACCATCTGTTTTGACCAAACAAATTCCCATTCACTGAAAAAGTACCGAGGAAAATAAAAATCACCACTCCATTTACTCAGTGATATCGTACCTGAAATTTAAAAAAAAATGCCATTGCTCTCGACTTAGTAGTAGCAAAAATTTACATTGCACATCAATTTCATTATCCCAAAATGATTTTCTTGGAAATTTGTTAATTAAAATAGAAAGCGTGTAAGATCAAGAAATTCAATTTCCTTCACTTTTTGAGCAACCAAAGTGAATAAGTCGAGAGAAAATGAGTCGCATACGATACCGTCTTACTTCAAAAGCTCAAGCACACCTATAATCTATAAATTTCACGACTTGATATAATACCCAAATTTAATCCATACAAAAACCTAAATGGATTGTATCTGAATCAAAGCAATAATTAAAAAAAAAAAAATCACCCGTAGAGTCCTGGATACAGACACCGATAACAATAGCAGGCTCTACATTCCCGAATTTAATTAAGGATCGAAGCAAACAGTAAAGCATGTCATGGATCTTCAACAACTATAACCACAGATCTCAACCAAATTCTAGTCGAGAGAAAGGGAGAGAGAGAGATAGTACCATCTTGTCGGCCTGGAGAGCAGATGAGCTTGAGAAAAACGTAAACCCTAGCAGCCAAATCAACGTGTAACAAATTTCCTCGATTGTTATTTATAGTAGGACAAAAAAAGGGATCCGCCTGTCCGGTAAAGGCAGCCCTAGAAGCCCATTAAAGCTCGAAGTTGTGGGCCCGCCTACTAAATTGGGCCAGCAGGCTTAATGGGCCTGGCCTCATAGCTTCGCCCGAACATGTATGTCTAGTGGCTTAAATTTGAAGAAAGAGGTGCAATTGTTTTGTCGGCCCATTTTTCTTGCCCATCTATCCTTCCATATTTTCTATTTTGTAGTTTTAAAAATATTGTAATTTTACTAAATTCTTTGGTCAGTATATCAAATAAGAGTTTATGGTGATATCTATGAATTAAACAATAAAAATAAAAATTAGTTGTGTGACCCACAACTCCTATATTTATTTTTTTAGTTAAATACAACTATGCTATTATTTCCAATTACTTTAATTTCTCTTTTACTATAGGTCTTAAGAGCAAGTCACTAGTTCACCCCTTTCGTTGTGCGTACAAATGTCGGATGCGTATGTATTGTAACGTAAACTTACATTTATACCCCCCATAAAGATCAATGTTGCCTCTGTTATAAGATTGACTAAGGAGAATTTGTCAAAATGGAGCATCCGATAATGGCAGTGGCAAAGTAGTTACAAGTTTTAAGTGATCAAAATTATGAAAATAAAAAGATATTTGAGTAAATTAAGAAGATATCACCATTGAAAATGTTCGTTTGCCCCATTTAAAAAAGTAACAAACATAATAGATCATAATTATTTGGTAAATGGTATTATTTGAAACAAGTAATAATATAGTTAAATGTGATTGTATCTATGTTTGTTTTTTTTCAATTATGTGTCTAGTAAAATATGAAAAAAAAAAATTATCTACATATTCTTTTTGTTTCCCTCGAAAAGGGTTTTTAGATCACCTACTAGTTACAGATGATAGTCTCTTGTGGTGTTGAAATAAATGGTAGAGATGAATGTAAAATTATTAATCTGCATTTTGGGAATTAAACACACTAAAATTTTCTTCAAATCGAGATAATATTGCTTTTGCCTTATATTTTTAAATGTTATTTGAGCTATGTATCTTAATCATCTTCGAAAACATGAGAAGAAAATATTGGTGGATTTTTTTGCTTTATTAATTGAAATATGCTTTAGATATTTTGTTCATCGTATGTAAAATAGGAAAAAAAATTAACGATACTACAAATTTAAATAAACAATTGGATTTTTTGTACTCTATTTAAGTTTATATGGAAATCTTTTGGTTTGATATGGGTGCCAATATCGAAATAATGGGAATCAAAAAATATTTTTGTTTTAATTTGAAAGTATAAGAACCTTAGGCGAGGTCTTTGTATTTCTGACAAATTTTAGAGAAAATTTGAAAATTTGCAATGCCAAGTCACCAATTCGTTGTGAACATTCATTCTTAGTTGTATCAGAAAATAAAAATATTAAAAATAAAAACAGAAAATAGAACGTATGTAAAAACAGCCATTAAAAAAAAAAAAAAATCCCTGGCTCAATCGCTCCCACCTGAAACTGAAAGCGTTTTTTCATTTTCATTGCCGCAATGTTCATGCTGGTGGATTGCTCCAACTGCCGCACGCCGCTGCAGCTGCCCTACGACGCCAGATCCATCCGCTGTGCCATCTGCCACGCCGTCACCTACATCGCCGACCCCCGCTCCGCCCCTCCGCCTTCTCACGCGCCGTCGCCGCACGCCCATTCGCCTCCTCCGGCTCCGTCCCCGTCTCCAACTCCATATGGCCATGCGCCGCCGGGGCCGCCGCCGCAGGCCCACGGCCGGAAGAGGGCGGTGATCTGCGGCATATCGTACAGGTACTCGCGGCACGAGCTCAAGGGGTGCATCAACGACGCCAAGTGCATGCGGTATCTATTGATCAATAGGTTTCAATTCCCTGAGGATTCGATTCTCATGCTTACTGGTACATCTCTCTCTCTCTCTCTCTCCCCCCCCACCCACCCGAGGTTGCGCGCACGCGCGGGTGTATGTGGATTGTGGAGTTTCTTTTTGATTGATTTAGGTTGTTTTTATCTAGCTAATTGGGTTTAGTCTAGTCGGGAAATTGTTTTACAAACTATGAAGTTGTGGAAAGCGATTTTTAATAACAAACTTTTTTATTTTCTTTTTGCTAATCACAAAAAAAAAAAAAAGCGGAAAGCGATTTATTTGATTCTTTCTGTCTCTCCTCTGATAAAATATCAGCTATTCTGATGTTTATGGTAGTGGAATCTGAGAAACACGATTGAAAAAGAAAGGAGCATTAATGAGCCATTTCTTCAATAAATCAAACTTACCCCCCAAAAAAAGACAGCAACACAATAAAAACAAAAATCATTCGTTCAATATTGTGTGTATCTAATTTTCTCCTCCTCTATGAAGTATTTGCAATGAAAAGCAGCAGTAGGATCGATACCAAAGGTGTTGAGACTTGAGAATGTAAACTATTAGAAGACGGAAAACATACTTAATTTTGTTTCTTCTCTTATTTTACTAATGAGTAACATATTTTGGCCATTAACATCAATATTAACGTATGGATATTCTGGATTGCTGGTTGTTTTATCTTATTTTAGGCACTAACTTGACAAATGCATTTTTAAAAAGCAAATTATAATTTACGGTCAACAATCTCTGGATGCAGGATAATGGTTCTAATAATCCAGAATCCTAATTCCAAGTGAAAAGAATGAAGTGCTAAAGCTAATTGTAGTTGATTGTCAACAAGCTCTCATGTAGTTATCCCAATTTTTTTTTAAAAAATGTTCCAGTTTTTTTCAAATTAAAAAAAAAAAAAATGAAGCTCTAGTCACGTCAGTTGGCTAAAGTTGTGTTCATTTAAGTATGTCGCTCTTTTCAATAATTTTAGATACCGGAATTTAGTTTTTGTTGATAATTTCTTTTTTAGCTATGTGCAATGTTACAGCCATTTGGTTGCTGTGACGGTGTTTATAGTTTACTACTGCAAATATCAAGGGAGCTATAAGCTGCTTTAATATGTGATTGAACTAATTGAAGGAAGAAATAAAATAAAATTATTCCTGGTACATTAGGAGGGCCTCCAAGAACGCTGTCTTTATGCAAAAGCAGTTCAAAGGGGGTATCCCTAGTGTAGAAATTGTTACAAAACTTTGTACATTGGGCAATATAATGAGCCAGCCCATTAAACTCCCTTGGACAGAGCAAAAAGAAATAGAACTAAACATGTCTTTCAATGCTTTGATGTCTTCCATGCAAGAAGAGACTTCCCAATCAAGACATTTACCAGCCTGAATGTCTTTCATAATTTTTTCTCTATCTGACATCTGAGATAGGCAAAATAACCTTCCAGCCATGATGAAGAGCTTGAATCAGACTTTCTCTGAACTGTCCATGCCTCCATTTGTTTAGTTGAGGAACTGAATCCCTTCCTTCCCCAAAATTTCAAAATGGTTAAATTTGGTGCGCTCATCACAATGCCAGCTGTGGCTTCTCCTGAGTCCTTACACCTAGCAGCATGACACCATATAGAATTTCTCACCAGTAGATTGCAGAGCATGTTGCTGATTATCCTTAATATGCAGCATATGCTGCAATTTGCTGCTGCTGACCTTCTCCTGGGACAATGAGAAGGGTAAGTCATGGATAGCAAAATGTGCTATTTTCCCTAATATTATTCTCATATTTCCATCCTTTATTTTCAAAGAAAATTTCTTCTTTGCAAATGCATCAACACCATTCAGCAAGTAATTTCATACTATTAATTTTTTCCTGGTAGCTCCAGTGATTATCCAGAATAAAATTCAGAAGGGAATGGTGGTCTTCCTGTTGTCTGAATTTGGTTTAAAGGGGATAAGCCAACCAGTTTTTTTTGTTCACCTGAGCATCTTAAAAAGAAGTGATTAATGTCTTCTGTCAATTCATTACAAATGGGTCACACATCTTCATTAATTTTATGGCATTTCTTTAGAAGACTTTAACTGGTAAAAGATTCTTTACTATTTCCCAGAAGAACAATTTGATTTGGAGCATACCATCTATTCTTCAAATGGATTTGAATACTTCTGATATATTAATTTCAGAATTATTGCCTCTCTCTTGTACATTTTCTCTTAGGAGTTTATATGCTACTTTAACTGAGAAGTCACCTGTTTTTAGCATCTCCAGATCCATTTATCTTCCTTTCCATGGATGGGAATAGGAATTTTCATAATAGCCTTCTTTCATTACTCTATTGTACATATCCTTAATGACATCATTATGCCTGCTACATACACTTTTTTTTTTCTAAAACCCACCATAAAACTTTCCTAGGTACCCTATCATATGCTTTCTCTAAGTCAATAAATACGATATGTAAATCCCTCTTCTTTTCCCTATACTTTTCCATTAATCTTCTTAAAGGATATATAGCCTTTGTGGTAGATCTCCCATACATAAAGCCTTGATTTTCTGAGACCTTCGTTTCTAGCCTTAATCTTTGTTCAACTATCCTTTCGCACAGTTTCATCGTATGACTCATAAGTTTAATTCCACGATAGCTATTATAATTTTGAATATCTCATTTATTTTTGTATATAGGTATTAAAGTGTTTTTCCTCCATTCATCAGACATTTTCTTAGTTTTTATAATTGTGTTAAATAAATTAGTTAACCATATAATTCCATTATCACCTAAGCATTTCCAAACTTCAATTGGGATGTTATTCAATCGTATAACTTTTCCATTTTTCATCTTTTTTAGTCCAAACTTAATTTTGAAATTTCGTTAACTTTAATTTTGCGAATAAATCTCATATTTTTAGTAATTTCCTCATTTGTATTTGTCAATTCTAAGTTTAAGCATTCTATTTGGTTTTCTTTAAACAACTTACTAAAATAATTTCGCCATCTATATTTTATGTCTTCGTCCTTACCCAAGACAATATCATCCTCACTTTTTATATATTTTACATTTCCTATATCCTTACTCTTCCTTTCTCTAGCTTTAGCAAGTTTAAATATATCTCTTACCCCTTTTTTTTTGTATCTAATCTATCATACAAACTGGTAAATGATCCGTGTTTAGCTTCACTAACGGCCTTTTCTGCATCTTTTCTTGTCTCTTTACACTTTTCAAAGTTATTCATGTTTCTACATTTTTGTCATGTTTTATACCAAATTCTTGTTATCTTTACGGCTTTTTGGACATCTTTATCCAACCACCAACTTTCTTTGGTATTCGAGAATCTTCTCTTTGATTCACCTAGAATCTAGTTTGCTATCTTTTTAATAGAGTTAGCTAATCTACTCCAAAGAGTATTTGTATCTATCCCATCCTCTATAGTCCAATTCTCATTTTTGATTATTTTATTTTTAAATTTTAATATATTTTCTCCCTGTAGGTTCTACCACGTAGTTCTCTTACAATGGTTTATTTGATCATTTTTCTTCCATTTTTTAATACATATATCTAACACTAAACCTCTGTGTTGTGTGGTTAGCTTTTACCTGGAATAACTTTACAATCCTTTCATGATGAAGGATCTAGTTTAAAAAAAGTGTTTTTGACTTCCATTTTGTCCACTTTTAAAGGTTATTAAATGTTCTTCTAAATTAAGTATTTATTGTAATAAAATCATATGACATAACGAAGTCTAAGATCATCTCTTCAGACTCATTTTTGTCTCTATATCCATATCTACTATATATCATCTCATAACCTTTATTATTCCCTTCCAACTTATCCATTCAGATCTCCTCCTATGAATAATTTCTTAATCCCATACCGCCCATATAATACTATTCATATCTTCCCAAAATTGTCTCTTAAGATTTTCTGCTAAGCTTACTCGAGGAGCATAAGCGCTAATGATATTTATTATCTCTTAGCTTAATACCTTCTTGATTTTTATAATTCTATCCCCTACTTTGTTTACATCAACAACGTTATCTTTTATGTTTTTTTCTACAATAATTTCTACTCCATTCTTATGTTTTTCTTTTCCAGTGTACCAAAGTTTAAATCTTGGTTTATCAATTTCTCTAGCTTTCTCCCCCACTCACTTAGTCTCTTGAAGGCAAATTATATTAATTTTTCTTCTAATCATTGTGTTCACAATTTCCATACTTTTACTTGTAAGTGTCCCTATATTCCAAGTTGCTAAATATAGAACATAAATATCAAATTACTAATGTTATCAAAATAAAATATTTTCCTAACAAGTTAGTATTTTTAGATTGTAATTAATGCATCTCTTGTGAGTATTTAAAAAAATAGTAAATTTTGTATCGTTGTCATCCTCATTATAATCTTTTACCCCTCTTGCCACATAGTATATTGAGAATGATTTATGAAAGAGGGAGAAAAAGTGAGAAGAAAAAGTAAAAAATAAAATAATTTTTTTGGCGTACAATTCTGTAGCGATTACGTAACGGCCATAGTGGCCTTTACATGACGAATGTTACGGCTGTGATTTTTCTTCCGACCGATTTCACGGTGTGTAACGGTATTGGTAATCCAAAAAATCATTACGTAATGGTGTGATGTACCAGTCTAGGCCGTTATTTATAACCATGGAGCTCAAGTCTTGTAAGTTCTTAAACTCAGGCTCATCTCGATTAAATTTGATTTGATTATAAAAGAATATTGAATACATGTGCAAAGTATGTATAATATATAGAATATTAAATATATTTATAAAATATATATTATATATCTTGTATAATATAAAAGGTAAAAAACTACAAAAGGTTGATTAGGCTTGTGAGCAGTGTTGCAAAACTTGAACTTGGCTTATCAAGCTACTCGAGTAGCACATGTCAAGTTTGAGTAACTTGCAAGCCAGCTTGACTTGCTTACACCCCTACTTCAAAGCATAATGATCCTCAAATTCACAATCTCCTCTTGGTTTGCCCACAAAAAAACAATGAATCTACAGAGAGAACGTGACTGACACACCTTTCCTGCATACTTCTTACCATGGTGAAATCCAGTAATGAATCCATCATCCTCCACCCTAACCAACATTTTATTGAGCATTTCCATCCTCAAAATAGAAGAATGGTTGAGAATGGGTCTCCTTGACTCAGACCTCTTGATGAGTTGAAAAAACTGGAAAGAACTCTGTTACATGAGTGAAAAAAACCACATTTTGATACATTTCCTCTATCTAAACCCAAAGCCTATGCTATCTTAGACATAGAAAATGAACTGCACGCATTATCTCATACTTTCTCCATGTCCAATTTGCAAATCATTCTTTTACTACGTTTCTTTAAGTTACCCTCTGCCACTATTGTTCCCCAATTTTAATGTATTTTTGAAAAATTAAGAGAATTATTGTTTAACAGAATAGTTTTTGACAAAGCATTTCATACATTTGTACATTTTGTAGAGATTTTTATAATTATTTAATTTTATAAGATGTGTATGTGTGTTGCCTGTGAAATTTTCTTTTATATTTGTTTGTGTCAGATGAATTTTATTTTGTGTATAAAATTTAGACTTCTCATGGAGCTCGTCCATGGAAATGCCGTTAAGTTTCAAAGGTGAAGATTGATTGGTGTAGATTATACATATATTTAGGTTTCCAAGAACCAGTTCAAGTTTGCTATATAGGGTAACTAAGAAATATATTATTTTCTATATTGTTTACTTGAAACTAAACAAATTGCAATTCTCAAATTTGCAATAGTTTTGATAATTAATTATAAAAGATGAAAAACATCTAACTACAAACATGGCTTTAGTTTAAAATTTTGAAGTTATTCCTTTTTTATTTTATTTTTAAATTTTTATTTTTATTTTTTATAAATTTAGGTTAAAGACTCTCTTGTACCATGACCAGCTACAGGTAGTTATTTATATTTCTGGTTGGTGAAATTATTATATTACTATTAGATTACCACTTTACCTAAAAGCTTAAGCTATTAGGTTGTGGGCCAACAATGTATATCAAACTTTAGCACTCCCCTACACATGCAACTTGATAGCACATGGAGAGATTAACACATGATAAATAATATCCATAACAGGGAATACAACAATTTTTTGAAACGCCGCAAAATAAACATGGGCAACAAGACTAGAACCTAGGACCTCCTGGTGACCGGTTTTGATACCATGTTAGATTACCGCTTTACCAAAAAGCTTAAGCTATTAGGTAGTGGGTCAATAATGTATATCAAGCTTTAACAAATACAAACTTGAACTACATAATTCAACAAAATTGTATTGTAACTCTGTTGGTGAAGAAGGAATCAGTTTGCTGAGAGTTCTAGATTATATTAATCATCTTTGATAAATATTGTCATGCAACTCACTCAAATTTGATATATTATTTCTAAATAATAAGAATTTAGTGAGCTGGTTTTATTGTTTAGTTATCTATATTTATTTAAATACCCTGAAGGAATTGATGGAAACTGGCTCAGCTGTTGCAGTGAAGAAGAGACGTATTTACCTTTTATGTTGAACAGCTTTCTAATTTTTCTGTTACACCAACAAATTTCCATACAAAAAATGCGAAAATTGTGGTTTTGGGGATTTGTTGATTGAGCTTGTTCTTTATTTTAGGAGCTCTTCTCCGTTATTTTTTTATGTTCCTGTCTGTCCATTGTAGAGAAGTGCAACTATTGTTTGATATTTTCATGTAAGTTTTGCGCAATGGATGCTTTTTCAGTTTGTCATCCTTTTCTTTATCATCTTTTTTAACTTCACCTATAACATATTTCCTGTTATGAGTCATGGATTTGATTCATACATTTTCAAAATAATGTTTAGATTGCATATTATAGCACTATGTACTTAAATTAAAAATTGTTTGATAATTATATCAGTCTAGAATTTGTTTCATGCCTGTGCACACAATGCATGGAAGTGAATTATTATAGTGTTTTCATATTTTGCTCAGCTATCTTTGATTATTAGCTATTTTTATTTGAGTAATGCACAAGGGATTCATGATCAGAATTTAATCATTTTGGAACACTCCTATGCATCAGTAGTTTGACAATTCTGTAAATTGTGCTTAACTGAAAATTTCCTTTTATAGCTGCTTCTTTCTGTTTGCTAATGGTCTATTAGTAAATTCTTTATGGTTTCAAATAAATTTGAACTTCTGTTATCAAGACAGTGCTTATAGTCCTATAATTTTATTCCTAATTTATAGGTTTATTGTTCATCCAAATGATACCACATATTTTGCTAGATTTGAAAGATTAAAAGAGATTTATCTATTGTAGACTTCTTTTTTTTCCCAAGATATGTATTGTCTCTCAGGAACATTTATAGTCCTGTTATTTATTTATTTTTTTTTTGCATTTGTTTTTGTGTAGATGAGATTTTGGTTGACATGATTAAAAATTAAGGCAATTCAATATTTGTTGAAGTTAAAGATTGATTAAATATTCCGCATCACTTTTGTCAAAAAATTAAAAATCCTGCATCACAAACAAAGTTGGATACTGGAAGCAAATTGAGATCATGCACAAAACTTTTCAAGTTCAAATCTTAACATTAAAAATAAATGCTCTTAATACAATTTTATTTTATTTTGGTTTAACTTAATTTTTTTTGGATATTTCTTAATATTTGCATCTACAAAATATCTTACGGTGTTTGAAATTTTATACATAGTATGGTGTAGATTTATATATAATATTTTTGCTGAACATAATTCTTTTAAGAGCTATTTTATCTTATTTTTCAAAATAAGGATATTTTCGTCTATAGAATGGTTTACAATATTTGTGCTTTTATGTATAGCATAAAAATTTAGCTTTTATTTTTTATTAGGTAAAATGAAATTTAATTTGTGTATAGAATTTAAATTATAATAGGGGCAATATTTTACCCTTTGTTTTATGCACTAAATATTAAAACATTGTTTCCATTGGTTTGATGTACAAAGAGATTTATGAGCAGAGTTTTAATAGCTTTGATAAATAGTTCCTTTATGCTTATGCAGTTTAACATTTATATCAGGTCTGATTTATTAACAACTGGAATTTCTAGGTATATGATTTTACTCATGATATTCATATTTGAGAAATTAGGTTTATCATTCACCAAAATCTCTTTAGATAACAAAATAAATATATTAAAGTATTATTCATCATAATGATATTAGACACTTTGCAATAGTTTTAGAAAATGCCAAAGGAGTTTCAGGTATTCTATATTTCTATTAGGATTTGTGTCCTTTATTAAACATTTATGATACTATTGCTTTCAATATACTTTTAACAAAATGCATTATATTTTATATAATTTAGTATACTTAATCCCTAGTAGTTAACATTCCAAAAATAAGTTTTAAAATATTATTATTTACCTCATTATTCAATAGATATATGGCTTATTAGTTATAAGCATTAAAACAAAGTTGGTTTCTAAAACATTATTTATTATTGCATAAATTATGAAAGAATACTATTCATTGGTTGACCTATTGTACTCAGCATATTATTTTCATTCCTGAGTGCATTGTAGCATAGATTATGTGCTTTTCATTTTTCATTTATTTCTTGGTTTAAATTGAACCATTAATGTATTTGAGTGCCAAATGGATGAAGAAAAAGTGAGGAATATAGGAATATCTCAAATTTTATAACTATTTGGTGTTGGAAGGGCTCTCAAAATTTTTTTATTCTATATTTTCTTTCCTTTTCCTCTAATTTCCTGCAATCATTTAATTAAATATTCCTTGTAATCATATATCAGGATTACCTTTGTCTCCTGAGTTCTGACAATAAAATTATGTTGAATGTCCTTACTGTGAACCATTTTTTGGGGATGCTTCCATGTTCTCTCTCTGGCATTAATCCCTTCCAAACTATGAAATGCAGAAGAAGAAAGTGATCCTTACAGAATTCCTACCAAGCACAACATAATGATGGCATTATTTTGGCTTGTACAAGGCTGTCAGCCAGGTGACTCCTTGCTGTTTCACTATTCTGGTCATGGTTCTCGGCAAAGGAACTATAATGGTGATGAAGTTGATGGATATGATGAAACTTTATGTCCACTGGACTTTGAAACTCAGGGTATGATTGTTGATGATGAGATCAATGCAACAATTGTCAGACCTATTCCTTATGGAGTTAAGCTTCATGCAATAATAGATGCTTGCCATAGTGGCACTGTGCTGGATTTGCCATTCCTTTGCAGAATGAGAAGGTTACTTTCTACTATTTATGGCTGCAGTTTGAGATACATACTTTCTTTGCTCATTAGTTGTTGCAAGTAAGGCATTGTGTATAAAAGCACCCAAAGCTGCTTCCAAGATTTTGAACATGTGAGCGCATAGACCACCATTTTGTCCTTTTAAAATATGAACTATTGAAATGTTTTCCTCAACCCTGCATTTACACATTGCATATTTTGACAACATTTTGAATTTATTAGAGAAGCTTCATGCCTTACCTAACCTTTTTAAGTTTTATATAATCTGCTGTCCTTAGATGTTCCTGTTATAAATTTTATTACCCAATTGTGATCAATTTTCTTTAGAAGATTATTGCTCGCACCAAATAATTTGAGTCCCAAATTTCTCAACATTGTCTTATTCCGCTTGGAATAGGGGTGGGCAGTACAAATGGGAGGATCATCGTCCCCGATCAGGTTTGTGGAAAGGAACAAATGGTGGAGAAGTCTTTTCTTTCAGCGGTTGTGATGATGATCAAACTTCTGCAGATACATCTGTAAGTACCCGAAAGCTTTATTAGACATCTTCCCAAACCCTTTGGCTTATAAACTCCATAGCCTCTAGACTTGATGAGACATCTTCCTACATTTTTATGGGAACAGGCTCTTTCAAAAATAACTTCAACTGGAGCTATGACTTACAGTTTTATCCAAGCAATTGAGCGTGGTCAGGGAACTACATATGGAAGCATACTAAATTCAATGCGTTCAGTTATTCAGAGTACAGGTAGCAACCCCGTTGGTGGTGTTGCAACTGCTCTAGTTACCTTGATTTTGAGCAGTGGTCTTGAAATTGATGGTGACGGCCTGAAACAGGTACTTACAATCATGGTGATTATGTATTAATTGAAGTCATTAATTTGAGTGGGATATTGGTGAATGCTAAGAAATGCATACAAGCATCCTGGTTGCCTCCGAAAATCTCTAAATTTACTGTTCATCGAGTTCCATTTTATAGTTGGCCATTGTGCAAATGATCAGACAATTCCATTTTATGGTAGTGGGATTGATTTTCCTGTTTTCTTGTCTGCTGCAGGAACCACAGTTAACTGCATGCGAGCCGTTCGATGTTTATACGAAGCCTTTTGTCCTATGATCTTTAGTTATATTTAGAGATTTATCAGATTAAGAGGAATTGTATTGTAAGAAGGGTCTTGCTTTTGCCAGCCTCTCTCTCTCTCTCTCTCTCTCTCTGTAAAAAATGTGTATGTACGAGTTTGGGTGCATATATACATACATTGTTGTCTAAGATTAAGTTTGTTGTTTTGATTGATTTTGATGGTGTGATGGGTAATTCTACTTTTATTTATTTTTAGAATTTTATTTTGGGTGGAACATTTTTAGAGAATATCTAAAGAATATTTCTAGAACATTTAGGTCCTGTTTGGTTAATATGAATGAAAGATGGAGCATAAATGAAGTCTTTATTCCCTTAGGTTCTGTTTGGCTCATGAATGTTTATTTGTTGGAGTAGAATTGTTATAATACAATAGAATACCTAATGATAGGATAATACAATAAAATTATAATAAAATTGTATGTGGGTGTAATCAATTATGTAAAAGTTTATATTATTTATCTAACATGTAATAAAAAATAAATATATATTTTCATTGTAAATTTGAAAATAATTATTCTTTATTGTTGTGTTATAAATTTATATTTTTTTGGAATTTAGTTTATAATAATATCATTTTCTTTTGTAAACTATTAAAATTTTATATTATAATCACTTTATTCTTAAAAATAAACATACTGTAAATCAAATTTAATTTAAGGGTTCTAATTTTGCACAAGAAAATGTATTATCATCTTGAGGTAAATAACAGTGTAAAAAATTTCAAATTCATAACAAAAAAGAGATTGACTTTCTAATTTTATCATACAAATATATTTTATATATATATATAGATAGATAGATAGATATTTTGTCCTACTTCAAGTTGAATAGAATGATACAATTTTTTGCACGGATGGTTGTCTTTCGTCAATTTTGAGTGATTTGTTAAAATTAAGATAGAAATTGACTGCTATTTAAAATTTGACAGTGGTAGAACGTAAAAATTTTGAAGAAAATTTGCACAATTTTTCGTAAAAATTTGAGGCTCTCTCTCTCTCTCTCTCTCTCTCTCTCTCTCTCTCTAAATTCTATTTAGTAACAGGAAGAAGAAAATTACAAGATGCAACAATGGCATTCATAGTGCTTGCAGAATGGATCCAGCAGATTAACTTAAGCATCCGATCATCCAAAAGGCTTTTAGGATTAGATGTAATGTTGAACTTCTACAAAATTCAAACGCTCAAAATTGAAGGCCTAGCCAAACCTAACCATGGCGCCATTTACAAGTTTAATTCAACAGGAGAAAAAAATATGAATAACAAATTTAGTTTGTCAATCCATAATAACTTGAACTCGAAATTCCCGACTCGTTATTAGCAAACACCGTCGATCATCATTCTTTTTAATATTGTTTTTAGGGTTCTTCCAAATCTCCCCCAGGTTTAAAGTAAGATCATGATCAAGTGACAGCATAAATCTGACCTCGGGTCGGCAATGGCATCTCACCAAGTTATTTTTAGCTAGAACAGTTTTAACTCATTAAAAATCTCTCCATTGAAAGCTAGCACTTGAATTGCTAAAAAAGCTAGACAAGCAACTCACTCTCCCATGATCGAAATTTCCAGCAGCTTCATTTTCTTTCCACTTTTGATGTACCATAATTGGATATGTGCCATTTATTTTGCTGTCTATAATCATTAAGTGACTATACCACTGACGTACAAAAAGGGATTGCTAAATTGGGTATACTCCGGATTTTATCACGCTCAGTGCTCTCTGCAATCTCTCTCAGGCTAGTCCATTTTCTCCTTCTTTTGTTGGACGTGCTGACAGATTTCTCTGCATCAGTTGTGGCAGAATTGTTTTCAAATTCAGCTGTCTTTTTAGATCCCGGTTTTTGCCTCTTCCTCTTCCTCCCCTCCAACAAAGTTGCCCCTTTTTGCACCGACGGAGTTGTTAGACAGTCCGCATTATGAATATCCCTAGCTACTGTAGGCAAACTTATCTCATCCTTCTTGTAAACTTCTTCTGGACTACTAACCATAGGAATGTCTCCGGAAATTGTGGTTGATGCTATGTGATCCATCTTATCAACCTCAACACTGCTTTTCATGTCTTTCTCCAACCCACACCTCGGAACTATAGATTAATTTTGAAGATGGTTTACAATTCAGTTGACATTTCTCTTTCATATGGCTTTCTGGAGTGGCCATCTTAATATTCCAATGGGAGCAGAAGTGACACTCGTAGACCACATTGTTCTGCATAGGAATGTCAGGTTTCTTACGTCGATGCCGCCCCTTTCTACTATTCTTCTCAACCGGGATAGTACAATTATAGCCAGGCTGAAGAATTGTTTCACATCTTTCGCAGGGAAACAATGAAGGATCAGTAGGCCAACGCATGGCCCCCCCACAAGCAGCTAAGCAGTGCCCAAAAAAGTGTTGGGATAATCCCGGCCAAGATCACATGACGCACACAAATAATACATAATATTTACGTGGTTCAGCCAATTTAACCTACCTCCACAAGAGAAGAGTAACTTCACTATATATATATACAGTGAAGGAGGAGGATGATTACAATACGCTCAACTCACTCACCTTAAATGCACACTCACAGTGCACTCACAATTATTATATTTTCACTCTCACTCTCTCTATGTATATGCACAACGGAGGGGAAGTGCTCCTTTTATAGGAGAAGATCACCGCAGCCCAATTCCCTCTAAAAAAACGATTTCCCTTCTTTTTCAAAGACGTGGGTGGAACTCTAAACACAAAAAAATTGCAGCCAATTTTGACATTGACTTCCTCCTTTTATTAAATGAGGCGGGCTCCAACAAATCTCCCCCGCCCGACTCATGCGGAGAGTTCCACCAAATCTGTTGCGGTTCTACAAGTTTCGAGCTTTGACTTGGACGTTGTCTTAGTCATCATATCTGATGCATTGTCATCAGTATGAATCTTCTTTATGCTTAGCTGTTTTGACTCCAATGCCTCACGAATCCAATGATATTAAACATCAATATGCTTCGACTTTGAATGAAAACTTGGATTCTTGTTAAGATGAATAGCATTTTGACTATCATAGTAGAGAACATACTTCTTTTGCTTGAGGCCAAGTTCCTCCATAACCTTTTTCATCCATAGAAGCTCTTTGCTTGCTTCGGTGATGGCGATGTACTCTGCCTCAATAGTAGACAATGCAACACATTTTTGTAACTTTGATAGCCATGACATTGCTCCCCCTGAAAATGTCATCAAGTATCCCGAAGTAGACTTTCTGGAATCAACGTCACCGGCCATGTATGCATCTGTATAACCTTCTAACACAGGTTTGTCATGACTAAAACATAAACATAAATGAGAAGTGCCTCTTAGATACTTGAAAATCTACTTGACGACTTTCCAATGTTCTTTGCCAGAATATTAGAAAGGAATCGACTGACTACTCCAATTGCATGAGCAATATCAAGTCTTGTGCATACCATGGTGTGCATTAAGCTACCCACGGCTGAAGAGTAAGACACTTTCTTCATTTCTTCTTTATCATCTTCACTTATAGGATATTGCTTGGAAGTAAGCTTGAAGTGTCTTGTAAGTGGACAGCTGACTTGTTTTGCTTTGCTCATATTAAATCTTTCTAGTACCTTCTCCATATACCTTTCTTGAGATAACCACAACTTTTTATTTTTCCTGTCTCGAAAGATCTTTATTTCAAGAATCTGTTTTGTTAGCCCCAAATCCTTTATTGCAAAGGATTTGCTTAGTTCTTTCTTCAACTTTCCTATCTTTTTAGTATCATGACCAACAATTAGCATATCATCCACATAAGGCATGAGAATAATGAAATCATTACTAAAAAATATCTTAATAAAAACACAATTGTCAATTGTGAACCTGTTATACTCGTACTCCATCATGAAGGAATCGGACTTCTTATACCACTATCTTGGTGCCTACTTGAGGCCATATAAGCTCTTTCTCAGTTTGCACACCGACTGTTATTTCCTTTGAGCTCGAATCCTTCAGGTTGTTTCATGTATATTTCTTCTTTCAAATCACCAAAAAGAAATGCAGCTTTTACATCAAGTTGCTCAATCTCCAAGTTCAGGCTGATAGCCAATCGGAGAACAACTTGAATAGATGACATCTTCACCACGGGCGAGAATATCTCTTCAAAATCAATGCCTTTTCTTTGACCAAAGCCTTTCACAACTAGTCGCGTCTTGTACCTTGGCTATGGGTTTCCTTCTTCATTTTTCAATTTAAACACTCATTTGTTGTTGAGTGCTTTCATTACCTTTGGTAGTTCTACCAAATCATAAGTGTAGAAACCCGAACCCAGAAAAAAAATAAATAAATAAATAAGAAAAGAAGAAAGGGAGATTTTAAAAGAGCTAAGTGGTGGGACTCGTCGACGAATCCCTTATCTTCATTGACGAATGACCTTCAGTTTTGTCGACGAAGTTTAGGTGTCGTCAACGAAAAAATCCCAAAATTCAGGAAATTTCAGACTTTGTTTAAGTGTATAAAAGTTACGCAGGCTAGTGATGCGGAGTTGACAAAGGTTGTGGGAAAGGTGTTGTGCTTAGGCATCAAAGAAGGAGAATACGTGTTAAAGGAGATTCACGAAGGGATATGCGGAATCACTTGGTCAGTAGAGCTTTAGCTTATAAGGCTCTGCGGCAAGGGTTTTATTGGCCCACCATGAGGAATGACACAATTAAGATGGTTAAACGATGCGACAAATGCTAGAGGTGCACTAGCATACCACACCTGCCGACCAGTACTCTCTCTCCCTTGACGAGTCCTTATCCCTTTGATCAATGCAGACTGGATATCTTGGGACCGCTACCTCAAGCGACAGGGCAACAGAAGTTCCTGTTGATGGCTATTGACTATTTCACTAAGTGGATAGAAGTAGAAGCCCTGACCCATGTAACGGAGCACAACATTAACAAGTTCATAGAGACTTCGATGGTTTATAGGTTCGGCATCCCCTGGGCTATAGCCACTGACTACGGGAGACAGTTTGACAACGATCGTTTCAAAAAATTCTACGCTAACCTAGGCATCAAACTACTATTCGCGTCTATTGCACACCCTTAAAGTAAAGGACAAGTAGAGAATATGAATAAGAAAATCTTGCACAGTCTAAGAATGCAGCTCGAGGCTTCATATGGCAAATTGGTTGAAGAACTCCCATCCATTATTTGAGCATACCACACGACTCGACAAATAGCCATGGGGGAAACTCCCTTCATGCTCGCCTTTGGAGCAGAAGGGATCATCTTAGCGGAAGTTGGAATTTGTTCCTGGCAAAGGCAAAATTTTGACAGGAGAACAACACTGAAGAATCAAGAGAAGAATTAAATCTCTTGGAGGAAAGACAAGACCAAGCACAAACGAGAATCACAGCATACCAATAAAAGGTGGCCTTATATTACAACACTCGGGTTAAGGCACGAACATTTAAACTAGGGGATCTGGTCCTAAGGAAGGTGCGAAGCAACCCTGCATAAGGTTCAAGCAAACTTAAGCCTAATTGGGAGGGACCATACCAAATAGCATCAGAAATCAAGCTGGGAGCATACACTTTAAAGGACTTAGAGGGGAAGGAGATAAAAACACATGGAATTCAGATATGTTGAAAAAATACTACTCTTAAAATTTCATTGCAAAAGTTGTACACTTGAGTTACAAAGGCTCGAAAAGCCAAATTACAATATCAAAAGTAATAAAATGTTAGGTTGGGCTTCCTAATCACCAGTTTTACTTCCTTCTCCACCTTCTTCCTCAAACTCTTCAGTCTCGTCCATCTCCTCCCCTAATTTTGGGCTCTCGTTGCCATAATCGTACAAACATAACCAATCAAAGAAAGGTTAGGATGCATCATCCTGACCTGCTCTCGGCTCCTCCGAAAGCCTACTCGATAAGTCTTAGAAGTATCGAGGATGAACTTCTTGAAATTTCGATAGTCTGAAACTGCTACGCTAGCGGCAACAGGGATCTCTTCACTCCGAATCCTCGCGATCTCTTCTTGAAGAACCTTCTCTCGACGAGCAGCGTTGGCACGGGCATCGAACAACCCATTAGGCCAGAAGACGGTACAAAAAGCCTCGACAAGAGCTGCTCGGCAGAAAAATGCCTCGAGAAGAGTTGCTCAGCACAAATGCCCCAAAGAGAGCTGCTTAGCACTAATGCCTCGAGAAGAGCTGCTCGGCACTAATGCCTTAAGAAGAGGTGCTTGACACAAATGCCTCAAGAAAAGCTACTCGAAACAAATGCCCCAAGAAGAGGTGCTCGACACAAATGCCTCGAGAAAAGCTGCTCGACACAAATGCCCCAAGAAGAGATGCTCGACACAAATGCCTTGAGAAAAGTTGCTCGGCACAAATGCCCCATGAAGATCTGCTTGACACAAATGCCCCAAGAAGATTTGCTCGACACAAATGCCCTAAGAAGATTTGCTCAACACAAAAACCTCGGGAAGAGTTGCTCAGCACAAATGCTTCACAAAGGAGCTTCCCAGCACAAATACCTCACGAAGAGCTGCTTGACACAAAATACCCCTCGAAGATTTGCTCAGCACAAAGTGCCTCTCAAAAAGCTGCTTGGCATAAATTGCCTCTCGAAGAGTTGCTCGGTACGAAATGTCTCCCAAAGAGTTGCTCAGAATAGACATCAGCTCGGCAAGTTGTGTACGTGGCAACATCGGCTTGGATCAACCGATAACGGATTCCCTTGGCTCGGAAAAGTCGTGCACACCTCAACCTTGGATCGGATTAGCTGACACCCTAGAGTTTGGCTCGGTAAATTTGTGCACACCTTAACCTTGGCTTGGATTAGCTGACACCCTAGAGTTTGGCTTGGCAAAGTAAGTGCACACAGTAAAATTGGCTTGGATAAACTGATAATGCGCCAACATCGCTCCATGGACTAAACTTGAGTAAGAAATCTCCCATTAAAAAACCACGCACCATTATTTTGGATCGGGTCATCATTCAAATCAAATACAACTAGGCTCCACAAAGCCCAACGGGAACAACTTTCAAACTTTGGAAACGAACTTCAAAATTTGAAACTAAAGGGGGGCAATTGATATACCCTAAATATATCAACCACTGAGTCAAAAGGAAATTAAAGCCCAGCATTGATGAGGGCCGTCATCAACCAAGTCAATCACCCGGATAGAGCAATTGGCTCCAGCCCAATTATGACCAGAGTGATCCACGCCGAGGCTGTAATGGCTGGAGTGATCCATGCCAAGCGCCATAATGGTAAATCTCTCAAGGGTCAAATCTCGCCACTATAAAAGGGGGTATTCCTGAGAGGCAAAGGTATCTCATTCTAATCCATTTTTACTATTGTTTGCAACCTCTCTAAAGCAGTCCCTTACTTAGGCATCAGAGTGATTCTCCAGAGTACACCCCGGGTCCTCCAAGCCACTCTCATTTTCTTCTTTTTCAGGCGATCGAGATCGGAAGGTTCATCGGAGATTTTTTGACATTTTATCCAGCAACAATAAATATTATAGGTGATATGATAATAATTATTAATTATATTTTATAACATTAATAATATTTCAATACTTGATTTGTTGCTTAATTGCCTTGGTATAAAAACACAAGAAAAGATTTTGGTCTTTAGAATGATTAGCCTATACCATTTATATTGCACCCCAAGGACATACGATATAATATATTAACATTAAGGTTGTCATGCCCGTTATAGATGCCAAGCCAAACTTAGGTCAGGACTACTTTATAGCCAACACAATCTAATTCTATCTAGTCCAGTGTAGTCTTAGGAAACCAAGTCCTATGAAGCAAAAACTCATTGAGACTTCATCTTAATCATGATCTTAAATTTTCATGAAATTGTCAAAAATTTTGATTTCCATCACCCTCAAAATCGAAACGGCAATCAATTTTTGTCTTACATAATTTCAGTCAAAATCTCAACGAATCATCCGAAATTATGGGTTATTGCTTTGCCATCACAACCATGATTATCGATCCCTGGTATGGTATGTCAAGATAAAGTCCCAAGGAATTTTATGTGGAGCCATCACAAAAGAAGCATGGTGTGAGGGCAGCTGCAATACAATTTTGAGTAAATCAAATGTCAAATATTGAAGATAATTACAAATTTTAAATCATTATAAATTATAATATTACTATATTGTCAAATATAATTAGTACTAAAAATTATATTACTTGTAATACTTTAATTTATTATATTTTTATGATTTGTTTATACAATACTTTATAGATATAATAGTATATAATTAATATAAGACAGTAAGTGATATGTGTGTGTGTGTGCTCTTGTCTATGCATTTATGTCAAATCCATAGTGTTGGCCCGGTTGAATGTCTAGAGAGGGGGTGAATAGACTTTCTTCACAGAAGTGCAACTTTCTACAACCACAAAAAATCTTACAAAGAGCAAGTGTATAAAGTTGCTGTGTAAAGATACAGGAAATCTCAATAATAGTAAATAAGATATGAAAGAAGAGAAGCTGAACACAAAGATATTTACGTGGTTCAGCACCCCGCCTATGTCCACGCCTTGAGACCAACTCAGGGATTCCCAAAATCCACTATAATCCTCCTTCAGGCGGAGAAGCCAATACACAGCAGCTCACAAAGAGCTTTCAACAAGGTGCTCACTTAGAGACACCCAACAATAGCTCACAAAGAGCCTTTCCTTACAAGAGGTAGATGAGAAATAAATGTAAACTTGAATACTCCCTTTGAGTTGATAATAACAATAAAAACCTTACTCAATGTCCTCTTGTTAATAGAGTAGAAGCAAGACTAAGAGCAGCAAGAAGAGGGCAGTGAGTGTATAACCAAACCCTAGAAGATACCAACACCAATGAATGATTTTCTTACAATATCAACTTTCTTGGTAAGGAATAAATGCTATTTACTCCTATTTAAACATCAAATGGGCGAGGGCAAAGCTGGAGAGCCTTTGGGCATTTATGAATATGAGACAAGTGTCAAACTAGCCGTTCTGCGGCATTTAATGTTTGCTGCTACCCGATGTTTGTCGACAAAGTCCAACCTTCGTCGACGAGCTCTTCAGTCAATTCATCGACGAGGCCCTGTGTTCGTTGACAAGTTGCTGTTATGAATTCAAGAACCTCTCGGTATATTTTCGTCGACGAGAACCCTGTGTTCGTCGACGAGTTCTTCATTATATTCGTCGACAACGCCCTGTGTTCGTCGACGAGTTGTGGCTCTGAATTCAGATGTCTCTCTGTATTTCTTCGTCGTCGAGAACCCTGTGTTCGTCGACGAAGTTTGTGTTACACTCGTTGACGAATCCCTGTGTTCGTCGACGAGTTCCTTCTTTATGATTTGTTCTTTTAAGTACAAAGAAGGTTCTTGTTCTTTTGGGGGTTTCTTTTCACGGTTTTAAATAATTTTACTTGTATTTTGTTGTGCGTGTGTGATACGCCCATTTCTTGTTCTTAGTTTTGAGTTTTACTCTATATACAAGTTATTACAAGATGGTCTCTCTCTCATTCTCATATTCATCTTTCAGATGACTTTGTCTATTGTGCATCGTTCATGAATGCGTTGAGAGGCTTGTGCTTTTGGTCATGGTATGAGTTGCTTTGACTGTTTGTTGGTTCAGATGCCTTTCTGTATAGTTGAAACATGACTTAGAGAGAACCGTTAGTAGCCTTAAGAACTACTAATGGGTTGTTGTCATCAAAACACGGTAGGAATGAAAGACCCTTAACAACTTGGTCTAACACATAGCAATTGCACTTTCAAATCTTGAATATCCAATTTGGTAAAAAAAAATGATGTCCCTTTGTTCTTCAAGATCCGATTTTATTGAACTTTTAAAATAATTTTTTAAAGAAGCTTATTTAAAATTTGATTTGACAAAAAAAAATTCTTCACAAAAATTATAAAAATCTAAACAGATTCTGAAAATCCAAATTCAACTCTGACTTGAATTTGGATCTGGATTTTACAATTTTTATTTTTTATTTTTTAGGAAAAAATAGCAAATCATTCAATTTGAATTTTGGAAATTTGATTTCCTGCATGCGTGGCCAAAAACAATTTTGGTGAACTTAAATATAATTTACCTGTACCTAAAAAGTATATTGTCCTGTGGAAGGCATGCGACCTATCCATTGTGAATTTATTTTTTAGTGTGTGCAGAGAAGATGAAGGCAACTTAAGGTTCAAAGGATGCAAGATCTGTAACGATTTTGTTGTTTTGAGTATGGTGGGCTAGTGAGATTTAAATCAATGCTTTGAATTATATTAGTAGGTTTACAAGGAGGGGCGAGCAAAACAGCATTTATAGATTTTCTACTTTGAATCATAAATTTGTTAAGACTTGATGCTTCTTCTAGTTTAGAGATGTTCGTATAAACAAACTTAATTGCTAAGACTCGCAGTGAGCTTTCACATGGGTTGCCAACTTCATTCAGAGACTGAGATGCTTGTTAGTTAACTTAATTCTTGAATCTCAATTGCTCACTCCTGGCCCAAAAAAATGAGGTAAAACCATCTGTTTGCTGTAAAGTTTGCACAAGATTCTTACATCTGCTAGTGCTTCTATGTTGTTTCCATTGGAGTTGTCATATGTCAACCATGGTCTATACTCGAGGCAATGTGAAGCGTTTGAGAGATGAGACTTTAGTTGGAGATTCTATTTGCCATTTTCCATAGTGTTTTGAGTATGCGATAAAGCTCTTAATGCTTTTGCTGCTGGGTTGATGCTGAGTTTCTGCTACTGTACTATTTCAAAACACAAGATGGAGTTTTCTCTAACTAGGGGAGTTTGATGGGGGACCCCATATGGATTATACTAGCTGAGAAAATGCAGAATAGAAGTTTTGGCTGTTAGGCTTTAACACTGAAACAGCCAATCCTCTTCAAAATCAGTGCAATAGTTTCTGCTAGCGAAGATTATACGAAAGACTGAAGTTTATTAATCATGTGCTGAAGATGGCTAGCAGCCTAACAATACTATTAAACCTCAACAAACCAACACCCTAATAGACAACTCATAAAATCACCCAAAAGTGAGATTAGCCTGTAAATTACAAAACACAATCACTCGAAAAAGCTCGCAAAATTCTGACATTTCTATATAAGAAATGAAAATCTAATGGAAAGTTGCTAAAAATAACAAAAAACTGCTGGGAAGCTGTTGAAATGACCTAACCTAATTTGAATTTGAATTTGACACAAGGTTTTTCATGTATATGTTGAACTTGGAATACTAAGTCTTACTGGAAGGCTTCTTGCAATTGTGCGAGTAGATAATATTCTGCATGAAGTTTTAGAAATACAGGATTTCAATTTTGTCTCAATTTGGGTTGTCTAGATTTGGGATATTTTAGTTATGCTGAGGTTATTTTGTTATTTTTTTCTTGTATGTTTAGAGTTTCTTATATGCCTAAGTAAGCTTAAGGAACGGGCAAAATTGGATCTTTAAGTGAAATCTTTTCCCTACTCCCTCTGTCGCTTCTACTTCTCTTCTCCTCTTTCTTCCTCTGTCGCTTCATAATGCTTTCTAAATTCAGTGCCATGCAATATGGGACTTTCAAAAGGAGTAAAGGCTCCATTTAGGACGTTGCATATAAATTGCAGACATTTTATTTCACCATATGACACAGAAGAATATAATTAGACAGCTTTGATAATTTAGCCGCTATCCTCTTTAAGATTCAGATTTGAACAAAGAAATATGTCTACTATGGACAAGCATTCCCAAGCTCATGTGACGTAGAATGTGAGTTTTCTTGCTTTTCACTTGTTAGAGCTTAGGCTAATTGTGGATTCATTACCAGTTACTTTGTGTGCCAAATGGGTGGAAGAAAAGCGAAAAACAATTCAAAGCCCATTTTAACTATTTTATTTTGGAATGTTCTTGTACATTCCAATATTTTCTTTCTTTTCTCTCTTAGCCTCTGTTTGGATTTAGGGTTTTTGAGAGAGAAAAGGAATGGAAAAGAAAATAAGATGGAAATCAATTTCCCATCAAGGGTGAAGTCATTCAAATATGAATGAAAAATAAGAAAAATAATACGCTAATGCTCTAATGCTATGTAAAATAAAATTTTGATTAATTGATTTGCTAGGTTTATTTTCATACACATTTTCTTTAATTACCAAATACTAAAAAGTCTATTACTTGATATTTTCCTTTTCTTTTCTTCATGCTTTCCAAGTTCCAAATGGAGCCTTAATTTTTTGACACTATTTTCTAGAGCTCGCCACCCCACCCTCTTTCTTTTCCAATGGTGTATGTCTCATTCTCTCTCGCCGCCTCTTTTCCTCTCTTCCATATATTTTTTTGTTCTTTTGACAGGTAACATCTGGGTTAATATTTTTCCAAATTTGAAATGCAGAGGAAGAAACTGATCCCTACAAAATCCCTACTAAACACAGTATAAGTATGGCGTTATTGGCTTGTACAAGGCTGTAGACCAGGTGACTCCTTGCTGTTATACTATTCTGATCATGGTTCACAAGAGAGGAACAATGATGGTGGCCAAGTTTCAGGATATGATATAACTTTGTTTCTTGTGGATGGCGCAAATGATGATGATGATGAGATCAATAAAACGATTGTTAGACCTCTTCCCGAGGGAGCTAAGCTCCATGCAGTAGTAGATACTTGCCACAGTGGCACTGCTTTGTATTTACCATTCCTTTGCAGGATGAACAGGTTAATTTCTACCATCTTCTTTTCAATTAATATCTCTTACCTCTGTACTAGTATCTAGTTCAGAACTGTACGCAGCACCAACAACCACTTCAAGGATTTTCAATGTGTGATTATATGTATTTCCAGTTTGCAGTGCAATGATGTGAACCATTCTCATAATCTTGCTCTTGCATATTAAGCAAATGTTTAATTTTTATAGTGCTTTAATATCTTGTGTTTATTAATATGACATATTTTGAATAGGTATACCGTTATTTGTGTTCTGAAATTATTCTTGCTATTTCAAAAATAAAATTCTCTCTCTCTCAGGCATGCTGTGCTCTCCTTATCTCTCTGCTATTAATTTTTTTCTGATTTAATTATTGATATTTGAAAGAAATTCTTTATGACCACTTATTTCTCGTTCAAATTGTTAGTTTCAATTGTGTCAATATTATCATACAGTTTTCCTTCTTGGAAATAGGAGTGGGCAGTATGTGTGGGAGGATCACCGCCCAAGATCAGGTGTATGGAGAGGAACCAGTGGTGGAGAGGTCATTTGCTTCAGTTCCTGTGATGATGATGAGAGCTCTTTTTAGTACAACTGTAAGTTTCAATAAAACTGATTAGGTATCTTCCTTAATAGGGACAGATCTAGGATGACCTTCGTTTTTTTCTTGGTCCTTTTTTTTTTTTTTGGGGGGGGTGGTGGGGGTGTGGGAGAGGAGCAAAGTACTAGAAGGATAGTTTCTAGCTTTGATGTTTGAGGGACCAAATTTTAAAAAAAAGTTCAACGCCCACTGCACAAGGATCCTAAACTACATTGGGGTATGTCAAGGGTATGACATATGGAGCCTTATCAATTATCTCCACAATTAGTGAGGTTGTTTCGGTAACTTGAACTCATGACTTCAAGTTTGAATATAACACCCTTAACCTTGGGTCAAGGCTTTCCCTCAACCAAATTATCAAAATGAGATATAAAAATTGTGATTTTCCTTTTTCTGGTTCTTTATAGGATTAATGTTTTTGTGGCAAGGAGTCAATTGGCACAAACCCCTTGAGATCTGGCCTCCTTCCTATATTAAAAGGGTAGCCGAGTGCATGAGGCTCCAACTAAAGCAGGCCATAGGGATGAGGGTCAGATGTATGTAAACTTGATTCCTATGGTATTATATCCTAGAAACAGAAAGAAAAGATTTCATTCTACTGCTTCTCTGGGGACAGGCTCTTTCAAAAATTGCTTCAACAGGTATCATGACATACTGTTTTATCCAAGCCCTTGAGCGTGGAAATGGGACTACATATGGTACCATGCTAAATGCAATACGTTCAGTCATTTGGCGCATGAGTAGAAACATTAGAGGCAGGCTAAGACAGGTATTGATTCTCATGGTTGTTGCATATAACAGTCATTTGTTTGAGTTGGAGACATTGACCCATGTCAGGAAACATATTATTTTCAATTTTAGGCACGCTGATATTTTTATGGAACAAAAGCGAGGTTCTGGCCCATAAAAGTGATGACGATCTCATAAAATTTCGTATCACTCACTGAAATTTTGTATCCCTGTATGCCTGCACAGCTCATGCTCGGTTACATCTGTATGTGTATATGTATGTGCATGCATATGATAATTGAATGAGGGGATTCGCATGCACAATCAAGAAATAGTTTTGCAACTGATGAAGAAAACAGAGCAGAAAACAAATTTTGAGGATATTATCAAAAACCCACGTCTAGGTGCTACATATGCATGTCATTTACCTTCGTTCTGGTTCTTGTGGCATGCGAGATAATTCCACTAGTTGGTTTGATGAGCTTGGAATGCCTTGGATCAATTTTTGAACTGGTCAGCATAAGCTTCGCTGTAATTATGATTAGCAGAGACCTATATCCATAATTTCAACTATGGATATAATTGTGTGGAGCATTTCATGCATCCAAGGAAGAGAGTATTGATAGTTTCACTGATTTTCCATGTTTTGTCTGAAAACAGGAGCCGCAGTTGACCACCTGCTAGCCATTTGATGTGTATAAGTATAAGGAGCCCTTTTTCATATGATATGTTTACAGCACATCTAGAGATTCGTCGTCAGATGAAAGGAATTGGTTCGCAAGAAGAAAGGGGTTTTTTTTTTTTTTTTTTCAAAATTGGGTTCTCTTAGATTTGTTTGGTAAGGAGAGTAGAACAACTTGTGGCCCATGTATTGTGCATGAACAATGAACATTGCAAAATTCATATTTTTCAATGTTAACATCTTTTATCCCTTCAGGATGGCTGTGTGGGAAGGCACTAATGCTTATTCATATGCACATCGACACGATGACCCATCTTTATCTTCTTGATTATGCAAAAAGTGATATTTTTTATTGGTACTAGTGAATGGTGCACTTGCTAATTTGAGCCAAATAATTGGTGAAATTACATAAACATTTTCCATAAACTGATTTCCAAAATAATTTCCATCTAACTCAAGCTAATTCTTGATCGTCTTCTGTTTCCTTACCGAAATGCTTTTGTTACATGAAGTCATTTCTAAGGATATTTTTCTTGGCCATAAATTCCTTCAAGTTGTGTTTGGAAGCATTTTAAATCTTGTATTTGAATTTGTGTGGATATAATTGTATTTCAATACAATTTTATGATGTGTTCATTGGAATTCAAGTTGCTAAACTCAAAGTCCCTTCATTTATTAAAATTACAAATGTGAAGAATTTTTTTTTTTTTTTTTTTTTCTAAAATGAAGTTTGATTATGAATAAAGGCTATGGAGACTAATTGAGAACTTATTAGATGCCGAATTGGCTTTAAGGGCACATGGGATCACCTTCTAATGCAATGTATAATGGCTCCGGTTGGCAAGTACTAATTAATGGCATCCCAACTCAACTCTCAAGATGAAGAGAGACAAGGAAACCTCTTTCCCCTTATATTTATTTATATCATCTCTACTAATTCCTTATTGATGACCTTGCTCAAGTAGTGTGACATCATTTATCTTAGCTTTAGCTAGTGGGCGTTAAGTAATATGTAACACAAGGATTTTGTTGTGGTGATTGGAGTCATCAGTAGTGCTGGTGGAATATGAATTCAACTACCTGATAGTTCAAATTATGATTCCTTAGTGTCAACCTTAACAAGGACAAGGGCCTTCAAGCCAATGACTTGAAAACTTCCATGGAAGAGGATGTGTATTGCTAGGCAAGATTTGGTGTAGTCTTGTCGCTACACAGGCATGACTCTACAATCTCTAGTCCAACACAATAAGGTATTGTTCGTTTTGATTTACTGACTACATGATTTTGTCCTATACAAGACACCTCATATTTTTGGTATCTGAACAATCCTTATAAGTCCAAAATTTTCTTGATACACATCCGATGTAAAACCATGACATGGTTTCTCCTTCAATCTTTGACGTCCTCCTTAAATCAGTCCACACCTGTGTAGAATTTACCCACTTTATGCTTTCTCCCTGTATGCATTCAAAGAGAGACCATTACACTCTGTCACACTCTAAATAGATCAAGGCAAGGGTTACTTCATGTGGGCCAGTGGCTTTACCTAGCAGACAGAAAAAAAAAATAGGAGAGGAACTTTGAAAAAGCAAACCAGAGTTCCTTCAGTAGGGGAGACAAAGTGGTTTACTTCAGTTTTCTACAATGCATAATGTCTCCGCTGCCAAGTCCAAGTCCTAATTAATGGCACCCCATCTCAACCCTCAATATGAGAGAGAGAGAGAGAGAGAGAGAGAAGGAAAGCCCTTTCTCCCTTGCATTTCTTTCATCGTGCTAATTGTTCCTCAAGCGTCCTCATCTCTCTATTTCAAGAGGAAACTTTCTCCTATACTTTCGTAAGGTTGCCAGGATATTTTTCATTTTCCATAAAAATCCATTTCAAGTCTGCTGCCTCTCCAAAGATATATGTAATTTTAATGTTTCATGAAGATATCCCAGACAGTCATCAATTTTGCTATATTTTAAGGGGCTGTTTAGCCCTAAGACCCACTCTCATCTTCTAAGATTTGTTCACTAGTTTCTCCATGCCTGCAAATTGTATAATTGGTTCAATTACTTGGGTTGAACAAAAAGAGCAGTAAACACCACCTCATAGCCAGAAGATTATTTTATTTAGCCCTTCCACACTTTTAACATTGCCTGCATTTTGTCAAAAGAGTTAATTGATCAAACCTACCCTCTTTCTCCTCTTGCCTGCTAATTAAATAAGTACAACCTGATACTCTTAAGTAGACTCCCATAGTTCTCAACCCAACAAAAAAATATTTCAAAAAAAAAATCTTTTTCCTTCCGAGAAAATTTCCTACTAATCCATGGCACTGGCGCATCCTTCAGGATTTCTGCAGTTCACTTTTTTTTTTTTAATTGTTAGAACCAACATTCCCACCAGAAGCCACTTATTTATTCATTTTCTTAAAAACCTGGCTTAAAAATCAAAACTGGTGTATGTAAATTCCCAGACACAGACATGCCAATTAGGCAGAAGCTAATTTCAGATGCTCAATTGAACCCTTTTTGCAATGACAGTACAAATTTTGAAGAAAAAAAATATAATAATAATATTAAGATATGGAGAAGGAAGAAACCGCCCCACAAAAGAAAATTTTCTGGATAATCAGATTACCCTAAAAACATCAGACCAGAAACATTGTAAACCAAATACAGTAAGCAAGCATCACTATCCACTAAATAAACATTTCTAATTTCCTTGATCTGTATGGATCTGAATGCTTGAAATCCTCCAACCGCAGGTTCGAACTTGTACGGATCTCATTTAAAACAGAATCTCCTCTCTCTGTTTTAATCATCTCCAATGTACTTCCAAGAACTTCCGCTGCAAGTCCAACCTCCCGAAGATTTCCTGCCTCCTCTCCCCCTTCATATATTAACCGGCCAATGTCTCTCAATGAAATCACATTTTCCAGAATGACCGTGGCAAAGATGCGGCCAAGAAATTCTGCTGCTTTTGGGGCATCATTCACGGCATCCTCCAATGTGGTTAGTACAGCTTCAAACCTGGCCCGAAAAACAAAAGCAGCAGAGCAATGATTAAAACAGAAAAGTTGAGCCATCTAATTAGCTAGTTCTCTCAAAGAGTAGGAAGAAAATCAAGGAGCTTTACCCTTTGATGAGCTGTGGCTGACTTAACACGCCATCCCGATATCTTGTAAGATTAACAAGAAGCTTAGCCAAAAGATCCCTCTCAATATCCTTTCTTTCAAAAGAGTCTGTCACCCAAATCGATATCATTGTTGGATAGAAGCCAGGGGAATTCAGATCTTTGACACATAAAGCAACTTCCTTCTCATCTTTGGCACTGAAACAAGCAGCTTTCAATGAGTATCTCAGGAAGGTTGGGATCCCACACTATTAATCCTAAGAAAGCACACACACCAGTAGTCTCTCCACTGGATTGACTGCCATTCTGCAACTATACAAATATACAGCAGGGACACGAGCAAGACGTCCCAAAAACAATTCATGGCAATCAAGTCCTGGCTGGGTGTGGTGCTTTGACCACAAAAATGCAAATTACGTTTTTCATTTTATATTTTTACAAATAACAAAACCACATTAAAAAGAGAATGCACCTACGAATGCAATGAGATTTGCAACTATTTATGTTCAGACATATTTGTCACTTTAAAAGGCAGGTCACCTGGTAATAATCAAAAAGAAGAATCCAGAACCACCAATTAATAGGTCAAGATAAACAACAAATCTGGCCCAGCTGAATCATTTCATCAATTTAGATGCTTAAACTATTAAAAGCAGTCAGTAGCAATCAGCAGAATACATTCAAGCTACCAAATCCAACTATGGTGCACTAATAACTTCAATGGCAAAGCAACAAATTTGAAAGCCACTCATTGTCTAAAAATAAGCGTAAAAAGGACCAAGTCCAACTAAATTTTATTTTTCTAACTTCTATAATATTCTCTTTTTTTTCACTGTTTAAGCAATTGTATTGGGTTTATACCTTCAAGATTATAGGCTATCATCATTAAAAAAATTAGTATTTAGCTCATCTAGGTTCCTAAAAATAGTTACCAAACCCAAAAAAAAAAAAAAGATCTTTTAAAAATAATTTCCTTATTTTCCTAGCATCCTAAGCTCATCTTGAATGACGTTGGTCCTGGATGACATGCTATCAGAGTGGACCTTGACCCAACAGATCTATCAGAGCTTTTGACAGGGGCCTTACAATTTCAATTCAATTTCCACAACTGTCAGTGTTTGACAAGTTGCTTTGCGAGTTTCTACTGAAACTAGTCAAGTTCATGAATTTAACTCAAATCACCTTGACCAACAAACTTCTCCACCACCATCAATATTCAACACCGACCTCCATTGTTTCATGACTCCTCCATTCCAACCAATAAAATATATTTCTAGAGAAAAAACCAAAAACGCAAAAAAAAAAAAAAATCCTCCCAGGCCTTTAAAGAAATCATAGACCTCCATATTTATTGTCAAAATTCTAGTGTCATCACCAAGCCAGTGTTGCTTCTAGTTGTTAGCATCATTCTTATTCCCCGATTGCTCAAATCAAAGGCCATGGCCCTCATCTTATCTATTCACAGAGGTTCACCACTGTGAGTTTTTCAGTGTTGTCAAAAGATCAAACTCCCTTTGTCCCTTCAATCTCATTTTCGTAGAAGCCTCCAAAACCTTCACGGGCTGAAGTTTGTGTTGCTGTTGTTGACTTCTCTCCACAATCTCACAGCCTTTGACTTTGATTTTCAACACTAGCAGTTCGGGCAAACCAGTTGTCATCACCAGCCCTGGTTATAGAACTCTCGTCAATGTCAAGCCTTGCAGTCACTTTACATCAAAACAAAATTGCTGCTCCTTGCTCAGCAGCCTAGTTGCCACTTGCACAGCCTTCCATTTTTGAAAACAAACATGCAAACAAGATATGGCACAAAGAAGACACCTTTCAAAGATCAAACTGAACTAACTCACCATAACTCAACTGAACTGAAGCAATTCAGTTTGACTGGGCCAAAAAGTTCAGTTCAACTGTTGAACTGAACTGAACTGAAGAACCAAAACAAAATCTGAACCGGCCGAAGAGCCATAAAGAAAATCTGGGAAGGTGGGGTTAGGAGGAAAAAATAGTGATTAACTTGGGCTTGGGAAAAGTTGGATTATAGGGTGAGTGAACTCGAATTTATGCTTTGCACTCTTGTACTTATTATTGAGAATTAGAAGAGAGGCCTTCCTTTCCACCAATTCTAGTAGTAATCCAACAGGAAGAGGTAGTTGAGAAAGCTACTAAATCCTATTCCTTTTTGAAGTCAGCACATTACATAGTCTCCTTCAGGCCTGGTTATGATCAGGGTTCTTCATAATTCGTATTTTTTAGAATTCAAGGTCAAATTCTTTCTAATTGGAGTAGAAAGATGCAACATGAAAGCAAAAGTGATTTTACTTTACAGATTTTTATCATTTTTTTAAATTACTTTATTGAGATCACATCTTCGAAATTCTAGGGTATTATTATTCAGGAAATCAGTATTTCTGTTTTTAAAAATTTATAAAAATAGTTTCCTTATCTTTAAAGCATTGTAAGCCTAGAGAACGCCACCATGAGTTAGTTTCATTACTACATAAGTTCCAAAAATTAAAGTTTTGAGACATTGGTCCTACATTAGTGTCATAATTATTTCAATATAATTACAGGAATGCCTCTACAATAATAACACACACATATATACAATAATTGTAATCATTTTAATGCTGATGATGATGATGATAATATAGTGAAAACAAGTAATAACACTGATGATACTAAAGTGAATAAGAAGAGGAAATTTCGTCCAGGGACAATGGATGATAAGGATATATTTGTCCCAGGAACCAGTGAGAATCCAACATTACTTCAGAGGCGGGTTTTGAATACTCTTGTTTTGGGAGCATGCACAAAGCACTCATATTAGTCATTTTAGCCCATTATAGACCTCCAATCACCAAGCACAACTCAAATAAGTTCACAAGCATGTGGACGCTCAAACATACACGAGCACAACTTTACCAGCATATTTCCCCAAACTACTAGTTGCAATGGAATTTAGAGATTACAACACAAGCAAACCTTAATTTCAACAATTAGGGGTTGTCTAATCATATCTTCAATTGCACTGGCCTAAGCTCTCACACATGCATTATGCACTCATTTTTATTGTCATATACTGCCACATAGGACTCTCATTCCTTCCACTATCTAATAAAATTTTCCTTTTACCCTGATAGGTACTCTACAATCACACAAAACATCAAAATTTCTCCATACCACTCTGCTGTGATTCCATGCGAAATGACCTCATAAATTTTTCATTTTTGTCAAATGATCTTAGAAGTGGAATAATTCCTTTCTAATGCCTCTTGACTGCCAATATCAACTATTTCGGTTTATTCCATCACTTAACTCACTTATCATTACTAAATTACATTACACATACTCCATATAGTCCTTATTCTGATGCATTAGATAGTATATCTTACATGTCACACTCTAGTTTAGAATTGATCATAGTTAAAAGTAAACACAACACCGTAGCAGATCACAAATTGGTACAAACGGTTCCAAAATGTGGTAAATTTTGTTCCAAAATGCTAAATCTAACAATCCAAAGTTTTAATTCAATATTTTTCCCATAACATTCTTTTTATTATTAGTTAAAGCAAACCATCACATTGTTATTTCACAAAAGAAAATCTCTTCCATATTTATCAACATCTCAACATTCTCTGCAAAATATGCTAGCGCTTGTAATTTTATTTTTCATTAATATACCTACAGAAGTCCCGTACCATGAGATCGTTCTAGGTAATATTGGAATTGATCCATACCCTAGTCTCATCAATTGGCACAATATTGTCAAACATACCCCATGGAATTCTATTTTCTAATTTATGCATGAAAAATAATTCATTGTCGACCTTTGACGCATACAGATAAGGATGGGAAATAACTTCACTCTGTCTCCAATTGCTCACATGTTAATTGTAACACTATTATGCAACACTTTAATAGCAACCATGTAATTCTTTAAGTTCACCCACTTCTCCCCCCCCCCCTCCCCCAAACCAAAGAAAAAAGAAGGGGGGGGAGAAATCACTAGCTCCCCAAAGATCTAATTATAATCTTTTCTTACTTCAATAAATTCGTATGTGAACTGTGAAGTCTAGTGCTACTCTCTATACCTTTACATCCCAAGTAAACCATTTAACATCACAAAAAACTTCCTCATGCATTTCTGTGCACATCAATTCCATTGCAACAGTTACTTCACATCAAGAACTACATTACGCAATCCATGCTTGCTCCCCATTCATGCGAAGTTATATGTATATATATAAATAATTATATAAGAAAAAAGAAAAGAAAATACAATAGGGATAATAAGGCATCCTATAGTAAAAAAAAAACAAAAAAAACAAGCCTTAAGTTCCACTAGGCGGGATATGCTATATGAATCATTTTTCGCTAATTAATGCAATTATTGACCATTTTTTTGACAAATTTAGGGTCACTAAATCCTTACTATCTCATTCCAAGTTATTTTAGGTCTACCTTTACCCCTTCTGCTGCTCCCCACAGTAACTAACTCATTCTTCCTCACTAACGCACTATGTGGCCTATGTTGCAAGTGCCCAAACCATCTAAGTTGCCCCTTCCTTATTTGATCTCCTATAGGAGCTACACCTAACTTATCGCGAATATGTTAATTCCTTATTTTATCTTTCAGTATTATACCACTTAGCCATCTAAGCATTCTCATCTCGGCAACTTTTACTTTTTGGATATTCCGTTTCTTTGTCACCCAACATTCTGATCCATATAGCTAGCTGGTCTTATAGCCGGCCTATAAAACTTCCCTTTTAAATTTAAGGGTGTTCTATGATCACAAAGCACACTTGAAACACTTCTCCATTTTACCCAACCGGCTATAACTCTATGCATTACATCATCTTCCATTCCTCCTTCAGCTTGCATTATAGATCCAAGGTATTAAATCTACAAGTACAATTTATTTCTTCATCATCAAATTTAACTATGTCTCCAATATTCCTCCTACCATTACTGAAATTACATTTCGTATGTTCTGTCTTATTTTTACTTATCCTAAAACCTCTGATTCCAAAACTTCTCTCCATAATTCTAGCTTAGCCTCTACTCTGCCCCTAGTTTCATCAATCAATAAAATATCATCTGCAAATAACATACACCATGGAACCTCATTTTGAATGCTCTTAATCAGTTGATCCATCACTAAATCAAAAAGAAAAAGGCTCAAAGCAGATCCTTGATATACATCTATGGTGACTGAAAATTCTCTAGTTTCTCCATCTACAGTCCTTGCACTAGTCATTACTCCATCGTACATATACTTAATGACATCAGTATATCTACTACATACACATTTTTTTTTCTAAAACCCACCATAGAACTTTTCTAGGTATCCTATAATATGCTTTCTCTAAGTCAATAAATACCATATGCAAGTCCCTCCTCTTTTCCCTAAACTTTTCAATTAATCTTCTTAAATATATATAGGTTCTATGGTAGATCTACTAGGCATAAAACCAAATTGATTTTCTGAGACCTTCGGTTCTAACCTTAATCTTTATTCAGCTACCGGTTTCCACAATTTCATCATATGACTCATAAGTTCAATTTCACGTTAGTTATTACAATTTTGAATATCTCCTTTATTTTTGTATATAGGTATTTAAGTGTTTTTCCTCCATTCATTTGGCATTTTCTTAATTTTTATAATTGTGTTAAATAAATTAATTAACCATATAATTCCGCTATCACCAAAGCATTTTCAAACTTCAATTGGGACGTTATCCGGTCCTATAGCTTTTTCCATTTTTTATCTTTTTTAGTGCAAGCTTAACTTCGTTAACTCTAATTTTGCGAATAAATCTCAAATTTTAAGTCTTTTCCTCATTTGTCAATTCTAAATTTAAGCCTTCTATTAGGTTTTTATTAAACAACTTACTAAAGTAACTTCGCCATATATCTTTAATGTCTTCATCCTTAACCATGACAATATCATCCTCAATTTTTATACATTTTACATTTCTTAAGTCCTTGCTCTTCCTTTCTCTAACTTTAGCAAGTTTAAATATATCTCTTTCCCCTTCTTTTGTATCTAATCTATCATACAAATTATTAAATGATCTGTGTTTAGCTTCGCTAACGGCCTTTTTTGCATCTTTTCTCACCTCTTTATACTTTTTAAAGTTATCCATGTTTCTACATTTTTGCCATGTTTTATAGCAAATTCTTTTTATATTTACGGCTTTTTGGACATCTTTATCCCCAACTTTCTTTGCTATTCGATAATCGTCCCCTTGATTCACCTAAAATCTATTTTGCTATCTTTTTAAATTTTATTATATTTCCCCCTTTAGGTTCCACCACGTAATCCCCTTACACTGATTTATTTTATCCTTTTTCTTCCATTTTATAATACATATATCTAACACTAAGACTCTAGGTTGTGTGGTTAGACTTTCACCTGGAATAACTTTACAATATTTGCATGATAAACGATCTACCCTCCTATTTAAAAAAAAAAAAATCTATTTAACGTCTATTTTGTCCACTTTTAAAGGTATTAAGTGTTCTTCTCTCTTCTTAAAGCAAGTATTCATTGTAATAAAATCAAATGACATAACGAAGTCTAAGATCATCTCTATACACTCATTTTTGTCTCCATACCCATATCCTCTATGTATCCTCTCATAACCTTTATTATCTCTTACAACGTGTCCATTCAAATCTCCTCCAATGAATATTTTCTCAGTCCCTGTTATGTCTTGTATAATACTACCCATATCTTCCCAAAATTGTCCCTTAAGATTTTCTACTAAGCCTACTTAAGGAGCATAAGCACTAATGATATTTATTATCTCTTGGCCTAATACCATCTTGATTTTTATAATTCTATCCCCTACTCTGCTTACATCAACAATGCTATCATTTAAGTTTTTGTCTACAATAATTCCTACTCCATTCTTATGCTTTTTCTTTTTCCAGTATACCAAAGTTTAAATCGTGATTCATCAATTTCTCTAGCTTTCTCCCCCACCTACTTAGTTTCTTGAAGGCAAATTATATTAATTTTTTTCAAATCATTGTGTCCACAATTTTTATGTTTTTACCTGTAAGTGTCCCTATATTTTAAGTTGCTAATCTAATCTAAATTTCCTGAACTAGCTTCTTTACTTGCCCACGTCCAAAATGATGCAGAAACCCTCACATATTTGACACCATACCCAGGTGCCGACAAGCGCGTCACTTCAAGGCGACGACCTTGCCCACCCTTGCCCACTTTTCGTTGCACTCAAGTGATACAAGTGCAACGCGTCACTCGTAAGGGATGCCCAAGCAAATATTTGGTAAGGATTCATATCATAGTGATTTGACAAATTGTATGCTGGCTATTAGCTGCCTAACGCAGCCCTCCTCTTTTACCCAAGCTTGGGACTGATTATGTGTGAAAAAATTAGGACATTAAGTGCATCACAGGCGGAGTTACGTCCTATAGTAAAAAAGAAAAAAAGAAACAAAACATAAAAAAAAAAAAAGATCAAAACAAATCTAGATGGCTAAGGATGAAAAAATCAATGATTTGTTTGGTACACAACGGACGGGAATGGAGCATAAGTGGTCAATATAATTTTACATATTCCCTATATTATTTTTCATTCCATTCCAGTGTACCAAACACTGAGCAAGTATATTCATCAAAAGAAGATCATTGGTCTCCCTATGGTTCAAGTTACGAATAAAATGGAAGTTCCAAGAAAGTAGACTCCCTTGAGTAAGGAAATCAACCGTAGAAGCATCATGAAAACTAAATAAGCAATAACAAGGGGTAAAGCTTGAAAGAAATGAAGGAATTCCCCCCGATCCAAAGATATTCACAAAACTGAATCTTCTAACAAGTAAGAACTTGTGTGAAAAGAACAAAAGCAAATATTGAGAAATTAATTTCCAACGACTTGCATGCAACTCAACCAGCCTCAGCATCTCACCCATTTTGTTGAAGCCTATGCAATGGATCATCTTCTGCATAGGGAGTAGTTTCTAAAGGAAATTGCTGAAACCACTTTCCCCTTAAGGAAATGTTTTTAGACAGCAAATCGCCCAAGCCCAACCCTTCTCATCCTAAGACTTGCACACCAAATCTCACCCAACCAACAAGATATGCGCACTTAAGTAATGAAAAAGGATAAAACAATAAGAGAGAGTGGATGAAAAACAGGACTGAATCAAAATAATCGTGCCCCCTTAAGTAAAATAAGAACCCTCTACCTTCCAATTCCCTAGGAACCCTATCAACCAACCCTTTATTCATTGGAAGTCAGTCTTCTTGGATCTAGAGTCCATCAATGACTTCTGAACAGTTAAAAGGAGAAGAAAAAGAAGGCCTAAAAAAAACAGGCTATGAAAATTCAAATTTGTGCAGACAATAAGTCTGGCCAAAGAGCAATATGATAATACCAACTTCCTCGTAACCACTACATCATCAATTATTCTCAAACTCCTCCATCTAAAATTTCCGGAATAGAAGTAAATAAAGAAACCTTTCAAAAAAAAATTAGCAAAATTATTAAGTACTAAGCTTTGTCCTCCCTTTGGTTGTGTTTGCTCGCTTGCTTGCTTTCCCTCTCTTTTAATATACTAACACATTAAACCAAAAATCTTGGGTGTGGTTGTTTCATTTTCTAAAAGGGGCAATATAGGCATTAAAATATAAAGGAATATGCTTTTAAGAACAATGTAGTCATTACAAAATTTGTCCAGAATAGGACAACCAGGTTTACAGAATTTGTCCAGAATAGGACAACTGGGTTTTGTTCAGCAGCTGTCTAATTTTCCTTTCTGATCTAAAATACAAAACAATACAAAAGAAGAGGTTCAAATAACAATCAAAAGTCATTAGCGCAGTTGCAATAAATGAACATTTAGTCCAACAACTTTCCACCAGAGAAAATATGTTTCAAATGCCTTACTCAGCAGAAGGACCATGAAAATTTATCCAATGAATACAAAAGTACAGTACAAAAGATTCTACTTCTCTAAGCTATGGATTTTAGGTGATGGTAAAAGAGGTGAAAGCTTCCTTTGAGATCTCTTGCATTTTTTCTACTGCAGTTTTTCACTTTTTATGAAGTTTTACTGTCGTACACAGCAAGCACAAAGGAATCTCTCACAGATATCAACCAAACATTAAATGAGATTTCCAATATCTACCATGAAAATGAATTATGCTACAACAGAAATAGACGATTCACTGATTCAGCTAACCCCATTCAGGCAAAGAAGTAATATTTTGTGAACTGTGCTAACTGATGGAGTAAACAATGTAATATTTGCCACTGGCTACAACAAGATGATCGAAAAGAAATGTAACTCTCCAAAACTCCGTCAGCAAACCAGTGTTGCTAAAAATCAAAGAAGCCCTCATAAGTTCCCAAGATCCCAATATTGCCCAAGGCACCAGGGTCCAAAAAAGCGCTCGCCTTGAAATAAGGTGCTAACTTTTTAAAATAATAATAATAATATTAATAGTAATAACAACAATAATAATAAAGGAGCTTTGACACAGCCTGAAAACACCCTGTATTGGGTCAACTAAAAGTATGATCCAGAAAATGTGTGTGTGTGTGTGTGTGTGAGAGAGAGAGAGAGAATATTACCTTTGATTCAGCTAATACTCACCCCAAATGGCTTGCAAGCTAAAAGGGCCATTTGATATCACTACCAAAAAAAATCTAAAAACAAAAAACTAAAACACAAAAATAAAAACCGAAAACTAGCAACCTATTTGGTTAATATTTCCAAAATTGGAACAAACTAAAAAGCTAATTAAACAAATGTTCATTTTTGTCCTCGAGTCAAATAACAATTCAAAAATATGATTAAAATAATGAAATATGAAAGAATACAAATTGAAAATATTGTAATAAAAATTGAAATTATTCTATATTTTACTTAATTATTATAGTTCAAAACTCACTTCCTAGTGCAACAAGAGCAGTTCTATTATACGATTTTTTGTAGGTAAAGAGAGAATTTTATTAGCTGGAAATCAAGTGGATGCCACCCCGTGGTACAAAAAGTGAACCTCTGTAGAGTTTCACAAGCATCAAGAATTACATTATGATTATTCACAATTTGCCCACTACGCCAGCTGGAAACAACTGCAATCCACTGCTCACAAATTTGAAGTGGGAATTGAATAGTTGAAGGCTCTCCTTGGTAGCTCTGATGCCTTTCTTTCCAAACCCAAATCTCCCCTCCCATAGAATTTGCAGTAACCCACTGATATCCAGTCAAGGACAGAACCATGTACCACAAATTTCTTGTCAAGAGGCACTGGAGAAAAATGTGGTTGACTGATTCTGCATCAGTCATACAAAGAAAACATCTCTTTGTTACTGTAAGCCCCCTTTTCTGCAGATTGTCTAAGGTAAGAACATTTCCATGTGCAGACTCCCAAACAAAAAATGCAATCTTTGAAGGGGCTACTGTCCTCCAAATATGAATCCAAAGAGAGTTAGTGCAATTTATTGCCACCAGAGAGAGCTTAGAAAGATCTAACAATGAAAACACCATTCTGTCCAAAGCCTATTTTGGTTCATTGGGGATATTTTGTAATGGAAATTGTAGAGATCGCAGTAAAAGTCAGAGTTCATGAAGTTCTTGATCTGCCACATTTCTAGCAAAAGGAATATTCCAAAAAATTCCCTGATTAGAGATTTGGAGATGATGGCAAATAAGGGCACCTCTACCACAAGCCAAACTGTAGATGGAAGGAAAGGCAGCTATAAGGTTACTGTTATCACACCAAACGTCATACCAAAATTAAACATTGGCGCCATTCTCAACTTGAAATCTCACATATCGAGAAAAACCGCTCCATCCTTTCCTGATAAATTTACAAAATCCCACTCCATAGGGGTCCCCTACAATTATGAGTTATCCATCCGTTACGCTCAAGCCTATATTTGGAAGATATGATTTCCCACCAGAAGTGGTCTTGCTCCTTCATGAACCTCCACAACCACTTCCCAAGGAAGGCTTTATTAAAAGTGAAAAATGGATTTCAACCAAACTTCCCAAACATATGGGTTGTTTAAGCACTCCCCGTCTAATAAGGTGAAATTTAAACTCTTCCCCTAAGCTCTCCCAAGGAGATGTTCTCCGTATTCCCTCCAATCTCCTAGCAACTAAGGTTGGTAAGGGTATAAAGGGCATGAAATTGACTTGAAGAAGTGCTCCTTAAGGGGTGATTCTACCACCTCTTGACAAGAAATTTCTTTTACAACCTGCCAATCTGCTTTCAAACTTCTTGATGATGGGGTCCTAAACTCCTTTGTGTTTAATTTTGGCGCCAAGAGGGAGATCCAAGTAAGTAGTGGGAAAGGATCCCACCTTACAACCTAGAAGACTAGCAAGGAAGGTCCCCTGAAGTTCTCTCCAATTGGAATGAGCTAAATTCTACAAGATTAACTTTCATGCCTGAGAAAGCCTCGGATCAAGCCTCAAACCCTAACGAAATGCATCAAAGATTAAGGATATGAAGGGGATTGTCTTTGCAAAAAAAAAAAGATTGCATCACCTGCAAAAAAAAGTGTATACTTCTGTAAGTCTTCCATTTCCCCCCACCCTTTAGACCTCTAAAGATCCTTGCTTCAGTAGCCTTCAACAACATGAGAATTAGCACCGCCATCACCAGAATAAACACAAGCAGGGGAAAAGGGATCCCCTTGTCTCAAGCCTCTTGAGGATCGAAAGAAATCATAAGGGCAGCCATTTATGAGCACTGAGAAGCTTGGAGATTTGATGCATTGTGCAATCCAATTACACCAAAGCACCCCACAGCCCATTTTCCTGAGAAGATAAAGAAGGAAATTCTAGTTAACGTGATCAAATGCTTTCTCCATGTCCAGTTTACACACTACTCCAATCCTTGATGTTAACAACCCCAATTTCTTCAGAGCAAGAGTGACAAAGGTGGCGTTGATGCAACTGACAAATCTTCCTGACGTATGGGACTCACATTTGTAATTTCATGATTGAGAAGGCTCCAATTAACTTGAAAGCAAGCCAAGAAGAAACCATCTTGCCTGGGCGCTTTGTCCCCAATGCAATTTTTAATAGCTTAAGGATTTTTGCTTCATCAAAGAGTCTCTCTGGCCACCCTGCAGTGGAGGGACTAGGAGATTATTGGTCTCAAAATCATACTTACAGAGTTAAAAAAGGTATTTACAGAAGTCACAAATTCCCTTTTTATAATCCCCTTCCCTGGCCAAGGAGGTTTCCCCAATTTTAATGTTGGATAAGGTGTTCTGTATGAGATGAGCATTTGCTGTTCTATGAAAGAATTGTGTTCCAGTCCCCCTCCTTAACCCATAAAAATCTAGATTTTTGTCTAAGATATTTCTTCAAAGCTAATAACCTCAAGCAATTCCTTCTTGAGCACGACGCTTTTGGCCCTCTTTTTATCATCTAGACCCTATATTATCTCCGGCTCATCAAGTTCTTTGATAGTCGTCCTCTTCCCTCAAACATTTTTTTAAGTGCATCTATTCCATATTTTCAACTTTTCTCTCAACCCTTCCATTTTTTATATGAGCACAAAGCTAGCCTTCCTCATGGTACAAAGAGAGGAACACCAACTTTTAAACGAACTCCTCGAACCCATCATGCTTTACCACAATCTGAAGCAACAGGGATGTGATCTGAGATAAGCCTCGGAAGCAGGCACTAAGTCATGATGAAAAATGAAGTTCCAAGTCTACTGATAATAGGGACATGCCGATCCTTGAAAATGAAGGTGGCTCTCTCATGCAACTAGTCTCATGGCTGCCCCCACTTCTTTCATGCGAATAAACTACCATATTGAAATCACCTTGAATGATCCAAGGTGCATCCCACCTACTTCTAATCTAAACGATCTCATTCCCGATAACATATTTGGAGGGTCCTTAACCTGGCTGTAAGCCCCTATGAAAATCCATTGACAATTATCATTGAAATTCTAGAACAAATAGGAGACTGAGAAGGAACTAATGGAATGGTTAAACAATTCCATAACACTAGGCTTCCAGAAGACAAGAATACTCCCTACACTACCCTCAGCTCCAAGGGGTATCCAATCACAAGTTGGCCCCAAAGGTCTTTGATTCAGAGTTTATCCACTCTCTCCACCTTTGTTTCCTGTGAGCACACAACATCATCCATCCAATCCCTAAGAAAAGACTTGATTACACCCTCCTATTGGATCTGTCATCGAGTCAACTCACATTCCAAGAAATGATTTTCCTTAGCATAATTTAACACAAGGGCTCCGACTACTACATCCCTTTGACATTTTTTAGCATCCTCCCATTTTACCAATATTCACCGAGCATTCCAAGCGTTTTAATTCCCTATAGATATCCAACTTTCTATTACTACCTGATGGTTTTTGCATTTTAATTTCCTATTGATATCCAACTTTCTGTTACTATCTGATGGTTTTTTTAGATTGCTACCCACCTCGTCTCTTCTCTTACTTTCAATATCCTCAAACAATTGCAAGGCTTTGCCTTTAAACACTTCGAGGGACAAACCTATGGTTTTGCTTACAGATTTCAACTTTCAAAGAAATCCAAACGGATACCTGATTCTTGAATTGGGTGTTGTCTAGGTCTAGGCCATTCAAAGTTTCAAATCTCCAAGTTGGGATTGATGCACACAAAGGCAAAACATGTTCTAGGGGCTGAAACAAGGGCCAAATAAAACATATGCAACACTCCAATTCTTGAGAAAACGTATGGGATTCAAAGTTTCAAAATCAGGCCTATCAATCAAATCCTCTTGACTTGCTGCTTCTTGTATGGGATGATTCTACAAGGGGGCAACCTTCCCAAAGTAGAACATATTTTCTACAACTCTAGAGATGGACCGCTGTGGTTCTTGAAAGGAGAAAACGAGCTGGGCTGCGGCTTTGAGATGTCTAGTGAGATTGCTAGGCTGGGGAAAAAAAAAACCTTATGTTCATAGCCCTAATGCCCAAGTTAAGGCGCACACTTGACATCCTCAAATGAGTCAAAAGCTTTAGGCCTGCCTTTAGTCTGCATGGGAGCATAGAAAATGTATGCAGCACTGCAATTCTTCTTAACAACACTAGAAAAAGGACTGCACGAGCCCCCTTGTCTTTTCCACCCCCTGTGAGTTGGACATTAAAGCATTAGACTCAAAGGCTTGCTACAATGAGGGCAAGGGCACAAAGAAGCTGACTGGGTGAGGGTTGCTCAATGACCACAGATGTTTTAACTCTTGTAGTGGCCTTGGACAACCTCCTAGCAAGAGGAAATAACCAACACCCTAGCTCGGCTTCCAAGGAGAAGTTCCTCATCTAGCCCTTGGCGGTCATACCCTTCTAGAAATGCAAAGGTTCTCCAACCATCATTGTTGATCTCCATAAGGCTAGACAAATTCCCAATTTGTTCAAGTTTAGCTACAGAGTAAGGGTTCTATAATAGTTCCTTGATGAAAAAAACCATGAAGTTGTCTGGGGCAGGACTTTTCTCAACACTCAAGAATCCTCCATACTTCAAGGAACGATATGAACTCCTCCAACTCCAACAAAATTGAGATCCTTCTTCCCTTGTGGTATTTAGTGATTCTAATTCAATTAGAGGTTCCCCTTATAATGACGAATCGAAGGATTTCCTTCTAGCTATCACAATACACTTCGCATCTCTCAGCATCTCACCGAAGGAAGTGAGCAGTCAACAACTGTTGGAGAGCCCGGGAAAGGAGATATGCAGAGCCTATCCTCCAAAGGAGAGGAGGCTTCGAGACTATGGCCTGCAGCAAAAAAGCAAACAGGTGACTTTAACTAGGGAGAAGACTGCGAACACAAAAAGTGTGACAGAAAAGTTGAGGGAAGGACAGCCCAAATTGCCATTGGAGAAGACCTTCGGCAACAAAGGACCAGAGGGCTAAAGTAGTGGGGAAGGAGAAAAGAGTTGAGCAAACTAAAGCTTGTGGCAAAAGGAGAAAAGGACAAAGGGAGAAAATGAGAGGTCAAGTGGGAATGCAATCTCTTGTTTAGGTCAAAACCACGAGAAGAGTTCCGCCATAGCTGATGACAAAAGGAGATGACGAGGGGAGTTGACAAAGGGAAACGTTGAACGATGTCATCACGAGAAAGGATTTTACACATTTTCCCTATTCTACATTACAATTGAAAAATAGTAGAAATATTTTTTGAATGACTTATACTATTTTATTTTTAAAAAAATTATGGATGATTTTAATTTAATTATTTTTAAATTCACATGGCCATTTTATTTTAATTTTAATAAAATTATGAAAAATATAGATAATTAAATCCCTAAAAATTAATTTTGGATATTAAAGTACTGCAGCAACTAGTTGTCAAAACAATTGAAAACTATAAAATCTTAGTTTTCATTTTTTTATGAAATTTACTCAAAACTGACAATAAAGACAGAAAAAACAAATGCGTTGTCATAATCTGTTTCTTTGTTGTACATCAACAAAAGCACAAAACAGAAATGACACCAGACAGCCTCTAAATTAAGCACATGAACATAAATTGGCTTTTCACTTTATATCACAATCTCATGCTTCGTTGTGAAGGGAACTCTTGGAAATAGAGTCAAGTTGAATCCAATCAATATGGAGCATACAGAGTATTTTCTTTGATTATGGAACAAATCTTGATAGAGATTGAAAAGAGTTTCAAGCAGCAAATATTGAGTCTAGCACTGTAAGTTCAACTCAATCAACTCAACTGCACCCTCAACACTAAGAATAGCTTCTTCTTTTTTTCGGAGGGGACAGAGGGAGTGTGAGAGTGTGTGTGTGTGAGAGAGAGAGAGATGTACATGCTCAATAGGCTCCTTAGGCTTGAAATATAGCGTATACCGGGCAGTAACTTGTGAAATAGGCAACTTCACATAGATTGTCAATGAAAAAAACAGATGAAGCAATCATGCGGGAGGGAGGACGGACAAAGATGAGGGCCGATAAAGAAGATAAGAGAATACAAAAAATAAAATATAGAATGTTCATAGGTTAAACAAGAACACAAATGCATATAAGAATGTATTTGAGTCTCCAAACTAGGTGTTAGAAAAACAGAAAAAAAAAGTTTGAAAGAACTTAGAATACAAAATTATGTAATTTAATGAAAGAAAAAGTTAGGTTTATTTTAATGGTAGTTGTTGAAAAAAATGCAATATTAAATGTCAAGGAAAATAAACCCAAAAAATGATTTTTTAATAAAAAATCACCAACTAAATAAACCAACTTAAAATTGAGTTTCTAAGCTTCAATAAAGGGAAAGGTGAGGGAAGAAATGCAAAAAAAAAAGGACTAAAACCTGTTCTAATCCAGTCACAGACAATCTGGCAATGTAACAGCCCATAACTTTCTGTAATGGCCGTTAGAATACCGTAATGGACCTTAACGGCTGTTACAGTTGTGAATCAATGTACCTCCGAGTTATCACCCCATAATGGTCTTCGAAGTCACCGATCCATTATGCCGTACCGGCTGTTATGCACTTATTTTTAATACTATGAATGCAACACATAAGCATAGCAACTTAACTTTAACTAAATTACCTGTACTTATAGGCCTGGAGTTTACACAGAATGGACAACTTAGCAAGGTTGTTAGAATCAAGATCCTACATAGGATCATTGGAGGGTCCTGAAGATCAGATCATAGGATTGGATCGTGGATCGTAAGATTCTACTTGCAATGTAAAATATATTAAAATTTTATATATTTGGCCTTTTATGACAACTATCAATAAACTAAAACCTTGGTAGTAAGTTTAACAAATTAAACAAATTTCAGGTGTGGAGAGGGGGTGGTGGGGTGGGCCTTAGAGTGAGCTTGGGAGAGGGGATTATTTCTCCTTTACAGTTGGCTGAAGATAGTATTTATTTCCTTTCTAACAAGCTAGGTCCCTCTGTTAATTAGCTGATTCTTTTGCAAGTGTTCGAAAAAGCTTTTAGGTTAAAAGCAAATCTTCATATGCGTGGTTTAGCAGGTAATAGTTTAGAGAAAGATTTGGATACTTGAAGAGGATAGCTAGGAGATTGGATGGCAGGACAGGGGAATTTTTTTTTTGAAGCTTTGGGAGGGCATATTACTTTGATTGAGGCTTCTAGTCATCCATTCCTCCTTATTTTTGTTTCTTTTTTTAAGGTGGTGCAGCTAGAAAATGAGAAAAGCTTATGAGAGATTTTTTTTGGATGGGGGTGGGGAAGGGTACCAAAGACCATTTTGTAAATTCTTTTTTCTAGACAACAAAAACTTCATTAATGCAAGAAAGGGGAAAAAAATTACAGGAAAAAGAGGAAAAGCCATCCTCCTTTGCAGCAAAATCAAAAGGAAAAAAGAAACAGAGTATATACATCAATGCAGCCTTCCAATCCCTTATGACATCAGACAGAGAAATACCCTTGAAAACTCCAAAGGAATAAGTCCAAAATGCAGCCAAAAATGAAGCTTTCTCCCAAATCAAATGCATTGGAATCTTCTGATCTCTGACTATTATAGTGTTCCTTTCAAGTCAAAGAGTCCACAATATAGCAAAAATAACACAACCAAAACCTTTTCTGTTTTTCTCTTCCTTCCAATGCCCTAAAACTGAACTAATTAGAGCCACCCAATCATCACTACTGCATGAAAACAAATTGTTTCATAGCGCCCTTGCCACCACACAATGTAGGAATAAATGATAGTTAGCCTCACCTTCCTTGTCATGCATCAAGCAGACGTCAGGATTGAGAGCCTTATAGGGCCTCCTAATCTGAAGCAAGTAATTTGTATCAATCCTGTTGAGAGCCAAAGTCCATATGAAAGCTAGAATCTTAAAAGGAGCAGCACCCTTATACACTTTTATTGAGATGAAAAGGACTGGGAATAATAGGTTTGGTGGTCAGATGAACAAACGAAAAAAAAACCACAACAGCAACAACAACTACTTTGAAGAGAATGAACCCTGATAATCCCCAATCCAAAGCCTACTATCTCCCCTGGATCTGGGAATGAATGAATTCAGAACGATCGACAGGCAAGTAAGCTCTTCTATCTCTCTCATTTATACTCCTAAAGAAATGGAAGTCCCAAGACACAAGACCCCTCTCAGAAGAATATAATTCAGAAATAGGAGCATCATGCACAGATGAAAGTCTATACAACCAAGGCACAAGGTATTTCAACGAAGTCTCATGCACCCAAATATCTTCCCAACAGCAAACCCTCTCCCCAACATGAACAGAAAATGAGAGGGGAAAGAAAAACCAGACAGCTAAGAGATAAATTTCCAAGGGCATGCATGAGAACCATTTCCACTGCCCTTAGTATCCCACCATTCTTATGAATACCATACTAACTCTTTTTACTACTTTATACCATAAGGAACCAGACTTTTAAGGGGAATCTCCATAACCATTGGTCGATTAAAGAAATGTTTTAGAAACCAAACAACCAATGCCCAGGCCTCCCTCAGATTTTGGTCTCCTGACCACCTCCCAATAACAAGATGACCCCTCATCCTCCCCAATACCAGACCATAAAAAATCTCTTATAAGCTTCCCTAAACTCCTGAATACTATCACAGGAATTTTAAAAAAGAGAGGTAGTAGTTAGGAATATTAGAGAGACAAGCACTGATGAAAGTAATCCTACCACCCAAGGAAATATAAGCCTTTTTCCACCCTTCTAGTCTCTTCCCTACCCTCTCAAGCATTGAATCCCAAAAAGTGGTGGACAAAAAGGATTACAGCCAAGAGGAAGGCCAAGACACGAAATGGACCAAGACAACAAATCGCACCTGCAAGAGATCTAAAATCCTCCAACTCCCTATTGCTCAAATTAATACCAGCCAAACCACTTTTAGCCAAATTAATTTTCAGTCTTGAAATCTTAATAAGTTTTAACAGATTAAGTGCCTTGCTAAATTACTCACTACTATTCTCTAAAAATAAAAAGTATCATCAGCACATTGTAAGTGATACACTTCCACCTTATCCTTGCCTACCTCCAGACTCCCAATCACACCATAATCCTGAGCACACAATACCCACCTACTCAAACCATCTGCAACCAACAAGAATGGAGATAACGAATCTCCTTGTCTAAACCCCCCTGGACACATCAAATCACTCCCTAGGCTTACCATTGATAATCACAGACAAATTGGAAGAACTAAAGCAACCTTTGATCCCTTTATGCAATAAGAACCCAAACCCTTCTTAACCATCACCTTATCCAGGAATCCCCTATTAACCATCTCGTAAGCTTTCTCTAAATCTAATTTAAATATAATGCACTAATTACCTCTTCTTTTAAGATCCTCTACCACTTTATTAGCTACTAGAACCGCATCCAAAATTTGTCTCACTTTAACAAAAGCGGACTGAGCTAATGAAATAATATCCCCCAACACCTCCCTAAGTCTCCTCAACAAGACTTTAGTAAGAATCTTATAAATGCTAGTGACTAAACTAATCGGTCTAACATCTCTAACCTTCCTCAACCTCTCTTTTTTGGGAATGAGTGCAATAAAAAAGGAATTAATGCCTTACACACGACACCATTTCTATGAAATTCCCCAAAAAAAAACTCAATACATCTTACTTCAAAATATCCCAACTATACTGGAAAAAAGACAAAGTAAAACCACTCGAACTTGGAGCTTTATCCCTACCCAGCTCGATCACCGCATTTCTTATCTCTTCTATATCAAACGGCCTCTAAAGCCAATTAGCAGACTCTCCCCCAGTGGGTTCACAATCACGCCCCTCTACCATTAACCCATTCCCACAAACTGCAAAATAAGAGGATTTTAAAATTTTCATACTCCCTTCCTCGATGTGCAACTGATCCCTCACCATCATACGCAAATCCGATTCCAGTTCTTTAGTTGAACACTTCCTTCTCCTCCCATTAGCAACCCTATGGAACAATCTAGTACTACAATCCCCATCCTTAGCCCAATAAACCCTAGATTTCTGACGCCAACTTCTTTCTTCTCTAAACAAAGGCAATTCCAGCTCATTACACAAATGATCCCTCCTTATCCTCTCTTCCCCTTCTAATAAACCGCACTCCTGTAATCTGTCTAAACCCTTTAAAGTATTCAAAATGTTATCCTTCTGAACCCAATATTCCCAAACACCTCTTCTTTCCACTCCATAAGCATCAACCTAAAAACCAGCCCAGCCCTAAACCTGGCATTCCTTCCACCATTCCCAATTTCTTAACCAAAGATACAAATGAGCCAACCACATATTCTCAAATCTAAAGGGCATAGGTCCTCATTGGATGACATTAGAATCCAGGAAAATAGGACTATGATTGGATGTATGTTGGACCAGCACCTCTTGTACGATGTGAGAGCAAGCTCTATCCCCCAAGTCCACCCAAGTACAACTGCCATTATTTAAGGGAACATCTCCGAGGGAACAATCACGAATAAAATTATCAAATCTTCGCATCCCACTATTTATCCTACAGACCCTCAACCTCTCCCTCATATTATGAACAACATTAAAATCACCTCCTACCCACTATGGATTACAAAGATTGAACAAACTAGACAACTCTTCAGAACAAAAAAAAAAAAAGGCTACTCCAATGAGAAGAAATAGTAGGGCCATACAGAAGTAAACCACCACTCCCCAACTCCATTAATATGTAATACGACAGAGGGAAAAAGAACCTAGTAAACAGTTATTCAACAAACAAACTCTAGTGTCTCAGGCCACTAATTGACCCCTCAAGGTCCCAGAAGAAGGAAAAACTGTCCACTCCCTAGACCTCAAATCCCAAATACTCCTAAACAGTTGAAAGCTAACATCCTCCAATTTGTAAATTTGGGTAGGGTTTGTAAGCCAAGCAGGATGGTGGTTTGGGATTGTGTAGACTAGTTTCTCATTGCATTGCCTTGGTGGGCAAATGGTCATGGTGTTCTACTTTAGAGCCTGGATCGGTACGGCATAAGGAAATTAGCAGCAAATTTTGACTCCAGCGCAAGTGCGATGACAGATTCAGTATCAATGTGACTAATGGGAGCCCCTGGAAGTTCATTTCTATGATTCCACAGTTCTTACTTCCATTATATCCCAGTTGAATCATGAGGAGAGAGTTTGATTTTGGGAAGATTATCAGATTACAATAGAACTTTCCTGTATTGTGTTTCGTTTTCTTTGTTGTCTCCTGGAACTTTTTTTCCCAGGAGGACTTTGAGTGAGAAGCCAAGGAGCACCGAGCAAAGACTAAGAGGGTCTCAATTTATGGATTCAATTTCAGTTTAAACAAACAAAAGGAAATTATAATAAATCATGAAAATTATGGATGAAACTTTGAGAATTCAAAACAAATGACTGTCAATAATTTATAAACAACATGAAGATAAAAAATTTTGGGGTTTTTCTTCTGTTTTCAATTTAAATTCCCAAATTTCAGCCAATATGCCTCAAATTCTAGCCAAAATTCCAAAAAAAAAAAAAAATCTTAATTTCAGTTCAAAGCCTCCTGAAATCCAAAATTTCAGAAAAATTACCAAAATTTTATACCATGCTGAGGAGTTGGCTCAACTCTTGAAAGTGTTACATTCCTTTATTCCATCTTCTTTTGCTCATTGTATAATTTGGGTTTCAGATGGGTCAAAGGAGTTTTTTTATCATTTATGATATACCTCAAGATGCTAATGGCTCTCATTTTCCTTCATACTCCTTGATTTGGAAGCCGAAACTCCATTTAAAATCAGCAGTTTTATTTGTTCTGCTATTCCTGACAGGATTAATGCTAATGACTGGCATTAGATTGGAAGGGTTTTTCACTTCAAAGATACAAGAGGTTTGATTATCATCAGAAATCAAAAATATCTTGTATATTTGCTACTTCTGCAATTATGTGGAGTATTTGGTTGGAATATAATTCTAAAATTTTCAAGGGGAGGGCAAGGACCAAGAGTTAGCGTGTAGTGTTTTTCTTTTCTGACTTGTTTTTGCTGCTCTGCTTTTCGGTCTGTTTTCTCACGCAGGCCTTTGGGTGGGAGAGGGGCACAAACTGAAGTGCAATGAAACAGAAAAACCTTCAGAAGGAACATTTGTCTTCTAATAAATTCCCTTTTCATCTAAAAAAGAAACACTGCTCCAACCCTGACTGAAAAAGCATTAAAGCCCTAAAAAATTAGAGCGTTATGCTCCAACCAAATAAACCAAACTACTGCAAAAACAATCCACTTACAAAGACCCTTCTTCTCCTTCTTCCTAGAAACCTTTAACCAAAAGAGACAAACTCTCCAAAGAGGACTGACTCAATGCTCCCCAAAATACCAAACAAGTTGGTCTAAACACCCCAAGAATAGAAACGACACAAAAAATAAAAAAGGAAAAAGAAAGAAAGGGTGAACAAGCCTCACTCCAATAGTAGAGCAGACACATAATGAGATAATGTTTTATTTGTCATCTGAAGCAAATTTTTAGCTTTTTAAGAAGGGAAATCCATGTGAAACAGTGAAAGACTTCACTTCAATTATTATTAGATTCCAACCAAAGAAGCAAATCATTTGACTCCTCATTTAGAGTCCTCACAAAATGATATTTCAATGTAGCCATGCTCCCAAGTGCAAGGAAAAAATGTACGAGCATTATGGAGAATAGGCAAGCAGCAAAGTTAAGGGGAAGCTCAATTGAAAGAAGCATCCCCAACCAAATGATCCTTTCCAAAACCCCCTTCCAATTCCCAAATGTAAAACTCACAGGAAAAAATGATGAAATTATGGAAAATAAATAAATAAATAAAAATCTCTAGAAGCTCACATAAGTAACACTTCCTCCAACTATCTTTTGAAGTCTTGCCCTCCTACAGATGGAATAAGGCTTTGTAAATAACTACAATAACCTTATCCCTACAAATGAGATGTGTCTGGACAACAAAACACCTAGACGAACCTTCCCTCTCCTAGACCCACAAATCACATCCCAACTCACAAGGTCCTTCACTACTCCCCAACCCCAGGCCCCACACACACAAAAAAAGAGCAAACATTAATTCCTCTCCCATTATAACTCATTTTTACAAGAATCCTAAACAAGGAAAAGCAATATGGGATAGAATAGAGATGATAGAATATAAACAAGCTTGAATTGGAGTTATCCAGCCCCCCATGCAGGGGAACTCCCCCACCATTCATCCAACCTCCCAGACACTTTCCTTATAACTCTTACAATTGTGTTAATTTAAAATAACCCATTCATATGGAATCACACTTTTCATTTTTAAAAGGCACTAAAATTTGAGAATTTCAGGTCCAATTTGCAAAGACCTTAAAGGAATGAATGATAAAGTAAGGGAACTTGGGAACACTACATAACACAGGACACACCATAGATGAAGTATGTGTACTACCTATTCTCTACTAATTTTTTGATCATGTGTTATTAAAGACTTCCAGTAATTTAAATTTGATCAGCTGTTCAAAATTAACTTATCAAAGACAAGCAATATATAGCTGGGATCACCTGCAGAAATAAAATGTGGAGAAATTTTGTTAGTTCTTAAAGATATTGAGGAGAATTAGTTTGACAGTGACAGAATTTCATGGTTTGAGGCCTTGCCTTTATTTTAAGCACTAAAAAAATATATGAGTTTTAATTATTAACTACTCAAGATGAATATACTAAACTTTATGCTTGTCATGTGGGAATGCAAAAAAGGGGAAGGGGAAGGGGAAGGGGAAGGGGAAGGGCGTTGAATCACAAAGAATCAACTTTGTGATCTTTTGACTAAAAGAGAATTTAAAAGCAAGATCATGCTGGTTGTTTTCTATAGTGGAGACCCTGGCAAAGCTGAGTTTGGGAGCAGATGAGAAGGTTAATGAAGGAGATCAAATAAACGCACATAAGAAATGGGATGATGAGAATGATGACGGTGGTTTTGATAGTGAATTTGCATGTGATGGTGGATTATTACGAGATGATTTTCATGGACAGTATGGGTACGCGTCAGTCTCTTCTGATCTGGTCAGTGATGTGTCAAGAAACTCTGTTAAAAGATAGGCAGGGCCAGGAATCGTGGCTGGGGAGGGGGGCACGTTATATATATATACACTTATATATATAAAGTTATTAAAAATATTTTTTTAGCTAAACTATCTACTATATTAACATTAATGAATAACAAAAAGAAAAGTTTCATTAAACAGAATGGTGAATAATTTCAGCTCACCAATATTATACGAGTCAAAAATATGAGTACAGTGTAATAGTGTATACAAAAAATATATATATTGTTAACATATCATTAATAATCTAACTTTATTAATAATCTTATCATTGTACTTGTCGCTCCTTAGTAGAGTAAAATTTAAATGCGTAAAATTAGAAAAAAAATTCAACACAAACTTAGATTGATTTCATCCAAATCCACAAATTTAAATTCAAGGCTTAGAATTTACTTCCAAAAACAACTTCAAAATATTTTTCCTAAAAAAAATACAACTTCAAAGTATTACATGAGAGCACAAATGATGATTTGGAATAGGTATTCGGAATGTTCACTTCAAAATTTAAATGTGTAAAATTAGAGAAAAAAGTGTAACACAAACTTATACTGATTGTCGTCTAAATATACAAAATTTTAAATTTAAGACTTAAATTTGCTCCTAAATACAATTTTAAAATATATATATTAGCATAAAAAAATTTTCCAAAAGCCAAATAAATTTTAGGGTTAAAACTGGTATTAATTTTAGCCTTTACTTTTAAGTTAGGGGGCAAAAAAAGAAAAAAGAAAGAGGGAGGGGGGCTAGATCTGAGTTGGGTGGGGAGCGCAATGGTTAGCAACAGGTAAAGAACTACAGCTGACAGACCACAAAAGTGACAGTTTGCCTACCCCTGTCTCTCCTGTAAAGGAGATTAAGGGGGAGAAATTTGAGGCTCAACAATTGCTTGGTCAGGTAAGCTTGTGGTTATCTGAACCTAGAAGACAAGTAGTTTGGTTGGATTGTGGTAAGAATAAGGCAAAGAAAGGGACAACTAGAGTTAGATAATTTGAATCATTCAACAATGTATCATGGAAAAAGATTAAAAAAAGAGGCTCTTTGAATTTGCTTGTGTTACTCTTACTGTTTTTGTTTTCTTGCTTTTTGAACTTTTTCTGTTCTAGGATTTCTTGTCCTCCCCAAAGTCGCAATGCTTTCTCTCTCAATATATTTCTTTTTTCTATCAAAGACATAAACACACACACACACACACACACACATATATATATATAGTAACTACTCCAGATTATCTTTTCTTGCAACAAATGCACCATCAATTTTTAAAGCAAAAAGGATTATCACTACAAATCTAAATCATAACTTTCTCAGATTTTATTTCCTTTTAATGTTCCCAGCCATGCATTGAAAATGATGCACCTTGTAGATTCAATTTTTTACTGGAATCCACAACAGGAAATGGGTCGATTTACTTAGTTTGACTGCAAGAAACATTCTGTGATAACAATAACAATAACAATGCAAATTAATAAATAAATACAGAAGCTGGACCACCACTCATTACTAGGGAAGCATCCTTTAGCTCCTTTATTTTACTTTTGTGCCCATATCTTGAGAGTCTGACCAAACATAAGCACTGTTCTTTATAGTTGGTACTTAAGTGTTTTCCATCAAGAATTATGCATAGCTATCAATTGCCATCTATAGTGCTACTATCAAAATATTCTCAGCAGAACAAGGAAAAGAGATGGCCATGCAAGCATCAGTGAACCTATACATTGTCATACATAGTTATTTCGAGATGATACCAAATAATTAGCGATTTTGAGAAAATAAAATAATTAAAACCATGTATGAGAAGAACCAGTACCTGTAGAATTCTTTAATTGCTGCTATGGACATGTCGCGCAAGCGTTCTTCTGGCCAGACTTTCTCAGAACTAACACTTTGTGTCAAAATCGTTCCCTGCACTTGTGTGTGAGGAGAAGCTGCAAGAGATCTATCAATACTACGATCTGAATTCCTCACGTCCCTGCTCCCAAAAGGCATATTGCGCTCTTGCGTGCCCGATTGGTCATAAGCAAACCTTTCTGACATGTATCGTGGAATGAGATCCTCCCGGGAGTTAAAAGCTGTCCGCTCTGGCACAGAACTGTAACCATTCAGACCAGCCGCCAATCTTCTAGGATCATGAGAGCTGGGAGAAATATCGGTCGTAGGAGCAGTTGACATTGATGGTTGTCCTCTGATAGACATTCCTCTAGCTAGACCACCTTGGGGACCAAGCGTAATAGAATCATCACCCATGGGTCTCTGAGACAAAGGAATTGACAAAGGTCGACCATCATAAGGATGTCTATCATCCACCCGAACATCCTGAGTGCCAAACCCACGAGCATGTGTTGGCAACCCACGATAACCACCCATTTGAGCATTCGGGGAAGGTACCATAGTTGACCCTCTTGAACCAAAATCCATAGGTTGCACCCTTCTTGCCGAAGGATTGATACCTGGGCCACGAGCCAGCCTACTTGATTGTGCTTGCCGCTCTTGAGCAGCATCCCTATGCACTTCCTCAATCTTTTTTGGCCCTTCAATTTTTCTTCTCTGCTGCCATTTATTCTTTCGCAGATCAATCGCATCCTTCAACATGAATCTCACCCTAGAAGAAAGTTCCATGTTGTTCGAAAGGTCTGCCATCCTGTCAAAATATGCATCCATATATGCCTTAGCTTTGGGGTGGTCAATCATCTCTCCAATTGTGCTCATTAATTTGCACAAAGCTTCAACATCTTCTTCTTCAGGAGTCTGATGCTGACCCAACAACTTATTGATGCATTCATGCATTATTCTCTCAGTCAACATTTTCTTCTTGTACAATTCCCCAATCAATCTAATGTTCCCCAACATTCGTCTCCGTGCCTTTACTCTCTTCTCTTCCCTTTCCTCTTCAGATTGTTTTATCTCACCCTCCTCCTCAACTCTATTAGCTTCTTCTTGCTCTCTTTCACCCCTCTCAAACTCCTCCTGGCACTTGTTCAGAAGTAATCTCTTAAAGGTAATCTTTTCATCATCTTCACTAAAATCAGGCAGCTCTGCAGAAAGATGAGAACAGAAGTTGGCATACATTTCACAGAAGGTTGGTTCCATTAGAGCTTTATCAAATATTTGTGAGATAACACCGGTGAGAGTCACAGCATTGTCAATGTTAACTGCTTTAACTTGCTCAAAAAGTTTTTCAAAGTTTTGAGGCGTTAGCTTGTTTAGGATAGCTTTCAACTGCCTCTGCTTCGCCTGTTCTTCGTCTGTCACTTTACCTACTTCGTACTTTTTCTCAGCCCTGTGCATTGCCTGTAATGGAGTCTGAGGAGAAGGAATTAAACCCTTCTGAAAACCAGTAGCACGCTGCCACCGCTCAGCATCAGGGCCAGGGCTATTACGTTGCATTCCACCCTGAGGACCCAGGGATTGCATAGGTCCAGATAGGATCCCTCCAGTATACTGAACAGGAGCCTGTGCTCGTGGGTTCCTTAAAACACCATGGCTGCCTCCTTGTCCAGGTCGAAGTCCCCCTATATTACCCCCATAACCAATATCTAACCGCATATCCCGTCCTGAAGAATAGCCTGGCTTACTCCATTTGTCATCATCCAGAGCACCACTCCCACGGCGATCTAATCGGGATCCCCCAGACAGTCTATCTATAATTCTCCCAGGACTATTGTATGATTCACGATCAGAAAAGTGAGTAGTACTGACAACCATCAAGGCCTCTATTTCAGTTTTAACAAGAAAATCATCAGGAAGAGCTGTACACTGATCAGAAAATTTCAGGAGGAAATCTCTAGAATACTTCTTGGCCAGAATGGTATTTCCATCTTCATCATAATGCATCTCTCCTCTGTGAATCTGTTCCCTATCATTTGAAGTTTCCAATTTTGGAGTAGAAATGTCAGCAGCATCTTCCCAATCATCTGGCTCAGCTTTACTCTGTCCACCTCTCTCACTCACTATGATGTCTTCTTGAACTACACCAGCAGGTAACTGCTTCAAGTTATCACTAGACATGCTTTCAGTGCTTCCTGAAGAAATAGCAGTTTCTTTCTTTTCCTCTGGACCCTTGTAAGCCATATAAAGATCAGAAGTTGTCCCAAGAGCATCTGCTTTCTGAAGTATTTCTTTTCTCTTTTTCTTTCCCCTTGTTAAAGTGCTCTTTGATCTATTTAGTTCTGGAGCGGGTTTATCCTTGGGACTTGATATAGGAATGGAAACAAGGCCGCCACCACTGCTAACAATCTCTGCCCCTTCCCCTTCATGTTTCAAAGTAGGTTCCAATGGAAATAAAGTCAGAACAGAAGATAAATCTTGATTAGATGTGCCAGATTTTATAACACCACCTTCTTTACTGCCCATGCTATTATTTCTACTTGAAGAGGCATCCAAAGATGAAGCCCCATTAGCATCAGAAATTGCTGAAGAAACAACATTAGATGGGGCAGTTTCAGCACTAATAGAATCAGCAGTTGTGGAAGCAGAAACCCCTAGATCATTGTCCAGCCTATCATCATTTGCAAGACATCCCACAGGTTCTTCCAGTTCCCTCTGTGCAGTTTGCGAGGATTCAACCTCACTGCCAATGGCAGTTTCATTCAAAACCATGTCCTGTTCAGTTTGTCTACTACTCCCCAAAAATTTTGAAGAAGCTGACTCTGAAGATGACTCAAATCGACCGTCATCTCTTTTCAGCCCCGCAGGCAAATTAATTTCTTCCTGTCCTCCCATTCCAGCAGTTCCCTCAAGGTGTTCATCCTGAGGAGAAAAATTATCCTGGTTAAAATGAGGAATGGTGACCACAGTATCATCTGTCATTCCAGCATTAGATATTTCACATGATTTCCAGTCAGATCTAACACTATCAGCCTTTATTTCAGAAGCATCCAGAGTGGGACCATGAATGGTTGATTTTTGTTCTCCACTAGACTCCAACACACTTTCACTGGCTTTTGACAAAGCATGTGGTGTTGTCATTGTTGCTGCTTTAGCTTCTACAGATTCAGAGACCCCACCATTAAAAGAAATACCATGTTCTAAAGGCTGATATGGCAAAGTTGATGTAGCAACAGACAGGTTCACCTGAGCCTGAGAAAAAAAAAATGCAAACCCATGCCCACGTATCATTATTGGCTGAACTACAAATTGAAAATCTGATGAAATGGGTCATCTGACAAGTGCATCATAACATACCTGATTCTGTGGTTGAAGATGTCCTTTCTTTCCAGGCTTCTTCTGATGATCCTTGATAGAATTAGACCTACTAAGAGATTCCTTTCTTCTTGTTTCAGCATTGGGGACAACCATGGTTGATTCCTCAGATGAAGCAGTTGGGGCAGGTGGAGCCGAGGACAATGCGTTGGATGCTGGACTTTCCACAGATGTAGCAGCAGCAGCTGCAGTCCCAGCCATTTCCTTACTTGCCACTGCCAATGACGTGGAAGTTGGGGGTTCATGACTAGGCTTTAACTGCTGTGGAACTCTTTCACAACTAGTCTCAGAATCTCTTTGAGGATTATTTAGACCACCTTCCCCAGTTGTTCTTAACAGGCTAGGTGATTCACCCTTTTCAACAGCAGGTGAGCCAATCGATGGTGATGAGTAACCAACCTTCTCTCCAACAGAAACAGATGCTGGTTTAACAGTCACCTGAATTACAGGTGATGGAGCAGAAGACACGACAGCAGGTTCCAAATTCAGTGATTCATGTGTTGCGGTCCCTGTTTTATTAGTAGGCGCGGAGCTGAGTGTAGATGTGTTCATATATGGTCCAGTTTGTGGACCCTGGCTAACTGAGTAGTTAAACCTTGGTGCCTGAGAACTGGAAGTAATCTGAGTGGTTAAGGGAACAGAACTAGGAGCTGGAAAATAGAGACTAGAGCCGTAAGAATTGGAATAATAATTAATTGGAGCAAAAGAAGGGATGGGCTGGGATTGAGGAGGTGCATTTGTATGTGACCTCATGCCTGATGATCCACCATCTATGTAAGACTCTGCCCGTTTATCAAGCCTCAACTCTTCATGTGTATTGGGATCCGTAATCTTGATAGGTTTACGAGTACTGCCAAATTTTCCAGCCTGCTGTTGAGGATATTGTGGAGTGATGCCAATTCCCAAGTTGCCTATTTGGGGGTTCAGTTGAGGACCCATTTGAGTTGCGAAGTTCATGCCCTGACCCTGGGAAATGATTCCCTGTGCCTGCATAGAGTGATGTTGGAGACCGGGTACAAACATCTGCTGCTGCACTTGGGGTGCACTTCCTATTGATAGTGGCATTTGCATTGGCACCGTCAAGCCCTGAGGCTGCATCTGAGGGTTGGGCCCACCAAATTGCATAGAAACCTGTGGCTGGTGATATGGCATTTGCATCGACATCCCTGACATGGAATGAACTGAAGGCTTCTGCGTTTGCGTTGCAGGAGGCAAAGATGAAACATGAGTCTCCCTTTTGGCCTTTGATACATGATGCATCTCCCCAGAATTAGATTGGTCAGCAGCACCTGTTTCTTTCCTCGGAAAATGCTGCTTAGGAATTGAAGGGATTGGGACAGCTGGCGCAACCCTATAAGAATCATGGCGTGCCTACAAGATAAAGAACAAGAATTTGACAACTGTTTAAGCAATTCAGTCATGCTTTTACACACCTGTGGAAATGATTAAATCTTGATGAGTCCTCATATTGATTTTTCAAACCCAACTAGACAACTACATGCATTTGTGACAAGAGGATAGGAAAACCTACAAACCTGGTCGCGCTTCTGCTCATCCAAATTTGGTGGAGCTGAGCTAGTTCGGGCGGGTATCTACATATAGCATTGGTGCAACATTTTCTAAGAAAATAAACGAATAGAAGGAGAATTGCACATATATGAGACAACAAAAATACCTGCATTCCGTTCATTAAACCAGGACTTAAAGACCCAAACTGAAACGGGAAACCCCTAGACCCATCGCCTGTTGCTATGTCAAGAAAACAATGTTAATGTGGCATCATTAAATAAATAAGTGTCGAAATTGTTTCTCTAGGGTGCATAACAATAAAAATAACTACAATATGACAACTGTGCCCATTGGTTTAAAAATCAAAAAATAATAAATAGTATAAATATTTTCATAATTCATATCAATCAAAACCACATTCACAGCTTAAAGTACAAGAATGATGTACCCTTAGCAGGAGTTGTGGGCGCAGTTGCATCAGAACCAGCAGCTGCAGAATGAACAGCTGGGGCCTTCGGATCAGGTCGGGTGGTTTTCTGGGTTGATGAATCAGTAGTCCTGATGGCACCACTCGTAACCGGTGCATCAGATGCTCCTAAAAATAGTGATGAAATAAACAGAGTTATCAAACAAGCCAAAACAAATTAGCATCATGGACAAAGAAACAAATTTGTTACTCCAATTCTCATGTTTTATTATTTGACAATGTCCTTGCTCTGGCAACAAAACGAATAAAGCACCATTACATGATTCCATAAAAATGAACAAGAGAGATAAATAATCACACTTACCATGTAATGGTGGTTGGCCATGGGCACCATTCTGTACACTGCGTGGCACAGCAGATGCATTGCTGGCCTCAGAAATCAAACTCGAACCAGTGACCCTAGACTGCCCTCCTTGTGCATTATTATTAGACTTCTTGAAACTGACAAACAAATACAAGACTATGAAACCCTATATGATAACAAACCCTAACTCTACAGTCCAGAACAATCCAGAAAAAAACAGCAACTCCAAACAATAACCGTACACTCATACCCCCTCAAACCCTAATTCCCCAATCCAAATAAATAAATAAGCATCAAAACCCATGACCAAAAATCAAACCTAATTTCACAATTTACCTCCGATTCGAGGAGTAGGGCGAAGACGACGAACTGATCGGTGGAGGCCCGGTTGGGACGCCGCCCCCGCCCTTCCCGGACCCAGCGCCTTGGAAACCCCTCTGCTGGCCGGAGCTGCCGGATCGACCTGTCTTCCTGTACTGCGTGGTCTCGCTCTTGTCCGACCTTGATTGATTAAGGGACATATATTCAAACCCTAAAATCCTCCAACTTTCCTCGGTTTTCCCTGCACCCAAACAGATCCAAACATCAATCCCCTCCGCCCAAAATCACCCCCCAACAACCCAAAACTCCCCCTCACAATCGCTCACCTGGATAAACAAGACCGCTAGTTCGCAAATTAGGATTTTATCTACAAAACGGATTCTGCCGATTGGCGGGAACCATGGCAACAACACAGAGACGAGGGGGGAGAGAAAGAGAGAGAGGTGAATGTGAGAGAGAGAAAGAAAGAGTGACAAGGAACTGAGCAGTAAGGGACGGTCAAATGGGGGGTAGGTTTTTTAGGAGATCGAAATCGAGACGCGCGTGGCGACGAGCAGAGCTCTTCGTTCGCTCAATCACTCTGCCTTTTTGAGCCTTTATTTCGTCACCGACCTCCCTCTATTCCTATTCGCTGCGCATCCCTCCCACGCGCATCCCGCCACGCGCCTCCGCTGGCGGCCTCTTTTCTTTGGTTGTGGTGGTGGTGGGGCAGAAGGGTTCAGGGTGAATTTGTTAAAAAGTTAATCCTAAAGATGCTTTCAATAAAAAAGGGGGAAGCATTGGAGAATATGTGGCAATGTGAGAGCGGGGAGACTTCGGGCGTAAGGAAGGATGAGTGTGGGAGTGGGAGAGCTTTTGGGATTTACGGTTACTAAGGTGGTTGTGTTACCTGATACAAGTAGAGAACTACCCCTATTTATCAATTTCGAAATTGGCCTCGGTTTGGGCTTTTCTTAATGGGCTGGGCTATGCTTTCTACCCAAACAAATAGATGGGCTTCTCAATAATTGGTTGTCCTTTACAACACAGAGCTAGGTTGGCATTGAGGTAAATTTCAATTAGGGTTTGAGATGGGAAAGGATTCTTGATGAGGAAAGGCCTTATTCTCCTTAAAAGTTATAATGAAAAAGGATTCTAATTGAGATGGAACACTTTATTTGTATTGGATTTGAGAAGTATTCTAATTGGGATGTGACACTAGCTCCGTAAAAGATTATGCTTTTTTCTCCTTTTTTTTAAATTTATAATGAAAAATGATTCTAATTAAGAAAAAGTCTTTATTTGGATTGGGGAAGTATTTTAGTTAGGATATGACACTAACTCTGTAAAATATTATATTTCTCTCCTCTCTCTTGACTAATTATAAGGAAAGAGAGGTCGTTTTGATTTGAACACGGTCATTTGGCTCGCACTTAGCCTCACTCTTCTTCATAATTGGGGTTAGTCACCATTTCCTAAGTCAACATTTACTTTGACCAAAAATAAATCAAGAACAAACAATGGCCTTTATTCAAATGTATTTGTATAGTTTTGGTGTAAATCGAAAAATAAAAATCTAAGGCCTCATAAAATTTAATTCTAAAGATACTTGTTGATAAAATGTGACGAGAGCCTGAGCATAGAGGTAATAGGTCATTGAGGGATTTGCCCCTAATTTGCTAAAATAAAAAGGCGCAACTATTTCTCCCATGATTAACATCGCACTTACAATTCCAATCCAACAAATGAAAGACCAAATATCAAATATAAATATGATGGATCTTACTTGCCCTTAATAAAAGCTAAAGAGTTTCTTGAGATTTTGTTTTCAAAATAACTTCACAAAAACTATATTCCAAGCAATATTAAGCAACTATGATGCCCTATTAACTAGAAAAGTGTGGTCCTCCCACCACCATCCACGCCAACTTTGAAGGATTTTGTTATTCTATTTAAATTTGTGGAAAGAAGCAAAGTTTGTTAGTGTTGAGGTAAATATCTTTAATGGTTTCTTTGTTGCACAATGTCCATATTATTTAGCATGTAAATACAAAAATTTATATCCAATTTGAATTTTTCATCATGGATTTGACATTATCAGTGACCCGTCCAGTGAAATCTTTCTAAAAAAATCTTGCTAGTCAGCCAATTCCAATATTTAGAAATCCCAATAGCATGGCTAATTGTTTCAACAATAAGCTTGCACAGAGCATAGAAAACTAGAAAGTATTAGATAGGTGTCATAATGGTAGCCCTCTAACTTATATAGGAACTTTTGTACAAAGCATACAAAGCTAACAACATAATTCATCTCCAATAACATTAGAGATTGTTGACATCGAATTTTGTTTGGGGTGCCTACGGATTGTATTTTGCATGACGATTCCCAAGCAAGAAAATTAAAAGAGAGGTAAAACAGATACAAACACAAACATACAAGACATGAAATCACCACCTTTATTTAAAAGAAAAAAGAAAATTAAAGAAAAACCCTAAGTTCATGAAAATCAGAAAAAACAACAATAATGATTAGTAATAATATGGTCTATGTAATAACCCAGGAAAAAAATTTTAAAAATTAATTAATTAAATTTATTAATCAATTAATTAGTTAAACATTATTAAATTAATGTATTAAATAAACAATAAAAAGAAATAGTATGAAAAAAAAAGTTAAGAGTAATTATTAATTAATTAATTAAACATTATTAAATTAATTAGATAAATAAATAAATAAAAAGGAATAGTAAAAAAAATTGGAATGAAGATATATATATATATATATATATATAAGATTTAATAATATAATAATATATATTAAATGTAATAGGATGACTTGGATTTCAATTTGAAATCCAACTCCATCTTCTTTAGCGCCTTTCTGCATCTCTCTCAATTTCTCTCTCTGTCTCTGTCTCACTCCTCTGTCATTCTCCTCTCTCTCCTCAATTTTGTCGGTCTAACGAGTGTTGATCGGAAAACGGAAGGTACCGTTGGGTTCCTAACTCCGCCACCGATATTTCTACTGAAGCGGATTTATCGTGGGAGTGGCGTAGGTACCATTCCTAGGGAAAGGTATATTTCCTCTAAATCCTTAATTTCTCCTTAAATTTATCGTTAAATCGATGATTAGACACCACTACGGGGTCCTAGTCGTGATCGTCGTCATTTTAACGTGAGCAAATTTTCAATTGGAGTTTTCTAGGCCTCACTCCAAAGCGAGAGTAGGATTTGGAAAATTTGGTAAATTAGTTATATTTGAGAGTATAATTATTTATTTGAAATTTATGAGTTTAAGAAATATTAAAATAATATTTTATTTAGGATTAATTTAATGAAATTAAAATTTTTGATTCAGGGCTTGGGTGAGCACCGCAAGTATTTTTCAAGGTCCCTGTTGGCGTAATTCAAGAAATCAGGTAAGGGAAAAAATATATATTAAACCAGAATTTTTATGAATTTAATAGAAAATGAATTGTATTATACATACGTGTATATGTTACGATATGGGGTTTTTTTTTTTTAACTAAAAAAGGGCGACACCTCCATTTATTTATTAATATATCCTCAACTTTGACAGAAGAATACCGTGGTTACAAGTTAAAACAAACCAATCAAATTAGGACAAACAAAATTAAACATAACTAACAAAGGAGATAAAAACATAAAAACAACCAAAATCAAAACGAAATACACCAAACGAAACTTTAGAGTTGAACTAACGACGAACAGAAATGAGAACCCACCTATCCATTCGAAGGATACCTTTCAGATAACGTGGTAGAAGGTGTTATTATTCGTAGATTACATTGTTTCCCATTTCTCCTTCTTTAGCAAGAAAATCAGCCGCACTATTGTCTTCCCTATATTGATGGATCACCAAGACATTCACTCCTTCTAACTCTGCCACGAGCTCCTCTCAAAATTCCCAAAATATCACAAAGTACATCTACCTTTTCGAAGCCAATCAATTACAATTCGCGAGTCACTTTCAATAATCATATTAACATAATGCAAACATTTATACAAACGAATTCCTTCCCTGATTGCTTTTAATTCCGCACTATTATACATACCATTGCCAAAATAACTTGAAAAAACTGTTTTTACCATGCCATGGCAATCCTGAATAATTCCTCCACCTCCTGAAGTACCCGGATTGCCCCTACAACTCCCATCACAATTAAGTTTTACCCACCCTACTGGAGGTTTAACCCACGAAATAATTTTTTCAGGTCTGTTGCAAACTCTCTGATGCTTAATTTGAAACTCACTCAAAATCTTAATGTTCGACTTCTTCAATTTTTGAAAAGAATTGGTGCTCTCAGCAATAAAACTAACACAGAATCGAACACTTCTCCACATCTGATCTGCACTTTGATAAACTCCTTCCATTCTTGCTTTACATCTTTGATTCCAGAGGCACCACGTAATCAAACATGGAATCGGCTCAATTAAAATACCTTCAATAGACGATTTTTTAGCATAGTGGAACCAATTTGCCATTTTGTTTTTCTAGCGAAGAGATTGTTGGAAAGGAATCCCCAACGCCACACTAGCCTGACACCAAACCTCTAAAGCCACCTCACCTAAAGAAAGAATATGATCAATGTTTTCCTGACTTCTCTGAACGCAGCAATCACAAGTCGAAGCCATCGATATTCTTTTAGTCTAAATTCTATCATCTACAGCCAAGCATCTAAACCAGACTCTCCATAAACACATTGAAATTCTTCTGGGCAATAAAGAATGTCAAAACCAGTCATTCCACAAAAAATTATCACTTCTGCTCCTCACTGCCTCCTAAGCCGTTTTTGTAGAAAATTACCTTCTGGGGCAGGCTTATAGACAAAAGTATCCTACCCACTTTTCCCGCCGACACCTGATGCAAAATTTTCCTTGTTTTATCAGTACCAACCAATTCACGTACTAAATCAGAGTTCCAATTATTATTTAGCCAGCAATCCTTAATACACAGTTTTTTGTTTAAAATATTCTCAGTGCTCACAAATAACGGGCTTAATGACAGCCACCTGTCAAACCAAAAAGAAGAGTTGCCACCTCTCACCAAAATTTTAACATCATCCATAACTTCTGGAATGGTGGCCATAATTGATTTCCAAAACCGAGAGTTATTTGGTTTCCCCTTCTTTATTAATAAATGATCATTTCTACAATATTTAACTCTGAAAAAACCTACCCACAGATTGTTAAAATTGAGCAATTTGAAGGCAAATTTCATGAGAAGAGATTTTTAAACTTCCTTAAGATCTCTTAGGCTCAGACCCCCTTCCGAGGTAGGTTTACAAATTTTACCCCAAGAGCACCAATGAATCTTCCTTTTATCTTTCACCTCTCCCCATAAAAAAAATTAGAAAGAAGAGATTTAATGCGAGAATATGTAACCTGCGAAACCTTAATAACATACATCAAATGAATAGGCATGCTAAACAACACATGTCTTAATAAAATCAATCTTTCACCTTGCGAGAGCAACTTAGATTTCCACCCACCAATTTTCTTTCTAATCTTCTCCACAATAGGCTCCAATGTCCTAGAAGACAATTTTCTAAACACCAAAGGCACGCCCAAATATGTAATAGGGAATTTACCTTTCATGAAACCTGTGATTCTCAATAAACCACGCTTCCAAGCGGGAGTGATGTATTTTGAAAGGAATAATGCTGACTTAGTCTTACTGATTTTTTGACCCGACCACTTCTCATGCCTTTCCAGAGCGTAAACTAAATTTCTAATAGACCTCTTCCCACCATTCACAAAAATAAGAATATCATCTGCATATAACAAATGTAGAACTAATGGGGTCCTAATCGGATGATTAAATTTACCAATTCGACCAGTCTCATAGTTTTTCCTAAGCAAACTTGTCAAAATCTCCTCCATTATGATGAATAAATAAGAAGAGAGTGGATCCCCTTGTCGGCAAGCCTCTCATAGATTGAAAAAACCCTTTAAAGGTTTCGTTCATCAAAACAGAAAACCATGGGGACTCCACATAATTTTTTATGAGTTTGCAAAACCTCTCAGGGAAACCAAAAAGCTTTAAGAACCTCCAGAAGAAAATTTCAATTCACTCTGTCATAAGCCTTAGCCATATCGAATTTTATCATCACATTGCCACCAGCTATTTTTTTGTGTAAAGACTGAACCATTTCTTAAGTCAGTGTAATATTTTCAAAAATACTTCGCCCAGGAATAAAAACGCCTTGTTCATGCGAGAGTAACTTATCAACAACCTTAGTTAGTCTAAAAACAATAATCTTGGAAAAAGTTTTATAAGCCACAGAGTATAAACTAATAGGCCGGAATTTATCAAAGTTAGAAGGATTATCCACTTTCGGATTTAAAACAATAAATGAAGAGGGAAAAAACTTGAAAAGAGTAGTGCCTTGAAAAAAATCCATTGCCGCATCCAGGAGATCTTTTTTTACAATGTCCCAGTAAGATTTATAAAATTCAGATCCAAATCCATCCGGTCCCGGACTGTTTTCTTTGGGAATAGAGAACACCGCTCTTTTAACTTTTTCTTCTGTCGATTCGGCGCAGAGGAAATTATTATCAACATCTGAAATTTGCCTTTGAATTAACTCGGAGAGATCGCATGGTTCAACCGCTGAAGACTCTGAAAGAAAATTCTAGAAAAAAATAGTTGCCTTATTATGAATTGCTTCTGCACCCTCCTATATCCTCCCATCGTTCAGAACCATACGGTCTAGACGACTCTTATTCCACTTCTGATTGATAACTAAATGAAAGAATTTAGAGTTTTGATCCTCATCAATCAACCATTTTTTTTTCGCAATTTGTCCTAGGCGAGATGCTTCCCTCTTCTCCCACACCTGAATCTCCACCTTTGTAGTCAAGTAATTAGCTTCGAGGTCATCAAAAAAACTTGCTTGTAGTTGATTTTCTAGATATTTCATCCTTTCCTTAAGAGCTTTTAAATTTTCTTCCACTCTCCCAAAGATATTTTTATTCCATGCACATAATGCAACTTTAGTTCTCTTAAGGCGAATAGAAAGTTTCAGAAGACCCGAGGCCGAGTCATTCCTGATCTAGACATCTTTAACGTATGACAAAAACATATCATGCAAGCTCCACATATTCAAGAATCGAAATAGGGTAGGGCCATACCGGGAGAAAGACGAATTTGTATACATCACCATAGGGCTATGATCTGATGATTTTCGACTTAGATATTTGAATTGAACCGAACCATATAGGTTGGAAAAACCATTATTAATAAGAACACGATCAAGCTTAGTCCAACTACGAGCCACCGCTTCATGGTCATTGCACCACGACATTCGTGAGCCTGTATTTGATAAATCAAAGAGACCACAATGATGTAACCAGTCATTAAACTCCATCATAGGTAACAGTGGTCTTGGATTTCCACCAATTCTTTCAGTATCCGCTCGAATCACATTAAAATCACCCATGACCAACCAAGGAAAATCTAATTGGTACTTCTCCAGTTGCCGCCATAACTCTCTTCTTTTAACATAAGAACATTTGGTATAGACAAAACTCACCAAAATTGTTTGACCATCCTTAAAAAACCACCTAGAAATCTTTTGAGTCGTGATTGAAATCACCTCAAAGGCATTTATATCCTTCCAAAATAACCACAATTTACTACCCTGATTTTCATTAGATATAAAATGGTGATAATTCAAAAAATTACCCAGCATTACCATCCGCTCCTCAGTCGCGAACGGTTCTGAAATAGCAAACAACCCAACATTAAAATTTTTAATTAGCTTCTTTAACCTGCCTCTAGACCTGCCCAACACCCTAATATTCCAGAAAAGAATTGTATTCATCATAAATTTAATTTATACGGTCGGATGAGAACCCTCTGAGATTTCCTCACCGAATTTTTTACGGAAATCCATCCCTGCCCTGTATCAGACTCATACATTTTTTCTTTGCCCTTTAAAACTGATATTTCACCTTCCTCCCTCTCAGAAAAATAACCCCGAGCCAATTCCTCATGTTGCAAACCTTGGTCCCCACCTTCAGTCAGTTTAGAATTATCCATGTGATCCACTTCCTCTTGAGATAGAGGTTCATCATTTGAAACTCGAGGATCATCATCACATCTGGCTTCTTCACACTCCCCTTCATTCCTCTCTATTGAATCTTCATTCCCATTATTTTCTAATGCTCTCTGCGGTATATCAGAGTTTTGCCTTGCATGATCCCCTTTTTCCTAAACTATAGGAATTTCTGCTATTTTAGGGCCCCAATCATTAATCTACTTTGTCATATGCACATTATTGGGTCTTGCTTCTTGCACCACCTTCTTTGCCCCTTTATCCACGTCGGTATTGGTTTCTATTACACCGTCATTAGTCTTTAGTTTCCATATATTTTTTTCTTTATATTTTTCATCCTCCCTGTGCTTCTCTCCCACCCTGCAAACAATCGAGGTATGTCCTTGCCTGCAACGTTTAGATTAAAAAAACCCCATCTTTTCATATTTGGCTTCTTGCCAAATACATTGTTTTGAAGATAAAACAAAAGAAAATCCCTTTACCGGCTCCATTGTTAGGTCAACTTCCACGCAAATACGTGCCCCCGATGCTCTCGTACAATTGATTGTTGCATTATCAGTTCCAAGGTAACGACCAAAACGAGTCATTATTATTTGGAGAAAATACGTTCGGTAAAGATGCATTGGTAACCCCGGTAAGAAAATCCATTGAGGAGCCAATGGGGATTCTTTTTTGATATCAAAATCCTTTGTCCACTTGAACATCCAAAAAGAATTGCCTTCCATAGTTCTACCTACCCTTGCCCAACCATGCAGAAAGTCACGTTCATTTTTCATGTGAATTAACACGTGATAATCATTTATAACACTGATCGTTGGAGAATTTACGTCAAACCCCACATTTTCACAATCAAAAGCCGAATTTTATCAATAAATGACCGATTCCTCAAAAATTTCATTACTAATGCAAAACGAAATTCTTCCTCAACCTTAACCAACTCTGCTTATGAGAAAATAAATCCCAATTCCCCATTGATATTAACGGGCAATCTCATAGGAGTTTTGAACGCAAGCATCTCCACTTTTTTACTCACAATTTGTGCATATAACTACACCCCGAGACTAGCCTGGACGGCATTCCCTGCCGATGATGTGGCCATCGGCGGGGGACGACACTGTATTGTAATATATTGAGATTAAAGCCAAACTTTTCTAAATGGAAAAGAGACTGACTTGTATTGTTTGGCGACTCCCTGAGCAGCGACGACTTGCAGTTTCCGTGATCTGTCCTTGACGGCGACGACTTGCAGTTTTTGGCACAAATCATTGTTCTGTGCTACCCCTCGTGTGTCTCCTCAGAAAACAACAAACCTTGAGTCTTGGCATTCGCTTCGCAGGGAAAAGTGGTGACGGTGACGGGAGAAACGCAACGGTGGCGCTGGGAAGCGGCTAGCCGAGCTAGAGAGCGAAGGTCGTCGAAGGTGTGGATTAGGTTCCAGCGAAGCAGTTGGAGTTGGTGAAGAAGAGGGCAGGTCAAAGAGTAGTCCGAGTTAGTCAGGGAGGGTGGACGTAGTTGGGGTCGACTCCGGTGACAGAGGCGGGGGTCGTCAGGGCGGGGTGGAAAAAGGAGAGGTCAAAGAGGAGGCCATGGTCATCGTGTAAATGAGGGAACCGGCGATGCGAGCTCTTCGTGGGCGGGGCACAGATCCTGGCTCCGGCGACCGTGGTGATTCCCCAAATTTTCACTGCTTTTACTGCTTCTGTGCAGGGGCGGAGATTTCTAGAGGATCTCATCGGTGGAGAGGGAACCGACGCTGTTGACGACAACGGTGTGATGGGCATGACGATGGCGATGGCGCAGGGCGACGACAGTGATGAGGTTGCAATAGGTGAGACGACGCTGGGGGCAATGATGTAGGGCTCGACATTGACAATTACAGTATGAGTTTAAAATGTCAACCATTTAAATTATGTTTTTCTGAGTTTAGGATTGTTTATTAGATACGTATATGCGAAAATGAACTGATGAAAGTGGAAAATATTTTCAGGATAATTATGTAAGATATGAAAGGTATTTTCAGTATATAAACGTTAAATTTTGGTTGACTTATTTTACATGCAATGTATGAATTTTATTACTAAATTGTGTGACATGAGTAAATGTAAGTTCTGTGTAAATATATGTTAAATGTCTGAGATGCAGGCTAAGTAAGTAAAGCATTAAGAATGAAATATGATATGAATCATGTTGCTTGTGTATGTTAATGCAACCATGTAAATGTATCACAGCTGAAAGTCGTGTTAGCAGATTTTAGTGCAATTTTATGTAGACTAATTGATGACAACTAAAAGGAGTTATGTTAGCAGATTTTAGCGCATTTCTATGTAGACTAACTGATGATAGCTAAAGAGCAGTTGTAGTATGAATGAATGAAATGAAAATGGAATAAAATGGCAATGAAATGACAATGGAATGAAATGTGAAATGTGAACGATGTAAATGGGAAAGAGTAACTTAAAGTGAAATGCACTACAATGTTTAAGCTATGAACATGAACAAATGTGAATGGTTGAATAATGACAGAAAAAATAATGTATTATGATATTAGAAGTATCTATACTCGTAGAACATGTTACGATTGGGTGGAGCGTACTCTTCGCCCGAGAGCTTGTTGAGAAATGTGAGTGCGCTAGTAACTTTAGATGTGGCAGTAGCTGCATAACGTACTAGGGCAGAGGGAACTTGCTTGTATGGGGGGGTAGATTTCCCTATCCTTGGGGCCTTCGCTGGTAAACCTTTGTTTGAACTGTGTGAGTACGAGATCAATCTAATACTCGAGGGCTTATTGAGTAAGGTGAGTGCCCTGGTATATTTTAGTAGCGACCCTAGAGTTGCCTAAGTATCAGAGCAGAGGGGCGCTACTTGTATGGGCGGGTAATCACCCCTCTCCTTGGGTAATCTTGTGGGTTAAATTTTTTGCATGTGATTGATTAGGTTTAGAGAATGATTTTAGAAATTATGTTAACAATTTTCAAATGTTAAATATTATGTTGTTATATAAACTCATGTTAGTCACACGCTATTTTAATATATTGTTTCTTCCCTTACTGAGATGTGTCTCACCCGAATATGAATTTCTCTTCTTCAGGATTTCCTCGAGATCGAACTTAAAGAGCTCGATGTTTTATAGCATTTTTTTTGGAAAATAGAAAGAAAAAAGGGTATATTTTTATGTTTATTTTGAGATGTATAAATTTATGTTTTATGTTCTATATTTTAAGTTTTCTAAGAGATTGATGGTTGAGAATATTGGTATTTGGGGTTTATGTTTTGGAGACATGTATGTATGTGATTACATATGGTGAATAGTTAATTTGGATTATGGATAAAAATAGTAAACTCTAGTATTATATTTGTGGATATTATATTTATATTTTTCGCTGCGTACATGATAATAATATATGAATTATCAGGTAAACGAATGGATTAGTAGCACTCCAGGCCCACGTAGAGGGTTGGGGCATTACAGTCTGACATATACTAAACATCTACATTTGATCATTGGCACTTTGATGAACACACACCTATACTAAAATAATAATACCTAATTCTTTCATTAATGATTCACCAAACACACACTCGTACCAATGCATGCACATTCACACATACTAACTTCTTACACATACAAACACCATCATGCATATATCCTTTCATGCATATGCATACACAGTCACATCCACCTCACATGACATGCATGCATTCATACATGAACACATGCATGCCCGTGCATATGCATACTCATATATACTACCATGCATGGTTACCTACTATATATACCCATAAATGGATGCATGCATGCATACTTTAATAGCTATATGTATCAACACACATTTATTGATATATATATATATATTAACATGCACTTTTACACCCCCTCACATGTCTACATTGGCCCAAGTATTATCCTACGCACTCACGCACTACTATGCACCTTAAACACCTACTTACTCATGCACACATGCATGCAAATACTCATATTTACTTACATGCATTACATTAGAACGCCTAGATATTTATATTTAATAGTGTCACATGAAAATATATTGATGTAATTGGTGTAATCCTAGTAGGGGTGAATTGAAAATTTAAAACTTTCTAGATCAAATAAAGATCATATTCAGTATTACGCAACCTAAGGTATTTCTAAACAGATTCCAATTCCAACATATAAACAAGTGTTCAAATATTTAAAACAGATATACCATTCACAACAAATTAAATATAAACAAACAAGTACGGAAAGTAAAGAGCGTAGGGATGGAGAATGACACAGAATATGTTATTGAGGTTCAGCAATCGTACCTACGTCCCCACCTCTAGCAAATTAGCCGGAGGATTCCACTAATGCTCACTTACGAGTAGAGTGACGCCGATTATAACCTCCTTTCCTTACTGAGCAAGAAATATCCCAACTCACATTATAGGGCTAAGCCCAACCTACAACTACACCTTACAAGACGGTGCTCTTAGTTCTCTTAATTGGGTCTGAACCAATTCGGTGCTCTCCTAACTAGGTATGAGCTAATCCGGTACTCTCCTAACCGGGTCTGAGCTAATCCGGTGCTCTCCTAACTGAGTCTAAGTCAATATGGTGCTCTCCTAACTGGGTCGGAGTCAATCTGGTGCTCTCTTAACTGGGCTGAGCCAATCCGGTGCACGTTATAAGCCAATACAATCCTCTTCCGACAATCACATGTCGGGAATACAACAATAATAAATTTTTTTGTGTACAACTAGAATGCTTCTACACTAAGCAGATGATGTACAACAATAAGCACAAATGCGCTCTTGTATGATGTGAGTTAAAGTTCAGTAGAGTTTGTGTATTTTTCAAACTAAATTTGCATTCTTTGAGAATGATGTATATGATAAAATACCTCAAGGATTAAACCCTAGAAAAAATATTTCTCTAAATATATTTCTCAATAAAAATCAGGAGAACGTAGGGTTTTGCTTATAAAACAATTTTTGCCTAAAATAAAGAATAAGAGACATTTTTCAAGCAAAGATATACGAATGAAAATATACTCAAAGTACTTTTAATCTACCCAAGGATTTTCTCAAGAAAAATATACTTCAAAATAAATATACGAGAAACCTAGGGTAATTTGCTCAAATTAAATTTTCAATAAAGATAAATGAGCTTTTGAAATTTTGCAATAGATGTGCAAGATTCTCAGGCTATATAAAGTTTACTCCCAAAGATATTTATTAGATAAAATATGTGGGAGAAACTATAATCTTACTCTCAAGAATAATTTTGAAAAGAAAGGATTGAATGAGAGTGAATGATATTTGTTGTGAAAAATAAATGTCCAAATAAATGCTCTCCAAAAGAAAATTTTTAAATAATGAGTGTAGGAGAGTATAAAATGAATAAATCTTAAGAAATATTTTCAAAGGATTTTCTCTCTAATCTCTAGTTATGAACTTTGTTATGAGTGGGTATACATAGAGTCTGGGAAAAAATGACCGTTTGGGAACACGCTTGGTATTTTTCAAATTATTTAATTAAAACTTAAATGTGATTAGTGCTGGAAAATAACCAAAACCCGACAGGTTCGGTCGACTGACCTCTCACAATAAATTTGAATTTCAAACAGGGTTTGGTTGGCTATGGAAGGTGTCGGTCGGCTGAGCCAAGGGTGATTCTAAACCTTCGTAGGGTCGGTCGGCTAGCCTTAAGGTTGGTTGTCAATTCTTAAGGATCGGTCGGCCAAGGCGTTTTTGAGCTAAAATGGTCGGTCAGACGAAGCTTCCTAAAAAGACAAAAGTGGAGGGTCGGTGGGCTGGTCATTTTAGTTCATTTTGGGGACAGTCGCCCGAGCTTGACCAAAACTACAATCTTGCCCCTAGGGCATGGTCAGTCGGCTGAGGTGTTTAAAACATGATGAGGTTGGCTGATTGAGGTCTTTGTAAAACCCAAGTTTGACCTTATTTTTGTCCCTAAGTTCATTTTAAAACCCTGTATGATTTTGGTATTTTTAGAAAAGGTTTTTCATGAACGGGTTGGGTGCCTAAGGTCAGTTTACAGTCATTACTGAGCTTACATCCACATCATGCATGACCTACATTATTACAGACTAAATAAAGAAACTAAGTGCAATTACAATTTAATTACATTTGTCTTCTTCTTCTTTCTGCTCTTTACTTCATCATGGAATACGCTAGATAAAGTGAGCTTTAAGTTTCGTTCTGGCTTCCATTTCCCTTATGTATATGTTGAATTAAAATTTGTTCACAAACTGAATACATATATAAGTAACTTGTGATTTGTCAACATAAAAAAAGTGATCAGACTCAAAAAGTCAATATATATTGTCCATCCCATATGCATACATTGTTTTCACACACACACACACACATAAGCATTTACATACATGTATATACATATTTAAATATACTTCATTTTATAAGTATATACTTATATATACATACATATATATAAATAGTTATGCATATATATACCCTTTACATATTTACATATATACTCGAAAATACATACATTTTATATAGATATACACCTATATTATTAATATCAGTATTTGTAAACATGTTTACACACATGTATATTTAAATATATTTGCATACATATATAAATACATATATACATACTTACATATTTAAACAAATACATGTTTATAGAGATATATATATATATATATATATTTACATACACAAAGGCATGCATATATATTATTAGCTACAAATATACATGTACAAAATATTTAAATGCACACATTTATGGACTCATGTATATGTGTACACATGCTTACACATATGCCATCACACACTAACACATAAAGATATGCATGCCACACATTCATATGCCTATGCATTCATATGCTTACCTTATTCAATCATGCATGCACACATGCACATGCATCCACATACACACACATGTAGGGAATTAACACGAAATTCCCAAATCTTGTGAGAAAACAAAATAGAGAAAACACAACCATGTCAAAGAAAAACAATCACGCGCACAAGACAGTATTTACGTAGTTCGACAATTTTGCCTACGTTCACAGAGTTGCAGGGATTTCACTATAATCAAGAAGAAAATACAGAGAGTGCGGCAGTACAATATTTTTCTCTCTCGCTCTCTCAAGAAGTGCGACGACCAATTAACCCTAATTACCATAACAACGATTTTATATTCTGCACACAGAAATGGGCTAAAAAGCGGATCCAAAAGACCTAAGCCACAACACTCAAGGACTAAGCCTTATGATATAAATCTCTCATTAAAAAATGTCAAGTTATCATCAGGATCAATAGCAACTAGGCTCCACAAAACCCAACAACACACTCCCACATACATGACTATACACATGCACATACTTTACATGCATGCACTACCATACCCTAAACGTACACACATTTACACCATTCTTCATGCACCTGCGAACTCATGCATGCATGAATTAACACCCTCCCTCACTGCCATCCATGCACACTCACCTCACTATGAATACACACACATACATGATACACTAACCATGCATTAAACAAAATATGCACATGTATGCATGATCCATTTTGCATATAACCAAGCATGCGCACACTACATTATGCTTCCCTACAACTTTCACCAACTAACATGTACTTATAAGCTTCTACATATGCATGCATTAATATGCACTTATAACACATATTCTAAATACTAGGCTTACATAACACAATACCACATGCATATACATCCATGGGATAGCTAGGAAGAAATTACACATATATAGGACATGCATCTATGTATGAATATGTTTACCTAATCCTCATCAAGTATGCATGCACCTATTATCCTGAACATAACTCTCCATAGTCATTTGGGTGATCATTTTGAGCCAATAAAATGGTGAGTGAGAAAGATAATTTAGAGGGGAAGGTTAGTGAGACAGATGAAGTGCAAGAAGTCTAAAGTCCACCCTTTGTATTGTCTTCAAGTTGGTATCTTAAAAAAATCAAATTAATATAAAAAATTAAAAAAAGAAGGATGTCATGGCCAACCAGAGCAAGTTGGAGTTGGCATGGCAGAATATTTGCCGGAGTGGCTAACGAAATGGGCCATACAGTCACATGTTGAGCAGAAGACAAACAAGGGGGCAAACAACAACGTTTTGACCCCTCCTTCCCCTTTTATATATCTTAAAAGTACTTAACAAGAAAAACATCATGTTTTACTGCATGCCTAAAAATTTTGATTCTAACCGCAAACTAAACGACGTTGTTTCAACGTTGCTCATGCCAACATGCATGCAATTAAGTGTGGTTAAGTTGCCCTTGTTTAGGCACACATAGTAATGCACCTGATTATTATTATTTTTTTGAAAAATTTTTAATTCAAAAAATAAATAAAGTACAAATGGAAACCCAAAAAGTATAACAAAAATTAGAAAAATCTAGAAATACAAGAAAATAGGAAGAAACCTAAAAGGTAAGGGTTTTTTTTTTATATTCATGCACAAAGTTCAAAACTTTGTTGGACTCTTATTGGCCATTTTGAATCATTTTGAATCACCTGAAATGGTAAAAAAATGTCTAAAGTAAGGCAAAAATGCATCAAATTAACAAAAAAGGCGCAATGATAAGAGATCTCCTTGATTTTCATGCATGCAAATTGAAACTTTACCAAATTCCTTTTTACCATTTTGGACTACTCTGGTTCACCTAGGATGGTCAACTAGCAAAAAAAAAAAGAGGTGAAATTCCTTGAATTGGAAAATGAGAGAAACTAGGGTTTTAAAAGTCGTCGACTTCTCAGGTTAGGGATATAATCATTTGAACAAAATGACCATCGACATTTTTCCCTCTTCGACCAATGTCTTTAAATAAAGACATTAGCCAAACACAAAGGTGTCTATTTTGATCTAATGTAGAAAATAGATGGTAAGATTAGGAAAAGATTAAGAAAGGGAATTATTTGGGCACATGAAAGGACATATTTGAGAGGACAAGAGAAGAAATTGTCCTCTAGAGTTGACTATCCTACATTGACAAATTTCAGGAGTATTGCTTTTGGGAGCTAGCGCCCTATCATGAGGGGTAGGAAACTATCCATGGGACTCCAACATATCTTGGATAATTTTTGAAAAAAGAAAGGCTATCCATGGGATTCTAACCCATTTCATACTGCTTTAGAAATGGATAGATTGTCTATGCATGGGGCTTTAAACCATTTTCTGGACACACTCGATAGAAGGAAAATTGACCATGGGGGTTCAGCCAATCTCAAACCAATTTGGAAGATGATAAAATTGCCTATAGGGCTACATCGTCATCTTAGACATGCTAGAATAAAAGGGAAACATAAGGATCTAAACTATAGTGGTTGATTACATAGAAGAAGATGAAGAAGTTGAGCCTACCATGCACTGCACCAACAAAAATTATGAGGACCCCTTAATGGCTGACTATACTAAGGAGGAGGATTCTAACATGATAGAATCGAAGGTTTGAAGCCTATCAAGGAGGAAAGTTTCTATGTTTTTGAGTGGGAATATTCAACAACGAAAATATTGAGTCAGACAAGAATCATCCTTTGGCCTTGCCTAAATTTGGTATCGAGTCATGATCTTCTTGTATTCTTCACTCTTAGTCAGTCAAAACATGTTGTGAGTCCAATATACTTGTGAATCGAGCATCATTTACAACTAATTTGACCGAAAATCTTTATTGACATATTTAAAATATGGCAATCATAATTGTCTGATCAAGACAATCACTCAAGAAATTAAAGTTGCCTAAGCGATGTGAACCACTTATTGCCCAACCATATGAAAAATTATAAAGCAAGACGTCTAAGTAAACACATGAAAAACATCATCTGGGCATAAGGCAGCCGCCTAGATGAGTTAAACCACTTATCGGCCAACTGTTCAAGGAGCTACAAGTGCACATGCGAGACAAAATAGGAAGAAATCAAGTATAATAATTAAGCTATTTGATATTTAGTAACTCCCCAAATTTATGATTAGGATTAATGACTTAAATTTATGTTTTGCAAATTATAGAATTCATATAGATTTGAATTGAAAACGGTATAAATATGTGTTTGATTTCTGTTGTTAAGGATCTTCAACCAAAATTACACATAATACAACTAGTTAGTGTTAACTATCCATTGTTACTTTATCTCTCTTTCTCTCTCTCTCTCTCTCTCTCTCTCTCTCACACACACACACACACATGTACACTCTTTTATTTTCCTCTTAATTTATTTTCTTTTTTTCCCTCCTCTTTTAGTTTGTGTTGGTTACCTCCCTCATTCTCTTCCTCCCTTTTATGAGTTTCTATAATTTCTATTATCCCTTTCCCACATTTCCCGTTCCATGAGGTATCCATGTAAAATAGACCACTATCCTGAAACCTCAAACAAAGCTTAATATAATAATCTCATTACATTTTCACACTCAAAAAATTCACAATTCCCACTTAGAGAATTATTTATTTGAAACTGGAGGAGTGAAAAGTGGTAAAGGATAGGAGATTAGTTATCAATTCCTATGGTAAGTCTCTAAAGGAGTATAAACAAATAAATAAAAATGGAATCACAACCAAGTTTTATATTTTTCGAAGCCTAATTAAATCGTCAAAATAATCCTCAATTATTTTTATAATTAAATCGTCAAAATAATCCTCAATTATTTTTATAAAGACCATTAGTCCAATGTAAGTCCACAAAATGGAAAGGTATATCCATAATTAGATTGAGAATTGGATAATACAACGCTAAGAGAAAATGTGTCAGGAGGGGATCGAGACAATAGTACCCATGACCATCACTCCACAATGCAAGGTACCAAATTTAACTTGTTAGGTCTAACTCGGGCTTGTATGAATAGTCATAATTTTCCTATGGTAAAAAAAATCCTATTGACATTTTATTTTTTCTTCATAATACGAAATTTCGAATTTATTTTTTTTTTCACCAAAAAAGTAAAAATAAAGGGGCAAAAGTGTCATTTTAAATATGTTAAAAATGATTATTGAGTGTCATTGTTATTTTTTAGGGTTCCAACAACATCCTCCAACTTCTTTTTCGGTCAATTGAAAGTTCAAGCATGAGCTACACAACAGAAGTAGTAGATCATCCGTCCCATATTGCAGCCCGAATACAAACCCAAAACCTCCAAATTAAAATATCAAACTTTAAGATGTCCCTTAAAGAACGTGCCTCTCTATTTTTAATTGTTAAATATTTTGATCTTGATTTAAATACACAATGATTTTATCATTCACGAGTCTTTTGAGGGTCATCACTACGTTGACAGATTCCATCATCGAATTAATTCAATTTTTACTAAACAATAGAGAGGAAATAACTCTAAATATAATAAAATATTAAATTTTAATCCCCACATCCTTCAAATGTTAATTAAATTTATATTCATTTCCCAACACTCCCAATTCCAAGGTCAACCTCATGTTAGAAGTATTCTCAATATTTCCATTGCAGCATAATATGAAGATTTCATCATCAAATTATTTTAATTTTATTAAATAAAAATAGTTATTAAAATAAATATGTATCAACAATCAAAAGTAATTTTATTTCAATCACGTGTAATTTGAAAACATTAAATGGCAAAAAATTTAATTTATTGTGATCATTAACCTGCGAAATCGCCATCTCACTAATTTTAAGAAAGATGAGAAAAAAAAAAATGTAATTGTGACTCTTAAAAATGCCTAAATTGAATTTGGAAGTATAAATTTTTAGGAATCATATTTGGATTTATATGCATGTGGATTTGTACTGATTTTATCAAATCCACACAAATCCATAGTCCTAACTTCAAACTCTCAGACATGAGATTAAAGAAATTCTATTCTTCCATTTGGAGCATCAATTTCGAGATTTGGATTTAGATTTGAATAGATTTAGATAAGATATAATATAAAATTATATTAATTTCTTTTAAATCGACACAAATCCAATCCATACACTCAAAAAGAATCTTACCCTATGTTTGGAAAGACATTGGATTTGAATTCGAATTTGAATTAAATTTGAATAAGATGTATATAAAATTATACTAAAATTTGTTTAAATCCACCCAGATCAAAATTAAGTTCGAAATTCATGCTTGCAAACGCTAGAAATAAGAAAATTAAATTATAAATTAAAATGGTCATAAATATTGGAAAATGTTCGTTAAGCATCTCAATTTGCCCCTTCAATTTTTTTATCTTGGAAATTTGGTATTTTTTAGTGCTTTGGTAATAAATAAACTAAAAATACATCAAGTAGAACTAATCAAAACAAAGAGATACCCAAAAGATAGATCACATAATCGCACACACCAAGTGCATGTGACCAAAACATCAACTATCAAATTAAGCCAAGCATAATCAAAACAAGAATACTAAAAAAAATATCAAACTACAAACATGTGTCAATAATCTTGTTAAATTAAGCACGTGACGCATAATAATCAAAATAGAGATTTCACATGATAACTAGACCCTAACTGACACCTAGTCTACATCAATTGAGGAGTTAAGTTGAGCAAGCCACATGATAACAAGTTATGCAAAAATGTAAATATTGACCTGAAAACATAAAAACATTTTGATCATTGGATTGTATTCAGAATGATAGTTGTTTATTTATTCCCATTTAGATTGGTGTTAGCATTGACAGAGTTTTCATAGGGGCTTGATACACACGGGTGAGTATCAACTTGATTCAAAAGTTTAAGAATATTAGGTCTTGGGTCCAACATGTGTATAAGAATCCATTATCTAACTTTGTTTTCTAATTTGTGACAAAATTATAAGTGGAATTCTCAATAATTAGGAATCAAATCCATAGAAATTCAAAATCTCCAAGAGGAGGACCAAAACACTAATTATGCATCTATAATAATAATAATAATGCACCCCAAGGGTGGCTCAAGTGATAAACTCAAGACTCTCCTAGTTAAATGATCAGAATTTGAGTCTTTGGGGTTATGACTTTCCATTTAAAATAATATTTTGGTATTTAAGTGGAGAAGGGTAGAGGTGTGGACTCTATCCCAGTGGATTAGTTGAGTGTCCAAAGGGTTTCGGACACCATCATTTCAAATAATAATAATAATAATAATAATACATGCATCATGCACTCAAATCATCAATCTTATCATAATAAAAGACGACATACTATGATTGGATCAACAAAAAATTTAATCTTAATCATGCTTTTTACTATTAACTTAATAAAAAAATCCAAACAACCTTTCCAATACAGCCCAGCTGTGTTGGCTCAAGTGGTAAAGGCAACTTGTAACTTTGATGACTCTAAGGTCACGGACTCGATTCCCCCTTGAGAGTTTACCTTGGTGAATTACTAAGGGTGCGTCAATGGGTGGACGACTTTTACCCCTCAGGTTTGGTGCCACACCATAATGTCCAAGGTGACGCAATAGTGGCTGGAGTCCCCAGGTTATCAAAAAACAACCTTTCTAATACAAAGAAAACAACTTTGTAGGAGAAAAAAATTCAAACTATTTAATAGCAAAGCCCTACAACCCTCACAAATTTCAACTGAATTTAGTTATTTATCTAAGCATGCCTTGTGCTCTAACAATAATAGTATTTCCCCCCATTTGTTTTTTAGTACCTAACGGGTTGAACTATGCAAAAGGGGTAGATAGCCCATCCCATACTCATTTTCAAAATTAGAACCATAAATGTTCAATATGAAAATAATGAATTAGATGGTACTCTTGAAAAGTTTTCTATTTATGCATGTGTAAAAAAATTCACAGATGGGGAAAAAAAACTAAGGGTGGAATTTCTAGCTAGTTTGATTCAATTTATGGGGAAAATTAGTGTAATTTGCAATTAATTTCTAGCTAATTTTTGAAAATGTTAGACATGTAAGCCTAATGTGTGTCTTGACTTGAATAGTTTTCTCCCAAAATTTTGGGCACACTTTGAAATCTTAAGGTTGTGTGTTAGCCTAACTAGTTGGAAAATCATGCTAGCTCAATGTTAAATTTCAAATACATATGAAGTTTGTTTATAATATATGAGCATATTTTGATAGATACAATGGCCATTTGATATTACTAATCAAAATACTTTGTCAAGAAATTCAAAATTGCGACAGATCAAAAGTAAATACAACAAGAAAAAGTTCCACACATGTACCATTTTTATTTATTTATTTATCTTTTTTTTTTTGCAAATACAAGCACCCTCTTTTTCAAGAGTAATTAACTATGCATTATTTTTCTAGAATTTTAAGTTAATTTTATATTATCTACTCTCAAAATCGTTTTTGTTAACAAATGTTTATTAGTAGCTCTCTATCCCTTACCCTTCTCTTGTTTTTTTTTGGGTCTATTCGAGCCAGATCTACAATAGGTGTAGGCTACACAGGGGAAGTTGTTCATCTAAATTAAATGTATTAATTTTTTTTTGCTTTCAAGTTAATTAAGTTTTGAACTTAAAAGAGGTTGAAGGATTCTCCAATTAGCAAGAGCTAAGAGGTAAGGAATGGTCATGAGAGCCATACAACTAATATTTAAAAAGGCAAAAAGGGTTTTTGACATTAAAAAAAAAAAAAAAAAGTAAATTAATTACAAAAGATGAGACCCTTTCCTCAGTTCAACATATAAACAAAATTAAAATTTCTTCCTCCTCGTCCCCATCCCACAAAGAATCAGATACCATTTAATTTCCACCAGCCAAAAAGAAAAAAAAAAAAGAAAAGAAGAAGAAGAAGATCAAATACCATAATAAAAATAATTAAATGCAAGCCATTAACTAGTTTCCATCTTCTTGGTCAATGGAAGCCGGAGCAGCAGCATTCTTGCCTTTCTTCAACCGTCTCCCTCTCTTCTTCAACCCATGTCCGCCATTGATGAAAAACTCAGGAGCAGGCTCAGTAACAGAAACCCTAACTCCTCCATTTTCTTCCTTTTTACTTTCTAGGTGATCATGATCCACATCAACAACAACTGCATCATCATCGTCGTCGGTGACCTCTCGCGACCTCTCCTCCTTTGCTTCCTGTTCATCTTCTTCCGCCACCACCACCACTTCTTCTACTCCACCTCCTTCCTCGTCGCTGCTGCTGTCAAGAACAACCACAACCCTATCGTCGTCTCTCTTCCCTCCAGACTGCAGCTGGCGGTCATGTCGTCTTCTTCCTTCGCCGGCGAATTTGAGGCAAAACTGCCCGTCTCTCCGGTGAGACCTGGTTCTTCTCGCCACGCAGGAGATCTTTGCAGAATCCATTGACGACCTAAAACCCTATAAAAGCGCTGTAAACAACAAGAACATTGATTTATGCCTCATTGTACTCCGAGACACCTTCTCTTTAAGTTGGATTTTTTAATATATATAGGGCCGTGGGCCGGATGGGTTCCGGCCCAATCTAATTTAGTGTGGGTGGTGGGCTTAAGTTTTTATCCTCATAGCAGGTTATTGGAAGCTATACATGGTGGGAAGATATTGGGAAAGAAATTTATTAAGAAATTATTAAATATATCTGGTGTATAGATTAGATCTAATTTGTTCTTGTTATGTGTATGCATTTAACTAATTTATTTATTTTTAAATGATAAAATCATGTTAGATTTGGTATATATAACCAACTTACCTAATATTTTAAAAAAAAATTATTAGAGAGAAATTATTAGAGAAAGAAATAGTTTGCAAAAGTTTGTAAATTTTGGAAAGATTACTTCTATCTTTGCATTGGGTCCTTTTTGTAGATACCCCAATTTGTTTGACCATTATGTAGCCAAACTTGGGGAATTTTTGTTCTTTAATTTAGTCTTTTTAGCCATTATTTTTAAGTGTCACCTAAGGTCTTCACCTAAAGCGGATCTCTCATTTTGATTCTCTCAATCTCACCAAGCATTATTAGGTTTTCATTAATTGGGTGTTCTCAACAAATTTTTTACATTCATTCATCTATGAGCAGTACAAATATATCATTTAAAAAAAAAACAAAATAAGTCTTCAGTCTTGGGCAGCTGTGTTGGGTTTTCCTCCACCTACACACACAAGAGAATTTCAATATTAGCTCAATCAAAACAAAATAGGCCCATTTTGGGCCAATTTTGCAATTAAAATTTAGTATGGACCCACCTTAGGCCTATTTTTGAAATCGGCAGCCTTGAGCTTATTTATAACAAATTTAAAAGGCTAACTATGTGCTTGGTTTTTTGAAAAATCAGGCCAACTTGGGGAGACACCAAGTGATCGAGCTTAGGCTGGAAACCTCTCTCATGTTTGTTTCCCAACCAAACAAGGCATGCAAGCCTCTTCCTTTCCTATGAAGCATTTTTCAATGTGGTTAGTTCCCATGGTAACGACCCAAAAATTATACAATTTTTTTTCCTTACCTATTTACTCTGATACCCCTGAATTATTTACTATAACCTTCCAGACTCTAAGTGAGCACTAAGGAAACCCTACTCATATTACATACTTAAGCAGTGGAAAACATAAAAACATATATCCATATTTACAATACCAGAATTCAGTTTTTAACCCAAAACAAAATAACATAGTTACACATCATCCCAATATCATATATCTCAAAACCCTTGGTTACTACCCAAAAATACAACCATCTATTAAAACTTACACTACTACTAGGGTAATGTACTCGCTCTCTTTATCTGCGAGTCTGATCCGCTCACCTAACTGGATCACCTAAAAAATATTAAATCACTGGGATGAGACAACGTTCAGTAAGAGGAAATATGCAATTATTAGTGTGTGACAACTGAACTTACAAACATATTATACAAACAAATAACTTGAACTAAATTTAGCTAGCAAAACGTCTCATATAGTTTAAAATACCACTAACATCTCTGTTTACTATTTATTCATGATTCTAATACTATAGAATATCTGCTACTGTTTTTGTAAATCTATATACATAGAAATAACTATGATAATATCCTGAAAAACTGTACATCCTAATTTAACCTCTACTACTCCTCAGCTCGGCCCTAACAAAAACTCTGTGGCACGGTAGCTGGTAAACTGCACTCCACCAATTCTCAGCCTAGCCTTGACACAAACTCTGTGGCACGGTAGCTAGCAAACTGATCTGAAATAGCGGTATCGTGCTCTGCTAATAACTGATCTAATTCATGAAGGTCTAATACTATATATACTATATGTATTATCTTGTTGTTTCATCATGATTTCAAAATAACCATAACACTATAAATCTGATCTGAAATACTGAAATATCTGACTGAAATAACTATAATATCCAACTATATAATCTGTAATATCTAACTGAATAATCTTTAATGTCTGAGTGTTATGGTTTTGGAAATCATGGAATTCTGTAATGCTGCAAAATATCTGTTTATAAAATATTTGTAAAATATTTGTCTATAAATTATCTGTCCATGTATACATACACTGTAATTTATAAATTTTGTAAAAGCTGATAATACAAATTTCTGTGCACAAATTATGATAAGTTATGGTACTCTGAAAAACTGTATAAACTTTATACTGAATAAATATCTACTCAGGTCACACAACTAATAAAACCCATGCTCTGAAATCCATAAAACCATATAATCAATATTCCACACCTTATTAAGCAAAAACCATATTTTACTGATAAAATTCCTGAATTTCCTTACATAGCATATTTCCCTTACTTATTTGGCTTGGAGGCTCGCCCCCAACTCTATCCTCACGCCCTCGGCGTACCAATCTCAAAATCTTGTAATAATTTATACAAATTCCTTGATAAATCACTGAATTTTCCCAAAAAATTATCCATTCATATTTCTTGAACCTGTCTATTTAGAATTTCTTAAATTTTAATATACGTGGGTTCTTGGAAAAATACCTGCTAAGATCCTCAACCCAGAGTTTTTTACCAAAATATTTATTAAAAAAAATAAAAAAACACAAAAATAGATGAAATGGGATATATTTACGAAAATATACCCAAACCGACTTTCCAAAAGTCAGTTTGGGTTTTAAACTCAAAAAGCAGTCGCAACTTTTAGTTGGAAAAAAAAATAAAATAAAGGGGGCTGGGGGAAAGGCGTCAGGGAGAGAGGGTAAGAGGGGGGGGGGGGCTTGGGGGAAGGGAGAGAGAGGGGAGGTGGGGTTTAATTTAGATTGTCAGATAGAATATAAAAAAAAAAAAAAAGGTAAGGGGACTTACATGCATGCGTGGGAGGGGCAGGGAGAGAAAGGGGGCAGCTGAATTTTTTTTTTTTTTTTAGAAGGGACCAAACCGACTTTTGGAAAGTCGGTTTAGTGTTGAAATTTAACAAACCAATAGGGGGTCATTTGGGTTGTCAGGAAAAAAAAAGGGGGGGGGGGGTGAGAGGACTTTTGCATGCATGCGCGGCAGGTGTAGGGAGAGAAGGGGGCGGGCCAAATTTTTTTTTTTTTTTTTTAAAAAGGACCAAACTGACTTTCCAAAAGTCGATTTGGTGTTCAAATTTAACACACGTACCAATTTAATTTCAATTTTTTTAAAGTGACCAAACCAACTTTTCAAAAGTCGGTTTGATGAATTTTTTCTCTATATATATTCATATCAACTTCCTACTGCTCTCATCTATTATCACTTCCACAGTTGCATTATTTGCATTAGTTTCTTTGTCAAAAATATTTATTTTTTTTGCACACTCCCCACTATATTTAACACTTAGAGATGGAGCTTGGTCCACTTGATTCATCTATATTGACATTGGGGATTGTACATCCTTCCTATAGGGCATGGGAGGAGGATCATTTTGATGCCTTTAAAGGGCGTTAGTGTGTGCACACATTAGAAACCATGTGGCATGCCCATCCCAGAAGTATTCTGTGGATTCAATGAGCATGGTTCTATCCATGGTACCAGATTCTATATATTTGCTTAGACCATCATTTAATTAGTGCATTGTTGGAGCGTTGGAGGCCTGAGACACACACATTTCATTTTCCTTGCGGCGAGGCGATGATAACGTTGCAGGATGTTGCAATCATCACAAGATTACGTATTGATGGCGACGCTGTTATGGGTACAATGCAGCAAGACTGGGACATGTTGTGTCAAAGCCTACTCAGATGCAACCCCCCCACTGGCCGAAGCAGACGAAACGGCGCGTCCTTGTCTATGACATAGATGGACGAGAACTTACCTGATCTTCCTGATGAAGCATCTGAGGAGGTCGTATTGCAATACGCTCGAGGGTACATACTATGTCTAATGTGCGGCTTGTTATTCGTGAACAAGTCGCAACACTATGCGTCGCTGATGTTCCTCCCTCTATTGAATGACTTAGAGAGGGCGTCGATGTATAGATGGGGTAGCACTAGACTTGCATGGCTATACAGAGAGATGTGCCAAGTTGATCGTGTGTAGAGTCTGTAGACGCAATCAATTGGAGGTGCGCTATTCCTCTTGCAGGTTTGGGCATGAGAGCGCATGCCCTTTCTTGCTCCAATTAGAGTTGGCATGCCACATCTGCTTGCTGATATCGACGATGGCCCGTTCCCACTTGTGGTCATATGGTGAGCTTCATTTCATGCCGCACACGTCCCTCAACATACTCTGCGGTCCTATCAATATGGCCTTGATATGATGCGTGAGGACCAAGTAATATTGTATTTATTTTATTTGAATCGTTCAATATGGGTTCAGAACGTTTACTATTCATAGTAATTTTCTGAAATAAATTCATTGTTAGCAGTTTATATGGATGTCATACACTGCAGATGTCTACGCAAATCTACCCCTTATATGCCTCGTAGGTGTACAAGTTTGGCTTGTTCGCACCCTTATGATTTGCTTTCAGATCATGGAGTGGCACTTGTCGGATCGTGTAGTGCGGTAGTTCGGGCTGAGGCAGTAGATCCCTCATCCAACTCAGACAGGCTATGACCTCGACAACCATTATTCGTATCTACACGACTGTGACTGGCGCGACAATCATCAAATCAACTTTCGCACTAAGTACGAGCGTACCCTCCAAATGCAGCAACACAAACTGGACAATGCCATCTACATACTTAGGGAGCTTCCACTCCCTAGGCATACGCCTCCATTGGCGGAAGATGGATATAATGACTGGTACCAATCCATCACGATTCCCTGCGTGAGTAGAACCGCAAATTTACACATGATAGTGGTGAGTGAAAAAATAACTGAACGCATGTAAAAAATAGACTGGTTTTATATCATTAACTTATTCATACTGTGTCCAACAAATTTTGTTGTAGTAGCATATGATGGGGACCATTCACTTATCTAACTGTGTCCCGACTTGTCCCGCTAGACCAATTGTAGGGGCGTGTATGCAATTTGTGGCTGAGGAAGCTCGTTGATCAATTCATAGGTCTTGCCATGCCAACGCAGAGGGTCTCGAATCATATGATGATGTTACAACTACTGAGCAGGCGTCGCATAGAAGAGGTCGTGGTGGACCTTGTCAGAGCCGTGGGGGGCGTGTTCGAGTTGGGGGGGGGGGCTCCCACCCAACTATCCCAGTGGATAGAAGGTGATTGGGGAGCAACAACACTGTAGTTCACATCGGCAAAGACCTTCATCTAGCATGCAGAGGCTTCTTCTTCCCATATGTCATATGGGGGCTATCAGCATCAGTAAGGGCATCCACCAGTACACCATACCTGCCAGAGGCTCTGCAGTCTACACAAAGTGACCCACCTCCAATGTATCGGGAACAACAGCAATACCACCAATTTCTGAGCTCATCGTCGATCCCATTTGATCTTTCGTTGATGGGGTCGGTTGATGCTAGACTGGAGGAACATATCCCTCCAACAATTGAAGGTAACAATGGTTTGGAAGGGGCAACTGGACATCGCAGAAGGTAATGTCAACCTCCACAAGAACGACGCCAACAACCACTGAGACAAAGGAGACCGCAACCATGTGGGACTTAGTGACGCAAGAGTAGATTATTATGCATGTATACTTTAATGTTTTTTTTTTTTCGAGCAATGAATAATAATAACCATATTTAATAAAAAAAACTGCATATATTTTTTTTGTACGAAATTTTTTGAAATTTATAATTATAAATTGACCATGAAATAAATTAATAACGAAATAGAACAACGCAAATAGAACTTGAGTACAACTCACTAATTTCAAAAGCTATAAAGCTTAATGGCAACTCGCAAATTTCAAGTACAATACACATTAAGTACATATTTTGAATGTATTATGATGGTCCAGCATTGTCATGACCTCTAGTCCTCCTTGGACATCGATTGCGGTTGTGACCTTATTTGTGGCTAAACCTGCACCGCATCCTCCGACTGCCCTCTCGTACATCCATTTCGTTATGCAATCTTGAACTTTTAGGGCGTCCTTTCTACCTAAGCGAATGTCGATTACCATATAATATTGGCGCTACTGGATCCGTCCAATATTGTTCATGGAGGATGGGAATGAAGTCCATCGCATATGTCGCATAATGCTCCTGGACAGTGAAACAAGGGTCAATATAGCGACTATACCCCAATCTCCTTGCACCACAGATAGCTAACAAGTGAGAACAAGGGTAGTGTAGATTCTGCCACTTCCCACATGTACACTGACGTCCCTTTATGTCAACTGTTTGAATATTTCGACCCTTATTTGGTGGCTCCGGCACAGTTTGAATGCTGAACAACCCCCTTTCAATGTTGAAGTTGATAACCTCATGTCCAGCATACGCCATTTCCCTCCTCTACATTTGCAACAACATATATGGCGTGTAACCATTCCCCGACTCCATTGCTTGGCGAGATGCCTCTCGCTGGGCACTAAAGTACTGCGCAACGCGATAAAATGTCATCTGGACAATGCAGTTATTGGTAGACTACAAGTTCCTTTCAAGACGACATTAAAACATTCAACAAGATTCGTGGTCATGTTTTCGTACCTTCGACCACCATCGTGACATTGCGTCCACATGTGAGGAGGTATCTCTTCAAAAAAAGACTTTGCAATTGGCCCACCCTCTGTTAGGATTCCTTCCATCATACTATTGAATTTACTAACTTGGTGCTCCCTACCAGCTATTTCAACCATCCCCTTGAGCATTATATTGTGCACCCTCTGGTTGAAGTTGCTAACAAAGTGACGCAAGCAAAACTGATGGTGCGCACATGGCGGTTGCCAATCATCGTTCTAACGAACGACGGCAAGAATACCTGCATGTTTATTTGATATAAGACACAAATTATCGCGATCAATCACTTCATCCCAAATGCACTTAAGGAACCAGGACCATGTGCATAGACTCTCCTCCTCAACGATGGCAAACGCTATAGGAAATATTTGTTGATTTGCATCAAGGGCCGTTGCAATTAATAATTTACTTTTATATTTGTAGTACAAGTGTGTTCCATCCACACAGAGAATTGGAGGACAATGACGAAATCCCTCTATTGATGCTGCAAATGACTAGAACACACATGTCAAAATAGTAGCGTTGTTAGCATCAGAGATTTCTCTCCACGCCCACTTCACCTTTGGACGAGAATTTATTTCACACATAGCGTGCATCCACTTTGGAAGTAGTTGATATGAAATATCCCAATCTCCAAACACCCTTGCAACTGCCATTTGCTTCCTGAGCCATACCTTTCTATACAATACATGATACTAGTACTTTGACCTCAAGTGTGCTTGCAAAGCTGCAATAGAAGCACCGACATCACTCTTGATAATTTCTACGATTTCATTTGCAACTAAGCTAGACTTCAGTTGTGGGTGGTCCTGCGAGAGAGTCTCGTTTATTCATGTATGTGGCCCTCTGTATTGTGTAATTTCAAATAGCCCATGCTTTTTACGTTGAGTTGCACGCAACTGCCAAACACAACTCTCGTCTGCATTGCACCTAACCATCTACGTTGTTGGGGTGGATTGCACCACCTTAAAGTTGTGGCGTGTTTGCTCATGGTGGACGCACACGGAGTGAATGAGGTCATTATTCGTGTTGAAAATCATACCTTTCCCAAATTTTGAGACACCATCCCATCGGGTGCCCTCGAGTGAACTTTCAACTTCAGTTCTTATATGACCGGATTCAACATCAACCATGTATGCTAACGGCTGCATGTCGCGTACCCTCCTGTGACCGACATGTGTGTTTTGAGGAGGCATCACAAATTCTTCATGGTGAACCCCATAATCATTTTGTCCACTAGCTTCATCTACCCCTGCGTCTGCCTCTTCAAAATCCTCTTCTATATCCTCTTCTTCCTCAAATTCACAATCGCAGTCCATATTAGGTTGCATTGGCCGGATTGTGTATGCCCCCCTCTCATTCATGACAATAGATGGAACTATTTGGAAGTCTGGTATGGACACAACTCTAGTTGAACTTCGGTTATGACTATACTCTGTTGATTGTTCTGCTTCGTGATAATAATTGCTTCCCACATTGAATCGCTGCAAGGTAGACTCCTTATGTCAACGCTCTGTTGTAAAGAACTCTAGCTGAAATGATGTACTAGGGACATCATTCAAATCTAATGCCACAGTCACCTATGAAAGGTGATCAAATAGTTTGCTCGTCTCACCGGTACCATATTCGGTATATGGTTTACAATGGATGAGTGCTTCCCCCTGCAAAGTTGGGGCTCCGCCCATACTACTACTTCAAGGATTGCAATTAACAAAAATCTCAACTACATATACGTCCAGACAAGAACTCTACGGGTCTAACGCAATTAAGACGTCTGCATCATTTTTTATTGGGATGTCAATGTAGAACAAATTTCCACCACCCCCTCGTTGCAAATATCTTGATGTCAGTTCTAACATGTACTCCTTTGGATCAATATCTAATCCTTCATATATTTTGCATTTCAAAATTTCTAACTTCATCCTCCTTCGAACTCGAATGACTTTCGTTGGCCCAACACTATACTTAATACCGGTTGATCCATGAATAATCTCACCGTCAATGTATAACAAAACTGTAACTTTGTTAGCTGACGAATTTGACGTCATTATGACTTAACAAAAGTAGAGTTTATCTGCAAGGAGGTAAGAAGGTTGGAGATCAACAAATAAATGAAACAAGAGAAAGCTTGAGTGATGGCTGAGGGATGATGAACAAATATATAGGGGATTAGCATAACAAAACCGACTTTTGGAAAGTCAATTTTGATTTTTTTTTATGTACACCCACACACATGCATGCATGACGGACTTACTTTTTTTTTAATACCAAACCAACTTTTCAAAAGTCGGTTTGGACACTATTAATTTTTTAATTCCAAACTAACTTTCCAAAAGTAGGTTTGGACACTATTCATGCATGCAGGCAGGATGAAATTAATTTTTTAATACTAAACCGACTTTCCAAAAGTCAGTTTGGACACTATCACGAAATAATTTTTAATACCAAACCGACTTTCCAAAAGTCGATTTGGACACTATTCACGTACTTACGCATGCAACTGTTAGGGGAGCCCCCCCTCTTCTCTCTCTCCCCCTTCTCCTCTCTCCCCCTCCCAACACCTATCCCTTACCTTTTTCTTTTTTTCTTTTTTTTTATTATGCTTCCCATTTTTTCAAAAAAAAAAAATTCGCCCTGGCCCCACCTCTCTCCATGCCCCTCCCGTGCATGCATGTAGAAGTCCCCTTATAGCTTTATAATCACAAGACTCATTTTTTAAAAATAAATTACTAACAACTGGAACAAGGCAAGAAATAGGAATGATAAGAAAAGAATGTTAAAGTTGAATATAGAATCGATATACCTAATTGCTAAAATTACCAAAATAAAACAAAATTTACTTAACAACAACTTGTTAATTTCAAATTTGTAATTATTACATATCTTGTGACTATTACAAAGAATAAGTAAATTTGCATGCATCATTCTTATTTTAATCTTCCTCTCCCCCTATGTTTCACATAGTAATGTGCAGCCACTACTACAATTGAGATTTCTTCCGGTCCAAATTAAAACACTAATGTGAACGCTGACGATTTTGCCCCGGATTGCCCTCAACTTTTTACCTAAATAAACTATCCCAATCACTTAGGTCTTACTTAATATAATTTTATATTATATTTTCGTGAGTTTTTTTTTAAACAATAATATAAATTATATTATATTTTATCTAAATTTGTGCTTAAATTCATATAAGGTTTTAAATTTATACTCCCAAATACAGAGTTACTGTTCAAGCAAATTGAAGTTGAAATCTTAAATTTAAATTTGTGTATTTTGAAATATAAACTTATATTAATCGACATACCAATATCTACATATATAAGTTTAAGACTTCACATTTATTTTTCAAAAAAAAATTGAAATTAAATTGGTATGCATGGGATTAATCATCAAACCGACTTTCCAAAAGTCGGTTTGGTCCCTTTTTAAAAAAAAAAAAAAAAATTCGGCCACCCCCCTTGTCTCCTTGCCCCTCCCACGCATGCATGTAAGTCCCTTCACCTTTTTTTTTTTTTTTTTTCTTTCTGACAATCTAAATTAAACCCCCCCTCCCCTCTCTCTCCCTTCCCTCAGGCCCCCCTCTCTGACCCTCTCTCCCTGACGCCTTTCCCCTAGCCCCCTTTATTTGTTATTTTTTCAACTGAAAGTTGCAGCTGTTTTTTGGTTTTAAAACCCAAACCAACTTTTGGAAAGTTGGTTGGGTATATTTTCGTAAATATTTCCCATTTCATTTATTTTTTTATTTTTTATTTTTTTAATAAATATTTCAATAAAAACCTCACTCAACCCATGCCTGCAGGGTCCCAAAAATACCCTAATCCTAAAAATATAACACCCTAATTTTATTCCACAAAACACCAGTATATACTCTCATAACACAAAATCTGAGCTAAAATAAAATTGGTAATACCGGAAATACTCAAAAATCCACTTACCCTCATTTTTGGGCTAGTTCCCAAACTTCCCAAATCGAATTTCTGCTTCGTCTAGGTTGTAGAGAATCTCCTTAGGATCACCATGGTGGCTTCTGATCATCGAACCGTGGAGAGACAGAGCTGGATTTGTAGAGAGAAGTGAGAGAAAATGAGTTAGGGAGAGAGAAAATTGATTAAAATGAAAATTTTCCCCTGAAAATCTATTTTGGGGCTATATATAGAGTGCTGTCCACGTGGCCTTATCGACCGTCAGCGAGCCACGACACCTTGTCGATAAGTCCAAGAAGGGAGTTTGTTAACGAACACCTAACCTTCGTCGATAGTTTCAGGCCCTGAAAACAACCCCTCGGTAAACTCTTGTCGACGAGCCCAATAAGACTGTTCGTTGACGAACATAAAGCGTTCGTCGATGAGGCCCTGCTGCGTCCCCTTTAAATTTTCCTTATTTCTCTTATTTCTTTATTATTTAATTCCCATAATTATCTAGGTTACTACATTCTCCCCTCCTTATAAAATTTTGTCCTCGAAATTCACTATCTGTATTGAACACCATCCATTTGAGGAAAACAGACTACTTATTTTATTAATTACCCTCACTTATGGTGGAGGAATACCGTGATTACATAAGCAATTCTAGGAGATTACAATTATACTTATAAAAGAAAATTCTCCCAAAACCAAAACACTACCTATCATATAATCTAAAATACAATTATACATTCTTTACTCTGCACTGAATAAAATAAAATTGTCGTTATCTGAACAGCACTGACTCCTACTGTATCCCACTAAATAAGTGTGGGTATTTCTGTTTGATTTCTTCCTCAAGCTCCCACGAAGCTTCCTCTATGGCATGATTCCTCCACAGGACTTTTATTAACTGAATTTTCTTGGTGCACAAATCCTGTTCCTTCTTGTCTAAGATTTGCACTAGTGTTTTCGCGTATGCTAGTGAATCTCTAAGTTCTATCTCTGCATAATTGTTCATGTGGGATGGGTCTAGGACGTATTTCCTCAGCATGAAAACATGAAACACGCCGTGTATTCTGGATAAAGTTGGTGGTAAAGCTAACCTATAGGCAACTGACCCCACTCTCTTAAGTATCTCGAATAGGCCAATGTACATAGGGCTCAGCTTACCCTTCTTCCCAAACGTCATAACTCCTCTTAGTGGAGCTACCTTAAAAAATACCTGATCCCCCACATCAAACTCTAACTCCCAACGGCGAGTATCTGTGTAGCTTTTCTACCAACTCTGAGCTACACTAATTCTGTCTTTAATAAGCCGGACTTTATCGTACGCCTACTACACCAACTCTAGTCCCAATACTCACCTTTCTCCCACTTCATCCCAATAAAATGGAGAATGACACCTCCTACCATATAAAGCCTCGTATGGTGCCATCCCAATGTAGGCCTGATAGCTATTATTATTTGCAAACTCAACCAGTGGCAGATACTGGGTCTAGCTACCCCTAAAATCCAACACAAAGGTTTGCAGCATATCCTCAAGTATTTGTATTGTCCTCTCTGTTTGCCCATCTGTCTGAGGATGAAAAGCTGTGCTGAAAACTAACTGCGCCCATAGCCTCTTGAAAACTCAAAAATCATAAAATAAATTGGGGGTCTCGTGTAACGACCTGAATAAAATGGTAGTTAAATAATAAAAGAAAAGGGATATGGAAACCGTAAATAGAAGGAGGCCGTCGACGACATTGAACTTTGGAAGGACTAAAGAAAAGGGGGTCAGCAGGGCTTTGTTGACAAATACAAGGGATTCTTCAACGAAGGCTTTAAAGATTTCATCGACGAACACAGGGCTTTGTCGATGAGAAAATACCGAGAGGGGTTTTTGGAGCCAACTGAATTTCGTCGATGAGGAGTGGATTTAGTCGATGAAATGTGTGAAGGACTCGTTGATGAAGGACAGGCTCGTCGATGAAATCCCCTGCTTATAAATATGAAAATCCAAATTTTTTATCTTATTAAGGAAGCCATCTCTTTTCTCTCTCTCTCCCCTTTGGTTTTCTTTTTTCTTTCATCGATTTTGGGCTAGATCTTTGCCGGATCGACAATCCGAAGTCACCACGACGCTCTTGGTGGAGTTCTCTTCAAATTTGCTATAACGGATCGTGGAAGAAAGCTAGTTGGAAATCATCCCAGAGTTGAGGTAAGGCTTTTTAGGCCATATTTGGTCTTGCGCTAGTTATAAGAAATATTGTGCGCATGAAAATATTGAACTTCAATATTGGAAATTTCTATTTTTAGGGTGTTGAGTTGGGAACCCTGCGGGTGCGGGGAAAATTTTTCTTAGGGGCATTTCAGGAATCAGGTAAGGGATAAACTAAGCTAGTTTTGCTTTGAGAAAATGCATGTAATTATATATATAACATCTGTTTTAGGAAAGATAAATATATTTATACATATGATTTATATTTGGAAAATACTGTTTAAATGATGATATGTTGAATACGTGGAAAATTTGTTTAGTGTGGCATGAGTACAAAACTGTTGTGAAATATTGTTTTCTAGGAATGTGAATGATATGGATTTTTATGATGGAAAACCGGCGTACGGGGTGAGATATTTTTATATATATATGATTTTCCGGCGTACAGGCCATGCTATGTGGATATGTTTGTCGGCGTACGGGACGTGCTATGTGGATGAGATTTGCCAGCGTACGGGCTGTGCTATGTGATTTGCCGGCGTACGGGCCAAGCTATGATAAAATGTGTAATACCGGTGTACGGGCCGATGATTTTCATAATATATGTATATGTGCAAAATGATATGATTAATGTGAAAATTAATGATATGAGATAACCATGTATCACGATTTTAGTATATGTATATGATATCAGAACCAAGTTGGCTTGGTTTAGGCTAGCACTTGCACGGTACCATTGCTATGTGTCTATGGTCTTCGTGATCATGTTATCTGTGTTAACGCCGCTGTATGGAATGGTGTGAGATTGGATGGTCGATGTGATTATTTTCAAGAAGTGTGCTGTTATCGCCCCTAGTGTACGGACCAGTCTGCGTAGACCCATTGGACCTACAGACTACTGTTTGACTTGACAGTAGTCGGCCAACTATTGTCAGGTCTTGCCTTTGGGCGACACAACCCAGTCATGTGGGGGTAATACATGACAACAGTCAGCTAACCTACCAGGATTGTTTTATATTATTATTATTATGATATGAGATGGGATATGTTATGAAAATGCATTATGTTCTGCCATGTTTGAATTATATATATGTTTTCCCATATTCGATAAAACAGTACTGAATATGCTATGTATGATATATGTAGAACACAGAATACTCATGTTGCCACACACTGGTATTAGTTTATTTCCCTTACTGAGAGGTGTCTTACCCCTAAAACTTATTAATTTTTCAGGAGCCCCGGATAGGAGAGTGGGAAAGGCCTCGCAGAATTAGTGTTGTTTATCTGCCCTCTGTGAAGGGTAAGTTTTGTAGAGACTGTTAGATTTTGGGGAAAATGTCTCTAGATATGATTTTTGGGATGTATATTATGAGATACAGTGATTGTAGCAACTCTGGTATTTTGTAATATATATTATATTGAGATGTACATTATTGTATGTTTTCTGCTGTTAGGGCTTCTGCTGTATGTTCTGATATATCCCTGGTACCCATGAGTTCATGTGGATTGCGACTTGCTGAGCTGGAATGTATGACATTGATATGATTATAAAAAAAAAATGTGTGGAAAATATGTAGGTCGTGCCATCTCAGTTTGAGACTATAGATAATGGCACACCATGTGAGCGCACTATCTCTTGAATATATAATTCTGCTAGTTTGTCCATAGAGTAGTTGACTGTGATAGGGATAAAGTGAGTTGTCTTTGTCAGTCGATCTACGACCACCCATATAACGTTTTGTCCCTATCGTGTTGGCGGTAACCCTGTTACAAAATCCATAAAGACATGATCTTATTTCCACTTAAGTATATAGAGTGGCTGCAACTGCCCCACAGGTCTCTAGTGCTCAGCCTTTATCTGCTGGCACTTCAAGCACTGTTTTACGAATTTAGCAATCTCCGTCTTCATACCGCTCCACCAGAAGGATTCTCATAGATCTCGATATATTTTAGTACTACCTAGATGTACGGTGTATAGAGATCTGTGAGCCTCCTCCAAGATAACTCTACTGATTTGAGTATCCGCAGAAACACATAATCTAGTACAAAACCACAAGACTCCGTCATCTGATATACTGAACTCTTTCTCTTGCCTGTATTGCACTTTCTCTATCAATTCTACTAGTTATCGGTCAATTCTCTGGTAGCTTTAATCCTTTTTTGCAAAGTAGGCTGTAACACCAGGTTGGCAATGAATTTCTGGTGATCACCTTGTACTATATTTACTCCAAGTCTCTCTAGATCCATCTAAATAGGGTGCTGAATCTCCCCTACTGACACCATTGCTCCTGTTTTTTTCCTACTCAATACATCAACCACCACATTTGCTTTCTCTAGGTGATAGCTGATAGTACAATAATAATCCTTGATAAGCTCCAACTATCTTCTTTGTTGTATATTCAAATCTTTCTAGGTGAAGAAATACTTTAAGCTTTTATGATTGGTGAAAATCACACATTTCCCATGTTTATCTTATTGATCACGCCCGATTTTGATTATGACAAATACTCGTTGTATCTAATGAGTATTTGAGACTTTGTGCAGGAACCTTAAAATTACCAAGATCGAGATAAGCATAAAGAGGAATTGAAGCTGAAGACCCAAGTTACAATTGTATTGTATTTCAATTATATACAAAGGGTCTGTAATAGTAAATAGGGATTGGTTTGTAATAAGCTCACACACATCACATGCATGATTTATTACGTAAGCTCAAACCAACTGTAAACTAAAAATGACCTTAGGATTTACCCTTCGGTCGACCAAAGGTCGACGGACATCGAATTTTTTCAGTGTCTTCAAAAGACCCAAAATTGACCCTAGGACACATACCATTGCACCTATGAATGTTAGGCACTTGAATAGGGTTTGTGTGATTCAAAACAGGACCGAAATGCACACATTATGCACTTTTGGTCGATCGGCCAAGGCATTTCATTCTGCCTTAATCGATCGAAACTGGCTTGGGTCAACAGTTGACCAAGGTCCCGGTCGACCAAACCAGTGTAGTTCAAAATCCCCGGTCGACCGAAACCTCCTAAGGTTAACAAATTGACCATTTGGTCGACTGAGCTAAATTTGTATTGAACCTACCTAGTCGACCGAGGGTCCTCAGGAGAAATCCTAACGGTTTAGTCGACCGAACCATTCAGTTCAAAATGGACTGGTTGACCGAACCTCGGTAAAATGGAAAATCGCCCTCTGGACAGACACTTTTGGTTAACCGACCATACAGTTCATTTCTTGCCCGGTCGACCGAACCATATGAACTTCGATCGACCGGAATGGTTCTAGTCGACCGGACCTCTCGGGTTGTCCTGATTTTTTTATCGTGGTTAATTTTTTAAACAGGGTTAAAATATTTAAAATGTCATTAAACTTTCCTAATAATTCCCAATAGGTCCCCGACGGTCATAATTTCTGGGGTGTCTATATATACCCCTTCATTTGGGAAAATTAGGAACTTGATTAGCAAACAAAAATCCAAAATTTTTTCTTAAGCAAAATATATTCTACTACTCATACTCTTTCTCAAAATCACTCAAACTTACCTTCTCTATCTCCTAAATCCTCTGTAAGTGTCTTGAGTGTTTTTGTAATTAGGTTTGCTCTCTCATTACTTGTGATTGAATTGATTTTTCATTGAGAGCTAAACGTAAGTGTTCTTAGGGGGCTTTGCTCATAAGCCTATCCTAAGAAGACTTACCTAAGCTTCTGAGTGTTGCATTCGTATTGCAATATATTAGGAAGCTTGTTTTTGTTTTTGGCTTGCAAAAATATTTTCAAACTTACTCAAATATCTTGTGGAATCTATATTGATATATTTGTGAAAAGATATTTGTGTTTGTTATATTAATCTTTGTGGCAATATTTATTCAAGTATATATCATTTTCTGAATACAAAGATTGCATAGCTTTTGCAAACCAAGCATATTTACTATATTCGTGATTGAGACATCCGACTGATTGACATACTTGAAACTCACTTGATATTCTGTGTGAACACATTTGATTGAATATTTTGAGATACACAGATTGTAGTTGACACTCTCGCGTACTCACTACACTAATAGAAAATACATTTGAGAGTTGAACTATTGGACCACACTGAGCTTATATATTAAATCATTTGTGGTGTATATGATTGAACGCGTTTGGGTACAAATTTGCTTTATGTGAAAGCACTTTTATATTGTACCATTTGATTGTAAATCTTAGTGATTCCAGGCGTGGCCTAAGGAGGCGATAATCTAGCCCGGTAAGGATTGTTGGAAAGGTTGAGGTCAGCTCTGTGCTAATTGACCTGGTTTGTATAGGTGCCGCTCCACCCGGTTAAGTGAGTTAGTGATAGTGGTAATTCTTGTGCTTGTTAGCCAAGGCGGGGACGTAGGCAATTGGCCAAATCTCGATAACATTTCCGTGTGTCACTCTTACTTTATTTTTTTTTCTGGTGTATGTGTTGTTAATTAAATTGTGTCATTTAAATTTTTGATATATTTATATTACTCGCACTAGATTGACCATAGGGTTGTGAACATACTGCTATTAGGAGGAATACCTAGGGGTTAAATTTTAAAAATACCAATTCACCCACCTCTTGGGATCACGGTAAAGCTAACATCCCATCATAAAGATAGTGCCCCCAGATCTTCAGAACATACACTACTACAGCTAATTCCAAATCATGCACAGGATAGTTTTTCTCATATTCTTTTAGCTGCCTAGAAGTGTATGCAATAACTTTGCCATGCTGTATCAAAACGCACCCAAGTCCCTTCTAGGACACATCACTATAAATAAAGAACCCATCCTCTTTTGATGGAATAGCTAACACTAGGGCAGTAACCAGCTGCTGTTTCAACTCCTGAAATCTCTGCTTATGATCATCGGTCTAATCAAACCTCACATATTCCTTGTGAGTCATGTTATTGGACTCGATTGTCGTGACGTCGTGGACCCTGCCAAAGAACCACTCTTTGGCAAAAATGGGTGTGGCTGGCCTAATTCCAGAGCCTTCTTCTAGTGTTTTCGCGGCGACTCGATCCTTCACACACCTTCTCAGATTCAAAATCTCGGCCTTCATAAGAGTTTCATAGCCGGTAGCTTCGGGGAGGCTGTTGATTCTAATCCAAAGGTGTATTACCGATGGCGCCGATGAGTCCTTTCCTTAGTTTCTTCGGCGTAAGAGACTTGTGGGTCTTTCAAACACTTTTGTCACTGGCTGCGGAAAAGGTAGAAGACGGTGGTTATGGTGGAGGTGCTGGCCGACGAGGGAGAGATGATGGGATCTCCTCAGTCCTAGATAAGTTTCCACTTTTTTAAAAAAAAAAATTGTTTGTTTGTTTGTTTTTTATTACTGGTGATGTGTGCAGATTGTGATTTCTGAGTTTTGGTTGGGCAAGGTTGTGTGTGAGTGAAGGTGCATGACAATGGTGTGATTGTGAGTGCATGAAGCCATTAAGGTTCCTATGAACTAGTAAGGGCTAGGGTTTGGGTTTGTTTTTAGGTTGGGGATGAGGCGACTCATCTCTAATCGTGTGGACAAGGCTCGGATAGACTCGTGCGAGTCATATACTTGCAAACACGTGCGGGGAAGTGAGTCATGTATGGGTTCTGGTTTGATGGTTGAGCTCTGACTGGCTCTAGTAAACGAACTGGGCTAGATGGGGCTTTTGGTCTGGTTTGGCCTGGTTGGTGCCTTTCAAACGGGCCTAGTCTAAGTTGGGGGAGTGGGCTTGCTCAGTTGTGCTTTGAAAACTGGGTCCGAATTATTTTGAAAATGGGTCAGCCTAGTTATATATATTTTTTTGTTTTCTTTTAAAAAAAAAAAAAAATGGGACTGGGGGATTTTAAAATATTAAGCAAGACCTGGGGTGTTCTTCTGTTGCTAAAAATGAGCTGGGCTTCGAGTTACTTTTGGGACGTGGGCTTTAGTGATTTGAAAATAGGCTTGTGGTCTAGTGCTACCAACATGGGCTGCGGTTTTATCTCTAAAATGGGCTTTAGGCTCAGATTTCAAAATGGGGTTGTGGGTTTGGATGTGCAGTGAAATGGGTTAAGGTCTCGAACCCGCACTCAGATTCGGGTATGGGGGTGATTCAAATATGGGGGTTCAATTTGGGTTAGATCGGGAACTCGGGTATGACAGGGTAAACAAATCAGGATTTTGGAGGATCCGAATCCGAGTTTGGGTTTGGGTCGAGGATACTCTGAATTCAGGTTTGAGCCTGAACCTGAATTCCCATAGGAAACACCTGCACTAAGGACTACATTTTGACATATGCTTAGAGTGAAGGAATGGCAAAACACCTTTACCTCAACCTTGAGCTCCTCCGGTCTTCTTTTCCTTTGTTTGTGCTTGATTGTCTGCTTTGGTAATCTGTTTGAGGCTCTGAGTGTCCAATTTCCTATTTCTCCGCCCCAAGCTTCTGCAAGATCTCCTTGATTCTCTGTTTTTCTCCAAATTCTGCTATATCTCCCTTCTTCTAATTTATCTCCCTCTCTTAAAGTTTCTACAAATTTTTCTCAGCTCTCCTTTTCATTCTCTATGGTTTTTCTAATCTTTGCAGAGTACTTCTATACTCTCTCTCCACGACTGCCTTCTCTAACTCACTCTCTTCTCAATTTTGACAGGGTATTGCTGCTTTCTGAGAGGGGTTTTCTATTTTCCCAGCATTTCCTTACCCTCACTTCAATGTCCTTTGCAGTGTGCGAGCCTCCCTATTTATACGGAGGCTGTGGTGACCTTTGGCACCAAAATTTTCTTTGCTAACTGATTTCCCCAATTTATTCCCTATGCTGGCAGGGAATATTTTTCCAACTGATTTCAATTTTCTTTGTGCGCACATGGGAATGCGTTTCTTTTATTTTTGATTTTCAGTTAACTGACTCCCTTTATTCTTTTCCTTTGTGCATAGATGAACGTGGACAGTTTAGGTGGTGGCTCCGGGATGGAGGGCAGAGTATCTGTCGAGCATTTATATTTTTTATAATTTCTTTTTTTGTTTTTGTTTTTGATACCTATTTTCTAGCATTGTGGTGTACCACACATGCTTCTGTATTGAAACCTACTGTATCACTTTTCATTTTATTTCCCTGTATTTTACTCTGTATTTGGTATTTTATTTTACTTTATTTTTTTTTCTGTATGTGTGTACTCTACATTATAGCTGGGGTACTTGTCTCTCTTAAATGAATACAAAAAACTGTGACATCATTTCCGTAGGTTTGCAATTTTTACCTAGAAACCAAAAGCTTCTGTTGACCAAACCTCCTCTAAGAAGCATCTGGTTAGTAAAATGTGACTTCAAGATTAAACACAGTACCCTATTTTTGAAATTAAAAATCTAAACGTCAAACTTTGAAAAAGCTAATAAAGGTTTGAAATCGAGCAACCCAATTTTAAAATGAAAAGAATAAAAGGATTCAATTTAAAGACCTCAAAAACTTAAAATTCATTTGGATCATTGGGACTCATTTTGAAAAATGAAATTGACTCTATGGCTCATTTTAAGGATGCTCGGCATCTGGACTTGATACACGGTTTATTTCATGATCCTAAAATTTAAGAAGGGGCGCTAATTTCGCAATTAAGGAAATTTTTATAAAAGCTCATCATAGAGAGGATTCAAAGTTTTCCTAGATTATTGGGACTTGATCCTGAAACTGCAAGATTGTCTTAAGATTATCGAGATTTCAAAATGGGACCCTAATCTTGAAAAGGACTCAAAGTTGAAACTACTGGGGTTCCAATTTAGACTTGAAGTCGAATCCACTACACCAGGTCTTTTTAGAAGGGCATGGTAAAAATTAGGGTGTCTAATTTGGAAAAACCATCTACAAAGCGTCGGTAGTAGTTTGCTAAACCCAGAAAACTCTTAACCTCCTGAACATTTCATAACCTCACCCAACTCACCACTACCTCTATCTTACTCGGGTCAACTGATATGCCGTCCCCAGAAATCACATGCCCGAGGAAAGTAACATGTCTCAACCAGAATTCACATTTCTTGAATTTCGCGTACAACTTTCTTTCCCTTAATACCTACAAGACCAGCCTTAGATGATGTTTATGCTCTTCAAAACTCTTCGAATAGACCAATATATTGTAACAATCTCAAAATTCTTATCATTTTTTTTTATATATATACAATAAACATTCCTACGTAGCGGAAATACAAATTAGAAAACCATTTAAACATAAACTGTACAATACTAGAATCCAAAATATATAGACCATACAAAAATATCCCTCCAGTGTCATCTATCCAAAAACATACACTACTCTGAAAAAACTCACCCTATAACCAGGGTGATCTGAGCTACACTCTATTCGCGAGCCTGATCTGCTCGCCTCACTGGCCCACCTGAAAAATGTTAGAGTAATAGGGTGAGTCAATGCTCAATAAGTGGAAATATGTTATCACTAGTGTGTGGCAACTAAGTTAAGGATACTTTTAAAAATAATAACTAAACTGCAATGTAATAAATCATCTGTAAAACATATCTTTCTTTCACAATTTAAAACATATTGTATCGTCCGTTTTTCTACTTTTCATACTGGTAATATCATACTATACTCATCATATACTGTAAAACTGTAAACATATATATATATATATATATATATATATATATATATATATAACTGTGCTTTTATCCCTGGGACTCGATACGTCATGATTTGACCCCTCATGACAGGGTTGTGCGGCTCGTAGGCGGGACTCTATCTGGTCGGCCCTCCAGATAAGTCATCATACTCTACACTACCTCAGCTTGGCCAAACTGCATCCTCTCCTAAGCTCAAGACTAGCTACTACCTCGTCAAACCAACCCCCTCAACCCAGTGTACTGGGGAGCTGCATACTCTCCATACTCTCCGAGCACGGCTGACAGTACCCACATACTATCTGATATATGTGGTTGCACTCTATCTGTATCTGTCTGTGTATCTTTCCTCAGGGATTTGATACTATATACATATATACATATATACATATATACATATATATATATATATATATATATACTATTTTACTGTTTTCATCATGTTTCCAAAATTACCGTAACTCCTTCTTTCTGTATAAAACTGTGATACACATACTGATCTGAATAAATATGCATACCTGTATATGTATATATATATATATATATATATATATATAAATATCTGTTCATGAAACTATTCGTATAAAAACTGTATAGGCATGTAAATTTCTCTGTGTATGTGTATCCTTATTTGTATAATCTGTATAATCTCTCACTGAGATTGAGGCGTTACGTATCGCCGTCCCTCAATTCAGTATAGTATGATATATTATAATAACTGTATAAATTTCTTCATCTCATAAAAATCTACTCAGATCACACAAGCATTTAAACTCATATTCTAAAACAAATACTGTTTCAAACTCATATTCTGAAAATTATGTATAGTAAAATGGTGTAGTTATGCATCTATAAAATTTCTAATATCATTACAAAAACTCCTAGCATAACATATTTCCCTTACCTCAACTTTGAAAAGCCGCTATAAAAATTTGGCTCTATACCCGCAGGATTCCTAACTCAACATCCTGAAAACCCAACCCCCCAGAACAAAACATCAGTATTTCTTAGTCTACATCATTTCTTATAATTGCCAGAAAGTCAAAAACTCAATAAAAGATCTTACCTTGAATTTGGGATGAAATCCAACTTCGTTTGCTCGACGATCCGCTCTGGCAAACTTGTAGAGAATTCCACCAAGAGCGTCGTGGTAGCTTCGGATCGTCGATCCGGTGACTTGTGGGGCCAGAAATGAAGAGAGAAGGGAGAGGGAGACGTAGAGAGAGAGAAAGGAGAGAGAGTGAGAGACTTCTTAAAACGAAATAATTCCCAGATTTCGTATATATAAAACAGGGGATTTCATCGACGAGCCCGTTCTTCATCGACGAGTCCTTCACAAATTTCGTCGATGAGGCTCTGTATTCGTCGATGAGGCTCTGTATTCAGGTTGCCTCAGAACCCCTCTCGATATTTTCTCGTCGACGAAACCCTGTGTTCGTCGACAAAATCCTTAGAGCCTTCGTTGATGAAATCTTTAGAGCCTTCGTCGACGAAACCCTGTGTTCGTCGATGAAGCTTGGCAATTTCCCACAGCTATGATTATTTAATATTTTCTCCAAAATGTCCGCGTTCGTCGACGAAGTCTACGGCTTCCTTTTGTTTCTGTATCTATTTTCCTCTTTCTTTAATATTTGAAGATCAATATTTTCTGGTTCGTTACATATATCATCTATAAAAATTACAATGAACTAGCCTAGATATTGATGGAACACTCAATTCATCAGGTCTATAAACACTGCCAGTGCATTCGTAAAACCAAACGGCATAACAAGAAACTCGTAATGCCCATAACGGGTTCTGAAAGCTGTCTTCGGAACATCCTCCTCTTTAACGCTCACCTGATGATAACCTGAATGGAGATCAATCTTGGAGTAGACAATAGTCCCTTGGAGCTGATTAAATAGATCATCAATTCTGGGAAAAGGATATTTATTCTTTATCATCACTTTGTTTATTTCTCTGTAATCAATGCACATTCTCATAGTCTCATTTTTCTTCTTCACGAATAAAATCGGTGCTCCCCAAGGCGACACGCTAGACCTGATAAAACCTTTTTCTAATAGCTTTTCCAATTGGTATTTTAACTTTTTTAATTATGCTGAAGCCATTCTGTAAGGTGCTTTAGATATTGGTGTCGTCCCTTGGAGCAGATCAATTACAAAATCTATCTCTCGGTCTGGTGGTAAGCTGGGTAATTCTTTTGGAAAAATATCTGAAAATTTTTTAACCACTAGAATATCAACTTATTTTAGTTCTTCCTTTGGTAACCCTTTTATGTAAGCAACATATCCCTGGAAACCACCCTAAAGCAGCCTCCTTGCCTGAATAGTTGACACCAACTGTGGCGAGGCGCGCACACGTGAACCCTCAAATCTGTATTCTCGCTCACCTGGAGGTCTAAAAATTACTTCTTTTTTTATGGCAATCTATGTTAGTGTGATTAGCTACCAACCAAATCATACCCAATATTACATCAAACCCCTACATATCTAATATCACGAGATGAGCTAGTAGCACTTTCCTCTGAATGGTCACTGGAAAATCTCTAAGTACCTTCCTATACCTCACGGTAGATTCGATTGGCACAACTACAACCAACTCAACATCTAATAACTGTGTTTCAATCTCAGCTAATTTAGCATACCCCGACGAGACAAAAAAATGGGTGGCACTTGTGTCAAACAAAACAACAGCTTTATAGGAAAAAATAGTAAAGGTACCAATAACAACGTCTCCAGCGGCCTTAGCGTCTCTTGGAGTTAAAGCATACACCATCGCTGGTACTGTATTCCTCTGCTAGTCTCCACGAGGAACCTGATAACCACCTCGAAGTGGTCTATGAGCTAGCGTATGGATTGGCGGTCCTCGACATGCTCACGCCATATGACTAGGTTTCCTACAATGATAGCAAACATTTTCTTCCCTTTTACATTCACCTGGATGCTTCCGGCTACATTCAGGACTGGTAGGAAAAGTTTGCCCACTCTAAAAAACGTCGTGCCTCGTCATCTGTCCCTCATCTCCTCCATACCAGTCTCCTCTCCATGGGCCCCGACTAGAACTCGCTTGGAAACCTTGAGGCATGGGCCTTTGACTCTGAGCTGCGGTGCCTCTTTGCATGCCACTCTCGATGACTGCAGCTCTGTCCACAACCTCCATGAATGTTTGAGCCAGAAAACCGATAACCTGCTCAAAAAAATTTTGCCTTAGGCCTTCCTCAAACTTCCTTGCCTTCTTCTCCTTGTCCAGTGCTAAATGTGGGCCAAACCGAGACAATTTTATGAAACGGGCTGCATCTTGCTGTACAGTCAACTGTTCTTGAGTCAGGTGTAGAAATTTTGCTGTTTTTGCACTCCTAACAGTGGCGGGGAAGTATCGGTAAAAAAATAACTCCCAAAAACGGCTCCACGTCACCACCATCAGATTAGACCTCAGTTCCTCAATTAACCTCGCTAATCTCCACCAGCGTTTTGCCTCCCTAGTCAGCTTAAATGTCGCAAATAATACCTTTTGCTTCTCAATACACGGGAGGACCGTCATTATATCTTCAACATCCTGAATCCAGTTCTCAGTTGCTAAAGGGGTTGCTCCTCTAGAAAATGACGGAGGTCTCATCCGCGTAAACTGCTCGTTCATGCAATTACGCTCCCCCAAGCTTTTGGCAATCTCAACCATCACCTACTGGGTGATGCTGCGTAGTACCGCATCAGAATCTCTGCGTATTTGTTATGGTTTATCAGGTTTAACACATTGGACCGAGTTTAAGGGTTCGGGGCATTACAAATGGTATCAGAGCAATGTCCAGCCGGAAGTGTGATATGGAAATATTAGAGTATTAGGTTAGGAATGATTTATACCAGAGTATATGATTGAGTTGCGATAAGGATAGAGATGGGTAGATTAAGATACCGTTAAGAATTTTGAGTTGTGTTTTGTAAGCTTGGGGGTAGAAATCCCTTGATGGTCTTCTCTATTTTTCTGAAGAGGTAGCTAGCTTTAGAAAATCATGATAAATCCATTGATGGTGATGTTTCTGAGCAGAGAAATTAGAACTTGGGATTTGAAGTCGAAGGTTAGGTTGGTTGATTTAAGGAAAAAAAAATTCTTTAAAGGAGAATAATTTAGGTGATGTGATTAAATAGTCTGTGGTCAAGTTGGGTGTTTGAAATTTAAATTGGAGTATATGGAAATGTGTGGTATGAGGTTGGTTAGTTGGTTTTAGAGGTTATGGTATCGGGGGTGTAAGGTGTGTTGAGTTATGAATTCCTGAAATGAGGAAATGATTGATTAGTTGGTAAAAATTTCGAGGATGAATTTCTTTAAAAAAGGGAAGAATGTAATAACCTGGAAAAAAAATTATTTAAAAAATTAATTAATTAAAAAAATTAAAATTAAGAGTAATTATTGATTAGTTAATTAATTAAAAATTATTAAATTAATTAATTAAATAAACAAATAAAAGGAATAAAAAAAAAAGGATAAGGAAGCCTAAGCTTCCTGCGAATTGCAGAAAGAGAGAGAGAGAGAGAGCTCTACGCTCTCTCTCAGTCGTTCACTCCTTCGTCTCCGTCTCTCTCTCTTCTCAATTTCTTGGCAGATATTTGATCGATCAAGAAACAGAAGGTACCGTTGCATTCCTAACTCCGCCATCGACATTTCTATTGGAGCGGATTTGTCGTGGGAGCGGCATAGGCACCACTCCTGGGGAAAGGTATATTTCCTCTAAATCCTTAATTTTTCCTTAAATCTGCCATTAAATTGACGATTAGGTACAATCACGGGATCCTAGTCATGATCATCGTCATTTTGGCGTGAATGAATTTCCAATTGGGGTTTTCTAGGCCCCACTCCAAAGTGAGAGTGGGATTTGGGGAATTAAGTAAATTGGTTATATTTGAGGGTATAACTATTTATTTGGTATTTAAGGGTTTAGGAAATATTAAAATAGTATTTTATTTAGGGTAAATTTAATGGAATTAGGATTTTTGATACAAGACTCGGGTGAGCGGCGGAGGTATTTTTCAAGGTCCCTATCGGCGTAGTTCAAGAAATCAGGTAAGGGAAAAAATATATATATTAAATTAGAATTTTTATGAATTTAATGGAAAATGAATTGTGTTATATATACGTGTATATGTTTCGGTATGAGTTTAAAATGTCAACCATTTAAATTATGTTTTTTCGAGTTTAGCACAGTTTATTAGATACGTATATGCGAAAATGAATTGGTGAAAGTGGAAAATATTTTCAAGATAATTATGTAAGAAATGAAAGGTATTTTCAGAATATAAACGTTAAATATTAGTTGGCTTATTTTATAGGCAATGTATGAATTTTATTGCTAAATTGTGTGACATGTGTAAATGTAAGTTCTGTGCAAATATATGTTAAATGTATGAGAAGCAGGTTAATTAAGTAATGCATTGCGAATGAAATATGATATGAACTATGTTGTTTGTGTGTGTTAATGCAACCATGTAAACAACTGAAAGATGTTGGGTAAAACAGCTGAAAGATGTTGGGTAAAATAGCTAAAAGATGTTAGGTAAAATAGCTAAAAAATGTTGGGTAAAACAGCTGAAAGATGTAATGACCCGAATAATGATAATGTAATTTAAATAGAGAGGAACGGAAATGAAAATAGTAACAAAAGGAGGTAGTCGACGACATTGCACTTTAAGAAAAATAACTAAGGGAATTTATCAGGTCCTCGTCAACGAAAACAAGGGATTCATCAACGAGGGTATAAGAGGGTCTTGTCGACGAAGACAAGTTTCGTCGACGAGAAGATACTAAGAGAGGATTTTTGGTGAAGCTTGAAATTCGTCGACAAAAGTGCAGGTTCGTCGATAAACTTTCTACAGGACTCGTTGATGAGTTGACGTATCTTGTCGACAAATTCGACCCTATAAATAGCAAAAACCCATATTTAAATGCAGAAATTAAGGAAAAAATCATTCTCTCTCTCTCTCTCTCTCTCTCTCTCTCTCCCTTCAGTTTCTCTCCCTTCTCTCTTTGATTTCGAGCTGGATTTTCGTCAGTTCAAGGATCAGAAGCCACCACGACGCTCCTAGAGAAGTTCTTTGCATATCTGCAAGAGCGAATCGTCGGTGTAACTCCGTTGAAATTCATCCCTGAGTTGAGGTAAGACTTTTTATGCCAAATTTGGTCTTACTGTAGTTATAGAAAATGATATTCACGTGAAAATACAGAAGTTTTGTTCTGCGAGTTGTCGATTTCAGGGTGTTGAATAGGAAATCCTACGGGTGTGAGACCTAAGTTTATAGGGGCTTTTCTTAGTAGTCAGGTAAGTGAATAAACTAAACCAGTTATTTTCCATGCAAAATATTATTATTTATTAGTAAATTAATTTTCAGGAAAGCATGTATTATATCAGTGTATTGCGAAGGAAATGCACATTTGGGAAAATACTGTTATTATGTTGAAATGTATATATATGTATGAGATGCCAGAAATTATGATTTTAGAATATAATGTATAGTTTTATACAGAAAATGTGTGGCATGAATATTACTTTACGTGAGAAATGTTATGATATGATAATGTTATGAATGAAGTATGTTTTCAAAGATTATGAAAGAATGTAGTACATTATGATTTTAAAGTACATGATAAATGATTTATTTATTCTGAATGATATGTATGAGATATTTGGTGCAAGGCCATGATTGATAGCCGGCGCGAGGACATGTTTTACGTATGATTTTGGCACAAGGCCGTATTTATTAAATGTTCGGCACAAGGCCGTATTTATGAAATATTCGGAACGAGATTGTATTTATGAAATTATAGAAAATGCTATCAATCCATTTATGTTAAACGGTATATTATCATGTATTATATGTTATCAGAACCCAGATGTTAGTTTAGTTTAGTTCAGGAGCACGATATCGTAGCTTATAGATCAGATATCCATGTTCAGATTGGTGCTAACCACCCTACGAGGGGGTGGGAGATGGATAGTCGATGTGACTTTCAGTGTAGAGTGTAGAAGTCCACCTGGTAGTCCGGACCAGGGTGTGGAGGACCCATCGTACTTACAGACCCAATAGCTATTCATCCTGTGTATGTTTTCAGTATTATTAGCTATATTAGACAGTTATGATTAGTATGATTTATTAAAAAGATGCAAGTATACGTTTTTGTAGTTATAAAATGATGAATGTTTTCTAGTATGATAATTGTACTGTATTTCTATATTATCACTAAGTATTCATATTGCCACACAGCTGTATTTAGTTTATTTTCCTTTACTGAGAAGTGTTTCACCCCCGAACATTAAATAATTTTCAGGAAATCCAGAAGGACCGGCGGGTCGGGGCCGCCGTTGAGTTTGTTGGATTACCCCGTTAGGAGGGTAAGTCTTGTACTAGGACTAGAAAATTGTTTTTGTTGTGGGGTCCTAGTTATATACATTGCACATTTTGGAGATTGTAAGTAAATACAGTATTTTGGGAATGTAGTTAACTCTGGTATTATGTAATATTTATGGATTGATGGATGCAATTTATTTTATTGCTGCTTAGGTTTCCCCTGTATGTGAAAGGTCTATCCCTGTTACCCACGGGTTCAGGTGACATTATTATTATATATATTTTATTATTTGATAAGTTAAGGAGGTCGTTACAAAAGATGTTGGGTAAAACAATTGAAAGATGTTGGGTAAAATAGTTGAAAGATGCTGGGTAAAACAGCTGAAAGATGCTAGGTATGTAATGAAATGAAAATGGAAATGAATGAAACGAAAATGAAATGTGAACAATGTAAAATGGGAAAGAGTCACTTATAGTGAAATGAAATGGAATGTTAAAGTTATGAACATGAACATATGTGAATGGTTGAGTAATGATAGAAATAACAATGTATTATGATACTAGAAGTATCTATGCTCATAGAACATGTTACGATTGGGCGGGGCGTACTCTTCGCTTGAGGGCTTGCTGAGAAAGGCGAATGCGCTAGTAACTTCAAATGTGGCAGTAGCTACATAACGTATTAGGGCAAAGGGAACCTACTTGTATGGGAGGGTAGATTTCCCTATCCTTGGGGTCTTTGTTGGTAAACCTTTGTTTGAACTGTGTGAGTACGAGATCAATTTAATACTTGAGGGCTTGCTGAGTAAGGTGAGTGCCCTGGTATGCTTCAATTGTGACCTTTGGGTTGCCAAATGTATTAGAGCAAAGGAGTGCTACTTGTATAGGCGGATAATCGCCCCTATCCTTGGGTAATCTTGTGGGTTAAATCTTTTGCATGTGATTGATTAGGTTCAGAGAATGATTTAAGTGTTTATGATAACGTTTTGCAAATGCTATTAAAATAATATTTATAAACCTCATGTTAGCCACACGCTGTTTAAATATATCGTTTCTTCCCTTACTGAGATGTGCCTCACTCGAATATGAATTTATCTTTTTCAAGATTTCCTCGATATCAAGCTTAGAAAGCTCAAGGTTTTATAGCATTTTTGGGAAATCGAAAGAGAAAAGGGAATATTTTTATGTTAATTTTGAGATGTATGTTTTATTTATTATGTATTGAAGTCTTCAAATAGATGAATAGTTGTGAATACTGGTATTTGCGGATAATCTTTTGGAGACATGTATATATGTGAGTACAGGTGGTGAATAGTTAGTTTTTATTATGGATAGGAATAGTAAACTCTGGTATTATATAATTGAGGATCATAGTTATGTTTTTCGCTGTGTACTTGTTATGGTTTATCAGGTTTAACGCACCAGACCAGATTTAAGGGTTCGGGGCGTTACATGGAGTGAGACACTTCTCGGTAAGGATGGAATAAATTATATCAGTGCGTGACAGATGAGTTTTAGTGTATACAAAATATAGTCGTTTGTTAATCAACATCAACTAAGAAGACAGATGCAGACTGTACTCACACATATGTAATTATTTATAAGCAAGAGTTCCCAAGGATTGGGGAGATCACACGACCATACATGTAACACCCCTTTTCTCTGATATCGCCTGTAACCTTGCCCTTTTTAATTTGGGTAAGGTTACAACTAATACTTATCAGGGCACTCACTTTGCTCAATAAGCCCTCGGGTGGAGAGTTTTACTTCACCACAATCATTCATGCATTTAAATTTACATACATGTCCCCACACACATTCAACATCAATCATACCACAGAATCTACATACACATACAACACAGCACATCCACATTTACAATACATTTCATTCACATCCACACAGGATACTGCACAAGTACTTCACTTTTCATGGTTCTCACGGCATCCCTCCCCATCGTTCCTAGCATGTATTTCACAACCGACGTCCACTGTTAGACTTTCACAATGACCTATTCATAGTAATTCAGTAAAACGAATTCCTCAGGCCTGCCAACATTTTACCCTTATTTATATAAATGACAATATAACAAACTCCTCAGACCTGCCAATGTTATATTGTGAAATACCCGAATAACCATACAAAACAAATCACCCAAATATATCAATTTATTTACCACAGTAATCACAACCAGTTTATTATGAAGAATTAATCCCATGCCACATGATTTGAATGTCATATCATACCCTAATATTTTGACCAAAGAAATTATATCACATAATACTCAGTTTCAATTAGTTGGATTTTGAAAATACAACTAGCATAATGTTTCTAAAATCATAAATTCCAGTTTAATCAGTTCAAATTTAATAAAAAGCTGGCATAATTTATTCCCCTTACTTGATCCTAAGAATTTGCCTAAAACAATCGGGAGATAAAGATCCTAGATTTACGAAATTGCCATAGAAACTGATCCGAAAACCCGAGAGAGATGAGAAAGATGTTCGGGGAGCGAGAGCGGCTTCGGGTGAGCGTAGAAGTGAGATAGAGTCACATAAGGGATGAGAGAGAGAGAGAGAGAGAGAGAGAGAGAGAGAGAGAGAGAGAGAGCGATTCAGAGCTGAAAGAGAGAGATAACTAATTTTTCTAAAAAAAAAAGAAAAATGACCTAATGTCTATTTATAGGCAAGTTGTCCCTGCACAAAACCATCGATGTTTTTCTGAAACCGTCAATGGTTTGGCCATTTTCCAAACAAAAAAAGCCCATATATGCTCTCGGTAGTTTGCCCTGCAGGAAAATCATCGACGGTTTTTCTAAGGCCCACTAAACCGTTGATGGTTTGGTCCTAGCCAAACCCTTTTCCTTCCTTTTTCTTATTTTTCCTTTCATTTATATATTTTCCTTTTCTTTTATTTATTTTTCTTTTATTTTATGGGTCCAGGTCTCTACAAAGTACCCCTTCCCTAATCATCACTGTTAAAGTTCTAATATTTTTTGGTTGAAAATCAAGCTCAAAGAATTTCCCAAAAAGACCCAAACTAGAGCCCGAAAAATCTGAATCTAAAATCCCAAAAATAAAATCAAACCTCCCCAAGTTAATTCCCTAAAATCCTAGTCAGAGTCCTTAAACAAAATCTCAAAGATTAGACCAAAATCCCTACAAATTTCTTAAGAGAGACCTGGTGTTAAGTCCCAAATCTGAAGAAAACATACCAAAAATCTGGGGCAAAATACCCTGACTCAGGCCAAAGACCTTGATCTAAAAGCCTAAACCCAACTCAGGGACCCAGTCAACTTGACTGGGGTCCAAGTCAATTGACCCAAATACCCCTACCCAAGTCCAATGACCCAAGTCTAACCCATACCCTTGATCCCAAGTCAACGTTTACCTAGGTCAACTAACCCACCTAACTAATTAGCCCAATCTAGCCCAACATCCTAGACCTGCCTAGCGACCAAAGCCTAACTATCCTAAGCCCACTTAGCCCAAGACTCAAAAGCCTACTTAACCCAATATTATTAAAGGCCCAGGTGGGTTGAACCCAATCAAGCCTTGAATCTCTCATTCCAACTAAGCATGATCCCATTTCCCCAACCCCCTAACCTAAAAACCAAAAATTAACCCAATCACAAATTAGGCCTAATTGGGCCTAACCTGACCCAACCTACCCTATAATCCAACATGAAAAAAAAAAAAAACTTGGTCAAACCCTCAACTATGTTTAGCCTACGAGAAACCATGAGAAAATCCTAGGAAAATCAAAATGAAACCAGTGAAAATTCCTTAAGAAATCAAAACAAAATTAAAATTAAAAATTAAAAACAAGAAACAAAAACCTGAAAAAGAGAAAAGGGGTTCTTTACCTTGGGGGATTTGTACTCGAATCTGAAAGGGAGAGAGGCAAAGAGAAAGCTTTCTGCCATGGTGAGGCTCATCTAGAACTTGCAAAAAAGAAAGAGAGTGTGAGGTGAGTGAAAAGAACAAGAAAAGAAGTGAGAAAGTGGAGAGATAAAGAGAAAAAAAGAGGTAAAGTGAGGGAGGAGAGAGAGAGAGAGAGATAAGGGGTTACCTTGGGAATTCTACCTTGAGCAATAGTGGTGGAGATCAACCGCAGCCACGACCATGGTGGCCAAAGAGAGAGAGAAACAGGGAGGTGATTGAGGGTGATGAACAAGGAGAAAAGAGAGCAAGAGAGGGTTCGAGGAGAGGATAATAAATGAAAGAAAAGGAAATGAAAAAGAAAAAGGAAAAAATACATATATTTTAATTTTTTTTTAAATTCAGATTATGGCATATGTCATCATTCGTACGGTGACACGTGATAGGATCATGTTCGCAGAAATTGGATGATGTTACTAGGTGACGTAGCGCAATCTTGGCTGTTCGAGGTATTTTTTTTTTCCTGAACAACCAGGATCGTGCCACATCAACAATCCCTGTCTTAGCCATCATGCCATACAAATGTTGCCTTGTGTCTAGTGACGTCATGCTAACAATCACCTAACATGTGTCCTCCACTGTTCAAAAAAAAAAAAAAAAAAAAGGAAATCTTGTTTACCCTATGGGTCATTCCCTGTTTTGATTATGACAAATACTCTGGTATTTAATGTTTATCTAGTTTGTGTGCAGGTTTATACTAGCAAACCAATTGATGGCACATGAAGACTTAAAGACTAAAGACCCTGAAGACTTTGTTGTAATTAATATTTGTGGTATTCGAGTCTGTAATAGTAACTAGGTTTATCGGTCTGTAATAATCTTTGCATGTCATGCATGTAGGTAATTGTAAGCTTAAAATGACCGTAGAATGACCATAGGGGCTGAATGACCTTAGGGCACCCTTCGGTCGAACGACGCCAAATTTTTGGGACTATCTCAAAACGGCCTCAGTAAGACCCTAGTATGACTATAGGTCCCAACACTCACACACATATCATATAATATATGGGAGTGTTTAATCTGTGCTGAAATTGAACATTATTAGGAAAGTTGAGAGCTTGGGTGACCAAACCCTTGGAGTTCAAAACTCCTCGAGTGCCCAAACTATTGAAAAGTCAACAGATGACTTGGGCTCTCGGGCAATCAAACTATTTTGTGCGTACCAGCCACGGGCGCCCGAACCCCTCGAAAGGGACAGTTCACCAACTTGGGTGACCTAACTGTTTAGTTCAAAATGGGCCCCAGGCGACCGAACACACGAATTTGGCCCGCCAAATATAGGACCGGGCATCCGAAGTCACGAAGCAATGCTACTGACTTTGATTCGGGTCACCAAACCTAAATCCGGGTGACCGAACTCATTTAAATTACTTTTATCCCTGTGTCTGTTCAGGTGACCGAACCAAGGTTCAGTCACCCGAACCTTGCTGGGTTAAAATTAATTTAACCGAGGTAAAAATGGGTTAAGTTGGGTTAATTGTGTTTAAACCATTTGAAACTTTTCTAATAATACCCAATAAGTCCCAAACGGTTATATTTTTGCCTTGGTCTATAAATATGAGTTCATTTGTGAGGATTAAGCAGAGATTAAGAAAAATCATTAGCCAAAATTCTCTCTAACTTAAAAATCCCATTGTTGTAAAAATTCAATCATAACATTCACTAAATAATATCTGCCTATTCAATCCTTCCATACAATACTCTCATACCGTTCATTAAATTCATGATTAATCTTCTTGGTGACAGTTCTACTTGATATTAATCTATTTCCAAAATAATCCTTGGGTTAAATTGCAAATTTAGTCGAAATCCTATCATGCCGCATAAAATAGCCCTCCCATTGGAACTCCATAGCTGAGGAATCATGGTTGTGTCCGGTCAATGGGCTATATTTTGGGGAAGCTATAATGGGGTAGGTTTTCACACGAATGACCATATTCGATATCGCGAATTAGATGGAAGAGAACGTAGAAGAGAGGAGCTCATAAGTAAGAGAAGAAAAGAAAGAAAGAAAGAAAGAAAAAAGGGAAGAAGAAAGTGGGGGGGGGGCGTGAACAAATTGAAAACCTGAAGTTCTTGAGCCGAAATAATAATATATTTATTAATAAAATAAAATAAATTTAAATTATTTTTTTTTCTTTTCTTTAAATTGGAGGGTTTATTTGCTATAATACTTCCAACACTATACCTCATCATGTAATTTACTTGGTGAGAGTTCTTACTTGGGTTATTGCTTAGTATTATTGCCCATACTCCCATTACTTGCTTGGTTGATTGGTATTGATTTTGGGGAGTTAAGTAAGGTTTTCCCACAGATTTTATTTAATAAATCTTGTATTAGGAAAAACCTAGTAGCTTAAGGATATTTGCATTGTCATTGCAAAGATTCCTATAGCTTGATTTTGTTGTGCAAAATATTTTTTACAAGCTATATTATTCTTTCAAACTACTCTTGAGCTCATTACATTGAAGGAAAATATTTTGAGTTAAGTTTGAATATTTGATTAACATCTTTGAAACCCTGATTTGCGATTGAGATTACATTTAACTTGTTTCAAAGATACAACTTGTTTAGAACACTCTTGAGCATATTAGAGATCATATCTTGTTGAGTGTAGCTTGCACAAAAATACACATCACTAAGCTTACATTTCCTATATTGTTGATGTGTGGTTGATTCATTATACTGTGCGTACTGGGTACATATCTGCTTTACTTGAGAAGCATAATCACTGTACCGGTTACTTTGTGAAAAATACTATTGTATTTCCAGGTGTGGCCTAAGGGGGTTTGATCTAGCCCGGAAGGATCACGTTGGGGTCAATCTTGTGAATTTGACCTAGGGCCTTCTCCGCCCTGCAAGAAGAATTTGTAAAGGTTAAGGTCAGCCCTGTGCTAATTGACCTAGTTGTAATCGGTGCCGCTCCACCCGTTAAATGAGCTTTAGTAGAATACTCAGGCTTGCGAGCTAGAGGCGGGGACATAGGCATAGTTGGTCAAACCCCGATAACATATCTTGTGTGCATTGTTTATCTTTCTGTAATTTACATTTTTGCATATGTATGTTATAGTTGGTGAATGTTGCGCATGATTTTAATTTCCGCACGTTATATTTATCTACGCATTTAGAACTGTATAGACAGACCCTAGGTTGCAAATATACTGCTGTTAGATTAGCTAAACCTAGGAATAAATTTTAAATTTCAATTTACCCCACTCTTGCAAATACACCATTTTTATCAAATCTGATATGGTTGTGTGCTGCCACATTTTAGCACGGATGGCTAGCACATAGCAGCCTCTATTTTTCCCCTATGTGCCTCCTCTAAGCTGGGTCAACTCAATCTAACTTGGGTCAACTATGGTTGACTTGTTCACCCAGTTCAAACCGATTGAGCCGGTTTGACCCCTATGAACCGCTAGTTTCTAATTTTATTATTTATTTTAATAAATTCATTTTTAATTCATTTATAATTCAAAAAATGGAGGACACTTGATAAAAAAAATAATAAAATCAGAAAAAATTTGAAAAAATCATAGAAAAACAAATTAAAAATCTTCGAGCCATTTTTAGCTCAAGGGAATTTTTTTTTTTTTAAATCCAAAAAAATAGAGAAAATTTTTAAAAATCTTGAAAAATTGTAGAAAAAGTCTTTAAAATGTAGAAAAATTTTGAAAAAAATTTGGGACCATTTTTACTCAATTTTGATCAATTTCTAGTGGTGCTTCTTATGTGTTTTGTTTATGTGTATCCCGTTTACTGCGTGAATGCGTGCTTTGTCCTTTTTTTTATTTTTATGTGTGCATGTGTCTGCATGCCTGTATGCGTGTGTGCACTTTCCCCATGAGGTAAATTTAAAAATAGGGATCTTTGATTTTAAATTATCTTCTAAGGAGTGGGAATTTTAATCGAATCACTTTGTCTTTAGTGATTCTTTTAGAATCTTTGGATTTTGGTGCACACCTTGCATAAACTTATTATCATTTTTTTTTTTAAAAGTTGTGATTTTTAATTACATGTTGTAATTATATATGTTAGTTTTTGCTCTTACGTATCTTGTTGCGCCATTGATTGAAAAACCTTAATGAATTTTACTTTAATTCTCAAAGGGCGTGTCTTTGCATGCCTTTAAGGGTTAAACACAGGAAATTTTGTTTTTTGCAACTGTTCTTGAATATAAAGGTCAAGTAAAGAGCATTTTTTAAAAGAAATTAAGAAAAAATATTGAATGAATAATCCTCGAAAGGATTGGCGGGAGTTGTGTTCTCTGCATGCTTTTGGATTCTTGAGGTCAGGATAATTTTTATTCTTTGTAGGGTTATCCAATATTTAAAGGTCAGCTAACTAAATAAACATAAGAATTGAAGTCTTGATTGGTCAATTTTGAAGATAATTTTTAGGTTAATTAGGTACCATTTGTTGGACGAGTGTGAAGGGGTACTCGTACCTTTATTTTGCATAATTGTACTTCCGAATCCAAACTTAGTGATGTAGACTTTTGACTACTAGCTTCCTCGAACCTAGGGGACCAAGGAACTGGTAATATAATAGGTGTTCTAACCACACCTAAAATAAATAATTTAGTGACAACTATGTTATTTTTAAAAGAAACCCATTTCTCGATCATTATATTATATACCATACTTCATATCACATAGTATCAAGTTCGCCACTCAGTCGAAGCATTTAGAATTTTCGATCTCGCCTGTCACGTGGGGGTGGCTCCCTGGGACGTTGCGACACTTTAAAAATGTGACATGGATCTTTTTGTTCCAGGGTTGAAAGTTTTAATTAATTTTCTATGAAAATGTAAATTCTATTTTATCTGTGGTGTCATTCTGTGTAAATGGAATCATTTTCGATTGATCTATTGATGTTAAGATTTGATACTTTTATATTAAAATTTTTTTTTTGAATCTTGACAAAAAAGGAAAAGGATATGGAATAAATAAGAGATGTGTTACCTCTTATTGTATATTTTAAGTTCAGAGTGAGCTTTCAATAAATAAATAAATAAAGTAAAATAAAGAAAGATAAGAGAGATGGACTATAGGGATTGAAATTAGGAATAGCTTCCCAAGAGGGGGGGTGAATTGGGTTCTAAAAATTTCTTTTAATTCCTTTCAAGATACTTTAAACTTCCTTTATTTCTTTTAACCAATTTTTGACTTATTTGTTTAATTCTTTAATCACTCAAGAACTTAGTTTTTTTATCCAATCAATACCATAATTAAACAACCAATCAATTAAACACAATCTTCAAACCAAACAATCAATTTATTTGCCAAGCACAAGTTATACAACAAACAGCCAAACCAAGATATAAAGTATTCAGCACTTTGGTAATATAACAACTCAAGATGGTTGTTTGTTTATATTTGCCACATTTGAACCAAGCCCTGTAGTGAATGAGAATTTATGCTTGCTGATGTAAAGCCCTGTATAGATGAATCAAATCACTCTTTCCAAATATTTAGAACTCAAATAAACTTTTGGTAAATTTATCTTTGGGGTGTTAACCAAGTAACGTACTCTTGTATGGTTTTCGCAAGATATGGTGTAACCAATGTACTCCCTTTCGATTTTCGCAACCCAAATCAAAATTAAACCTTAAGTTTGTTTGATTTCCAAATATATGTAGTTTATATGATTTTCAAATTTAAACCATCCACGCAATTTGAATATGCACTGAAAATAAAGAGTAAGGGAAAGAGAGAATGAGACAGAGATTTTTATGAGGTTCGGCCTATACTCAGCCTATGTCCTCGCCTTTGGAAAACCACCAAAGGATTCACTAGTTCAGTTCCGTTGACGGGTAGAACAATACTGATTACAACACTCCTTGGTTAAGGCTAGAGCTCGCCTTCTCCAAATGATATTCCCTCGTTCGGTCACTCCTTACATATGCTAGAGCCCGCCTCTCTAAGCAATATTTCCTTGCTTAGCCAACGATCCAAACAACCTTTGGAATCGTCAAAGAACTACAAGAAACAAGATATAATCTGCATACAAGTACACTCTCTCAAAGAGCAAGTTAGTACAATTTTAGCACTATATACTTTGAATGTAAAATATCAATATGAAATACAATGAAGCTTAAGTGTAGAATTCACCAATATCCTTCTTAGAAGAGGATTAGCAATAGGAATTCAAAGGAGGAAGGATTAGCACTTCAGAATATCCTAAAAAAATAGATTTGCAATGAGTGAGCAAGAGAGCTTTGGAAGAAAAAGAGTGCTTTCAGCTTTACAAATAGATTTTTCAATTCTTGGATGTATTTTGATTTGCAAAACCATGTATTTATAGGCTTTCAAACTTGTTTCCATGTTGCAAAAGTTTCCTTTGAGAGTTTCCCAAATTTTTAGAAAGTTTGGAGTTCAAACGGCTATAATTTTAAAAAAAGAGTTTTAAAATTTTTGCCTATTGAACAATGTTCACACCCTTCGGTAAAAATCGGCAATTTGGTGATATTTCACACCCTTCGGCAAATGCCGGCGCCCCTGGTAACATGGCATAGCATTAGCGTTGAACCGGTGCAGGTTTGGTGTTCACACACCCTTCGGCTCGAAAGCCGACCAATCTAGTGGTATTGCACACTCTTCGGTAAAAGCCGGATTTTCAAACCTAGAATAATTCGGAACCCTGTTCCTATTTCACCAAAATACAACATATGCATGCTCATATAACCAAACAAACCACACCCATTTGGTAATCTAAATCATGATTTTTCAAGCAAATACAACTTAAACAAGTCAAGGCACGGCCATCCCAATAATCCAATATAAATCAACATATACCCTCGGTTTTCAACAAAACCAGGGATGCAGCCCGTCGCCCCCTTTTTCCCAAAACTGTAATAAAGAAAAACTCATAGTTTTCCCCGTTAGATCCCCCAAAATGAGTAGCCAAAACACACACAGGACCGTGAACCACAATTCTACCAAATCTGATTTCAAAAATAACCGATATAAACACAATTCCCCTTACCTTTTCCCCCAATAGCAAATCCTGAACTTCAAGGCCCCTAAACAGCGAACTGAGTTCCAAAACCTACAAATCACATTACAAAATATACTCACAAGACAGTTTCCTACAAAACATCCATATCAAAATTGAAAACCGAGCCTTACCTATTTTACACCAAAACCCAAAAATCTTCGAAACGAGTTTCCAATCCATAGAACATGTAGAGAATCCTTCCACGATCCTCGTGATAACTTCAAATTCCCAATTCCAGCAACGATCTGCGAAGAAATCTAGAGAGAGGAAGTGTAGGGAGAGGTTTAAAGAGAGAGAGAGAGAGATATTTGAAGTTTCTTAACGAAGAAGTAATGAATATTCTATTTATAGCACTTTGACCCGGGCAAACTCGTCGATGAAATGGTGCCTTCGTCGATGAGGCCCTATAGTCTTCTCGGCCTCGTCGACGAGATGGGGAATTCATCGACGAATCCTGATATTCCTGATTTTCGAAACTTCTCGGCTTCTCCTCGTCGACGAGTCTCTGAATTTTGTCGATGAGAAGAACAAAGACTTCGTCGACGAAATCTGACTTTGTCGACGAGGCCTGCTCTTTTACCAAAATGCCCCTCCCTTTAAATATTTAAAAACCATTATCAAAAGTCGGGTTCTTATAATCTCCCCTCCTTACAAAAATTTCTTCCTTGAAATTTGCCATCTCTCATTCATACCATCGAATACATATACACAATCCCAGAGAAAACTAGCGACTACTATGGCGTAGCCCCATCATACACATACACATACATATCCTCACTTATGGTGGAGAAATACTGTGGTTACATATACAATGGTCTCAGGAGTTCACAATATACTCACTCCTGACAACTAACCACTTATCCCAACCCACAGTAAGATCATGTACAAGTGCTCAAAACAACTACGGTTGCTTCTGGCATATTTCCGTTTTCCAGTTCCCAAGAAGCTTCCTTAATCTCGTGGTTTCGCCACAATACCTTCACTAACGGTATCTCTTTGGTACGAAGCTTTTGAACTTTACGGTCCAGAACCTGAACAGGTTTCTCCTTATACGCTAAAGTATTCCCAATTTCCAACTCGTCATAACTGATAACATGTGAACGATCCAACACATACCTCCTCAACATGGATACGTGAAACACATCGTGGACCCTCGAAAGTGTTGGAGGTAATGCAATCCTATAGGGTACTAGACCCACTCGCTCAAGTACCTCGAATGATCCGATATACCTCGGGCTCAACTTGCCCTTCGTCCCAAATCTCATCACCCCTTTCATCGGAGCAATACGCAGAAATACCTTACCTCCCACTTCGAACTCTAACTCACGGTGGCGAATGTCTACGTAACTCTTTTGCTGCCCTCTCCCGGATCTAACCCACCTTCTTATACGCCTGCTGCACAAGTTCAGGTCCTAACACCTGACATTCACCAACCTCATCCCAATACATAGGAGATCGACACCTTTGACCATACAAAGCCTCAAACGGTGCCATCCCGATACTAGAGTGGAAGCTGTTATTATAAGCGAACTCTACAAGTGGCATAAACTGTATCCAGCTACCACCGAAGTCTAACACATAAGCTCGCAACATATCTTCCAATATCTGTATCGTCCTCTCCGACTGTCCGTTAGTCTGGGGGTGGAACACTGTACTGAAAATAAGCTTCGTCCCCAATGCCTCTTGCAAGCTCATCCAGAATCGAGAAGTAAACCTCGGATCCCGATCCGATACTATGATCACCGGTACTCCGTGCATTCTCACAATCTCATGCATATACAAATCTGCTAGCATACTCAAAGGATAGCCAACTTTCATCGATATGAAATGAGCAGATTTCGTCAATCTATCCACGATTACCCAAATAGTATTCTGCCAGTGAAGTGCTGGTAGCAAACCGATAACAAAATCCATGGAAATATGCTCTCATTTCCACACCGGAATAGGCAAAGGCTAAAATGGCCCTGCCGGCCTCTAATGTTCAGCTTTCACCTGCTGACATGTCAGACATTACTCCATGAACTGAGCAATCTGCCTCTTCATACCAGACCACCAAAAGGTCTCACACAAGTCCCGATACATCTTTGTACTGCCAAGATGTACCGTATACAAGGAACGATATGCCTCCTCTAGAATCGTCCTTTTGATCTCATCATCGTTCGGAACACATAGTCTGGTCCCAAACCTCAATACACCACCTTCAAAGATGTTAAACTCTGTAGCCAGTCCCTGTTGTACCTTTTCCATAACCTCTGCCAATTCTACATCACTAGCCTGCGCGGCCTTTATACGCTCAAATAAAGTCGGCTGTACCACAAAACAAGCAAGATAAGCCTGACGATCACCAACCACCAACTCGATACCCGAGCTCTCCAAATACCATCTAATGTGACACTGAGTTACAATCACAAATATAGTCGTAGGTTCTGACTTCCGATTCAACGCATCAGCTACCACATTAGCCTTCCTCGGGTGATAACTGATCGTGCAATCATAGTCCTTAATCAACTCAAGCCACCGTCTCTGCCTCATATTCAACTCCTTTTGCGTGAAGAAATACCTGAGGCTCTTATGATCAGTGAAGATCTCACACTGGACACCATACAAATAGTGTCACCAGATTTTCAGTGGATACACAATAGCAGCCAACTCCAAATCGTGCGTAGGGTAGTTCTTCTCATACTCTTTCAATTTCCGAGAAGCATACGCCACTACCTTACCCTGCTGCATAAGCACACATCCCAAACCCTTTAGAGATGCGTCGCTATAAATCACAAATCCACCATCCCCTGAAGGAATGGTTAGCACTAGAGCAGTAATCAGCCGGTGTTTCAACTCCTGAAAGAACTGCTCACAATCACTGGTCCACTCAAACTGCACTCCTTTCCTATTCAATCGTGTTAGAGGTCTAGACAGTTTAGATAAACCCTTTACAAACTGACGATAGTAACCCGCCAGTCCTAGAAAACTCTGAACCTCCTGCACATTCTTCGGCCTTACCCAGTCGTCCAAAGCTTCAATCTTGTTAGGATCAACTGATATACCATCCCCAGTAACCACATGGCCTAAAAACACAATTTGACTCAACTAGAATTCACATTTCTTCAGCTTAGCATACAACTTCTTCTCCCGCAGAATCTGTAACACTAACCTCAAATATTCCATGTGCTCTTCCATACTGCTCAAGTATACCAGAATGTCATTAATGAATACCACTATGAACCGATCCAGGTACTCATGGAAAACCCTGCTCATGAAATTCGTGAACACCGCCGGAGCATTTGTCAACCCAAAAGGCATGACTAAGAACTCATAGTGGTCATATCTAGTTCGGAAAGCTGTCTTCGCTACATCCTCCGATTTGACACTCACCTGATGATATCCTGACCACAAATCGATCTTTAAAAATACTTGCGTCCCCAGCAACTTCTCAAAGAGGTCATCTATATGAGGTAAATGATAGCGATTCTTCACAGTTACCTTATTAATCTCACGGTAATCAATGCACATCTACATCGACCCGTCCTTCTTCTTCACAAACAATACTCGAGCTCCCCAGGGTGAAAAATTAGGTCGAATGAATCCCCTGTCCAGTAATTCCTGCAACTGCTCCTTCAACCCCCAAAGTTCTACTGGAGCCATCCAATACGGAGCTTTAGAGATCGGTGGCTTACTAGACCGCAACCCTATTGCAAACTCCACCTCACGATCCAGAGGTAGACTGGGTAAATCATCCGGAAACACATCCGGGAACTCGCTGACTACCCGAATATCCTCGAGCCTCAACTTATCCTGCGGTTGTTCCTTCATACAAGCTAGGTACCCCTAACATCCGCCTAAGAGTAGCGTCCTCGCTTGCAATGCCGATAGAATCTGTGGCATCGAAGGCACACACGATCCCACGAATTCATATTCTTGCTCCCCAGGTGGTCTAAACACTACTACCTTCCTATGACAGTCGATCACCGCATAACTGGAGAAAAGCCAATCCATCCATAGAATGATATCGAATCCCGACATGTCATATACCACAAGATTCGCTAGTAGTAGCTTCCCCTGAATCTCCACTAGGCAGTCTACCAACATCTTCCTACATAATGATATATACTCCTGGATGGCGTAGTAACAGATAAAACCTCTTCATGTCTCGGGTCTCAACCCCACACCATCCCACAAAATACACAGATACAAAAGAATGGGTTGCACCCAAATCAAACAAAACACAAGCTTTATTTGAAAGTAACAATAAGGTACCTGTCACCACGTTCCCTGTATGCTCAGCGTCCATTGGAGTAAGAGAGAATACTCTAGCCGGAGCTGTATTCATCTGAATGGTTCCCTGAGGAGTCTGATTGCTTCCTTGATTCACCCTAGGTGCAGGTACGTCTCGCCTCGGCGCTTGACAATCATGAAACATGTGACTTGATTGGCTATAGTTGTAGCAGTTACCTCCAAACGTCTGGCACTCACCCTCGTGCTAGTTTTGACATCTGGTACAACAATCCCTAGTCTGGCTCCCCTGAAAACTCTGGCGCTTGGTATTCTTATGGTAACCCGAGCCCTTGTTCCTCTTCTTCCACGATCCCTGACGAGACCCTATCTGAGAACCAGAAGGTACTGTCCTTTTCCTTGGTTCCTGATCCACCTCGTCCTCTCGGATACCAGTTTTAATCACCGTGGCTTTATCCACCAACACCGAGAACTCATAGATATGAAGCATACCCACCAGTCTGCGGATATCCTTCCTCAGGCCCTTCTTAAACCTCCGAGTCTTTTCATACTCGCTCGAGATCAAACATGGTGCAAAGCGGGACAACTCTATGTACCGATTCGCATACCCCTGCAGCGTCAAACTCCCTTGAGTCAGAGTAGAAAACTCATCCACCTTCGCATCACGTACTGAAGCTGAGAAGTATCTATCAAAGAACACCTTCTTGAAATGGCTCCACGTCATCTCCTCTAACCCAGCTCTCTGCTTCTCTAGCAGACTCACCGCAGTCCACTATCGACCCACCTCCCTAAACAGCTGGAAAGTAGCATAGAGGACTCGCTACCTATCCGTACAATGCAAGACTTCCAGAATCCTCTCAGTCTTCTCCATCCAGTCCTCTGCTGTTGTCGAGTCATGTCCTCTAGAGAACGTCAGAGGATGCATGCGTGTGAACCTCTCAATGGTGCACCCCGCAGCAACAGTAGAACGCTCACGTCTCCTCACACTCCACCTGATCTCTCGTAATACCTGTCTCATCAAACCTCGAGGCACAGAAGAAGACTCATCACTCGCAGTCTCCTAGGAACCACTTCCCAAGTCATTATCCTTGGGCTCCATTCTGCAACGCAATAGGAATCTATTAGTATCCCTACAACACATATAGTTAACACCATGATCTACACTAATCGTGTTAATTACTCCCTGCTAGGTCTAGGTCTGTCCTATTACACCGAAACGAAAGTCATCAATGATTTGCCCTACTTTTACTGGAATCTTCATATGAGGAAAAACATGGAATACCGTCGACAAATCCCGATCTAGGAATCGAACAACCCTTAACCAACTCTACCCATATCCACATCCTATACTCTGGTATGTACTCACAACTAAGCCTAACCAAGTCTACAAGATCTAGTAACCTAGTTAGCTCTAATACCAAGTTGTCATGCCCCAAACCCTGAAATGGGATCCAGGTGTGAAAATGTAACCTAATCTGTCCCTGTATCATAAAGTCATCCACGGATACAATACAAAGGATGAGGGTCTGACCCCGTGGGGTTCCCAGGCACCCTAAACACATCCAACACAATCATATATGCAACAGAAAAGGTCATTCTATATGTATGTATAGTACTATACCAGAGTCTATACAAGAGCAGAACATGGCTCTATCAAAAACGTACAACGGGTGCCCAAATACATCTCAAGATGTCAACCCACCAAAAATACAGTCCTAGCACTTACCTAAGTGCTAATCGCAGTATGCCGACCACTACGCTCCCTACAATAGGATGCTAGTTCCAGTTACTCGAAGGACCTATAAAAATGTACGTATAGCAAGGGTGAGACACCTCTCAATAAGGAAGAACACTGGTTATATCGGTGTGTGGCATTTGAGTGTTATCATGACATACTAACATGCATAGCTCAATAGTCAAAGCAATCAAAACAAGTTCCAGTATTTCACAAAACAAGCAACAATTTGGTGTCGTCACACACTTCGACTCGAAGCCGGACTGTGTGGTGGTATTTCACACCCTTTGGTAAAAATCGACAATTTGGTGATATTTCACACCCTTCGGTTAACGCCGGTAGTCACGTGATATTTCACACCCTTCGGCAAATGCCGATGCCCCCAATAACCTAGCATAGCATCAGCGTTGAACTAGTGCAGATCTGGTGTTCGCACACCCTTCGGCTCGAAATCCAGCCAATCTAGTGGTATTGCACACTCTTCGGCAAAAGCCACATGTTCAAACCTGGAACAATTCGGAACCCCGTTCCTATTTCACCAAAATATAACATATGCATGCTCATATAACCAAACAAACCACACCCATTTGGTAATCTAAATCATGATTTTTCAAGCAAATGCAGCTTAAACAAGTAAAGGCACGACCATCCCAATAATCCAGTATAAATCAACATATATCCTCGGTTTTCAACAAAACCAGGGATGCAGCCCGTCGCCCCCCCAAAACTGTAATAAAGAAAAACTCATAGTTTTCCCCGTTAGATCCCCCCAAATGAGTAGCCAAAACACACACAGGACCGTGAACCACACTTCTACGGAGTCCGATTTCAAAAATAACCGATATAAACACAGTTCCCCTTACCTTTTTCCCGAATAGCAAATCCCAAACTCCAAGGCCCCTAAATAGCGAACCGAGTTCCAAAACCTTCAAATCACAATATAGAATATACTCACAAGACAGTTTCCTACAAAACTACAGGATCAAAATTGAAAACCGAGTCTTACCTATTTTACGCCAAAACTCGAAAGTCTCCGAAACGGGTTTCTGATCCGTAGAACTTGTAAAGAATCCTTCCACGATTCTCGTGGTAACTTTAGATTTCCGATTCCAGCAACGATCGGCGAAGAAATCTAGAGAGAGGAAGTGTAGGGAGAGGTTTAGAGAGAGAGAGAGAGAGAGAGAGAGAGAGAGAGAGAGAGAGAGAGAGATATTTGAAGTTTCTTAATGAAGAAGTAATGAAAATTCTATTTATAACCCTTTGACTCGGACAAACTCACCGACGAAATGGTGACTTCGTCGACAAGGCCCTATAGTCTTTTCGTCGATGAGACGGGGGATTCGTCGACGAATCCTGATATTCCCGATTTCCGAAACTCTTCGGCTTCTCCTTGTCGATTAGTCTCTGAATTTCGTCGACGAGAAGAATAAAGACTTCGTCGACGAAATCTAACTTCGTTGACGAGACCTGCTCTTTTACCAAAATGTCCCTCTCTTTAAATATTTAAAAACCATTATCAAAAGTCGGGGTTCTTACACAACATATTTATACTTGTGCAAAAGGATATTAAGAAAAATATAAAAATATGCAAAACATAGTACTCATTTAATTGTAGAAAACATTTTTCGATTTCTATTTTTTAGTTTTTCAAAAAATTAAAAAATTATACCTTATTTTTTAGCTTTTTATTAAAAAGATAGGGAATAAAGAGTTTTTTGACATGTGAAAAAAAAATTTATTTTTATTTTTAGATTTCAAAATAAATATAAGAAAACTAACCCTTTTTTTTAATTTTTCAAAATTATATAAGATAAAATTTAGGATCGTAAATTTTGGGACTTGATCTTAGATTTGTATGGATTTAGAAAAACTCTATACACAAATGCAAATTAAGAGTTACAAATTTTATTTTTTATTTTAAAAAATAAAGAGATGTTTTTCGACTTTCCTATATAAATTTAAAAACATTTTGAGTAATTTTTTTGCATTAATCAATAAAACAGAAATAATCTTAGCCTTCGGTCAAAATTATTAGTATAATCCCGTTGTTTTATAATTTCAATAGCAACATATTCATAAAATTATTTCAAAATAAATCCTTCCATGTACAAACGAAAAAAAGGTACGTCCACACTAACATGTGATGGAAAATGAAATATATTTTTCTCTAATCAAGTAGTTCGGAGTTAGACCATGAAACTCCACCTCTAATTGCTCCAACCACCAGCACCAATTTTCTTTAATGGATTGGTCAAAAGTTGGTACTGTATATTGCAGGAATTGGTCATTCCCAAAACTTACGTTCTTCTGTTCATAGTCCCTTTCTAGAAGCAATGCCCATACTCCCTAATTCCCAATGACCACAAATTTTCCTTTTTAAAAATTGACCATACATAGCTTTTTTTATTTTTTATTTTTTATTTTACCCCCAATTCTCAATTCCCCGTCTATCGAAATCTATTCAAATTCCACGATCCTTCTTCTTTCAAGAATCAGAAGAAAAAATGGTTCGAATTCTAAACCTTTTTATAGAAAATTAGGTGATGAACTACTGAGTTCGAGATCAGAATTTTTGAAATAACTAATTTTAAGAAATTATCTTCTTTTTATTGATTCTATTTTAGTACAATCCCTACTTTAAGTTAATTATGTATTTAAATATATTAAAACTATGATCCGACTAAATTTTTTAAAGATTTTCATTTTGATTAAAGACTACGGCCTTTGAAGCCTATTTGATCACACTGTTTCCATTTACTTTCAAGTCAAAATTTCAAATTTTTTTTTGGGTGCATTGTATCTTTTGTTTTATGACTCTAATGTCTCTTGTCAAAGTCAACATATAAGATTGATTTGATCCATATCATTCCTTGGCTTTTGTTTGAGGACCCAATGAAATAATAAAGCAAAACAATGTAAATATTTAATCCTTAAAAAATATACATTATTTTCATCTAACTATATATATATTTTTTTCCATATCTGCCTACAAGAGGTTCCATCTAAGGAAAATTTTTATGATTAAATTTTTGAATTTTATATTAAAATTTTTCAATTCGAATTTTAAGAGTACAAAGAGATGTATGATGGAAGATGAGCTACTCCCTCGTAATATAATGCAATATCTCTGTGAGCTTCAAGATTAAAAAGGAAAATGATTAAAAGAGGGAGGCGGATCTAATATGAATCTTGATTCCTATAAGATCGTTTAAATCTTCTCTATAGGATAGTTCTTGGTAAAAGTTCTCAATTTCAGGTAGATACACTCACGGAACCAGCGGTACCTGTAGATGGTGAGAGTTTACTCTATGAGTCAGCGGAGACCGTGGATGGTGAAAGTTCGCTCAGTAAACCAACGGAAACCATTGATGATGAGAGTTTTCTGTGAGCCAGTGGAGATTGTGAATGGTAATGGAGATGTGTCCCGAGGGTCGGGTTGACTGAACGTTTAACTGATGTACGGAAGTCGTGCCGCATTCAGACTTTGCCCTGATCAACGAAACCTGGGGGCGGAGGACGCTGATCCATAGATTTGGTACTGCACCAAGGGGTCCGAAGGGTTCATTGGTAGCTGAAATTCCTATGTAATAAAAAAAAAAAAAAAAAGGTAATGATTTTTCTTAAAGGGGTTCAAAGCATAAATCTAAAATGCTAACTTGTAATGGAGCAAAGATGCACGAAAGAATCAAGAGGTTAGGTGTGGAGTAGTTAGCTAAATTAATGCTAGCTCGTTTCTTTGCAATAGCATGGTCTAATGTCCATTGACCAAAAAGAAAAAAAAAATGGAAACTACAATTATATAATGATACTACACCTAATATTAACATAAAATACCATATTAATTTTATCAAGTCATGTAAATAATCCTTACGAATTTGAGCCACAATTAACAATTTTGGGCAAGGCTTCTTCTTCTTCTTCTTCTTTTTCTTTTTAAATATATATATATATATGAAAATTGTCCTTTTGAATAACTATTCTCTCTCTCTCTCTCTCTCTCTAGAACAAAAAATATTATAATAACCTTAAGAAGCATTTGACTTGTTAGACTAGTTCCACCCCTATTTAGGGCCACATTATCAATTAAAACATAAAATATAAGTAAAAGCACGTATAATTTATTTAATTACAAATTTTGTTTTTCACTTTTATAAAAGTTGCAAGGATCAGAAGAATTCAAGCTCGGATTCCCTCTTTCCTATAGAGAGAGAGGACACATCCTTCAAAAATGATTGTCAACTACCATGAATTACAATCAATTATTTAAATTCAATGACATTCATAAATGATCTAAACATTTAATAATGGCATCAAACAACAATTAAACCTCAAAAAGTAGGCATGGATGAAAGGAAAAAAGAAAAGAAAAGGTATGACCTTTATGACAATGGTATTATTAGCTGAACATAAAATTAAGGAGTATAATAATTTTTTTATTTTATTTTATAGAAATCGCAATAACCAATAATCTATTCATAAGCATTATATCTAAAATACAAGTCATTATGTATATAGAATGTAACACATTTTTCTATATATCAAGTATATCAATACTTATCGAGGAAGTGAATATGACCCAAAAATGGGCGAAATGTTTTGAGTTATAACTAATATATATATATATATATATATATATATATCCATGAAATAAAGAATAATTGTAAATATAAGTTGACTACTGAATTAGCTTAGGTGATTTAGCACGTGGCATGGTAAACAACAAGAAGAAGAAGAAATTGAGAAAATTAGCCCTCACGAGCATGGCCCGGTGGTAAAGCAACGAGCAATCAAGTATGAGCATTGTGAGTTCGATTCTAGTTGATAACACCTGGTTGATGCTGGCAGCAAACGATGTTTTAAGCAGAGTCCTAGAATCAGGTTGGCAGAAAGTCCAACTTGGCTGTGTATAAGCTATGACCGCATTCCAATTACCAGGGAGGTGCATTAGGGGGGAAGGTCACCGAACCATGAGTTTGACGCTGATGGAGGGGGCCCTTGGGGGGTCATTCGATGAGCAAGGCTTCCCATGTAACCAAAAAGAAGAAAAAAAAAAAGAAGAGAAAATTGACTAAGGTGCAAGTATGAGAGAGGTTTGACTGCTAAACAAAGAATATGTGTTTGGAAAATTAATAGGAGGTAAGCAAAAAAATTGAAAAATTGAGAAAATTGTTAGAGATGCACGTACGAGAAAGGTCTGACTACAGAACAAACAATACGTGCATAAAAAATTCAAAGGAGGTTTTCATATCAATTCTATATAAAACCCAATCTTTGACTTCTTAGAGAGAAACTATGAAACCGTCCTCTCTCACTTTAGAATCACTTGGTAGTGTCTAAGACACTCATTCAAGTTAGCATTATATATATAGAAAATTAATTTTTACATTTAAATTTTTTATGTCGTTTTGAAAATTTTAAACTCATTATAAGTCATTTTTTTTCTTTTTCGAGTCAGGTCTATGCTAAGTCACAGTCAGAAGTAACTCATCTCCTTTTCCATACCCCTAATCCCTACTAAGATTCACACATGAGCCAAATTTTAACTATTGAAATTTCTTTTGACAACAATCTCTTTATGAATCTAGCTAAACTTAAGTCATTGATTATTAATAATGGTACATGACTATCATCCAAATATGCATACGATGTTCCATCTATTTTATAAAGAGGAGAAGATGACGTGCCTTTGTTCAAATTGTCTCAAAATAAGTAACCCACTAATCATTAAGACCTCCAATTTTAAATCAAAAAATATATTTTTAAATAACATAAAGAAAACAAACACACATCAAGCCCACAATCTCTCAAGGAAAAAAAAACATTTTAATGACTGCTAGTCTCATATTATTATTTATTAAGATTGAAGACAATAATTAAAACAGTTGTACCAAGTATTCATTGACTAATTAATTATATATATATATATATATATATATATGTATGTACAAAATTGCTCAGACATTGTTTAGTAAGTCCTAATTTTTTAATTAGTAAGTAATTAGTGGGTAATGCAATCATCATACCATATGGGAGGTTTGACTTTTAGAGTGTGGCATAAGTTTCACACTGTGGGAATTATGTATTATTATTTTTGTTCAAATATTCCAACATTAATATACTTAAATATTATTTATAATTTTAAAATAATAATATTATTTATGTGCAAATGAAGAACTCGCCAAACAATTATTATAGATGTGTTGTGCATGTAGGCATAGGGCAAAGGTGGGTTCGGCCACATTTACAATTTTAAATATGTCAATTGGGTTGACAATTGTTCTATATTGTTTGACCGAGAAGGAAATTAACTAATTGGATAAGAGCTAGCAGTATAATATATCGTCAATCTTGGGTTTATTATGAAATTGTTAAAAGGTGTTTGGCTTTATCATTATACCAATCTCTCTTCACTTTCTTTTTTTCTTTTCTATCAAAGGTTGATTGGATTTCTCAGCTATATAAGCTTGTGACGGTGAGATCCGATCCGGCAAGGTATTGCCCTTTTTGACCCACTGACGTCAAGTTTTATCCTTTAAAATGCGCCCAAGAGGGAAGAGTGGTGGACCCAAGGTCACCCTAGTACACATCCGATGTGGGGGGCGTGGAGCGCTCACCCTACCTATCCTCTGGCCCTTGGTGTGAACCAGTACCCTCTCCCACCCACACGATAGTTGTAACGACCCCAAAAATAATATGCTTGGAAATATCCTTAGGTTCCAATTTCTACTACAAACATTTTAATTAGAGTGGATTCGTCATTGGGATGTCGTAAGCATCACTTCAGAGGTAAGGTAAGGAGAATAAATTATGTCAGTTATTTTATAAATTCACTTTATTAATTCATGGTATGTGATTACTGGAATATTGTATATGATTTTCTGAATAATTTTATGGGTATGAGAATTATGGTTTATTTATTACATTGTAGTATTTGATTATTAAATTGTAGTATTTGAATAAATTAGATTTTGGGGAGTATTTTTGAATTAAGTTAAATTGCAGGGATTTGATTAAATTAGATTTTTTGAAATATTTTGGAATTAAATTAAATTGCAGGAATTTGATTAAATTAGATTTTGGAAACTGCAAGGATTTGATTGAATTAGATTTTTGGGAATATTTTGGAATTAAGTTAAACTGTAGGGATTTGATTAAATTAGATTTTGGGGAATATTTTAGTATTTAAGTTAAACTACAGGGATTTGATTAAATTAGATTGTGGAAAATATTTTGGAATTGAGTTAAATTGCACAAATTTGATCAGAATGAGTTTTTGGGAATCTTTTGGAATTAAGTTAAACTGCAGAGATTTGATTATATCATATTTTGGGAATATTTTGGAAATAAATCAAATTGTAGGAATTTGATTCTATCGGATTCTTGAAATATAATGGGATTTAAATTAAATAGGTGAAATTGATCATATACTTGTTTTCAGTAAAAATATATTTTTCCCGGACAGTTATTATATTATGATTAATCAGTCAAATCGTGTGACATGAGAATAATTATTGTTAATGATTAAACATGATGGTTTTATATAGTTATGAAATAACAGTTATGATATGACAGTTTAATAATGAATTGTGAATTTATACTGGGTTGTGGTTTCATATTGAGTTGTGAATTTATACTAAAATCATGAAATGTTGGGAGTAATGTGATTTATAAAAAGACAGTGTTATACCAATATGATTTGTTGTTATGGAATACACAGTAATTTACAGATCATATAATTATTGAGAAATATGAATTGATGAAATTACTATTATATCATGACTTGTGTAAAGGGTCACAAAAGGAGTGAATTGGCCATGTTATGTGTGAAGGGCCACGAAAGGAGTGAATTGACCATATTATGTGTGAAGGGTCACGAAAGTGGTAAATTGGTCATGATATGCGTGAAGGGCCGTGAAAGGAGTGAATTGGCCATATTACGTGTGTAGCGCCACGAAATGAGTGAATTGACCATGTTATGTGTAAAGGGCCAAAAAAGGGTGAATTGGTTATGTTATGATATGATATGATATGCCGGTTTTATACTAAGACAGTTATGATATGACAATTTTTTTTTACCGATTATGATATAATAGATATGATATGACAGTGAAAACATGTTTTATACAAATTTATGAAATGATGATTATGAAATAAGAGTACGTTATCAGTTATGTTATATAAATGGTACTATATGATATCAGAACCCTGATGGACTAGGTATGTTCAGAGCACACACCCGTAGCTAGCTAATAAGATCAGACAGTGTAATTCCCCTATGTGTCGACCCGAGAAGTGTTGAGAAGCGTAGGATGGACAGACTAGGTTGGGTGGGCAATCGTGCGTAGTTATGTTATGTTTGACTTTGCCTAATAGGCCAGCCATGGTTAAGTCCAGCTCTCGAGCCGCACAATCTGATCATGTGGGGTTAATCCATGATGTTATGTTAGAACCATCAAGGGGAGGGGGGAGGGGGAAAGGAAGTATCTTATTTATATATGTAGTTTTATGAAAACAGAATTATCTGCTACATTAAAATATGTTTGAGTAGAAAATATGTACCTTGAAATGTATAGGTATGAGTTATGATTGTTATACAAATGTTTTTCAGTTACAGTTTAATTAATAGTTATGTTCAAATATGTAAAACTCATCTGCCACACTCCGACAATAATTTACTTTTTCTTACTGAGAGGTGTTGATTACGCGTCAAAGTTGCGTAATTAGGTGTTTAAAATCATGCATTAAAGATTATAATTTTAATTAAATGCCTAGTTATGTTTGGTATTTCAACATTGAGCTCATTTGAGATAATTATTGTAACAACCTGCCTATTTTACCATAATAGTTTTTTTTTTCATTTAATATAATAATCTTGATATCCTGTTCAGCTGATGAAACATGATCAACCTGGACCTATAGGTACTAGGGATATACCTGAAAACAACTCTGAAACCTAAGCAGTGGAAAACATAAATTACATACATATCTTCCAACAGTTATAATACTAGAGTACTACTAATATGTTAAATATATATATATATATATATATATATACATCTCAAAAGACCAAAAAGATAAAGTTAGGACCATAATCCAAAAACCATCTGACCCTAGTTCAGTAACTCACTCTCTCACTGGGGTAGTATAAACTGCCTCTACTGACGCGGAGCTCGGTCCACCTATCTAACTAGATTTCCTGAAATGTTTTGTAAGTTGAGGTGAGACACCTCTCAGTAAGGGAAATAAACTAACACTAGTGTGTGACAACATGAGTATTTTCGTGTTATACATAATATTAGCACATAAAATATATCTGGTAAAAACTGTTGATATCGTTTCTAAATAAGACATGATACCTCATAACATGATATAACGTACTAAATTACTATACATGAAAATCATCTTATATAACTATATAATACGTGAATAATACCCAGGATGGATAGCTAGCATATAGTAAGCCGATAATAATAATAATAATAATAATAATAATAATAATAATAATAATAATAATATATTATTCATCAATTAATTAATTAGAAATTATTAAATTAATTAATAAAATAAACAAATAAAATGAATAGTAAAAAAATTAATTAAATTAAATTAAAATCATTCATTATTAATTAATTAGTTAAACATTATAAAATGGAATTAATTAAGTTAAGTTATATGATGGTTAAATTAATATGCCTAAATATATAAGGATAAGTGATATATATATATATATATATATATATATATATATAATATTATTATCATATATAATAAAGTGAAAAGGAAAAGAAAAAGAAAAGGTAAAAGAAGCTAGAAGCTTCCTGTGCCAAGAGATTTCAAATTGAAATTTCATTCCCATTTCTTGCAGACAGAGCCCCTCCCCCGGGCATTCTCTCATGCTCTCATCTACCACCTTGTCTCCTCTTCCTTTCTCCTTAATTTTTCGATGGATATTCGATCGATCGGGAAACGAAAATACCGTTGGATTCCTAGTTCCACCACCAACATTTCTATTGGAGCGGATTTGTCGTAAGAGCGGCATAGACATCACTCTTGGGGAAAGGTATATTCCCTCTAAATCCTTAATTTCTCCTTAAAACCACCGTTAAATCGACGATCAGACACAACTACGGAGTCTTTGTCGCGATCCTCGTCATTTTGGCTGGAGTGAATTTTCAATTTGGGTATCCTAAGCACCACTCCAAAGCGAGAGTGGGATTTGGGGAAATAAGTATATTTGAGGGTATAATTATTTATTTGAAATTTATGGGTTTAGGAAATATTAAAATAGTATTTTATTTAGTGTTGATTTAATAGAACTAGGATTTTTGATTCAGGATTTGGGTGAGCGCCGCAGATATTGTTTCGGGGTCCTTGTAGGCGTAGTTCAAGAAATCAGGTAAGGAGAAAATATATATATTAAACCAGATTTTTTTTTATGAATTTAATGAAAAATGAATTGTATTATATATATATGTATATGTTTCAGTATGGGTTTAAAAATGTCAACCAATTAAATTATGTTTTTAGAACTTATGGCTGTTTTATTAGATACGTATATGTGAAAATAAACTGATGAAAGTAAAAGATATTTTCACGATAATTATGTAAGAAATAAAAAGTATATTTTCAGCATATAAATGTTAAATATGAGTCGGCTTATTTTACAGGAAATATATGTATGAATTTTATTGTTAAATTGTGTGGTATGAGTAAAATAGAATTTTATGTGGAATTGTGTTATATATATGAGATGCAAGATATACAGAAAATGAGCTGAGTATGAAAATGATATATGAAATATATTGCATATGAGTGTTAATGCGATCATGGAAACAACCACGGCTGAAAATATGCCAAACAACCACGGTTGAAAGGATGCCGAAGCTAATCAATCACAGCTGAAAAGATGCCGACCAAGGTTGAAAGGATGCCGAAGCTAACCAACCACAGCTGAAAAGATGCCGACCACGGTTGAAAGGATGCCGAAGCTAACCAACCATGGCTGAAAAATGCTAACTATGGATGAAAGGATGTCAAAGCTAACCAACCACGGCTGAAAAGATGCTGACCACAACTGAAAGGATGTCGAAGCTAACCAACCACGGTTGAAAAGAAGCTGATCACGACTGAAACGATGCTGAAGCTAACCAACCACGACTAAAAATATGTCGAGAATAATTAACAACAGTTGAAAAGATGTTGATTATGAAATGGAAAGAAATGAAAAATGAGTATGAAATGAAAATGAATAAAATGGTATGAAATGTGAAATGTGAACAATGTAAAATGGGAAAGAGCCGTGTAAAGTGAAACGCTACGAAATGTCAAGCTGAGAACATGAACAGATGAGAATTACAAAATAATGATCAACAAAATAATGTATTATGATATTATCAGTATTTATGCTAGTAGAACATGTTACGTTTGGGCAGGGCAAACTCTTTGCCCGAGGGCTTGTTAAGAAAGGCGAGTGCACTGGTAAGTATTAGGTATAGCAGTAGGCTGCATAAGGTACTAGGGCAGAGGGAAACTACTTGTATGGGCATGTATATTTCCTTATTCTCAAGGCCTTTGCTGGTAAACTTTTGTATGAATTGTGTGAGTATAAGATTACATCACTACCTAGGGGCTTACTAAGTAAGGTGAGTGCTCTGGTATGCTTCAGTTGTACCTTTGGGTTACCTAAAGTATCATAGCAGAGGGGTGCTACTTGTATGGGCGGTTAATCACCCCTATCTTTGGGCAATCTTGTGGGTAAAATGTCTTGCACGTGTTTAATTAGGAACAGGAAATGATTTCAGAAATTATGTTAATGATTTGCAAATGATGAAAATGTATACTTAATGTAACGACCTGCTTAGTTTCCATGTATATATATATTCTTAAATAATACAAATCAGTATGATAAATCCAGCAGATTAGAATCAACTTGAACTCGTGGGTACCAGGGATATAACAGAAATACAAAACGAAAGTTTAAGCAACAGGAAACATAAAATCATAATATCATAAACACAAAACTATCCATCTCAATACCAGAGTTACTACATCCATTGTATTTAAGTATATACATCCCAAAAAGAAAGTCCTAGGGTCATTTCCCACAAAATTCATCCGTCCCCACCAAAACTTACCCTTCAAAGAGGGCAGATCAATAGCACTATCTCAGCGGAGCTTTATCCGCTCTCTTTTCAGGGGCTCCTAAAATGTTCATATAATTTGGGGTGAGACACCTCTCAATAAGGGAAATAAACTAATACTAGTGTGTGGCAACATGAACTTTTTTATGGTATATACATATAATCATATACATAAACATAACCAGTAAAACGGTATATATCATTTCTAGGAAAAACATGTATAATCGTAGCATAACAGAACATACAGGATTTCTTTAAGCATAATCCATCTTATACAATAATAATTAGAAAACAACCTTCGTAGGTTAGCTGGTTGTTGTCATGTATTACCCCCACATGACTGGGTTGTGTGGCTCGAAGGCGGGACCTGACAATGCTTGGTCAACCACTGCCAAGTCAAAAGTACAGTCTATAAGTTTGATAAGTCTGCCAGACCTGGTCCGTACACCAGGGGCGCTCACACTTCTTAAAACCACATTGACTATCTGTCATCATGCTACTCCCTACAGCAGCGTAAATACAATATCGTGATGATCACGAACACATAGCAGTGATACTGTGCAAATGCTAGCCTAGACCAAGCCAACTATCGTGGCTCGGGTTTTCATCGGTTCAATGATCCGAAGCCACGACGCTACTCTTAGGAAGATTCTCTTCATATCCACTGGAGAAAATCGTTGGTTGGGTTAACTTGGGAACCAACCCAAAATTTGGGTAAGTTGGTTGATTTCAGAATTATTGGGTATTTGGTGTTTCTGGACTGAGGAGAATATGTTAGGGAAGACAATACTGAAGTTTTGTTGGGGGAAAATATTGATTTCAAGTTTTGTTGAGTGTTTTGTGGGCTTCCCAGTAAGTTAGGTAAGGGGATAAACTAAGTCAGAATCTTCTATGAAATTATTTATTATTTTACAACATTAAATTTTAGGAAAATATGTATATTATATAATTATGTTTGGGAAATACCGTTATGAACAGGGATATTGTCACGACCTGCTCATTTTTTTCACATTTTTTTTTTAAATTATCAACATCATAAAATCAATACTACATATCCCACAATCCAGCTCAGTAGGTCACCATCCACTTAAACTCGTGGGTACTAGGGATATAACAAAACATACATCAGAAGCCTACGCAGTAAAAAGTATAAAATTATATACATCTCATCATAATGTGTCCAATACATACCAGAGTACTACAACCACTAACTCTCAGTATATACATCCCAAAAATAAATCTAGGGACAATTCCCTCAAAAATCTAACCGTCCCTACCAAGACTTACCCTTCGCTGAGAGCAGATAAACAACACTAATTCTGCAGGGCTTTTTCCGCTCTCCTATCCGGGGCTCCTGAAAAGTTAATGAAATTTAGGGGTGAAACACCTCTCTGTAAGGGAAATAAACTAATACTAGTGTGTGGCAACATGAGTAATTCGTGTTCAACATATATCATATATAACACATTTAATACTATTTCATCAAATCTGGGAAAACATATATATAAATCAACATGGCAGAACATACTGCATTTTCATAACATATCTCATCTCATATCATAATAATAATATCATAAAACAATTCTGGTAGGTTAGCTGGCTATTGTCATGTATTACCCCCACATGACTGGGTTGTGTGGCCCGAAGGCGGGACCTGATAATGGTTGGCCGACCACTGCCAAGTCAATAGTCTAGTCTATAGGTCCGATGGGTCTACCCAGACTGGTCTGTACACTAGGGGCGATAACAGCACACTTCTCGAAAATAACCACATCGACCATCCAATCTCACACCACTACGTACAGCGGCGTTAACACAAATATCATGATCACGAGGATCATGGACACATAGCAACGGTATCATGCAAGTGCTAGCATAAACCAAGCCAACTTGTAAAGTCCCTCAATAAAATACAACATAATAAATAAAATGGTCGACCCAAACCCTTGGGTAATGGGGACACCTGTCATACACAGTGGAAAACCTAGCAGTAGTAAACATAAAAATCCATACATTCATCCATAAAACATAATACCAAAGCTTTCTATTAACATCAATATACTGTTTATATGTACAATCTCCAAAAAAGTCAAAAACATCACTAGGACCATACAACAAAAATCTCCTAATCCTAGTTTAACGCTTACCCTTCTAGTAGAGAAGCACCAATCACTCAACGGCGGCCCTAACCCGCAGGTCTATCTGGGTTTCCTGAAAAGTTAATTAATGTTGGGGGTGAGACACTTCTTAGTAAGGGAAAATAAACTAAATACAGTTGTGTGGCAACATGAACATTTAAAGTGCTTATACATATACAGTACATTTCATAATTCTAGAAATAATCATAATATCATACTCGATAATCATGTACTTTCATATTTGTTAATAAATCATAACATACATAAGCATCTGTTATTACTGTAATTACATACATAAAACATCTGTTGTAACTGTAGTACTAAAAATATACACCCAGGATGAATAGCTAGCGTGTGTCATGTATTACCCCCCATGACGGGTTGTGCAGCCCGAAGGCGGGATCCGATAATGGATGGCCGACTACTGCCGAATCAAATATGTTTGTAAGTACGATGGGCCTGCCACACCCTGGTGTGAACTGCCAGGTGGACGTCCACACTCTACTGAAAGTCACATCGACTATCCATCTCTCATCCCCTCGTAGAATGGTTAGCACTAATATGGCCTCGTGCTAAAATTTGAACTACCCATAGCTACGGTACCGAGCTCCTGGTCTGAACTAAACTAACATCCTGGTTGTAATAACATATAGTATATGATCATATATAACATCATTACGGCCTCGTGCTGAAAACATAGATACGGCCTCGCGCCGAAATCATACATATGGTCTCGTGCCAAAATCATAGTAAATACGGCCTCGAGGCGATAACATAATAAATACGGCCTCACGCCAATAATATAAGTGTGGCCTCACGCCAAAATATAAATACGGCCTCGTGCTGACAATATAATAAATACGGCCTCGAGCCGCAATCGTTTCAGGTAGTTACATTCTGAAAATACATCGTTCATCATATAATCGTCAAAACTATCACAATATACTCATCGTTTCATAATATCTGAAAATATGCTTCACTTGTAAAATCGTTCACATCATGATTCACTTCACATAAAAGTAATGTTCATGCCACACATATGCCGTTTAAAGTCATGCTTCATGTTCTAAAATCATCATTTCTAGCATCTCGTACGTACATATATTTAATAATCATAATAGCAGTATTTTCCAAACATATGTTGCATATATGATAAACAAATATAACATATGTTTTTTTGAAAATAAATGTGCTCATAAATTATAATTACTTGCATGGAAAATATCTGTTTTAGTTTATTCCCTTACCTGACTATTGAGAAAGCCCCTTAAAATCCTAGCCTGACTCCCGTAGGATTTCCTACTCAATACCCTGAAACTCAAAACTTTCAGTATTAAACATCTGTATTTTCATGCGTACATCAATTTTTATAACTGCCATAAAGTCTAATTTGACTTAAAAAGCCTTACCTCAACTCTGGGATGATTTCCAACTTCGTTTCCCCAACGATCTGTTTCGGCAAACTTGTAGAGAACTTCGCCAAGAGCGTCGTGGTAGCCTCAGATCTTTGATCCAGCGTAAAACCAGCCCAAAATCAAAGAGAGAGAGTGAGAGAGCCGAAGAGGAGAGAGAGAGGCTTCTTAAAAAAATAAGATATTTCCCGGATTTCCATATTTATAAAGCAGCGAGATTCGTCGACGAGTCCTTCACAAATTTCGTCGACGAGACCTTGTATTCGTCGACGAAATTCAGGCTGCCTTAGAACCCCTCTCGGTATTTTCTCGTCGACGAAGCTCTGTGTTCGTCGACGAAATCTTTAAAGCCTTCGTCGACGAACAAAGCTTGGCAGCTTCCCTTCTTTTCCCTTTTTCAAAATTTCCTTTCTTTATTATTTAAATTTCATTTAAAAATTCGGGTCATTAGACAACCAGGTTCTGATATCATATACATATACTGAAACCATGATACATAAATATCTCATATCATTTATTTTCACATCGATCATATCATTTCACATATATACATGTATCATGAAAATCATTGGCCCGTATGCCGGTATTACACATTTTATCATAGCTCGGCCCATACGCCAGCTACACATAGCACAGCCCGTACGCTGGCAAACAGTAATCACATAGCACAGCCCATACATCGGCAAATCACATCTCATAGCACGGCCCGTATGCCGGCAATCACAGCCACATAGCACGGCCCGTACGCTGATTTTTCATCATAAAAATCCATATCATCCACATTCCCAGAAAAACAGTATTTCACAACATTTTTACTCATGCCACACAATAGATTTTCCACATATTCAACATACGATCATTTTCACAGTATTTTGCAAATATAAAACATATATATATATATATATATATATATATGTATAAGCATTTTCTCAAAAACGGAAACTAGCTTAGTTTATCCCCTTACTTGATTCCTAGAAAGCCCCTAATAAAACTACTCTGCACCCGTAGGGTTCCTAACTCAACACCCTGAAAATGAAAAATTCCAGAACTAAAGTTCAGTATTTCGAAGCATACAATATTTTCCTCAATTACCAAAAACTCAAATATTGAGTAGAAAGTTTTCATCCAAAAGCATTCAAGTTTAAGACTTGGGGGGTTCCATGACCAATACTCTGAAATTGAAAACCTCCAGTATTAAACTTCAGTATTTTCATGCGCACAACATTTCTTCTAACTAGCGCAAGACCAAATATGGCTTAAAAAACCTTACCTCAACTCTGGGATGATTTCCAACTAACTTTCTCCTACGATCCGCTCTAGCAGATTTGGAGAGAACTCCGCCAGGAGCGTCGCGGTGACTTCGTATTGTCGATCCGACCTATATATGGCCCACAAATGATGAGAGAGAGAGAGAGAGAGAGAGTGAACCGAAGGGGAGAGAGAGAAGAGAGTGAGGCTTCTTTCATAAGATAAAAATTCGGATTTTCGTATATATAAAACAGGGGATTTCGTCAACGAGCCCGTTCTTTGTCGACGAGTCATTCACAAATTTCGTCAACGAAATCCACTCCTTATTGACAAAATTCAGTCAGCTCAAAAATCCCTCTCGGCATGTTCTCGTCAACGAAATCTTTAAAGCCTTTGTCGACGAAACCCTGTGTTCGTCGACGAAGCTTGACAGCTTCCTTCTTTTTCTTTTCCCATTCTCCTTTCTTTGTTATTTAAATTTCATTTAAAAATTCGAGTCGTTACAGATATGATTATTTTGGAATAGATTTTACATTTAGCAGGTTACCCTATTTCTGTGTGGCATGAGTTTTATTTCCATATAATGTGTATATCAAAATAGATTATTTTTTCCCAAATCAAACATGATATGATGGTTTTCATGGAAATTATAAAACAGTACAGGAATCATGATTTTACATATTTAAATAGTACATAAAATTATGTTCAAAATATATGTTATACCGATGCAGATGCTGTGATTCATGTTATGTTATGTCGGTCTAGATGTTGTGATTCATGTTATGTTATGCCGGCGCAGATGTCGAGGTTCATGTTGGCGCAGATGCCATAATCAAGTATGATCAGACAAAAATTATGAAATATGTATATGACAGTTATTATTATGAAATACGAAACAACTATGTTCAGTATATGGTACTTATTATATGATATCAGAACCCGGATGACATGGTTTAGTACAGTTTCAAGAGCACGGTACCCTAGCTATATGTTCAAAATTATGATAGTACTACCACACGACCAGTAGTGTGGGAGATGACAGTCAATGTAGCTTCAGTGTAGAGTGGAGTTCTTCCCCTGGTAGTTCGGGATCAGGTGGGACAGGCCCATTGTACTTACAGACTTTTGATTGATCTAGCATGGTCGGCCAGCCATTGCTAGGTCCCGCGTTCGGGCTGCACAACCTAGTCATGTGGGGGTAAGACATGACACCAGCTAGCTATCCATCCTAGGTGTATTTCAATATTGTTGTTATATAATATGATTTTTATGTTAGTAATTTAGTACGTTATGTTATGTTATGAGGAAACATGTTTTATTCAGGTATGATATCAACAATTTTTACCAGATATGATGTATGTATTGATATTATGTATAACACGAAAACACTCATGTTGCCACACACTGATATTAGTTTATTTCCATTACCTAGAGGTGCCTCACCCCAGCTATATAAACATTTCAGGAAATCTAGGTAGAGGAGCGGATAGAGCTCCGCGATAGTAGAGACCGGTGAGGCTACCCTATCTGAAGGGTGAGTTGTTGAGTTAGGGTCAGGTTTATTTTTGGGTTGAGACCTTAGGGTACTTCTGGCTTTTGATGGATGATTGTATATATAATAGGTTTAGTAGAACTCTAGTATTGTGATTGGTTGGATGATATATATGTGAATTATGTTTCCTGCTGTTAGGTATCAGAGTTATATTTTGGGTATATCCTTGGCACCCACGGGTCCAGGTTGATTATGTTATATAGTTGTACATGATTATTATATTGAATGTTATTATGAAAAAAAAATGGGTAAACTAGGCAGGTCGTTACAAAATAGGTAAAAAAAAATGGTATCATTTTTGGGTTGTTACAGTTTGATATCAAAGTCTAAGTTGTTAGGTTCTGTAGACTCTAGAGTGCAGTGGAAATAATACCAAAATATAGAAAAAATATTTGAGGTTTTGTTCTATAGTCTGGGTACAGGTTTTCCGTGATGGTTTCTATGTCATTCCTAGGGTGACAATTTCAGGAAAGTCATAGTAAACTATTGTTAGGTCGTGTGTGTGATACCCTATGGATGAAAGACTTAAAAATATTAAATGTTACTACCCATATCAATAAGGTGCACCTTTCTTTTCGGGAGCTTTCCCATAAGAACTCCATAGTTAAGCGTGCTTAGCTTAGAGCAATCTTCAGATGGGTGACTACCTGGGAAGTTTTCTTAGGAAGTGTGTAAGTGAGGATAAAAACACACTGAAAAGGACACGTGTTGATCTGTGGGGCCAGTCATTAGTCCGATAAGGCTTGCCCCTCTGTTGTCTAGTCTAGGTGGACGAGGAGAGACGTAGTGCTCCTTGGTAGACACAGGTTGGGGTGTTACAAATAGTATCAGAGCCAACATCTAGCCGGAAGTGTGATGAGATTCACATCGCTTGGGTTTGGAAATGTGGGTTCGCAACGAGGACGTTGCGTTCTATAAGTGGAAGAGAATGTGATACCCCATGGATGAAAGACTTAAAAAGATTAGATGTTACTACTCATATCAATAAGGTACACCTTTCTTTTCTAGAGTTTTCCCATAAAAACTCCATAGTTAAGCGTGCTTGGTTTGGAGCAAACTTGGGATGGATGACCACTTGGGAAGTTTTCTCAGGAAGTGTGTGAGTGAGGACAAAAACACACTGAAGAAGACACGTGTTGATCTATGGGGCCAGTCATTAGTCCGATAAGGCCCGCCCCTCTGTTGTTTGGTCTAGGTGGAGGAGAAGAGATGCAGTGCTTCCTGGCAGACACAGGTTGGGGCGTTACAGTGTGTCTAGGTTGCAGGATTGAATTTTGAATTAATATTAGGAAGGGTAGTTAATTGTGAATATGAGATTTCATTTAGATGAAATAAATTAGATTTATATGGGAGATAGGGTCCTTAAATTATGTTCATTGTCTTTTAAGGGTGGACCTAGGGAGCAATGGTACGAATGCTAGGGGTGATGGAGCAGAACCCTCTAGTTTGGGGAGCAGACCCTCTAGCGGCTGAGAACTAGATTCAGGATGTTGAGGATATAATGACGGTCCTCTCGTGTACTGACGAGCAAAAGGTATTGTTTGCAACATTTAAATTGACCGGGGAGACAAAACGCTGGTGGTGATCAACGAGGTTGATTGAGGAATAGAGGTCTGATCCGGTTTAATTTTAATTTATCTCAATAAAAAATATTCTCATCATTTTCAGTGCACATTTCATCATCTCATAATAGTATATACCATGTTTCACGTATTTCAACATTTCTCAGAAAATACTCATAAGTATTTATCACTTTTCATCACCTCTTATATTTCAAATACGCAAACACCACAATTCAATATAAGTCATATGCCACACAATTTTATCTGATATTCATATCAATAATTATAGGCAAAATAACATATTCTCATTTTCACGTATTAACTAAATCAGTAATTCTAAAAAATAACTGTAATAATTTATTCCCCTTACTTGACTTATGGAGATCTCTCTAAAAATACCCAATTCTTACGCCCCTTGGTGTTTGCAACTCAAAAACCTAAAATTTACATTTATCCCAAATTATTCGACTCAACTCTCAGAATAACTTTCGTTTATCACTTCCTAGATTTTGTATATTCCAAATTAATATTAAAATTCTAAAATACTCCACTTACCCTGGTTTTCTTGAACTACACCTTTAGGGATCCTGAAATTATAAGCGCGGTGCTCACCCGAATCCTGAATTCAATAACCCAAGTTTAACCCCAAAATACCCAATATTTTAACATTTCTAAATCTACATTAATTAAATAACAATTAATCCCTAAATAATCCCCTTATCCTAATTTTGGGGCTATCCTTACGACGACCCCATGAAAAATTCACGACCTGTAAAGAATCATCCCTAGATTCTTACGGTGTTATCTGATTGTCAATTAGGTTTAGGATTTAAGAAAAATTGAAGTAAGAATGAGAATTTACCTTATCCCAAGGGTTATGTTTATATTACTCTTATGACAAATCTGCTTCAGTAGAAATGTCGATGACGAAAAATGGAGCCCAGCGGTATTCTCTGATTTTTGATCGGCCGAATATCAATCAAGAAATTGAGGAGAGTGGGAGAAAGAGACAGAGGTGACAAGAGAGACTCAGGGGGGGGGGGCTTCAGGAAGCTTTACTTTTATATATATATATATATATATATTATAATAATATATTATATTATATTAATATATTATTATATTATATTAATTAATTCTTTGTTTATTTATTTAATTATTTAATTATTTATTTGAAATCACTCCACTAATCTTGTACAACTATTTTTGGGGTTATTACAAAATGTAACAATCTTAGACCCAACTCTGGTGAGGTATTGTCCGTTTTGGCCAATTGGTCTCACAAGCTTGCCCTATAAAAGGTGCCTCACATTATTGGAGTACAAACCATTCTTATAAGTTTAAGATCTTTTTAATACACATTCGATGTGAGACCATGACACTTTGCTATCAAGAGTCTTGCAAAGCAAGGTAGGGAGCTTCCAAAGAAATTAAGAAAAAATAAATGGATGACAGAGCCACAAATTAAAACAAAGCATGGTAAGTATATAAAAGCTATTAATAGACTTGAAACTCCCTCCACCTAGGTATGCTCAATTGTCAAAACTAGTATGAGAATTTGTCAACTAACCAATCTATAGTTGAATTGTTGGCCTATAGTATATGTTATCTTGTGGAATGATATTCCATTAGCATTAATTTGTATTAGTTATTTAATTTGTTTTTAAGTATGTTAATATAAAATCAATAACTTGTATCGATTTCTTACAACTAATAAATTATGAATGTGTCTTTTCTTGCCTTAGATTAGATATAGACATTGGACGTGTACTAGTTGACTTAAAACAAATTTTCTAACTCACGTGCAACTTGTACTATTACTTTTAACTAGTTTATTTAGAAATATGAATAAAAATCCTTCCCTTCGAGAGTATTGCATGTATAAAGTATCATATTAATAATTAAAGGTATTTTAATTTTTAGGATTATGGTACAAAAACTAATCATTTATAAAAATAATTATAATAATAATTAATGATCATGAAAAGTTAATCACTAATGATTCTATTATTAACAGTGCCAAGAAAATTATTTTTTGTACACTTAGTTAGCACGGGAACGTAGTGCGCACGTATGGACTCACCATAGGGATGAAGATCTATACATACATTATGTTCGATTAAACTCATGAATTCATCAAAGAGTGTGACTTGCATGTGCATGCGTGTGAATTTTGGTTAAAATATTATTAAAACCACGCAAATAGATAGGAATGCTTTGATATTGCAATAAAAAAATTATAAAAATTAAAATGCAAGCAAAAAATAAAAATTGCAAAAGAAATATGCAATATCGTTCTTGATTTATGGATGGTGGTTGAAATTTAACATGTATTATTTGCCTTTCTAATAATATATAATTTGAGATCTCACGTGCAGCTCAAAATATTACTTTCAACTATTTTGCTTAGTGGTATGAATAATTAAAAAACCTTACGTACTTTCATTCCAAAGTAAAAAGGTTGGATTAATATAATTATTCATAAACTTTTTCGAGTAAAAATAGTCATAGTAAAAATAATTTTCGTCATACATATCACACATCAGGTCAAACTATCAAGTTTATGGTACATTAACGAATCTATTATTAAAAAGTTAATAGCTACTATTATTATTAATTAGTATTGGTAGAGATCCTCCTACATGTCTCTATGGCTGATCCCGGTGTTTGCACAGTCAATATCGACGTCCTAGAAAAATGCAAACATAATATAATCAATACTAAATTTAATTAATATATACAAACGAGTTTGACGTTCATCAATCCAATAATTTAGGGTAAAATGATAATTTCACGCATTTACCTTATTTTAAGTTGTGTTTGAAAATATAAACTTAAATTCAAATTTACATGAATTTGAATAAAATTTAATTTACTTATATGTTACATATTAGCGACTTCCATACACCTCATATTCATAGTCCGATTCTAAGGTTTTCCAGATATAAAATTACTAAATAAAACAATCCCAAAGTAAAAATAGAACCTTCTATATAAAGATATAAACAAATCAAGTAAAAAGATTTAATCCCATATGACAAGAGACTCTATGTGGGCCTTTGTTGGGGACTTCATGCTGGCCCATTGTGACCAAAAGCCACATGGCTTTAAACATTCAAAGGTCTCCCATTTGTCCATTACTAAGTTTACCTGCTTTATTCATTGCTCTGTTTTTGATTTCTTGTTTGTGTTGGACTCCAAGTGGGACAGCTACTGCTCTCCATGTCACATGCAAATCCACATGAAGAATTGAAGATGACACAAAGTCAGAAAACCCATCTCTTCAATCCCCACAAAAAGCCAATTTGCCTTTTTCTCCCCTGTTTCCTAATAATCTAAAGACAGGACAAATTGAGCAGAGTATCAAAGTGCAGTGACCTAGGGATGTTGTCTCAGCACACAGGGAAATAGAAAGTTAAGAGGCCCTTGGGAAGACTCAAATGGGGTGGAAGGGCTGCACCAAGGGAAGGGTAATAGATGGGGATGGTTGTACTTTGACCCACTAATCATCAATGTTTAATTTTTGATGAAAAAAACAGAGATATTTTTTAAAATCAAAGAAATATAGAACGAAAAAAGAGAAGAAATCTCTTTTAAAAATTTTTAAAAAGGAGAAAACGCGAAGAAAAAAATTTATAGGGTAAAAGACACTGGCCGCTCTCGGGGTTTAACAAAAAGACAATGACTTCCCTTGAGCTTTCAAAAAGTTTAGGGAAAGATTTCAAGAATTCCAATGACCTCCTTAAGATTTGTCAGAAAGACATAGATCTCTTTTTGTATTTTGTTAGAAGACAAGTTTTTTTTTGGAGAAGATATGTGTCTTTTCGGAAAATTTCTAGGGAGATTTGTGTAATGCCCCGAACCCGTGAGTGGGGGCCTGAGGGGTTATGTGCTCCTTCCACCTATCTCTGATACCACAATCATCATGCACGCAGCAAAAATTAATAATATATCTCAATTAAAATACTAGAGTTCTATACTATACATTCAAAAAGTGTATCTGTTCACTTCATATTACATAACCAGGAATTAAACATAACTTTACATATTTTAGTTCTTACAACCACTCATAGTTACAAAAACTAACCCTGCCCTAGAGCTGCTAAGCTTGATCGCTAGAAGGTCTTAAAAAATTAATAATTCGCTAGAGTGAGACACTTCTCAGTAAGAATGTAATAAATTATTACCAGCGTGTGGCTATCATGAGTTTTAGTGTATACAAAATATAACCATTTGTTATTCAACAACAACTGAGAAGACACATGCAGACTATATTCACACATACATAATCATTCATAAGCGAGAGTTCTTGAGGATTTTCGAGATTACAAGTTCATAACATGTAACGCCTCTTTGCTTTTATACCGTTTGTAACTTTACCCTTTTAATTTGGGTGTGACTATAACTGATACTTATCAGGGCACTCACCTTACTTAGTAAGCTCTCGGGCGAAGAGTCTTACCTCGCCATAATCATTAATACATTTTAATTCCCATACATGTACTCACACACATTCAACATTAATCATACCACAGAATCTGCATACACATACACCACAACACATCCACATTTACAATACATTTAATTCACATCCATACAAGATACTGCACAAGTACTTCACTTTCCATGGCTCTCAGGGCATCCCTCCCCATCGTTCCCAGCACGTACTTCACAACAGACATCCATTGTTACACTTTCACAGTGACATATTCATAGTAAATCAGTAAAACGAACTCCTCAGGTCTGCCAACGTTTTACCCCCCTTTATATAAATGACATGTAACGTCCCTCATTAAAATATAACAAAATAAATCAAATGGTCAACCCGAACCCGTGGGTAACGGGGACTCCTATCATACACAGCGAAAAATCTAAGCAGCAGTAAACATAAAAATCCAAACATCTATCCATAAAACATAATACCAGAGCCTTTTTTTTTTGTTTATAACATTATAATACTGTACTCTTGTACATATCTATATACATCAAAATATCTCTAGGGTCACACAAAATAACTCTAACCCTAGTACAAAAATCTTACCCTCCTTACGGGGTAATCTTTCTAACTCAACGACGGCCCTAACCCGTCGGTCTCTCAGAGGCTCCTAAAAAATTTAATAATGATGGGGGTGAGACACTTCTCAGTAAGAGAAAGTAAACTAAATACAGTTGTGTGGCAACATGAATATTTAAAGTGCTTATACATATACAGTACAATTCATAACTCTGGAAATAATCATAATATCATACTGGATAATCATGTAATTTCATATTCGTTAATAAATCATAACATACATAAACATCTGTTATAACTCGTAATACTAAAAATCAACTCAGGATGAATAGCTAGCTAATGTCATGTATTACCCCCCATGACGGGTTGTGCAACCCGAAGGTGGGACCCGACAATGGCTAGTCGACCACTGCCGAATCAACTATGTCTGTAAGTACGATGGGCCCGCCGCACCCTAATCCGGACTGCCAGGTGGACGTCTACACTCTACTGAAAGCCTCATCGACTATCCATCTCCCATCCCCTCGTGGGACAGTAGCACTAATAAGGCCTCGTGCCAAAATCAACCCATAGCTACGGTACCGAGCTCCTAGTCTGAACTAAACTAACATCCTGGTTGCAATAACATATAATACATGAATATACGTAACATCAACACGGCCTCATGTCGAAAACATAGATACGGCCTCGCGCTGAAATCATACGTATGGCCTCGTGCCAAAATCATAGTAAATATATATATATGGCCTCGCGCCAATAACATAAATACGGCCTCGTGCCGATAACATAATAAATACGACCTCGCGCCGATAGCATAATAAATACGGTCTCGCGCTGATAACATCAATAAATACGACCTCGCGCCAAAAACATCAATACGGCCTCGTGCCGAAACGTTTCAGGTATTTACATTCTAAAAAAAAATTACTCTTTTATCATATATTCGTCAAACTCAATATAGCATAACTCGTCTTTCCAAAATACTTGAAAATGTATTTTACACGTAAAAGCATACATATCATATCTCATTTCACGTAAAATAATATTCATGTCACACATGCTCTGTTAAAAGTCATACTTCATATTCTAAAATCGTGCTTTTCTATCGTCTCATACATACATATACGTTTCATCGTAATAATAGTATTTCCCAAACGTACATTTCATCTATAATATACAGGTATATCATATGCTTTTCTAAAAATAAATTTATTCATAATCAATAATATTTTGCATGAAAATGAACTGCTTTAGTTTACTCCCTTACCTGGCTACTGAGAAAGCCCCCCTAAAATCTTAGCTTGACCCCTGTAAGATTTCCTACTCAATATCCTGAAACTCAAAACTCTCAGTACTAAACATCAGTATTTTCATGCGTACATCAATTTCTATAATTATCACAAAATCTAATTTGACTTAAAAAGTCTTACCTCAACTTTGGGATGATTTCCAACTTCGTTTTCCCGACGATCCGCTCTGGCAAACTTGCAGGGAACTTTGCCAGTAGCATCGTGGTAGCCTCAGATCTTTGATCTAGCGTAAAACTAGTCCAAAATTGAAGAGAGAGAGTGAGAGAGCCGAAGAGGAGAGAGAGAGGAAACTTAAAAATGAATTTAAAATCGGATTTTTCATATTTATAGGCGGCGGAACTCGTTGACGAGCCCGATCTTCGTCGACAAGTTCTTCATAAATTTCGTTGACGAGACCCTATATTCATCGACAAAATTCAGGCTGCCTCAGAACCCTTCTTGGTATTTTCTCGTCGATGAAGTCCTGTGTTTGTCGACGAATTCTATTAAGCCTTCGTCGACGAATCCCTGTGTTCGTCTCGTCGACGAAGCTTGGCAGCTTCCTTCTTTATTTTATTTGTTTCCATTCCCTTTACTTTTCCTTTCTTTATTATTTAAATTTCATTTAAAAATTCGGGTTGTTACATGACAATATAATGAACTCCTCAAGTCTGCCAACGTTATATTGTGAAATACCCGAATAACCACACAAAACAAATCACCTAAACATATCAATTCATTTACCACAGTAATCACAACCAGTTTATTATAAAGAGTTAATCTCATGCCACACGATTTAAGCATTAAACCATAATTTAATAAACTGAGATGGTCGACCCTACTCACTTTGATCCTTTATAAAATATGTATAACGATTCAAAACCAATAATTTATTCCAATTAGAACATTCAAAAAATCCATTTCTATAACCCTATGTTCATATACTTTAGTTTAATCGGTTAGTTTTGGAAATGACAGTCGTTTTCATAACCCTAAGCTCAAATACTCCTTTTTAAAGCGAATAGGTTTAGAAACAAAAGTGGTATATATATATATAAAAACCTATATACTCCATTTTAACCGGTATAATTTACAAAAGAACTAACATAATTTATTCCTCTTACCTATTTTCCCGAAAACGACCCGAAATGAATGGGAAAGCAAAACCCCGACTTTCAGAAACTCGTCGCAGAAACTGTTTCGATAACCCGGCAAAGAAGAGAAAGGCATTCGGAGGGAGAGAGCGGATCCCAGGAAGCCTTGGGAGAGAGAGAGAATCGAGCCCTAGGTTTTAGAGAGAGAAAGTTGAGTTTTTATGAAAAAAAAAATGAACTAAAGCCTATTTATAGGCGAGCTGCCCTGCAGGAAACAGTCGACAGTTTTTCTGGGCTTGACTAAACCATCAATGGTTTGGTACTTAAAATGCTCTCGATTGTTGAAACTGTCGACGGTTTTCTGAGATGGCCTCAAACCGTCGACGGTTTGATCCTGTACCAAACCATCTCCATTCCTTTTTCTTTCTTTTCCTTCCCTTTTATTTATTTCCTTTATTTTTCTTGGTTCAGGTCTCTACAGTTTGTGTCATTTTTGAAACCTAAAAAGAGAGGTATGTGACATTTTTGAAATTTCAAAAGAGGTTTTTATTTTTTTTATCAAACCTTATGGGAGATGAATGCCTTTTGCCCAAAAATATTATGACAATAGTGAAAATTGTCACTTTCACAGAAAATATGAAAAGAGCATTCATTTAAAATAACAAATTATAAAAGTAAAAAAATCAAAAACCTGTTCTCATTCCAAAATAATGATAAAGTCAACTTAGTTTGAAAATTAAAAAGAAATTAACTTAAATTACTATTATTATGACTAATTGTTAATTTTTCTATCTCCTCCTAATTTACCATTGCTCATCATCTCTTTCTATCTAATTCCACTAATATTGTGTTGTTGAATTAAATTCATCATGATCTTTGACGTACCATCTATTACTCTATTATTGTCATGACTATCATTAATAAAACTAATCATTCAGTAATTTAATAAGATTACTTTCATATAAAATTAATAAGTGTGTGAAGCTTATGCTATTTAATAATTTATTCATAAATATGACTTATTAATTAGCCGCAAAGGGAATTTGTGAATGCATAGAATCTAGTACAGATGTCGAGCTCTATTTTGCATATTAATTATGAACTGATCAATATATTTATGACATACATATTCTAATTCATTTTAAAAATAATTCAATTTTGGAGTTTTTTTTTTATTTGAATCAAATAGTTTAAATGACCATTCAAAGCTCTTGCTTTGTGTTTTATTAATGAGTCATTTTAATATGCTTTTTGATCCATTTGTTTAGATAGATAATATATTTTTGAGATACTAATGATCCTACATTCCGTATAGCAATCAATGTCTAAGGGCATAGATAGCCTTAATAGGGATTTGATAAATGAAAGTATGTATACCGTACGAGATAGAGTTAGGGGCGAAAAGGTTAGAAATTATAGAAAGAAAAGTATGTATACCGATCCTTAACTGAAAATAAATAAATATAAAACAAACTATAAGAAGCCAAACTTAATTTCATATCTTAATAAACATTTGAATATAAATCATGAGTGTTATTTTATCTCGAGTGAAAATTATATTCTATTAAAATATACTATTTTTTTAGTAAAAAAATTATTTTCAATGATCATAATCATATGTTACATTTAATGCATCATGTCAAATAAATTATTTGATTATGTTTTTTTTTTTTTGGTGTAAGGATAAAGAATACAAACAAATAAAAAATAGGCAGAAAGAGAGCAAAATTAGCTATGGAAAAACTGAACACCCCCAACTCATGAAACTAAAATGGTTCTGCCAGCTTCATCTACCTTCTTTCATTTACTCCAAACATTTAAAATGTGACATTTTGTATGAAAATTTCACAAGACATTCTGCAATTTTTATTTTTTATTTTTTATCAAAGAAAGAGATTGCGGAGTATAACAGAAACCGTGCAGATTTAAAAGAGTGTTGCAGAGAATGCTAATCCCCTGTCTCTCTCACAGAGACAGACGAGAGAGAGAGAGAGAGAGAGTCTAATTGAACAGCAGAAGCTTCCAGATGAAATGGAATTGGAGGTGCTTAGAAGAGTTCACGTCGCGCAATATTAGCTTAAAAAACAAGTCCTTTGGTTTTTAATATTCAATCCCAAAGGGGCAGTTAATAACTTAATAGTCCATACCTGACTAACCCAGGCCCGCCAAACAAAACCAAGCGCAGCGAGTGTTCAGAGAAAAGAAGAAAAACAAAGAAAGAAAGATTTTCTTCTTTCAGTCCTCCCTAATTTCGCTGAGCAAGAACAAGTTGAGGTACCAAATCATGTGAAAGTTTGCCCAACCGCGCAGTAAAGGTATGTGTACTGTTCATCGCCGTCGTCATCCTGCTTTTAGCTTCCCTCTTTTCTCTGTTGCGCTTTTTCATTTTACTTGCTTTGCTTGTTTCCTCAACTGGGTTTTGTTGATTTTCATTCTTTTATTGCTTTCCCATCTGGGTTTGCAGCAATTTTGAACTTGTTTGCCTCGTTTCCTCATCTGAGTTTTCTCGATTTTCATTCTTCTATTGCTTTTCCTATATGGGGTTGCTGCAAATGTGGACTTTTTTTTTTGCCTTTTGCAACCGAAACCCATTTGGGCAATGATCTTTCTTTCTTATTTCTACCTGTTTGCTTTTCTGTTTGGCGACTTGGGTTATCTCTGATTTTGTTTTTCCATTTGTTTTCATACCGGGGATACTTTACTCGCCTCTTCTTCCTCCTCTTTGATTTCTCTGTTTCACACATCTGGGTTCTCATTTGTTTTGGATAATTTTGCCTAACGTTCTTCCTCTTAACATGGATTGGTTCTAATGTCAACTCAGTTGCAATTCTTCACCAGGTGGGTCACGGCTGAATCTCCAAAGCTGCTGTTGATTTTGAACAATGAAGTGTTTCTCCTACTTCAGGGATAAAATCAGAAGCAGGGAACAAAGATCAGCCCCGGAACTGAAAGGCCTTAACAAAGCAGATAGTTCGCCAACGGGAGATGGGGTGATCAAATCTTCATTTTCGGCAACTTCTCCGCGTAGTATCCCGGAACTCTATGAAGAGAAGGCTCACAATTTGCGAGTCTTCATCTTCTCAGATCTCAGAAATGCTACTAACAATTTCAGTAGGCTGCTTAAGATTGGGGAAGGCGGATTTGGGTGTGTGTATAAGGGTTTAATCAAGCCCGCGAATGGGCAGGGTGAACATATTGTTGTTGCCATTAAAAAGCTTAACAAGGATGGCTTTCAGGTATTGGTTATGAGGATTTTCTTATGAGCTTATTTGTTGGGGAATATAATTGCAAAATGTTGATGTGAAGTGTATGAGATATAGTTTGTTGAGTAATTCTCAATAAGATTTGGAACAGAAATTTTTTGACACAATTTAGAATTATATTCATTTATTCTGGTTAGAATATGATGAACTTTTTGTTTTTCCCATTTCTATAATCTTGAAGTTTTGGGATAATCTTTTGTCTGATCAGTCATTTAAAATGCATGAACTTAAAATTGTCTATCAGTCATTTAATGGATGATCTCAAGATTACCTGAACAGTCATTTAATGCATGATCTCTGCATTTTATACTAATGATTAGTGTAGATTTTCATTGTTCATTTCAATGGTAGTAATTTTTATGTGCAAAATTCATGCTTTACCTTGGCAAGGAAGGTGAAGTTGAGCTCCCATGATCAATTTCTTTTGTTCCTATAGTGATTTCAGCTATTATGAGCATGTTTTTCTTTTTGCAAAATTTGGCTGCAGTCTTTGTCTAGCCTTAACCAACCTTGTGCGTGACCATGGATATTTCATTTTGAAGCATTCTTTCACCAGATCTCACTGTTTCTCTTACAAATGAAGCAAACACATTGTTTCTTGAAAGCTGTCTTTCTGACCTCTAGCTTTTGTTATTTTGAAAAGCGTATTGATCTGCTTCAGCCACTGGATCTCCTTAAGCTTACTGGTGTGGCTTCCCACGGACTTTCTGGCTTTTAGAAATTAACAAGCATAATGGACTAAAGTTATAAAAGTTGTCTGCTTGATGAATAGCATATTGATGTATTTCTGACTCTGGATCACCTCATAAACACCTGGGCTTTGCGCAAATGAACAAAAATGGGCCATGGAACCAACTGAAATTATTTTGTTGTTTTGATGAATTTTGTGTTGCTTGGTTCTCTTTTTGAGTTGTAGTTTGCTTGTTCTAATGAAAAATAGCATCTTGAAATGGCTATTATTGACATTGGATGAACAATTGATTGTTATTGTGATGTTGATACGCCAAAATATATTCAGATACTAGATGGATAGCATGTGTACCAAACCTAGTTCCTAAAATGGACTCATACAGGATGCATTCACCTATGTGCATCAAACAATGACTACTAGTATTTAGAATTTTCATTTTGTCTAGTCCAAACTAATCAGTGAAGTTGATAAGTTCCTTGCTATGCTAGTATGCTAAGTCTTGTTACTAGTTTATGCAAGTATACAAATCCTTTTCTTAATATTGTTAGGCTATTGTTCCTGAATTACTAATCTTTACCTTGTAATCCTTTGTTTGTCGTGCAGGGTCATAAACAATGGATAGCAGAAGTACAATTTCTTGGTGTTGTAGAGCATCCAAACCTTGTCAAACTTATTGGATACTGTGCTGTAGATGGAGAAAGAGGGATCCAGCGGCTACTCGTCTATGAGTTCATGCCCAACAAAAGTTTAGAAGATCATCTTTTCAATAAAGCATACCCTCCTCTTTCTTGGCAAACAAGATTGCAAATAGTACTTGGAGCAGCTCAGGGATTGGCTTATCTGCATGAAGAGTTGGAAGTCCAGGTTCTTTTTTTAGAATTTTCAATTGATATTATTTGAGTTTCAGGTTCCATTCTTAACTAATTTATGTTGATATTATTTGAATTTTCTTTATTTTAGCAGTTTGAACTCTAGTTGAATAGTCATGTTTTACTTCTATATGGACCCCAAAGTATGCATTGTTATGGATTAGGAGCCTTCTAGACTCAACTGGAAAAAATTTTACATTTCTTTTCTTGTTTATAGCAGTTAAAGACAGAAATCAGTCTATAAGACTGTCTATATTATGGAATAGATGTAAATGACAACAACAAAACAAGAAGTAGTGGATTAGCATAAGTACAAAATAGGCTCATTTGATTCCCTATAAAAACAAATGGACATTAATTCAGTGATCACATGCCTTGCTTTGGGGAAGAGAGGAAAAGGGGGGAGGTTGGGTGGGTGGAAGATTGGAGTTGGTTATTTTATATATTAGGATTTTCTCTTATATCTGTTACTCTTTCAAATGATATGATCTCGTTGATAAGAAGACATGTTTACGATCCAATTGTGGAAACAATCAATTACAAAATTATCATCAAGCTGGGTTCTGAAGGACGAGGGGCGTAACATCAGGTTCTCATTCTAGATATGTAACTTTTGAGGTTTCTTTTGTTTGGAAACATAGTTGCTTTAATGAAATTTTATCGTATGCGTGAAGTTGGATATTGCTTTCCCTGAAAGATCAGGAGGATCCTTTCCTTCAAGATACTGCAAAACTGGTTTATTTTTAGAGCTATCATCAAAATTGAGGACTTTAAGATCATGAACATGATTGCTGCTTGATGATTTTGTGTTAAACATCAGCGAAGCAGTCAAAATTTGTGAGATCATGTTGAAACTAGAAAGTTACTGAAAGCAATATTGATATCAAAATTTGAAATTTTTATGTTGTTTTTAGGTCCATGATAAGAGGGAACCTCAGCCATTATCTAACAACGCATGCTTATTTGAACTGTTATGACACTTGCTGCCTTATTGTAAATTTTAGCAATTCATTTGAAATATACAATATGACACTATTTGAAATATGTATCATGATCGCCTGTCAAGAAATATAATTTAACATTCCTTGGGATTTGGCCCTTTGATATTTAGTCAATGGATATATTCTTTACTGATCAATTTTCACTCTTCATTATTTCAGCACCTCTGTGTCAGTCAGAGGGTGTGTGCGTGTTGTGTTGTGTTGTTGTGTTTTTTTTTTTTGGGTGGGATGTGTATTGTTGGCATTACCTTTTAGACTGAAGTTGCATTTTTTAAACATTGTTGTCCCGATTCAAATCACCTTTATTTGTTGACTTTTTCCTTTTTCATTTGCTAACATTGAAGGTGATATATCGAGATTTCAAATCATCAAATGTGCTCTTGGATAAAGATTTCGAGCCAAAGCTTTCAGATTTTGGTCTTGCTAGGGAGGGGCCGACAGCTGGAAATACTCATGTTTCAACAGCGGTAAGTTTAGAGTGCACTTGTGTCTCCTTTGTTACTTGTAGGTTGCATGAGGGCCTACTGCAATTTTTACCCTTAGATGTGTAGGAAACACATACTACATGAACCTTGATCATACCAGGACCAGTGAGTTCCCCTTACTTCGTTTTAACCCTTCAAGATAGTGGTTTTTTTTTTTTTTTGAATTAATTGGAAATAGATCAGGAAATTTCAAGGATGAATTTGAGTTGCGGAAAGTGATGCATGTAAAAGAAACATATATTGTCAATAAATGTTTGAATTCAACAAACTTCTAAGGAATTCAAAGTAACTAAAGAAATAAATTATGAAACTCATGAAACATTTGCAAATCATGGGATGCAAAGTGGGGTAATTCATGCATGGTGAAAAAGACGTGGGATAATTTGCAATATCTAAATCAAAGGGAGACTCTTGCATTGGCTATGAGAATTTGTCCTTGTGATCAGGTTGTCGGGACACGTGGGTATGCTGCCCCAGATTACATTGAAACAGGCCATCTAACAACCAAGAGTGATGTGTGGAGTTTTGGTGTGGTACTGTATGAGATCCTTACAGGAAGACGGTCATTGGAAAGAAACCGACAGAGGACAGAGCAGAAACTTTTGGATTGGGTAAAACAATTCCCTGCTGAGAGCAGTAAATTCAGCATGATAATGGACCCGCGACTTGAAAACCAATATCGTACAAGTGCTGCTCGAAAAGTTGCTAAGGTAGCAGACAGTTGTCTATTGAAGAGTGCAAAAGATCGGCCAAAGATGAGTCAAGTAGTAGAAAATTTGAAGCAGATAATCCAAGCTTCAGACGAGGGAAGCTCTTCGAAGAAAATTTTCGAGACTTTTAAAGATGACCCAGATGTCTCAGATAAGAAGCCAAACCAAACAGAAGTCTCAGAATCCTCAAAGAGACGGATGGCCCATCTGGCTAGACTAAGCGAGCATGTAGACGGGATCAGTAAAAGAGGACTTATCATTATGCAGAGGGCTAAGGTTATTTAATGGTGCTTTTGCTGGAAAACTGCATTTTCATCTATTGCAAGGGTCTAATCTCTTTTGTTTTCAGGTCGTTGTTAATTAGTTGAAGAGCAGGACAGTGAGTGAAAACTATAAGTGAGCGAACTGGGGCGAATGATGAGATCGGTAGCCGCAAGTGGTGGGAAATTTTTCTGTAGAAATCAATAAGTTGTATACTGCCTTTTGACAAGGTACATGACAATAACTGTCCTGAGATCCTTGCCTTGTTTTTTTGGCCCATGTAAATGTGATTTGAGGAGATAGTAAGTTGTAGGCTTTGTATGGGTCCTTGTTTAGTAGCTTGTTCAGTACAAACGAGATGTAGGAACACTTTTGAAATGTCAACAATTATATATACTCCTGCTGGTTCAGAAATTTACTGAAGAGGATGAGGAGAAAGTGTTGATATGGGTTTCCTCGAATTCATTTTTGCTAAAATGTTGAACAAAAAAGAATTGGTTCTCTCTCTCTCTCTCTGCATGTAAGTGCAGACTAAATATGATATGAGGCTCGCGTTAAAAACCCACAAGGCTCCTGTGAGATCTTATTAATTTAAATGACGAATGGTAGTTTTCTTTTAATGTAAAGCAGTTGATGATCATTCACATGCACAAGTTTGGCTGCCCATGCTAGCCTACCAATAATGTTGACTTAAAAAACAAACAGCATTTATGTATTGCGCATTCATAAATGGCCAGGTAAAGAACAACTTAAGTTCATTAATTAGCGGACCAAGAGAAAAATTTAAAGTTTGGCATTAAGACATTTTTTTAGTTGAGAAATTTTTTTTTACTTTTTATTTCTTGTATTTAATTATCGCTAAGTTGCCTTTTTTCTATGAAAAAAATTGAAAACATAGATCAGATTGCATTCATTTGTTGAAAATGATAAATTACCTATTACTGTAGTATTTACAGGGGGATGCACGTAACACCAATTCTTGAATGAGGCATGATATACTATTAGAGATAGAGAGTAAAAGGTGATGGTGCATGAAGGTGATGCGTGGTGGTGATGGTGATAGTCATGGCAGGTGGAAGCAGCACTGATGATAACTTTCGCAGGTGGACGTACAGTTGCAACAGTAAATGCAAAGGCAAAGGTTAGTGGTAGCAGTGGTGGAAATGGGCAGGAGCGGAGGTGGTGACGGTGGCGGTACATGTTAACAGACAATGGTAGTGAATGGTAGTGACAGGCCGGTGATGGTAATGTTGGTGTTGGTAGCAGTAGTACTGGCGGAGGGTGATGCAGCGATAGAAATGGAAGGAGATGGTGGTGGTAGCAGTGGTAGCAGTGCAGACAGTGGTGGTGTGTCCGTGCGTGGTGGTGGAGCACAGATATAACTTAAAATCTTGTTTTAAAGTAAACTACCTAAAGCTCTGAGGTTGAGCTTGACTGACTTCAAGTCCTTAACAATTGATAATTTAATAAAATTATGACTAGTTTTAAAATTAAATACATAAAATGATGTCTGCTAAAAGAATGATGTCTGCTAAAAGGGTTCCAAGCTCTATTGTTAAACAAGACAATGAATCAATAAATGAACAAACATGCTTATGAGTTTATTTAACAAGTTAGCTAATGTGCTATATTATACAAGTCAACTCGTAATCTTAACAAGTTTGAGCATAATTAAGCTCAAGCTTAACTCGGTCGGTAAGGTTCAAATAGCTCTAAATGGGTTATTCTCGAGTCATGCACTAAGTAACTTGTTTTTTTATATATATTTAGCCATTTTTTATGCATATTTGAGTTAGACTCATATGTCTTTAGGGGAGAGACCTCAATTGAACAAACCTATCATTTCGGAGTAGTTTGGTGTGCTATAAAACGATTATGAATATTAAAATAAAGAATGAAAACTTAAAACAGAAATAAAAACTAAAAACAAAAAAACTCAACACAAAAAAATAACGAGCGAGTAGTTGCAAGCTAAAACCTTGAACGTACACTCATTTTGTCCAAACAACGACAAAAAAATATTATTAGAATACTTAAACTGCAAAAGAATATAAATTTAAAAATATTATAGAGAAAATAAAATTAATTCTAATTATTTACTCAAGTACCATATTTTAAATCTCTTTCCAGTGCTCCAAGAGCAATCTTATTATTCATGCAAATTGAAAAATAGTAAAAATATATTTTTTGATGACTTCCATTATCCTTTCAAATTTTAGAAAATTTATTGATAATTAGATTTTAATTTTATTTTTAAGTCATCTGGCAATCTGTATTTCAATTTCTTGTCTTCAAAAGATAATGTACAAAGCAATTCAACCCACAAAATGAATTCTGGGACTGTGGCAGCATGCTGTCCAAACTAAAAACTACGATTTTGACTTCTATAAGCAGACATGAAAGGCTAAAAATTAGTCTTTTGAGTGCTCCCTGCTTTGCTTTAATAGTTCAGCATGATTTAAATGAATTCATTTGATTTCAAGGACTTGGCATGAATCCATCATTGGTCCACAGCAGCATCATTTACAAAAATAAAAAATCAGGACTAGGGACTCTCAAATCCTCAATTTCAACTGCAAAAAACAATTTTTATCCATTTTTGGAATAACCATATCACAAAATTGGATTGTGCTTTGCAGCTGATTTTCCATTTCAAGAGCCTTTTGACAAGGCTCTTCTGAGACAGAGTTGCAGCCTCTGAAGCAGATCAATCCTCTAGATTCTCAACCACAGCAAGAAAAATACCATACAGCTAAATCAAGTTTGACGAATCTAACATAGCACTGATAAATACTTGAATTCTAACCCAAACTATTTTATGATAGCAGCCCCTGCAGCAGACCAATGAAAATATGTAGAAATAACCAATAGAGAAAATACTGCGGAACATAAAACGCTTCAAAGCACATTACAATATCATTTTCTTTAAAATGTTATTTGCCTTCACCAGATCGGTGTATATTGAGTCAACAAGTATGTTTTCAGGATACAATGAAGCCCAGAATATAATCTGTTATCAGTTTGCGTTATATACAAACGAAAAACTGATCACAAACACCCTTAGAAAAATTTGAACAAATTTCTAGAATTCTATTTCTGCAGAAAACAGAACTCAGAATTGGAGAAAATATGATTTGTGAAAGCCTTATGAGAGAATGATTGAATATTCTGTAGGATTATTGGAATTAATTCTATCTTAAAATAGACAACATTATGTCTATTTTCAACAGTTATTTCTGTTCAAATTTAAACTTGTCAGATTAAAATCTGACCGTTACATTATTTATACGGTTCCGATCATACCACTTGATCTTATAAAAAATATAAAATTAATTTTAAGTATCCGATCATGATCAACGGTCACGATCTCACAACGATGCAAGCGTGCAAAGTGTTAAGTGCTTGTGCGCCAACTAAATGCGCTACTAGCACTCTGCAGGACACGCAGCTCGCGCGCGCTAGGATGCACTAGAGTACACAATATCACTATCTCTTAACCAATTTTAAGAGAATTTTTCACATTATCATTTATTAATGACTTTTCCTTTTTCACTTTTCTCAATGTATGACAAACCCATATAGCATTAAATGCTTCTCATAAATGCTTTAGAAAATACAGAAATTAAAGATTTTGAAAACCTATAATTAGAAAATATTTCAACATTCCCCCACCATTTTCAAAATATAGATGAAAAATAATTTATTCAGATAAGAGAAAATTTATGCATAAGAGAAAATTTATACATAGTAGACAAACTTTGAACTAACAATCCTCTTTTGATTAACCAGATACATATCACACACAAATTATCAGATCTTTGGGTGTTACCAAAAGCCGATGCGTAGATTGGCCTTGCGTCCATATCCCAGTTTGATAAGTGTTCTAGAGATAAATCCATTTCTCATAGGAAGCAGCACCACTTCCGACACTTATATAGGTAGGTTTATCAAAAGTATCCCTGTAATTAAAGTACCTCACAGAACCTGTTATAATCCTATTAAGAGCTTAAGCTCAACCTTTTCATTTTTCACATTACAGGTACAAAGCACTATTTTTCTTGGGATGGATTATGTGAGACATATACATTTTAGTGCTTCCAGTCATTACATATGATGTACTTTGCTCATTGAACTCAAGAGTTTGAAAATTTCAAGCGTTGAGTCGAGTTTCCATCATTGGTGACTATAGGTTATGGATTTAAGTCTCATCCCCTTTGATGTTTTCCAGACCATGTCTCTTGCAAGTCCTTTTGTTAGTGGATCAGCCAAATTTTGGCTTGATCTCACAAAAAATATGGTAATTATACCATTAATAATTAACTATCTCACATAATTATGTCTTAGGCCAATATGTCTGGATTTACCATTATATATATTACTGTATTCCTGTGACTAAGTTGTCTCACTGTCACAATGCAAAGATATAGGTCGCATAGGCATTGGCCAAAATGAAATTTCTAATAGCAAATTCTTAAGTCATTCTGCCTATTTGCTACAAGAAGCTAAGGCCACAAATTTTGATGTCATAGTGGAATATGTTATAAGGATTTGCTTCTTTGAACCCCACGAGATGGCTCCTCCACCAAGGGTGAATATCCACCCACTAGTTGATGTATGATCATTACGATCAGTGATCCAACTGGCATCTGTTAATCCTTCTAAAATAGTAGGATATCCTTCATAATGTATGTCATAATCCATAGTATTTTTCAAATGCTTTAACACTCTATATATAGCATGCCAATGAATATCACTAGGATTACTAGTATATCTTGTGATGATCCGATTTTCTACCAATTTTTTTTATATAACAATAATCTGTCACACATCTATCAAATATCTCTATCAAGTATCTGTCAATTATCTCTGATACCATATCAACATGACCCGACCCGAAATAGGGTACCAAGTGATTAGTCCATCTTATAAAAATATACCAAACAGCTGAAGTCAATATATACACCATCCCAAATACATATACCAGAGTTTTATTCATCTTTACATACACAAATCCATATACATCCCCAAAAATCCAAAAAATACTCTAGGGTCATACAAAGCACATCCCCGGCTCAAAAACGCTTACCTTGACTATTAGGGTACTATGTCTCCTCTCCCTCGAAACTCTCTCTGCTTATCTGTCTTGGTTTCCTGAAATGTTTAAATTCTGGGTGAGATGTCTCTTAGTAAGATGGAATAAATTATTCACAGTGTGTGGCAACATGAGTTTGGTTATATCATAACACATTCATTTAAATAATTATATCAACTGGGAAAAACATACAGATTTGTACTTATAATCATATACATATATATAGTTTCATAAACTTTCTTTTCTCTGAATCATATATCAACATGTTTTCATAAGCTTTCATTTCTCATCATCATATTTCAACATGCTTTCATAAGCTTTCATTTCTCATCATCATATTCTAACCCATGAGTATCGACCAACATATAGCACGACGCGTCTGTAACTCATGGCTTATCATTTTTCATTTCATCTTTCACATTCATATTATAACCCATGAGTATCCACCAGCATATAGCACGACGCGTCTGTAACTCATGGCTGATCATTATATTATAACATAGAATTATCACGTCTGTAATGAGAAACCGTCCTGAGGATACTCATGCCACATCATCATGTATTCACCCCATATGATCGAGTTGTGCGGCCCGTAGGCGGGACCAAACTGTGGTTGGCATAGATAAAAAAATAAATGTGTCTGTAGTACAATTGGCCTACCTAATCCTGATCCAGACCCCAGGGGGTAACACAATCCTTCACCCAATCGACTGTCTCGCCACACTCTATACAAGACGTGTGGTTGCACTAACACATATACTAGCAATGGTATCGTGCTCTCAATATAACTCTGGTCCATCAGGGTTCTCATTTCAACATTTCTGTTTTCATATTTCATCATGTTTGAATATCTCATCATATCAGTATAATTCTCATCATATTTGTATATCACTTATACCATCATTTCTCAATAGAAACTATATATCATATTTCATCGTTTCTCATTGAAAACATATCTATATAACACATTTTCATCATTTCCCAGTAAAAACATATCTGTGTATCTCATTTCATCATTACTAAATAAAAACATATATCGTTTCTATAAAAACATATCTATATTTTTCATATCTTCATATCTGTATCAAACATATCAATATATCTCATATTTTCATTTCTATATGAAACATCTCTATAACTCATATCATTACTTCTCAATACAAATCATATTTATTAGTATATAGCACATTCCCTGTATAAAACGGTTATTTCATATTTCTCATGTCACACAAATTTTTAACTGATAATCATAATATAATAATCCGAGGGAAAATATTAATATCATAGTTTTTCAAACTATATACCATGTTCTCAATTTCACATACTTTAATCAACAGTTAATTTTTCAAAAATACCTGTTATAATTTATTCCCCTTACCTGCTTATTGAGAAGATTCCTGCGAAGATCCTAAACCCACGCCCGTGGTGTTTCTAAGCTCAAAACCCTGAAATCATATTTCCCCACTTCAATCAACTCAACTCTAGAATTATAATCATATTCACATTTCCTAGGCCCACACACTCCAATAACTAGTTAAACTGTAAATAAACTAATAATTCATCTCCCTTAGCTTAGCCTTGGAGTGGTGCCTGGATTGCCTAAATTGAAAATCTACTCCGATTAACATGCTAAGAGTCGCTTTTAGGACCCCATGGTAGTGTCTGATCGTCGAATTGGGTTGAAATCAGAGCGAAATCGAAGAGAGAAGGGAGAGGGTGTCCGTGGGTTGAGAGAGAGAGAGAGAGAGAGATTATGTTTTTTTTAAACCAAACAAATTGAAGTTCCCCTTTATTTCAGCACTGCAAGACAAAACCGTCGACGATTATCCTGAAACCGTTGACGGTTTGGTTTTTTAACCAAACCATTTTTTACTGTTTTACCATTACTGGGGCACGGTTACACAAAACCATCGATGGTTTTCTAGCCTCCTACCAAACCGTCGACGGTTTGGTCTACACCAAACAAAATTTCTTTCTTTTCTTTATTTTCTCATTAATTCAATTTTATGGGTCTCTACATATCTACTAAGTTTACCTATAACAAATGCAATATCAGGTCTAGTAGAAGTCATAGCATACATCAAGCAACCAATAACTCTAACATATTCTAACGGATTTACTACTCTATTGATGTTGGGATACAATTTCAAATTTGCATCAAAAGGTGTGCTAACAGATTTGCAGTCATAGTGATTAAACTTTTTCAGTATCTTTTTAATAAAGTGTGATTGGGTGAGAATCAATTTATCATTGTTTCTAATTATTCTAATACCCAGAATCACATATGCATTACCCATATCTTTATCAAAAATAGATTACAACAGTCTCTTAGCACTTTCAACACTTTCAATATCAGTACCAAAAATTAACATATCATCAACATATAAGCAAATAATTACACCTTTATTTCTATTGAACTTACTATATACACATTTATTAGATTCATGTATTCTAAAGCCATTAGAAAGAATGACTTGGTCAAATTTTTCATGCTACTATTTTGGGGCTTGTTTAAGTTGATAAAGAGATTTAACCAATTTACATACTTTAGATTCATTTCTTGGCATAAGAAAGCCTTCGGGTTGTTCCATGTAAATTTCTTCATCCAATTCTCCATTCAAGAATGCATCTTTTACATCCATTTTATGGATTTCAAACTTGTAGATGGAAGCTAAGGCAAGCAAGACTTTTATAGTTGCAATCCTAACAACTAGAGCATAAGTATCAAAGTAGTCGACGCCTTCCTTTTGTGTAAAGCCTTTAACTACTAACCTTACTTTGAACTTGTCAATCGATCCATCTACCTTCATTTTCTTTTTGAATATCCATTTACAACCTATTGGTTTTGATCCAGGAGGTAAATCAACCAATTTTCAGGTTTTATTACTCATGATAGAATCCATTTCATCATTTATAGCTTCTTTCCAAAATTCAGAATCTTGAGACTTCTTTGTCTCTCCATAAGTGAGAGGATCTGATTCCACACTTGGTAAAATTATAGTTTGTCTAGAGTGTGATTCTCTAGTACCTTCTACTAAGTAGATTATGAAGTTTTGTCCAAAAGACTTTGTTGTTCTCCTCCTCTTATTCCTCCTAGGTTCACTAGGTTTAGAAGGTTCACCACTAGTATGAAGTGGTTTCAAAGTCTCCACTGATTTATTTTGATCACTAACTTTTTGTATGGAAGTGAACTTATTTTCATGGAATTCTGCATCTCTAGATTTTATCATTGAAGTAACTCCTATAGAATCATTTGGTTCAATCACCAAGAATCTGTAAGCTTTGCTATGTTCAGCATAGCCAAGGAATACACATTCTATTCCTCGCTCACCTAATTTCCTTATCTTAGATTCAGGAAGCCTTACAATTGCTCTATAGCCCCAAATCTTAAGATATTTTAAAGTAGACTTTCTTTTCTTCCATAACTCATATGGAGAAGTGTTAGTTCTCTTAAAAGGAACTCTGTTTAATATATGACAAGCAGTTAGCAAGGCTTTGTTGGATATTTAAAAAACCAAAGACCAAGGATAATAAGAGAAGCTGATTTAGAGACTGTAGAAGGCTGATTTTTATTGAGCAACAAACTATCTATTTATACAGCATAATGAAAACTGACTTGCAGAAAAATCTGCTAAAACTGAATTACAGAAAAATTTACTACATGTTGAGCATAACAGCTAAGTGCCTAAAAATCAGCATAAAGAAATGATTATAATCCTAAAGAATAGTAACAAATAAAACTGATTCAACTCCTAAAGAATAGCAACAAATAAAACTGATTCAACTTCATAAGTCACACCAGTCAACACTCCTCCTTGACTCTGTTGCTGCAAACATCAAGCTTCTCCCTCAAGAATTCATATCTAATCTTCGGAAATGCCTTTGTTAGGATGTAAGCACTTTGATTTTCTATTTCACAATAGATCAATTGCACTTCTCCTTCCCTTTGCACCTCTCTTAGAAGATAAAACTTTATTTTGAAGTATTTTGTTTTGCCATGGAACACTGGATTATTAGCAATTGAAATTGCAGTTTGGTTGTCCACAAATAATTGTGTGCCTTCTTGTTGTTCCATATGCAAATATGTCATAAGTTTCCTGATCCAAAGGGCTTGATTCACAGCAACAGCAACAACTATATATTTTGTTTGTGTTGTGGATTGAGTTATGACTTCTTGCTTCTTAGAACGTCATGAAAAAATTCCAGAACCAAAGCTAAAACAGTAACTTGAGGTGCTTCTTATATCATCATCACATCCAGCCCAATCACTATCAAAACAACCAAGGAGATTAAAGTTTTTAACTTGACTGAATCTTATTCCATAATCAATTGTGCCCTTGACATATCTAAGAATTCTTTTTGCTACTTGAAAATGAATTTCACTAACACAGTGCATATACCTTGATAGCAAATTCACTGCATGCATGATATCTAGCCTAGTTGTAGTTAAATACATTAGGCAGCCTATTGGGCTCTTGTACAACCTTTTATCCACCTTTCAGCTTCATTTTCTTTGCAAAACTTCTCTTTTTGATTCATTGGAGTCACAATTGGCTTACACTCCTCCATGTTGAATTTCTTGAGGACTTCCTTTGCATATTTATGTTGGCATAGAAATATTTCTTTTTCTTTTGACGTACTTGCATAACAAGAAAGAATGTCATCCTCCCAAGGTCTATCACTTCAAAGACATCTTTCATTTCTTCTTTAAACTTGTCAATCAGCTCCTTGCTACTTCCTGTAACAAGTAGATCATCAACATACAGAGATACCACAAGTATTTCATCATCAATCTTCTTGATATATAAAGTAGATTCACTCAGACTTTTTTCAAAGCCTAAGTTCACTAAGTGTGCATCAATTCTGCTATACCAGGACCTTGATGTCTGTTTTAAACCATACAGGGCTTTTTTTAGTTGATATACCTTCTCCTCGTGTCCTTGAAAAACAAACCCTTCGGGTTGCTCCACAAAATTTCTTCCTCAAAGTATCCATTCAAAAAGGGTGACCTGACATCTATTTGGTGTAAAACCTAGCCTTTTTGTGCATCAAGAGCCAGCAACATCCTTATGGTATCTAACCAGGCAACTAGGGCAAAAGTTTCAAAAAATCTACCCCAAACATCTGGGCATATCCCTTGACAACAAATCTTGCCTTGTACTTGTTTACAAAACCATCAAGATTGAGCTTGGTCCTATAAACCCACTTGACTCCTATAGCTTTCTTGTGTTTAGGTCTATCCACCAACTCTCATGTCTGGTTCTTTTCAATCATATTTAGCTCCTCCTTCATTGCAACTATCCACTTCTGATCAGTTGTAGCTTCTTCATATTTTGCAGACTCCATTACAATAACATTACACTTATGAAAAATGTTAGAGAGTGATCCGATTCCTCTAACAGGTTCACCATCCATATCATCATTCTTCTCTTAAACCTTAACTTTCTTGTCATTCTCCCAACTCCAACTATCTAACTCAAGGAATTGAACATCCCTGGTGACAATTACTTTGTTGCTTTGTGTGTAGGCCTTTGAAATTGAGCTATAGCCTACAAAAATCCCAGATTCTGCTTTTTTGTCTAACTTGTCTCTCTTAACTTGAGGGATCTAAGAGAAACATAGGCAACCAAATGTCTTTAAATTAAGTAACTTTGGTTTATAGTCATACCATGCTTCAAATGGAGTCTTTTTCAGCAAAACTTTTGTTAGCAATCTGTTTAGCAGAAAAACTGCTGTATTTACAGCCTCGGCCCAAAATTTCTTTGGTAGCCCTTTTTCATGAAGCAAGCACCTTGTCATCTCCATAATTGTCCGATTTTTCCTCTTCACAACACCATTCTGTTGAGGAGTGTAAGGTGCTGTCAGCTGATATTCAATGCTTGCATCTTCACAAAACTTGTTAAATTTTTCAGTGATATATTTAGTTCTATTATTAGACCTAATCACCTGCATTTTGCATCCACTTTGAGTTTCGACCCAAGCTTTAAACTTCTCGAAGATTTCAGCAACCTCAGATTTAAGCTTCATAAAATAAATTCAACACATTCTTGAGTAATCATCAATGAAAGCAATATAATACTTACTGCCATTCAATGATGATGTTTTCATTAGTCCTCCCACATCTGTGTGTATTAATTGCAGCCTCTGTGTAACCCTCCAAGCCTTGTTTTGTTGAAAAGGAAGTCTGGTTTGCTTTCCATACTGACAGGCAACACATTTGGGAGACTCCTCCTCTAATTCAGGCGAGCCTTTCACAAGATTGTTCTTCTTCATGAAAAAGTATAGTGGTATGATGGAAATGCCCCAATCTTTTGTGTCAAAGCACTGTATTGCTATCTTCTTTGTCTACAGCAGTTTGCTCCTCTTTCATCAAATCCAAGGCAAAATTTTTGTCTTTCATTTGATCTTTAAACACCTCCATGTCTTTTGTATCTTTAATCACACAGTTTTTGCCTTCAAACGACACCTTATAGCCTTTCTCCAATAACTGAGTAACACTCAAAATATTTTGATTAATTTTAGGAACATATAGAACATCATAAATTAATTTCAGACCTGTGTGGCCTTCAATTGCTACTGTTCCTTTTTATTTTTCTGCAATGTGTGCTCCATTTCCAATTCTGACTTTAAAAATAGCAGTCTTGTCAAGCTCTTTGAAGACCTCTCGATCATAAGTCATGTGGTTTGTACAACCATTATCTATATGTCAGCTTTCTGTGGAGCTGTTGGTGGCAAAGCATGAGACAATAAACAACTGCTCCTCTTGAGGTTGATCCTCAGCAGCCTTGGCTTCTCCTTCTTGCTGTTGAGTCTTACATATCCTTTCCATGTGCCTTAATTGACCACACTTATGACATCTTACATCTGGCCTCCACCAACACTTATTCTATGGATGATTGGTTTTTTTGCAGTAGAAGCAAGGTAGAAAGACTTGAGTTGCTGCTTTGACTATTTTTGTTGTTGCTTGCATAATCTCCAGGTTTGTTGTTTTTGTTATGTTTTTCTTTTTCGTTTTTGCCACCATTTTTGTTCTTGCCACCATTGTTGTTTTGTGATTTGGCTTGAAAAGCACCCTCCACAGATCCTTTTTGCTTCATAAGCCTCCTTTGTTCTGGTGCCTACAGTGCATTCAACAATTCTGCCAAGGTAATGCTTGATAAAGCTTTTGAGTTTTCTAGAGATGAAATTGTAGCCTCAAACTTTTCAAAAATTGTGACTAGGACCTTTTGAACAATTCTAGAATCAGAAAAATCAGTACCAAGGAGTCTTACTGTAACGACCTGCTATTTATATAATATTATCTTTTCTCTTTTCTTTTTTCCTATTTGTATATCATAAATATCATTTGTCTGAAATACTACTGAAAATATCTCTAGCTCAAAGGAGCACTGAGGAAAACTCTATATGTCATACACCCCTAAGCAGTGGTATACAAGAAACTGTAAACTGTCATATACACAATACCAGAAAACTATAATATTTAGAAATATATTTACAACACAAGATACCCAGTGACAACATCAAAAACCTGGAATCTACCCCAAACCACTGGTATCATAAAGAAACACCTACCCTTCCAATATGGGCAGTGTAAGATAATCTCTACCTGCGAGCCTAATCTGCTCGCCTAGCTGGATCTCCTGGAAAATAGTAAGTCACTGAAATGAAACAACGCTTAGTAAGATGAAATGTGCTATTACCAGTGTGTGGCAGCTAAGTTACACATTTAATATACTGAAATAATACTGATACTGTAAAATGAGTAAGCTGATATACTGTACAAAATACATGTAATGTAGTTTAAAATACAATTGTGTATCTGAGCTTGCTATCTGTACTTACTGTTAATATGATAATATAAAATGTTATTGTGTGATATATCTGTACATAGGAACTTCTGCTATATCCCGGGATTTGTATATCATGATATAACCCCTCATGATAGGGTTGTGCGGCGCGTAGGCTGGACTTACTCTAGTTGGCCAATCAGGCAAGTCAATCTATATCTATAACATCCGTCAATCTGGCCCACTACAATCTCTCCGGGCAATCTCCATCCCTATCATCGTCTAACCGGCCACCTCAACCCAGCTTGCTGGGGAGACTGCAATCTCTCCTGGTACGGTTAGACGAAATTCACATACTAGCTGAGTAATGTGGTTGCACTCTATCTGTAATAGCAACGGTACTGTGTTCTGCTATATATATATCTGTCTATAATTTTCACAAGGTTCTAATATCGTGTAATACTGTATACATATGTAAATATATATTTATCTTGCTGCTTTTAACATAATTTCAAAACAACCATAACACTATAAATCTGATCTATAATATCTGATTGAAATATCTATAATATCTGTTTGTAATATCTGTCTGTAATATCTGTAATATATGTCTGAGTGTTATGATTTAGAAATCATGTTATTTTGATAAATACTATAAATCTGACTTTCTGATATTAATATGTATAATTGAATATCTGTAAAGTTGCATAATCAATCATGCTAAACTATAATAAACTCAGGTCACACAACTGTGTAATTAAAATTTCATAATCTATTTTCTGTAATTTCACTATAAAAATAATAATCATGATATTCTGGGAAAATAATCTAATCAACATGCTTATAAATATACATTCATAACCTTTTGTGATACATTCTAAAACTCCCTAGCATAGCATATTTCTCTTGCCTAATTTCTGAAAAGCCCCTACTGTATTCTGACTTTATACCCACAGGGTTTTCCACACAACATCCTGAAAACAACATCTCTTGGAATAAAATATTATTATTTTTCTATGTACAACATTTTATATAACTATGGTAAAGGCAAACACTGAATAAAATGTCTTACCATGAAATTCGGACGAAATTCAAACCAGCCCCTCCAACGATCCGCTCCGGCAGACTTGTAGAGAACTTTCCCAAGAGCATCATGGTGGCCTCAGATCGTCGATTCAACGAGAAATGGAGCCGGAATCGAAGAGAGAAGGGGAGAGGGACGTTTTAGAGAGAGAAAAGTGTTTCTTGCCCCACATTTCTGTGAAAAATCCGATTTTAGAAATACTTATAGACCTGGATTCGTCGACGAGACACCTCATCTCGTCAACGAGTCCCTGAAGAAAGTTCTTCGATGAACCTGAACCACTCGTCGACAAATTGCAGACTGTAAAAAATCCCCTCTCGGTATCTTTTCGTCAACAAGACGTGTCCTCATCAACGAGATCCTCATGTACCCTTGTCAACGAATTCCCTGTGTTCGTCGTCGAGACCCTAATTAATTTCTTAGGTTATTACATTCTCCTCTCCTTATAAAATTCCGTCCTTGAAATTTACTATCTGTGTTGAACACCATCTACCATCCCATAGAGGAAAACAATCTACTTATTTTATTACTTACCCTTACTTATGGCGGAGGAATACTGTGGTTACATTCTAAACTCTAAGAGATTACACATATAAAACTAAAAACTAATCATTAACTAAATCAATACATGTACCTGCAAATGAAACTCTACCTAACTATTATACTTTACCTAATTACCACTAAACCTCTTGAAACAACTGCGGGTATTTCTGTCTCATCTGTTCCTCAAGTTCCTAAGAACCTTCCTTTATAGCATGATTCCTTCACAAAACTTTTATTAGCTGAATTTCTTTGGTGCGCAATTCTTGTGTCTTTCTGTTCAAAATCCGTACTCGTACTTCTTTATAAGTTAATGAATCCTTAAACTCTATTTCTGCATAACTGATTATATGGGATGGATCTAGGATGTATTTCCTCAGCATAGTTACATGGAATACGTCGTGTATTCTAGATAAAATTGGCGGCAAAACTAACCTGTAGACAACTGACCCTATTCTTTCTAATATCTCAAAAAGGCCAATATACCTAAGGCTCAACTTGCCCTTCTTTTCAAATCTCATAACTCCTCTCAAAGGAGCTACCTTCAGGAATACTCAATCTCCCACGTTAAACACTAACTCCCGGTGGCGAGTGTCTGCGTAGCTTTTCTGCCGACTTTGCGCAGTACTAATTCTTTTTTAATTAGGCGGACCTTATCATACGCCTGCTGTACTATCTTTAGACCTAAAACCGCATTTCGCCAACTTCATCCCAGAAGAGAAAAGAACGATATCTCCTACCATACAATGCCTCGTAGGGTGGCATGTCAATGCTAGCCTGATAGCTGTTATTGTAAGCAAATTCAACCGACATAAACTGAGTCCAGCTACCCCCAAAATCTAGCACACATGCACAAAACATATCTTCTAATGTCTAGATCGTCCTTTCAGTATAACCATTTCTCTAAGGATGGAAAGCAGTGCTAAATGCTAACTGTGTACCCATAGCCTCCTGAAAACTTTTCCAAAATCGTGAAATAAATCGAGGGTCCCGGTCCGAGACTATGGATACCGGTACACCATAGACGCGAACTATCTCCTGAACATATATTTTTGCCAGTCTGTCCATAGAATAGTCGACTTTAAAGGGGATGAAATGGGCGGTCTTCGTCAGACAATCAATAATCACCCAAATTCCATTCATTCCTTATCATACTAGTGGTAACCCAATAATGAAGTCCATAGAGACATGATCCCATTTCCACTCTGGAATAAAGAGTGGTTGCAACTGCCCTGCTGGTCTCTGGTGCTCATCCTTAACCTGCTGGCACATCAAATACTGCTATACAAATTCGGCAATTTCTCTTTTCATTCCACTCCACGAAAAGTACTTTCGCAGATCCCTATACATTTTAGTACTACTAGGATGTACTGTGTATAGTGATTTGTGAGCTTTCTCTAAAATTATTCTTCTAATATCTTCATCATCCGGCACACATAATTTGGTGCGAAATCTCAAAGCTCCATCATCAGAGATACTAAACTCCTCTCCTTAACCATGCCGTACTCTGGCTATCACCTCTGCTAATTCTGCATCATCACCCTGAGCGGCCTTAATCTTCTCATATAGTGTAGGTTGTACAATCAAGCTGGCAACCAATGCTTGAGGACTATCCTCTACTAACTCTATGCCAAGTCTCTCCAAATCCATCAGAATCAGGTGATGAATCTCCATAGCCACCAGTGCTAGTCCCACTGACTTCCTACTCAAAGCATCAGCCACCACATTCGCTTTTCCCGGGTGGTAACTATTAGTACAGTCATAATCTTTAATAAGTTCTAGCCATCTTCTTTGCCTCATATTCAATTTTTTCTAGGTAAAGAAATAATTTAGGCTCTTGTAATCCGTGAAATTTTCGCACTTTCCACCATACAAATAATGCCTCCAGATCTTGAGAGCGTACACCTTTGCAACTAACTCCAAATCATGGTCAGAATAGTTTTTCTCATATTCTTTAAGCTGTCTAGAAGCATATGCAATAACCCTGCCATGTTGTATCAATACGCACGCAAGACCCTTCAGGAATGCATCACTGTATATCACAAACCCATCCTCCCCTGATGGGATAGCCAATACTGGGACAGTAACCAATCTCTGTTTCAATTCCTGAAAGCTCTGCTCACAGTCATCAGTCCATTCAAACCTTACATTTTTCCTCGTGAGTCACGTCAATAGACCTAATAAACTGGAGAAACCATCAACAAAGTGACGGTAGTGACCTACTAAATCTAGAAAACTTCTAACCTCTTGAACATTTCCAAGTCTTACCCAATTTACCACTGCCTCTATCTTACTCGAGTCAACAGAGACACCTGCCTCAGAGATCACATGGCCAAGAAAAGAAACATGCTTCAGCCAAAATTCATATTTCTTGAATTTCATGTATAGCTTTCTCTCTCCCAATGTCTGTAATACCAACCTCAAATGGTACTCGTGCTCCTAAAAAATCCTCTAGTAGACCAGTATATCATCAATAAATATAATCACAAATTGGTCTAAATACTGATGAAATACTAGATTCATTAAATCCATAAATATTGTTGGTGCATTAGTCAATCCAAATGGCATCACTAAGAACTCGTAATGCCCATATCTGGTTCGGAATGCGGTTTTCGAAATGTCCTCTGCTTTAACTTTCACCTAATGATAACCCGACCACAGGTCAATTTTAGAATAAACCTGGGTCCCCTGGAGCTGATCAAAGAAATCATCAATCCTAGGGAGAGGATATTTATTCTTGACTGTCAGTTTGTTTATCTCTCTATAATCGATACACAACCTCATGGTCCCGTCTTTCTTCTTCACAAATAAAATTGGTGCACCCCAGGGCGACACAGTGGGCCTGAAAAATCCCTTGTCTAGTAATTCCTGTAACTGATCTTTCAATTCTTTCAATTCAACTGGGGCCATATGATATGGTGTTTTAGATACCGGTGCTGACCTCAGCAACAGATCTACACTAAACTCAATCTCTCGGTCTGGTAGCAAACTAGGTAACTCTTCTAGAAATACATCTAAAAATTCTCTTACCACAGGAATATCAACTTGTTTCAGTTCTTCTTTTGATAATTCCTTTATGCAGGCAACAAATCTCTGGCAATCTTCTTAAATCAGTTTCCTCACCTAAATAGCTAACGTAAGTTGTGGTGAAGAACGTACTCGCAAACCAAGAAATCTATATTCTTACTCTCCTGGAGGTTTAAAAATCACTTCTTTCAAATGACAGTCAATACTAGCATGATTAACTGTCAACTAATACATACCCAGAATTATATTAAACCCCTACATATCTAACATCACAAGATCAACTGGCAATACCTTTCCCCGAATAGTTAGTGGAAAGTCCCAGAGTACCCTCCTACATCTCACTACTAATCTAATCGACATATTTACAACTAAACCAACATCCAATAATTGTGCCTCATACCCCGTTAATTTAGCATACACCGATGAAATAAAAGAATGGGTGGCACCTGTATTAAATAAAACAACAGTTGTATATGAGAAAGTAGTAAGGGTACCTCTAACTACGTCTCCAATTGCATCGACGTCAACGCTACACTCTCGTCGATGCAGTGTTCCTTTGCTGGCCTCCACACGGCGCCTGATAACCACCCCAAAACGGTCTGAGAGCTGGTTCCTAAGCTAGCAATCCCTGACACGACCAATATCTGTGTTCGGGTCTTCCACAGTGATAGCAGACATCCTCACCCATCCTACATTCACCTGGATGTCTACGGCCACACCTAGGACAGGTAGGAAAAGCTCGTCCACCCTGAGGACCACCGCGACCCATCATTCGTCTCTAACTACCTCCATATCGATCTCCTTTCCATGGCCCTCGGCTGGAACTTGCCTGCAAATCCTGAGTCGCAGACCTCTTCCTCTAACTCTAAGCTGCAGTACCTCTCTGCATACCACTCTCAATAATAGCAGCTCTATCCACCACTTCCGCGAACGTCTGAGCCTGGAAGCTAATGACTTGCTTAAATAAATTTTGCCTCAGGCCTTCTTCAAACTTCCTTACTTTCTTTTCCTCATCTAGTGCCAAGTGTGGGGTGAAACAGGATAACTCAATGAATCGTGCAACATACTAAGACACGGTCATCTGTCCCTAAGCTAAATGCAGAAATTTTGCTATCTTTGTGCTCCGAACGACAGCAGAGAAATATCGCTTGAAGAATAATTCCTTGAACCGACTCCACGACACTGGCACTGGACGAGTCCTTGTAGAAAGTTTGTCGACGAACCTGAACCCCTCGTCGACGAATTTCAGATTGTCAAAAACCCCCTTTCAGTATCTTCTCGTCGATGAAACGTGTCATCGTTGACGAGATCCTCATGTACCCTCGTCGATGAATTCCTTGTGTTCGTCACCGAGACCCTGATTAATTTCTTGGGTTATTACACTTACCTTGTTGATAATGCCAAGAAGTCTGTCAGAATATTCCTTGACTATTTTTGATTCTTTCATCTTTTGCATCTCAAATTCTCCGATCAAATTCAGCACTTACATCCCTTTGACCCTTTCATTTCCTTCGTATTCTTGCTTCAAAAAATTCCAAATTTCCTTGGCTGTTTTCAGTGTCATTATTCTGGTAAAAATGGTGGATGAGACTGCTGCAAACAAGGTTGCTCTTATTTTTTATTTTCTTTGCTTCATCTCCTTCTGATTTTTTATTTGTGCAAGAGTTGGATTGTTTGAAGGGCTGGAACTTCATATACTTGTTCAGTAGCTTCCCATAGATCATTAGTTGAATCAAGATAGGCTTCCATTCTAACAGTCCACATCTGATAATTTGTTCCATCAAACACTGGAGGTGCAATTACAATGAATGAATTTTCTGAATTCATTTTGAATAGGCTGTTGTGTTTGAGTTCTCTCAATCTCACAAGTCCCTCAAGACTCTAGCTCTTGTCGCGACGTTCTCAGACACGAACTTGGAAAAGGTAGTAAAAGGTAATTTTAAAAATATTTTCATGAAAATCAAGGTGTGATGGAGTCGCCACTAACCTTTTGGAGTGTGGGTAGAACACTTGATCACTACCCAATTAAAGGTAGAATCGGTCTACATTACCAGAGTCGGGTTTAAGAGTTTGGTTATGTTAGGGGAAGGTATTAGCACCCCTACGCACTCGTTCTTACGAACGGTACCTAATTAATTGAAAATTATCCCACTAATTAAATTTAATAAGCCTTTGAAAATTAATCCCTTTCAAAAATCAAAGAAAATGCACAAAATAAAATACTATATAAGTATTCCCTCAAAATCAGGGCATACCGTACTCTGAAGAGCTCATGCTTCCCTTTTAAATCATCAGAATCGAAAAATTGAGAAAATAATTTACAAAAATACACTCTCAAGATTTTAAAATTTGAAAATAATATTCCGAGAGGTTTGAGACTCATTCGAGATGAAAACAATTTTCTAAACCTCGAAAATATTTTTTTTCTCTTTTTTGGTGATTTTTATAAGTACAAAAACATTTTTCTAACCTCAAAATTTATTTTTATGACTTTTTGTGATTTTTCCAAAAATTTTAAATAACACAAAGACAATTAAGCAAAATGAGGAAAATCAAGTCCTGAAAATATTTTTTAAACTTTTTCCCGAGTTTTCTGAATTTTATGATTCTTTAAAATTTCTGTGACTTTTTATGATATTTCCAAACACAAAAACAATTGCCTAACCTTGAAATATTTTTGTAATTTTTATAGTCTTCTATGATTTTTAGGATTTTTTTGGCACAAAAGTAGTTTTCTAATAATTTTTGGGAATTTTTCTATAATTTATCTAAATTTTTGTGATTTTTTCAAATGCAAAAAATAGTTTTTTCAACTTTGAAATATTTTGTGAATTTTCCCAAGTTTTCCTAAGTTCTTATTGTATTTTATAACATTTTTCAAGTGCAAAACATTTTAAAACTTCAAAATATCTTTTGTGCATTTTTCTAAATTTTCTTGAAATTTTTTATGATTTTTGTTGAATTTATTTGAATTTATTGTGAATTATTGAATAGGATAAGGGAATTAAACTGGTTCCATGCCGATTCAAAGGACCTGAATCGATTTGGAGAGTCACTGGTTCAAAAGGGGCCAACCTATTTAAGGTCTTGTCAAAACTGTCACGACCCGAAAATTCTGCTATATATATATATAATTTTTTTTTCCACATAATAAACTTTGACACCAACTGTAATGCCCTGTGCAATACTCCATTCACAATATATGTATAAAATACACTATAGTACCCTGTAATGCCCAAAGTGGCACCAAGTACAACAGTCTTCAAACATAACATACTACACAGCGGAAGCTACTACATATATACATACATCCAACAACAATACCAGAGTTCTAATCATCCATAAACACATAACTATACTTATATCCCCAAAAGTCATCATACCTCCTAGGGATTACACAAAAACATATCTCCCAGCTCGAATACTTACCCTGAAACTAGGGCAATACCACAACCTCCTCTACCTCGGAGCTTGCTCCGCCTGTTTGTCTGGATCTCCTAAAATGTTTGAATTCTTAGGGTGAGACACCTCTCAATAAGTAGGAATAAGTTAATATCAGTATATGGCAGATGAGTTTTATAATCAAAACAGAGCTATCAATTCAACTGTAACCGAAAAGACATCTCTGTATATATATATAACACATAACTCACACCTATATCATTTAAGATACACATTTTCTATTTGAACATACTTTTAATTATGATAAATAATTCTGCTATCGTAAATCTATGTATATATATAAGTCAAATTGTATCTGTATTTGTAACTGTAACTGTGAGTACGATTGGCCTACCCAGCCTAGTCCGGACTATAGGGAGATCCTCTACTCTCCTCTGGCCCAATCAATTGATTTACCAACATTTTATCTGAAAGTGTGGCTACACTACTATAACTGTATAGCAACAGTACCGTACTCTCTGCAAATCTCTAGTCAATCAGGGTTCTGATACTATATAATACTATTTATAAATATTACTGTGTTACCATGATTTTGTATAAACTGTAATACCATGATTCTGTATAAACTGTAAAATCATGGTTCTGTATAAATCTATAATATCATGGTTCTGAATAAATCTATAATATCATGGTTCTATATAAACTGCAATATTATGAATCTGTATAAAATTGTAATACTATGAATTAGTATAAACTATATATCATGGTTCTGAATAAACTGTATTTTCATGGCTCTGTAAAATATTGTATATAAACTCTGTATTTAAAACTATCATTTCTTATGCCACACAATTTGAGTGATATTCATAATTTAATAATCTATATAGGAAAACTGTATTTCCCTACTGTATGGGATAAACTATAATTCTCTGCTATAAAATAATAATATTCTCATCTCTAGGGTTTATTTGAATCTAAAATACCAAGCTTTTCCCCAAAATACATATATATATATATATATATATATATACGTAAAACTATAATTTCCATACCCATAACTTTAATACTCTGAATCATCCAAACAATCATACTCTATAATTCTATAATCGCATATTATATTTTAATCGGTACAATTTTCTAAAATAATCGACATAACTTATTCCCCTTATATGTTTCCTAGAGTTATGCCTACAGGGATCCCAAATTGTGTCTGCAACGCTCACACAAACCCTATATCCACATATCCTAACTCAATCAGCTCAACTCCAGAATATTTATCATTTTAACATTCCCTAAGCCCACATATTCCAATAACTAATTAAACCTAAAAAATAACTTCCTTATCCTAATTTTGGAGTGGTGCCTGTGAAGCCTAAATAGCAAAATCGCTCTGGTTAAACAACGGAGAATCATAGCAGGGATCCCAAAATGATGTTTATTAACTAATTCGTGCTTGTTTTGAGAGAAAAATCGAAGAGAGAGAGAGAGAGAGAGTGGTGGTCACAACCCTAATAGAGAGACAGGAGAGTTTTATTTTGTAACATAAAAAATGAACTTAAAGTCTTTATATAGCCTTGCTAACGCAGGGTTGAATCCGTTGACGGTTTCGCCTTTTTAACCAAATCATTTCTACTATTTTACCTTCCTCTGGTCGCAATAACTCAAAATCCTCAACGGTTTTCTGAGCTCACCCAAAATCGTCGAAGGTTTGGCTTGTGCCAAACCAATATTTCTCTTTTTCTTTATTATTTCATTATTTACTATTTCCAGAGTCTCTACAAAGACCATACACGTGTCACCTTCTGAGTGGGTAGATTGATGAGGTGCAGATCGTGAATGTGGCGCAAACTCACTGTTGTCGTAAAGCATCAATCAGACATTTGAGGAGAGGCCACGCGAGGCCGGACATGTGTGGATGATAACACTACACGTGTCGTCTTCTAAGTGGGTAGACACAAAGCATACTTAAACTTTAAAATTTTTCTTCATTTCATTTTGCACTTTTGCTCTCTACCCTCTCTCTCACCCTTCCTCGCTGTTCCACGAGCTTAAACCTGAAACCCCAAGTCCCCTTCGTAACTCTCTTCTCGTTCCTTTCTCCTTCTCAAGCCTCTTTGCAGTTGAAACCCTACCCTCAGTTTTTCTTCGCTCTTCAGCAATTGACGATCACCATGGCCACCGTCAAGCTCAACCATGGTCACTCCACAACCACCATCACGGCTGCTCTCCAACTACAACTGCTTCACGCCGTTGGAAACACCACCATCCATCTCGACACCGCCGAGATTGAAGACGATGATAGTGCTCCTCCGCCATCGATATCGCCCTCTCAAACCCTCGTCAAGGAAACTCGTCAAACAGCCTGCTCGAACGCTCACTCCTTCTTTTGCTTCCTCTTTCTACCTTACGAGTACGGATCCTCTTCTTACGCTCCCTATAGTTCTCTTGCGATCAGATTTGGGTCAAATCAGGGTACCCCGAGGGCACTACGGCAAACACCCCCCGAAGATGGGTCTTGGAGAGGTTGATTCAAAGTTCGAAGATAAGTTTTCTTTTCTATATTTTTTTTATTTCCTGTTTGAACTGTTGATTGAATGCTGGCTTTGGTCTAGCGCTTATGTGATTTGGAATACTGGTTGTGTTTATGGCGTCTTGTGTGTGAATCTGTTATGGCTAGGGTTTTGGATCTTGCTTCGGGTTGAAACGAGGCAATTCATCTTAACCCGATGAGTGGGGGAGGGTGGATCAACTCGGTTAAGCCCGAGTCAGGCTCAGTGGGCTTTGGTATTAACGTTTTAACCAAAACAGGCTTGGGTGAGTTTAGAATTGGCTTTGGGTTTGAGGGTGGATTTAAAAAATAGGCCTTGGTAAATCTTGAAAAGGGCTTGGGTAGCTTTTGAAATGGGTTGAGTTAGAACTCGAAATGGGCTTATGGATTAAGAATATTGAAATGGGCTTGAGGTTCTTAAAGTTAAAACAGGGTTAGGGGTTTTAAAACTAATTGGCCCTAGGTCACTGAAATTTGAAAAATGGGCCTTGGGGCTTTGCAATTAAAACAGGTTCGAACCTGAGTGCAAGTTCGGGCCGAGTGCTCGGGTATTTTTTCAAAACAGGGGTGAACCTTAGTTTGGATTGGGGTATCTACACTCACTCACACACACGCAATAATTGTATGGACTTGAACAAAACAAGAATGATAAATCTTAGAGTCTTACCCTAGTCCTTTCCTCCTCTTGTCTTCTTTTCTCGATTGTGAGGTAGATTTTGCTATAGATTTACCTCCAGGGACAACACTGATCTCTAAGGCTCCATATCATATGGCTCCAATTGAATTGGGAGAATTAAAGGATCAGTTACAAGATTTATAGAATAAAGGGTTTATCAGACCCAGCGCATCATCCTGGGAAGTACCAGTGTTATTCGTAAAGAAGAAAGACGGGTCTATGAGGACGTGCATAAATTATACGGAGATAAACAAGGTAACCATCAAGAACAAATATCTTCTACCCCATATAGATGATTTATTTGATCAGTTTCAAGGTACACGGGTCTATTCTAAGATCAACCTCAGATCAAATTATCATCAGGTGAAGGTTAACACAGAAGAAGTGGCTTATTAGAATCGTCGACAGGGACACGTGTCTCATCAATGAGCAGTTACCAAGAGGGCTATTTCAGGGCCTGAAATTCGTCGACGAAGGTTATGAGTTCATCGACGAACTCCCTTCTTGACCTCGTCGACCAAGTGACGTGTCTCGTCGACAAAGGCAGGTATATAAGTATGCTAAAATCAAATTTCAGCGTAGGAAATTTGCATGTGGCTCTTTCTCTCTCTAAGTTTTTGTCCCTTTCACCTTCTCTCCTTGATTTCGGCCTCATTTTTCACCAGATAGACGATCCGAAGTCATCACGTCACTCCTAGGAAGATTCTTTTCAAATCTGCTGGAGTAATCCGTTGGTTAGGCTAACTTGGGAACCATCCAAAAACCAGGGTGAGTGGATTTTTTGTGCATTTTCAGTATTACCTAATTCATTTGAAGTCAAATTCTGCATTATATGCGAAAATATTGGGATTTTGTGAAGTAAAATTATGATGTTATATTTTCAAGAATATGGTGTTTTGGGATCCTGTGGACAAGGGTTGAGGACCCCAGTGGGTGGTATTTTAGGAACCTAAGCAAAATGATATATGGAGTATAGTTTAAGATTTGTGCATGTGTAGATTTGGGGAGTATGAATATGATAATTATTTAGGTTAATTCAATTGTTTGATTTGGAAAATGTACGTGTGTTATCTCAGGATGTTAAAATTATGAATGCCGCATACGTGATATTGCAAATAATAGTTAGTGCTCAGATAATTATGTAAGGGAAATATGTTATGCTAAGAATTTTAGTATGATAGTCAGTAGAAATTATATGTTTTACCATATTATTATTATTCAGATTACAATATATATATATATAGCAGAAAATACAGATTTTAGAACAAGTGAATTTATTTATTTAAATTGTGTGGCATGAGTTTATAACAAATTAGTACAGTATTTATACAGTTTACAAATACCATGTGTTGCAGTGTATTGGGCAGAAAATGTCATGGGATAAATATATGTTTTATAAGAAGATGATTTTCAGTATATATATACAGATAGAAATTTTACAGAATATTCAGAATACCATGATTTATCTATTTTTTATGATACCAAGATTTACAGTATATATATATATATATAGAAACATATATTTATAGCATAATCAAAATACCATGATTTTAGTCAAATAATCAGATATATAGACATTAAATGTTCAACCAGTTGTTCAGATTAACAAATTAGTTTTACAATGTTTTAATTATTATAAAATCATGGTAAAACATTAATATAGATATATTAATTACATATGTATATAGTATCAGATCCTGATGGATCAGATTTAGTCAGCAGAGCACGGTACCGTAACTATATTCAGTTCAGAGTTCAACCACATTACTCAAATAGTATGTGGTATTCAGCAGTCAATCATGCCTACGTTGTGGACAAACCCTCCTTCAGATAAGGGTTGAGAAGGTCTATCTGACTTTCGGAGTTCAGTTGACTTACCCTGATCAGCCATCCAGGATAGGTCCCGTTTTCGAGCCGCACAATCCTGTAATGAAGGGTTAAATCATGACTTTCAGTTATCCATCCAAAGCAATTTTCTCAATTATTATAAATATGTATATTCAAGTTTACAGAAACCATAGATATACTTATGGATATTAGAAGTATTATGTTTAGAAAATCCAGAAAAATTAGTTTATGTTAAGCAACATAGGTTTGAGTTATACTGTAATATTTACACATGTTTTCTTAGATTCAGTAATTTATGGTATTTCTATATCTAATTTTACAAATATGTAAACTCACCTGTCATACATTAGTAATAACATATTTCGTTGTTTCATTCCAGTGATTCAATATTTTTCAGGTGATCCAGTTAGACGAGTAGATCAGACTCGTAGATAGAGATGACTTCTGTACTACCCTATCTGTAGGGTGAGTATTTTTGGGAAGTCAATTTGAGTAGTTCCTAGGTTCAATCGAGGGTGTTTTTGGAATGGTTGTGTATGTATATTTTGAAAAATATTTTGACACTAGTATTGTATATATTGGCATGGTTGTATGTATTATGCTTTCCACTTTTTAGATTGTTTATTGCGTCTCAGATTTCACAGGTCCTATTTGGCCTGTGATGTTGGTTTGTTTTATATTAAAAGGTATTAGAGTAGTAGAAATTTTACATTTAATTTATGTAAAAAAAAAAAAAAGGAGGGCAACAAAAATCAAGTTGTTACATTATGCATCGCAGTCTCTTTTACATGTTGATATTTCCTTGGGTGTTGCATACATTTTTATGGGCTAGTAATATGATTTCTTATTGTAAGATCTTCTTATACTAACCTAAATTAATTATTTACATATCCTTGTGTGTGTGGTCCTATTTAATTTAAGTTTATCCCATTATTTTTTTTGCCTCATTTTCTTTAACCACTTTAAAAAATGATTCGCACTCTTTGAAATTCTAAATTCATTGGATACTTGACTCATGTGCTATAAAAGAATATCTTCTATTCCTCTTTTGATTGATCAAAATTTAAATTTACTTCCTTTGATTATTTTATTTCAGACTGGAACTGAATTCTGATCTTATACTCTCCTTAAAAATTGGCCCAAAGACCCATGGCTGACTTATAGAAATATGGAAAGATTGAATGTTTCCAAAGAATTATAACTTTTCAAAAAATCTTAGGATAATCAATATCCCCAACAACTTCACCATTAAAGAACCCCTGGGATTTCTAAGCATCTAAATCTGAGGGTAACCACTAACATTCTTTCAATTGCTCTCATATCCATGCACACTAAATCATAAGAATATCATAGAGAACTAGGAGTACATCCTAATGTGTAAAGGTGCGCACATTCCAAAATACACAAATTTATATTTTAATATTCCAGTATTGCAAATGGTAACTTATTCCTTACCGTGACTATTTACACAAAACAAGATCATAGTGCAATATTCCGAAAGAAAACGTATAAGGTTTACGTGACTTTCTGAAACTGTCGATTGTTCAAGAAAAATCATTGTAAACCCTCAATGAATTTTTGCTTTCGGCTATGAGACAAAACTCCAAAATTACAATTTGCTTGTTGTACTTTACTTCGCTATGCATCCTATATCTAATCGCTCCTACAACACTCAGTCTATCCATTCTTATACTTTGGTAATAATCATCCCTAAAGTATACAGAATCTATATTCTAATCTCTAATACCAATTATGACGCCCCAAACCCAAAACTGGGTCGGGGGTTTTATTCTAAAAATAAATCTCTGATACCATATAATTAAATAGCGGAAGATTTCCATAACAATTACCAGAACACTAAAAACCATCATTTATTACAACTAAAAATCTCAATACAACATATAGGATTCTGAGATCATCAATAGATTAATAAAATAATACAACTCTATACCGGACATTCTATCCCATCCCATGCTTCCACTGCGTTATTCTGATTACTATCATACTCCACAAGACATCTGAAAAATTTTAGAATAATCATGGGGTGAGACATCTCTCAATAAGATGAAATACATTATTATCAATGTGTTCTATTGTGACAATTATTTATATATGTCTCTTATATTACCCCTAAATATACTGAACATCAGCATAATCAATATGATGCAATTAGATAAGTCTACTAACGTAAGTTTTACGACATATCACACACAAGGTAAAACAGTTTAAAATAAATCTACTAACGTAAGGTTTATGACATATCACAAACAATATAATGCAGTTCAATTACATCTACTAACGTAAGTTTTACAACTCATCACAGATAATTAAATTTACACTTTTATAGTACTTCTATATGCCACACAGGCCTTCTCCTTCGATTTATATGTCACACAGGCTTTCAGCATCAATATAGATTTCATACAGAATTTTTATATTGAGCATCACCACTTCAATTTATACGCCACACAGGCCTTCAGTATCAGTATAGACTTCACATAGAGTTTCTATATTGAACATCACCACTTCATATTTATATGCCACACAGGCCTTCGGCATCAGTATAGACTTCCCACAGAATTTCTATACTAAGCATCACCACTTCAATTTATATGTCACACAGCCTTCAGCATCAGTATAGACTTCACACAAAGTTTCTATACTGAGCATCACCACCTTATATTTATACGTCACACAGGCCTTCGGCATCAATATAAACTTCACACAGAATTTCTATACAGAACATCACCACTTCAATTTCTCAATCAAATGCAAAATCTAACTTACCATATAACAGAATTAAACTATCACATTCACATATTCATATCAAACTTGTCATTTTATAATTTCACAATAATCTCACTATATACATATATTCATAAACTAGTATTACATCACATACTCACAATAACATATCATAACAATTTCAAAAAAAAATCATATAAAATTATTTGTTAATTAATCTCATGTCACACGATTATACATTAAATTTTTCATTTAAGTAATCCGCCAGGAAAAAGCGCATATTTCTAAAATCTGGTCTAATTGTTTTCCAAAAATTCTATTTAATTTAAACCTACAATTTTTCCTAAAATGGAGGCACACGAATCACCCTCCTAGTTGTTCCCAAATATGTGTAACACTCAAAAACGACCATTCGATATGCCCAAATCATACAAAAATTCAAATACAACGTATTCGTATAATATATTCAAATTTAATCGATTCAAAATCTTTAAAAAGCTGATATAATGTATTCCCCTTACTTGATTACCGAAAATGTTCCTGCAAGGATCCTCAACTAACGTCTATGGCGTTCGAAACACAAAATCTTGTAACCATATATTTTAACTTAATCAGCTAAATCCCAAAATAATTATTATCCTAACACCTCTAGGCTCACACGCTCCCATTAATCGGTTAAATTCTAAAAACTTAGGTATGATCAACTTCCCAAATTTAAATTTAATTTCTAACATATTTAAAAACACCAATATGATCAAATCCCTACAGCTTAATCTAATTTCAAAATATTCCCATAAATCTAATTTAATTAAATCTCTGTAGTTTAACTTAATTCCAAAATATTCCCAATTTAATAAATAAACCATAATTTTCATACCCACAAAATTATTTAGAAAACCATATACAATATTTCAATAATTATATACTATGATTTAATCGAATAAATTCCTAAAATAAATAACATAATTTGTACTCCTTACCTTAACCTTGGAGTAGTGCCAAAGATCCCCAAATTAAAAAAAAAAAAACTCCAATTAAAATGACGAAAATCGAAGTTAGGAACCTGTGATGGTGTTCATTTTTCGCTTTAGTCGAAAAACAAGGGAGAAATCTAGAGAGAGAGAGAGAGAGAGAGTGGCGTGAGGGGGGAAGAACTCTCTGGATTCCAATTCTAATTGGAATCCTAGGAAAGAAGATCAAGTATGTATATATTAGATTATAATATTATTATATTATATTAATATATTATTTAATTAATTAATTAATTTTACTTTTAAATTTATTTATTTATTTTTTACACCTACATGCATATTATTTTCTGGGGCGTTATAGTTACAGTCCACTAAAGTACCAAAATGTCATCCAATGCCCTCACTAGTTAAGTTCTCATTTCCTTTCCCACGTCACATTTTGATAAACTTGCATTGATGATTTCTACACAAAACACATAGAAAATATAAAGTTACAATGTTTATAAATAAATAAATAAAAGATAGAATATAGTTAGTAACTACTAAATTGTCCTTCTAATTTTAAATATTTATTACATAAAAATAAAATATAATATTTGATTAAAAATAATAAGCAGTATTTATTTAAAATCTTTAAATAATTAAAATTTTAAAATATTAGATATTTCATCTATTAATAAAATAACTCATAAAATAAAAACTATATTAATTATTTAATATTTATGTACAATATATAAATTTAAGACAATTAAATTTATTTCTCAAATCTTAGCAATTAAGAGTTTAGGATTCTAGGAAAACCTCATATAATATATAAATAAAGTTAAATAATATGATATATAAATAATTAAGGCAGTCTATAATATATAAATAAATAATATAATATATATAAATTATATACTAATTCAAGAATTAAGTAAACAAGAGGCAAAAAAAAAAAAAGGAGAGAGAAAGAAACCTGAAAAGTAAGGATTAAAGAGTGAGAGATAAGGAAATTAAATAATTTAAGTCACCTTCGCTAGAGCCTAGAGGATTGGAGGAGTCTCGAATAGTCATAGGGAGCTGCTGCAGGACTAACGAGTGGCGAGGAGTGGCGGAGGGAGCTGCTGCAGGACGTACTGGCGAGTCGGCAACGACTCACGGAGCTGCTGTAGGGCTAGCGGCAACTCGTGGAGCTGCTGCAAGGCTGGCCTGCGAGGCTGCGACTGCTTGAGGGGGGCAGATCTTAGGCTTCAAAGTTCAAAATCAGAGAAATGGAGGAGGTGAACTGATGAAGTGCTGGCCGACAGCAATGAACAATCCTTCTTATTCTTTAGCTTCCCCTTCCAATAACAAATCAAAGGTACGATTTTTTGAAGAGGGGGAAAGCAAGGAATCGTGAGAAAGTCAAGTGGATTCGAAGGAGACGAGCAAAGTCGCCGAATTGGAGCGTCAAACGGTCTGTAACAGACCGTTACACGGTGCAACGGAGTGCAACGTCCGTGAATTTTTTTCTCCCCACAATATCAGTCCATAACGGTTTCGGTCTCTCATTTCCCATTACATAAGGACCGTTATTTAAAACCATGAAAATACCCCACACTAATTCAAGTTTGACAAGGTTAACATGGCACTTGATAAACACTTGAATTCAAGTATAACCATAGTAGTCAAAGGCACGAGGCGAGCCGAGGCGCAAAGGGTCTTTGAAGCCGAGGCGCGAGGCGAAGGCGCGCACCTCACGAAGATGAGGCGCACAATTATTAAAATGGTGTAAAATATCTATTTGGGGTAATTTATATATGAACATATGAATATCTAGTGATATTAGAATTTAAAATGCCAAAACATTCAATGGAAATTTAATAAAATTGCCAAAACGAAGCCCAAAAGCATCAATAATTCAACATAGTTCAACATCAAAAGAAAAGAGTACAATAAAAGATTTCAAAATATAAAATCTAAAAATCCTCCTCAATCATCACTCATCACTCATCACTCATCACTCATCATCAACTAAGTCGGTGAAGATATCATCATCTTCCTCTGCATCATCAGAACTATTTTGTCCAACATCTTTTTCCTCTTCCGTCTCCTCTGCACTATCCACTTGGATTTCATCCTCATCTACAAGTTCCAACATTGTGGTCCGACCCCTAGCACTGGTTGCACTACTAGATGAAGCCCTTCCTCTTCCTTTAGACAATGATGGCATATTTGTACTTATTCTTGATCTAGTGTGATGTGGGGGGTTATTTAGTCCAGCAGCTCTAGCAACAGAATCCCAAGTCAAATTATCATCTTCAAACACAAGTTCATCATCCTCATCAGAATCGTCATCCATCCTACCAATCAACCACTTATTACTATCATCAATGTCCTTTAGGAGGATGGGATCAATGGTGTCACGTTTGTCGTATCGATGCCTCAGAGTTCGATTATATTTCACAAATACCAAATCATTCAAGCGTTGTTGGGATAGCCTATTTCTCCTTTTGCTATGAAGCTGCAAAAAGTTTAAAGAAATATGGTTAATAATGATTCTAAAAAGTAGTAGATTGGTAGTTCTTGTTCTTTAATAATTAATCCATGATATACTAATGACTTACATGTTAGAATATGCTCCAATTTCTTTCGTAGCCGGTAGCACTACACGTGAGGCTAAGAATTTTCACAGCAAACTTTTGCAAGTTTGGAGTTGTTGATCCATATGCCATCCACCATTGCGCTATTATAAAATAAATTTTAAATGAATACCTACTAGGTAAATAGCAAAAATAATTTTCAAAAATGAAGAGGTAGTACAAATGCCACTTTACCTTGTGCTTTTGTCTTCCTTTGTCTCACTGCCAAACTAATTCCAAAGACGCCACTAGCGGCATTGTATTTTTCCAACTCATTTGAAACTTTATCTTGCATTTTAATAGTTGGCAGTAACCTTCCAATACATTTGTACAAACCCGTCATAATTTCTTCATCTTGCAAAATGTTGGGGTTTGAATAGAAAAATTCTGGATTCAAGTAGTGTGCAGCTGCATGCAACGGTTGATGGAGTTGGCATCCCCACCTCGTATCAATAATTTCAAATGCCTCCTTGAATTTATCCTCTCTCTCACCAAAAGCCTTAGCTATGGCTTCCTTAGCCCTATTCATTACTTCATAAATGTATCACATTGCAGGCTTCTTTTCCCCATCAACCAAACGGAGTACACGAACAAGTGGACCTGTTAACTTAAGAGCATAGACGATGGTACTCCAAAAAGTAGGCATCAAAACAATAGTAGCTGCTCTTTTGCCAGCCGCCTCCTTTGCCCATTTAGTAGTATTCCAATCTTCAGAAGTAAACATTTTCCTCAAATTGTTCTTTTGAAGATGGATTGAACGAAGGGTGATGAAGGCAGTTGCAAATCTTGTAACTGCAGGTCTTAGTAACTCCTTTCCTCCAGTGAACTGTCTCATCAAGTTGACAACGCCAACACGATTATAGATATAGCCATTCAAAAAAATTGGCCTTTTCAAAGTTGCATGAATTGAAGGCATCTTCCCAATATCCTCCAAAATTAAATCAATGCAATGAGCAGCACACGGTGTCCAATATAAATGTGGCCTCTTTGCTTCCAACAATCTCCCTGTTGAAAAATTAAGGAATTAAGCCATTAAAATATTAAAACAAACAATATATACACTATAGAAAGTAGTTCTAAAAATAAGTTCTTACCTGCTGCAACATAATTTGACGCATTGTCAGTTACCACTTGAATCACATTTGATTCTCCAATTTCCTCGACCATATCATTAAGTAATCTATATATTCTATCTGCATTCTTGACAATATTAGAAGCATCAATAGACTTAATGAATACTGATCCCCTTGGAGAGTTCACTAAAAAGTTGATTATATCCTTATTAGTAACTGAATCTCTCCAACCATCAGACATAATTGAGCAGCCATATTTTATTCATTCCTCCTTATGGACCTTCAACAACTCTTTCATTCGACAAACTTCCTCCTTTAGGTAAGGAACTCTCACTTCATGATAGTTAAGTGGCTTTATTCTAGGACCATATTGTCCAATCGATTCAAGTGTCACTGTAAAGCTGCTCAAACGTACAGCATTAAATGGTATCCCAGCATCATACATCCACCTAGCAAAATCTCTCATTGCCATTTTTCTTAGTTCTTTCTTGCACGCTTCATTTATTGATGTTTGCTTCATCTTCCCTTCTTTCCTAACTTGAATTGCTTTCTTTGGATCGAGAGTAAAAAACAAGTCTATAGGCCCCTTCTGTTTTGGTTTCTTTAAGTTGGATTGGTATGATCTTTTACTTCCATCACTAGTAAACACTCTCTTGCCACGAATGTCAATTTCTTGAACTTCATCTTCACCGTAATGATTTATATCATCAAAGTCGGGCAATAACTCATTTTCCTCATTTTCCATATCTTTCTTCAACATATACTCTTTAATCTCCTCACGTACATGAGCAGGGCACTTAGAGCATTCTTTCACATTTCGAAATCCTCGGACAATGTGTTGTTTTGCCCAAAATATTCCTCCCCTTGTGACTTTAGCACAAAAATTGCAAATCAAATTATTTCTATTTTTTTTATCCTCCAAATGTGCATACTTCCATGCGGGATCTTTCTTTGCCGAGGCCTCACATCCAGAACTAGAATCCATTTAAGATTTTAGACTTGGTATCCCGTATCCTAACTGAAAAAACAATGCATCATATATTTAAAATTTAAGACTTACATAATGCATTTCTAAACAAATTAAAAAAAAGTAGCTAAATTTCAATAAAAAGAATAAATATTATTTATTAGTTATAAATTTTAAACTTACATTAATTAAACTAAATATTATAAATTAAAAAACAGTAGCTAAATTTCTGTAAAAAAAATAAATATTATGTATTAGTTATAATTTGTAAGCTTACATTAATTAAACTTAATATTATAAATTAAAAAACAGTAGCTAAATTTCTATAAAAAATAACTAAATATTATGTTATTAGTTATAATTTATAAGCTTACATTAATTAAACTAAATATTATAAATTAAAAAACAGTAAGCTTACATATAAAGAAGAAGAAGAAGAGAAGCAGCAGGCAGCAGGACGCAAGCAGCAGCAACAACAGAAGAAGAAGAAGAGAAGCAGCAGGCAACAGGATGCAAGCAGAAGAAGAAGAAAAAGAATAAGAAGAAGAAAACTTACAAAGGTTCGAAGGCTTAAAGACGATCTCCAGCTGGTTCGAAATGTTGAAGGCGACGTGACAAACTCACGTCGTGCTCGAAGGCAATCAGACGAACTCACGACTGCTTCGAAGGCAGGTAGACGAACTCGTGAGGGCTCCGACTGGTTCGAAACGAAGTTGCGCAGGTCGTGCTTCTTCAAAATGTCGAAGATGAACTCACGATCCTGGTTGAAGCTCGAAGACAAAGTCGCGAAGGCTTCCGGCTGGTTCAAAGGCTCGCAAACGAACTCACAAAGGGCTTCGAAGGGTTGAAAGGGGCTAGGGCTCTGTTTGTTTGAGTCGAATGAGGGATACGAGTCTGGCTTGGGCTATTTCTCTCCTTTAAATGGCTTAAAAATACACAAGGCGGGCCTCGTCTCGCCTGGGGTCGCCTCTTCCAGGTCGCCTCGCCCCACCTGGTATGAGGCGGCAAACTCATCGCCTCACTGCGCCTTGCGCCTAGGTGCGCCTTTTAACTACTATGAGTATAACCATTTTATAATAGCAGTTAATAAATACTTACTCCCGCCCTTCTCTTTCCCCCACCTAAAATTTGATTCTGGAGTTTGGCTCTCTATGCGCCATTGTATTTTCCAACTTCTTCAAGCCTCCAAGCCTGCAAATCTATACATCTCGCATTGCAGAAACCTTTTAGTAGAAGCTACTCACCTGCTCTTCTATGTTGAGGAGCAACAGTGAGATAAGATATGCTTCAACCAAAAACTTGAAATCGTTTGCCATCCATAGGAAATCTATATAGTGCGACCTATCACCGAGGGTCCCCACAGAACATCAATCAGGGCATGCTGAAGAAAAGTCTGCAAAGAATTAAAAGGATTGTGCACCCAAATCAATAGTTTAAATAGCATTATCAAATTAGATGTAAGTGCGAAAATCAGAAACAAATGGGTGTCGTATAGTCATGGCGTAACTTACGATATGCATCAGAGAAGTGAATGTGTGCTGCTAATTTTACATTGGTGTTGCTTGAGTGGCATCAAACTTCAAATTTAACAATTTCATAAGACATGAACTGTACTGAATCCATGAACTGTACTGAATCCTTTCCGATTCATACAAGTGAACCAGTCTCATTTTTCTTTAGTATGGATACACATAAATTAGAGGCACTTAAATATGGAGAGAAGAATCAGTAAAGTTTTTTGTTTTCACGGAATATCTATTCTTAGGAATAGAGTAGTCATATATATGGATTTGATAGCTTACAGAAGAAGTGTTGCCATCATAAAACAAATGACAATGCAAAAAAGTTGTGTTATTCTGTAAGACATGGAATAGGACACTCATGTGGGAATTTAGAATAATCATTCTTGTCTATTCCATGTGATGGATTAATTAAAAATTCTTGCCATCATAAAACAAATGATAATGCAAAAAATTGTGTTATTCCATAAGACATGGAACAGGACACTCATGTGGACATTTGGAATAATTATTTTCTTGTCTATTCCATGTGATGGATTGACAAAAAAAAGCCTTGCACAAAAAAAAGTCTTGCATTCTCATTTGCTTTATGATGGCAACACTTAGTTCTTTTGTAAGCTATCAAATCCATATAATATGGCCTACAAATAGACACTTCACAAATTACATGTAACCTAAAAGAAAAAGAATAGAGGTTTGAGCTCCAGGTTCAAGTAATATGCAGTAGCCAGTAAACGAAGGATGAAAGCACGAAAAAGTAATCGGGAACTCTCAGACACTGTTGCTTAAGAGGCAGGTAACCCCAGCTTGAAGAGTAGCAATTTCACAAAAAAATCATAAAATGTCTCACTGTGCAGTAGGCGGGATGAAAGCGTGAAACAGTAAGCAACTACTTATACACCATGTTCACCCAATCTTAAGATTAACAATCTCATAAAAATTTGTAGCAGCAATAACAACTACTTTGTCTTGTAGCAAAATAATAATCCTACAAACAATCACCTTCCTAAATCTTTGCATCAGCTAGTAGAAACTAGAGATTAACCATTTTCCCTACTGCAATTCTCACTCTAATGGGTAGGAAGGAGGAGAATCAAAACCGAGTAAACCACGAGAAAGTGCAATCAATACCGGATAGAAAGCTGCCAGATCCCAAAGCTGGCAAAGCTTAACAGCGTTTCTTCATCAAAACCCCAATTCAAATACAATTACTTCCTAAGGTTTAGCTTTTGGCATTCCAAATTATTTCTTGATTAAAACTCTTTTAACTTATTAACAAATTTATTTCTGTGTAAACAAAATTTTCATGAATTTAAACTTTAAAGTCATTGTGTAAACTACTCAGCCATAAAGACATGCTGACAGTAAACAAACTATTAACTAAATTCATAAACAATACTCACAGAGATTGCACTTCCTTTTCTAATTTTTTATAATAGAATATTAGATTTGTTTCAATTATCATATCAACCAAAGCCACAGGCAACCCTCTCACGTATAGCTTTTCCAGATATTTGTAATTCGTTGTCTGATTAGACAATATCTTGCTTCAAACATAGGAATTGCTAAGAGTAAAATCTGTGAAAAAGAACCAATTGTATGGGAAATACTTCAGTATTGTGCATGGATGTTCTGTACCGTACTCCTTACAGTATTGTGCATGGATGTTCCGTACCGTACTCCTTACAGTATTGTGCATGGATGTTCCGGCATGCCACCACTTCTAGTTATAAGTAACTAAACGTAAATATTTTCAGACATTTTAAAACTCTACTGATGAATTTAACAATGAACTTGGTAACAATTAGTTATATACTTAACAATATTTAACAAATGAAGACATCAAAACAGGCAGCACATGTTTAATAATTACGTAATGATAAAAGAAAAATTTTGAATATAGATGAATATGAAAGAAACATGGTTAATCACAAAAGAGGTGATTTAAAGATAGAAGTAAGATGCCGATCATGAAGCATGTCTCAGCAAGGCAACACTGACCAACTCCACCTATTGTCCCCCAGGGTGGAGTCAAAACGGTTTGGGCTTGTGATTCCAGACTAGAGGTCCTAGGTTTTCAAATCTCATTTGGATGGTCAATGCTACCCAGGATGTACATATATTTGGCCACTTCAAATTTTTATAGAGAGGGTGTGGAACCTTAAGAAAGGATCGACTCCCTTGTGTTATGAATTATGATTGCGTTAATCTTCTAATATTATTTAACATATAAATACAGTGGCTCTTCTTCTTACAAAAATTTAACAAGAGCATCTTTGTGCGTGACCCAATTTAACTGCAACAGATTTTAAAGACTTTAGCTTTGTGTATAGTGTCCTACAGTGACCCATACCCAATGAATAGTCAAAGAGTCATAGGTTAAAAAATTTAAACTAGGATTCGAAATGGTCAGATTCATAATTTCTCATTTTGACAACAGTTCAGTCTCAGGAAGGCATTACAATCAAAGAGGCTGTAAAGAATTCATAAAATAGAACAGTTAAAAATATGACTCTATAAGTAATTGGAGATGGTATAGCATTAATACAATACTAGCATATTGCAGAGAAGCAAGTTTGAAAGCAATTTAACAGCATGCAATGAAAAACTATATATATTAATTTACAAGGCCAATTTTAATCAATAACATAAACCAGGGACCATAGCAAGTATCCCAACTTACAGGTTTGTAAAATTTAGAAGCTTCATTGAAACAATATTACAATTTATCCCTAACCTCAAGCAGTCACTCAATTGGCTGTGAGCTGTGCCTCGAGCAGTGTGATAGCTAATACCCCTCCCCCACTCCTTGGGGGCACCATCTTACCTACCAAAAAAATCACCATTAAAAAAAAAAGTTTCATTTACAATAAATTTTTCCTAGCCCTGAAATAAGGCCATGATCCTGAAAGCAAATATTACAAACAAAGAATCTGACCATTCCAGTTCCCACTGCCCAAGGATGCCACCAAATTGCCTCTGAAGACCGTTTCACAGATGTGATCTCCATGATCCCAGGTGCATTACAATAAATCTGACATGAGCATAATTGCTCATTAGTTTTTCAAGTATATTAAAAATAAAATAAAAAAATTCATGTCCCATGTTGATCTATGTCGTAAGACTCCATTCCAAACAATCTAGATCTACTTTCTCCCAGACCATTAAACAGTTCATGGGGGTATGTATATCCGCTTTTCATCGTTAACATAAGCATACATAAGAGTACATTGCAAAGAATGGTGGCAACAAAACCAATCCCCACCACTGAAATGCATAGACACTGGCTAGATTTTTTTTTCAAAAAAAACACCGGGACGAGCCAACTCTCTAATTAAGTCTCAGGCCATTATGGCCTTCCTCATCGCCTCAGTTCCAGCTTTTTCTTCCTCCCCCTTCAAAACAGAACACACCGCTTCCTATAAGGCTGCAATCGACCTTCATGAATGCCGTTTCAACCAAAATTTTCTCATATTTTCCCCAATTAGTGATACTCTTAACTTCTGTCTGCCAAATGCATAGAGTTTTAGGATAATCTCTGATGCCAGCTTGTATCCCCACCACATAATTACATATATTTACACATGATTCAGCCTTACCTCAGGAACTGATGTGGTACAAAATTGTCTTGCTAATCAACTAGCTGAAAATCCACTGTCAATTAGCTTGAGAGGAGACTTACTTGTTCGGGTATCAGATCTATTTCTAAGGAAATTTTCGTATGTAATATACATGAGGAAGTCCAGAAAAAAACTCTTTTCTGAAGCTACTCTTGTAAAGTCAGCATCTTCTTGCATGCTACAGTAGGCTCTATCCATTGTTTTATATGTAATTTCATCAAATTCAAAGCCAATTTCACTCAACTTCTGCCCCCACATCAAGGTCCTTTCAGGAAGTCCCTGCTTGCAGAAGTGAGACAAAAGTAAATTAAACGTTACAACATTTGGATCAAACGCCATCTTAAGCAACTTTGCAGTTAAAATCAATGCACGGTCCAGTATGTCACTACAAAGACCATTCATCAGAGTGTTATATGTTACTGTATTTGGAACAACACCCACTGATACAAGCTCATTCAACATCATCACAGCTCGGTTCATCCTTCGGCTACTACAAAAACCCTGGATGCGTATATTATAAGTTGTGATATCAGGATCCCACCCACCTGCACACATTTTATTGACAAAGTCATCGGCATTAACCATATCCAATGCTTTACAGTACCCATTGATTAGTGTGTTATAAGTGACAATATCAGGAGTCAACCCACTCTGGTGCATGTCCATAAAAGCATCTGTTGCTGACTTCATCCTCCCCTGTTTACAGAGCCCGTTGATGATCATATTGATGGTGAAGATATCTGGGAGAAGACCTCTTTCACGCATCTCTCCTTCCAACTTCAATGCTTCTCTCAGCCTCCCAAGCCTGCAAAAACCCCCAATCAAAGAGTTGTAGGGGAAATTATTTGGTACAAATCCTTTTCTTGACATTTCTAAAAACAAATTGTATGCTTCCTCCACCAGACCTGCTTTAGAGAGTCCATCAATGAATGCTGAGAAGGCAACAGCATCAGGAAAAAAACCCCTCTGTTCCATCTCTTTCCACAAATTTTGAGCCCCCATCAGGTCCCCTGTCCTAAAACACCCATCAAGAAGCACTGTGAAAGCCACTCTGTTGACAGGAAAACCGTTCTCTATCATCTTATCCAGAATGTCCCTGGCCTCCTGCAGCCTCCCATTTTTCGACAAACCTAGAAGCAGAGAACTGCATGTGGAAGATGAAGGAGTTAGACCAAATTTTGCCATAACTTTAAAGGCTAGGAAGGCTTTATCTTCAAAGCCTGCTCTGCTAAAAGCAGCGATGATCGAGTTAAAAGCAATCACACTGAGGGGTATCCCTTTCTCAAGCATATCCTCAAGAAATTTCATGGCTTCATCCAATCTACCAGCCCAACACAGTCCTGCAACATATACATCAGGCAATGAATAATCTGGAAGCAATCCTGATGTGGATAAATCCCTCAACAACCTGTCTCCATCCTGTTCCCTTCCATACTTGTAATGTCCCGCAACCAAAATATTAAAGGTCATACCATCAGGAGTTAAACCTTTTTCCCTCATTTCTTCATATAGCATGTTTGCTTGACCAATCTCTCTTGCCTTGACATATCCATCCATTAAACAATTGTATATAATGGTGTTTGGAGATATGCCCACATCTTGGATTCCGTCAAAAAGTTTCCTCGCCCCCATTACATTTCCCTCCCTGCATAATGCATTAATAATCGTACTAAATGTAGCTGTGCTAGGATTACAACCCCTCTCAATCATCAAATGTACCCAACCCAATGCATCAGCAGTTCTCCCCCTCAAGCAATATGCATTGATAATAATGTTATAAGAGAAAACGTCTGGCTCACATCGGAACTTCCACATAACATGCAATAAACCCTCACTAACTTCAAGATGCCCTTTTTTACAAAAACCAAGGATCATCACATTGAAAGTATAGTTAGAAGGATGAGGCCCTCTCTGAAGCATTTCTCTAAATAACTTCCACACACTACCGTAATCACCAATTCTAAGCAACATTTTGAAAAGAATAGAAAATGCAGACAAACTTGGTCTCAGTCCCATTTCTCTCATCCTCCTCACAATGCACAATGCCTCCATGTCCATTTCCGCATTCAAGAACGCCCTCATTAGTGAATCAAGAACAGAAAAGTCTGACTCATAAGCACCGTGAACTTTCCACATGAACTCCACTAAACCCCTGCTCCGACCCACCCCAATTTTAGCAATTACCCATGAAAGCACGCCTTGCGCAAGCACCCTGAGCCCCTCCGCTGCTAAAATATGCGCAGCAACACAACAAGATTGAACCAAAGTGTCTGAATCATCCCGGAAAGAGAATTTGAAAAACGCAAGTGCTACTTGTTGATTTTCGAACAACTTCATGATCTTTACTAGAAAAATTGGGCAAAATTTCAGCGAAAAACACTTCAACAAGTGCCCATGCCTCTGTTTGATTATTCTAGACAAGCCCAAAATAATTTTACGCCGTTCATTTGAATTGATGAAGTCTAATGAATTCGAATTTCTAAATGGCGAGAATTGTTCAAGAAAATCAAGGTTTTCAGAATCACAAGAAGAATAACACGAAGGGGAAGAGGAAGTATGGGAACAAAATAGAAAATTTAGGGTTTTGGAGTTGCGCAACACTAGGGTCCGTGAAGTGCTTACTGAGAGTGAGCCTACTAAAGGAATAATGAGCGGAGCGTAACGCACCTCGGAAACGGTGCGCAGATGGCGCAAAGTAGGAGACATCAAGAGCTCGCCGTCAGATATCGCCGGTAGCTTCCGGCGAAGTGTGCTCCGGGCGGAGCTCACGGTGGCGAAGTCGGGCGGAGGAGTCCGTTGGAGCATGGAGGAGATTTCAAACCTTGTGAGAAATGGGCCACGTTCGAGGTCAGCTGTGAACTTAGTGAATGGACCGAATTGGGCTGTGATCTTAGGAGTTTTTTCCCTTTTAACTTTTTTTAAAAAAAATATATTAAATAATACCTCATTCTGGGAAGTATTTCCTAGAATGACTCTGACGTAATCTCGCTAGTCCAAATGACGATTTTTAACCAAATCTCGCTACTTCAAGTAGCGAAATTTACACGTGTCACTGGAGTTTATTTTTCGTAAAGCACAAATCTCGCTACTCCAAGTAGCGAGATTTAATTGGGAGAATTAATGCTCTGCCAGCCGCTTTCGACGCGTGGTAAATCTCTGCCAACCACCATTCGACGCGTGAAAAATCTCACTACTCCAAGTAGCGAGATTTTATTGGGATAATTAATGCTCTGCCACTTGCCTTTTGAATTACCTCCACCCGGCTCTCGACGCGTGGCAAATCTCGTTACTCCAAGTAGCGAGATTTGCTTCAGTTTAACCTCGCCTGTTCTTCCTCCTTTCTTACGCGAACAGAGTACCTGTTGCAGAAGCCGAGCAGGTGACCGTTGAAGGGAGCCGGAGCAGGTGACCGTTGAAGAGAGCCGGAGCAGGTGACCGTTGCAGGCTTTATCAAATCGAAAATTATATAAGGAGATGGGGTAAGTTATGTTTTTCATGTTCAGTGCTTATATTTTTACATTATTTTGATTTCATCGAAAGTTTTGATAATCCGAGAAAGAGTTTGTGATTTGTGTTAAAAGATTCGTGGACAAACATTACTGAAGGTTTGTATTTCATTGTTTTGGTATTTAAATTTAATTTTTTTGCTGATAATATTTTATTTGTATTTCATTGGTTGGGTATTTGAATTTAATTTTTTGCTGATAATATGTTATTTTTTCCATTCAAACTATTGTTTAATATTTATTTATTTTTTTTACGATTGTTATTTCATTGTAAAATGCATTATGTTTCCTGCCCTATAAATTGTTGAAGTTTCCCCCACTCACTAAATATGTTGAATTTCCTTCTACTCTTTTGAATATAATTGTGCAATTATAATTAGATCATATGGTTTACTTTAAAAGTATGAAATTTTGTTATTCAATTCTTAAATTTTCTTCTACTGTTTTTAATATAATTGGGCATATCCACTAAAGTTGTGAACATAACATGCAAATTGTATGGTTTTAATTGATACTTTGAGTTAATGTGAGTGCACATTCTAATTATAAATTGTATTGTCATATGTATAAGATCCTAGGATCTTATACCTTATTTTTCGGGTTATTAATAATTATGTTGAAAATTTAAAAAAAAAAATTCTGACTCTTATATTAATGTTAAAGAAGTAAAAAAAAAAATATGTGATATTTTTATAATGTACAAAAGAAGAATCTGAAAATTGAGAATTATTTTCTAAACATTGAACACATCTTTAGGCTTTTCTCTTCCCTTTATTCTTTTCTTTTCACCAGTTAATTTAGGACTAGTTGAAAAATTAAAATTTGACAATATGTTTGGTTAATATTTATGAAAATTAATATAAGTTAATTTTTTTAATTAAATAATATTTATGTATTATTTTTAAATCAATTGATATTTTAAATATATAATTAAAAAATAAAATTACAAATAATATATAATAAAAATATTATAAAAAAATACAATTTATTATAATTATTTTAATTAATTGTTGTACTATCCAAATTTATTTTATAATAAAATATTTTTTTTATATGACAATTGAAAATTTGTTAAAAATATTATAATATTGCTTATATATATATATATATCTTAATTTGAATTCTATTTCAATTTTTTTCATAAACAGTTAAAAATTGAAAATAAAAACAAAAAAATGACCACATAAAGAAACATATTTATATAATATGTTTTCTTGTTCACTTTTCTAATCTTTAACTAAATAGTTTTATTTTATTTTTAGATTTATGAATTGGTTCTTCAAAAAACTAATAAAAAAAAAAATTAGGCCCAGCACAGCATAATGATTTATATATATATATTGTTGGATGCTACGCCTTCTCAATTTCAAAAACTAACTCATAGGATAAATCTTTCCAAATACTTAATAATTGATTATTAGTACCTTTCACAATAATTCCAATAATCTCTCTCTCATACATGAGACTCCAATTTTAACCCATCTCGAGAAGAATGTTAAAACTTGTTTTTGACACTAGTATTTCGGGTGGGATTTTTTCCATACTTATATATATGTATGTGTGTGTGTAGGCTATGAAAAAAATGTTGCTTTGAGAATGTGTGTGTGTAGGTTATGAAAATAAAATAAAATTTATTACCTCTTTGTCTGCCTACTCAAGAATCCAGCTATAATGTGAATTGCTGTTTGGACATCAATGAGTTCTCCCTCTCCTAGACTAAGATGATCATGTGGGCAAGGTTTGACAAGTTCTCTTCGAGTGAAGAGTTTTCTTAGTTCTCCAAGCTCATAGCCTAAATTTCTGTTATATTTTGTTCACCAATACTGACAAGCGTACTACTTGGTTTCCAACAATCTACTCAATTCTAATTCACCCAAAATCACATACACAGAGGCAATGTTCACAGAATCACAGCGCTACCTATGAAAGGTTATCTCACCCATCCTCTGTCATTAGTCTATCCTATGTAATAGAACAATGACTTTAACGAATATTAAAATAGAGGCAACTCCTACACTGCACATAAACTGCCAAAAAAGAAAGGTACTTGAACAGCTGACCATCATTAGAATCCTGAAGTAGCAGAAGACAATTAGTTGGATTACCCGAGTTATTTGGTAGGTGCAGTAGTTCTAAAAAATGCGGTTCCTTAGGGATCAAATTAAAATAAAAAATTCCATGAAAAAAGCCCCATATGTATAACATCCTAGGGTGCGGGGTGCCTGAGGAGGCCACAGTCGACAGAGCACCATTAAAGATCCAACGGTACGAGGGCGAAACCGGCCTCAACTAGTCACCGTCGATGACGCTGACTGGGAACACTGTAGAGATGATAGCTAAAAGGTCACATTATTAAAGGAGAGTAGTAATGAGTTTTTTTCTCCCCGAATTTATGTATTTTTCACCAATATATCGATATAAATGCAGTGTTCACATTTTAAAGCACTTGCCATAAGACAATCCCACTCCCATTTCATGAATCGGGATGTTATGCGTTCTAATTAACATTTTTCCAAAAGATCCCTTCAACTCCTTTGAGTATGGGTGTTTGGATTAGCAATGAATCCTCAAAAGGCTACTTAACAAAATTGAACTTCAAATTAAGTAGCAACCCAACCCATAATGAGGCAGAGTACGAAGTACCATTTTGGAAAAAATACTCTTAAGAGCACCATTTCATAGTTCTTTGGATTCTAAGTTGAATTACAATTTTGGGAAAATCTGAAGAATACGTCATATGGGGAAAATCAATACATATTCATGTTTTTTATTCATAGGCGCTGAATTCATCTATTTATTTTCTTTGTGGGAAAGTTAGGTTCAAACTCTAAGTTCATTCATTCATTAGAATTTGTATACATCTATTTGGTTTATAGTTATTAGTTATTTCGTCTCATTTACACATCACTTATACATACAATTTTGTCTTGCGTAGGTTTGTTTTATTTCCCGATCGCCGATCCAAATGGCAGGAAGCTCAAGTAGTGATCCAGTCACGGTATTTTTATATATAGGGGGGAACATTATAACCGCAACAGATGGTGTTAGGTATAGTAGTCGGCCAGTTCGATTTATTCGAATTGGCCGTAAGTGTAAATTAAGTAAATTATATACGAAGATATATAAATATTTGCATATTGATCCAGATCAATATGCATTGCGGGTGACCGCAAGATACCCTGCGCGAGAGTTAAATAATACAGCGTTCTACGAGGCTGTTCCGATATCAGATGATTATGGGTTGCGCATTGTATTGGACGCACACTGTGTCGGTGAGACATATTTGACGATGCAATTGTATGTCGAGACTATTCCTCAAGTGGGTGTAATTGCAGTTAGGCAACCAGATGAGCCCGCGGAGCAATTGGGTGAAGTCGGTGAAGACACCGAACAAACACATCAGGTCGATGTTGGTGGGGAGGTTTGTGCTACGTCCACGGTTGATTTTAATGAATATCTAGGATCGTCATTCCAACCGTTGGAGTACGAAGCACCTGTTCCTCAGATGTTTCCGCAGGGAGGTTGCGAAGATGTCCCAAGTGCGGTACCAGCATCGTTGTTTGCCATTGCGAACGACGCATTGGACGAGGGCATGAACATTACGAATGATGTTCATATTGAAGACGAACACATGCACGAGCAGGAAATGGGTGAAGGGTTAAATGATGTCCCCGATGATGTGAACTTACCTCACCATGACACGGACGACGCAACGTTTGACACGCAATTCATCGGCGAGCTTCCGATGTACGGTCATATTGACCTAGCTGCTGCAGCTTTAACTGTAGTCGATGAGCTTCCCATACGCGTCACTCGTTGGGAAGAATCCTCTGAGTTGAGTAAGGAGATGCTCTTCGGTTCGAAGGATCAGTTGATCGCCGCAGTGCGAATATATCACACTCGCACCCACCATGACTTCCACGTGGTGTGATCTACTCCTGAGTTGTGGGTTGCTAGGTGTAAGGACCACGATTGCACATGGAGATTGCGTGCCATGTATCGGATGATACACCGTTTTTTCGAAATCACCCAATATAGTGGTCCGCTTACGTGTCTGAATGAACTTATATCGCAGGACCATAACCAAATCACGTCGTCCCTTATTGCTGGGGAGATAGTGACTATGATCAGGGGCGATACGTCGACGTCGATCGCTACATTGAAGGAGTTCATTGATCGTCGATTCGGGTATTCAATATCTTATAAGAAGGTTTGGTTGGGCAAACAGAAGGCAATAGCCCAAGTCTTCGGTGATTGGGAGAAATCGTATGAAACGTTACCGAAGTGGATGGAAGCGATGCGCGCGTACAATCCTAGGAGTACAGTGAGGTGGAGGTCAACTCTGGTTCCAGGTAGCACTAACAGCGCAACCTTCGTATCCGTATTTTGGTCATTTGCAGCATCTATTCAGGGTTTTCGTCACTGCCCTCCCGTTATATGTGTGGACGGGACACACTTGTACGGTAAGTACAAGGGCAAACTCCTTATTGCGACGTGCCCCGATGCAAATAGGCAAATATTTCCCCTTGCATTCGCTATTGTGCAAGAGGAAAGCCTCGACACATGGAATTGGTTTCTGTGTTCTTTGCGTTTGATTACCGACAGGGACAACATTTGCCTCATATCAGATCAACATCCAGGGATTATCGCTGCGGTGCAGCACAATCCTGATTGGCAACCACCACGTGCGCACCACCGATTTTGCCTTCGACATGTCGTAAGCAACTTTAATACGAAAGTGCGGAGTGTCAATATGAAACAAATGGCTGAGCGAGCCGGAAGGGAGCATCAGGTGAGAAAATTTGACACCTGGATGGAGAGGATATTCGACGAGGGTGGAGAGCCAGCCAAGTCGTTCTTCGATTAGATCCCTCCTCATATGTGGACTCAGTGCCACGACGGTGGAAAGAGGTATGGAAACATGACCACCAACCTGGTCGAATGTTTCAACGCCGTCCTAAAAGGCGCACGTAGCCTTCCCATTACGGCTCTCGTGCAACTAACATTTTATCGCATTGCCCATTACTTTAATAGCCGACGGGAGTCTGCTCGTAACGCAATATCTGGAGGAAATACGTTAACTCCGCATATATTGCTAGCGATGGAAAGAAGGAAGTTGAAGGCGATCGGACAACGAGTCACGACGTTCAACCGATCTAGGGGTACTTTTAGCATCACGACCGCGCAGCGGGGACCCCATAAAGGAAACAATGTCCAAACTTTGAGCATCCAGAGGCGCGAATGCTCCTGCGGGAAGTGGCAATCTTTACACTATCCCTGCTCGCACCTTCTTGCAGCTTGTGCCGAGACACGACTAAATGTGAGCCAGTTTGTTGAGCCATATTGGAGCACTGCCGAGCACTACGCAACATATGCTGCAAAATTTTATCCAATCATGCATGAGGCATATTGGCTAACTTGCTCGTTGCCAAACTTGCACGCAAATCCTACATACGCTAGACATAAAGGTCGGCCTAGGAGCTCACGTATACATAACGAGATGGATGCTCGGGAAGGTCGGAAACATATCACGTGTAGCATATGCCGTCAAGAAGGACATAACCGCACAAGATGTCCGAGAAGGACCCAACCTGGGGATGCTGCTGGACCTTCGCACTGACCTATAACTTATAGGTGATCCGGGATTTGCGTACTCTTACTCCTCGCGTGACGACAAGTTTTCACCTGCTAATTCCTTATGAAAAATTTGTTTCCAAATGTTAAATCCTCAGACCGCTTTAATTTCTCGGTGAACACGCGAATGCTCCATGCTCAATTTGTCTCTGAGCAATTAAGTCACTGTGTCCATCAATCGAGAATCGTGTATGTTCAGATGAAAACTTGGTGAGAAATTTTCATTTGTACACATATAGGATAACCCTTGAGATTTTTGTTCGTTTCCACCATACAAAGCACCGGGGACAGATACTCAATTCTTATGCTTTCTATGTTAATGCTTTCAATATTCTGGCTTGTTTGCAGGATCGATCCAGGGCCGTCCGATACTACTGTACTGTGTATGGGCGATCGGCACCGGTCCAGTCGGGCATGGACCGATTCGCATGCTAACGTCTTATATTGCCGAGGGGGCAGTCAGAGCGTACAGGATAGGATAGGCGCAGACCCTCGCATTATTGATTGGATACGTGACGCGGGTTTTTATGGGATATATCAGATTGACCATATCCAGTTAGATTGGCATCTTGTGACCACGTTGGTCGAGCGATGGAGGCCAGAGACACACACTTTCCACTTGCCGCACGGGGAGGCGACTATCATATTATAGGATGTCGCGGTGTTGTTCGGGCTACCGATTGATGGGTTGCCCATCACTGGTCGTACAGCTGGACTAGTACAGGATGGAGGCGTCGGTTAAGGGGGAGGACTTTGCCGCATGTGCGAGAGATTGTTAGGAGTGGTGCCCCCAGACAATGAGCTTGTTGGTGCCCGCATTCGCATGCGGTTTCTAGAGGGGGAGATGTTTCGCCAGCTTCCGGCTGATGCTGATGATCAGACTATAGCGTGTCACGCACGTGCCCACATGCTACAATTGATATGTGGGACGCTGTTCTGCGACCTATCGGGGAGTTACGCACACTTGATGTTCCTTCCACTGCTCGCGGAGCGAGCAGAGATACGCCATTATAGTTGGAGTGCTGCGACGTTAGCTTGGCTATACCGGGAGATGTGCCGCGCCGCTAACGTGTCGCACTCACAGATCGGAGGAGCACTCCACTTATTACAGGTTTGGGCGTGGGAGAGATTCACGTCGTTAGCTCCTACGCGCCGCGGTGTCCGACGTCTTATTCAGAGGGATGAGGACGGACGACCGATTGACCCAGCTCCACTCGCGTGGAGGTTAGTAACTCAACTGAAAATAATTTGCTTCAGTTGTAGTACGTAGTAGTGATTAGACCTTGCTAACGTACGTTCTATTGTGTACAGGTGGAGGGATCAGTTGTTGGCGCCTAATGTTGCGCAACACACGCTGCCCTGGTACAGATTCGAGCTGGACATGCACCGGGAGCACGAGGTAGTCTCCGTTATGTGTATTTAGGGCTATTTCAAGATTTGCATATATTCCCGTCCCACCTCTGATATTTACTATATGTCTACGCGCAGTTTGTATGGGCGCCCTACACGGATGACATTGTTGCCGACCTACCACCTGGTTATGCAGTTGGGTCGGACCTCTGGGTTGCCCGAGTGCCACTCATATGTTTTCATATTGTCGAGTGGCATCTCCCAGACCGAGTGATGCGCCAGTTTGGCTTTCGACAGGGCATTCCTGGTCGCTTCTATACCTCAGGGGCCGATGTACGTGGGGAGGACTTGCACGAGATTGATGGTCGCGGTCGGGGGAACACAGATTGGGCAGCGAAGCATGCCATGTACGTGAGTATGTGGGTACATAGGCGCGACTACATTGTCGAGGGAGTCCGGGCAGATGGCCCGATGCGTCCGGAGGATCCATATTACGCGTGGTACAGGTCGATTACACGTCGCTTCGTAGATAGGACTGCGGCGGTCTACATGAGCCTCGTACGCTTACTCAAACGTTTACCTAATTTGTTACCGTGATGATTAGTAGTTCAATGTTTTAAACACTATTTTCGCATGATGCAGGCTGACGTATTACACCAGGTGGAGTCGCTATCATCAGACCCCGTTGTGAGCGATTTAGCGAGAGTTGGTTTGGACATTGTCTACGAGGACGGGCGACGGATCCCTACCCCACGCCGGACGCCGGCTCCATGAGGTGGTCGAGCAGCTCCAGTACGAGGGGCTCGAGCAGCTACCTCCAGCCGTCCATCGAGTCCGACCTTCTCACCACCATTGTACATGAGGAGTATGTGTTTGGGCCGTCCGCTGCTGATTTTGCGGGACCCTCCAGTAGACCGGCGGATTATCGATCTGACTCTGCCGCGACGCCATCGATGTCGTACTTACTAGACAACCCTCTCGATGCGGAGGAGGTGGACGCACCCGGCTTGCCAGCTCGGACTCGTCCAGAGACTACATACGACATAGCTCCCCGTCGGCTTCACCTAGAGAGGGATTATCCAGTACGTATGGGCGGAGACGACAGACATGTAGCCCCTCGACGTGACCGGACGCCAGACGCGGAGGAGCAGCTAGGTGAGGGTAGACACAGACGGCAGCCACCCCGACACCGGAGACGACCTCCATGCGGTACCGAGTAGCCGATATATGCAGTTGTGAATTAGTTCATAATTTGATTTGTACATCAGATATATGTTTACAGCTTCATTTGTACATAATGTATTTTTTCATTATTCATTTGGGCATAATGTATTTACTAATGACTTCATTTGTACAGCATCTATTTGTATAGAATATATCATTTCTCCTTTATTTCAACTTGTTTGGAGTATCATTTGTACATAATGTAATTGTTTGGAGTATCATTTGTACATAATGTAATTTACTTAATTCTGAATCTATAGAGCAGCAATAGGTAAAGTGACAAGCAGGTATAATTTAGTGTACTAATTTGATATGTTCAATGTATACGAATCTGATGAATGTAACGTTCTGAACATACTGGTATCAACTGTATTTCAAGAATGTTTTATTTGCACAGGTGCGTGGATGGATATGCTCAATTTGTAAACAGGACTCTGCCGAAATTAGTATATTATTTTGATAGGTTTAATGTATACGATTCTCGTGAATGTAATGTTGTGAACATACTGGTATCAACTGTATTTCAAGAATGTTTTATTTGCACAGGTGCGTGGATGGATATGCTCAATTTGTAAACAGGACTCTGCCGAAATTAGTATACTATTTTGATAGGTTTAATGTATACGATTCTCGTGAATGTAATGTTGTGAACATACTGGTATCAACTGTATTTCAAGAATGTTTTATTTGCACAGGTGCGTGGATGGATATGCTCAATTTGTAAACAGGACTCTGCCAAAATTAGTATACTATTTTGATAGGTTTAATGTATACGATTCTCGTGAATGTAATGTTGTGAACATACTGGTATCAACTGTATTGGAAGAATGTTTTATTTGCACAGGTGCGTGGATGGATATGCTCAATTTGTAAACAGGACTCTGCCGAAATTAGTATACTATTTTGATAGGTTTAATGTATACGATTCTCGTGAATGTAATGTTGTGAACATACTGGTATCAACTATATTTCAAGAATGTTTTATTTGCACAGGTGCGTGGATGGATATGCTCAATTTGTAAACAGGACTCTGCCAAAATTAGTATACTATTTTGATAGGTTTAATGTATACGATTCTCGTGAATGTAATGTTGTGAACATACTGGTATCAACTGTATTTCAAGAATGTTTTATTTGCATAGGTGCATGGATGGATATGCTCAATTTGTAAACAGGACTCTGCCAAAATTAGTATACTATTTTGATAGGTTTAATGTATACGATTCTCGTGAATGTAATGTTGTGAACATACTGGTATCAACTATATTGGAAGAATGTTTTATTTGCATAGGTGCGTGGATGGATATGCTCAATTTGTAAACAGGACTCTACCGAAATTAGTATACTATTTTGATAGGTTTAATGTATACGATTCTCGTGAATGTAATGTTGTGAACATACTGGTATCAACTGTATTTCAAGAATGTTTTATTTGCACAGGTGCGTGGATGGATATGCTCAATTTGTAAACAGGACTCTACCGAAATTAGTATACTATTTTGATAGGTTTAATGTATACGATTCTCGTGAATGTAATGTTGTGAACATACTGGTATCAACTGTATTGGAAGAATGTTTTATTTGCACAGGTGCGTGGATGGATATGCTCAACTTGAAACCAGAATAGGAAACAACATTGAATGGTCCCCATATATCACAATGGATCAAATCAAATTTGTTCTTTGAACTAGACTAAGATACAGGAAATGAGAGTTTTCTTTGTTTTGCTAAATGACATACATCACAAACATATGTGGTATTAAAAGATATGGATGACTCCAGCTGTTTAAGATAAGGTAACCTTGAGTTGGAAACATGACCAAGTCTGTAGTGCCAGGTATCTAATTGATTTTGGGTAATGGTTGAAGCCAAAGATGAAGAATGAAACTTGGCTTGATTGTGAGTAGCAGCCTTTGAAGGAACTTGAGATAAATGGTACAGTCCATGTTTCTCAATATGAGTTAAAGAAGGCAGTATGAGTTTATTGGTCCCAATCATCTTCTTTGTTAATTGGTCCTGTAGAAGGCAATATGAGTTAAAGAAAGAAACACAAATGTTAGATTGTTTTGTTAGTTTAGAAACAGACAACAGATTGAATGAAAAACTGAGAACACACAACACATTATGTGAAGACAGTATATTTGAAATGCAAATACTGCCAATGTGTGAAGCTGGAAAAGAGTTTCCATTTGGCAAATTTATGGAAGTGTTGATTGGTGTAGGTGGAGAAGAATATAATGAAGGTGAACATATCATGTGATCCGTTGCACCTGTATCTAGAATCCATGAATGTACATTCTGCAGAGATGAAGAAACTAAATAACAAGAATTTGAAGGGTTACCAGAAAATTGAGAAGTAACAATGTTAACAGCCGGAGAAGATGTTTGATGAGATATTGGAGATGAAGTAGAATTTGCAAGTGCTAGCAATTTATTGAATTCCTCATAAGTAAAAGAAAACTTTGGATCCTCATTACTCTGTTGAAGAGAAAGCTCAGGAGTTGTCATGGCAGCATGTGCAGTAGGTGGCTTCCTTTTTCCTTTTGGTCCAGTCCAGCCAGGAGGAAAACCATGAAGATGAAAACATTTTTCTATTGTATGCCCATTGTATCAACAAATGTGTACAGTATAGAGAAAATCTCTTCTGTTTATCCTTTGAGAATTTCAAAAAACCAGATGGCTGAATGTTTTGTTTGGCAATCAAAGCATGAGTTTCACTGCTGACAACATTATTTAGTTGTCTTTGACTTTCCTCTTGAAGTAGTAAAGAAAATACTTTCGCCATACTTGGTAATGGCGAAATCATAAGCAATTGACTTCGAATTGGAGCATAGAAATCATTCAGACCAATCAAAAATTTCAACACATAATCAGATTGCTGTCTAACCAACAAAAAATCAAACAGGTTGCAGGTACAAGTTGCCATTTTACCACAGCTACATGTAGGGAATGGTCGGTAGTTAATATATTCATCCCATAATAATTTGAATGAATTAAAATATTCAGTAATTGATAAACAACCCTGAGTAATGGAACTATGAGATTTTTCAAGATGAAAAACTCTGGGACCATCACTTCGTAAGTATCTTGTTTTCAGCTCATTCCAAAGATCAACAGCAGATGTAACATAGAGAAGACTATTATTTATTTCCTTGGAAATGGAATTCATTAACCATGAAAGAACTAGATTGTTTGCACGCAGTCATGTAGTATGGAGAGAACACTGATTTATAGAAGGAGCAAGAATCAAGCCATCAATGAATGCTACCTTATTTTTAACTGTTAGAGCAATGGTGATTGACCGACTCCATGCAATGTAATTATTACCACTAAAAATTTCAGAAACCAGTAATGCACCAAGATTATCACTTGGATGTAAGTAATATGGACTGGATGAATCATCAGAAAGATTGATCATACGATGACAATTTTGAGAACTAGTAGAATTATCAGCAGAAGTCATATATGGAATTTCTCCAAGAAATATAAAAAATTTGCAGATCAACGAATTTTTCTTTGTAAAGACCAGAGATAAAAGCAATTCACTTGAGGCTTTGCAATTTGATACCAGAATAATGCCGATACAGAATACTAATCTATCAGCTTCTCTTGATCAGCGTCAGAATTTTTCTGAATATTCGTACTGCTCAGAATTTGGAGGCGCAGTGTGGCTAAAAACAGAGCTTTCATGGTTTCTTGAAAATTAAAAAAAATTGCGGAAGGGAAGCAAGTGCTCTGATACCATGTGAAGTTTTTACATAAGTTGAAAAATTCTTCTCTATTATCTGCTTCAAATACAGAGTATATGTTTGTATTTATATAATACAAGAATCAAGAATAAAGAAAACTAACTAATCAGGCTAACTAATTAACTAATCTTCTCTTCTTCTAATTTAACTTGCGTAACTTTGGATTTCAGTTCCAACTGTTCAATTCTTGAAGCAATATTCCAACACTTATTTATCTTATTATTGATCTTATCATGAATGATGGAATCATTATATTCAATATAGTATGCACGGGCCAATCTGCATATTTTTTTTGTTTTACGCCTCGTAACTCTTCCTCAGCCAGGCTTGGGCTGAATAGCGGAGCAAGTACAAGTATTAGTATAAAAAATGCGTCCTTTGTCATTAATATTTACTCGCGGCCTCTCGGGAGAATTGATGACTGCATCTTTATTTATCATTTTTGGGGCTGTCCACCCGAGACAATCCATTCAACGAACCAAAAAACACCACAGCACAAGGAACCGAGTTTTTTCTTTTTTTATCATTTTTTAAAATATAGATATTAAATAATATTTTTTTATAACACATAATTAGATTTGTGTTTTACAAAAAATAATCTGCAGTGACACGTGGTAAATCTCGCTACTCCAAGTAGCGAGATTTGGTTAAAAATCGCTACTTGGAGTAGCGAGATTTGTGCTTTACGAAAAATAAACTCCGATGACACGTGTAAATCTCGTTACTTGAAGTAGCGAAATTTGGTTAAAAATCGCTACTTGGACTAGCGAGATTACGTCAGAGTCATTCTGGGAAATACTTCCCAGAATGAGGTATTATTTAATATATTTTTTAAAAAAAAAGTTAAAACGGGAAAAAACTCGTGATCTTAGGCCATGTTTGGCTGCCGAAATGAGGCAAGAAAAGAGTGTAATGAAAATTTAAATGGAAATACAACACAAAACAACAAGAAGCCCAAGTCCCATAAAGAGAATTTTGTTCAATTAATTAAAAGTTGTTAAATCCTTCCTCTTCCTCTGTATTCAAGTTATTTTAAACTTACCCTTATTATTTTTTATATCAAAAATAATAATTAACTCACTACTCTTCACATCTATTTTATTAGGTTTGCATTTTAAATATTCAAATTATTTAAATTGTCTATATTTTATCTTATTTTCAATCAGTGTTATGCTTAAATTATAAATATTAAATAAAAAATATAATAAAATTAAATAATAAATTTTATTTTATTTTTTTTAATTTTATTTTTTTCTATATTACAAACGTGTAATTATTAAATGAACCGAAGTGACCTTGCTTTGATCCATTTTCAAACAAACATAATATGTTTTTCTTTTAATTGTTTGATAACATTTTTTGCTTGTCTTATATAATCTTTTCTTCCACATTTTTATATATAGGAGTATGATTTGAGTTTTATGAATAAAGAAGTACGGGAGAATATTTATAATTTTTTAGCTTGATTTGAATTACTTCGTTGTTAATTAATTAATCATTTACTCTGTTTATATATTATTAACTATTTTTCTCGTGAGTTTGATTCTCAATCTTACGGTATATGCAAAAAAATAAAAATAATAATAATAATAAAACTATTACTCATTGTCATATGATGATACGAAGTTTGGAAAAATGTAAATGAGTCTACGATTACATTAGAATTGTCAATGGTATATTCAATTGTAAAAAATCATTTGTATTTTTAATTTTTTTTCAAAATTATAAAATGTCACTTTATTTTTTATTTAAAAATAATATAATTTGGTTGGAATCAAGAACTTTGTTGGAGTAAAAAAAGAAAAAAAAAATCCAAAAAAATTTATTTTTATTTATTTTCATTTATTTTCTATATATATCAAATGCAATTAAAAGTAAAAAATTTACTTCATAATTTAAAATTTTTTTAAAAAAAATCAAATTTTGTTCTAGCTTCACTTGTTGATTGATAAATGTAGAAATCACCTCGCAGAAGACTGGCAATTTTTTATTCAGTACACATTCAGAGAAGGCAGTGGGTGCGTTTATGCATAGAGGAAGAACTTCAAAAGATTTATTCATTTAAGGGAAAAAAAAAACACCATGAATGAAATCTATTTGATTTCTTAGTGCCTCAGAAGTTTCATACACACAAAAGCATCCCATTGAAGGATGCTCTTCCTTAAAAACACCCAGCCAGAACAAAAACCAAAACCCAGAAAACAGAACAAAGCAAACTAAAAACAAAAACAAAAATCAAAATCAAAATCTATGATGGGTCATGCCCCCACCCCTGTTTTTACAAATGGGACTCATCACCCAAGCCCTTCATTCACACATCCCTCTCTGATTCTCTGATTCTCTGCTTCAGAGTTCTTGAGAAGTTCACAGACAAGCTACTGCTGCTGCTGCTGCTGCTGAAGACTATGCCACAGCAACTGTGCCCGTCTGCACAGTCTTACTGGGAGAACTCTTCTTGGAGTCCGCTGTTCTGTGAGGTCTCTTGGAAGAAGACAAGCTCCAGCTCTTCTCTCTTTCCTCATCTTTCTCTATCTGCTCTTGCCTGCATTCTTTGCTGCAGAATGGAGTGTTCCCTCTGCATAATACACCCATCACCATTGATCATTCATATAACAATCAAACCCATCACAAAAAACATTAAAGCGAGCAAGAGATCTGTGCAATTCTTGAAAATAATGATTCAATAAATTCAGCAAATGACTTGGGTGCTTAGAAATCGAGCAGATATGAAATAACACATCTGGGTATCACAAAAAGCCATTGATCTCTGAAGAACGCAATGAAATAGAATGACCCCAATAACAGAAAGACTGATACTCAGACTCAGACTGAAAAGTGAAAAGTCAAAATTTTGCCCTAGAAAGTAAAGGGCTCTTCTGCTATTCACGAAGCTTCATTTACAAATTTCCCAATTTCTTGGACCACGGAGCAGACAAATTCCCAAAAAAAAAAAAAAAAACCCGAGATTTTTGTGAAGCATATGAAAAATTAGCATATGGGTGTATTGAATTTCTGATCAGCTGCGAAATACGAGAACTCAGCTCACCTGTACATGAAGATGTCACTGTTGTTTCCCAGTGGCTTCTGGCAAAGAAAACATGCTTCAAGAAAATGGGGTTGGGGGTGCTCTTCCCACCCGACGTAGGATAGCCTGTTCGATCTGGGTGAAGAACCATAGCCCTTCCTCATGGTGAAATGAGCGCCTTGCTCGTCCGGCTGGAGATTGCTAGAATGCACCGGGTGTGCAGATTGAGCAGGAGGTGTAGGTAATGAGGGGAGGTGGAGTGAATGGGGAGAGAGATGGGCAGAGGTTTTATAAAGAGAGGTTGGCCATGTCACACCAGAGGACTTGAAGCATGGGTCAGGCCCATGGACCATCTAGCTCCAATCAGATTCTTACATGTGGCAGATCATTACTGTACACGACAAAGTAGAGGCATGATTCTTTGGGTGTAGCTATCTACTGTGGTCCATGGAGTACCAGATTGCAACTTGTTGTGAAGGCTATTTAAATAATTTAATACCGCTGGCAGTTTCCCAGAATCCATGGGACTATAAAAAATCCATTTGCTTCAAGTGCATGCATCTCTCTCCCGAAGGTTCTCTGATTTTGCATACTGGTACCCCAATCTTTGATTATTTCAATTTTACCACAAAATTCTATGGCCTTTTACCATGAGTTGGATTTCACTTTAGACGCTACATTTTGAAGTTAAAAATAATAATGAAACCTAAAAAGTAAATTGATATAAAAAAAAAATTAAGACGAGGTAATAGAAAATGTTTTAAAAAATGTTAGAATTTATTAATATTAATTATAAAATGGAAAAATGGACCAAAATGAATCTCTTTATTATTGTTGTAGTATGTGGTTCAATTTAGACTTATAATTTATTATTTTATTGGTGGAACAATTAATGGGTTGGCGGTACAAGGTCAACGCCCCCACAGTATGATACAGGAATATTTGAGAAGTTTTTCTAATATTTCTATACGGCTAATGTTAGTATAGATATATATGATGTAACCCACTTTCTATAATAATAAAATTCAGCCGCCGCTCGCTCATGTTGATATAGGCATACTGTCGAATCACGTTAAATCTATATGTTTTTGTTGTTTTATCTATCTCTTGAGCTCTCATTTATTCATATTGTATCATTAAAACTCTTATAAAAGATGACTATTCTAATCAAAGGCCAAGATGAGTCATGCCAATAAAATCTAGGCTTGAACTATTTACCTTGTTTCAACCTAAACCCCTAACCCCCAACCAAATGTTTAAATGAGTGTATATGGGTTTACTTTTTTTAAAGGAGTGTTTCTTTTGATCCGAATAAACTCTAAATAGAGGTTATATCTGAACAGGTTTACTAATTAAGTAAACCCTCAAACATCAAATCGTTTAGTAGTAGTTTTGAATTTTCTTTAAATTTCTATTATAAACCTAGACATAGAAACCTATTTGATTTAGATTGGGAGGTCTCTTTTCTAATTATATTCCATATAAAAATGAAATGACAAAAAAAAAAAAAACTAATACGTGATTAAAATTAAAATAACAAATCTTAATTTTATACAATGATCAATTATTTTTTTATAATTACCAATTAAATATTTGATAATAAAATATTACTTATGTAACTAAATTTAGCTTATGCAATTGCTTATTAATTTTTCTAAATATTTATACTCTTAGGAATTAAGAAGGTTAAATTTGAATACCAACACATTTAGATATTAGATACCAAATAGTTAAAATAATTCAATTTTTTGATTTAATGATTGGTTCAGGTTCAATTCAAAATGACTTTACAAAATCATATTTGAATTTAGTATTTAGTACTTAAAACTTAATTTTATCAGCATCCGTATAAATGTTTATATTAGATTACTAATCAATATCATTCATAAATTTTGACTGCAGAAATATACACTTACAAAAAATTTTCAAAACAGAAGACCTAAAAGTAAATAAATCAATACTAATCACCGCAAATTCAATCCCATGAATCTGGACTCTTAAGTTTAAAAGCCTTGAGTAAAATTTATTCCTTTGTTCCTATATTAGAAAAGCCTGAATAGAAACGCTATTTTGTGAGAATGGGGCATTATTAAAATAAAATTACATAAGCACCCCTAAACATTAATCAAGAGTTTGACAAATGCTCCTCAAAATTATATGCGGGTAGCTTACTAGGTACCACATTGTTGAATTATTTCATAATTAAAAATTATGAAAAAAGAATTTAGGCATGTGTATGTACGTGTGCACATAATAAATTTATGGTAGAAATCGAAATACTATGAACTGTTAACATACTGTAAACTATATTAGCACTTAGGGTAATACTATGACCTACATTAGCATACTATGAGCTATACTAGCACTTAGATCAACCTACTTAAAAATACGTGTATACAAATTTATACAGAGTCCATTTTATTCTTCTTAATTAAGCAAGCATTTAAGAGTTAATTATAAAAACTACAAAACGTACATTTAATACTCTTTCATACATACCTTTGACTTAATATTAAATTAAAATTTAATTTAAGAAGTTATCAATATAATTAACTCTACATCCTCAACAACATTTGAACTTGAAACATTTATCTTTAACTTATACATTGAATAAAAATTAAATTAAATATAAATTTTTAAGACTTAAGATGTATGATGTAAGGTAATCTAAATTCACTATGCTTATTTTACAAAAGTTTATAATTTTAAAAAATGAACAAAATTATTTTCTTTGATGGAAATTAAAATTTATTTTCACCACTTTGTGGTAAAAATAGAATTATTTTATTTTTTATTGATTTGAAAAATGAATTTTTTTTTTTTTTAAATGTCATATCTTGACATAAATGAAACATTAGAAATGATAAGCATAAGAGAGTGGACCCTGAAAATAAAAGTAAAAAATTAACAAATATGGTAATGACATTAATAAATAAATATTTCAGTTTGATGGGGACAAAAATGAAGTTCGTAGAAACTTTGGGACCCATGAGAAAATAAAATAAAATCTATATCCATCAATGTTCCAAATCTACCCCTCTATCTTCCTTAAAGCTACAAAAAAGCCACTGACTAAAGGACAAATTAATCCACGTGAGAAAATGAACTGTGAGGGCATTGTTGTATTTTTGTGCCAAAACCAGGGCAACTCTAAATTCTATGTACCCTCGAACGCCGATCTGGACCCACGTCACCCATGGGCCAAACGTGGGACCGGACACGTCAAATCCGTCGCCGCAAACAGCCAAGCGGGTGCGGGCCTCACAGGTGCAATAATAAAAGAACAAGAAAGAACGGACTAAGAGCTGAGTAGACGTGGGCCCCGCGCACGAGGACAAATCATAACCATCCGAGGAGGACCCGGGGCCCTCGTCGACGTGAACATGCCGGAGCGATTACGTGTCGGGTGCTGAGGACACGTGCGTCCTAGTCAGCTGCACCAGCGAAGCACCCAATAATTGCAAGGGGACAGCGAAGAAAAAAAATAATAAACTGATTCTGATTGCCTGATTTGGGAAGACCGCGACCCTGATGGTCAGCGAGATCAACGGTGTACAGGTCCACCGCAGCCATATGGGTTTGCCAAGAGCCCCAATGAAAAAAAATTAAGGACAATGAAGGAATAAAATAATTTGTTGGCAAAAAAGGGTAACTTCAAGCTTTTAAAATTTTCAAAACCATAATTTTCAAAAACTTTTCAAAATGGTAAAAGTTGATTTTTTAAAGTTTAAAAAGTTGATTATCGAACACGTTAAACCAAACTTTTATTTTGAAAAAAAAAAATTTAGGCCAAAGAAAAAATAGACAAACTCACCTAAATAGTGTGCCCCAATTTATAGTAGGGAAGACAAAACGTGTTAGCATAATTCATTCCATAGGATAATAAGATTTATGAAATATATGCTAATGACGTGTCCTATAGTCAGTTGATCTTATCATCGATCTCTTATAACTATAACTTTTCTTCTAGATTTCTTTAATAAAATAAGAGAGTGGGTGTACTTTTTGCGTGTCTTCGGGTAAGTCCGTGGCTTTTTATTTTCAATGTTTATCCAACATTAATTTTTGTTTTTTTGGGCCTCAATTTAAGGCTAAAATTGGACCTAAACTCGATAATAAAGGTAGTTTATCTTCCATCTTATGTCCGTACTCACTATTACCAAAATTTAAACTTAAAACCTCCAACGTAGAAGTATCGAACGTAATTATTTAATCATTTAAATGTTCCTTATGGTCTTATGGACGTCATTTGCCATAGTAAATAAGTCGTAATCACATATCTAAATCAGTGTATGAGAGACTAAAAAATTGTAATTAAGGTTATTTTATATGAATGTGTAAGGAAAATGAAGTAGTCTAATGATAAGCATCGACACAAGACCTTGGAATCATGAATTTGACGGTCCCAAACATCCTTAATTAAGGTGAGTATTTCAAAGGTTAAAATTTAGGATTTTTATATTACGGATTTCAAATTTGAATCTTGTAAGCAACTAGAAGATATACGAGATGACAGATAAGTCTCTCTTATTATGTATTTCAAGTCTAGCGTACACATCTATGAGCTAAAAAAAAACCTCCCCCACAACTTTCGTTCTTTCTTTCTTTCTTTCTTTCTTTTTTTTCAATTTTTACTTTTTTTAGGGAGACACATGTGGCCCAACACTCATTAATGTCAACTATTTTAAATAATGGTTTCTTAATTTTGATTAGCTCAACTAAGAAACATGATCAAGTTAGGTTTGTCTAATCATGTCATTCTATATATATATATATATATAAGAATAATTGAAATCGAACTTGTGATACAAGTTGTCAAGCCAGGGCATGTGTGACCTCTGTGCCAGGGTATCAATAATTTTTTCTAATATGTTGAATGTTTACACAACCTAATCTTACTTTACACCAATTTTATATAAGATGTCAACATATAAATATTCATGCAACTTTTAAAAGGAGAGATTAATGTCGATACCATTCCTAATTTACACCGTTGAACTATCGTGATACCCAAATTTTGTCAATAAATTTTTGTACGATAGGAAAGTCGTCTAAAAGAAGCCTACTATTAACTAGGATTTACTTAAAGTTCACTTTCTAACTGTTAGTGCAAGATTTTATTTATTTGTTTATTTTAAGTGTGAGGAAAAATTTGGGGATTGTTAATTGGTGAAGACCAAAAGCCTATATACAACAAGAAATAATTCATTTTTTATTTTATGCCCCTTCCATTCTTCCAAAGTCTCGAACTTTGAACACTAATATAGAACACAATTAGTACAAAATATTGAATCAATCAATGGATTAGAATAGAGAAAAATTAACTAGGGAACCTTGATAAGTAACATACCTATTAGAAGAATCAAAAAATTGGGTACCATCATATTGCTTTCTAATTGAAATTATGTTTATTTATTAAAGGGTTCTTCTTGAACTCTCACAATACATTTGAGTACATCGAAATGAAATGCAATCAATTTTCGCTCCATTCCTTTCTTATTCCATTTCATTCCACAAATCAAACGGAGTAATAATGTAGTTAAAACTAAATTTTCAAATTATGATTAAGTTAATTTTTGTATAGTAACATCTATTTTTATAAGTGCAATAATTGAAATGGGTGCGAAGCAAGCTGACATGCCATGGCATGGGTGACCTTTATGACAGGGCATTGAAAAAAGAGTTTAAAATGTATTATTTGTTGAACGACCGAGCAATCTAGTATGACTTTAGGCTAAATTTTATATGGGATGCTAATACATAATTATTCATGCATATTCTTTTTCTTTTTTTTAAAAAAAGGTTGCTTTGTGTCAACGTCGTAGTGTAAAACTGTCAATGCAACTATAGGCTGCCACAGCTTGTTGTGCATGACAGGGTAGAGTTTTTTCCTTTTACCCAAACGGGACTTTTGTGCACAAAACACAGGCCCCATGCCCAAAAGCAATAGGGCAAAACATAATTCTTATCCTGCATCTGGAAATTTGAGTTTCAGATTCTTGAATTTGAATGTGAATATATATATATATGATATAAATTTATATTATATTTTATTTAAATTAACATAAATTCAAATTCAAGACCTAAAATTCATACTTCCAAACTCTATGTTAAAATGGGGTGAGCCTCTTCTCATCTTCACAGAGAGCATCATACAAGAAACACAGAAGATAAAACACACTGGAAGTGTGTTTTTACAGGTTTAATTTCTTCTCAGCATTTGTTTTTTTTTTGAAAACTAACATGACAAATTATATGCATAGGCAATCTTCCATCCCCACATGAAACATGAGAATACAAAAACAAAGTATTCAAAGCTCCTTCCTCTAAAAAAGAATCCAACAGTCAGCCAACAAATTTTCAAATAAAAATAAATCAGGAAGGGATGCAGAAACTTAACAATTTAACCTGTGAGGGCAGAATTAAGAGCACTATGCACATCCACTCCAATTTGGGCTTCAGCTTTCTCCAACTCAGTAGAGGCCGAGCTCAGCTTCTGGGTGAACTCCGCAAGCCCCTTTTGGACCAGGCCCGGGTCAATTTGATCAATTGGCACAGCCTCAACGGCAATTATATCAGCATATGAGTTTGCATGGATAAATGCAAAGCCACTGCTAATAAAATACTTTGTCACCTCATTCCCTTCATGCACTGATAAAACCCCGGGTTTCAGCTCTGCAATTGTCGCTACATGTCCAGGTAAAACACCCATCTGCCCAGTTGTCGCTGGTATGATGGCCATGTCAACCTGCAATCGTGCAAAATGAAAAAGTAAGACAAACAACCATAAAATCTTCCCTCTATCACAACATGATTTTGGATGGTTATAACTTTTATTTTATCAAGGTCATCATTCTTCTGCTTGGTTGTTTTTTTTTTCCCCCTTTTTTAAGAATTTAAGCCAGTTTCAAATTTTACTTCATCACTCTTTCACTTGCTCAAATTTTTTAGCATTTATCTGGGGAATTCACATACCACAAGAAGGATTGGTCTACAAAGACGACAACAAAAAAAAGGCTGATAAGACCCAAGATCAATTGTGTAGGATGTCTTTACAACTGCCAAAGCAAGAAGAAGGATCAAAGAGAGCAGGATAACCACAAGTACACTTAATTATGATAGGAAGGGAATGAAGAAGACGTAATAAGTTGTCTTAACTAGTATGCGTTATCTTATTTTTTTCTGTTCATTTTGTTTTGTTAGTCTATAAGACTCCTTGTCCTCGCTTCGTTTGCATTCTTCTCTAACTCCCTCAATAAAATACTTTCTGCTATTAAATGGAAAACAAAAACAAAACAATAATATCCTCATTAATAGAACTAGTATATGCCAACATTTAGATTATAGGTTGAAGTGAGATGGGTTAAAACATTTGAATTTTGAATTTTGAAACAACTTATGATCTACACAAATCCACAAACCATAAAGACAAGACACAAGACACAGAAATTCAGTAAGCATTCCTCTCTTTCAATAATGCTTTTTCTATTAAAGAAAATAGTTAAAATATATAATAAAAGTGCATCCAAACTCATTCTATCCAGCAGCCTCTGCTCTCCACCATGTGCCAATTCCTTCAAAAAGAATAAATAAAATAAAATAAAATTATGCAAACCTTAAGCAAAACAACTAACACATTACATGATCCTGAAGTTGCAGTATCAGCTTCGGAAATATATGTGTACATACATATATATGGTTTTTGACTCTCAGTTGGCCTTGAGAATACCTCGGTCACAGAACATATGATTCTAGAAAATAAAACTAACCCTAACCAGTCAACTGCCAAATAGGTCAAAGATACTTTTCTACAGCAGCTAAAGAAAAATTCAGTTAGTAAAAATACCTATTGGTTCCAAACCAATTATTCAACATTCAGTAAACAGCGATTAAGCTGCACAGCCTTTCCCTAACTCATAAACTTGCTTTCTGTATGAAAATTCAAAGTTTGTTGCCCCCGTGGGGCCCAAAGCAATCACTTGGTCACTTTAAGACCATCATCCTTGTCAGTTTTCATTAGAGGAGATACATCAACCCAGGGCAAATTGTGAGATCATTTTAAACCTGCTATCACTAATTCACTATCATTCAATTCATTGGCAATGAAGGGACTCAGTTCAAATGGAATGCAATGATACAAAAGTAAAAGAACCAAAAACACAAGCCCTCCTTGTTTACCAATCCACACCATAAACCAGATGCTCATGCTAATTAGGTGGTGAGGCTTATATGTTAATTTGGAAGTTGGAAGGAAGCACTTACAAGAAATAATTTGCGTTCATTTTTTCTTTTTCTTTTTTTGTGTAGTGTTGGCAGGTGTATTAAAACACACAGGACGAAAAGCAATTGTACATACATAGCCAAGCAATGCACTAGGAAGGATTTCTGACAAATACAAAAGAAATGTACACGGAAGGGTTTCTAAGGTTTAAAACCCTCAAACTTCCACACACACACACACAGATGTAACATGCAAACAAGAGATGTTTTAGTTTAACTTTCCTAATTTTTCTGGTATTTTAGTCTCTTTATTTAGGGTATTTTTACTAAAGAGATATCTTCAAGATTCTAGGATATCATTACCAAGGAAACAAAGTGATACCAGTGTAGACAAAATCTTTGAGTTATAGACCCAATGAGCCTTATATATAATTCCATAAATTCAGGTTGCCCATATCAGAAATTAAAGACTTTGGTGATGCATTTTATTCAAGCAGAAGCGTTTTTTTTTTTTTGGGATAACAAAACAAATATATTAAGAGAAGAAATAATAACAACAGAAGCCTGGAAGGAGGATGAGATATCCTCCAAAAAAAGAAGGCAAAAAGAATAAAAAATTACATCAAAGCAGCCTTCCAATCCCCTTTAATATCCCTGTGAGCAGTGGTTTTTAGATCCATATTGGAACTTAGATCTGTATACCACGCCATAATAAATTATTAGTGCAGTGAACATGCATTCTAGAAATTTGATAAGGAATATAAGATCATATATTTATTATCAATTCCTTTAAATCAATAGTATTTACAATAAATTGGTGCTAGCAAGGGCAAGTGGGCATCTTCCCATGCATACTAAAAATTTAGCAGAAGAGAGCAAAAAATATAAGGGGAAAAAAACCAAGAATAAAGTAGCAGTTTAGGAACCATTTTATTAAAACGTAGACAAAAAACCATGGAAACTTCAACGTGTGCCAATAATGACACTTCAGTGACAACAAGTAAATTCTACAAAAAGTCTATCATCAAGAACACTTTAGACTGCTGGAAAATTTTCCAACTTCTTAACATCCAGGTAATTACCCTGGATCTGAAAACATTAGCCCACAGAATCAATGGAGAAAAACAGTTCTAAGTTTCTTGTTTTGTCAAGAAAAACTTCCCTAGATTTTGTCAAGAAAATAAATTCCCTCTTCTAACATCATGCAACACAAATAAACCAAATTTAAGTCAACCAATTGAACATTAAACATGGATATTTTTGTTAAAATACCATAAAGTTTTTCAAAATAGAAAAGAAAACCTTCTTGTATAAATACCAAAATAAAATACTGGCAAGAGGGTGGGCAGGGGGGACCCATGGTTTTAAATAAAGGCCGCGACCGTTACGTAACGCCGTTACGTAAAGGTTTTTTGGGTTACCGATACCGTTACACACCGTGAAATCGGTGGGAAGAAAAATCACGACCGTAGCAGCCGTTACGGACCGCGACCGTTATGTAAAGGCTGCTACGACCGTTACGTAACCGCTACAGGACTGTTACACCAAAAAAATATTTTATTTTTTACTTTTTCTTCTCACTTTTTCTCTTTCTTTCATATATCATTTTCAATATACCAAGTGGCAAGAGGGGGAAAAGATTATAATGAGGATGACAATGATACAAAATTTACTATTTCTTCAAATACTCACAATAGATGCATTAATTAACAATTTCAAAATACTAACTTGTTAGGAAATTTTTTTTTTAATAATATTAGTAATGTGATATTTATGTTCTTTATTTTTCAACTTCAACGTTCTTTCTTTTCTAACTATTTTATATTTATATTATTCGTATGTTTTATGTGACTAATAGATTAATGGAGTGTATAATGTATTTTATTTTATTAATTCATTAAGCACACATAAGAATTTATCACAGATAAGAACAATGAGAAGTATAAATACGCGCACACACGTAATTTTCTATCAATGATGGTTTAAAACAAATGTAAACTTTTTGTCCTTACCAAATAACTTAGTTACTCGAACTAAAGGGTCCAAAATACACTAAAACCCTTTCTAAGAATAGCTAAAAGCTTAAAACATGCAAGTACACTAATATGCACAAGGTTGTGCGTGCTTCAAAAAAATTCACGGCTGTTACACCCGCTTCTCGTTATGTAACATCCGCTACTCCTGCTTCCCATTACACCCGTTACCGTTACGTTACGCTACCCGCTACCGCGATTTAAAACCATGGGGGGACCATTATATCTATGAGATCTACTACATTGTCAAGAACAACCCTACAGGCTTTTCCCTCGACTCTTAGAAAGAGAACTTATCGAAGCAATCAAAATGAAAACTGCCGATTGATCAGAATCGTAACAAAGCAGCCAAGAGTGGATGAACTGCATCTCACATTTCCACGGATACCATCCAATCACAATGTCATGGGCACCAAAATAAGCTCAGTTGTTTATTTATGGAGAACAAAATATCCTACAATTCTACCAGCTTGTGTAGCACAATGCAAATAATTCTTATGTAAAAAGGGCTCCATAAAAACTGCCCAATGACGTGTAAAAAATACCTTAAAAGGGCCAGGAAATTAACCTGTATTTCACACATAAACATCCAACTGAGTTCATAGTTCACATGTAGTTCACATCCATTCAAGCAAAAATTATAGAGCCTTATGCATCAATAAACAGAAAACGATAAGGCTTCAAATTTCTTTTGCTTTTGTTCTCCTCTAGGTTTGTAGCCGCCAAATGGCAGGTTTCTGAATAAAAGAACTGTGATTCTGTGGTGGAAAGTTTCCAATAATAATATAATCTCGACAGCAACAAAATAAGTTCTGCAACTGAAAATATCCAAACCAAAAATATAATAAACCTTCAACAGAAATGGGATTTCACATAGGAATGTAAAAAAATATCAGAATTTAACAGAAATCAAATCAAACGTGACAGAGTCCACTGTATCAAATCCCTATTGTTACAGAGAGAGAGAGAGAGAGAGAGAGAGATTGCCATATGTAGTTATGTACACTCAACTACTCAAGTGTGAACGAAGAGCAGCAAAGCCATCCTCATTCAAGAGCAGCAAAGATCAATTCATCAGGTTCTGAGTGTTTCGGGCAGTGCACAACTCTATTTGGGTTGTGATTCTGCAAGCTTTAACTCATATAACGAGAGAGAGAAAAAGAGAGGGAGAGGAGAGACATTTTCAGGAAAACTGAGAAGAGAAATGGAAGGGAGAAAGTGGGTATGCACAGCACTCAAGAAATATAAATAAATAATATATATTATAATAGTATCAAAAGAGAGGTAATTGAAAAAAATTAAAATTGAGTTATTGTCTTGGAAGTTGGAAATGTGAAACAGCTAAGGACCCTTTGGGATTCGATCCTGGAGCCGGAACCAACAAAACTTAAGACAGAGATATTTTGACCAGCAGACCATAATCTTTGGGCATTCCATTGTAAAGCTTTAATTAAATTTAAAGACTATCATATAAATCATACTGACAGATTGAACCAGACCAATCAAACCAGTTGGAGTGCCTGAACAAGGAACTGAATAGCCATCCGGTTCACTAGCCAGTCTGGTTTGACAAACATTGTTTACCTCAAAAAGTTTATTAATTATCTTCCATTTGTTACCTGTGTGTTACAGTCCATTGTGAATTGTGATTCTTTGTGACAATGGTTTAGTGATTGCTCTTCATAGCACTTGCAAATGCCATTCCAAAGGAAAATACATTGAAGGGAAGCAGCAATAAGTCAGAGATATGTTAAAAAAGCAAGAAATTATTATAGGACTAGTGATTATTTAGAGCATTAGCAGATAATGCCATGAGGTCCAGCTTCCTTGTTTGTGTGTCCTAGCAGTGTGTGCAACAGGGCCTCAATGAGGAATATATGTTGGACCTCAAGATGCTCAGGCCTATAGAATGTATAGGTCAGATTTCCTTGGTGATTAATACTTGCAGGAATGGGTCTTTACCCAAGTTCCTAGGTTTTGAGTATGATATGGAATGGTGAGAAATTGTGTGACTGTCATGATTGATTACAACGTTTAAGTTTATTACTATATTTAATGCAGCCTTGGATTAACTATGCATATATGTACCATAAGATTTAAGATGATACCTATTTGCATAGCCTTTGCTTTTTCAAATATATTTACACACGTTTGAAACTAAGTGGAAGATTGTTGGATTTATGGTTTCAAAGCATTATAAATCACAAATTAATTGTTTTGTCTTGTAAGTGAAAAAGACTCTGTACTTGGGCTTGGATATCTAATTCTGAGTTGACCAGCATCTATCCAGTTCATTAATATTGAGGTTGATAAGATCATGCAATTGAGTACCTGTTTCCTTCATGAACTTTCATTTGGATATAGTGGTTCTTGAAATTGAGAAGGTAAGGGCTCTTGGTATGTTCTTGGATCTTCATACATACCTTATTTGGTGCTATGGGTGAGGTATGCTCCAAAACCCAGCCTGGCTGAAGGGAGCAAGAAAATCACTTTCAGAAATCATTTCTTCCAATGAATGATTTTGAAGAATTTTTGGGTATACAGTGATTGGGCAATTTGTCAAGTATGTGGTATGAGAATTTTATAAATTATGTAATATGGGAAATTGGTATAGTTAAAGCTTGATATATATCGTTGGTCCACAACCTAACAGCTTAAGTTTTTAGTGAAGTGCATTTTATCAGAGCTATGGTTGCCAAGAGGTCTTGGGTTCTAGTCTCATTGTCCACATTTCTTGTGTGATGTTCAAAATTATCTTATGTAATGTAATTGATGTTATTCAGCGTTTTTATCTCTCTACATGCAATTGGACTGCACATGTGGGGGAGTGTTAACCACAACCTAGCATCTTAAGCTTATAGGTAAAGTGGTAATCTAATATTTATGTTACTAACATTTGTGGCTGTTGCTATTGCTGAATTACTGCTGGTTTAATTTGGGATGCTTTTGGCATTTTCTCATGAAGGTAAATTCCCTTTAGCACAAAGCTATAAGTAAACTTGGTTTGCAACATAATGGGTGGGATGCAAAAGTGAATTTTAGTAGTTCCTCGGAGAGTCATTGGAGGTCAATATCTCATGTTTACTCTTTCCTCCTCTTATTTTCATTTGGGTAGTGGAAATTGTATTTGGTTTGGGAAGATTTTGGGGTGGGTAAAGTTACAATGCATTGTTCCTTTCCTCATTTACATTGTCTTCTTCTCGCCGTGCTAATGTGATTTCCTTTCATTCTCGAGAGGGACTCCTTTTCTTGGGAGTTTCATTTTAGGATGGTCTCAAATGATAGACAGTTTGAAGAGCCTTTTTCTTTGCTTATTGTGTTGGAGGGTTGCCATATCTCCAATAGGAGTGATATTAGAATTTGTAATTTGGATTCTTCAAGGATTATTCATGTAAATCGTTCTTCTCTCATTTAGTTAAGACTCATGTCATTTCCTCTTTTCTTGGGGAATATGGAATGCTAAAATTCCTTCTAAGATTAAGGCTTCTGTTTGGTTGTTGGCCCTTTATAGAGTTAACATCAACAGCATGCTGCAGAGTAGAAGGCCTTCTAAAGCTTTGCCTCCAGACATGTGTCTCAGGTGTGGAAATAGCTTTGTTTTTACAGTGCTCATTTGCTTGGGGATTGTGGAACATTCTATTTGGAATTCTCAGTGATTTATAGGCTTGCCTGAAATTGTTGGAGGAGCTTTTAAGTATTTTTGTGGTTGATTTAGGGAAGAGGAAGGATGTTGGGATTTGGGAAGATCTGGAGGTAGCTATTTGGGCAGTACTTGGGGAATTGGTTGGAAAGGAATGCTAGAATTTTTTTCTAGAGGGAAGTTGTCAAATTCTGTATGTGGCTTCTCTTTGGGCTGATAGTGCAGGTTGTTTTAAGGCTTGCTTTTAAGTATTTCTGTTGTTGGTTTAGGGAAGAGGAAGGATGTTGGGATTTGGGAAGCTATGGGGGCATGCTATTTCTGCTGTTCTTTGGGAAATTTGTTGAAAAGGAATGCTAGAATTTTTTTTCCAGAAAGAAACTGTCAAGGGATCTTCTTTGGGACATAATTCCGTATTTGGCTTCTGTTTGGGCTTATAGTGTAGGTTGTTTTAAGGGTAGCTGTTTTCAAGATGTTAACCAAGATTGGCTTCCCCTTGATCATACTCTCTCTCTCTCTCTCTCTCTCCATATTGCTCCAACATATCACAGAAATTTTCTGGAGGACTCATCTGGTTTTTCCAGTTTTTTCCAGATTTTAATGGATTTTTTACTCATTCAAAATCTAATAAAAACCAGACTGGATAGGGAGACGGGTCCCAGTTCAGCCAGATTGACCAGTCCGGTTTTCAAAACATTGGAGATAAATAGTCTCCTTCGTGGCTGAATTAAGTGCCACAAATTCAGCATCTGTTGTGGATTAGGCAACGCTAATCATGTTTCTTAGTCATCCAAAATATTGCATTACCATCAAACATTAAAAAGAAATACAGAGGCAGATCTCCATGTACCTGTACAACCTTGATAATCAGAATCTGCAAGTCACTAACTTGATATGTCAAGGCAAAAGATTTAGGTGTCTTTTGGTAAAGTTATTCAAGCTATGAATCGCAATCAGAATCATCAGATTTAGATCCAGTTTGAACCTAAACAGTTCTTGTTGTTTGGTTAGTGATATGTTTAAACATTTGAGTATGTATGTTCTTACAATTTTAACCCTTTGAATATTGTGTGCTCATATGGTTGTCCAAAAACCTAAAAGCATTTTTAAAAAATATAGATCAAACAAAAGAAACTATGTTTACAATTTGAAACAAGGCAAGAGCATATTTACGACAAGTTTTGTGTTTGATATGGCAATAAATAACGGTTGAGCAATTTCATCAAACAGGTAGTTTTCCAAAAACCTAAAAGCATTTTTAAGAAATATGGATCAAACAAAAGAAAATATGAAAAAAGTTTGTTTACAATTTGAAACAAGTCAAGAGAGTATTTATGACAAGTTTAGTGTTTGATATGGCAATAAATAATGGTTGAGCAGCTTCATCAAAACAGGTAAAGTACTTGCAGATTCCATGTGACTCCCCAGCAAACATGATCATAACAACAAAAACACCAATTGGCCCCATGTCGATCAATTGTTCTGCTGGAGTTTAATCAATGACAACATGTTTTGATGAAATTTGAGTAAAGCAACAGAAAATTGTTCATTCACTAGTAAAATTTACAGATAACATGCAAAAAAAACTACATAACTAAAAAAATAATGCAGATTACCCAAAAAAAAAAAACATAGAAAAAATTGCATAGAGGGTTCTTCTTTTTAAAAAATTTTAAAATCCAAAAAATGAGAAAAGAAAATGCATCAGAATCTCAATTACGGTCTCAAACTAGATCACTACCACTTCAATCAATCCACCCACCAGCAAGTTGATCCAAACACAAAACATCACCAGGGGACAGAGGAATGCCATCATCAAAAATAAAACCCACATATGCTGCTTTTGCAATCCACCTATCCAACCACCATGGTCATCATTGCCAAAGATCAAAGTTGAAGAGAGACAAAACAGAAAAATGATCAAAGATAACGAGGGAAGATATCACTACCAGAACCTAAGCACAAAAGATCAAGCAGAAATATGAAAGTCTAGGATCCAAACCCCACCCAACACGGCCACAAACCACACCAACAAGAACCCTGAGTGTAGAGGCCATTATTTTAGTCAGAGCTGGGGATCATCCAAGACAGGGAGCTTTTGAAGAGGGGGGTGGGGGAAGAGAGAGAGAGAGAGAGAGAGAGAGAGAGAGGGAGAGAGAGAGAGAGAGAGAGGAGATAATATAGACAAATAATGCTATTAAGAAACTTTACCAAACAACTCAGATTCACCAATTTTCTAACAATCTAACCTATAAGATATTTACTTCTATTTAGAGCCTAATGAGATCAAACAAAAGGCACTTTAGGTTGCTTCAACTATTGCAACATGTGCTTGACTCCTTCACAATGATCTTTTCAATTTTCCAAGTATTAGACTAAAATCTACTGAGAACATCAATAGCAAAAGCAGGATCTGGCCCCGTACAAACTAAAGCATACATATAAGACTCGCTACTCAAGCATATGGGTGCTTAGATTCATCAAGTTTGTATTTTAACGAACTTGGACAACTTGCATTATTTACTTCCTTTATTCCATTGTACAGAAGCTTCTCAAAAGAACAATCCATCTTAAACCAGTGCAAGATTGTATCAAATACTTTTCTTGTGACAAGCTGGGTTTCTCCACGTTCTATCTTGGATAACTTCGATCCGGACGATGTTTGAAGATTAGCCAAGATCCTTCATCTCAAATGTGTGAGAATATCTTAAGATATATTTCAATCAAAAAGGCCATGTCATTATCTACCAAAAAATGCCATTGACATATGAAGTCAGATAAGCAATCTATGCTACCACTGTCTTGGCAAAAACATAGATAAGCAATCTTGGCTCCCATTGTCTTGACAAAAAACAAATGATCATTTAGATTGCTTGTATATGCATAAATCACAACTTCCATAAAATTTGATGTTCCACAACCTAAATGCCTGTTTTAAACTATATATCGATCTATCTAAAGTCTATTCCATGCAAACATCTTCATCAAAATTACCATTGAAAAAAAAAAAGGGTTGTCTTCACATCCATCTGAAACAACTTTTGAGTCATAATAAGCAACCAAGGACAAAATAGTTCAAATTGAATGAATCTCGCTGATTGGTGAAAAAGTTCTAATTAATTCCATGCTAAGTAAAAATTTTCCCACCAGTCTAACCTTGAACCTTTTAACATTTCCATCAAAAATCTTTTTTTTTTTTTTATATCCATTTACATTTCATAGGTTTTATTTGTTTAGATGCATCGACTTGAACTAAAATTTCATTTTAATGCACTAAAATAATTTCTTCTTCCACGGATAATTTCAACTTATCAATGTATACATTAGCGATAGCTTCATCACAAGATTGAGGATCTAAGATGTCTTTGTTCAATCTAATCTTTGAAATGATTTACCAGAAAATGTTAAAAACTTCATAGAAAAAAGTACTGAACTAGTTCTCCTTTTTCTGCTCCCCTTGCTCGAAGGTTCAAGATAATCCTTTCTTTTCCATGAAGAAGTTTCAGTTTCTTGAACATAAATAAAAATAAATTAATAGGAAAATGAACCATTAAGTTCTTCACAACTTGTTTTTTCATGAGACTATTCATCATAGTAATATCTATCTTTCGATAAACCTTGCATGCTTGCTCTCAATGATGAGTTTCACTACATCAAATAATTTGCATCCCTTTGAAAATTTTGGATACCCAAAAAACAGACATCTTGTACTCCCTGACTTTAGCATATCTCAATAAATATCAAGAATGACAAAATGAGCAGCATATCCACATAATAAAATATATTTCAAAATGGTCTTTTCTCGTACCAAGTACTAGACTTATTCCCCAATTACTAGAAACCGAATTGTTCTTCATTTAAACCATTTCTTCAAAATGACTCCCATTAACAAGTAATGTGCATGGTCCCGTCAGCAAATTTTGTAGCATGGTTCACTGGTAGCACTAAATAAGGTATATATAGATCCACGACCATACCGAAAGACCTTTAGCTCCTTCTAGAACCATAATAAATATCCAAATAAAAAATAAATAAAATGAGCAGTCCCGAATTTAACAAACAAATACTCAAATACATGGGCTTATCAAATCCCAAGGTCAAGCTGTCAAGCACATAGCGTTTTCACTTCCCATCAAGAAGCAATTAATCGGCATTTCTCAATAGTATTTTGAAACCATAAACAACAAATCCAAGCAGAACCCGGATGACAGATCATCGAAATGAAACAGTCACGAAAGAAACTCAACCTAAAACCACCCGCATCAACAAATCCAAACAATGCCCAAATAGAGGGGGGAGGGGGAAGTAACAAGGAATCAACGAAGAAAGAGGATTCAATCAGCTAAACCTCGTCATTAGCAACAAATTCAAACAAGACACACATAAATTAACATAGAAACAGCTCACCCAACCAGAAGGGTTCCTTCAAACTGACCTCTTTAGCTGAAAGTTCGGAAGCGTAAGGAAGAACAAAGTTCACGGTGAGCTTGGAAGGAATCGAGGACGGAGTGGGCGGCCGAGGCTGCATGAAGACCTGCGGGGTCTTGGGCGGGTCCATGTTCGGGATCACTTTCTTCCAAGACTCCAGGAACGCTGAGTCGCCTACCGGAACTGCAGGCACGCCGGCGGTGGAGAATGGCCGAGCCCTGGCGGCAGCGGCTGTGGCCGAGGGTCGGGTCAGGAGGCGCGTGGCGTGGCGCAACATGGTTGGATCGCTCGGCTCGCAGGGTCGGAGATAGTGTGGGAATGAGGGAGGGGGAGGGTCGGACTGCGACACGAGCGTCGAGTGAACAAAAGACTGCGTGCGTTTGAAAGTTGTGCTGATAACTCAATTCCTTGAAATAACCATTGCTTGAAATTTTCAGATGCAATATAGGCGGTGTTTGCTAATCAGCAATTAACTCTGTAAATTGGACAATAACCTTTAGTCTATTCCTATAAGTATGTATTTTGTGTACCAATCGTAATTTTAAATTTTAGTTTTGTCTCTTTATTTCTTTAATATTGTAAAGAAATTTTCTCTTTTGGTGTTTTTTTCTTAAAAAAAACATTATCAAATTAATCCTTACCCTTTTTTCTTTTTTTTTTTGGGTTAATGGAATGATCTTCTTACCCTCATAAAGATAATTTAAGGAATGTAAATGTCACATTTGTTATCATATTGGTTAAATTTTGACTTAAATAATATTTTTATTAATGAATGATCTTCTTATAGTCATGAAAACAGTTTAAGGAATGTAAGTGTCACTTTTAGAAATTCAAAGGATATTCGCATTAGATGATGCGTGTAAGTATTTTTTTTTTCCTTATTTTTATAATAATTTGTTCTTGTTTGATTGTTATGATTTATTATTTTTATAATAGTAATTATTATTAAGGGTAAAAAATATTTATCTATCTTGAGATTTGGTAAAAAGACACTGACCTCCCTTGAGGTTTCAAAAATCGCAAAGACTTGCCTTAAATTTTAAGAATTTCAAGCACCTTTCCTGAGATTTGTCAAAACGACACAATTTTTTCCTCAAAAGACTTATTTTTTTCACAAAATACAAGGAAATGTTTCAGATTTGCATTTTTGGCAAACCTCGAGGGAAGATGTATGGCATTTTAAGGGGAGGTAAATAAAATTTTTGAAACCTCTAAATTGTGCACCATTTGATAAATTGAAAATAATATTTGTAGCTATTTTCATATTGCACTAAATTTAATTGCGAAACTTTCTGACAAAAATAGTTTTCCCCGAAATGCATTGGTATATATTTCCAATTGGCACCAAAGTTGACTTATCAAACTTTTGGTTATGCGTGTTGTGTGTGTGTGTGTGTTCCTTTTTTTTAAAACTATTAAATACTATCTATTTCTACGTAGAAATGCATCTATGAAACATGTTTTTTGTTTTTCTATTGCAGATGGTGATTTTATTTTGATATGTTGGATTATCATTTTACCTAAAAGCATAAACTATTAGATTATAAGCAAATAATGTATATCAAGTTTCAACACTCTTCTGTATGAGTAACTCAATAGCATGTGGAGAGATAAATACATGTTAAATAACACTCGTAATAGGAAATAAAAATTTTTTATTTAAACATCACACAATAAACGCAAGCAGCAAGACTATAAGTCAGGACATTTTGGTAATAAGCTCCGATGCCATATTCAATTACTATTTTACCTAAAAGTTTAAGGCATTAGGTTGTGGGTCAATAATGTATATAAAGTTTTAATGTGATCTATGTCTTTATTGAGGTTAACAATATACAAATTTGAGCATGTCCATCTTAATATGTTTTTAGTTTAATATTTTTTTTATCTCAATTTATATTGCCTTAGTTTGAGCATGAGTTTGTGTATCTTTAGCATCTTTCCAATTTTTTGGAACCTTGCTTGAATTTGAGCATGTGCATTTTAATATGTTTTTTTTTTCATTTTAATATGCTCAATTTTCAATTTATATTGGTTAGCTTGAGCATGAGCACGTGTATCTTTAGCCTCTTCCCATGTTTTTTAAACCTTGCCTGAATTTGACAAGTGTCGTGAATTTGAGGCTGCAATGTTTTATACGATATTCAAATTATGTGTTTTCAGTAGTCCGTGTTAGAAAATTTTCATGAATATATTGCAACCAAGGATCTTCAATTATCATGATTTCACATCAATTACTTTATGCGGAAAATAAATAAATCATAAACTGTAAACTTTACATACCGAAATCAGCCATATCGAACCTATCGAGAAGAACACCCGGAGAATCCGAAGAAATCGTTTCTCCCGCTTCTCCTCTTTCTCTTTCCTTCTTTCACCAGATCTATGGGATCTCCTGATGATTAGAGAAGTAGAGGCAGAGAGAGGACAATTCCTTTCTTCCTATGCCTTTATAGTTACACCCATAATAGTAGCTAATATATTTTATTTTTATATATATATATATATATATTATATACATATATATCTATAATATTTATGTATAGGAATCTCTTCATACTTCCACCATTAATTTCTCATATTAAATGAGCTAACCTTTTAGTTAACCCATACAACAATTAATTTATATCCTTATCATATGGGACACATTACCTATATGTGGGACCCACATCATTCATGTGGGACATATCCTTTGGGATATAAATCCTACATTCTCTCACTTGACTCATATGAATGATATTAATATGGATTAACAAATATCCATATTGTGCACAAAACATTAGCTTATTTATACTTTTCAATGAGATTAACATAAGATCATAATCAAGCAACCCATTAGTACGAGTCATGGCGGTAAATATCATTAGAGCGACATTTTCCCTTCCATGTACCACAAAACTAATAGACCACTTAACTATAATCTATAATAGGAAGTTACCATACTGTCCTTTTAATATCTTTGTCAAAGATCATTTCTATTTAACAGTGAACCATCTCTATAATCATGTGATTTATGGTAAACATAAATAATGTTCAGAAACACTTTTATTGATATCATTATACATATTATAAAACAAAACATAAAGATCCAGTATTATACATCAAGGATTACAACAAAGACCTATGTGATCAGCATGTTCTTTAAATACCTTTGGTGTCAATCCTTTCGTTAAAGGATCTGCTATCATGAGTTCAGTCCTTATATGTTCTATAAGTACTATCTGTTTCCGAACTTCCTCCTTAACGGCCAAATACTTGAACTCCATATGCTCAGTGCCATTAGAGTATTTGTCGTTTTTGGAGAAAAAGACTGCTGCGGAATTATCACAATAAATTCTCAACGGCCTGGCTATACTGTCGACAATCTCAAGTCCTGAGATAAAGTTCTGCAACCACAAAGCTTGAATCGTGGCCTCAAAGCACGCCACAAATTCAGCTTCCATAGTAGATGCTGCTATGATAGTCTGTTTGGCGCTCTTCCATGATATTGCTCCTCCAGCTAACAGGAACAAATAGCCATATGTTAACTTACGACTATCAACGTATCCAGCAAAATCTGAGTCAGAGTAGCCAACCACCTCCAACTGATCTGTTCTCCTATATGTGAGCATACAGTGTTTGGTTCCTTTTAAGTACCTCAAGACTTTCTTTGCAGCTTTCCAATGCTCCATTCCAGGATTACTTTGGTACCTCCCGAGCATCCCAACTGCAAAACTAATATCTGGTCTCGTACAAGTCTACACATACATCAAACTCCTAACAATAGATGCAAAAGGAACATTTTCCATACTTTTATTTTCAAATTCATTATGTGGACAATCTTTTAGACTGAACTTGTCCCCTTTACAAATAAGAGCAAGAGTTGGTTTACAATCAACCATATGAAATCTTTCTAGAACTATATTAATATATCCTTTCTGAGACAACCTTAACAGTCCAAGTGATCTGTCCCGGAATATTTCAATTCCAATCACATAAGTTGCCTCACCCATATCTTTCATTTCAAAGTTCATAGAAAGAAATCTCTTGGTATCATTCAATAAGCCGAGATCATTACTGGCAAGTAAAATATCATCAAGATATAGAATCAGAAAGATAAACTTGCTCCCACTGACCTTTAGATATATATACCAATACATAGTGTTTTCTTTAAAACCAAAGATCGTGATGGTATCATGAAATTTAAAATACCATTGCCTGGAAGCTTGTTTAAGTCCATATATTGATTTTTTTAATTTGCAAACCATGTGCTCTTTTCCTTTAATCATTAAACTTTCAGGAAGATCCATATATACCTCTTCATCTAAATTCCCATTTAAAAAAGTAGTTTTCACATCCATTTGGCGTAACTCTAAATCAAAATGAGACACCAAAGTCATAATGATTCTAAAAGAGTCCTTTTTAGACACAGGAGAAAACATCTCTTTATAATCAACACCTTCCCTCTGAGTGAAACCCTTTGCTACAAGTTTAGATTTATATCGTTTAATGTTGCCATTACAGACTTGTTTGGTCTTAAAAACCCATTTACACCCAATTGTTTTAAACCCTTCAGGCAAATCAATGATGTCACATACTTTATTCTGTTCCATAGATTTCAACTCATCATTTATGGCATTGATCCACTTTTCAAAATCATCACTTTCAATGGCTTGTGAAAACATAACTGGATCCTTACTAGTTCCTAAATCATAATCAACCTCTTGCAGATATACTGAATAATCATCAGAAATAGTTGGTTTCCTTACTATTTGAGATCTCCTTAATGCTATTTCTTGTGATTGTTCTGCAATTGGCTCGATGGTGACATTTTCATTACCAAGTGATACATCATTAGACTGTTGTTCAGTGTTATCATGCCTTTCAACAACTAAAGGAACAACAATGTCTGTTAAAGGTCTAGATATCGATATAGGAACCTGAATTTCTTTAATGACCACATTTCGCGATATATCACTCCCACTGATTTCACCATTTTCAAGGGACTTTGCATTACCAGATTCAACTATTCTCATACTATGATTAGGACAATAAAACCTATACCCTTTAGACTTTTCTGGGTATCCAATAAAATACCCACTCACAGTCCTTGAATCCAATTTCCTTTCATTTGGATTATAGATTCTAATCTCTGCTGGACAACCCCAAACATGAAAGTGTCTTAAACTCGGTTTCCTTTCCGTCCACGGTTCAAAAGGAGTTTCTGAACTACCTTACTAGGAACCCAATTTAGCACACACACTGCTGTTTTAAGGGCTTCCATCCATAATGAAATGGGTACTGAGGAATTACTCAACATACTCCTAACCATTTCTATAAGAGTACGATTCCGCCTTTCAACCACACCATTCTGCTGAGGCATACCAGGCATTGTGTATTAAGCAAAATACCATGTTGTTCTAGGAATTTAGAAAATGGTCTTGGACATTGTTTTATGCCATCATACATACCATAATACTCACCACCTCTATCAGATCTAATGATTTTCACTTTCCTATCTAATTGTCGCTCCACTTCAGCAACATATGCCTTTAAAGCATCTATTGCTTGAGACTTTTCATGCAACCAATGGATATAGCCATATCGTGAAAAATCATCAATAAAGGTGATAAAATACTTTTCTCCGCCTAAAGATGGTGAGTCAAAATGTAACGTCCCTCAATAATATACAACATAATAAATAAATCGTCAACCCGAACCCGTAGTTAGCGGGGACATCAGTCATACATAGCGGAAAACCTACGCAGCAGTAAACATAAAAATCCATACATCCATCCATAAAACATAATACCAGAGCTTTTATAATATAATAATACTGTACTTTTGTACATATCCATATACATCAAAATATCTCTAGGGTCACACAAAATAACTCTAACCCTAGTACAAAAATCTTACCCTCCTCACGGGGTAATCTTTCTAACTCAACGGCAGCCCTGACCCACCGGTCTCTCAGGGGCTCCTGAAAATTTAATAATGATGGGGGTAAGACACTTCTCAGTAAGGGAAAGTAAACTAAATATAGATGTGTGGCAACATGAATATTTAAAGTGCTTATACGTATATAGTACATTTCATAACTCTATGAATAATCATAATATCATACTGGATAATCATGTATTTTCATTTTCGTTAATAAATCATAACATACATACATAAACATCTGTAATAACTCGTAATACTGAAAATCAACCCTGGATGAATGGCTAGCTAATGTCATGTATTACCCCCCATGACGGGTTGTGTAGCCCGAAGGCGGGACCCGACAATGGCTGGCCGACCACTACCGAATCAAATATGTCTGTAAGTACGATGGACCCGCCGCACCCTGGTCCAGACTGCCAGATGGATGTCTACACTCTACTGAAAGTCTCATCGACTATCCATCTTCCATCCCCTCGTGGGACAGTAGCACTAATAAGGCCTCGTGCCAAAATCAACCCATAGCTACAGTACCGAGCTCCCAGTCTAAACTAAACTAACATCCTGGTTGTAATAACATATAATACATGATCATACATAACATCATTATGGCCCTGTGTCGGAAACATAGATATGGCCTCGCGCCGAAATCATACATATGACCTCGTGCCAAAATCATAATAAATATAGCCTCGCACCAAAAACATAAATACGGCTTCGTGCCGATAACATAAAATACGGCCTCGCGCCAAAATTGTTTCAGGTGTATACATTCTGAAAATACATCGTTTATCATACGATCGTCAAAACCATCACAATATAACTCATCATTTCATAATACCTGAAAATGTGTTTTACTCGTAAAAGCATTCCTATCTTATCTCATTTCACCTAAAATAATATTCATGCCACACATGCTCTATTAAAAGTCATACTTCATATTTTAAAATCGTGATTTCAGGACATCTCATACATACATATATACACTTTAAGCATCATAACAGTATTTTCCAAATCATACATTACATTCATAATAAACAAATATATCATATGCTTTTTCTGAAAATAAATCTTCTCATAATCAATAATAGTTTACATGGAAAAGAACTGCTTTAGTTTACTCCCTTACCTGGCTACTGAGAAAGCCCCTCAAATTTCCTAGCCTGACCCCCGTAGGATTTCCTACTCAATACCCTAAAACTCAAAACTCCTAGTATTAATCATCAGTATTTTCATGCGTACGTCAATTTCTATAACTACCTCAAAGTCTAATTTGGCTTAAAAAGTCTTACCTCAACTTTGGGATGATTTCCAACTTCGTTTTTCCGACGATCCGTTTTGGCAAACTTGCAGGGAACTTCGCCAGGAGCGTCGTGGTAACCTCAGATCTTCGATCCGGCATAAAACTAGCCCAAAATCGAAGAGAGAGAGTGAGAGAGCCGAAGAGGAGAGAGAGGAGCGTGAAAAATGAAATAAAAATCGGATTTTTCATATTTTCTAGGCGGCGGAATTCGTCGACGAGACCCTGTGTTCGTCGACGAGTCCTTCACAAATTTCGTCGATGAGACCCTGTATTCGTCGACGAAATTCAGGCTGCCTCAGAACCCCTCTCGGTATTTTCTCGTTAACGAGACCCTGTGTTCGTTGACGAAGCTTGGCAGCTTCATTTCTTTTCCCTTTTTCAAATTTTCCTTTCTTTATTATTTAAATTTCATTTAAAAATTCGGGTTGTTACACAAAAGGCCCACATACATAACTATGAACAATTTCCAGTAGATTCTTACTTCTTGTGGCTCCTTTCTTTGTATGTTTAGTTTGCTTTCCTTTAATGCAATTAATACATACATCGAAAATCAATAAAATCAAGGTTCGTGAGAACCCCATCCTTTACCAATCTCTCCATTCTTTCCCTGGATATATGACCCAGTCTTTTATGCCACAAGGAAGAGGAATTCTCGTTTATTCTACTACGCTTAATTCCAATATTATGATGCAGAGTGAGGAGTGTTTCAGCAAACTTTTCATTAAGATTAAATGTATACAACCCCTCATACAAAATACCAGAGCCAACACATAAGTCACATTTCATAATACAGAAACCTTTATGTTCAAAATACAAACCATAACCGTCATTATCTAATCTAGACATGGAAATTAAGTTCCTAGAAATATTTGGAACATACAAAGTATCAAACAGGTCTAAACAATGACCCGATTCAAGATACAACCGAACAGTTCCAACGCCCATAACTGACACTTGATTCATTCCACAAGACTATCATGTGTTCATTTTCCTTTACGCTCTGGATCGTAAGGTATCCCTACATCAAATTGGAAACATGAACAGTAGAACCAGAGTCAATCCACCAAGTGTTAGAAGGAACTTGTGTCATGTTTGATTCGAAACATACATAAGCTAAAGGCTTACCTTTCTTTTCGAACCATGCTTTGCGTTTCGGGCAATTTTTCTTTAAATGCCCATAATCATGACAAAAGTAACACTTGGGACCATAATGTTCCTTCCTGCGAGCCTCATCACCATACGAAGTACTCGCCACCTTCAATGGATATTTCTTTAAACCTTTCTTTATTTTCTTTCCTTTACTTCCAGCTGCGTGACTTATGACATTTACTGAATGTTGTCCCTGTTGTTTGAGTCTTGCCTCTTCTTGAACTAATATGCTTGCCAATTCATTCACATTCCATTTTTCTTTAATTGTGTTATAGTGAATATGAAAAGGCCCGTACTGAGGAGGCAAAGAGTTCACAATAAATTGAACAAGAAAGTTTTCATTAACATTCATTCCCAAAGTATTAAGTATAGCAGCCAGATTAGACATTTCTAGGACATGTTTGTTCATTCCTTTGCTGCCATCAAATTTCATTGTGGTTAGTTCAGCCATCAACCTTCCTGCAAGGGACTTATCAGCTGAACGAAATCTATCTTCCACTGCCTTAAGATATTCCTTTGCGTTATCTAGTTGAGGGAGTGTTGATTGAATATTATTTGCTATATATATTTGCATAAACATCATACTTAATTTGTTCGACCTTTTCCATGACTTATACAAAGCTTGCTGTTCCGAACTCCTGGTTTCAGTAATAGCAGCCGGTTTATCCATTCGCAGAGCTAAGTCCAGATCTAGAACACCAAGGTGAAACTGAATCTGTTCATTCCAGTCAGAGAAATTTGTCCCATTAAAGACTGGAATAGAAAAAGCCAACGAATGCAATGAAATAGGAACAGACACTGCAATAACACAAAATACTCACTACATTAATGCTTTGAGTTTAGAACATTTCATTAGTAAATTGCGTTCAATCTTTGGATCAACTTATGCAATATACTAATCCTTACACTTACTGGTAATTTTCATTCATCAACACATAATTGATAACCTTTATAAAGTTTGATTGGTCTATCACCTTTGGGCAGGCATCCCAATCTCACTATTATTCATTAATTATCCTAATTAAATCAATAATTATTTGAAAGTTGGTGCACTTTTGGGCCAGCCATAATATTCAAATAATCATTCTGTAATAATTTTATCATAATTATTTCTCAATACAATGTTCATAATTTTTCTTAACGAAATCACTTTGGTGATAACAAGCCAATCATAATATAAACATTGATTGACTCCATACTCAGCAAAATTAATCCAAGTTTAAAGCAGATAATTAATTTCTCACAATGACAATTTTACTTGGATTAATATTTTATTTTATTTTATGTAAAATCTGGCAGCCCATGAATTAAAAACATTGCAGCTCGTATATTAAAAAAAACTGCAGCTCGTACGTTTAAAAACTGACAGCCCATATATTCAAAAACTGGCAGCCCATAGATTTAAAAATTGACAGCCCATATATTAAAAAACTAACAGTCCATACATTTAAAAAACTGACAGCCCATGTATTAGAAAACTGGCAGCCCATACATTTAAAAAATTGGCAGCCCATATATTAAAAAAAACTGGCAGCCCATACATTTAAAAAATTGGCAGCCCATATATTAAAAAATTGGTAGCCCATACATTTAAAAAACTGGTAGCCCATATATTAAAAAAAAATTGGCAGTTCATACATTTAAAAATTTGCAGCCCATATATTAAAAAAAAACTGGTAACCCATATATTAAAAAAAATTGGCAGCCCATACATTTAAAAAACTGATAGCCCATATATTAAAAAACTGGCAGCCCATATATTTAAAAAAACTGGCAGCCCATACATTTAAAAAAAAACTGGTTATCTATGCCATGTTTCATATTCATCTCAGAGTTCATTTCAAAATACCAATCCATAATATACAACAAATAATCAATTCCCTAATATAAGAATTTTACTAACTTACTTTCATGTAAAATTCTCTAACTTATGCATGCATATTAATTAGCAGCCCTACTTTAATATCACTATATAGGGGAAAACCGTCAACGATCTACATGTAAGAAAATTTTCAAACCAACAAAAAACCTCATAAATCCATCAAATATCACATATATTTTCAGGAATCATTTATCATATGAATTCTTCAGTTCGATTCCAGAAAATATCATGAACACAAATTTTCACACAATCCTATAACAGGATTGTAAGGGGTTAAAAGAAACGATCTTTATCATGAAAGAAAAATCATGATAATTTCAAACCTTGGCTCTGATACCACGTGTTAGAAAAATTTCATAAATATATTGCAACCAAGGATCTTCAATTATCATGACTTCACATCGATTACTTTATGCGGAAAATAAATAAATCATGAACTATAAACTTTACATATTGGAATCGGCCATATCGAACCTATCAAGAAGAACACCCGGAGAATCCGAAGAAATCGTTTCTCCCACTTCTCCTTTTTCTCTTTCCTTCCTTCACCAGATCTATGGGATCTCCTGATGATGAGAGAAGTAGAGGCAGAGAGAGAACAATTCTTTTCTTCCTATGCCCTTATAGCTACACTCATAATAGTAGCTAATATATATATTTTATATATATATATATTATATACATATATATCTATCATATTTATGTATAAGAATCTCTTTATACTTACACAATTAATTTCTCATATTAAATAAGCTAACCTTTTAGTTAACCCATACAACAATTAATTCATATCCTTATCATATGGGACACATTCCCTATATGTGGGACCCACATCATTCATGTGGGACATATCATTTGGAATATAAATCCTACAGTCCAGTTTATAAATGGACTAAAACACACCTTAAAAACACTATCAAAGTAGGTACCTAACGCCCTTACGGGCATGACGGGGTGGAAAGACATCAGCAAGTAAGAAAAAACATCGGGGGTTCAATTTCAAGTAGATACACTAACGAAGTCAGCGGTACCTATAGATAATGAGAGTTTACTCTATGAGCCAGTGGAGTCCGTGGATAATGAGAGTTCGCTTTGTGAGCCAGCGAGGATCGTAGATGGTGAGAGTTCTCTATGAGTTTTTGTGAGTCAGTAGGGACCATGGATGGTAATGGAAATGTGTCTCGGAGGTCAGGTTGACCGAACATTCAACTGATGCACAGAAGCCGTGTCCGTATTTTAGACTTTACCCTGATCAATGAGACCTGGGGGCGAAGGACGCGGATCCATAGGTTTGGTGCCGCACCAGGGGGTCCGAAAGGCTTGTTGGTGGTAAAAGTTCCTATGTAATAAAAAAACAAAAAAAAAAAGAGTAGGTACCTAACTCATAAATCTAGCGAACCTTAACTTTATTTTAGTTATAAGGTGCCTTAGGCAAATGGAAATTGTCAATATAAGTTATTAATAAAAATAAATTATTATGTAATAATATTATGATATAATAACTTAAATTTGGAGATTTTTAATTGAATGATTTAATATTATTATTTTTAGCATATAAATTTAACTAGGTCTATATTTTTATTATATATAATTTTTATTATAGACTTGATTACTCTTCGTATATTATTTATATATAAGTCAACTATATTAATATAATTGTTATTTTATTAGAATGACAATATTTTATTAGAATTTTTATGCTGTATAATGCAAATAAATAAAAATATTTCTAGAAATAAAATTAGCAATTATATGCATAAAAATATTTCTGAGGGTCGAGTCAACACTCAACAATCGCAGAGGCGCTTAAGCCCTAGCGCACGGCGAGGCTCTGACTGTGCACAGCTGCGCGCTTCTTCTCGGTCCTCTCTCAGGTGCCCCTTGCTTCGTCAGACCAGCGACGATCAGAGGAGTTGCCGCAGCAGCGACAGACCAGAAGCTGTTATTCACCGAGGAAGATTTTTCTTCTTCGGTTCTATGCTTCTGGTACTTCCCAGCTGGTACAGCGGTATGTCTTCCCTCCTCCCATTTTCTCCGCCCCGATCGGGCATCAGCCACTCTTAGCATATTTTTTTTTTAATGTATGCCAATAATCCATCACTGATTACGCATCAGCCATGTGAACCTGCAACCGAGCCTCTCGGCTCTCTGCCTGACGCCCTCTCTCCCTCTGATTTTTTTTTTTCCTTTTCATGCTTTTTGAAAGAAATATTTGATGGGTGAACCAGATGGCTGATGCCCGAGGAGCGATGGCTTGCTTTTAGCCTGCTTCGAGGCTCTCTTCCTTCACTTTGTGATGAACTGATAATGTTACATTATCTATTTGGTCTTTTTGTTGTTATTTTTGTTGTTGGACCAATGTTGCTAACTTTGATTATCATCTAATAAGGAGGTAGCTAATGAATGTGTAACTGTAATTGGAATTTATTTGTTGAATGTGTATAAACGATGCTTGCGTTCCATTTTGATTCAAATTACATTGATATTGGTCATCTAAAATTACACGCGCACACACACAGAGGTATATATATGCATGTATGTTTGTACGCATGCACAGAGTATCTTAAACTTTTAAAAATTGCCATATCTTCATGTTGATACTGTGCTGTGCGTGTGTTATGTGTCTGTATTGGTGCTTATTAGGCGTTTTCCAACTCTAACCATGATGTAATACTTCATTTTTTTTTGTCTGGATATAACTTCTCAAGTTTTGATGCAATAATATACAGATTCAGTGGTGGTTGGTATTTGATAAGAAGTTGTTTGTCAAAATTCTTTTTAACTAGGAACGGGGCATGTTAAAAGTTAAATAAATTTATTCTTAACCAGGAGTAGGGTTCATCTATCTTGTAAGGATTGTAAAATTTTCTCAGGCGAAAGTTTGACTGCACAACATATAATCCTAGTAGTAGATATACATTCTAAAAAATGGAAGAGAAAGAGTAACATAAATCAACATAAGAGGACTAGATGGTGGAGCTTGAAGGGTGTAAATATAGTAAAATTTAAAGATGAAATTATCAAAGAGTGTGGTTGGATAGTAGTGACTATGATAGATGCAAACACTGTTTGGAATAGAATGGCTAACTCCGTTGTAAGGATTGCAAAAGAGATTTTAGGTGAGTCCAAAGGAAAATACTCAATGGTAAAGCAAGTTGGTGGTGGGATCAAGAAGTCCAAAAAGTCATTAAGAAAAAAAGAAATGTGTATAAAATGTGGTAAAGTTGTAGAAATATAAAAAATCTTGAAAAGTAGAGGAAAGGAAAAATGCAAAAAAAAATTGCTTGTGAAGCTAAACATAGAGCTTATGATACTTTATATGCTAGACTAGATATAAAATAAGAAGAAAGAGACATTTATAAATTAACTTGCCAGAGCTAAAGAAAGAAAATGTAAAGATTTAGGTGATGTAAAATGTATATTGTATAAAAGACGAGACTGATAATGTCTTAACTAGAGAAGAAAACATAAAAGAGAGGTGGTGAAGATACTTTCATAAGTTGTTTAATGAAAACCAAAATGAAAGATTGAACTTAGAAGTGAAAAACGAGGAGAAGACTAAAAATAGGAGATTTATTCAAAAAATTAGAGTTCTTAAAGTAAAATGGCATTAAAAAAGATGCAAAGTGAGAAATCTATAGGACCAGATAACATACCAATTGAAGTTTGGAAATGGTTAGGTGTTAAAGGAAATATTTGGTTAACAAATTTTTTCATCATTTTAATAAAAACCAAGAAACTGTCGGAAGAATGGAGGAAAAAACACATTAATACCTTTATACAAAAACAAAGGTAATATTCAAAAGTGTAATAATTATTGTGGAATAAAGGTTATGAGTGATACGCTGAAATTATGGGAAAAAGTAATTGAACAAAGAATAAGATTAAAAACGAGGATTTTAGGGAATCAACTTGATTTTATACCTAGGAGATCAACAACAAAAGCTGAATATCTTTTAATAGGATTACATAAAAAGTTTAGGGAAAAGAAGAGGGACTTGCATGTGGTTTTTATGAACGTAGAGAAAGCATATGATAAGAGTACTTAGGGAAGTTCTTTGGTGGGTCTTAGAAAAGAAGGGTGTTTGCAGTAGATATACTAAGATCAGTAAGGATATTATGATAGAGTAGTGACTAACGTTAGGATTGTAGAAGGGGAATCTAGAGATTTTCCAATCATATTAGGTGTACATCAAGGTTCTACTTTGAGTATTTATTTATTTACTTTAGTGATTGATGAACCTACTAGAAATATCTAAAACGAGATCCCTCGGTGTATGTTGTTTGCAGATGATATTAATTGATGAAAGTAGAAGATTAAACTTAATAATTAAGAAATTATTAGCACTAATAGATTTCAATATCTTGATTTATTATGCAAGTGGAAGGGGAAATTGTAGAAGAATACATAAAATTAAAGCAGGTTAGGTAAAATGGAGGTGTGTGCCAAGTGTGTTGTGCGATCGTAGAATATATTTAAAATTAACACTAATGTTTTATAAGATGGCTATAATGCCGACTATGTTTTATGGTTTAGAATGTTAGACAACTAAAAAACAATATGTACAAAAAGTAAAAGTTGCTGAAATATGAATATTAAGGTGGATGAGTGGTATAACATTAAAAGATAAACTAAGAAATGAGCATATATGCAATAATTTAGGCATAGCATCAGTCGAAGACAAGATAAGGAAGGGGCGATTTAGATGGTTTGGACATTTGAAATGCAGACCTAGTAGAACATTTGTGAGGAGGAGTGAGTAAGTTATTGTTTTTGGCATGAAAAGGGACGGGTACGCCTAAAATTACTTGGAATGGTGAGAAGTGATTCAAAAGCCCTTAATCTAGTAGAGGAAAATGTTCTCAATTAGGTGAATTTGAGAAAAAGAATTCAAGTAGCCGACCCCACCTAGTGGGACTTAAGGCTTATTGTTGTTGTTATGGAAATTCTTTTTTGGGTTTCATATTGCAGTGTCAGTGTCATTTTGAACCAAGAAGCTCTCTATTTTATGTGTATGGCTTATTGACAAAGACTAACAGAATGTCTTTGTTATCTACTGGAAATAGCCTTTGTCAATAAGCTGAGTTGTTCGATTCATTGCTATTTGATGTGGACAATTTGAAAAATCCATTTAGATATATGCACTTTATAATCAGGTTTAGCCAAATAGTTTGGTGTTGATGATACCCAATTGGTTATCTATTCAACTATAAATAAATTTATGTCTATCTATTGAAAAATTCCAATTTACTATTTTTTTCTTCCCCACTTTTGCCCAGTGTAGTGAGATTGCTTCAGGGTTAGATTGTGGAAGATATAGTGGTGAGTTTTGGTTGCAAGTGGTGCCCATAAATTTGAAAAGGTTCTTCCATCAAAGACCATAGAATTCAGCTTTTTCCAAAATCCCATCTTATCAGAACTTTCCTCCCTTCTCCATGGAGAGCAAAGAAATTAATTTAAAATAACCATTATAGATTACAACAATGTTTGCTATTTAATATGCCTTTTCTATTCATAAATGCATTGTAAAATAAATTAAATATATTCAAAAAAGTATGAAGAATAAAAGAAAACCCGGATGGAATATGAACTCAGTTCTTCCTTTTAGTTGCTCAAGTAGTTGGTTTGCTTGGTTGATAATGGTTGGAAACAGTGTTGTCGACAACTTGTTTAGGGCCATAAGATGTCCGAGTTTATGGATAACAAGGTTGACCCTAGAAAAGGAGTGGCCTTGGAATATTTTTGTCTTGATTTTTGCCAAGAGTTGGACTGTCAGTAGTCAGAGGCGCGAGGCGAGCCGAGGCGCAAAGGGTCTTTGAAGCCGAGGCGAAGGCGCGTGCTTTACGAAGGTGAGGCGCACAATTATTAAAATGCTGTAAAATGTCTATTTGGGGTAATTTATATATGAACCTATGAATATCTAGTAATATTAGAATTTAAAATGCCAAAACATTCAATAATAAAATTAGAAATTTAATAAAATTGCCAAGACGAAGCTCAAAAGCATCAACAATTCAACATAGTTCAACATCAAAAGAAAAGAGTACAATAAAAGATTTCAAAGTATAAAATCTAAAAATCCTCCTCAATCATCACTCATCATCAACTAAGTCGGCGAAGATATCATCATCTTCCTCTTCATCATCAAAACTGTTTTCTCCAACATCTTTTTCCTCTTCCGTCCCCTCTGCACTATCCACTTGGATTTCATCCTCATCTACAAGTTCCAACATTGTGGTTCGACCCCTAGCACTGGTTGCACTACTAGATGAAGCTCTTCCTCTTCCTCCAGACGATGATGGCATATTTGTACTTATTCTTGATCTAGTGTGATGTGGGGGGTTATTTAGTCCAGCAGCTCTAGCAACAGAATCCCAAGTCAAATTATCATCTTCAAACACAAGTTCATCATCCTCATCAGAATCGCCATCCATCCTACCAATCAACCACTCATTACTATCATCAATGTCCTTTAGGAGGATGGGATCAATGGTGTCACGTTTGTCGTATCGATGCCTCAGAGTTCGATTATATTTCACAGCTGGGCTAGCCTATTTCTCCTTTTGCTATGAAGCAGCAAAAAGTTTAAAGTAATATGGTTAATAATGATTCTAAAAAGTAGTAGATTGGTAGTTCTTGTTCTTTAATAATTAATCCATGATATACTAATGACTTACATGTTGGAATATGCTCCAATTTCTTTCGCAGCCGGTAGCACTACATGTGAGGCTAAGAATTTTCACAGCAAACTTTTGCAAGTTTGGAGTTGTTGATCCATATGCCATCCACCATTGCGCTATTATAAAATAAATTTTAAATGAATACCTACTAGGTAAATAGCAAAAATAATTTTCAAAAAGAAAGAGGTAGTACAAATGCCACTTTACCTGGTGCTTTTGTCTTCCTTTGTCTCACTGCCAAACTAATACCAAAGACGCTACTAGCAGCATTGTATTTTTCCAACTCATTTGAAATTTTATCTTGCATTTCAATAGTTAGCAGTAACCTTGTAATACATTTGTACAAACCCGTCATAATTTTTTCATCTTGCAAAATGTTGGGGTTTGAATAGAAAAATTTCGGATTCAAGTAGTGTGCAGCTGCATGCAACGGTTGATGAAGTTGGCATCCCCACCTCGTTTCAATAATTTCAAATGCCTCCTTGAATTTATCCTCTCTCTCACCAAAAGCCTTAGCTATGGCTTCCTTAGCCCTATCCATTGCTTCATAATTGTATCCCATTGCAGGTTTCTTTTCCCCATCAACCAAACGGAGTACACGAACAAGTGGACCTGTTAACTTATGAGCATAGACAATGGTACTCCAATAAGTAGGCTTCAAAACAATAGTAGCTGCTCTTTTGCCAGCTGCCTCCTTTGCCCATTTAGTAGTATTCCAATCTTCAAAAGTAAACATTTTCCTCAAGTTGTTCTTTTGAAGGTGGATTGAACGAAGGGTGATGAAGGCAATTGCAAATCTTGTAACTGCAGGTCTTAGTAACTCTTTTCCTCCAGTGAACTGTCTCATCAAGTTCACAACGCCAACACGGTTATAGAAATAGCCATTCAAAAAAATTGCCCTTTTCATAGTTGCATGAATTGAAGGCATTTTCCCAATATCCTCCAAAATTAAATCAATGCAATGAGCAGCACACGGTGTCCAATATAAATGTGGCCTCTTTGCTTCCAACAATCTCCCTGTTCAAAAATCAAGGAATGAAGCCATTAAAATATTAAAATAAACAATATATACACTATAGAAAGTAGTTCCAGAAATAAGTTCTTACCTGCTGTAACATAGTTTGATGCATTGTCAGTTACTACTTGAATCACATTTGATTCTCCAATTTCCTCTACCATCTCATCAAGTAATCTGTACATTCTATCTGCATTCTTGACAAGATTAGAAACATCAATAGACTTGATGAATACTGATCCCCTTGGAGAGTTCACTAAGAAGTTTATTATGTCCTTATTAGCAACCGAATCTCTCCAACCATCAGACATAATTGAGCAGCCATATTTTGCCCATTCCTCGTTATGGACCTTCAACAACTCTTTCATTCGACTAACTTCCTCCTTTAGGTAAGGAACTCTCACTCATGATAGCTAAGTGGCTTTATTCCAGGATCATATTGTCCAATCGATTCAAGTGCGACTGGAAAGCTGCTCAGACGTACAACATTAAATGGTATTCCAGCATCATACATCCACCTAGCAAAATCTCCCATTGCCTTTTTTCTTAGTTCTTTCTTGCACGCCTCATTTATTGATGTTTGCTTCATCTTCCCTTCTTTCTTAGCTTGAATCGCTTTCTTTGGATCGGGAGTAAAAAACAAGTCTATAGGCCCCTTCTGTTTTGGTTTCTTCAAGTTGGATTGGTATGATCTTTTACTTCCATCACCAGTAAGCACTCTCTTGCCACGAATGTCAATTTCTTGAACTTCATCTTCTTCATCTTCACCGTAATGATCTATACTATCAAAGTCGGGCAATAACTCATTTTCCTCCTTTTCCATATCTTTCTTCAACATATACTCTTTAATCTCCTCACGTACATGAGCAGGGCACTTAGAGCATTCTTTCACATTTCGAAATCCTCCGTCAATGTGTTGTTTTGCCTGAAATATTCCTCCCCTTGTGACTTTACCACAAAACTTGCAAGTCAAATTATTTCCATTTTTCTGATCCTCCAAATGTGCATACTTCCATGCGGGATCTTTCTTTGCGAGGCCTCACATCCAGAACTAGAATCCATTTAAGATTTTCGACTTGGTATCCCGTATCGTAGGTTCCTAACTGAAAAAACAATGCATCATATATTTCCGGCAAATTAGGCAATAACTCATTTTGTATTAGTAGCTAATAGCCTAATCTAGACAATAACCCATTTAAAATTTAAGACTTATATAATGCATTTCCAAACAAATTAAAAAACAGTAGCTAAATTTCAATAAAAAGAATAAATATTATCATTATTATGTATTAGTTATAATTTATGAACTTACATTAATTAAACTAAATATTACAAATTAAAAAACAGTAGCTAAATTTCAGTAAAAAGAATAAATATTATGTATTAGTTATAATTTATAAGCTTACATTAATTAAACTAAATATTTAATTTATAAGCTTACATATAAAGAAGAAGAAGAAGAAGAAGAAGAAGAGCAGGCAGCAGTCAGCAGCATGCAGCAAGCAGGCAGCAGGAAGAAGAAGAAGAAGAAGAAGAAGAGAAGCAGCAGGCAGCAGGACGCAAGCAGCAGCAGCGGCAGCAGAAGAAGAAGAAGAAGAAGAAGAAGAGAAGCAGCAGGCAGCAGGACACAAGCAGCAGAAGAAGAAGAAGACTTACAAAGGTTCGAAGGCTTAAAGACGATCTCGCAGCTGGTTCGAAATGTCGAAGACGACGTGATGAACTCACGTTGTGTTCGAAGGCAGTCAGACGAACTCACAGCTCCTTTGAAGGCAGGCATACGAACTCACGAGGGCTCTGGCTGGTTTGAAGCGAAGTCGCGCAGGGTCGTGCTTCTTCAAAATGTCAAAGATGAACTCACGTTCCTGGTTCGAAGCTTGAAGACGAAGTCGCGAAGGCTTCCGGCTGGTTCAAAGGCTCGCAAACGATCTCACGAAGGGCTTCGAAGGGTCGAAAGGGGCTAGGGCTCTGTTCGTTCTAGTCGAATGAGGGATACGGGTCTGGCTTGGGCTATTTCTCTCCTTTAAATGACTAAAAATTCACAAGGCGCCCCTCACTGCGCCTGGCGCCCCACTGCGCCTTGTCTCACCTAGGGTCGCCTCTTGCAGGTTGCCTCGCCCCACCTGGTATGAGGCGCAAGCCTCTTCGCCTCACTGCGCCTTGCACCTAGGAGGCGCGCTTTTAACTACAATAACTTGGACATGATGCATTCCAATATCTTGAAAGCAATGATAGTACAAAACTTTCTGAAATTTAGCTATTTTTGCAGAAGAACATTGAAGTGTCCTTGGTTTGCTTGTGTACCATCCATACCTATCAATGGACAGACAAGAGATTGAGGCTTTGTTAGCTTATTCAACTGTTAATAATATGCAAAAACCCATTACAGCAACTCCACTCTATGTACATGATGCACTTTATGCACATAATGCTTGTACTTTTGTACTATGCACTGTTGATAGAAAAACTACATAGAAAAATCCATATAGAAAAGTCGTACATTGTATTAACTTGTGTAAGTCTTCTTCATAAACCTCAAGCACAGTAAGAATGCCTCAAAGGAGCATTATACCATGTACCATGTAGTTAAGGCATTTGGCTTTAGCCTTCACATATCTAATGCTATTACTTTTACTTCCCAAAAAAAAAAACCGTAATTTTATCATGCAAATCGTCCATATTATTCTTCTCCAATCAATACCTGCAGTGATGATAATGAAATAAAAATTAAATGCACAAAGTGAAAAAGTATGAAGTTTATGCCTATGGGTCTAAACTTTTGCAAAAGTCTATTGTGTGTATATTGTAGAGTACTGCTCTAACACGCCTATTTTAACAAGGATCTCTATTTTAATCCTAAAGTGACCATTCTTCATTTCATTTGTCATTTAGTTAGCACTTGTACAATATACTTTGTGCTTTTCGGAGCAAAACCTTTTTGGTTTTTTTGGTATTTTATCTCCATTAGGACTTGATGTTTTGCTTGATCATCAATAGTGAATTGCTTTGAGGAGCAGGTAATTTCCTCCACCAAAACAATAAAAAGATAATCTGGGTTCTGATTGCCAGCTGTTACTATGATTCTTGAGTCGCATGTGATTACAACCAGGCATTTAAGAAAAAATAAAGTTCATATGCATAATGAAAAATTTAGCCTACTAGGTCAAATGGTTAGAGGTTTTTTGGAGAGAATTTAGTCAGTTTTTGAGAAGATTGGGAAGAGGTTCTTGAAGCATGAGGGTTGGAAGTGTCAAGTATTGGCTATATATTTGTTTGGAAAAATTGGGAAGTTTGGGAGATGAGAGTTGGGATGGAAGGGGAAAATATTTTCAATTTTGGTTTCTGGTGGGGCTAAAGGGAGGGACGGGGAGGAATTTATTTGGGAATGGAGTGGGGGCAAAGGAATTTCCAGCAATAGCAACTGATTATGGTAAAGGCGAGGTTGGTGAGGGGGTTCAGAGGAATGCTTGTTCTTGGAACAAGGTTGTAACAACAGGAAGGAATCAAATTTATGATCGTTGTGGAATGTGAGGCATATCGTGATGCCTGGACATTCATCTTGTTGATCCTTAGGTAGTGTTTGGGAGCATAGATTTCAAGCCTTGGGTTTGGCGTTGTGTTGATTTGGATGAAACTCAATATTTTTTTCTACTGTATTTTGCTCAAATCCACACAATCCAAATTCAAGGCTTGAAATCCGAGCTCCCAAATGCAGCATCAGCATTTCAGGGTGTAGGGAATTGATGCCAGAGGTGACTAGGTTTTCTGAGAATGGGGGTGTGAAGAAGATGGATGGAAGGGGCTGGGCCTTGTGAATAGTCAGCTTGAGGAGTTAAATGGAAATGGTGTGGGCTTAAAATTGATTATTCCAGGCATCATAATATGACTCTGCATTTGGGCCACATCTTGGGTATTAAAGGGACATTGATGTAGGTAATGGGCTTTCTTCGGCTTGCCTGAAGCACAATGGCCCAAAGTTCTTGCAGCCTATTACCTCTCAAAATATTCAGGCCCATTTTCTGGATAAAAATGTAAATGGGTGGAGATGCAGCCTCTCTAATGGGCGGGCTCCTCAAGCTTCCCAAATGAAGAGTGTCTCAAATCTTCCTGGAACGGTTGAATTGCAATTGGAGGAGGGGTGGCTACATCTTCATTGCAAGTTAATGGAACCGTGGGTAACATAAGGCAAGTCTTGGTAAAAGGCAGGAATGGATGCGGTAGTTCGCTGAATTCGGATGATGTTTCTGATTCTATAGTGGGTGTTATAAGTGGGAGTGTTGGGAGAGTGACCCCTGATTATCCTCTCGCCTAATGTTGCCGAAGGTGTGTGCATGAAGGCTAAGACAGGCTGTGGAGATGATGCCTAGATTGATCTTAATATTGTTGGGACCAAAGTAGAGATGAGGGAATTAATAATTGTAGGTAGGGGCAAGTGGATGTTAGTGGTTAGGATAGGGATTCAAGAAAATATTTTTAATGGTAAGGAGAAAATGCAATGGGGGGATATGTTGGATGATAAAAGTGATGTGGCTAGTGAGTTTCCATTGATGATCTGTTATCATGGATGAAATTCGGGAACAAGAAGGGTATTTTTCTGGTTCATCTGATATACTTGGTGACCAGTTTGTGCCCCCATCTTTGGTGGAGGAGTTAGAGAGGGAATTCCTCTTTTTCAGGAAATTGGTCTGGGAAAAGAGCAGCAGAATGGTGTTTTGCCTTTTTCTGTGGAGAAAGTGGACTGGAAGGATGTAAAAGCTAAATATCTTTTGGCTTAAATGGGGTTATGGCTGTCTGGTCCTGGAGGAAGTGGAGATCATTTGGATGGTGGTGCCAGGAATGTAAATAAAGCCAGTGGGAATTGACTACTATTCGGCGATCTGTGAATTATGATGGCTAGGATTAAAGGGGGGATTTCTTAATTAGTTTATGCTAGTTTTAAATTATTTTTTCTTTATTTTTTTTTCCGGAGGACTTATTGTCCTCCATTAGTTTGTAACTCTTCTCTTCTTCCTTAATAAGAATAAATGTTGCAGAAATGAAAATGCTAAGATAGATGATTGTTGTGATCCTAAAAGATGTGTGGGATGAACACATTTGTGGTTGGGTAGGCATAGCGCTTGTACAAGATAAGGGAACGGCAAGTAAATGGTTTGGGGTTTGAAACATAGACCAGATAATGATGAAGTGAGGAGGGTTGATTTGGTTCTTATTGGAGGCTGTAGGAGAGGAAGGGGTAGGCCTAGCATAACTTAGTTTGAGATGAGAAACAACAATCAAACTTTCTAAGGATATTGTCCTAAATTGTGATGCTACACAAGGATTCATTTAGTTGATCTCAAATTGTGAGACTTAAGGCTTGGTTCTTGTTGTTGACTTGCTCTAGGATAGCCTTTTCTACAGTTCATAAATTTATGAGAACATTTAGTTATGTAAATTTATGTAATTTTGCTTTCACGAATGAAAAAAATGTTTTTTTTTTTTTGCCATTTAATTGAAGGTTACCATAATTCAGTTAACTGAAAGCAACTTGTTGATAAATAACACCGCTGATGTGAAATAGAAAAGCCCTTTGTAACTGGGTGTAATTTTATGAATAACTGGTTAAACTATTGTTGCTAACTTTGATAGTCACTCTTGGCTACCTCAAAAGACAACAGAGGAAAGAAAAAGCACAATTATACTATGCACAAGATCATGCATTTTGCAGTTCAGTTGATTGTCTTAAAAATATTAAATTAATTTAATGTTGGCTAGCCTTTTCTTTTTTGTTTTGTTTTTTATTTTCTAATATGCTCTAAAGATAATTTAAATTCTTTTTATGAAGTAGCTTTCCAATAAGAGTTCATGTAGTAGGCTTGGAGAAAATGGCAAGCTGATGGCAAATCAATATACAAAAAACAAGTGAAATCTTTAATGCTCTCTGTTAAAGCTTGATATACATTATTGGCCCACAATCTAATAGCTTAAGCTTTTAGGTAAAGTGGTATTCTAACATGGTATCAGAGCTGGTTACCAGGAGATCCTGGATTCTAGTCTTATTGCCTGTTATTGTGTGGTGCTTACAAAAATTGTTGTGTTCCCTATCATATGTTTATCTCTCCGCGTGCTGTCAGGCTGCACGTGCAGGGGAGTGTTAGATTTTGATATACATTGTTGGTTCACAACCTAATAGCTTAAGCTTTTAGGTAAAGTGGTATTCTAATACAATTTATTTGCCAATCTCAATGTACACAGAGAGCACATCCTATCACAAATTTTATGGTATTTTGTCTTGCTTCTCTAGACGAATCAAATTTGCATTGGGAAGATACCTTTGTATTTAATTTTCTTTTTATGCTATTGTAGATAAGCTCATTAGAAGGTGGATTTTGCTTTAGATTCAAAAAAGAATATTTATATTTAGTGGGTTTGGGCTTACAACCTGCTGCAATTTTTATGGTATTTACTCTTGCTTCTCCATGTGCATAAAGTTTGCACTGGGAGGAGACCTTTATTTATTTAATTTTATTTTATGCTACTGTAGACAAGCTTATTGAAAGGTCTATTTGGGCTTGATGTTTGAAAAATTATTTATGGGTTTTAGGCTTGCTTCTCCACATGCAACCCACAACGAAAACTCATCCTGTGACAATTTTTTATCTGTTTTGTCTTTTTTCTTCACGTGTACCAAATTTGAATGGGAGAGTACCTTTTATTTATTTATTTATTTATATTTTTATAAGTATTGTAGACAACCTCATTGGAGGGTGGATTTGGATTTGAGATAAAGACTGACATTTGTCTTTTTCTTACTAACAGCTTTGTTATGCCTTTTTTCAATGTTGGAGTCTATGATATCATCTGGTCGAAAAAATTGCAACTACTTTCTTGCTCCAAGGGAAGAACTCCTCGGTCATTGGCAATAGAAACATAGTGGCTAGTGGTGGTTTCAAGATTAGGAAGTCAAAAGTCGTGGAATTTCCTATTTTAGACTGATGTGGCGGCTATCTTGTACTGGTGTAGATATTTCCCTCTCTGCAATGTTCACAAAAATTCCAAAAGAGCGCCATCTAATTTAATGACATTTGCTCCATATTCTTTTAACTTCATGGAGGAAACCAAAGACAAACTCAAAGAAACCCCTCATAACCCTAAACCAATATTAGAGCTTGCTTGGTTTGCCCTCCTAGCCACATGCATCAAGCTCCTTCTCATCCCCTCCTATCATAGCACAGACTTTGAAGTGCATCGCAATTGGCTTGCTCTGACCCATTCCCTCCCTCTCTCCCACTGGTACCTTGATGAGACCAGCCCATGGACCCTTGACTACCCTCCATTCTTTGCTTATTTTGAACGCTTCCTTTCCATTTTTGCTAGTTTCATTGACCCCCAGATAGTTGATCTTCACAAGGGACTCAACTATAACTCAAGCACAGTTGTATACTTCCAAAGAATAAGTGTTATTGTCTCAGATCTCATTCTCTTTTGTGGTGTTTATTGTTTGACAAAAAATTTGAACTTCAGAAAGCGATTTATGATATGGGTTTTGGTTGTCTGGTCCCCAGCCCTCATGATTGTTGACCACATGCATTTCCAATATAATGGATTCCTTTTAGGTTTTTTGTTGATTTCAATATCGTGTTTGGAGGGAGGGAGGGACTTGATGGGGGGGTTTGTTTTTGCAGTCTTGTTGTGTTTCAAGCATTTGTTTGCAGTGGCAGCACCAGTGTATTTTGTGTATTTGTTGAGACATTATTGTTGGAAGGAAGGATTATGTAGGGGTTTTGGGCGGGTTTTGATGATGGGATCAGTGGTAGTGGCAGTTCTTGCAGTGGCATTTGGACCATTTGTGTATCATGGGCAGGTAATGTACGCATCTTCTAGTTTTATTGAAGGTTTATATCTGCTGGGAGAGTTTTTCATTTGTTTCATGATTGATGAATATGTTTCTTGTTAGGTAATTGCACGTAGTTCTCTAAACTGTGAGCTTATCTGAAGCTTACTGCATATTTTGCTTCGATTGCCTTAGTAGTAGTGTTCTTTAGCTCAGGACTTATCCGAAGAGAATTATAGCGTGCATCATGTTTACTGTATATGGGTACATTTCCACTTGTTTTGTCAAACATGAGTTGATTGCCGTTGTTTGTTTAAAAGGTTTGCAGTAGTCTAAGAATATTATACTTTTTGTTAAAAGAACTTGTCATATATTTATTATTGGAGCTTCCAAAACAGTTATATTTTTCCCTTTTTTTTGGGATAGAAAAAGAAACTTTATCCAAGATAGCAAGGAGAAAAATATGAAAGGAAAGGAGAACAAGGAGTTCTCAAACATAAAGAGAGAGATAAAAAAAAAAATGAAAAACCAGCATAATCTCAATAATGCCACCCAGTCACAGTTAACATCCTCAAAACAACAGCCATTAAGACAGCCTGCATTATAAGCTCAAAGAGAACCCAAATACTGCATCCTTTCCCAAAGAAGTCCGATGACTGTCCCAACCAAATTCCCCAGTAAACAATAAACAGCATGAAGAGCACGCACAACATCCCAACATCCTTACTTTTCCAAAACCAACAAAAGAAATACTTGAGCTCCTCCCCCGACTTGGGACATGCCTCCACTTTACCAAGAAGTCCAAATAGTGTATTCCACGAAGCTCAAGCAAATGGAAGTATAGGAAAAAAACAAATGAGGAGCACCCTCTGAGCTACTCTCACACATTAGACACATCTCTGGTGAGAAAACCTTAGGGGGCCTCCTACTCTGCAGCAGATTGTTGGTGTTAACTCTATTAAGGGCCAGCAGCCAAATAAATGCCTTTATCTTAAAAGAGACTTTGGCCTCATATGTGCACTGATAAAGTGGAAAAGACACATTAGCCTTAACCAGATGAAGGGGAAAAAAATACTTACATGAATAATCACCTGAGAAATCCAAACTTCAGACACCAATGTCAACCATCACTCTTACGGGAGATGTAACCATCCTCCAGGCCACAACACAATAAGCAAAGAATAAAATTCCTCCAACTCTTTATCATTCAAATCCCTTCTAAAATGAAATCCCAAGAAAAAGAGAAACCATCATGAATAAGAAATGGCGAAATCACATTATATGACGAGAAGAAAGATGATATGAACAAGCAAAGGAAAAGACGATGCAACACCCCCTACCCAGACATCTTCTTGAAACTGAATATGGTTACTCCTACACAATTTAAACTTGATAGATGAATAAATAAAGGGTAAACCTATGAAATGAACCCCCAAGGACTCTCTAAAGAACATCTAAGATCCAAATTAGATCCTGCCCATTCTCCTGTAAACCAAACTTATTGTTGTAACTCTGGCAAAGGGAATTTACCTAAAAGGGAGACTGCCACCACCATTTAGCCAAAAAGGCATAAATTATCAAGATGCAGCCTCCCTCCTCCTTAGGCCTCACGCCACCTCCCCCTTAACCAAATGACCTCTCCTCTCCCCTACACTTGACCAAAGAAAATTCCTTCATAATCCTCCCAAGCATTTGAATTACCCCTTCTGGAATCCTAAATAAAGATAAAAAAATATAAAAGGAATGGTGTGTGAGAGTGAAGCACTTTTCCACCCATCCAACCGTGTAGCTATCTTAGTAACCGTAGGATTCCACAAAAAGCTAAGAGCGAGGCTTCCCTCTCAAAGGGAACTCCTATATATGCAATTACCACTCTAAAACACCAGTAGCAACTAAGGTGGTCAGCTCCAAAACCCAATTGGAGCTAAAAATTAATAGCCCCAGTTCCACTATTTCCCAATTTAATTCTAATAAAAATCTGTGCGATAGTGAGAGCGTTTACAACATACTCAACATGGTCATCTAGAAAAATAATGGTGTCATCAGTGAACTGCAAATGAGAAACTACCACCTCCTCCGTCCACACCTTAATGCCCCTCACTATCCTGTCTACAGTCCTATCATCCTACTCAATGCATCCGCACAAGGACAATAGGGATGGAGGATCCCCTTGCCTTAACACCACCCACTTCCCTGCCTCTTCTGTTATTCAACCTAAACCACTTTTTGGCTGTCCATTGATTATTGCTGATAAATAAGCATTAGATAAAGACCCTCTTATCCAAATCCTCCACCTAAACCCAAACCCTTTTCTGAGCACATTGTCCAAAAACTCTCAACTCACTCAATCATAAAAGCTTTCTCAAAGTCCAATTCGAGTACAATGCTTTTCTGCTTTCTATGATAAACATCCTCCAGCACCTCATTAGCAACTGAAATAGTTACCACTCCAGAATCCACCTTTCCATTTCCATAAAACTCATAGAAACCCTCATGAAGTCCTCCTTCATCACATCCCAAGCACTCCTGAAAAAAAATCAATGCTAAATCCATCCAACTCTGGAGCTTCATACCTCTCTAAAGTTCTAAACTAAACACCACTGTCCTGACCTCCACTTGAAGAAGCCTGTCCAACTGAGATGTCTGTGATGTAGAAATAGGAGTCCAGTCCAACCTCTCGATCATTGGCCTATCTAAATCCTCCTCACCATACAGATTTTCTGAAAATCAGAGCCTCCTATTTTATTAACTCCATTTCAATCTTATATAATTACGTCTTGTTTGCCTATTAGCCACCCCATGAAAAAATTAAACATGGTTTTCTGCTTCCAACTCCTGATCCCTTTCAATATAACACTCTACAATTCAATCTGTAAACAAGTTCGCTTAGCTCTGTCCTTTACTTGAAGCTCGTATTCTACCTCTTTTGTGTCTAAAACAGAGTATGAGCCCAAATTAACCTTTCTAGTCTCCAACCAAACAGGAATTGATCTGAAAACAGGTTTGGCTTGAACTTTTGACTGAGATCAGGGAACTCATTGTCCCACTCCTTGCCAAGTAATCTAATTGACTAGCCACCGCCTATTCCCCCTCTATTGACCAAGTGAACATATCATTTTGCAAAGGATAATCACAGCTCTCACTCTCTAATGAATCTATTAAAAAAATACATTCAACAAACACAAAAAAAACGTGCCTTAAGACCCACTAGGTGGGGTTGGCTACATGAATCATTTTTTGCTAATTTACATGCTTTTGGGCAATTTTCTTTGGCAATTTGAGGGTTGTGAGATCCTTACCATCTCATCCCAAGTTATTTTAGGTCTACCCTTGCGCCTTCTACTGCCATTTTACAGTAACTAGCTTGCTCCTCCTTGTAGGTGCACCATTTGGCCTACGAGGCTGGTGCCCATCTTATCCGCCTCTGCCTTGTCTTATCTTGTATGGATGCTATACCTAACTTACTACAAATATATTCATTTCTTAATTCATCTTTTGACGTTATACCACTCATCCACCTTAGCATTTTCTCGACAACTTTTACTTTTTGGATATGATGTTCTCAATTGCCTAACATTTTGATCCATATTTCATAGCTGGTTAGAGCCATCCAATAGAATTTTTCTTTTAATTTTAAGGGTACTCTATAGGATCACGTGACACGTCTAAAGCACTTCTTCATTTTACCTAATACTTTATATATTACATTTTTTCAATTTTTCCTTCAACTTGCATAGTACATCTAAGGTATTTATTGGTGCTATATTTTCTTGATCATCAAGTTTAATCTTCTCTTCAATATTCCTCCTACCATGAGGAATCATATGCAAGCAATATACACTATGGAACCTCATTTTGGATATGCAAGTGTTCATTCATCACTAATGCAAAAAGATAAGGGCTCAAGGCAGATCCTTGAGGTTCTCCTATTGTGATTTGAAAATTGTGGGAGTTTCCACTTGCAGCCCTAACGTTAGTCATTACCCTATTGTACATATCCTTAGTGGCATCAGTGTACCTATCATATAAAACAATTGCATGCTTGAAGAAATCTCCCATCCCTCCCCCTGAAACCTAACTACTTTGAAGTCTCCTCCATTTGCCTAGGATAACACAACCCATACACAGCACCCAACTCCTCTCAAAATTGGAACCTAAAAACTGGTCTAAACCAAAGCTGTTCTCTCCCAAGCTTCAAGCAGCGCTGGTAAAAAAGAAAAGAAACCTGTCATTCAGTGAACCATTGACCACCCAATGTGATACCAATCCTATTCAAGAGGGCTTGAGAATCTGTCTATCTCATCCCTAAAGGACAAATTGGTAATACCTTCTTCCCAATTAGCTCTCTTTCAGGCACAGAGATATACTCAGTAATTTAGGCTCACTGCCTGGAATAGGATTAATGCCTTTCAAAGGCTTAGAAACCCCTTCAGCTGTCTGTACAAATGCGAAGTGAGATTTTCCCAAGACTCAATGAGAATTGATGTCAAACTCATTATATGCATAATCTGTATGGGATAATTGCCGAAGTCCCTTTGTCAAATACAGCATTTTCAAAGCCTGCAGCTTCCTTCAAATGGTGAACACCAGCCTGCACATTCTTGGAGTTCCTCCCAAAGTCTAAAGCCCCCTCTCCTACTGATTGAATATGTCACTTTTCCACAATTCAACAGTGCGTGAACTAGAAGCCATTTCTTCAAAACAGTTCTATTGCATGCATACATAGTTATATCTGGTTAAGATAAATGTGAACATAATTAATTTGTTAAAAAAGACATATATAACTGCACCCCTTTCATATTATGAGGAGTTACAATGTGAAAATCTTGTTTCCATGTCTTAAACATGCATTCGTATCCATGCTCTTATATTAATGCAGAATATATGTGGGATTATTTTTTATGCCACATGCACTTGGTGACACCTATAATTGATATAGGAGGGGAAGCCAGAAATTGATGTATTGATTTGACCATCTTTGGATGTATCAAGAGTTTGTTGAGTTCTAAACCCTTTATGATCATGCTTAATTAATTAGTCAGTTATGTTTATGTGGGAGTTCATTTCTAAATTTTTGAGTACTAGGTGTTTTTATTTAATTATAAGGGATAGGTTTTTATTTCCTCTCTCTCTTGCTCTCTCGCATACATCCTGTCTTTTCTCATTGTTCTTTTTCCTCTTCTTCTCCCTCTATAGCCATTCTATGTAAATTTTAGAACACCTTTATTCCCTTCCATCTTCCTCTTCACTGGTTCGTCTTTTCCCTGTTTTTCTTCTTATCACTGAGTTGTAAACAATTTTATCAGAGTTATTACCATCAAACACAAACTCCCATCCAATCTTCCCCTCATATGAATTAGACTTACTATCTTTTCTTGTAATTTCCCACCCTCCACTGTGCTAACTGCTAAGAGTCTCTGCAGGGCCATTTCACCATAACTACTTACAGGGTTCAGATTTTTGTTTTTATTTTTTCAAAAACTGTGAAAATCTCAACTTGCAATCCCCATTTTCCTTTTCCACACTTCCAAGCTACCATCATGCAAGTTGCCACCACCATCAAAAGTTGAAACCACCAATCGGCTGGGACTGTGAAGCTCACCACTGGCAAATACCTCACATACAGTTATGCACCACCTGGAAAATGCTTTTGCCCACTCTTGATTGTGCATTTTGCTGGTGTTAGTTGCTCTCTGCTGACATCATACTCTCCATCCTCTGATTTGCCAAACTGATGGTCAAGGTTGCTAAGAGCTACATCGTGCCCCACATGCTAGAGGAGTCGTCGAAGTAAGTTGAAGAATGAAAATTTTCTAACTTCAACAAACTACAGGCAAGGATCAAGGATTTACATGCGATCAAGGACATTGAAAGTCTCTAGGGCATTCCTATTATTGAATTCGATGTTTTGATGTGTTCTGTTGCCAACTACCAGACTTCCAGTTGAGATCTTTTATGTCTTTATTGCTTCAAAGGGAAAATGTTTGTTGCATCAACAGAATGTCATATTTTGAAGAGCCCAAGTTCAATTGCTCATGCTTTCTTAGACTCTCTCACTTCAAAACATGTGGTTGGTTTTTTTATTTTTTATTTTAAATTATGGGAGATTAGTTGTAGGATGAGAAGTTTGACTGGACAATGGATTTGGGGGACTGATTTTGAAGATGTTGTCAAGGGTTTGTTGGGCTCTAAGCCCGTTTGGTCTATTTTTAGGGAATTAGTTAGGATTTTTTAATATTGGGAGTTATTTTTAATTTGTGAGTCCTAGAAGTTTTTAATTTAATCAGCAAGGGACTAGTTTAGTGTGATTTTCTTAATTCTAGTTTTGTCTATAAATTAGTTTAATGTGTTACTATTAAAGTATTAATCAGTTAGGTTATTTTGGAATCAAATGGAGAAACTATGGTTTCCCCAGTCTTTCTCTCTCTTATGCACCCCATCTTTGCTCGTTCTTTTTCCTCCCTTCTTGTTCTCTCTACTCTGGCCATTCCATATCAATAGTTCAATCTTGCTGTCAGTTATATCTGTTGTATTGTGCATTAAAATTCAATTTCACTTTTGCAGATACAAGTTGTCATCCGTCGCATGTTTCCTTTTGGCAGGGGACTTTGCCATGCATATTGGGCTCCAAATTTTTGGGTATTTTATATTGTATTGGATAAAGGGATTGCAGTCTTGCTTAGAACCCTAGGTTTTGGCATTCAGGCACCAGCAGCTTCATTCACTGGTGGACTAGTCGGTGATTCCTCTCCTTTTGCCATACTTCCTCAGGTAATCAATCTGATGAATTTGTCAATGTTGCATGATGAACCTGATTACTGTGGCCCTTTTATTAACCTATTTCCAACAGCATTGATCAAGCTAAGCTGCTTATTGATCGACAGTGTTCCCAATAGGTTCACGATGCACTTTGGATGATTCATAAGCCAGCTTCAAACCAGCTGTATGGTGTCAAGCATGGTGCTATGATGTAGTGCTGTGACAAAAATTATATGTACAGTATGTGTCTTTTTGGGCCATGCTTGATTTGGAGTTTAGTTACTGTGCTGAAGGTTATAGGTGAATGAGTTCATGGATTGTACTATAACGGAGTGGGTTGCTTATTGATTGATAAAACCCACTGCCAAAATTTCTCGATTTTTTTTATTCAGGAAAAAATTGGGAGAAAGCTAAATACTATATGGTTTAAATGATGAAATGGCAGGTTACGCCATTGACAACCTTCGTGATGGTCCTGCTTGCCATATCTCCTTGTCTTAGTAAAGCTTGGAGGAATCCGCAACCTGAGATGTTCACTAGATGGATAGCCTATGCTTACACATGTGGTTTTTTATTTGGGTGGCATGTTCACGAGAAGGCATCACTCCACTTTGTGATCCCCCTTGCAATTGTTGCGATGCACAGTTTGGAGGATGCAAAGCATTACCTTTTGGTGTCAATAGGTAAATTTATTCCCATCTATGTCATATTTTAAAATAGCTATATGGGTTACCACCTACTCTCTTGGTCTTATTTAGGATATTGCACTGCTAAAACTTTTCCCCCAATTTTTTGTTGCCTTAAGTTTCTTCCTGCTTATTATGTGCAATTTTCTTTTATTGGTCCATTTCCAATTCTTTGTCAATTGCTTGGGTTAATTTAGTTTTCAACAAGATGGCCTGAATTTCTAACTCAGTATTTTTTGAGCAGAATTCCTATTTTTAACTTGTCAACTCAAGTCAAATCAGCACCAATGAATTATAGATGTGAAACAATCTTAGTAACCCCCTTTCTACCATTTTTGAATCTTTTCCTTAGTTATAATGTTTTGTTTCCTCAATTAAGCTATGATATATATATATATATATATATATATATAAATATATCATAATGCTTGGTGTCACTTAGCTCCTTTGTTGTTAAAACTTTTTTTTATTTTAACACTGCCAGCTCCAAATCAAAGAATGGAGGAAGATTTCCAAGATGGACAGCCTTCATAAAACCTTTATTTAAACTTAATGGAGTAAATGGTTAAAATCTTTTATCTTTTTATTGAATACTTTAAACAAAAATATTGCACTGGAACTGTTTGAAAAGTGAAAGAAGAATAATTTAGTGGAGAAGTAGTTTTGTTATTTTGTGTTTAATTAATGTAGATAGCTGATGATATGGCATTTGGAGAGCAGCTTCTTAATGGCTATATTTTCAAAATCTTCCTGAACACTGCTCTCTAATTTGATAGCTTTTGTTGATGATGGAGTTGGAAAACTTCGTTCAGGCCCCAGCTCAACAGAGATGTCCTTCCTAATAGGGGTTAAAGTACTTGATGTATAATTGCTACGAACTAAACTAGTCTGAGTAGTAGATCTGCTTTTACTGCTGCACTTTATGATATCTGGACCAAATGGAACAATAGTTTTATCACCATGCTTCTATCTCAAGGAATTTACTCTCTGCAGCATTTGTCAGAATGTGAAACTATTGTAGCAATTTGGAAGGCCTGCTGTTCATAATTCTTTGAAATCTGAGTTGTTGGTGAAGCTGAAGCATGAGGATGGAATCTTCTTCAGAATGGAGTTTGGTCTACCAACACTGATTTTGTTTGGATTGGGTGCTTTGGAGGGAAGAAAAAGAAATCAAAATTTTCCCCTCCAACCCGATGTTTTAGATTTCATAAAATAAATGGATAGAATCAAGGAGAAGCGGAAGGAAATTATAACTCTTCATAACACGCTTTTTGAATCTCTGTGAGAGTGGATACATTTGGAGGAAAAAAAGACTAGCTTATAATGATTTTTTAAAATTACCAATATACCCCATCAAATATTTCAAGCAAAGAGGGGAGAGAACAAAATAAAAAGGTCAATTTAGCACAGCAATGCTCAAATAATCTTCTCTTCTGTTATCCAAATATCGTAGGCGAGGAATCACTCCTTTTTCTTTGTTTCTTTCTAATTATCTAAACAAAAGGAGGGAAAACTCTCTCTCCTTTTTTTTCCTTATGAAAAGAAACCATCATTTGTTTTCTTATCTATTGGTGATCCAAACATAGCGGGAATGTTTCCTTTCTGGTAAAGTTCGTTGTTGTGAAGATGCTAGAGATGTTTTGGTTGGAAAGATCCTAGAAGAATTTGAAACATAATCTTTGCTATGCTTTTGCATCCTTATTTGTACAGCATACATTGAGGAAGCCGATACCATTGTTGGATATTGCTGATTTCTTCGTTCCTGTTACTATTCCCTATCAGATGATCGAGGTTAATCCCCCCAGTCTCCTGGACCATGATTGATGAGGGTGTAGTCCTTCCTTTCAAATGGAAGGATCAATTATTCAATTGAGAAAATGCAGTATCATACAAACGACAAGCGGAAGAAAACTCTTGACAATATTTTAATTCTAATTCTCGCAAATGGAAGCTGATTTTCAGGTTTTTTTTCTTCCAAAATTTTCTTAAATAATGTATTATGTGGGAAGCAGTTCCCAAATGGGGGTGCCAAAATGTGTAATTTTTTGGAACAACAAACTCTAGGTACTTTATTTTTTAAGCCTCAAGATTAACAGCCTCCTCCACCTAACATACAGAGTTTACTCCTAACTAAAACAGTAATAGGGGCAACAATGTTAGAAATGCTGGAGGGTCTAGAACACTGTATTCTAGCTGTATATGTGCAGGAGATAGTTGTAAGATATTTGTACATTCTAAATATGTGCCACTGCATATCGGAAAAACCATTTAGCATAGAAGAAGTCATCGCAGATAGAGTTGATAACTTGATATGATGAATTTGTGCCTAGGTTGTATTATTATGCTATGGCACGTTTGCAGCTCCCAAATAACATATTTTTATAGGAATAATCCTTGTATCTGTCTCAACATTATGATTTATAGTAGCAAGGATTTTTCTTCCAACTGAGCAATTCAAGCATGGGTGTTGGGCACCCTAAGATTAGGAGCATTTTGTTATCGAAGCATGCACAATCCCATTTTGGGAATTGAATGAAATGAAGTTATTTTTTTCATGGTTGCATTTTGACTGTTTATCTTGTGTTTTCTCATGCAGTGTCTTGCTATTCGCTCTTCCCGCTTCTATTTGAAGCCCAGGAATATCCAATAAAAGTGCTGTTGCTGCTGTTACACTCCACTCTAATGTGGTTTGGTTTCTCGGCATATTTCTGCAGCAGGTCAGCAGTTAAAGAAAATACACCTCTGCAGAAAAGGGGTAATACGTTGGGATTGAAAGAAAGTTCTGCTGCCGCTAACACGGAAGAAAGGTTTGTTCTTGGTTGGGTTGGGAAGAGCTATTTGTTGGGTCTTTTGGTGGTTGAGATATGGGGTCAGGTTCTGCACCCCTTCCTTCTTGGCGACAGGCTGCCCTTTGTACCCCTAATGTTTATTTCTATCTATTGCGCAATCGGGATTATGTACTCATGGTTTTGGCAGCTAAGATGGATAATTAGAGCCAGTTGATTGGCAGTCACATGGATGTTGCTATGATGGTTGCTGAATAACAAGTCTTGGGCCATTTTTCTTGCCAAAGATTCGCAGAGGTTCGACTGTTTGTTCATAAAAAACTTCTCAGATTCGCAACTCAGAAGACCGAAGGCTCTGTTTGGTCCGAAGTCTCTGTTCAAATGAATGACCCATTAATATGATTTGATCATTGAATTCTTGGATTTTTCGCTATATAACTCCTACTGGAAGAGGGATTTTTTTTTTTTGGGGGGGGGGGGTGGGGGGTGTTGAATTTATGAATGAAATTTTCCAGGAAGTTTCTGATTTACATTTAAATTATGAAAAATTCCAGAGTTTTTTCTTCTCTTTGATTCTTATGGTAGCTGGTTGAATATAAAATGTGTATCTTTATTCCTGTTTAGATTTCAAATTGGTTTTAGGCTGTGTTGGGCGTGTTGAATTTATGAATGAAATTTTCCAGGAAGTTTCTGATTTACATTTAAATTATGAAAAATTCCAGAGTTTTTTCTTCTCTTTGATTCTTATGTAGCTGGTTGAATATAAAATGTGGATCTTTATTCCTGTTTAGATTTCAAATTGGTTTTAGGCTGTGTTGAGGAGAGAGGATGACGAGGAAGGTAAGAAATTTTTTTTTATTGCTTTTTAATCCCTGTCAAATAATATTATATGTAGAAGTATTGTAATTTACCAATATGATTAAAAATTAAAAGCTAATGTTAATGATGTATTAAATTAAAGTTTTGCTTATTAATTTATTATGCATATCAATTTTATTTTATTTTTCACTTTCATAATCAGGCTAGAGAAAGTAGCTTTATTATTTATAGTTTCCAATATATATATTTTAGAGTTTCAAATTGGCATGTCTCCAAATGCAAATGGTCTTGACAGCTAATTTTTTCAACTGAAAAATTTAGGGTCCATGATAAAGGTTGCAAACAAACCAAGATGTTTATATATAAACCAGCGATTTTCAGCGTAAATTTGAATATTTTAACTTGTTTGATGAGTTGTGTTAGATTCATTTCAGAGCTTGTTTAGCACAGTTGAATTAGGTTTCGTAGATTGTAGTCAGCTTAAAAGTAAGGATTATCTGGGCTTCAGCTTGCTTAACATAAATTTCATAACTTAGGAATAGAGTTAATGTGCAATAGGTTGGCTTGACAATATGAGTAAGAGTTCATTTTCATCTTCTCTTAAGCAAGACTCTAAAAACTTACGGTTTTCTTATAGCGAGAGATTTTTGAAAGGATCAAACCATTAGTAGCTGGTTTGGTTAAAGACTCGATAGATGTAAGTTTATTTAAGCGTGGTTTCAACTCAACTTGAGTTCAGGCTTAGTTAAAAAATTAATAAATAAGTTTGAGCATGTTTAAGTTTGACTTGTCTGGACTTGGCTTGTTTTTATCTTGTTTTCTTATTATTTTTAATCAATTGAGGGTCTTACAAACAATATAGGAGTTATCCTTTTCATTTTCTACTCTCATTTCTCTCAAAACTTAGGTAGATTGGGATGAGTCGATGCCGATTGATGGCGTGAAAACACTTCCTGCTGTTGAATTCTCCGACATCTCTAATATGGATGAAAACCCCGAACTTTTAAGTATTGGACTTCATTTTGAGGACTTTAATGTCTCATTATATTTTCACGTCATCTCTTATTTAACATTTTTTGTTAATGATTATTGTTGCTTTACAAATAATATTCAACAATAGAATTATAATGTTAAAATTATAGTTTTGAGAATTGTTAGAAAGCAATAATTATTTGATTAAAAAGAATATTACTAGCTAGTCCAAAAAAGAAATGGCCCTCTCTTCCTGTCTCATTTCCTTCTATATATTGGAGGGGTAAGACAACTGGGATTCCAACATTTTTTCCCTTATTTTATTTTTATTTTTTTAATAAAATTTAAATAATACAACAAATAGAAATTCAATTGAAAGTCTTGGAGGAAATTTTAAATTGTTAGGGCTACGTATCTTGGAGGCTTAGCAGGCATAGCACAAAGGGTACTCTTATCCTATCCTCGAGTTGTTATCTGTTAAGAGTTGATAATTACATATTAGTCATTTAAAAGATTAAAATATCCTTAATAAAAAACAATACTCTAATTTTAAGATAATTTTCTCTCTACTCTTCCCTTGTAATTTTTTAAAAAAGAGAAAAAAAAAAAACTTGGTAAAGCCACAAAGAAGTGAGAAAAAAACAAAAAAAAAAGGTTGTTCGAAAACAATTAGAAGAGATTGTCTAAAAAAAGCCTTGCGAAAAATCTCAGTTACAAAGGAGACGATGTTCGAGGGGAAATTGAAAAACAACCCAAGTTTCCCTCAACCATTTGCGTTCTATTAAAATTTTTTCGTTTTGACTTAATTAAGATTGGCCGAGAAAGGACATCTCATAACCTTTTAACATGATAACACGCCTATTAGCTAAAATCCCTTCTCAAAAAGTATAATTTTTTAGTCTTAAGTTCAGTTTAAAATAAACCAATCTTCAAATCTTTAGATCTAATATTTAAAATACTATTGATTAGCCTCCCAACCCCAAGTGGTGGTTTCATTAGTAGGAACAAGAGATGGGATGTGGAGAAATTAAATTTTTTTTTTTGCTTTAAAAAAAAATGCTATTTGGGTAAAAAGAAATAAGGGTTCTATCAAGATTGAAAGTCTTTTGTTTTTTGTTATTGCATTTGGATTTTGGATGTATTCCTAAGGTTATAAAGTGAAATTTAGAACTTCATAAAGGTAAAAGAAACTAATTTTCTTCAAAATCGAATCTGAGTTTTGTTACAAACTCACAAATCTTTGTTAAAATTTTAAAAATTATATACATCCTTCAAAGCATTTGATTTTTGAAACACTTTGCTTCTTACTTAGCAAGCGAATAAAGAATGCTCTATAGTTAAAAGTTTGTAAGAATTAAAGATTTAGTTTGGAAAAAAAAGACAAGGTAAGAAAGAAAAGGAAAAAAAACTTATTTTATATTGTGTTTCTTCTCTATATCAAATATTATTAAATATAGAAATATTTTTATGTAATTAAAAATAAAATAAAATGTTAAATGTAAAATTAAATTTTTATTCATTAATTTAGTATATTTTTATTTTCATTTTCTTAACTAAACATGAAAAAAATAAAATGTTTCATATTTTCTTTTTTCCTTTCTCAATTTTTTCAAGTTCTAATCCTTGTTTAGAATGTTTTAAAAAAATAAATATTTTTTTTTTCAGAAAAATACATTCTTAGAAGCCTTGTGTCAAAAACAAGTGTTTGGTTTACAATAAAATAAGTACATAGTTTAAAAAGTAATTTTATAAATTATTATTATTATTTTAAAAAAATATCTTGTAAAAAATATTTTTTCTAAGAAAAAAATAGTACTTACAAAAAGTAATCCATACAATTTTAGACAAGTACTTTATCATATAACTATTTTTTCTAGTAGTTGCAAGCAATTTCCTTAACGATCTGTTTGGATAAAAAATTTTACTCAAGGAAAGGAAAGGAAAAGAAAAGAAAAGAAAAGAAAATCCCCCACAGCATGGCGCGGCAGAAAGGCATCAGTAAGTAAGAAGGAGTATCGGGGGTTTAATTCCAGGTAGATACACTTATGAAGTCAGCGGTACTTATAGATGGTGAGAGTTTATTTTGTGAGCTAACGGGGCCATGGATGGTGAGAGTTCGCTTTGTGAGCTAGCGGAGACCGTGGATGATGAGAGTTTTCTGTGAGCTAGCGGGAACTGTGGATGGTGATGAAAATGTGTCCCGAGAGTCGAGTTGGCCGAACGTCCAACTGATGCACAGAAGTTGTGTCCGCATCCGGACTTTACCTTGATCAGCGAGATCTGGGGGCGGAGGACGTTGATCTGTAAGTTTGGTACCGTACCAAGGGGTCCGAAGGGCTCGTTCATGGCTAGAGTGTCTATGTAATAAAAAAAAAAAAAAAAAGGAAAGAAAAATAAAGAAGAAATTTATTTTTCCTTATATTTTCCTTCTTTATTAAATATCATCAAAAATAAAAGTTTGTCATGACTAAAAATTAAGAAAAACTAAATGTTAATGATGTGTAAAATCAAAATTTTATTTATAGATCTTATGTATTATTTATTTTCTCTCTCACTTTTCTTGGTAACCAAATATAAATATATTACATTTTTCCCTACTATGTTCCGAGTTCTAAACAAGCCTAAATGCTCCAAAAATATCTAAATGATGCTGACGATAAAATATAGAATTTTGGAGCTTTGCGAGGGTTTATTAGGGTTTTTGCCCCTGTGGTTGGCTGCTTTTTCGCTACCATGGCCGAGTAGGATTTGCTTAAACACACACACCCCTTTTTAGGAGGTCCTTGGTTTGAGCCACCCTAATGCTCCAATAAATTACACTTCCTTTTTTAGGCCCATCAGCATTTCTTTCTTTGGCTAAAAAAAAAATCAATGAGAAGTGTCTTTTGCCTTTCTATCCAAATACTGCAAGGTTTAGAAATAATTGTCAAAAGTTGAACTCTCTCTCTCTCTCTCCTTCCTCTTTGAACAAATTATATAGGGGACTATCCTTTTATGTGTCCGTGTACTTGTAAAAGAAAAAATAAAGAGTAGCCCGATGTACAAAATTCCTACATATGTGGAGTCCAAGAAAGGGACGAACCACAATAGGTTTATAGTACACAACCTTACCTTATATTTTTATAAAAGATTATTTCCACGCCTTGAATCGGTGACCTCCAAATCCGTGTACTTGTAGTTTACTTATTAAATATGTGACAAATTGATTTTACATTCATTAATATCAGACATGTAAAAAGAGATTCATTTTCAACATGTTTAGAGTTTAGGAAGCAGACACAAACACGTAGAGGGACCTGTTTATAGAGGGACATGTCTCCTATATAACTTTTCCCATCAATATTTAGCACCGAACAATTTATCTCTAAAAAAGTTCTACAGAAGTTTATTTTTAGAGTACTTTTTCTTAGTAAAAGATTGAAGATACTAATCAATAAAAGAACAAAAAAATCACAAGTTATTTATGACAACATGACAGCGAAGTGATTCAAAAAAATTCTTTGAAGTAATCACATTAGTTAAGTCAATTAGGCATACATACACTAGAAATTTCTTGGTAGCCCACATATGATTTTTTTGATTGTAAGGCTTACTAATTTATCTTTTACCTAAGATACAAACAACAACTGAAAAACAGCAACTGAAAAACAACTCGCATATATCATTGTGTCAAAATAAGAATGATTAAAAACTATAACTTACATGGTAAGGACGAAGATGGACCTTAAAGATCCCAAGGTTCTAAGTTTGATTTCCCATTTGTGATTTGTACAATAAGAGTGATTTCATTGCCCAGTTTAATATTACCTAGATGGATTCGGAGGATCGGTTTAAATAGGAGTTTTAGATCATAAAAAAAAATAATTTATGCTTATTCATGTATCAACATGTCAAGTCATAAATGGTTCAAAATCATGACTCACACCATATTGACATATCAAAGTAAGCTGGGATGGGAGGTGCATTAGAAAAATATGAGAAATAATTTCTTGATAATGCATTGCAACAGAACCACACACCCCTCCCAACCCACATGCAGGAAAAAAAAAAAAATCCATACTAAAAATGCATCATCCTAGGACATGGAGTAATTTAATCTCCTATGACCTATCCAACAAGAGAGAGAGAGAGAGAGAGAGAGAGAGAGAAATGAGATAATTAAATTAATATGAGAGTGTGATGCAGTACTACTCCAATGGTTGTGTCATGGTTTATATTTTTATTATGCCATAAATAAATGGTGAATGACTTGTCAATTGGGAATGTCCATTTCTGCTGAGTCATTAAGAATGATTAGGCATGCCCAGACAATTTTAGATTAATTATAACCAAGCCTCCCTTGACTTCAACCATCCATCCAGTCTCTTGGTTTCTATTGCACAACCCAATTTTTCCACATGAGTTAATTAATATTTATTTTTTTTGGAAAAAAAATTAAAACCACATCCCTATGCCAAGTTGCCAACAGTTGACCTATTCTCTTGCCTACAGTGCTCAATTATGTGAGTTTGAAACTGGTGGAAAGTATCCAATACATTTCCTTGCCTTGTCTTACATATACATAGAATCTTCAAGTCTCCAATTACACAATATTTGGCTTGGCTTGTTTTACTTATTTATTTGTTTGTTTTTTTATGAAGAATAAGAGACCATCTTCCCTCATCTAATTTTGTGGTCTTCTTTATTGTTTCTTGAAGAGTTGTAAATTGTTTTAAATTTTTTTTATAGAAATTTTGGAAATCGAGAAAGTTATAAAGGTATGTTTCTGTTAATTCAATAACTAAACCTAATGTTCCCGAATGGTCTCCTCAATTCTTTTAGGTCTCTTTCAGGGGTTCCATACCTTGGGACTTTATGTTCATAATGATGTCATGCTTGCCTTTGGGACTCCGAAGAAACAAATCTTGATCGAACCTATATTTGCCCAATGGATACAATCTGCTCATGGTAAAACACCCTAAAAAATATAAAGGTGTAATTTTGTTAATTCAATAATCAAACCTAATTGTCGGTTAACTAGAAAAATAGAAATAAATAATGAAAATTATTATCTGTAATTGAGAAAAAAAGTTTATAATTGGCCCATATGATGAACACTACTCATGAGACATCAAGAAGTGAGCTTTTCTTAGCAAGATATGATTCATCTGATGAGTACTAATTATGAGATCCTAAAAATGTCTTTATGATGAAACCAACTCATGGGGGAATCAAGAAGTAAGCTCTTCTTGCCAAGATATGACTGATATGATGAACACCACTTTTGAGACCCAAAAATATCTATCTGATGAGCACCACCTAAAAGGTCCTCACAGATGCCCACTTGACGGCTCTGATCCAAGCAAAAAATGGCTCGACTGAAGTTGTTTACGCCGTCTAAAACTTAGGTGAAACGACTCATATTTTTTAGAAGTGATTCAAAGAAAAGTTTGTTCGATGAGTGGCTGGCTTGGATAATTGCGAGTTGGCTTGGATGAAACTGTGTGTACTAAAAGAATGGCTCGGGGTGAAGCCATTCCCATTGAACACAACTCGGGTGATTAAAAACAACTCAAACAAAGCCATCTAGGTGAGAAAAGGACTTTTGTGATAATTGGTCCCAAAATAATAAAAACCAAAACCCATTTCACATAAATTCTTCCTAGTAGAGTCCAGAAAGCAACTCAAGTCGAATTTTCTCCTAATAATGAAAGGACTTACGGACAATTCGATGTACTCTCAAATCAAGGAGATGGTTCTTAGACTAGACTCGGGGGGTCAATGATGTAACATAAAAAGAAGATGCATGTTAACATCAACAATTTATGTTGTGCAAAAGATCGAAAAAGAAGAGAAACCGTCTTTAACATTCCCTAATATATAAATGTTTCTAGATGAAATGTGTAGTAATCTTAAAAAAAAAATAAATAAATAAAAAATTAATTAAAAAAATTATTATTATTAAAAAAATTAAATTAATTAAATTAAAATTAAAATTAAAATTAAAAAATAATTAAATTAAATAAATAAATAATTAATATTAATTATATAATATAATATAATATAATATAATAATATAATATTTTATATATATATATATATATATATATATATATATATATATATATATATGTTAGGATAAGATTCAATCAGAGATTTCATCTCAAATTGAATCAACAGAGGCCGCAAACCCACCCCCCTCCTGTACCTGCACAGTCCTCCCATCCTCTCTCCCACTCTTCTCCATCTTGTCTCCATTATTTGATCGATCAAAAATCCAAAAATACCGTTGTACTCTACTCGCTGCCACCGACATTTCTACTAGAGCAGATTTGTTGTGGGAGCGGCGTAGGCATATATCCTGAGGTAAGATCAAATTTCAAATTTATTCAATTTCTCTTAAATTATAAGCCCCATTAACAAACGAAAATTGTCAGGAGACTCGTGAAGAGATTCTCTACAATCTAGTCGGAGCAAGTTTTCGAATTGGAGTTCAAATTTATTCAATTTCTCTTAAACTATAAGTCCCATTAACGAACGAAAATTGTCAGGAGACTCGTGAAGAGATTCTCTACAATCTAGTCGGAGCAAGTTTTCGAATTGGAGTTCAAATTTATTCAATTTCTCTTAAACTATAAGTCCCATTAACGAACGAAAATTGTCAGGAGACTTGTGGGGAGATTCTCTACAATCTAACCGGAGCGAGTTTTCGAATCGGAGCTCCGGGGTACCAATCCTAAATCGAGGGTAAATTTAATAATTTAGGCTTTTATTAGGCTATCTAAGGTATTCAAAATTTAGGAAAATTTTAGGAAAAGTTACTCTAAGAATTATGACGAATAATATGGTGAAATTTGAATTTCAAGGTTCAGGGATTTTTGAACACCTGGGGCGTAGGCTAGGGTGTTATCGGGTTTTTTTTCAAGAATCAGGTAAGGGAATTAAGTTAAGTCAGTAATTTTGTGAAATTTGAATCAATTAAATTGTTATGTTTATATAAATATATTTATTTATTTATTCATTTGGGAATTTAAAGGTTATTTTGGAAACCAACCGTTCAAAATGGATTTTACAAACTTAGGGTATATGGTATGATATTTTTGAATACAATGAATGGTAGAAAGCTTGTTTGTTTATATGGATTTGTTAAAATGTGGAAAATCGTGTGGCAGATGATTTAATTTATATAGATTATTGTATATCTGGATTTGAGATTTTGAAATACTGAATTGTCTGTGAAATACTGAATTGGTTGAGAAATACTAAAAATGCTTGTGAAAATACTGGAACTGTTTATGAAATGTTGGAGTTTGAACTAACGGCCAATGGCCGGGTATTATTTGATTGACCAAGGGCCAGAATTATTATTTGACGGCCGAGTACTGAGTTTTAATTGATGGCTATATGCCGGATTGTATTTTGTGGCCGAGGGGCAGATTTTTGGAATAACAGGAAATATATGTGAATTGATATTTTAAATGGTGATTTCTACTATCTAAATTGCATGATATGCTTTAGGAACCTCAGGGACCAGTGTATTGTGAACACGGTATTATTGCTAGTTAGACCATGTGCACCCACACTGTGTGGATAGAAGTGTAAGGGGTTCAGTCGACTGCTTGGTTAAGGTTGAAGTAAGGGTGTTGGACAGACAGTTTTGCTGTAGATGCCTGCAGATGTGTTTGCAGAGGATGTTGTATTTGACTTTGTTGGGCTGATCACTCTGGCTTAGTCCAGCCTTCGGACCGCACAACCCGTGCCATGGGGATATAAATGACGTGTTTGTCACAGGAAGCGTCTTATATGCATATCTGTTAATTTATGTGAATACGGTTAATTAATAAGATAACTTTGAGGACTTATTGAGAAAGGTGAGTGCCCTGGTAGCAGTAATGGTACTAGAGTAGAGGGAAGCTACTTGTATAGACGGGTAATCTTCCCTATCCTCGGCTAATTGTGTGTGTGGTGTAAAATAAGAATGTTTTCATAAAAGTGTTTATCTGCTTAGAGAATTGGTTATTTTCTGTACTCTAAATGCATGATGGCCACACACTGACATTAACTTAGTCTTTCCCTTACTGAACTGTGCCTCATCCCTTCTTTACAAACTATCTTTTCAGGGAATCCTAGAGATCGAGTCTAGCGGGTTAGAGGAGCCAGGCTAGACACGTAAATTTTATGTAGGTAGTGTATAGATAAAGATTTTTTTTTTTTAGTTTTATGATATGTAATTATGTGAAAATGGATATATTTGTGTATAAAAATAGTTAGAACTCTGGTAAATTAATTTGAGGATTTTATATTTTATTTCTGCAGCATATAGGTGTTTTATATATGATGAACAAGGTATCAGGTACACTGACGTCACTAAAGTAACACTCCAAGCCCACATGGCGGGTCGGGGTCGTTACAAAATGTAACTTTCACCATCCTAATAACTATCCATTAAAATGAAAATTAATGAGGGCAAACCCCTAGTGCTTATAAAAGGAATCTCATCCTCATCCATATTCTTACGGTTGCTAACATATAATCATTCCAGTTTACCTAACTTAGGCATTGGAGTGATCTCTTGGTCCTTCAAGCTTTTTTTTTTTTTTCAAATTCTCGCATATGATCAATATCAAAGTCAATTTGTATTTTTTAGCCAAATTTTGGATGCAACAAATAGTATATTTGTTTTTATTTATAGCATTATATATAGAGATGACAAAATGGGTTCACATGTCGGATTTGGACTAGTCATAAATGGATTTGGATTCAGGTTGACTAGTTTATTTGCTGGTAAATAACCTATAAACCCAAGCACACCCATTTAATAAATGGGTCATAAATGGATACTCGTTAAGCACCCATTTAAAAATAAAATTTATTTATTTAAATTTTTTCTCTAAAATTTCATCAAAATTGATTTAATTTTTTTATTTTAAAAACAACACTTATTTAGTCATTTATTTATTTACTAATATCTTAATAGAAAATCTAAAATTTAAAAAACAACACATCTCTTTTTTTTTTTTTTTTTGAAAAATGCGATTTAAAATTTAATAAACAACACCAATATAAATATAATCTATCACTTGTATTGTGTATCATTCGTTCCTCTTCAAATTTCAACAAATCTAGTTATATAGTTTGTAACTAAAAAATATTATTTATCTAAAAGTCCAAGAGAAGAAATAAAAATTAGAAATATTATTTTTTAAAAATGTAAATGGGTATTCGATCCAAGCACGTCTAACTTGTTTATTAAACGGACTCTGCAAATCCAAATTCGGTCTAAACAAAAGGGTACCGAGTCACCCTTTGGGTCTAGACCCGTTTTGCCACCGTAGTTATATATATATAATTAGCACATCCTAAAGATAGTATGCGCAATAACTTTTTAAGTGGTTGGTTTATATAATAAAGTGTGATTAATTGATTGCACACACTAAATTAAAATCAAAACAAAAGTGAAAAAATTGAAATGTCGTGAGAATCAATTTGAATTTGATAACCAAACCTAACTATCACAGTTAACCAGATTATCAATTAACCGATGAGATCAAATCAATTTCGACTTGCAAAATTACTGAATGGACACTCCATCGTTTAGCTTTGATTTTTTTTTTTTTTTATTACATAGGAACTCCTAATTATATGTTATTGTTTCTCAAGAAACATCAACCCTGTAGTTTACATTAAATGCCTACTAAAAATTTCACACTTAGACCTTGAAATTAATTATAGAGGAATTTGTAATAGAAGATAAATTATCTCATTTGCACAGTTCAATCATCTATGCAATCAAATCATTTCTCGAGTCAAGCCATCTTTTGATTGAGAATAGTAACCCATCTTTTGATTGAGAATAGGAACCCATGACAATACTCCAAGGCAATGATCATTTAGTACCAAAAATAAAAAAGTCGTGCAAAGACACATCTTTGGAGATTTGATCACTAGAAATTAGAATATTACATTACCCTTCGATGGAGGGAGGCCACCCATAATTTAAGCCATTGTTAGGTTACCATTTTCGTCCTAAATTCTTTCATTGTATGGTTAGAGGAGATTTTTTCAATATTTAACTCAATAATTCAAAATGTATAATTGATTCATTAATCAACATCAATTAAATTAAGTAGAACATACCTAAGATGATCCAAGAGAGTAAAATATACTGCCCCCACGGGCATGACGCGGTGAAAAGGCATCAGCACGTAAGAAGGAGCATTGAGGGTTCAATTCCAGGAAAATACACTCACGGAACGAGCGGTACCTGTGGATGGTGAGAATTTACTCTCTGAGTCAGCTGAGACCGTAGATGGTGAGAATTTACTCTGTGAGTCAGCGGGGACCGTGGATGGTAATGAAAAAGTATCCCGGGGGTTGGGTTGGCCAAATGTCCAACTGATACACGGAAGTCGTGTCCGCATTCTAGACTTTACCTGATCAGCGAGACTTAAGGGGAGGACGCTGATCCGTAAGTTTGGTACCGTACTAGGGGATTCAAAGGACTTGTTGGTGGCTAGAGTTCCCACATAATAATAATAAAAAAAGTAAAATATATTTATTAATTTCTCCAACTTGTGACATTAATCCTCACTAGGCTTCCACTCAATTTCTACTCAATTTAAAATATATAAAACATTGAGAATAATAAAAATTATAGTGCATTCTTTCTTACTTGGTCCAACTTCCCAAATTAATTTCACGGAACTTTCATTTGACTAAACAAAGAAGGAATTAATTAATAATAGTAAGCTTGCAATAAAATATTTTCCTCCATTTTCTCGGAGCCTGTTTTCCCAAGAAGCAAACAAATCTATTTTGTTTCCATAATCATGAAAATATGGAATGGTCTCTCAAGAGTTCGAAATTATTACTCAACCTTAAAGGCAAAAACCCCCATGACAAAATTCCATTATGGGCTCATTCTTTTTTTTTTTTTTCCTTTCCCGTCATTAACCCAAACACCAACCCCTCACGTGCACATCACGTGCATCTTTCCCCTACCTATAAATACTGCATTTAAACTCTCTTTCAGACCTTACGCCCATGGCTGCTCAGTGATCTCTTTTTCTCTCTCTACTCTCTCTGTCTAGATGAATCCCGGAGGCTTCGCCATCGCCGCTTTCGTAATTTCCGGCGCCGTCATCGTTACATCCGCCATCTACTTCCTCCTGCGGCTGATCTCTAACCGATGCAACCCCGACGACGACGACCTGGCCGTCGTCCCCGCCGCCCCCAGCTTCCTCAGCTCCTCCGGAAGCAGCCGCGTCTCCCCTGACGCGCCGCCTCTGGTCGAGGCACTCCCGGCGTTCACGTTCAGCACAGTCACCGGCGCCGCCAAGGACCGCGACTGCGCCATCTGCCTCGCGATTTTTCAGCCGCACGATCGGCTCCGCCTGCTGCCGATCTGCTGCCACGCGTTTCACGCCGGCTGCATCGATGCCTGGCTCGTCGCGAACCAGACCTGTCCGCTCTGCCGATGCGCCATTCACGCCTCCGAATCGGATATTGCGAAGCGCCTACAGTCGCTGTCGGAAAGCGCCGTCACCGGCAACGAGAGCTTCCGTGTCGAGATCGGCAACGTCAGTCTGCCGCGACGACCGGAGGACGATGCCGGAGACGGTTGGAGGTCTTTCTCCATTGGTTCGCTCCGTTACGTCGTCGATGAGGAATCAGAAATTGCCGCCGGTAGCGTACATCGGGCAGTTTTATCAGACAAGGACGAGGATGCCTCTCAGGGCCCAGAGCCGCCGGGACCGGAATTAGCGGGGGAGGTTGCCAGAGAACGGAGCTGGCTCAGGGAGTACGTGGAGAGGTTGGCTTCGACGGCGTCGTCATCCTCGTTCCGGAGTTCCAGCAGGTTCTTCACCGGAAGCAGCCGCCGGACTGAGACTCCCGCTGTCGACGTTGCGCTCTGCGACCTAGAGGCAAACCGGATTGGACACGAGATTAGTGAGATGTTCCGGTGGTTCTCGAGCCTATGATCATGTTGAGGTCAATTTAGTAATTTCATTTTCATTGTGGATATCATAGATAATAACAGTTTTAAGGCTTACCCTGCCATACATTTTTTTGAAAAATTAAACATAAAAATTAAAAATTCGCTTCCAGTGATTGTTTTTGAAGATAAGTTCCTTGCAAATCATTGGTTTTGAAATCGCATATATTTGAATTAAGCTTAGGAACAATTTTTGTTTTTCTGAGAAGAAATGAAAATTAATTTCATATAAAGTAATTAATACTTTTATTATTTTGGAAAGAATTAAATAAATAAAATATTATTTTTAGAAAAATTTAAAATTTGGATTTGTATTGGATTTGAATAAAATTTAATATAAATTATATTAAAATTTGTTCAAAAATAGTAAAATGAAAATTCAAAAATTAAATTTGATGTTCATGCAAAAAAAATATGTTGTGAAATTATTTTTCTTAAATTTTTGTTGTACTAAAAGTGAAACAAAGAACTCAGTCAAATGCTAAATTAAGATTCTTCTAATTAAATGATTAGAGTTTGAATCTTAATAGTTATGATTTTCATTTGAAATAATATTTTAATATTTAAGTGTAGAAGGATGGCAAACTATTGAAAACATGTTCATAGAGGTTTAATTTTTAGTGATTAATTTTTATTTATAGTGGGAATTGAATTGGGGGTCAGATCATGGCATGGCTTGGACTATATATTAAATGGAGATATAAATGGAGCGTCTCAGTTCTTATGAGTCCATTTAATATATATACCCGCACAGATGCCGATGGGGCAGCCCATATTCATTACATGGTGCATTCATTCCCCCTCCCATCTACTGTTATTTTATACCCCAAAAATAAAATCTTATGCTAAAAATGGCCTTTCCCCCTTTTTAAGGTTTATATATACACTTTCATTTCTATCTTTGACCCTTGATTTTAGGAACATCATCTTCTCTCCCCTCCATTCAAGCATAAATGATTTCTCCTTTTGGAAAGAAAATAGATTTGTCCCTTAAATTTATGTATTTATTTTACTCTTTTTACAATTCCTAAGCGTATTACTTTTAATTTGTAAATTTATTTCTTTCTCATCTTATTGCAATTTGCATTTTTCTAATCAGGATTAACTCCAACTTTTTCTAGAGATGCTAATTTGCTTGTCACCCTATGAGAAAAATAAAGAATTCGTCTATATGTTGCCCTAATTTAATTTACCATGCATTAGGATATGTTTGTACACTCCTCCAATTGGGGCTGTCTGTCCTGCCAAACATTCAGTAAGGAGGTACACCTAATTTTTGGTTTGGGAAATTTGTTACAACATTAATTAGTGGGTCGATGTGTCCAAATGGAATGGAGTACGGTCTGCCATTGGGTTTTTAATTTCTAGGACTCATTGTGTTCATCCAGTTTGGTCAAATAATAAATAATGTACTTTGACCTACTTAAGTAAATCATTATTATTGTCCATTAACCATTCTCTTCTATATATATATATATATATATATATATATATGTATTTATGTATGTATTTTTTTTCCTTTGAGATGGATTCAACACTGTCCGAAAATCCAAACTTCAAACTTTTTCTTTATCTTAATTTTGGAAGAAGTATTGGATTTGATTTTATGTATGTTTAGACAAAAAATAATATAAATTATATTAAATTTTGTCTAAATTTATCGAAATCTGAATTCAAAATTTGAAATTGATGCAATAATATACATATTTGATAATATAATTTTGTCATTTTTAAATTTTTTAAAGTACATTTTCTACAGTAACATAATTAAAACTCTGTCATTTTATAAAAATCATGATTATATCTTTGATATTTTAGTAATCTACATAATATTTTAAGTGATCTTATTTATGAAGTTTTTGTCAGCAGCTAACTGTAATTTAATTGTATAACAATATTTGTATCCTATTTTAGTTGAGAATGACTGTTAATAATATGAGTAGCAATTTTGCATGAAGTTCTAATAACAACTTACACTTTAAATGATTTTAGGTTAAGAACAGTTTTGCACTATGAGAATGTAACTTTCTAACTAAATTACTTAGGTTTGGTTTAAAATTTAATATTATATTAAGATGTCCCGAATAAGCACCTAGTATTTTAGTCAAAAAATAATAAAGAAATTTAAGGATTGTGAGTCGCTAAAAGATTTAAACTTTGGAATAATGTCGGGCCAAATTATGATTTTTATTAAGAGAGATGTTATTTAGATTTAAGCAAAATCACGAAGTAATAGTAGGATATGATAAAAATTTAAAATTTTTATTAGAGACTAAATTTTTATTGTTATAAAAAATAATATGACAATTGAAAGATAGATATTTGACAACCCAATCTTAGACAAATTTGACCATTTCTTTTATGTAGAAATTTAATTAATATCAATGATATTATGAAAAAGTAAATACAATGTATACTATCTATACTTTCTTGCATAGTATAAATATAAATATATACAAGGTTAGAGTAACTCGAACACAGTGGATCTATACTTTAGGAAATATTCGAGTTGAATTATCCGGTCTAATTCTTAAAAATGTGTTCTCGAAAACATTGAGTACCTATATTTAAAAGCTCATTAGAATTTTACGAGTCAAACCATCTTAGATTTATTGACAAATAAATGAGGCTAAAGGTTCAAATCACAAAAATAATTTCTCCCTCGTGTAAGTATAAAACTGCGCATCTTGCCCAAAGTCTCGATGCCTAAGAAATCTTATGCCCTAGGTGCTATTATACATACATACAAAATAAGTATTTAAAACATAAATTTAATTAATTTTTTTGAGAGAGGTTCTACTTGGTGGGTCCCCTGAGGGGCCCACCATTCATGTGAAGCAAAAAAGTACATTAATGGGGTACTCTGTATTTCTTCCTCATTCATATAATTAAAAACTTGAATCATAAAAAATTTGATCTACTAGTGCAAAGACACAATGCCATTTTATTGACATCTCACTTCCCACTTTTATGGTGTGCAGTTGAAAATTCAATGACTCTAGCCAATATTAATATATATAACCAGTGACGTGGCATTAGTACGGAATAGTTGTCAATAATCAAAAATTATTTTTAATTATAAAATTACACGTAATAATTGATTTTATATATTTTCATTTTTATCTCAACAATCAAATTCTTAATATATTATATATTATCATTCTATTCATTGACATTTTATGAGCATGATATATTTTTATGGTTCCTATAGATTTAGGCCTCTCATTGATCATTAATATTCCACCGACTCAATTTCCATATAAGGTATTGAGTTATATAGGCATGCGTGCACGCACATACATACACATATATGGGATTTGACTATTAATTGACTAGTTACCTGCCAAACTTACACATGAAGCCCAGAATGAAAGCTTCCGTGGAGGGGGTATCATGAATGAAACATATATGAATCATAGATCTACTCCCAAAAAAATCATAAATGTACCTTTGATGATACTCATTGACATTCTTCTGAATAAGTGATGTATGACTCCACAAATATATATATATATAGATGTTTGATCTTGCCAAGGTGCCTCCAATATTTACTCAGGAAGCCTAAAATGGAAGCTTTAGTGGAAGGGCATAAGGTTACATATTTCATGAATGAAAACATGTATGAATCATGGTTTTGGTTGAGATGGGAATAAATTTAACTTGACAGTACTCAAAAGCAATCTTCTAAATAAGGGAACTGTATGTGTTCTGTTGAGGACGTGACTCATATTTTGGATGGAACGTATGCATCGGAGGAGGGTATCGTGAAGCGAGGAACAATAAGAGAAGGTTGCAGGAGGCAAACCATCAACAATTTGGTCTAATCGTCAACGGTTTCAGGATAGTCTGTAGGGAATTGCTCTCGGGTTAAAACTGTCGATGGTTTGGCTAAAACCGTCGACCGTTGCGCTCACACACATCTCGAAAATTCAAATTTGACATTAGTAGATTGGGACTTTTTGGAGGATTTTCCTCGGGGGGATCGCTACAAAAGTGTTTTAGATTGAGTAAGACAAAATAAATTATTTACAATGTGTGGCAGTATGAGTTTCGTTATATCATAATATGCCCATTTCAGTGATAATACCATCTGAGAAAAATATACCAATTATACTCATAATCATATAGATATAAAACATAAGCTTTTATAAGTTTTAATTTTATTTTTCAAACTCATTCACATGCAACCCATATTTATCAGCGAAAGTTCCCGAGGATAGGAGAAATTACACGCCCATATATGTAGCTCCCTTATGCTCTGATATCGTTTGTAACCTTACCCGATTAATTCGGGTGAGGTTGCAACTGATATTTATTAGGACACTCGCCTTACTTAGTAAGTCTTAAAGCAGAGAGTTTTATTTTTCCCTAATTATTTATGTTATTAAACTCACACTCTTTCATTCTCATTTCCATTTCACATCTAGCTCATGAGTGTCCTCAGTAACCAATTCATTTGTCGTTTGTAACTCATGGATGCCCTAAACATATTATCCACGCCATGCTTCCTCCCATGGTCAAGGTTGTGTAGTCCGAAGACTGGATCTAAACCGTGGTTAGCCTACCCAGTTAGATCAAAATAAGAACTCTACCTGTCCATTTGTAATACGATTGGCCTGACTATCCCTGGTTCGGACCTAGGGGCAAAACTACCCTTCTCACTGACTCAATCGACTATCACGTCACACTCTCCACGAGACCGTGTGGTTGTACTAACACCTTACTAGCAACAGTACCATACTCTTTATCAACAATCGTCCATCAGGGTTCTCATTTCCACATTTTATTATTCACATTTCATATTCACATTTCAGTATTCACATTACAATATTCACATTCTCATATTAACAATTCAACATTCACATTGTAGTATTCACATTGCAATATTCACATTTCATATTCATATCTCATCTTATAATGGTATATATATATATACAATATTCTCATCATTTTTTGTTTACTTCTCATATTTTCAATACACATTCCATTCTCATAATAGTATATATCTCATTTCGTGTATTTCAATATTTCTCAATAAAATATATCATCATTTCATATTTCCCCATTTATCATAGAAAATATTTCTATATTCATATTTCATATTCCATTACTTGTCAGTAAAAAATACACGTTGGTATAACATAATTCATCATTTCATATATTTCACATCTCAAAACATCACAATTTAGTATGATTCATATGCCATACAATTTTATCTGATATTTGTATTATAATAATAATTTTAGGCAAAATATCATATTCTCATTGTCACATATTAATTCAACCATTATTTCTCAAAATAACTGTTATAATTTATTCCTTTTACCTAGCTTACTGAGAGGCCCATTAAAACCCAAATCCTATGCCCGCGGCGTCCAAAACTCAAAACCCTAAAATTCACATCTTTCCTAGATCAATCAACTCATCTCCCAGAATATTTCTCATTTAACACTTCTTAGGCCCTATATACTCCAAATAAATACTTAAATCCTAAAATACCATACTTACCCTAATTTTGGAGTGGTGCCCAAGAATTCCAAATCAGCAATCCGCTCCGGTTAAGTTGTAGAGAATTTCCCCACGAACCCCGTGGTAGCTTCTGATTGTCAAAATGGGTTTAGATGGAGCGAAAATCGAAGAGAGAGGGAGTTAGGTCCATAGGGTAGAGAGAGAAAAAAAATATGCTAAAAATGACGAAGGAGTTATCTATAGGCCAGACTTCGTCGACGAGTTAAAGCGATTCGTCAATGAGCTAATGAAGACACTTCGTCGACGAGGAGGCTGGTACGTCGACAACTTTAAATTCTCTAAAATTTCCTAACTTTCGGTATCTTCTCGTCGACGAGACCTAGAGGGACATTAGTTGACGAAAACCATTGGTTCATCGACAAACCCCTGCTGATCCCTATTTTTCTTTTTTCCTTCTCTTTCATTTATTTTATCACTTTCATAAATTAAAATTTTCCGAGTATCTACACTTATTAATATATATTTTTACTAAAAGATTATCATTATTATTGTTTGCGGAAAGGCCTTGAAAGAAAAACCCTAGGTTCTCCTACCTCTTATTGAAAAATATTTTTTAGAAATATTTTTTATTGGGTTCAAATCTTTGAAGTATCTTATCATATACATCACTTTCAAAGATTGCATAATTATTTTGAGAAAAACTCGTATGTTCTACTGAGCATAAAGTGTGTACGGCTTGGTTCCACTTGAAAAGTGAACTGAGGTGACTCCGCCTTATAAGAAGAACTGGCTGTGGTTCTACCTTGTAATTGAGTTGGAGAGACTCCGCCCCGTAAGGAGGAACCATTTTGGCTCAACTTAGTAATTGAGCTGAGGTGACTCTGTCTCGTAAGGAGAACCGGTTGTGGTTCAGCCTTGTAATTGAGTTGGGGAGCCTATGTCCCGTAAAGAGAAGTGTAAATGGTTTCTTCTCCACCCGTTAAGTGAGCAGGGTTAGTGGAATCCTTGGGTTGCTGACCCAAGGCGGAGATATAGGCTGGTTTGATAGAACAACGATAACAAATCCTCTTTCTCTCTCTCATTTAATTTTTCGCACTTTAATTTCTACGAGTGTATAAATATTTATTTCTTGTCATAATTATTTTTCATACATGCTTACATTTTAAATGAGATATAATGTGGCGAATCTGAAATGTTTAATTTAGCGAAAAAAAATTTAATATTTAATTCACCCCCCCCCCTCTTGGGATCACATCATTCCCATCATTTAGGATAAGCTCTGTACAAAGATTTTCAAATTCATATCTTAATTTTTTAAATAAATATTAAAAATATAGTTTTGGTTAACTTTGGTTAAATTTAATTAATATCAACGATGTTATGAAAAAGTAAATATAGTGTATACTATCTATACTTTCTTACATAGTATAAATATAAAAATATACAAGGTTGGAGTAATTCGAACACATTAAATGTATAGTACTTTAGGAAATATTCAAGTTGAATTATTCAGTATAATTCTTGAAAATGTGTTCTTGAAAATATTGAGTACCTATATTTAAAATCTCATGAAAATTTTACGAGTCAAACATCTTAATTTTTTTTAAAAAATAAGTGAAGCTAAAGTTTCAAATCACAAAAATAGTTTCTCCTACATTGATACCTGATATCATAGGTCGAATATTTCACACTTTTATGAAAAAACCATGTGATGCTAAGTAAAACACTTTTATTTAACTAGCGAGTCTATTGTTTACCACAATCCATCCACAAAACACTTTTAATGGAGTACTCAGGATTGACCAATAATTATATATATATATATATATATATATATATATATATTTTAGTGTGAACAATATTTCTTCTTCATTAATATAATTAAAAACTTGAATCATAAAAATTTTAATCTACTAGTGCAGAAGACATAATGCCATTTTATTGGCATCTTCATTATCTCACTTGCCACTTTTATGGTGTGCTGTTGAAATTCAATGACAAGTGACTTGGCATTTGTATGGAATAGTTGTCAATAATCAAAAATTATTTTTAAATAAAAATTACACGTAATATTTGATTTTATTTAGGTCATTTGAAAGGTATTCTAATGTCCAAATGTAACAATTTAAGGTTGATTTAGCTTTCTTTTTTTTGGATAAATCATAAAAATTAAACTATTTTACCAAAAATTTATTATTTTACTACTCAAGAGATTTTACATTTTAAAGTACATCATCTACTATAACCCACATAAAAAAATAAAATAAAAAGGAGATCGAGATAATTAGCAATGTTTATTATGTGGGAATTGGAGTGTATTGTGAGTGAAATGAAATGAAAAATTATACGTAATTCGTACAAACTATAGTTTAAAATTTGAATTTCATATTTCTATAGACAAAGTAAGAGTTAGAGATTTAGAAAAATAACGAGAAAATATTTTGCAACTTTTTTTCTATATATATTCGGAAATTTGGAAAATAATATGACATTTTTTGTCATTATTGGAAATATATATATATATAAAAATAAAAAATAAAACAATTTTTACAACCAAATAGTGTCAAACTATTTATTATTATTTGTTTATTTCATACAAGTGTTGTAAAAATAATATACTAGCTAACTTTTTTACAATTTTTTGAAAAAATAAAATAGAAAATGAAAACTACTTTTTACAACTAAATAGACCCTTAACCTTTCTCTTTTATAATCGAAGTTAGAAGCATAGAATATACTTTGATGGAGTCATCAAGGCACACAAGGATGTGTCATGAATGGAATACAATTTTGGTCATAGAATATCATAAATATTTTTTGTTAGACACTCAAATGAAAATCTTCTAAATAAGTGAAGTATGACTCGTTTAATACATTGTTATTTTCTCCTACCGACGCCATAAAAAAAATATTGCATTAGGGGTTGTGACCTCCTCGCCACTCTCATGCAATGATGGCACAAAGTGGCTACCTCAAGGAGAGCTTAAAAACACATCAACATCAATAATAAGGAAGGTAATCAGGTAACGTGAATACCATATCTTTATATGTCTGTCTCAGATAACATAAAGTAGCATAGAATGTTAATGTCAATATTAATCTATTGATGACTTTAACTTATCAAAGCATATGTGCTTAGATTGAGATCTTGTTTTGAAGGGCAAAAATGACAATAGCAAAACCATTTGAGATATATTTCCTCAACAATCATTCTAGTTAGGAACAAAAGTTGTTGGAAAGGATCCTTCTAGTATTTTTACACAGTCAAATTAGTGTGGCAAGATAGCACTTAGTGGAGTCTTGTCGCCTTATCCTTACTAGTGTGCTTCCATTGGGATTTGGATCTCTAGCTCATGTGAGGTGAAGGTGCTATTGAACTTTTAGAAATATAATAATTAAAAAAAAACAACAACAACAACATACACAAATACTAAGACTATTACAATTTATAGGTTTGGTGAGCATTTTATTTGAGGTATTGGAATAAGAAATTGATGTTATATTTGATTCACAAAATAAAACATGGTGAAAATGAATTAATATATAAGACTATTATAATTCATTAAAATAGTATTATTTTAAGTGAAATGGTTTTAATTAAATTCTAATTAACATGAACAAACTATAAATACTTATTCTCAATTTTTATTATATTAATGTATATTCTTATTCTATTTTAGCTAGAATTAAACCAAAATTTTCACAATCATTTACCTTAAACCAACATTATGTTACATTATTTCCTTAATTGCTATATTTTCATGCAAATTGTACTCTATGCTTGTCTAACCAAGTGAACCACCTTGAACAAACAATTCATTGAACACGCTAATCTTTTAAAGATTTAGTTAAACCTATTTGCTACTCTTTCTCTTTGTCCTTTTAGTAGTAATGGCTATTTTATCTTTTGGGTCCGTTTGGTTTAGGGGCTAGGTTAGGCTAGGCTAGGTGTCACGGGCTAAGCTTGTTCAGGGCATTATGCTTGCCTATGACCGCTTATCTCGTGTGTTTGGGATGGGTTTCCATCATGTAAATACTAGTGTAGGGTTATTTCTAGTATTTCTTTCATTGTAAGCCAAATAAGGCAGTATGACTCCTCGGTCACTTTGATGTTTCCTAGTGCTAGAGTGAGAATGGCCTAGAAAGCTCTTTAGGGGAGGGTGAGTGTTCATCAATCATTGTAAAACTCACTAGCAATTGTCAACATGCTTAGCCTACTTGCCTCCCTCGCTAAGTACAACATGTCAACGGAGGATTTGTTAATGAATTACGTTTGCTTCAATATTTATTGCTTGGTTGCCACGGCTTTCATGAATTGATTATTATTTCCGCTGCTATCTGATTGAATGTTAATGAAAGTGCTTCGTGGATGAATGTTGGTAAACAAAAGGCTGGCTAGTTAAGCAAGAGTGCTTTAGCTAGCGCTGCACGGCCCTTCACAACGGTGTGAAAAAGGCGGACCGTGACATTTGGTATCAGAGCCCAAGTCGGTGACACTTGGTGAGAGCCCAAGGTTGAGTTGCTACGTGAATTCGATTACCTTCGTTGTTGGGTTTGGAAAGCTTTGGTAAGTGATCATGGCACCAAACAATGCTGAGAGGATCAGCGTGCTGGAAGCACAGGTTGAAGAGTCAACCAACACTATGGCCGCGGAGGTGGCCCAGATGAGAGAACTTGTTGATGAAGTGAGGGGATCACAAAAACATCAAGCAGGTTTGATAGGCGACATGTCAGAGGACTTTCGCCACACTGTGGAAACTTTGCAAGCCCGGATGGCAGATCTGGATGCAAAGGTAAACGTGATGGTTCTTGCTATGGGGAACTCCAACACTCCGGGAGTTAGCAAAACCAAGGTGCCAGAACCCAGGACGTATGGGGGTGCCCGAGATGCCAAGGAGTTAGAGAACTTCTTGTTTGATGTGGAGCAGTACTTTCGCGTTGTGAGGATGGCCTCAGAACAGGCAAAGGTGGATACTGCGACCATGTACTTGGTTGGTGATGCCAAACTGTGGTGGCGTACCAAGTACAGAGAAATTGAAAATGGAAACTGTGTGATTGATAGTTGGGCAGACTTGAGGAGAGAGCTCAAGGCCCAATTCTTTCCTGAGAACGTTGAGTATAATGCAAGGAGAAAACTGAGAGATCTCAAGCATACGGGTTCAATCAGTGAATATGTGAAACAATTTTCTGCTTTAATGTTGGATATTCGGGATATGTCGGAGAAGGACAAGTTGTTCTATTTTCTAGAGGGGATGAAACCGTGGGCAAGAACTGAACTTCATAGACAAAGGGTTCAAGACTTGTCAACTGCACAAGCGGCTGCAGAACGCTTGACAGACTATGCTGGTGATGAGACCACTTCGTCTAAACGGTTTGGCGAAGAGGGAAACGGTGGAAAGTCTTTCAAGAATGGCAAACCCAAGAGTGGGGGAGCCGACCCTAATTCATCAACCTCACAGGAAGCTTCGTCATCTCGAGGGTTCAACACACCCAATGGAAAGGGGAAGAGTAAAATTGAGTGTTTCTTGTGTCGAGGTCCTCATAGAGTTTTTGAGTGCCCTCACAAAGCATCACTTAATGCCTTACAGGCTTCCATTGTAGAACAGGCAGTGGAAGACGATGGGGAAGAGGATGAAGTCCCGAGGGTGGGCTTAGTGCGGTTAGTGAACGCATTGGAAAAGCAGGCAAAAACACCGAAAGTTACACGAGCAAAAGGGTTAATGTTTGTGGACTTGAGGATAAATGGGAAGAGTACTCGCGCTATGGTGGATACGGGAGCTACTCATAATTTTGTTTCGCAGTTGGAAGCAGGAAGACTCAACTTATCCTTAGAGAAGGATACAGGACGCGTGAAAGCAGTTAACTCTGTAGCCCAGCCTACTCTGGGAGTAGCCAAGCAAGTGGCTATAAAGCTTGGACAGTGGGAAGGTCATGCGAATTTCACAGCGGTGCCATTGGATGACTATCCAGTCATTCTAGGAATGGAATTCCTAATGGGGACGAGGGCAGTGCTGATGCCTTCGGCTGGTTCCCTGTGTCTGATGGGAGATCACTCGTGCATGGTGCAAGTCGTTGCAACGAAAGGAGACGAAGGAAAGTCCTTTTCAGCCATACAACTCAATGAAGGATTGGGTCAGGGTGAGCAGACACGTCTAGCCACGGTGGTGGTAGACAAAGAAGTAGGCCAAGAGCTGGAGCCTACGACCATCCAAGCGGTGTTGGATGAGGATAAGGAGGTGTTGCCGGATAAGCTGCCTCACAACTTGCCTTCACGACGGACTGTGGAGCAAGAGATCAAGTTGTTATCAGGAGTGAAACCACCTGCTAAAAGGCCATGTTGGATTGCGCCTAGAGAGATAGTAGAGTTGGGGAAGCAACTTGATGAAGTGGAAACGGGATGCGTTCGCCCTTCCAAAACACCGTTGGGAGCATCGGTGTCGTTTCAAAAGAAACATGAAGAGCATCTAAGGAAGGTGTTCGACAGGCTGAAGGGAAACAGTCTGAATTTGAAGAAGGAGAATTTCTCTTTCGCTCGGCGGAGCAACAAATTCCTTGGTCAAGTCGTTGAACAAGGTCGTATTCGGAGGGGTATGGAGAAGGTAAGGATGATTCAAAAACGGAAGATCCCCACGACAGTGAAGGAGTTGCGTTCCTTTCTTGGCCTTACTGGATACTGCAGGAAGTTCGTTAAGGGGTATTCGCGGAGAATGACTCCAATGACAGGACTACTGGGGAGGTATTATTAGCCACACACGCGGGATGATGTGGTTGATTATACCAAAACTTGTCTCACTTGCCAACAAGACAAGGGGGAGCGGAAGAAGTATGGTACTTTCATGGCCGCACCAAAGTACTGTTCGGCAGAGGGGACGACACAATTGTTCCTTGTGACTATTGTGAAACATTGGGGTTTTCCCCAAGTTATTATTTGTGACCAAGATTTAATGTTCACTGACAACTTCTTAACAGGGTTTTTCAGGATATTCAGGTCACATCTTGACATCTCTTCGAGTTATCATCGACAGATAGACGAACAGATGAAGAGATTCAAAGAGCTACTAGATGAGTACTTGCGCCATTGTGTCAATGACAACCAGAAGAATGGCGTGCAACTACTTCATGTGGCTCCGTTCTGTGGCAACGCCCAAAGGAGCTCAACAACCAACAAGAGCCCTTTTGAGCTTGTTACAGGCCAGCTACCGCTGTTACCTCACACAGTGGGCAAGCCGTACAGACGAAAGAGTCTCAGGGCGTACATCTTCACCAGTGAAGGAGGACAGAATGTAGAGTTTGCCCAAGCCTATCTGGAGAAAGCTTCTAAGCAGATGAAGAAGTGGGCAGATCAGGAGAGAAAACCGCAATTTCATGTCAATTGCCTCAAGCCACTCAACGCCAACACCAACGACCTGAGCAGAAGTCAGTCAAACAGCGCAGAGTTGAAGACAGTGTAACCTGACAGACATGATGTTGAAGAGATCCTTGCAAAAAGAATGTTCATATCCTCAAGGAAGAAGCGGCAGAAGTTCCTAGAAGAGTGGAAATGCCTTAATGACAAAGAAATCAGCTGGATTTCAGTGGAAGATTTGAAGCCATTCGTGGACAAAGTTGAAGTGTACCTATCGCCAAAAGTCTACGAGGCCGTCAACCGCATAAGTGGGGGAGAATGTCATGGGCTAAGCTTGTTCAGGGCATTATGCTTGCCTATGACCGCTTATCTCGTGTGTTTGGGATGGGTTTCCATCATGTAAATACTAGTGTAGGGTTATTTTCTAGTATTTCTTTCATTGTAAGCCAAATAAGGCAGTATGACTCCTCGGTCACTTTGATGTTTCCTAGTGCTAGAGTGAGAATGGCCTAGAAAGCTCTTTAGGGGAGGGTGAGTGTTCATCAATCATTGTAAAACTCACTAGCAATTGTCAACGTGCTTAGCCTACTTGCCTCCCTCGCTAAGTACAACATGTCAACAGAGGATTTGTTAATGAATTACGTTTGCTTCAATATTTACTGCTTGGTTGCCACGGCTTTCATGAATTGATTATTATTTCCACTGCTATCTGATTGAATGTTAATGAAAGTGCTTCGTGGATGAATGTTGGTAAACAAAAGGCTGGCTAGTTAAGCAAGAGTGCTTTAGCTAGCGCCGCACGGCCCTTCACAACGGTGTGAAAAAGGCGGACCGTGACACTAGGCTAGGCTAGACCCATGACTCTTAACTCGTGTTTGGTGCAACACAATGGTGCTACAGGGCTGGCTAAGAAGATTTGGCGAGCCCCTTATCTAGGATTAGGCAAGTGGTCCTCTCCCACAAGCATACTTTAGTTAGCCAAGAAAAGGAATGAAATGGACGATCATGGCCCCCATCATCTTCTTTTCTTGAGCTGAAATGTTGGATATAGTCTTCTACTAGGCTAGTACACTTATGTGCTACTCAATCCTTTGCCCTCTCTCCTCTTCTCTCTTTCTCTTTGATTTCTGGACCGTCATGGTTCTCTCAAAGACGACATTGGAGTTCAACTTCTTCACCTTAATATCTCTCTCTAATTTCTGATTTTGATCTAATTGATTTTTCCCATTTGATAGTTAGAAAGTAGTTTTTGTTGAAACTTGATGGTGATTGAGATGATGGATAGGAGAAGTTGATTAAGGAAGCAATGTATCAGATAATAAATGACGAGCTGATGTAGGAAGGGAATTCATAGCCAAGCTTGGTGTATTTCATCACCAAAATATTATGCATGTATGTTGGAAGACTCGTGACCATCAACTCCCCGCGAAGAGCCCAAGACAACGGTGTTCAGAGAACATAAGAGCTAGAGATCAGCGCATGAACCTTAGAATGCTTCAAAACTTTTATATATATTTTCCGATGAAAGGATATTTTGATTTTCTAAATAATTAGCCCATTCATGAATGTCCCAATTCCAATAATAAAGATCGCCAATTTAGTATAGTCCAATTCAATCTAATCCAGTCCAGTAATCCTTAACTACCGAACCAAATGCACCATTTGTTAACCAAAGAGTTACATAACCCGTTCCTCAGTTCAATAAAATTTTCTATCGAGAGAAAATAAAATAAAAGACCCATGTTATAAAAGAGAGAAATACACTTTACAAGAACACCAGGCTGGGGCAGACCTAGGTGTTTAATGTTAAGCCTAAATATAATCTCCAATTTTTCACTGAATTCTTGCATTGTGTTTGGTAGTAAGGAAAGTGGAAGAATGGAAAGTTATTTCCTACAATGGCTGGGATTCACAAGAAACAAAATCGTGTAATTCAGACAATAGATAAAACTTTCCTTGCTTCCACTTTTTCTTTATGCCAAACAAAACACTGCATTAAATTGTTGCAAAAATATGCATTTGGAAGGATCCTCCTAGTATTTTCTATAAACAAAAAATGTAACAAAATCCCGTGAGAAAGTGCTTATAATTGTCATGGCCAATTGAAGTACAATAGTTGCAAAAGATGCAGACATAAGAAACCTATGGTGAATGTATTTATTAAGTACAAATTGGTTTTCTTCTGTCCCCCACTGCATGGAGTACTGGATCCACTGAAGCACCCTTTCTTTTGCTTGATCCCCAGACCAAGATCTTCAAGAACAAATGTAGAATTTGCCTGCCCACTACTGAATAAAACACACCAAAGGAAAGTCCCTTTGTGCCCTCCAATCAAGCCTACTCCTACCTCAGTATGTGTTTTATTGCTCAAAAGGGAGAGAGTTTTCTTGTCTCGAACAAGAGCTTGTGAAAATGCTAATGATGGCTCAAGGTACTTGGATTGACACCCTACAATGTGGCCAGATACAGAACTAACAGTAGGCAGCTCCACGCCACAATTGGGAGCAAAAACTTCAGTAAAATCATCTTCTGATGGTTCACAGTGTACGGTATTGTTGCTGCTAGTGCAGTTCTCCTTGCATTCATCTACATACTGCAATGCCATGCACCCGAGACCCGGACTGTTGTTTAATTTTGGAAGCTTTTGTGCAGTTCTATTCTCATTTATTATGCTAACAAGGTCATTTGCAGGATTCCCTGTCCAATAGAAAAGCATTTTCCATGCAAGAGAATGCACGGATGATGGATTAAACATGTAAGAAAAGCATTAAAAAATGTATACATTTCTGAAGAAATTAAGAATGCATATGTTTATTCATTAGCTAATCATGCATTGGTCTTTATTATAGAATCTATGAAATTTTGTTTAGGCATACTTCTTGTTCAAAATACAGAAAATGATTTTAGCAACAACAATGATGTTTCAAAAGTCAGGAATAAGCACCACACCAAGGGGGAAAAGGGGGTCAGCTATAGGCACGACAATGACAACTTTGTAAATAGATTCTTTAGTCCTTGCAGACATTAAAGAAATATACCAGTTTATTATAGTTCCATACGTCCATAATATTTTTTTCCAGTCATGTTTTGATGAAATATGCATGTTCTTGCATAACTTGATGTGATTCTAAAAGGCTTGAAATCAATTTTAGGCATTAATCAGACAAAACTTACAATGCAGGAGCCCATGCAAACACATCTAGTAGGTTATACAAAGAAATTTTAGTCAAGTAGAAATGGCAACATGTGTCCCAAGAGGATGTTTCCTCATTGAGTACTTTTTATTAAGATACTTGCATTTGACATGTAATTTTTGTAGAAATCAATGTGCATGTGACTATTTCACCACAATAACAGGGACTTCCCTGTTCTTCTTGATTTCCTGAATGTAATTCAGTGACTAGTGTTTTAGTTTTTTGTTCTTTTGTGCTATATTTGAATGGCATCTACTTGATGCCCTGTTTGTCTTTAATAAAATTTCTCTGTTGATCCAAAAAAGAAAAAAAAAAATTAGAATTTGATGAAAAGGCACGGTTCAAATTTTTTACTATTATTTGTCTTGAAGGTAGGGGTGTAAGTGAGTCAAGCTTACTCGCAAGCTAGTCGGACTCGACTTATCCCCTAACTTGACTTGACTCAATTCTACTCGAGTTTGAGCTACTCAAGAATTTTAACGAGTTGAGTTCAAGTTCAATAATAGTACTTGAGTCGAGTTTCAAGCCTAATTGAGCATTTTAATTTTATTATTTTTATATTATATATTCATATAATATATATTTTATAACTACATTTAACATTATATATATTTATATATGCATTTAATATTAATTTAAAATCGAGTTGAGCTTAATCTAGTCGAACTCGAGTTTTATGAACTTGTAGCCAAGTCAAATTTGAGTTTAAAAATTATGAAATCGACCAAGTTTGAGTCGAGTTTCGAGCTTATCATTTTCGAGTTGAGTTGAGTTCTAGTATTTTATTGTGTTGACTCGACTCGATTCAACTACACCCCTACTTGAAGGTACCATTTTGTGCAATGGGATCATTATAGAACAAGGATTTTTGACTTCAACAAAGGAAAAAAAATGGAGTGATTTCAGCAATGGGGCATCCAAAGATGATTACAAGCAAAATATTTAATGGACTTCAGTTCCAGCCCAATTATAAATCCACCATTTTCCTCCAGCTTTTAGCATATCATAAATTTAGTAAAATGGTCAACAACTTATAAAAAGATTCATTAAAGGGCAACATGGGGTGCCATCTAAGCACAAAACAAAGCAAGAAATGTATCAACTATTTGTTGAACACTAGGACCGGCGTGGAAAAAAAAAAGAGTATGAATTTACCAACAAATGTTGTTGTTAGACTACCACTTTACCTAAAAGCTTAAGCTGATAGGTTCAAGCTTTAACACTCCCCCGCACGTGCAGCCCAACAGGGCGTGGAAAGAAACACATGATAAATAGCACCCATGGTAGAGAACACAATTTTTTTTTTTTTTTTAAATACCAAAGTAAATTTGAGCAACAAGACTAGAACCCAAGACTTCCTGGTAACCAGCTCTGATACCATGTTAGATGACCACTTTACCTAAAAGCTTCAGTTGTTAGGTTGTGGGCCAACTGGCCAACAATGCATATCAAGCTTTAACAATTGTGATGTCCACTCAGTGCTCAAGGTGGTTGGGTTCAAGCTCAATAGAAAAAAAAAAAAAAAAAACATTAAGACTACTTTTTTAAAAATAAAAATAAAAAATCAATGAATATGCATCAAAGTACAAAACACGAACTGTTTAGCAAGCAAGCTAGTTAGTCATTTCCCATTCAGGCAGTATCTTCCATCAGGCGACCCACTTTGTCCAAAAGATGGCTAACTATTTTTATATTTTAAGCCTTGGACACATTCTTTATCCTTGTCCAACGAGTTTAAGTAGCTGAATAAAAAATTGAATAACTACTCTTAATCTCATAGGAGACAACAAAATACAGGAAATCTAGCATGAGAGCGATGACATTAGTTCCTTACCAAGAAATATGCAATGGGCACTCTAATTAAGGGTTATTTCTCAACAAACGTGAATCTTGAACACAAATAACTACAAAACCACCTGAAGGTCCGGAACCCTGGCTAAACAGTGTTCAAAGAAACTTCTAACAATCCTCCAGCGCTACCTGGGCAGTTCACTTGTTCTTCCAAACTGTAAAAATTATTGTTCTGGACACCTTTTGGGTGACCTAGAAGGACATGTTTTGTGTTCATTCCAACAAAAGAGACCTAAATTTGTTGTGTTATCCTTGCAGTGTTGCCTACTTATGTTGTCATTCTAGACACCAAGATGTTTTTTTCCAACCCTCAGACATGAAATCCATTATGTTAAAAATATTCTGTTAACCCATGTTGTCATTCTGCTAGGAGGAAGCTATTCAATCTTAAAAATTGCTTTTGTGCAACCATGTTTATGGGGGCTATTATATTATGCATTCACAAATTATCAAGGAGCAAGGATGTGGTAGACTATCAAATTGTACCTGACAACAATCAAACATGGAACAGACTGGGAAAATCTGAAATTCCGGTTGGTTGTGATGTTACAACTGCAAGGCCAGAACAGTTCCAAGGTATGCCAATAAACTAATGAGCTACTATAAGCTATTCAATCTTAAAAATTGCTTTTGTGCAACCATGCTTATGGGGGCTATTATATTATGTATTCACAAATTATCAAGGAGCAAGGATGTGGTAGACTATCAAATTGTACCTGACAACAATCAAACATGGAACAGACTGGGAAAATCTGAAATTCCGGTTGGTTGTGATGTTACAACTGCAAGGCCAGAACAGTTCCAAGGTATGCCAATAAACTAGTGAGCTACTATAATTAAGAATGCAATAGAGGAGAGAAGGCTGCTGTTGGTAGGGAACTCTTCGATAAAGATCAAGATTCAGAATGAAAGGAAGCTTCAGTTTCTAGTATTAACAGCTAGTGGGATAGGTTTCTCAAGATCTCTATTATTTCACACTAAAATCATCCCCTGGTTGATCTCAAGTGTGGAGGAGATAACTCAGGAGGAGCAAAGAAAGGAACTTGCAACCAAAAAATGGGGTACGATAACCTACTATACCATGTTTTTATCAGGAAATTTAGAGGGGGTGTCTTGAGATTAGTGGAGAAGGTTAAGGATAAAGGAGTATTCTTTTTAGAATGGACAAGAAAAAGGAGGAATGCTTCAAGCTCAAAGCTGCAATTTCCAGGCTAAGGACTTCAGGGCTAAGGCAAACGAGCAGCAAGGAAGCAAGAAATCACAGTAAAGTGGAATGGAAAACAACTACGAGCAAAACATACTCCCAAGTTGTGCAGGATAGGAAGTACAATACTGGGGGAGAATGTAAAATAAAACTTAAAAGACGCTGGTATATTCCTGGAAGCTGGCGAGTAGAGTACTATGGAAAGAGAGAGGTCCTTGAAAGGGTGTGCCTGATTGGCAGATTTGATGAAGGATATGCAAACCTGCAGGAGCTCAGTAAATGGTGCGTGAATGAGTGGGACATCAAAGGCAATTTTCGGATTAAGAGGTTGATGTTCAATCAATTGCTGTTCGTCTTTGAGAATGAGAAGGTTGCAGATGATGTGTTATACTCGGGTAAAAGGGTGTTTCACAACAAGTTTCTGAGACTTAGAAGGTGGAACTCGGTTGCTCAGTGTCACAAGCCAAGAGAAGCAAGAGCATTCAATCGGCTAATCATTGAAGGACTGCCCTTTCATATGAGAGGTAAGGGGATATTAGAAGCAATAGCAATTAGCTGCGGGGGACAAGATAATTTGCAGAACATAGATTGGCAGGAGGAAAGATTAAGAGTCCAAGCGAGAGTTTCAAAGGTCATACCAGAGTTTGGGGGACAGGATAATTTGCAGAACATAGATTGGCTGGAGGAAAGATTAAGAGTCCAAATGAGAGTTTCAAAGGTCATACCAGAGTTCGTGTTTATTGAAGATGGGGATATTGCATATAAGTAAACCTGAGGGTGGAACAACATGTCCCCATCCTCAAAAACCCAGCAAGGGTAGCAGAACATAAGCAGAAGAGTTCCATGGAAACAAGATTCTCAAAATTGGTGATGAAAGGAGATGCAAATACCAGGAAGGTCCTCAACAGCAACAATGAAGAATCAGCAATAAACATAGCAGAAATCAAGTACAGGCGAGATGCAGTGGAAGGAGGAGGAAGAAGAGGAGTGCGCGACTACGCCCATGAAGGGCAAGCACACCCACAGATTTCCAAGCATATTCGGGTAGGTGGATTAGGTGGCAGAGCTGTCTCTCAATCACAGCTGAATTCAAATCCAAAATTGAAGTTGCAAGAGGCGCCTAAAAGCTGCAAGAGAACTGGGCCAATAAGGAAAGAGTGGAGACCCAAAAGCAGAGATGAAACGCAGGCCCAAAACAAATTAGTGGAAGCCCAGCAGCTGAGTGAGCAAGGCAGACGCCCACCTCTTTACTGACATGGCATGACAGCCCAACACCTCTCGGCCAGGTATGTCTCCCTAACAAATGCAATTATGGACTTGTGGATTTTTCCAATTTCAGGATTAATGTAGAACAAAACAGAAATGAATAAAGAACAATTGAAAGGGCATTAGAAATCAATAAGGTAGTTGGTATACAGGGGGGATGCAACACTGAGCTGCGGGATTTATTCAACCGAAGTGAAGAAGGCAGAGAAGCCTAGAATACTCTTGCAAATATTCAATGAATACCAGAATAATCTCTTGGAATGTTAGGGGTCTAAATTGCAGGGTAAAAAGAAGTAGAGTCAGGCAAATGCCGGGGATATGGAGGTCAGTCATCATTTGCTTTCAGGAAACAAAAATGGAAAGCTTAGAAAGAAATACAATGAAAGCAGTGTGGAAAGAAAATCAGGTAGATTGGGCATGCTTAAGTTTGAAGGGAGCTTCGGGAGGGATTTTGATTGCATGGAAATCGAATGCCTTTAAGCATAAAGAGATTATCAGGGGAAATTTTTCCATCTCCGTAATCCTTCAGAATATTCTCAAGGGCTGGGAATGACTTCTCACGGCTGTGTAGAGGCCCTCCAGTGATCAAGTTAAATCGAATTTCTGGGCTAAATTGTCGAATGTAAAAGAGAAGCTAAACTTACCCCGGTGTGTACATGGAGACTTCAACGAAATCAGATTCCCTAACGGAACACTAAGATGCAACAAAATCACTAAGGCTATGAGCTCCTTCTCTGAATTCATTTCAAAATGGGACCTTGTTTACCTTCCTCTTAATGGGGCTAAGTTTACTTGGTCAAACAACCATGAGGTACCAATCATGTCATGGCTGGATAGATTTCTTGTCCCAACCGAATGGATGGCTAAACACCCTCGTATGTGTTAGATTGCCCTTACTAGATGTACATTAGACCATAACCCAGTATTGCTAGACTGTGGACAGATTAAATGGGGAAATGCACCATTTGATTTGATAACAGTTGGCTCATGATTGAAAGTTTTCCAAGGTTGATAGAAGGCTGGTGGAAATCATTCGAATTCAAGGGATTGGCAACTTTTGTGTTAGCCCCAAAATTGAAGGCACTAAAAGCAAAACTGAAAAATGGAGCAAGGAGCACTTAGTCAATGAAAAGCTGCAGAAACACTGCTGAAGGAGATGGACTTGGAATAAAATGGAAGAAGAAGGTTCTTTGAGTGGTCAGAATAAAGCTTTGAACGAGAAGGCTGAGAAAAATCTTCTTCAACTATTAGATTGTGAAGAAGCTTCTCGGAGGCTTAAATCCTGAAAATTGGCTGAAGGAAGGAGATAAAAATACAAGATATTTTCATAATATGGCCTCTTTGCATAAATGAAGAACTTTATATCAAGGATGGTTATTAAAAACAAGGAGTGTAAAGAGTTTGATGACATTAAATCAGAGGCCTCAAAAATTTTCCAGGATCTTCTACATGAACCTTTTACTTGGAGACCTAGTTCGAAAGGTGAAATATTTGCTTCCTTGGCTGATTGCATCAGAAAGAAATTGGAATCCCCTTTTACGGAGGCTGAAATTTGGAGTGCTGTTAACTCCATGAATGGGGATAAATCTCCTGGACCAGATGGATTCACATCAACCCTTATCCACAAATGCTGGGGTGTTATGAAAGCTTATTTTGTCCTAGCTTTTCAGGAGTTCTTTGAGAAGGGAAGATTTGGAAGGAGTTTGAATGCTACCTTCATTGTAATTGTACCGAAAAAGGGAGAGGCGGAGAATATCAAAGACTACAGGCCCATCAGCTTCGTTTGTATCTTCTACAAAATCCTTGCAAAGGTTCTGTCAACTAGGCTGAAAGAAGCCATACCGTTGAGCATTTCTAATAAGCAACTAACCATAGTCTCAGGAAGGCAGATCTTGAATGCATCTTTCATTGCAAATGAGTGTATAGACTTTTTAAGGAGGCATAAGAAGGACAGCTTTGCATGCAAACTGGATTTGGAAAAAGCAGTTGACCATGTGAATTGGGAGTGTCTTCTTAAAATCATGGAAATCATGGGGTTTGGAGTGAAATGGAGGAATTGGATAAAATGGTGCATTTCCATGGCTTCTTTTTCGGTAGGAGAGGCTTGTGGATTTTTTAAAAGCTCCAAGGGGCTTAGACAGGGTGATCCGTTATCCCCCTTTCTATTTGTCATTGTCATGCAGGCATTTTCAAATATGATCTCCAAAGCAATCATCAGAAATCTTTTGAAAGGAGTAAATATTTGAAACAAGACAGATTCTATCAACTTATCTCACCTGTTATTTGCGGATGACGCTTTGATATTTTGTAGCAGCTTAGCAACAGAATTTAAGAACTTGCTAGCCATTCTTCAATGCTTTGAAGCGGTTGCAGGATTGAAAGTGAACCTAACCAAAAAGCCTCATTTTCTCGGTAGGATCTTCTGAAGGTGTTGATGAGATGGCAAGAATCTTAAAATGCAGATTGGGATCCTTTCCTACTTCGTACCTGGGCCTTCCCTTGGGAGTCAAATCGTGCTCTCTACGTATTTGGGACCCAATAGTGGAGAAGATGGAGCATAAGCTGGCTACTTGGAAATATAAATTTCTCTCATCTGAAGATAGATTGACTCTTATTAATTCTGTTCTTTCCAATCAGCCTATTTATTTCATGTCAATCTTTCCTATGCCAAAGAAGGTTACATGTATCATCGAAAAGTTGAGGAATTTCATGTGGAAAAGCTCGTCTGAGGATTTCAAATATCCTCTTGCGAACCGGAGATTGATATCACAACCAAATTTAGGGGAGGCCTTTTACAGCCTTTTTACTCCCAAGCCTCCCCTAAATTTCATCCGGAAAAACTCGTCTGAGGATTTCAAATATCCTCACTGAAATTTAGGTGAGGCTTGGGAGTAAAAAAGCTGGAGTTTATGAATAAAGCATTAATAGGGAAATGGCTTTGGAGGTTTTGCAGGGATGACAAGTCACTCTGGAAGAAAGTGATCTGCATCAAATATAGGTACAATAATGATGAATGGGTTCCAGTTTTTCCTTCTGGCAGTCAAAGATGGGGATTGTGGAGGAACTTTGTCAAGCTGAAGGCAGTCATTTGGGATCACATTACGATTAAAATTGGAAACAGGAAAAAAACAAAATTTTAGTTGGACAATTGGGCTGGAAAGTCTTCACTTAAAGAAATTTCCTAAATCTTTTTAGTCTGGCCCACCAAAAGGAAGCCAGGGTATCTGAGATTATGTACTTGTCCAATAACAATCTTTTTTGGGATGTGTCCTTTTTCAGGCAAGTTAAGAGGCAAGGAGCTTGCCCAAATGATTGAGTTCTTTAAAGTTCCATATGAGTCTAAAATTAATATGGGGGAATCAAACATGTGTGCATGGGAGCTCACCAGTTCTCAGACCTTCTTGATGGCCAGTCTGTACAATCACCTTTCTCTAAAGAACTATCAGATTGACATTAATGTGCCTCTTAAGGCATTATGGAACCCCTTCATCCCCTCAAAAATCAGTGTCTTTTGCTGGCTAGCAGTGAGAAACAAAACCCTCACATTTGATAATCTGCAAAAAAGAAGTTGGCAAATGGTGTCCAAATGTATACTTTGTAGGAAGGAAAGCAAAGAAGTGAATCATCTATTCCTACATTGCTCTTTCAAAAGGCAGATTTGGGAATCAATTTGGCATCGGACGAAATTGCATTGGGTTATGCTTAGTGAGCTGTCTTCACTATATAGGTGCTTGGAGTTTTGCCAGAAGTAAAGGGTTTATCAGAAATTTTAAACTTGCAATACCAACTACCATCTGTTGGGAAATTTGGAAGGAGAGGAATGGGAGAATCTTCCGGGAAAGGTACTCTTAACACCTCCATAATCTCTCAAAAATGTATGTCAATCCTTCATAGCTGGAGTCGTTTAAATTCAAACCTGAAAGCGTTGAACTAGGAGGAATTTGAGTCTACTATCTCTGCATTGGGGGGCTGATTTGTAAGCATTTTCCCCATCATTTTATGTAGAAACTCGAACCTGGAAAATAAAGAAATGAATAAGAAAAAAAAGAAAGGAAAATTTAAAAAGGGCAAACAGAAGGTTTCGTCAATGAATCCCCTGCTTTTGTTGACGAATGTCCTTCTATAGTTCGTCAACAAATTTCAAGCGTCGTCGACGAAGAGATACCGAGAGGAATTTCAGGTTCATCGACGAACCCCTTCTTTCGTCAACGAATGTCCTTCTACAGTTCGTAGGCGAAGGTCCCATTTCGTCGATGAATCATGCCGAGTCAAAGGGGTATAAATAGAATTTTAGGTTGCTTCTTTATTAAGAAATTTAATTAGTCTTTCTCTCTCTCTAACCCACGAACCCTCACCCCTTCTCTCTTCAATTTTCTCGTTGTTGGTCGCCTAATTCGATGATCGGAAGCCACTGCGAGGATTTAGGAGAAATTCTCTACAAGTCTAGCGGAGTGGATTTTTGATTGGGACTTTTCAGGCACCACTCAAAAATCAGGGTAAATAAGATATTTTAGGGTTTAATTGTTGATTTGGAGTATATAAGGCCTAGGAAGTGCTTAACGAGAAATATTTTGTGAGTTGAGTTGATTAATTTGGGAAAAATGTAATTTCAGGGTTTTGATCTTCAAACACCACAGGGTGTGGATTTAGGGTTTCTAGTAAGCTAGGTAAGCGGATTATATTATGTCAGTTAATTTTGAAATATAGACCGATTAAATTACATATATGATTTTCTGAACGAATTGGGTAGATGAAAGGATGGTTTTGACTATTATCTGTTTTGGGGAAAATTAACGTGATTGGTTTGAAATCTCCTATTTTCTATAAAATAAACAGTTTAAGTTAAATAAAACCCTGGAGATGTTCAGACCCTATTTTCAACAATTTATGTTTTTTCCCGTCAATTTATTTATTTATGATCTATCAGATAAAAAATGTGTGGCATGAGAACAATTTCTAAATGGTATATATATAAGTAGAATGTTTTTACTGATAATACGAGATATGATATGATGGCCGGGGGCCGAGATTTAATATGACAACTGGGGGCCGAGAGTTAATAAATGACAGGTTTTATATGAAATGAGAATAAAGCAGTTTTTATTATGTGAATTGCCATATATGATTTTAGAGCCCTATGAATATGAAATGTGATGTTATGAGCACGGTACAGTAGCAATATGTTGGCAAAGAGTGCAATCACACAGGGATGATAGTGTGATGATGGATAAACGATTTGGTGACCTGGGTCACAGTACTACTTCGAGGTTTTTGCCCGAGGGGGCCCATCCGAGGCAGTTTCTGGATGACCATACGTAGGCGCAATCGTACTTACTACCTTTTCCGACTCAGTTATGGTTGATCGGCCATATGTTCAGTCCAGCCTTTGGGCCGCACAACTCATCATAGAGGGAAACATGTCGTATGAGTTTATGATAGCATGATGACACTAATACAGCAATCCAGGTTGTATCTTTTATGCATATATGAGCAAATTTACTATAAAAGGGCTATATTGAGCCCACGGTTTATTATTCAAATTTATGTATTTTCAGATATACAGTGTAGTATAGTTTAAATGTCATTTCATATTCAGTTAAAATATGGAAGTTTTATATTCACACGAGAACTCATTCTAGCCACACACTGATAGTAATATAATCCGTCTTACTGAGAAGTGTCTCACCCCATCATACAAATTATATTTTTCAGGTCCTTCAGGGAACTGTACCTAACTTACCTTGGGGCAGGGATTAGACTTCTGGGAGTGGTTATCAAAGCTGGTGAGATACCAGATGTCTTATTTTGTTATTTTGGGATTGTAATATATAGATAAATAGTGGTGTATATGTATTTGGGATTAGATAGAACTCTGGTAAAAGTGTTTGGATGTTTTTAGAAATTTTCTGCTGTATGGTTTAATTACAATAATGGCAGGTGCACCCAAGATTCCCGGGTTAGGGCGGGTTGCTTTTATATATGCTACAGGTGGTATCAGAGAGAGATATATATATAGATATTTGTATGTTTTAATTAGCACCCCGGGCCTACGTGGCGGGTTAGGGCGCTACATTTTAGATGCTACTAGATGTATTTTTGTGGAAGCAAGCTCCTTTGTAGCTAGCTTCGTCTTGCCTACATTGGTTGTATTCTTTTTTGAGGTCCAAGCGTCTTGCTTGGCCTTCCTTTCTAATGCATCACCTTTTTTCAAAAAATAAAAATAAACTAGCGAGCCATTGACAGATCAGAGGTGATCATGTGTTGCTTCAACAGAAAACAGGAAGAATGGTTACAATAGAGACTTCTTAGCCACCTGGTTTAGTTGAGGAAGGTTGATACCACAATGGCCTACGTTAGAACTGATAAGACACCTCATAGTTTAGAAATTTCTTGTTGCCATTACTTCTCTATTTTTTTTGCTCATCAGAATGAAGAGGGATTGCACCAAGGAGGTCAACAGCATTTTTTGACCTTCAAATAACCATCACACAAACCAACAGCAGCTACAGAATTTTTTGGCAGTCTGGCTATAATACTGATGGGATTGTTAACAATCTCAGCCACTCAACCTGCACATCAAGTTGAATTATCCAAAGCCTTGTGTTATGAGGGTGTGTGCTAGCTAGTGATGTGGAAAAATTGTGGGTCCAATAGTGCCTCAATGAAGAAAACTTCATTGTATTCAACAATGGAAGTACAATTAACTATTTGAGGCTCACCACATGTCTTGGAAGCTGAGAGATTCCCCACCTCCCTACCCATAACACCACCTCTAATGTCAAAGAGTTCATCAGCCTAGATTAATTTCTAAGTGGTCAAGAGGCAGCCATAAGCCCACCTAAGAAGTTCAAGAGAAAACTGAAATTTATGAGGATAAAAAATCAAATATTAGTATCACTTGTGCAAATTGTTGCATAATGTAGCCTCATGATTACAAAAAAAAATATTAGAAATTTTTTATTCTTCAAAATGGACATGAGTCGTGACTTTTCTTATTAAAATAGGGCGCTAGACTTGACTCTAGATATCATTGGTGCTTCTAGGATGAAAATTGATGTTGACTTCTGAACGAACTTGGTTGTTGAGACTCCCAACGAGCTTCAAGAAAAGCTGCCAACCACTAGGAGTCTAGGACAGATATGTTTGTCAATGACATTAGTCTTCAACCTCAGTAATTTCCATTTCAAACTCAAAGAATGAACAACAATTAGTTGCTCCAGAGTTTGTGCTGAAAATTCTTTAACTATCGTTGTTGAAAATCCCCTTCAGATGATTTCTCCTCCATCCAGTAAATATGTGCATATCCCTAGCATCTTCTCCCTCCACATCTTCTTTAACCAAATCTAGTGATAGGTTTCCATCTTTATAAAATAAGTACCAAATGAATATTTGATTTAGTTTCCCATAGATTTTGAAATTAAATTGACCTCTTGTTTGGAGCCCTTGTTGGTTTACTGGAGGACATTGGAGCCTTCTATGCTACTTGCAGTTGGGGGCTCTTCTAGAAACTCTTCCATGGTGACATGCAATGCAGTTCATGTGACCTCTTCTTCATTTCCTACATGTTCAACTTTGCTCCCGTTCACTCAATGTCCAGTTTTCTCTATCAAGGGGAGTTTGTTGAACAACTATCAATGGAGAACTTTAGATGTTTATCTTGTAGCTATAGCTTCAGAAATTAGGATTTTCTTTTAGTTTGGACAATTTTGGTTATTTAAGAATTTAATTCGTTTAGGGTTATTTTGTGTATATTACATACTTTAGGGTAATTTTGTGCTTATTTGTTTTAGCTGTAACATTGGGTGTATAAGGACTCAGTACATGAGGCTTTGAAAACCCTAAACAAGTGGAAAAAAATAACATGCAAAGCCACCAGCCAAATAGAGCGGCATCTGCCAGATAATGGATCTCCCACTTTGATACAATTGTTAAGGTGTTAAAGACTAATTGAATCAACATTAATCCAGAATGCTTTTAGAAAGATGTACTAGATTTAACAAAATGGAAAATTAAGCATCAACAGATATTAAACATTTATTAAATCTAATTTTAGTTAGTTTTACTTTCCCAATGTTAAATGAGATAGTCTATCATTTTCACAATTGACCACCTCTAGGAGTGCTACCTTAAAAATAAGGACAAAAAATTTAATGAAGTAAATATTTTCCATGTAAATAGCAATTTAATGACTTTACATGCCAAAATATTTCCAAAACATGGGGATTTATTGTTGAAGGGGATTGAGTAACACCGGGTATATTGTAAATAAAAGTATTTTTGGACTAAAAACTATATCAAATGCACTCCTTTTCATTTGTTGTTCCTAATTGCGTAGGGACACGCATCATTTAATTAGACATACTCATTATTAGTGATTTACAATAAAATAAATATTTAAGAAGCCATTTAAAAGTGACTTTATTCATCATGTAAATACCACAAATGAACTTTAAGGGAAATCTTGCTGAATTATAAGCATCCTTACAACTGATGGTAAAGATTCTGTCTCCCAGCTGAAGATTCTGTGATGTATTGATGAAATCATGTGTGTTGTAAATGCAATATGAAATGTTAAAATTACATGCTTTTGAGAACTAGAATTTTGCATTGGCTTCTTAACAGAAACAAGCTCCTTATCATGATTTTTTTCCCTTTTCTTTTCAACTGTTTTCAAGGAAAGATTGGATAGGGCTCAGTATTATTTCAAAGTACTCAATAAACACACAAACTAATGTAGCAGCTACAAGAAGGAAAGGTTTAGTTATACTCATAAATACTTATAATATTTTATACTTTGTGGAACTCGAATTATCTAAAGATCTGCGAAAGCAAGCTGTTTCTAGTGTATGCAAGATGCACAATCCAAGCATTTCTTTGAACTAGTGATCAAGGCTGAATACAAAACCAGGGGTCGCTATACCCATATACCCATTATTTCATCAAAATATGAAGACTGTACATTTAATTGCTTAGTTATACTCATATTAATACCAGTTGCGCATCACTGTTCAGTTAATAGCTTATATTAAGTATAGTATCATTGGCTCATTAATTAGGCTCACCTATTTTATTAAAGGAAATTATTGTCTTGTCCCCTGTACATTTTTTTCCCAACTCCTACCGGTACATTTCATCAACAAAAGAGGACTTGAATTTATGTTCATCTATCTACTATCAATTCTGTACCTACTCAATTTGGTTCATGCTCATCAAAGATATGGAATACATATCAAAAAACAGTCAAGCAAACTTTAATGTCCAATAATCTTCTCTCTCAAATATTAAATCCAATAGCAACATCAAGAAGGTGTTTTTTTCTTGTCTATTAGCAACCTAACTTGCCTGAACTACACAGCAGGGTAGCCTACTCCCATCTCAAACCCCTCCCACACCTTCCCATAGTTTTACCTCTAACATGGATGTAGCACGCTCAAACCATTGGGTCGTCCCCTATCAGAGGCTATGAAGGGCATTCTAGAACATTCAAAAAGAAGGCCCTTTTTACAGAAAGCAACAGAAACTGAAATTTCTCTCTCTTCTATTTTCATAAACCCAGATATCATTCACATGTCAGTCCAAAAACCTAAGGAAAAAAAGGATATATATTTTTTTCCCTTTTCGACATTGTGCTGTGTGGTTCAGAAAACAGTTGTCTTGTTCTTAATTCATTGGGTGTTATTTCTGGAGGCCCAGATAATAAAAATATGAAATTATCAGTTATTTTCTTTCCCAGTACTTTCTCAGAATCCAAACAGAAGATGAATATATAAAAAGAAACTAAACCCTTCGAGACTTCTCACTACCACAGCACTATTAATAAGCATTGTTTTAAACCTAATCAATGAGATGTAGCAAGTCTGAAGAACAGTCAGAAGAAGAAGCCCCAAACGCAAAAAGACAGCTCACAGAATGGTAAAATAGAGTAAACATAGTTTCAAATCCAAAAAAGACAAAGAAGCTGCATCTTACCATGCTCCTTGGAGAAGACAACCCCAACCCCAACAAGCAGCAAACTACAGAGAACAATCCACTCGCAGCACCACAGCCTCTTCACCATTTCTAGCCCCAAAATGGCAAACAGAAAACAAACCCAATTTTCAGTAAAGGGTCCTTGAGGGAGAGTATAAAATGCCCTTGTGAGAGATGCAAAGGAAATGGGAAAGAAAATGGAGTGCAATTTTCCCAGAAAATAGAAAAGAAAAGAAGAGACATGATTGAGTACTGCAGTGAGTGAGGACAAAAGGAGGGACGGCAGTGGTCCCAAGGTAGCCGTTGTGTGAGTTGCTCATAGGATTGCTTTCTGCATAAAATGGAGAGAAGATTGGAAGATTGACTGCAGAATTTCAAACCCTAGCAGTGTGGTGGGCTCCGCCTCCTCCATTGTCAGATTAGGAGGGAAAACAGGGAGGGTTGTTTGGGGAATTTGGGATTTTCATGGATGGCCCACTTTCTTTGGATCCGGAGAAAGCATTTGCAAAGTTGCCCTAGCACCGAATTAGGGTCTGAAATCAAAAACCCTAATTTGTGCAAGTCAGTGTCATCAAAAGAAGAGTCATGAAATTGACTATTAAAAAAATTCAAAATTTATAATTTTATAAATTATTGCAGTGGGCCAAAACTCAAAAGTATAAAATATTTATCAAAGATCATAATTTGAAAATTTTAATTTGGAATTAAAAAAAATCATTTCTATAATTTACTACTAATATGTCTGTTTTTTTTTTCTCTATAGAGTTATTGATGAAATAATATAATTTTTTTTCACGATTAACTTTTTTAAAAATGTTTTTTGAAATCATCTTATTTTTCATTTTTATCTAAATTAAGTGGGTCATTATGTGTAGGACATAAATAAAAAATTATCAATCATATAGAAATATTATCTTACTTCTTATATAGCAAAATAAAAAATAAAAAATAAATAAAAGTTTTTATTAAAGGATCGTTTTGAAAATTATATTATAAATATCGTATCTTTTCAAAAAATATAATCTTAGTATAAAAAACATATCGTTATCATTATCTTTCCATAGTACATTTTTTCATGTCCATTTTATTTTAATTTATTTTTTTAAAGATATCTAGCCTTTGAATTTATTTTTTTTCATTCAAGTTCGACCAATTCTATTAGATGATTGACTAGATCAAAAATAAAAAAGAACAAAAACTAAATATAACTTAGACCTTTAATTGTTTTTATGTAGAACAATTGAAATACGACAACCACTTTTTAATTTAATATAATCATTTAAGTATTCTTTTTATTTTGTTTGAGAGTTTGGAGTTTCAATTTTCTATTCGAGTTTGCATGAATATTTTTTAAAAAAATCCAATACAATATTATATTAAATCTAATTAAATTTACACAATTCTAAATCCAAAACCAAAATACTGCATTAGTGTAAAACTTTTCTATCATAAGCTTATGCCTCATTTTGCTGCAGAAAATATTTTTTTTTATTTCAGTTTTTATTTAAAAAATTATGAAAATTTGCTGCAGAAAATATTTTTTTTTATTTCAGTTTTTATTTAAAAAATTATGAAAAAATTTAGCTAATTTTTCATTTTACAACGTTTGAAAATAAATAAACAACAAACAAATTTTTTATACTATTTTCTTGAGAAGACAGTTTTATTTTTCTTTTCCAATTTTTCAAATAATTGTAGAAATATCACTTTATTTTTCAATTTTCTAAATTTATATAAAAAATTTAAAAATATTTCTCATTATTTTTCTAGATTTTAACTGTTACTTTGCATATGGGATAAATTTTAGATTTTGGACTTTTATTTGTTGTAATTTTGTATGGAGTTTCTTCTAAATCGATGCAAATCCAAATTCAAATCTCAAATTCATTATTTCAGATGTAACTTATATAAAATTTAAAAAATAGTTAAAAAACAAGTTGTCTTTTGTGATTCTTTTGAAATGTAAGTTTTGTATATTTAAACAAACTCTTTATTTTTATTTTTTAAAAATCATAAAAAATTAAAAAAAATAATGTAATTTTTTATAATTACTTAGAAATTGATACTTTTAAAAATTAAAAAAATATATTTTTCACAACTTAATAGACCCTTGATTTTCTTCAAAAAATAATAATAAACAATTGCAATTACGAAAAAATTAGAGAGAAAAAGTGAAAAGTCACACACTCCAACAAAGTAAAAATCATTACGATGATCTTTAGTAGCTTTAGTTTGTTAGACCGGACACATTTTTTTTTTTAACATTGTGTAAAGCTCTAAATTTTTGGTTTTGGAAATAAATAAATTAGTTTTCTTGGATTCAAGAATTAAGAAGATGTGTATAAGAATAGATTAAGGAATATAGTTATATGCGCTCCTACGGTACACAAAGATAGAGTGACAGAAAAAGGTCAAAAGCAAAAAAACTAATGTGCTAAAAAGCCTAGAAGTATATTTTTTTCAATATATATATATAGCATTATTTGAATACATTCAATAAGATTTCTTAGAAAGATGTCATTACTGATTTATCTCTATTTTCATCAACATTTCTTCAATCTCTAGTTAGTTTTCATACTATATAATTTCAAAAGTGTACTAAATAAACATTTCTTGTATAATTACATTGCTAGGAAATCACTTGACACAGAATCTTCACCTGTTGTCCTCATTTAATAAGTTCATCTTCATTTTATTGTTATCAGCTTAGTTGCTAAATTATTTGCTCGACCACCATTCCTCGTGTATTTCGAAAAAAAAAAAAAAACATAATTTAATATAAACAATGCCCCTGAGATCTCCATATTTGATTTCAAGAGAATACTAATTTGTCACAATAATCATCTCTTTAGGCATTGAAATATGTTAGAAAACTAATAATATAAAATGATAAAACTTAGATACAAAAAAAATAAAAATAAAATCACAATTCAAAAATAGGTTGAGGCACGAATATCTCACTCTCTTTAAGGAAATTCATGTTCTTTACGGTTTATTCGCTTAGCGCACGAACGGGTGCAGCAAAACTCATCAAGACTTGTTTCCCCTAACATGCAACAGCCTAATTTGAATCGTATGACTCTCTAATTTCGCACAAATGTAGGAGTCCAATGCTCCACAAAAAAACACCTTTCTTTGCTTGTCAAACTCTCTAAACTCAAAAAACAGGATGATATGATGAGAATGAAGAGAAGAGATTAGTGTATTGTGCTAATGACTCAAGGGTCTATTTGTAGGCACAAAATGACCCTTCATTCTCCATGTACTTAATAAATATGATATGTATATATTAAGTAGATACAAACCTATATTCAAGGTATATTTATATAATTAATCTTATGCATTTATGAAATACATGAATGAATGGCCATAACCTAGTCCAAGGTACATATTTTTTTTCAAAATAATAAATACACTAACAATACAATAATAATATTAAAATACACTAACAATTCCCCCCGCATTTTAATATTATGTATGTACCATGCATGTAGAGAATTTAACAATCAAAGATGAATAATTATGTATAATGAAGGTGTGTTCTGCTTCACTTAGCGAACAATAATCTTTACTCCAGAGTCAGTAGTGGTCTCAGGCTTGAACTATGTCTGCTTAAGAGAAATAAAGTATTACTGCTCACACATAATCATTTAGGTGTTGACATAAGCTTTAATAGTAAGCACGTTTCGGCCTTTTACTAATCCTAGTTTCATAAGCATATTTGAGAACAAGCCCAATTTTCATAGAGAGCAGCCCCACTTCCACACTCACATAGGTGAAATCTGTCAAAGGTACTCCTGTAACTCTGACACCCCACTCATAACAGATACAGATTATCATTAGGAGTTTTTAAAAACTCAATCTCCTCTGTTACAGGATAAATGCACTTACATCATAGTGATGAGTTTAAAAATAATAGTGCATTTCTTACGACCACCATATGATTCGTTCTTCCCATCGAACCCAATTATAGGATCTCTGGTCCTTGGGATAGGTATGCTCATATATGGTTCATGATTTTACGATCTTTAATCCTATCCCCCTCAATGTATTTAAGACCCTTTCTCTGGCTAAGACCTTAATTAATGGATCCGCAATATTTTTAGAAGATTTTATGTAACTCACTTCTCTTCATGAAAGATAGCATCCCCTGATTCAAAGATTTCTCAATGTCTAAAAATCTATAGGTCGTACTATGCATAGAATATCCAATAAAAACACAAGTAGAAGCTCTAGCACCTAATTTAGGTCCTTTAGGATCTGTGAGCCTTACAAAGGCTAAACAACCTCAAACTCTAAGATAATATAAAATAGGATTATGCCCCTTCCAAAGTTCAAATGGAGTAACTTTGGTCTTTTTGTGTGGCACTTTATTCAATACATGACAAGTAGTTAAAATTGTTTCTTCCCAAAGATTAGAGGTGCACCTGATTCTATTAGTATGGCATTAGTCAAACCTATTAAAGTTTTATTCTTCCTCTCATCTGTGCAATTTGATTTGGGTGAATAAGGTGAAGTAACTTCATGGATTATTCCTAAGGATTCTACAAATGAGTTGAATTCAAAATATTCATACTCATGACCTCTGTCACTTCTAATTCTCTTAATTTTTCTACCAAACTTGTTAGCCTTGGTGGCTACATGTTCTAAATTGTATTGTTTTGATTATAATAACCCATTAGTGGTTCTTGGTAAACTTATCTTTGCATAATAAGTTATGGTAAGTCAAACTCAATTGTAAAGACTAAGCAAATTCTTAATAGGTTAGACATCATCCAAAAAGGGGAGGTTGTTAGCCTCGGGGACTACATAATCATGTTTATCGTGTTTTGATGATATTAACCTATTTGTAGTTCCTAGTGTATTCCATCTTTGCAGATCATGTTTAGTACAGGTTCTAGTGACAGGTTCATGAAGTACTGGATCAAAGGTAAAGATCGAATCGAGTAGACGTCGAGTAGGAAAGATCATACAGACACTCACTCAGTTTGGATTCAAGCACACCCAATGAAGATTGAAGTAGAATTGTTTATTTGTAATGGGGAATGTTTGAGGTAGCTTATTTTGTAACTGTTGTGGTTTTTTTCTTGCATGATTTATGAGCAAGAGTTGAGCAATTTGCATATGCTTATTAGGACACTTGAGTTTATAGGTTATCACTAAGTCACAAACTCAATACTCATGGTTTTCAAAGATAAAACAAAGAGTTTGACAAAACATCCTATACTTAAATATGTTTTCAAATGGGACAAGTGTTAAGTGGTATTTGTGTTATGATATTTTATATACTTAGTCCAAAACAAGTTTTATGTCTAAAAGTGTAGAGACCCAAACCTTAATAAGCTGGGTTCTTCGACAAAGGAATTACACTCGTCGATTAAGTCCTTCAGAGCCTCGTCGATGAAATTCAGAGCCTCGTCGACGAGCAAATACCGAGCGGGTTAGAAAAATATCCGAAACTTGGGTTCGGCGACGAAGGGATGGCTTCGTTGACAAGCTGTGTGGTGGATTCGTTGACGAAGACGCCACCTCGTCGACGAGTTGGACTTGATCAAAGGCCCTATAAATATCCATTTTAGTTGCTTAGAAGCTAAGTTTGCTTCCAAAAGCTCTCTCTCTCTCTCTACCAACGAAATTTCTTTCTCTCTCTCTCTCTAAGATTCTTCGTTGTTAGATATCCGTCTCAAAAAATGGAGGTTCCTGCGTGGATCAGGGGAGGAAGTTCTACAATATTAGTGCATCAGATCGTTGTTTTGGAGATTTTTGGGTTTTCCCAAAAATCGAGGTAAGGATCTGATTTCAGTTTTGATTGGATATTTGGATAGTAGTAGAAAATATAGTAAGATTATATTATGTGGTTTTTAGGTTTTGAGGTTCCGGATTGTTGGTTTGGATCGTTTCGTACGAAGTTTCGTTTCGAGTTAAAGGTAAGGGAAAATTGATTACAACAACATTTTTGGAAAAACTAAACCGCTAAAATAGCTAGTTTATATTATTATGTATGATTTAACTGCTTATTTGCTAAATTCTACCAAGTAGAAATGCCGGTTTTACGATTTTACGATTTTTGGTAAAAACGAGGATTTTGGCGTATGATCTCCAAATCTTATGAAAATCACTTATTTGCATTTATATTATAATAGGAGATGCTTGAATCCTTTACTTTTCTTTTTAAATGAAGTTTACTGAATTTATATCATTTAGCGGATTTTTGAACTAAACTCGTGTGATATATGTTGAAATGGAAATGTATGAATTTTCTATACTATTGATATAGATTATGGGAACGGAGTTCCAATTTATTATACTGAGTATGTGGCAAACAAAGGTTGGTGATACACCGAGCTGTATCAGTAAACAAAAAGAGGTAAACTGAGTGGATAGGCACCGGTTTGAACCTAATGTGATTATTTGAAATTTGTGAAAATACTAGAATTGCACATGTTACTATATTTTGCTATAAATTGTATATATGATACTGGAACCACAGCTTGTGACCAAAAGAAGTTGAAAGAAACTTCAGTAAAAAAGGGTTGAAAGATACTCCAGTTCGGGGGTTGAAATAAACTCCTAGGGCTAGGTACTGATGCTGGCAGTACAGTGCAACCATACATGAGAAATTAGTAAGGGTATGTTAGATGGTCGACCTGTGAGGAGTTAGTAAGCTGCTAGTAAAAATAAATTTGGGGGCGATCGAACTATAAAGATGCTCGCCTTTGTCTGCACAAACAAGACACTGTCAGAGGCAATCAGTGCACAATCCGTACCACGGGGTAAACAGGCAAATTGTCATATCAAGTTGGAGGTGCTCTAATAATCATATGCATGATTTAAATACTTGATGTGCAGATAAATGTTATGTGTTACAGTATTATAAAAAAATGTTTCAAATGTATGAGTTTGTATGAAAATGTGCATATATGCAGTCACACACTGTTGTAACACTATTTTCCTTACTGAGAGGTGTCTCACCCTATTATACAACCTTTGTTTTCAGGTCCGTTAGTACGTTGGTCCTAATAGTTAAAGGGACTGGGGAGATTGTATTTTGGTTTAGCTTACACAAGCATTCAAACCATATATTATACTTGGATTAAGGTCCTTACTGGAGGATTGTAATAACATAATTTATTCTATGTCTGGATTTATGTACTTATGGATGTATTAGTAAGCTCTGGTATAAGTCTAGTAGAAATTCCAATGAATGTTTATGTTTTTCTGCAACATTTACATTGTAATTATGTATGGTTTACACCTGTAGGTCCCTGTTTAGGGCGGGTTGTCTATGTATCTTGAACAGGTACAGGTATTTTGTATTTGGGTTGACGGTGCTGGTCTGTATAAAGGGTCGGGTTGTTACATAAAGCCTCAATAAAATTAAGTATATATTCATAAGGACAAGTTTTAAATCATATGAGTGTTATAATTTTTTACAAACTTGGTCTTGATTGGGTTTAGAAACTTTAGTTATACACTTATCAAATTTTCTGAATACCTTTTGGTATTTGGGGCATAACTTTTGCTAGAAAAGTCCAAAAAGGACAAGCTTAGTGTCTATGGAAAGTTAAGAAAGAATCCCACAACTTTTATGTTGATGACCTTTTTCTGATTTGGGGCACTCGTCGACGATTGGGTGCAACTCGTCGACGAATCCATACAGAATGTTAACGATTGCTGGCAGAGTGCTACTAGTCGATGAATGGGGGTCACTAGTTGACGAGTGAGGGCCACTAGTTGACTAACGAGGGTCAATAGTTGACGAGTGGCGTTGGGATTTAGTCCCCAATGGCTAGAAAATGGCTAGTTCTCGAGCCAATCAAAGGGGGATCACTCCCAACGGTTAGATAATGTTTAGAATAGGTTTTTTGCTATAAATACAAGTTCTTAGACTTGTTTAGTAAGGCTTTTGATCATTATTGGTGAAAAACATCTTTAAATCCAAAACCTAAGCACTTTGTACTTTACATTTTAGTTATTCATTTCAAGTGCTCATTCTCTCTTACCTCTAATCTTGTGTGATTCAATCCTTGAGAGAATTGTGTGAGGTTTGATTTGTATTCAATATTAGCTCATTTAAGGAGCATCTCCTTGCATTTCCATCATCTTGTTGTAAGGTTCTTTATGAACCGTTTGGTGAAGGCTCTTGGTGAGCGTGGTAGGGATTTGTTCCCTAGTGTAGGGATTTGTTCCTGAGTTGTGAGACTTCTCCATCGGTGAAGAAGTTTATAGTGAAATCCTTGGGTTAGCCCCAAGGCGTGGACGTAGGCTTGGTGCTGAACCACGTAAAAATATCAGTGTTGATCTTTCTCTCCCTATAGTCTTTATTATTTGTCTTGTACATAATTTACATTCCATATACTATGATATAATTGCTTGAATCTTGTCAAACATTTTGTTTTGTAGAGAAAATTTTAAATATGCGAAAAGAGTCTATTCACTCCCCCTCTGACTCTATACTCCTGGGCTGGTACGCTTAATAAAACTGATTTTCAACTTTGAGAAGGAAATTTTGAAATTTTACAAAAGCATCACTTTTATTTTTCAACAAATACACATGCGTAAACTTTGAAAAATCATCAATAAAAGTGATTAAATATCTATTTCCTCCACGAGTTAAAATTCCTTCAAATTCACACAAATATGGGTGAATTAAGTCTACTAATTCAGTATTTCTTTCAATGCTTTTATAAAGCCCTCTTGTTATTTTAGCTTTACTACATGATTCACATTTTTCAAAATCCTTATCAACATTTGGAATTAATCCCAAACCACTCGTGATTCCTACATATCTACTATTAATATGATATAAACGAGCATGCCAAAAATTTAGCGAAGAGAGCATATAAACAGAACTTGGAGATGCTATATTGTTATTCTCAATGCTAAATTCAAACATACCATCACAAGCATAACCTTTGCCCACAAACATCTCATTCTTAGTAATTAAATATTGGTCAAATTCCATGGTTTGTTTAAACCCAGCCTTGTTAAGGAGAAAACCTGACACCAAATTCTTTCTCATGGAAGAAGTAAAGTATACATCTTTTAATACTAATACTCTTCAAGAAGTAAATTCAATTCGACGTCACCACTTCTAAGTACCTGAGTGGTATGTGAATCACCAAGTATAATAGTTTTGGGTTCCTTAAAAGGAGTATACACCTTAAACCAAGATTTATCATAACAAACATGCTTATTAGCACTTGAGTCTGCCTACCACCCCTCAATACTGTGGACCATATTTATATTAGTAAGCATTGCCACAAATGGTTTCTCAACTATATTAGATTGAGGAAAAGACCCACATTTTCAAAATTTGTATATTCGAGCAATATGCCCACTTTTGCTACAAACATAACAAACATTGTTGTTTTGCTTGTAAGGGGGTACTTGGTTCAAATTCTTTTGATTAGGATTGCCCCTATTCATTTTTTGAGGTCTACTTGTTAGCCTTGGTGGCTACATCATCATTGTTTAAAGTGTTTTAATGATATTAACCTATATATTTTTCCTAATGTTTTCCTATCTTTGCAAATCATGTTTAGTACAAGTACTCGTACATGAAGTACTGGATCAAAGGCAAAGATCGAACTTAGTAGACGTCAAGAAGGAGAGATCAAATGGACACGTACTCGGAAGGACCCAAGCATGACCAAAGGAATCTTAATGTAGTCTTATATGTTTTTGGGGAGTGTTTGAGGTAGTCTATGTTGTAACTCTTGCAGGTGTGTTTCTTGCATGATTTCTGAGTAAGATTTGAGCAAATGCATGAATATTAGGATACATGAGTTTATAGGATTGTACTAAAATCACAAACTCAACTTTCATGGTTTTCAAAGTTAAACTTAAGAGTTTGTCAAATGAATCCTAAACTCAAATATGTTTTCAAAGGGACAAAGTTTTCAAATACTTGGTCCCATTAGTGTCAAAATAAGCTTTTGTCCTAAAGGGTTAAGAAAGTGAAGAATATTTTATAAATGACATATTAAGCATATAAGATATCAAAACAAGTTTTTAAATGAGTTTTTATTATCAAGATATCTTATATTCAAGGAAAAACTCATTTGGACAAGTATTAAATTTTATTAGACTTAATATATTTCATATACTTTTGTCCAAGAATATTTTAAGTGATTAAAAGGCTTTTTGATTGGGTTTAAAATCTCAGTTATGCACTGATCATCTTTCCTAAACACCTTTCGATATTTGGGGTATAACTTTTTATAGAAGAGTCCAAAAAGCATGATCTTGGTGTCCTTGGAAAGTTAATAAAAAATTCCACAACTTTTATGTTGGTGACTTTTTTTGATTCAGGGGAATGGTCGACCATCAATTCCAATAGCTACTTTTCCTCCCATGTCAGGTGAATGGTCAACCATTGGAGGGCAATGGTTGACCATTTGGGTGAATGGTCAACAAGAGAAAGTGAATGGTCAATCAGTAGCCTCATGTCCAGCGCTGTAACGGCTAGAAAAGGCTAGTTTTGTTTGAGAATTGCTCCTAACGGTTAGTTAATGTCTATAAGGGCTTTTTGGTTATAAAAACAAGTTCATAGACTTGTTTAGGATGATTTTGATCATTTATACAAGCATATAGTGAAAAATATCTTTGAATCCAAAACCTAGGCACTTTACATATTTTTTTATTCATTCACAAGTGCTCAAATTCTCTCTTTCTCATTTATCTTGTTTGATCAATCCTTAAGAGAGTTTTGTGAGGTTTGATTTTTATTTGCAATTAGCTCTTTGAGGAACATCATTTGTATACCCATCTTATTGTAAAAATTCTTTGTGAACCAACTTGGTGAAGGTTCTTTGTGAATCAAACTTGCAAGGCATCTTGGTGATCCTTGTGGCTATTGGTGAGCGTGGTAGGGATTTGTTCCCGAATTGTAAGGTTTCTTTGCCAGTGAAGGAGATTGTATAGTGGATTGTGGAATCCTTGACTTGGTGCTAAGACGTGGACGTAGGCTTGGTGTCAAACCACGTTAAAACCCGATGTTAAGCTTTTCTCTCCCTATTCTTTATTTTATTATTTGTCTTATGCATGATTTATATTTTGTATAGTGTGATATGATTGTTTGCCATCTTGCCAAGACTATTGTTTTGTACAGAGAAATTTTTAATACGCGAAAAAAGCCATTCACTCCCCTCTGATTCTACATTGTATATCCGCTGCGGGGCACACGTATATACTCCACGAGTTATGACATCTAACAAGTGGTATCAGAGACAAACGCTTGAATTTAACGGAGTAAAATCCAGAGCATAAAGATCAAATGGAGTATTTGGCGAGTACCTCCTCCTAAGGGCAATTTGTGGCAAGACCGCCATTGTTCAACGGTTCAAACTACCCAACTTGGAAAAATCGAATGACTACCTTCATCAAAGCACACAATTTCAAGATGTGGTGGGTCATCTCAGAGGGAGACTATGAATTCAAAAATGCCAAAGGTGAACCAAAACAACCTAAAGAGTTGTCTGAAATCGAAACTAAGGTTAGTTGAGCTAAACTTTCAAACCAAAAACTTTCTTTATTGTGCTTTAAGTGATGATGAATACAATCGTGTTTGTGTTTGTGAGTCGGTAAAGAAATATGGGAAAAACTTGAAGTCATATGAAAGTAATTCACAAGTTAAGAAGTCCAAAATTCACATCTTAGTCAATGAGTATGAAATGTTTAAAATGGATGAGGGAGAATCCATCACATTCATGTTCACTCGGTTCACACACATCACAAATGAACTAAAAGCACTTAGTAGAACTTATTATATGGAGGATAATGTTCAAAAAGTTCTCCGATCTTTACCAGAGTCATGGCATGCAAAATCCACTGCTATTGAGGAGGCAAAAGATTTAACCAAAGTCACACTTGATGAACTTATTGGGTCACTTATGACTTATGAACTTAAGAAAAATACGACTTTGGATCCTAAAAAGCCTAGGAAGGATAAATGCATTGCTTTTATATCATCTAGTCCAAATTGCAAAGAAGATCTTGAAAATGATGAAGATAGTAAGGATGATATGAAATCACTCGTAAGAGACTTGAGGAAATCCCTTGTAGATAAACAACACTTTAGGAATAAAGAAATAATCAAAAACGAGAAAGAAGCACATCAATGCTTCATGGCCAACGAACATGAAGAAGAAGGAACAAGTTTGGAAGATGAAGATGATACTCCTTCTTATGATGAAATAGCAGAAACTTGTGCTAAATTGTATGATGAATTAGTCTTAGCAAAAAGAAAAAACAAAAATGTTGATAAAGAGCTTGCTATGGTTAAACCAAGGGAGTCCTCATTGAAAGAAGAAAATGAAACTTTAAAAGTCAAAATCAAAGGCTTGGAAGATAAATTGTCAAAATGGAAAGGAAAAGAATCTTGTCTTTGTTTCACCTCAAAAGAGGAAAAATATTTCTCTTAAAAAGGAAAATGAGGAGGTTTTAGAAAATGCTCAAAAATACCATGGATCTTTTCAATATGGGGTAAAAAATTTGAAAAATCAAATTGAAAATGTTTTTAAGGAAAATGCTATCTTGAAAAAGAAAAATGAAAATCATAGTATTGCCACAAGAGGGAAAGAAAACTACAAAAAGTCTTTGAGAACCAAGAAAAAATGATTCTTACAAAAAGAATTTTAAAACCTTTTATAAATCACATCATTATGCCTTAATAAGCAAAAACACTGCAATTAAGTCAAGACCCTCACATGAAAACAAAATTTGTCTATATTGTGAAAGAAATGATCATATTAGATATTTTTACCCATTTAGAGGAGTTAAAGGCAAAGAAAGAAAAATGCAATGGGTTGTGAAGAAAAACCCATTGGGACCCAAGGAGGAATGGGTACCAAAAGGAATCACATGAATTCCTTGAATTGTTTCCTTAGGACCTAGGGTTAGAAAATAGGATTTAGGTAGAAACTTAGGAGAAGTGGAATAAGTGTTGAGAAAGTAAATTGTCTTTATGATAAATAAAAACACTTATTTTTAGGATTGAGCTCAAAATGTGAATATTCCAATTTTTTCTTTTAATTTGTTTAAATTATTTAGCAGGAATTCATTTTTAGAATCATGCCAATATTAATGAATTCAAATGATAAAACTAATATAATGCTTGAATTGTAGATATCCTTATTGATTGGTTTATTCCTTGTTGAAGGTATTGGCTATTGTTTATGGGATGATATAGCATGTATTCAAAGCTTATTCTTTAGGAATAAATTTTTGAGTGACAAATGGAAAAAATCTTGTTTTTCTCTTGTGAATTCCTAAGGTTTTGAATTTTTTTTTTTTAAAAAAACATGCTATGATTTGTTTTGATGATATATGCTCTTGTTTGGATGTTTAGTAGAATTCTTAAAAGCATTGCAAAATATATCCCATACATTGACTTGAGCTTTAGTGAAAGCTAATCATAACAACTTTTGGAAAATTTGCATTGAATGATTGATCTACATCATATGATATTTTCTTAAAGATCATCATCCATGTTCTCGCAAGAAAGTCATTCTTGATCTTCCAATATTATGGTTTAGCAATTTTTTTTTGCATGTGTTTAGCACACACTCACCTCACCACCATGGTAGTATATATTTAGGGGGAGAAATTTTTAGTTATAAAGTACCTCTCCTTTTGATGATAATCAAAGGGGGAGAAAGACATTTAGTGTTCCATTTGTTAGGAACAAGATGTTATGTGTGGGGGAAAAGTGAAATGCATATGGGGTAGAATGCATTTGGTTGTATGAAAGTTATAATTGCTTACTTGTTTTATTTTGAATGAACTTTCAATCTTATGCATTGTATGTTAAAGCTCTAATAGATATGAAAAAATAGTTTAACCTTATATGCGTATAGTACGTAAGGGGGAGCATATTTTAGTCCCATTTTAGAATATGCATAAATTGAAGGGGAGCTTTAAATTATACCCTATAGGAGAACATCAATGGTTTGCCTTCATTAAAAATGGAGAAAATGTTAGTCTTAGAGGCCACGTAAGCTTAATTGTATTGTTTTGATGATAACAACTCATTAGTGGTTCTAAGTTAGCTTATCTTTGCATATTAAACCATAGTAAGTGAAAAACAAGGTGTAGTCCCAAGAGGGGGGTGAATTGGATTTAAAAAAAAAAAATTTCTTTTAATTCTTTTTAAGAATCCCTAACCTCTTTTAATTCTTTTAATGAATTCTTTAACTTCTTGTTGATTCTTCAAACTTTCAGCAAAAACTTATTTCTTTATTTAATCCACAACAACACAAACATTCAATCATTCAAGTAATCAATCAACCAAACAATTTGAAAGCAAACAACCAAACCAAGATTAAAGTATACAACACTTTAGTAATGTAAAAACTTAAGATAGTTGTTTGTTTATATAAGCCCCGTGGATATGAATTTGATTCAAGCCATGTGATTGATGTAATCCCATTGACAATGAATTAGCTTTCTCAAAATGATTTTCAACAAAACATTCACACTCTTTCCAAAATTCATAATTCAAATAAACTCCTAGTTAGTTTATCTTTGGGTGTAAACTAATTAACGTACTCCTTTATGGTTTCCACAAAATATGGTTTAACCAACGTACTCCCTTTCGGTTTCCACAACCCAAATCTAAATTAGTCTTTAATTTTACTTAATTTCCAAATTTACGTAGTATATATGATTAAGAAATTAAATCATCCACGCAATTTATATGTGCTGAAAATAAAGAGCAAGGGAAAGAGAGAGTGAGACCACGACTTTTACAAGGTTTGGCTTATACCTAGCTTACGTCCTCACCTTTGGCAAACCACCAAAGGATTCACTAAAACTAGTTCCTTTGCCGGGTGGAACAACACCTTTTACACACTCCTTCGATTAGGCTAAAGCTCGCCTCTCCGAACAATATACCCTCGTTCGGTCACTCCTTCAATTAGGCTAGAGCCCGCTTCTCTAAGCGATATCCCCTCGCTTAGCCAACGATCCAAACACCTTGAATCATCCAAGAACACTGGAAGAATACAAAAAATAGCTGTGTACAAGAACACTCTCTAAACAAAGTAGATTAGTACAAATTCAGCACTAGGTACTTCAACAATTTAAATATCAATAAGAAATAGAATTGAAGCTCAAATATAGAATTCACCAAGAGTTCTTTAGTGATTGAGAAAACTCAGTATGAGAACCATAGGTTGGCATTTTAGCAGCAATTCAGATGATTTCCCCCAGCAAGAGTATGAGCAATAGAGAATTTTGAGAGAGATTGAAAGATTTAATACAAGTATGTTGTGTATTTGCTTGTGTATTAATTTCTTGGGATTAAGGTAGTATTTATAGGCATTTTAGGATTAGTTTCCTTGTTCCCCAAGTTACTTGGAGTGTCTCCCAAGTTTTTATAACATTCACATTTGAAAAACCAATTTTTAGAAATTTCTCGTTAAGTTCAAAAATTTGAAATCCCGTGGAGTCAGTCGACTGGATAGGTAACTGGGTAAGCAATTTTCACAGGGTTAGTTGGCTAGACAGGCGGCTGAGACCCTTCTGTCTGTCAGAAATTAAATTCAGTAAATTATCAGTTGGCTAGCTCAACCACGTTCAAATATTGTCAGTAGGCTGAACATTGTCAGTCGGCTGACTAAGTTTAGTTCATTTGATCAGTCAGCTGGGCGGCTCATTTACAGTTACATTCTTTGTCAGTCGGCTGACTAATCCTAGTTCATAATGGTCAGTCGGCTGAACATGTTTTTTGTCGCGGCGTCCCGGCGAGCAAGTGTGGCCCGGGCGGCGAAATCAAAAATCAATTTGATATTTTCATGGAAAAACATGGATATCGGAGTCGCCACTAACCTTTAGTGCAGTTAGAACACATGATTACTACCCCGTTAGGGGTAGAATCGGTCTATATTACCAGAGTTGGGGTCGGGAGTTCGGTTACGCGAGGGGAAGGTACGAGCACCCCCTACGCGCCCGTTCTTAAGAACGGCACCTAATTAATTTAAAATTATCCCTAAGTTAATCTAATAAATCTTTACATTACTCCTTTTTATGAATTTATAAATACATAGGAAAATAAATAAATATATACATCTATTCCCTCAGAGCTTAGGGTACGTGATGCCCAAAGGCTAATACCCCTTGCAATTAAATCATAGGGATAGTAATTAAGAAAATACACCCCCAATTTTTGAAATTGTATTAAATTTTTTATAGGAAAATACTAACATGGGAGGTTTTTAATATATGGTAATAGAGTAATAAGCCTCACATACCTACTAACATATTATGAATGTCAAAATAAGTAACTAAATACTATATATATTAATATACTAAGAATACTTAATACTAAATATAGTAAGATTCTAATAATGATTAATACTAAACATATTAATATACTAAAAATACTAGGATACTAATAATTAATACTAACTATATTAATATACTAAAAAAAAAATAATTGATGCTAAACATGTGATTAAAATGCTAATTTACTAAACATATAATATCCATTAAACCCTAAATCACTAAATATATAATATTAAAAAGAAAATAAAAAAATGCTAAATATGTAATATTTACCAATATGCTAATATGTGATATACATATAACTAAAATTATTAATTTACATGTAATATCAATAAAACACCAAGCTTAAGATCCTAATTTACTAAATATGTAATATTACCTTACTACTAAACATGTAAAAACCCTAACTTGATAATATATCATTTAACATTTACAATGGATACAACAAAAATTTAAAATTAAATATTAAGACACACTTTAACCATAACAATTTTGCAATGACAACAATGATTATTAAATAATACATATAGCCAAAATACAAACATGGATATCAACTTAACAAATATTAAAAATCCTATAACAGTAAAAGTTTAACAAGAAAATTCTACAAATATAATCATAAATACTACAAAAGATACAAACATGAATATCAATTATTAAATATCAATGTTAAATAAATAAGTATAACAATAAAAAAAAAAAAAAAACTACCCTAATTACACAAATATTAAACATACAATAATGACAAAAAATAATCCTAAATATGAAAATCAAACACTTAAGATTGCCACAACAATAATAAAAACCCACAACGTGAATATAACAACAAAAACCCTAATCATGAATATTTAATATTAAAAAAAATACAACAACAATTATACAATAATATTAAATATTTAATATGTACAACGAATACAAATATATGACCTTTAAACACAAACTCTGACGATTAATATTTCATAACAGTAATAAATTTATTAATAATAAATTCAAAAAGAAACAATATAAACATGAACATCAGCTAAAAGATCTCACCACAATATTATATATGTAACAAATATGATAAAAATTTAAACTTTAAATATTAGAACAAGTTTAACACAATTAATATAATGGCAATAATAATATCCAAGCAATTTACTAATAACAATATACAAATAATAATAACAATATGATCAACATAAAAAAAAACCTTCAATAACAATTTTAATATATATATATATAAAGAATAAAATAAAGAAAAATTTAAATATTACAACCTAAGGCGTGTGTGTGCCTGTATTTACAGAGGGACTCACCGGGGACTTACCATGGGGGTACCGCCGAGGCTGAGGAAGACAGGGGTTCGGGTCCTGCTGTACTGTGGCCGGAGCAAGGGAGAACAAGGTTGCAGCGGCAAAGGGGCGACTGAACGTGTGCGTCGGAGCTCCTCGTCAGAGGTTGGCCGTGGCTGTGCTCTGCTCAGCTGGTAAGTTGTTGTGGTTCTAGTGCTAGTTCGTGGAGAGGCAGAGGAGTTTGGTTGGCTGGAACGGCTGGAGGAGGACTGTTGCAGAGGGTGGCCGGAGTTCATGGAGGGTGGCGATGGTCGGAGTTGACGCTGCTGCTATGCGGAGTTGTCAAGCCGTGAGTTGGCTCTGCCGGAGCGTGGCTGAGGTCGATTGGTGTGGTGGTTTCTCACGGCCGTGAAGTGTTGCAGAGAGTGGCCGAGCGGCCCGCTGGGGACTGCTGTGCTGGTGGGGTTCTGGCCGTGTGGGTTCCCTGCGGCTACTTGTGCGTGAAAGAGATGGGGAGAAACGAGAATGAAGGAGGAAGAAGATGGAGGGATGGTGAGGTTTGTGATTAGGGAGAGCCCCGGAAGGCCCCCGGGGAATCCCTGGGTAAGAAGAAGAAAAGCAGAATTTTTTTTTTGATTTGGCTGCGTGCTCCTGTGCGCTGCCCCCCCCCCCCCCCTTTTGGCTGGGAGAAAGAGCCTATAAATAGGCTCCTCCACCCCAAAACCCTAAATCACATAAATATAATAATAATAATAATAATATTAATAATAATAATAATAACAAAATAATAACATAATACTAATAATACCAAAAATAAATAACAATAATAATAATAGTAAGAGAGATAAAAATACTAATGATAATAATAATAAGTAAATAAATGATAATAATAATAATAATAACAACAAAATAGTAATAATACTAATAATAATAATAATAAAGATAATAATAAATAAATAATATTAACGATAATAAAAATAATAATAATAATAATCAAGAAAAATAAAAATAAGCAAAATAATAATAAAGTAATAATAATAAAAATAATACCATAATAATAAAATAATATCTAAAATAATAATGTAAATAATAATAAAAAATACTAAAAATGATAACAAAAAAATAATAATAATAATAGTAATAACAAAAATAAATAAATAATAATGAGAATAAGAATAATAATAATAATAAATAAAAATACTAATAATAATAATAATAATAATAATATTTAAAAATAACAAAGGTAATAATAATGAAAATAAAAATGAAAATAATAATAGTAATATAATAATAATAATAATATTGGGCCTGGGTAAAAATGGGGTGTCTACATTTTCAACATATTACTTGTGTCAGTCGATTGAGCCATTCCAGGGTGTTTTGGTCAGTCGGCTAACCAATCCATTCTTTGGTTTTTCATTTTTAGTTTTTCAAAATTAGTTTTGCTCTCTTGATTTGATCTTTCATAAAACATTTTTCAGGGTTTTAAAATAGGTCTCTAAATTCATGTATTTCCCCTAAAGAGCTTCAAAATATTTCAAATGATATTTAAACATTAAAGCACTTACCTAAAGACTTCTAAGACATTTGACATTTTGAAACACTCAAGTCTTCATGCTTGTTTTGCTTTGAGCACTTTGCTTTTCTTTTGGATCTCTTACTTTGCTTCTTTGGTTCCATCTTGACTTCAAGCTTTAACATATCATCTTTAAAACCATGCTTTTGATTCTTTAAGTTTCATTTGATCTTTGTGAGCACTTTGACCTTACTTTCACATATATGAGCCCTGAAATCATCACATAACCAAATATGTTAAGTTCTACTTGTTTGTTAGTATCAAAACAAGATTTTAAGCCTTGTAAGGCCAACAGTAAGTATAAATACGAATGCAAAGATTAAGTAACTTAGTAATAGGATAGACATCTTCAAAAAGGGGGAGAATGTTAGCCTTAATGGCTACACCATCATTGTTTAAAGTGTTTTGATGATATTAACCTATATATTATTTCTAGTGTTTTCTTATCTTTGCAAATCATGTTTAGTACAAGTACTTGTATATGAAGTACTGAATCGAAGGTAAAGATCGGACTGAGTAGATGTCAAGAAGGAAAGATCAAATGGACACGTATTCGGAAGGACCCAAGCATGACCAAAGGAAGTTTAATGTAGTCTTATATGTTTTTGGGAGTGTTTTGAGGTAGTCTATGTTATAACTCTTGCGGATGTGTTTCTTGCATGATCTCTGAGTAAGAGTTGAGCAAATGCATGCATACTAGGACACATGAATTTATAGGATTGCACTAAAATCATAAACTCAACTTTCATGGTTTTCAAAGTTAAACTTAAGAGTTTGTCAAATGAATCCTAAACTCAAATACGTTTTCAAAGGGACAAAGTTTTCAAACATCTTGGTTTTATAAACATTTTCACACTTGGTCCCATTTGTGTCAAAATGAGCTTTTGTCCTAAAGTGTTAAGAAAGTCAAGAATATTTTATAAAGGACATATTAAGCATATAAGATATCAAAATAAGTTTTCAAATGTCTTTTTATTATCAAGATATCTTATATTCAAGGAAAAACTCATTTTGAAAAGTATTAAACTTTATTAGACTTAATATATTTCATATACTTTTGTTCAAGAATGTTTTAAGTGATTAAAAGGCATTTTGGTTGGGTTTAAAACCTCAATTATGCAACGATCATCTTTCTTGAACACCATTCGGTATTTGGGATATAACTTTTACTAAAAGAGTTTAAAAAGCATGATCTTGGTGTCCCTTGAAAGCTAAGAAAAAACGCCACAACTTTTATGTTGGTGACTTTTTCTAATTCAAGGAAATGGTCGACCATATCAGGGGAATGGTCAAACAGAGCAGGGGAATGGTCGACCAGATCAAGGGAGTGGTCAACCAGCAATTCTAGTAACTATTTTTTCTCACATACCAAGTGAATGGTCGACCATTAGAGGGAAATGGTCGACCATTTGGGTGAATGGTCGACCAGTGGCCTCGTGCCTAGCGCTACAACGACTAGTTTTGTTTGGGAATTGCTCCCAACAGCTAGTTAACGTCTATAAGGGCTTTTTGGCTATAAAAACAAGTCAATAGACTTGTTTAGGATGGTTTTGATAATTTATATAAGCATATAGTGAAAAATATCTTTGAATCCAAGACTTAGGCACTTTGCATTTTGTTTATTCATTCACAAGTGCTTAAATTCTCTTTTTCTCATTTATCTTATTTGATTCAATCCTTGAGAGAGTTTTGTGAGGCTTGATTTGTATTTGCAATCAGCTCTTTGAGGAGCATCATTTGTATACCCATCTTATTGAAAAGATTCTTTGTGAACCAACTTGGTGAAGGTTCTTTATGAACTGAACTTGCAAGGCATCTTGGTGATCCTTGTGGCTATTGGTGAGCACGGTAGGGATTTGTTCCCGAGTTGTAAGGCTTCTTTGCCGGTGAAGGAGATCGTATAGTGGATTGTGGAATCCTTGGCTTGGTGCTAAGGTGTGGACGTAGGCTTGGTGCCGAACCACGTTAAAACCCAGTGTTCAAATTTTCTCTCCCTACTCTTTTTTTTACTATTTGTCTTGTGCATGATTTATATTTTGTATATTGTGATATAATTGCTTGCCATCTTGTCAAGACTATTGTTTTATAGAGAGAAATTTTTAATACGCAAAAGAGTCATTCACCGCCCCTCTGATTCTATATTGTATATCCGCTGCGGGGCACACGTATATACTCCACGGGCTATGACGTCTAACACTACTGTTATTTTTCATATTTCTCCTCTTAGGCTTTAATTGAGGGTTTTTAGAAAAAAAGGCCATTGGGCAAAGTATTATGTTTGGAAGCAATAAAATTTACCTTTGTGCTATTATCGTTATTCGTATTACCACTTTCTTGCATAATTGCATCTTGCCCTCTTGCCTCCTCCTCTATGCGAATTTGAGTGATCAAGGTTTCAAAAGACATATCTTTCTGTTTGTGGCGCATGCTCTTATGGAATTTTCTCCAAAATGGGGGCAACTTGTCAATAATTCCAGCCACAACAAGATTATCTCCAATCTTGATCCCTTCCGACGTAACCTCTGCCACTATCATTTGAAAATCTTGTGCTTGCTCCACAACTAATTTTTTGTCCACCATTTGATAGGAAAAAATCAGCTAGCTACATATTTTTTTGCTTTTGCCTCCTCAGTATCATACTTATTCTGCAAAGCTGTAACGCCCCGAACCCTTAAACTCGGGTCGATGCATTATACCTGATAAAATCCATATTCTAATATCATTTATGCAGCGGAAAACATAACTATAATCTTCCAACAACATAATACCAAAGTTTTCTAACCCTATCTAAATTTCACAATATCCATCCAACACCTGCATTTCCATAAATACACAAATCTCCAAAACAATTCAGTATTTTCACAATCATTCCTTACTCAACAATTTTAAAACATAAAGACATAAAATATAAATATTTACATTCTCCAAAAACATCATTAAAATGTTTATACCATTTTTCTTATATCTCCCAATAATGCTATAAAAACCTCGAACTCTCTAAGCTCGATTTCAAAGAAATCCTAAAAAAAAGATAAATTTATATTCGGGTGAAACACATCTCAGTAAGGGAAGAAACAATATATTAAAACTATATGTGGCCAACATGAGTTTATAATCAACATAATATTTAACATTTAAAAATCGTTAACATAATTTTTGAAATCATTCTCTGATCCTATTCAAACACATGCAAATGTTTAACCCACGAGATTACCCGAGGATAGGGGTGATTACCCGCTCATACAAGTAGCACCCCTCTGCTATGATATTTAGGCAACCCAAAGGTCGCAGCTAAAGCATACTAGGGCACTCACCTTACTCAGTAAGCCTTCAAGTGATAAATTGATCTCGTACTCACACAGTTCATACAAAAGTTTATTGGTGAAGGCCCTAAGGATAGGGAAATCTACCCGCCCATATAAGTAGGTTTCCTTTGCCCTAGTACGTTATGCGGCTACTGCCACATCTGTAGCTACTAACGCACTCGCCTTACTCAGCAAGCCCTCAGGCGAAAGGTACGTCTCGCACAATCGTAATATGTTCTACGTACATACATACTTTTAATATCATAATGCATCATTCTTTCTATCATTATTCAATCATACACATTCGTTCATATTCATGGCTTAACATTGCATTGCATTTCACTTTAAGTGACTCTTTTCCATTTTACATTGTTCACATTTCACATTTCATTTCCATTTCATTCATTTCCCTTTTCATTTCATTTCATTTCATACCCAACATCTTTCAGCTGTTTTACCTAGTATTTTCAGCTGTCATACATTTACCTAACCACTTTCAGCTGTTTTACCCAGCATATTTCAGTTGTTACACATTTACCCAGCCACTTTTAGCTGTTACACATTTACCCAGCCACTTTCAGCTGTTACACATTCACCCAGCCACTTTCAGCTGTTACACATTTACCCAACTACTTTTAGCTGTTTTACCCAGCATATTTCAACTGTTACATATTTACCTAGCCACTTTTAGCTGTTACACATCTACCAAACCACTTTTAGCTGTTTTACCCAACATATTTTAGCTATTTACATGGTTGCATTAACACACACAAGCAACATAGTTCATGTCATGTTTTATTCACAGTGCATTACTTACTTAACCTGCATCTCATACATTTAACATATATTTGCACAGAATCTTATGCCACACAGTTTAACAGTAAAATTCATACATTACCAGTAAAATAAGTCAACCAACATTCAACATTTATATACTGAAAATACTTTTCATTTCTTACATAATTACACTAAAAATATTTTTCTACTTTCATCCGTTCATTTTCGCATATACATATCTAATAAACAGCCTTAAACTCGAAAAAAATACAATTTAAACAGTTGACATTTTACCCATATTGAAATATATACACGTACATATAACACAATTTATTTTTCCATTAAATTCATAAAAATTCTGATTTAATATATATTTTTTCCCTTACCTAGTTTCTTGAACTACGCTAACAAGAACTCTGAAAAATACCTACGGCACTCACCTGGACCCTGAAACAAAAATTCTAATTCCATTAAATTAATCCTAAATAAAATATTTATTTAATACTTCATAGGCCCTTAAATACCCAATAAATAATTATCCTCTTAAATTTAGTCAAAATTTTCAAATCTCACTCTCGCTTTGGAGTAGGGCTTAGAAAACCCCAATTGAAAATTTATCCACGTTAAAATGACGGCAATCGCGACTAGGATCACGTGGTGGTACCCGATTGTCGATTAAACAGCAGATTTAAAACAAAATTGAGAAAATGGAGAAAAATTACCTTTCCCCAGGAGTAGTGCCTAAGCCGCTCTCATGAAAAATCTACTCCAATAGAAATGTCGGCAACGGAACTAGGAATCCAACGATACCTTCCGTTTCCCGATCCGCCGCAAATTCATCGAGAAATTGAGAGAATGAGAGAGACGGAGACGTTGGTGGCTGGCGAAGGAGAAATAAAATTTTAGAGGTGGGGTTGCGTGCCTGCGCCTCTGACTTCTTCTTCTTCTTCTTCTTCTTTCTTCTTTCTTCTTCTTTAGTTATCTTTATATATATATATATATAATATATTATATTATAACATTATAGTATTATAACCTTTTTATAAATATATAAACATATAAATATCATATATTTAATTTAATTAATTCAATTAAATAACGATTAATTAATTTATTAATTCAATTAAATAATAATTAATTAATTAATAATTAATCTAATTTTATTTTATTTAATTATTTTTTTTCATACTATTCTTTTTATCTGTTCATTTATTATTTTATTTATTATTATTTTTTTCTAATTATTTTAATCATTTTGATTTTTCGAGTCTTTACAAAAGCTTTCCAAATTTTCTTTGCAGAAGAGTAAGTAGTATCATAATAATTATAAAAATTATCGGCTAAACAATTTAAAATGTAGTACTGACATTTATACTCATCTTTTTCATATTGTTCCTGTAAGGAGCCGAACCTGAGAGGGTTCCTACATATAAATTTTTCAGCGAACGCAAATAAATCTAAATTATTTTTATTACCAAAACACTAATTAGTTTTATTACAAATATGTCTCAACTATTAAAATGTAAATATCTAAAATTCTAACATACACAAACATATTCTAAATTGTATTATATTATTATTATTATTTTATTCTATTCTACTCTTTCTATTCCCATTCATGCACTTGCTATTCCAGATTTCTAGTACACTCCTCAAAATGATCTGAAATGTAACATAATGATTAGGGTGAGACGACGCTCGATAAGTAAATAAGATTATTATTAGTGTGTGGCCAAAATGAGCTTTCATAATTTCATAAAATAATGTTTAATACTATAACTTCAAAAAATGCTTTTAAAATAAATGTAAATTTAAAAATTTCTACCTAAAAACTTTTGTCATCAACTACAATAATAAAATTTTATAATCATATACTATAACTATTAAACTGAACTTTTTAATTTTTAAAACTATAACTATAATACTCAATCATGTATATATATATATATATATATTTTCCGTATTAAATCATTAATTAGGCACAAAAATGCCCCTATTCACATAAACATATACTTTTTCTTCAATTCATCAATAGTTCTGTATACGTAATTAAATATGCATATACACGTACTGTAAAAATCACTCTTAGGCATGTTAATCGTAAGTCATGTTTACCCCCATGACTGGGTTGTGCGGTCCAAAGATTGGACATAGTTGGCTGACTGACCAAACTAATCAACGTACGTAAACATTAAGTAAGATCTTCCTTATTAAGTCCTAATCCGGAATCAGGTGTGCACTTAAGAGAAATTTATTAACATAAATAACCACTCTGTAAACAGTGTGGGTGCACTCTGATCCGTTTAAACTTTAAGTTGCAGTACTGAGCATCTGTAACTCTGAACTTTCGTTGCCATAAGAGATTTTAAAATCATCTTATTATAATTTATGCTATTTAAAATAATATCGTGAAAATTTCATCTTTACTCATATTTTTCATGATACATACAACGTAAAAATAAACTCATGCCACACAATTTTTGTGTTAAAAATATTTATTTATTTATTTTTGAATAGAAAGAAATGCTGAAAATTACCCGAGTAGATTAGAACATTTCTTAACTCAAAAATAAATACAAGTATATTAAAAATAAAACTGGTATAATTAAATATGTGTAAAAATAAACTTAGGGAAATTTCATGAAACTAACAAACATAATCGAAATTCACTTATAAAAAAAAAAACTTGGGTATAAATTTTAACTAAAAATTTAACATAATCAAATTTACTTACCTCTTCTTTTACCTTGTGTTACGAATACAATAACTATCTCTAAGAAATGAAATCGGAAAGAGTGGATGAGTGAGAACGTACTAAAAAATTCTCTCCCCACTACTAATTCTTTCACTCACTAATCATTCTCTTCCTTTAAAATTTTTTATGAAAAATTAAGGTTGAGAGCTTCCTATTTATAGGAAAATTTGGGGGATGAAAATAGAATTTGTAAAGGTGTAAGGAGAGAGGTAAAATTATAATTTTTTTAAATTAAAGAATGGACATGGGATGGGTTAGGTATGAGATAAGGATGAAGGTCATGTGGGAGTGTTTGCCACCACTCTCCTTTAATTAATTTTTAATTATTTATTTATTTTTTAAAATTTTTTTAAAAAATCATTGTTATTATTATTATTATTATTATCATTGTTATTATTTTTAAGGCATGTTTTAGTATATTTTTTTAAAAAAATTAAATTCGAATTTTGAAAACTCATGTGGGCCCCACATGGTCTTGTGGGCTCCACACAACTTCGAAACCCAAGTGGATCTTACGTAACTTTAGTAGTTCTCACACGATTTTATGAGCCCTACATAATTTCGGGACTCATGTGGACCCCACACGACTTCAGAACTCATATGGGTCCCATATAGTTTTGTGGGCCCCACATAGGATACTTATATTATTATTATTATTATTATTATTATTATTATTATTATTATTATTATTATTATTATATCTGTCAAAACACTATTTTGTGTATATATACTTATTTACGTATACAAATAGTGTTTATCCTGTTTATCCTATGAAACTCCATTTTGACCAGGCCGACCTCCAAGGAGCGACTGAGCCGCAATGGTTTCTGAGCACTCGCTAAGATAAGGTCTTTCTTAGATATCAAACTTGAAATCAAGGAACACTTCTATATTGATATTAACTTAATGATCATTTTTATTATTATTATTTTATTATTATTATTATTATGCTTTAATCGTATTTATATTTTTGGGTCATCATAGATCCAATTTCTCGTGGTGATCGACCAACTCATCTTCATTCATTTTCTTGGTATTAATTTTTTTTATCCTTCGTGGTGAGAACATAAGCAACTTTGAAGAGACTAAGGTATAAGAGTACCTTGCCATTCCACCTCTTGAAGTAAGCTCATTTAAATCAAAAAGGCATGTTAAGATCTCCAATATTCTCACTTGGTTTCTCAACTGTAGGCTCTATATTTTGAATCTCCTTAAAATTTTTAGAAAACTAATAATACAAAATGATAAAACTTAGATACAAATAAAATAAAAATAAAATCACGATTCAAAAATAGGCTTAGGCATGAATATCTCGCTCTCTTTAAGGAGATTCAAGCCCTCTACGGTTTATCCGCTTAGCCCACGAATCGGTGCAACAAAACCCCTCAAGACTTGTCTCCCCCAGGATACAACAGTCCGATTTGAATTGTATGACTCTCTCCAATTTTGCACAAACGGAGGAGTCCAAAGTCCACAAAAAATACCTTTCTTTACTTGTCAAACTCTTTAGACTGAAAAGAAGGATGATATAATGAGAATGAAGAGAAGAGATTGGTGTATTATGTTAATACCTCAGAGTCTATTTATAGGCATAAAATAACACTTCATTCTCCATGTACTTAATAAATATGATATGTATATATTAAGTAGATACAAACCTAGATTCAACGTACATTCATATAATAAATCTTATACATTTATGAAATACATGAATGAATGACCATAACCCAATCCAAGGTACATGGTGTGACGCCCGGAATTTCATATCATTTTTTTTATACACAATAATCAATAAGTCAATCATCTGCCACATCACAAACTCTGATATCATATCAACATAACTCGACTTGAAATAGAGTATCGAGTAATCAAACTATCTTATACAAACATACCTAATAGCGGAAGTCAAAATTTACATACTATCCAGAATACAGATACTAGAGAACTATCCATCCATATATACACATATCTATACACATCTCCAAAATCAACAAAAGTCCCTAGGGGATTACACAAACACATCCCTAACACAAAACACTTACCTTAACTATCAAGGTACCAACTCCCTTCTATCTCGGAGCTTTATCTCCTGGTTTGTTACGGTTCCATGAAATATTTAAATATTTGGGTGAGACACCTCTCAGTAACACGGAATAAATTATTTACAGTGTGTGACCATGAGTTTAGTTATATCATAATACACTCATTTTAATGATTATATCCTTTGAGAAAATATACAAATATGTACTCATAATCATATAGTTATAAAACATAATTTTATAAGTTTTGATACCATTTCTTATACTCATACATATACAACCAATATTGATCAACGAAAGTACCCAAGAATAGGGGAGATTACACGCCCATACATGTAACGCCCCTCTGCTCTGATATCATTTGTAACCTTGCCCGATTAATTCGGGTGCGACTACAACTAATACTTATCAGGGCACTCACCTTACTCAGTAAGCCCTCGAGCGAAGAGTTTTACTTCACCCTAATTATTTTTGCCATTAAATTTACACTCCATCATTTCTCATTTTCATTTCACAATCTAACTCATGAGTGTCCACCAGTAACAAATACACATTATGTCTGTAACTCATGACCGCCCTTAGGATATTCACATCGTTATGCTTGCCCCTATGACCGGGTTGTGCGGCCCGAAGGCTGGACCTAACTGCGGTTAGCCTACCTAGTTAGATCAAAATAAGAAATCTTTCTGTCCGTAGTACGATTGGCCTACCCACTTGTAACGCCCCAACCTAGGTCTGTCAGGGAGCACTGTGTCTCTCCTCTTCCACCTAGACTAGACAATAGGGGTGCGGACCTTATCAGACTAATGACTGGCCCCATAGACCAACACGTGTCATTTTCAATGTGTTTTGTCCCCACTCACACACTTCCTAAGAAAAATTCCCAAAATGTCACCCATCCCAAGATTACTCCAAGTCAAGCACGCTTAATCGTGGAGTTCTTATGGGAAGGCTCCTGAAAAGAAATGTGCAACTTGTTGATATGGTAGTAACATCAAATCCTTTTTTAGTCTTTCTTCAACGAGGTATTACATTCTCCCCCACTTACAAAACACAACGTTCTCGTTGTGAACCCACATTTCCAAACCCAGGCGATGTGAATCTCATCACACTTCCAATTGGATAATGTCTCTGATACGATTTTGTAACGCCCCAACCTGGGTCTGTCAGGGAGCACTGTGCCTCTCCTCCTCCACCTGGACTAGACAATAGAGGGACCTTATCGGACTAATGTCTAGCCCCACAGACCAACATATGTCATTTTCAATGTGTTTTTTCCTCACTCACACACTTGCTGAGAAAACTCCTCAAAAGGTCACCCATCCCAAGATTACTCTAAGTCAAGCACGCTTAATCATGGAGTTCTTATGGGAAGGCTCCCGAAAAGAAATGTGCACCTTGTTGATATAGGTAGTAACATCAAATCCTTTTTTAAACCTTTCTTCCACGGAGTATCACACCACTCCTGGTCCGGATGCCAGGTGGCAACACTACCCTTTTCACTGGCTAAATTAACTGCCATGCCACACTCTCCACGAGACCGTGTGGTTGCATTTTCACCTCACTAGTAACGGTACTGTGCTCTCTATCCAACAATCGTTTATGAGGGTTCTCATTTTGCATTTCAGTATTCACATTTTAATATTCTTATTTCAATATTCTCATTTCAATATTCACATTTCAGTATTCTCATTTCAGTATGTTGGTTCATCTTATCACATCAGTAATATTCTCATCATTTTCTGTTTCATTCTCATCATATTAGTACACATTCCATCTCATAATAGTATATATCTCATTTCACGTATTTCAAATTTCTCAATAAAACATATCAATATTTCTTATTTCCTCGTTTATCACAAAAAACATTTCTGTACATATGTATCATATTCCATCCCTTTCCAGTAAAGTACACATTTGTATATCATAATTCATCGTTTCTCTACAAAACAATTATGTATTCCACTTTTCATCATTTTCCATATAAAAAACTCATATCATCACAAATATAGACATAAAACATAACTAAGTTTCCCTTATCTTCATTCCTATATAAAACATTTCAATATACATACATACATACATACATATCATAGTCTCATTGTTCTCAGTGCAAATCACATATCCTAGTATAAATTTGTCATATCAAATTTCTCATGCCACACAATTTTTAACTAATATTCATAGCATAATAACCACAGGCAAAATATCATATTCACATTTTCACATACTTGAAATCATCTAATTCATTTCCCAAAATAGCTGTTATAATTTGTTCCCCTTACCTGACCTACTGAGAGGCTTGATTAAAAACCCTAAATCCATGCCCACGGCGTTTGGAACTCCAAACCCTGAAATTGCATTATCCCCAGTTCAATCAACTCAACACCAAAATATTTGTCATTTAATAAATTCCATAAGCCCACATACTCCAAATAATCAATTAGACCCTAAAATATCATACTTACCCTGGTTTTTGGGTGGTGCTCAAGAACCCCAAATCAACAATCTGCTCTGATTAAGTTGTAGAGAATCACCCCTAATGTAACGACCTGAATAAAAATGGTATTTAAATAATAAAAGAAAGGGGAAATGGAAGCCGGAAATAGAAGGAAGCAGTCGACTTTGTCGATGAACGCTTTGCGTTTGTCGACGACATTGAACTTTGGAACGAATAACGGAAAAAGGGGATCAGCAGGGCTTCATTGACGAATACACGGGATTCGTCAACGAAGGCTTAAGAGAATTCGTTGACGAATACAGGGGACTCGTCAACGAAGAAATACCGAGAGGGGGTTTGAGCCGACTGAATTTCGTCGATGAAGGACTGAATTTCGTCGACGAAATTAATAAAAAATTCGTCGACGAAGGACGGGCTCGTCGACGAAATCCCCTTTTCTATAAATATGGTAAAATCCAGATTTTTAAGCTTCTCTAAGAAGCTAACTCTCTCTCTCTCTCTCTCTCTCTCTCTCTCTCTCTCTCCCCTTCGGTTCTCTCCCTTTTTTTCGTCGATTTCGGGCCAGATCTTCGCCAGATCGACAATCCAAAGTCACCATGACGCTCCTGGGGAAGTTTTCTCTAAATCTACCGGAGCGGATCGTCGGTGAAAGTAAGGTGGAAATCATCTCAAATCCAGGGTAAGACTTTCTATTCAATATTTGGACTTTTGACAGTTGAGAAAAGTGTTATACACATAGAAATATCGAAGTTTAATATTGAGAATTTTCATTTCCAAGAGTGTTGAATTGGGAATGTAGGAAATCATTCCTAAGTTGAGGTAAGACTTTTAAACTGAATTTGACTTAGTGATAGTTATAAAAAATGTTGTACGTACGAAAATACTGAACTTTAATATTGGAAGTTTTCATTTTCAGGGTGTTGAGTTAGAAACCCTGCGGGTGCGGGGCAGTTTTATTAGGAGCTTTCCAGGAATCAGGTAAGGAGATAAATTAAGCTAGTTTTGTTTTGAGAAAATGCATGTAAATATATATATATAGTATCTGGTTTCAGGAAAAATATATATATATATATATATATATGATTTATATTTGGGAAAATACTTTTTAAATGATGTTATGTTGAATACGTGGAAAATATGTTCAGTGTGGCATGAGTATAAAACGTTGTGAAATACTGTTTTCTGGAAATGTGAATGATACGAATTTTATGATGGAAAACCGGCGTACAGGCCGAGGTTTTTATATGTTTTGCCGGCATACAGGCCGTGCTATGATGTGTTTGCTGGCGTACGGGCTGTGTTATGTTTGCTGGCATACGGGCCGTGCTATGAGTGTAGTAACCGGGAAAAAAAATAAAATTTTTTTAAAAATAATAATAATAATAAAATAATAAAATAAAATTAATTAATTAAGTTAACAAGTAAAATGAATAGTATGATAAGGACAATATATATATATATAAAAGTAATTATGATATTATATATATATATATATATATATAATAATAATACAAGTTTCTTCAAAAAAAAAAAAAAAGCTTTGAAAAGTCAAATAAATTCAAATCACAAGCTTAAGCTTTGAAAAGTCAAAAAAAAAATAAAATTCCAATTTGAATTGGATTCATTTGGTGTGCGTGAGTGCACTCTTCTCTCTCTCTCTCTCTCTCTCTCTCTCTCTCTCTCTCTCTCTCTCCCTCCTACGACTCTCTCTCTCTTCAATTCTGGACTAGTTTTACGCCGGATCGACAAACCGAAGTCACCACGACGCTCCTGGCGAAGTTCTCTACAAGTCTGCCGGAGCGGATCGTCAGGGAAACGAAGTTGGATTTCATCCCAAATCCAAGGTAAGGCTTTATATTCAATATTTAGATTTTTGACAATTGAAGGAAGTGATATACGTGTAAAAATACTGAACTTTAATACTGAAAATTTTCAGTTCCAGGGTGTTGATAGGGAACGTTGGGAATCATCCCTAAGTTGAGGTAAGACTTTTTAAGTCGAATTTGACTTAGTGGTAGTTATAGAAAATGTTGTACGTACGAAAATACTAAACTTTAATTCTACGAGCTTTCATTTTCAGGGTGTTGAGTTGAGAACCTTGTGGGTACGGGGAAGATTTTCTTAGGGGCTTTTCAGGAATCAGGTAAGGGGATAAACTAAGCTAGTTTTGTTTTGAGAAAATGTATGTATATATATGTAGCATTTGGTTTCAGGAAAAATAAATATATTTATATATATGATTTATATTTGGAAAATACTGTTTAAATGATGATATGTTGGATACGTAGAAAATTTGTTTAGTGTGGCATGAGTATAAAAATATTGTGAAATACTGTTTTTTTTTTGAATGGGGACGATATGGATTTCTATGATGGAAAACCGGCGTACGAGCCGAGATATTTTTATATGTATATGTGATTTGCCGGTGTATGGACCGTTCTATGTGGATGAGATTTGCCGGCGTACGGGCCGTGCTATGTGATTTGCCAACGTACGGGCTGTGCTATATGATTTGCCGGCGTATGGGCCGAGCTATGATAAAATGTGTAATACTGGCGTACGGGCCGATGATTTTCATGATACACGTATATATGTGAAATGATATGATTGATGTGAAAAAAAATGATATGAGATATTTATGTATCACGGTTTTAGTATATGTATATGATATCAGAATCTGGTTGGCTTGGTCTAGGCTAGCACTTGCACGGTACTGTTGCTATGTGTCCATGGTCCTCGTGATCATGATATCTGTGTTAACGCTGCTGTACGAAGTGGTGTGAGATTGGATGGTCGATGTGGTTATTTTCAAGAAGTGTGCTGTTATCGCCCCTGGTGTACGGACCAGTCTGGGTAGACCCATCGGACCTACAGACTACTGTTTGACTTGGCAATGGTCGGTCAACCATTGTCAGGTTTGGCCTTCGGGCCACACAACCCAGTCATGTGGGGGTAATACATGACAACAACCAGCTAACCTACCAGGATTGTTTTATGTTATTATTAGTGTATGAGATAAGATATGTTTATGAAAATGCAGTATATTCTGCTATGTGTTGATATATATGTATGTTTTCCCAAATTTGATAAACAATATTGAATATGTCATGTATGGTATATGTAGAACACATAATACTCATGTTGCCACACACTGGTATTAGTTTATTTCTCTTACTGAGAGGTGTCTCACCCCTAAATCTTATTAACTTTTCAGGAGCCCCGGATAGGAGAGCGGGAAAAGCCCCGCTGATATAGTACGGTCTATCTACCCTTTTTGAAGGGTAAGTTTTGTAGGGACAGTTAGATTTTGTGGGAAATGTCCCTAGGTTTTATTTTTGAGATGTATATACTGTGAGATAGTAATTGTAGTGACTCTGGTATGTGTTATGCACATTATGATGAGATGTATACGATTTTATGCTTTCTGCTGCGTAGGCTTCTGCTGTATGTTTTGTTATATCCCTGGTGCCCACGGGCCCAGGTGGATTGTGACCTGCTGAGTTCGAATGTATGATGTGATGATAATTTATTTATATAAAAAAAATATATATGTGAAAAAGGAGCAGGTCGTTACAATGAGACTGTGATTTGCTAGCGTACGGGCCGTGCTATGTTTGCTAGCGTACGGGCTGTGCTATGAGACTGTGATTTGCCAGCATACGGGCTATGCTATGTTTTGCTGACGTACGGGCTGAGCTATGATAAAATGTGTAATCCCGGCGTACGGGCCGATGATTTTCATGATACACATATATATGCAAAATGATATGATTGATGTGAAAGTAAATGATATGAGATATCTATGTATCACGGTTTTAGTATATGTTATATGATATCAGAACCTGGTTGGCTTGGTTTAGGCTAGCACTTGCACGGTACCTTTGCTATGTGTCCATGGTCTTCGTGATCATGATATTTGTGTTAACATCGTTGTACGGAGTGGTGTGAGATTGGATGGTCGATGTGGTTATTAAAGAAGTGTGCTATGATCGCCCCTGGTGTACGGACCAGGTCTGGCAGACCCATCGGACCTATAGACTACTGTTTGACTTGGCAGTGGTCGGCCAACCATTGTCAGGTTCCGCCTTCGGGCCACACAACCCAGTCATGTGGGGGTAATATATGACAACAGTCAGCTAACCTATCAGAAATTTTTTTGTGATATTATTATTGTATGAGATGAGATATGATTATGAAAATGCAGTATGTTCTGCCATGTGTTGATATATATATGTTTGTCCCAGATTTGACAAAACAGTATTGAATATGTTATGTATGGTATATGTAGTACACGGAATACTCATGTTGCCACACACTGATATTAGTTTATTTCCCTTACTGAGAGGTGTCTCACCCATAAATTTCATAAACTTTTCAGGAGCCCCTGATAGGAGAGCGGGAAAAGCCCCGCTGACCTAGTGCTGATTATCTGCCCTTTTTGAAGGGTAAGTTTTTGGTAAGAACAGTTAGATTTTGTGGGGTATGTCCCTAGATTTTATTTTTGAGATGTATATATGGAAATACAGTGGGTATAGTAACTCTGGTATATTATGATATATGGTATTTAAATGCACATGATTGTATGTTTCTGCTACTTAGGCTTCTACTGTATGTTCTGATGTATCCCTGGTACCCACGGGTCCAGGTGGATTGTGACCTGCTGAGTTGGGATATGAGATATGTGGTATTGGTTATAATATAAAAAAAAAATGTGGAAAAATGAGTAGGTCGTGACACCTAAATCCTCGTAGCGATTCTTGATCTTCGAATCGGGCTAAAACGAAGCCGAAATCGAAGAGAGAAGGTGGGTTGGTCGTAACCTAGAGAGAGAAAGTGAAGAAGGAATAAATTTCACGCTGAAAAATGATTTTAGCCTTTGTATAGACAAGTTGTCCATGTGTACTCGTCGACGAGAATATAAGCTTTGTCGATGAGTCAATGAAGACCGTTCGTCGACGAAATCAATGGGTTTGTTGACGAACCCTGAAAATCTGAAATTTTCCCTACTCTCGGTATCTCCTCATTGACGAGCGCAGGGCACTTGTTGACGAGTCCCTACTGCTTCGCCCTGCAAATTTCTTCCTTTATTCTTTTCTTCCCCTTTTTTTTTCTTTTCTTTCTTTTTCCTTATTTTCTCATAAATTAAATTTTTTGGGTCTCTGCACATGGTTTTTTTCAAGATAATAAATATAATAATATTATTATAATACACTAACAATATAATAATAATGTTAAAATACACTAAAAAAATATAGTAATGTGGCATATCCACATTAGTTTTGAGAATCATTTGGAAGCACTAATTAATAAATCATAAAGGGCGTCCTTGGGCCATAACGCTCTTTGCTTGGCAAGGGTAAGGGGAGGGTTGTCACAGTATACGTAGCCTTACCCCTACTCTTATGTTGAGAGATCGTTTCCTTAGACTCGAACCCATAACTAACCGGTCACGCAGGAGTTACCTTACCATTAATAAACCATGAATTGAAAAAAGTGTTAAATTATATTATTGCTAATAATAAGTATTGAACTGAATTAAATATGAAAGTCATTAGTACTATTTAGTTGGATCCAAAAAAAATTATTTGTTAAACGTACTTTTAAAATAAAATAAAAATATTTAACTACTCACATTTTTAATAAGTAGTGTTTTTTTTTAAAAAGAAGCTGCCTATATTTTAAGCCTTTAATAAATTTTGCTAGCTAATCTTGTATGTGCAAACAAATAAAATAATTAAATTATAAGAAATTACAATTCAAGCACAAAATTTATTTTTATTTATAGTTATAATAGTATATTGTTAATTTGAGTAAAATATATGAATTACTTAAACTTATCAAAAATATAATTTCTAGTTCTTACGTGACTATAAATATATTTCTCTAAAAATATTAATTATATAATTTATTAAAATATAATTTTAGTTTTAAACAATATATTCAATCATATTAATATTTACCTTAATAATAATTTTAAAATTAAATGTATAAAATTATATATTGGATTTATTAAAAAAATTTCATATATCTATGTACAATCATATAGAAAGTTGTATATTTAATATATTAATTATATAATTAAATATTCTTATTAAGGTAATTATATATTTTAATAATTTGTAAATAAAGTAACTATATTTTAATGGATATGAATTATACTTAGAAATTATTGATATAATTTACAATTCTTATAAAATAAATGTAATTGTCCCTCATGTTAGAGAACATGTACTCTTCAATAAGAATAACAAAAATCCAATAAAATGTTACTCATTAATGAAATCTTTGAACAACATATATTGTCATGACTATGTATAAAGTGTCATGTTTTGACTTGTAAACTGTGTTAATTCTCTAATCAAAATTTAGAATTGAACATGCGTAATTAAGTTAGACATAATATTTTGATACATGAAGATAAATGTATGCAAACATATAATCCTTGACTCTCGATGAAATGAATGTGTGTTACTTGATGTTTCTTACTATAATTCAAGAAATTCTACGAAAGAGTGAATAAATAGATAATGAATTCTCTAAACTAAATGAAATTAATATCATAGTCAAATATTTGAGACGTTGCATCAAGCAAGGAGTTTGATAGTAACTTTTACATCCTTGTTAAGTAATAAGGAACGGGTCACATATTAATGGAATGATTCTTTTTTTCCCCCTATTTTCGACTAATTTAGATTGTCATATTGTTTAACAAATTCTTTAACACCTTTTAGGAGTAAAAGGAGGTGAGGAGATAATGCAAAATTGAGATCCAATGCCTACCCATCTTACAAGTATATGGGCGGTGGTCCTAGTACACAAGGGGTGCCTTTTGAATAGGAGATGTAAGTCAGAAAAATTGTAGAAATCGTGGAAGCGATAAATGAAGGAGGTGACTAAAAATAGATCAGAACATGAAGAAATGAGGGAGGTAACCGAAAGTTGATTAGAATATGAAGAAATGAGAGAGAGAGAGAGAGAGAGAGAGAGAGAGAGAGAGAGAGAGAGAGAGAGAGAGAGAGAGAGAGATAAAAATGGGTCAAGAGCCAAAATTAGATAATTGATCACGTTGTGTGAATGTTTAGAAATGTATCCTTGCATTTTGTTACATGTCTATTGATATGCAACTTGGTCAAATTTCTCGAACCCTATGTTTGGAGACAACTTGAATTTGGATTTAGTTGAAATATAACATAAAATTGTATTAAAATTTTTCTAAATCTATCAAATTCAAATTCAAAGTCCAAAAACTCATATTCCCAAATGCAGCATAAGGTTACAATATCCTCTGATTGATTACCCTTACCTAAGCCAATTCATGATCCATCTAAAAAAGTAGCACCCCAAAAGGTTTCCAACATTTATTACATATGACAATTTCATTTTCCTATTAGGGGACACCCCTTCTTTTGGAAATGCTCTTGCGGTCAACTTCTTCGATAAATATTCTCTATTATAATTAAGCTTAACCAAATTTACGATTTTGTATGACTTTCTAGGTCAATCCATTCTTTTTTGGAAACCTCTATGTCACCAATTTTATACAGGGGTGATCAGTAGCTATGTATGTTGCTCGTCTAAGCGATCTTGTGAAGTAACCTTCCTTTCTTGCTTTATGGCCAAATTGTCACCTTCATCCTTAACCAATCGCATGCCAATGTCTAATTCATCTTCCATGACCTCTTAATTGTTAATTCAACCAATCACAAAGCTACCTCTCAACGTTCTTAGGGTGCACAAAGACGACTTGCACACATAAATTAATACGCACCACTTTGTGAAAAATGAATGTCTTTGAGAATTAATTTGACACAAGTGTTCTAGAAAATAGAGAGAGAGAGAGAGAGAGAGAGAGAGAGAGAGAGAGAGAGAGAGAGAGAGAGAGAGAGAGAGAGAGAGAGAGAGAGAGAGAGAATTAGAAGGTATTCTAATTCAACTAATTTAGAGAAAATGTTCTAATTAAGATATTAATGAATCATACTGCTAAATTAGAATGAGCCTCAGGGGCAAAATATATAATAAAGTTAAGGTATGAATAAGAACGAGGTTTAAACGTATAAGATACATTTAGGGAGAAAATGGTCTTTGGGAAATTCAAGTTGGAGCAAAACCATAAAGGGCTAAAATTTAGAAGGAAAGGTAGCTGCACCGTGTCCCTTAACCCTTATTTAGGATGTGAGGGGCGTAAAGGAAGCTAGCTATACTCAGTAGTCATATATGTTTTCACAAATGTGTTACATTTTGAATGATTTGTTAGCAACTTTTATGTTCTAATAATTTCTCACAATGTTATCAAAATAATATAAACTTAACTTTGTAATCTTCATAATAATAAACAAATGAAAAATAATTGAATGGAGTCATAATCAATTAGGCTCAAGATCCATAATGATGTTAGGCAAACATAATGCTACTTTCATGGTCAAAGGTAAAACTATCACTACATTTTTGTTTCTCCCAATTTGGCTCCTCTTTTTTTTTTTCTTTGATTTACATAGGAACTCTAACCACCAATGAGCCCTTCGAACTCCTTGGTGCAGCACCAAACTTACAAATTTACACCCTCCGCCCCTAGGTCTCGCTAATCAGGGTGAAGTTCGGACGCGGACACAGCTTATATGCATCAGTTGGACGTTCGACCAATCCGACTCCTGGGATACATCTCCATTACCATCCATGGTCCCGTTGGCTCACAAAGAACTTTTACCATCCACGGTTCCCGCTAGCTCACAGAGCGAACTCTCACCATCCACGATTCCCGCTGGTTCACAGAGTAAACTCTCACTATCCAAAGGTATTGTTGGCTCCGTGAGTGTATCTATCTGAAATTGAATTCCTGAGACTCCTTCTTACTTGCTGATTGCCTTTCCACCGCATCATGCCGTGGGGGCAATTTGACTCCTCTTTTTCTTTTACATAAGAGGGTAAGCAATGTGCTTGCACTCAAAAAGTTCACTATTTTTTTTTGTAATTTCAAAATAAAATATAAATTAAATTTGCTATAAAGAAAATAAATATACTTCTTAAAAGCTCAAATGAGCTAGACAAAGAGTTTTTTGTAACTGGCCAACAAATAAAAAAAATCTACTCTATTAATTAACGAAAAAATTAGATAATTCTCAATATGTAATTTTCCTAGCTCTACTAAGAATTCCTATTTTCTTTTACAAATTTAATATTAAAATAAAAGTCCCAATTAATGATTAAATTAATAAATTAATACTCATTCAAAATTACCCAAAACGCCTTCATTATTCTTTCTAAAATTTAGAACTGTATAAAAATAGTTGCAAATTTCCCGAACTCTCTGGAAGCTAGACTACCCGTGTATTTCCAACCAAACAGCGCCTTATGCCTGTCCTCGTATATAATACATTCTTGTTCCTCCCAAACACTCCCGGTAGCGGCTTCCAAGCTCAAGCTCTCTTTCCGTCCTGGTTCGCTCTGCTCCGCTCTTATCCATGGCGTCTGCGTTCATTACAGTGGCAAGACCTTTCACCCCTCACAAGGCCAATGTCCCGTCTCTCTCCAACCAGAAGCTATCGGGTCCGCTACCCTAACCCGCCATTCGCTTCTTCCCATGTAGTTATCGTCATTTTTTTTTTTATTTTTTTTTTCTATGAACATTTTTGCATCTGGGTCGTCAATTCTAAAGCAGGGGTAAGAAGAAATGCTCTCAGAATCAATGCGGTTGCCAAGAATTGGGAACCCAACAAGGTTGCTTTCTGTTCTTAGTAGTTATTGCCTTCTATATTTGAATCGAAACTTGTTCTTAATAGTTATTGCCTTATACATTTGAATCGAAACTTCTATGGGTTTGGATTGTTTATGCTTACTAGCCTTATTTTGCAGGTTGTACCACAAGCTGATAGAGTCCTGATTCGGTTAGAGGAGCTGCCTGAGGTATCACTATTTGTCCTTCCGTTCAACTTACTATATTGTGTATCTCCTTCTCTTTATTTAATAAGTTCTGACAGAGAAATTAGCTTGCGGATGTTTGTTTGCACAGAATTTGAATTAAATTGAAATTTTAATTGTGTACCGGTTGGCAGCGTTCAATTGAAATTGATTGTAGCGTTCAATTGAAATTAAATTGAGACCCTAAATTCTAAATCACATATTGTTTCATCAGCTTTTCTTTTGGAATCATAGATTCATAGTGCATTTAGAATTTCATGTTTTCCAATTCCATTAGACTTATTTTGCATTTCTTACATTTTTTTCCCCTATGGAATTTAAGAACCGCATGGGAGTAGACAAACCTTGTCCTTCTGTCAGCAAAAACAACTTTGGCAGTCCTATCTGTCTATTGCTCATGTGAGGACGCTGGCTTGATTGTTATTCCTTCAAGTGATGCATTTGTGCAATGAAATGGGTTTGAATTCAGCTGCAATGAAAAGGAACCACCAAAATCACCTATCTTCATAGGTCAAAAATTCAAATTTTTTTGGGAAGGTTGCATTTGAGAGACCCATTACAGATGCTAAAACTTCAGTAAGATATATTTGAAAAAAGAAGGGCTATCATGCGTTAGTGGCATGTACCTAGAAATGGGTGTTGGGTTTAGTTTCTTACCGCCAACTTTTGAGGAACAAGATTGATTTATTAGCCTGATTATTAACTGTTTTAATTGATGACAACTGACTCTGATTTTTCTCTTCATTGCAGTTGACAGCACACAGCAAACACCTAAAAATGTTTTTTAAGTTGCAGGAACTTAAATGTACAGTGACACTTCACATTTTCATTATTTGTTCTATAAGACAGCACAACTGTTTTGAACCTTATATTAGGATTGAAGATTTTTTATTTTGGTTAGAAATGGATAGATGGTTAAGTTGTAAATTGATTCATGGGATAAGTATTGTTCAATTTAGCAGGCCTTTCAATTATTCTATTGAGTATATGGAAGAATAAATCTACAAGCTCAAATAGCCTTTCTTTGTGCTTGCACCCTAAAAGAAGGGTGAAAAGAAAGATGCTTTTTCCTTTGTGTCCTGCCTCATTTCTAATGATTGGTCTTGCCCAACTCATGTTTAACTCTTCAATTCAAGCTTACTCTTTATTATATGTGGCTGTTTGGTATATAATTTAGTCCAAATGATGTTTTTAAAACATTACAATGCCCATCAACTTATGTGATAAATTCATGATTGATTTTATTTCAATTTTCTCATTAGGGATGGGCATGGTTTGGTTAACTGAACCATACCGCCATCAATTGAGCCTAAGTTTTGGTTTTCTAGAAAATGTGAACTGAAATCGAACCATTTAAAATTGTTAATTAAAATTTGGTTAACCAGGCTTTTGACTAACATCCATTTGTTAAACGAATCGAACAAAACCAAATTTTCAAATACAATTTAAAATTATAAAGTCACTACAATACCATTTTTTCTTTCATGAATCCTTTTTTGCCAATTTATATGATCATAGGCAGTTTCTCTCGACAAATTCAAGGCTATAAAATCCTTTAATCTCATTTCAAGTTATTTTAGGTCTACCCGTTTTACTGCCTCTTATATTAACTAACTCACTCTTCCTCATTGGTTTACTATGTAGCCTACGTTGCAAATGTTTAAATCATTTGAGTCGTCCCTCCCTTTCCTTATCTTCTATAGGAGTTAGACCTAACTCATCGCGAATATGTTTATTTCTTAATTTATCTTTTAGCGTTACACCACTCATCCTTCTAAGCATTTTCATCTCAACAATTTTTACTTTTTGGATATGTTGTTTCTTAATTGCCCAACAATCTAATCTATATGACATAGCTGGTCTTACAATAGTCTTATAAAATTTTCCTCTTAATTTTAAGGGTATTCTATGATCATAAAACACACTTGAAGCACTTCTCTATTTTACCCAACTTACTTTAAATCTATGCATTACATCCTCTTCAATTTCTCCCTCAGCTTGCATAATAGATCCAAGGTATTGAAATCTACTCATCATCAAGTTTAACTCTGTTTCCAGTATTCCTCCTACTATTACTGAAATTACATTTAATATATCCTGTCTTATTTCTACTTGTCCTAAAGCCTCTAAATTCTAAAACTACTCTCCATAATTTTAACTTAGACTTTACTACACTCCTAGTTTCATCAATTAAGATAATATCATTTGGAAACAACATATACTATAGTAGGTATACTGATATTGTTAAGGATATATACAATGGAGTAATGGCTAGTGTTAGGACTATAAGTGGGGAGATTAGAGAATTTCCAATTACAATAGGTGTCCATCATGGATCTACCTTGTGCCCTACCCCTTTTTTTTTATTTCTAAAATTCACTACAAAACTTCTCTTGGTACCCTATCATAGGCTTTCTCTAAGTCAATAAATACATAGTAATCAACATGTTAATTTAAAATATTCGTCATTAAAATTTAGGCATCAATTTTAGTGCAATGCAACATTTTTTAATTTAAATTATTAAAATGTTATATGATATTACATAATATATATATTTTAATATATGTTTATAGTATATAAGTTCGGTTTAGTTAATTGTGGTTATTGAATTGGCCAAATTGAAACTGAATCAATTACCAAAAAAATAAAAAAAAATCCCAAACCAAAGAAATAGTTAACTGATTTTTTGGTTTGGTTTGGTTCATTTTTATGGTTTGGTTTGATTTTTCAGTTTTTCTTGCCCACCCCTAGTCAATATCATGTTCTGTCTCTATTATATTTTGAGATGACTACTGTATAACAACCATTATTTTTCTATTCTATAATTTATTTACTGTGCTATTTTTATTTCGTTTGGTAAGCAAGCTTGATTAATACTTGTCACAACAATGTCAACCCTAATAGCAGGTTCACAATGATAAGTTATGTTCAGTTTGCAGAATAACTGTTCCTTGGAATAAGATTATAAGATGGAATATAGGGAAAAAAATGTAGAGATAGGAAATCTATTCCTTGTTTATTTTGAATTATTTCATCCTATATGTAATAAGGATGGAGATAGTTATTCCCATGGTGAAATTTGAGAATAGTTATTCTTTTTCTATTCTTTGGTACGAATTCATAAAAAGTTTCATATTGTTATTTGCTTTACAGTAACAACACATTTTTATATTACTAATTATAACTGATCTAATATGATTAACCTATTCCTAGGAATAGACATTCCTAGAACCAAACATAACCTTAGTGTTTGTCCTGTTTTTAAATCTTTTTATTGTCTTTGCTTTTCCACTTTGGCACTAGCAATTATTTTTATTCCCAAGCCTGCAGGAATTTAGCATAATCTTGAACTACTTATTGAATAATTTAATTAGTAGCGTTTGAACTTATGTTGTAAAGGCTACAAAGCATTCCCCAAATGATTATAATGGGGAATAGGTGCTAACAAGATAAAGTATCTGTGAAACATTAATTGGAAATTCTCCAAATTTTTGACATAATTGCCCTTGATCTTCAAGCATTTAGCATCTTTACATAAGTTGGCAGGCCTCCAAAAGGTGCAGTTTGTGCAGTAGAATGGCTATGAGATTCGGCAGCAATAAGAACTAATAAATAACCATAACTTAATGTTAATTTTATGTCAAAATGTGCTCTTGAGGTGTTAATTACATGTTCTACAGCATTGTATGGATAGAATGTTTGGCAACTAAGAAGCGTGTAAGAAAGTATGGATAACTAAAAGAGAAGCCAAAGGTGGACAAACTTTACGAGATAAAATAGGTGAAGGGCAGCTAAGATGGTTTTGTATGATGTAGACAAGTGTTTTGGAGCCAGTCTGGGTGGTTTGATCGGTCTGCCATCTTTTTTAATTGATGACATCTTCATGATATATTTATATAATATATATATATGTATATGTAAAATGTAACAAATATTCTTTATATCATCAACACCTTATGTTTTTAAAAAAAAAATAATTTTCTGATGTGAAAAACATTTTTCAATAAATAATATTTGCAAATAGATCAAACCACTCCCTTCTTTACCTGTTTTTACAGGTTTAATGGGGGTTTGTCTAGTTTGTTGAATGTTTTGGTTAAAGGGTTTACTTGGAGGAAGGTGGGCTCAGTTCTTAGCCTGTCTGGTCCTTCCAGTTATAGTTTTAAAAACAGTTAGGACACCAAATAGCTCACTGCTGAAAGAGTGGTTTAATTGTCATTAGGGGTTGAAGGAGGGGAATGGGTAGAGTTATAACAATTTGGATGAAGCTAGTATGAAGTATTTAATTGTACTTGACTTTTGAAAGATGATGTGCTAGATCAACTTGACTGGTGGAAAGGAATTCATACAGCTGATCCTACCTGGTGGTGCTAAAGGCTTTATTGTTGTTATTGTTTGTTGTTGCCAACTCTCTAGAGCAATGTGGATATGGTAGCATTAACTGAGACTTTTGAACTTTAGATCAGGTCTGTGGATATTCACATTGGGTAAAAATTTGAAGAGCTGATAATATTGTGAGTCTAGCTGGGTTGGGATAAGCATTGTTGAGTTTAGCTTGCTGGTGGTTGCAGTTGTGAATGTACGGAAGAATACATCATGCACATACACAAAATAGGGAAAAAGCTATGCTCTTCCTTAGTATTGAGAGTTAATGATGAAGTTCAGAACTCAAGTCTGTACTTCTGTTTGCTTATGTCTAGGGATACCAGTAGATATTTCCAGTGGTGTTTTAAAAAGTTATAATGTTTATCAGTGTATGTATATTTATATTGATAACGAACTGCCCTTCCACTCATCCTTTTTTTTTTTTTTTGGGGGGGGTGGGTTGGCGTTACCCTGAGTGCAACTGGTTGGACAATCCATGTTAGTGGTTCAGGGTTCATGCCTCCACCAATTACCTGTGCGGCTGGAAGAATTAAGTGAGGACCAAGCTGCCAGAGTTTCTTGATACTGTTTAGATCAGCCTTAGTCTGCTTGTTGGTTTAATTTACAGAGAAAGATGCTGTAGTTGCTAATTCTAAAAATAGTGCTAGATTGAGGCATATAAGAATTGAGAAATTAAATGGGATAAGGGCCATGTCTGACACAAGTGTTCATCTAAGTTGATCAATGAAAACCTACAAGGAAAAACATAATTTTGGCGCTGACAGTTCTGGAAATCCTAAAGAGGGTATTCTTGAAACCTCTGCAGGACTGGAACAATTTGGAGTTAGTCACTACAGGAAGGGATAATGCCAGGTGCCCATGTTGAATTCTTAAAAATTCGTTCATAAATTTTGTTTAATGTTCCTATAAAGTCATACTTCTAGGAAACTTGTCTGGGTTTCTGTGAAGCAGGTTTTTCTGTGGGGCTCTGGACTATTTAGTTTTGAGTTTTCGTGTGCTTGCGTGTATGTGTCACGGGCCGAACACTTCACACTTTGTGAAGGATTGTGCGACACTAATTAAAGCACTCTTGCTTTACTAGTCAACCAAAGTCTAATGCAGTTTACGACAAGAACAAATTCACAGCAATTGGATGAAATGTAAGTGGCAACAATAAGCACTTAACGTGATTATTAACTCTGCTTCCGTAAGCAGCGTGTGTTTAGCAAGGGAGGCAAGTAGGCTTAACACGTTTACAAAGCGCTATTGAATTTTACTAGATAGATGAACACTCAACCACCCCAAAAGAGTTTCATATGTTACTTTAGCTCTGGTACTAGGAAATATCAAAATTTTTGAGGAGTCATACTCCCATTCTATAGTAAGACATTGACACACTCGATTAACAAAATCTATACAACTATTTGTATGATGATAACCCATCCCATGCACACAAGGCAAGTAGTCACAGGCAAGCATAATGCCTTGAACAAGCTTGGCTTGTGACGGTGAGTGAGGAGGGCAAGGATGTTGGGGAGAGGAATAATAAGGAAGAAAGACCATTTTGTGCAACAGTTGTGTTGCATGTGAGGAGTTCTTGGTCAAACTGATCTGTGATAATGTAGTATAACCAGAGAATCAAAATTATTGTTCTTGCCTTGTTGACACTCAGTACAATATATGGCTGTTATCGTGCCAAGGTGATCTTTAAAGCATTGTTGTTTTGATGGTGTATATTTTCCCTTGTATGTAGCCTGATAAGACTCCTTTGATAGAATTTCCTTCCTCTTTGCATTAGATGCTCATATTTGTTCTTATTATTCAGGAATATACACTTTTTGTGACTTCTATTCCTTTGATAGAATTTCCTTCCTCTTTGCGTTGGTTGCTCAGTTCTTATTAATCAATGTGTGTACTATTTGTGACATCCAATCTGTCATACTCATGGATGAGTGTTTTTGTGCTGCAGAAATCAGCTGGGGGTGTTCTGCTACCTAAATCTGCTGTTAAATTTGAGCGTTACCTTATGGGGGAGGTGGGAGAATAGACATGTGTTGCCATGCAGACTTAAGGGCAATATTTTTTTTTAATGTTTATTTTAGTAAAATAATTTTTTTTTTTCTTTCTGGGTTCAGATTCTCTCTGTTGGTGCTGAGGCTAGGGAAGTAGAGGCTGGAAAAAAGGTACGAAATAATTGTGGACCATTTTGTTAATCTCATTGTGGTTGAATAACTTGTATCCTATGTTTAGAGAGGTCTTGAATTTGAATTTGTATTGGATTTGGATAAGATATAATATGAAATTGTGTTCAAATCCACTCAAATCCAAATTCAAAGTTTGAAATCCATGCTCCCAAACGCACCTGTAGTACCCATATTCCATAATGGTTTGGCTTTATTAATGCACTAGCAACTTTATTTCTCCCCGTTCGATGAATTTTTAGCTTGTGTAGTTCGTTAGCTTTATCTAAAAGAAGGAAACACTTCTTTGGCAGGTTCTTTTCTCGGATTTACATGCCTATGAGGTAAGAGGTGTTGCATTGTTGGGATGTCTGCCATTTTACTCTTTATGTTTAAGACTCCCTTTTATTGGCATTTTTATTATATAGAGTTCCCTATTTTCCCATTAACTTGAGTCAGCTGACTCAAGACCGTTGGCTTCTTTAAATGATGCAATGTTTTTAAATCTTATTTTCCATCCTCCTCATCATTATTGTATCACGCCTAATACCATGGGTGTTTTATTTATGCACTTGGTGGTGGCTGTGTTAGGTGGATTTGGGAACTGATGCTCGGCACTGCTTCTGCAAAGCAAGCGAACTGTTGGCTGTGGTTGAGTAAAGGTTTGGTACTCCCAGCCACAAAGATTTTATGAGGGATCTGGCTCCCTGTGACAACAGTCAGTCTGTTATGTGCTTGTACTGAATTACAATAGATGTTTTTGCCTTGCATGCTAGCTATTTATTTGTAGAAAAACCAAAATTTTGCAGTTCATACCTAGTCATTTTTGCCCCACCTTGTGGGATTTTCCGGCTCTTCAGATTGATGATGACTTCTTGTGGTAGACTGATGGTGCATTTTCTGTTTATGGCTTTGCTTTCTTTTGTGTCTGTAGCTTAAACTAGTCCAAACTGTGGAAGCTTTAAAACAACCGACCATTCTCGAAACTTGGCAGAGAATTGTCTCAAATTTTTCCAAATAAATATTTGGTGGTGGAAATATTGCAGAAGTCAACATGAAAAATGCTTTGCTGCATAGACAATAATCATCGAGGTTGAGACAACCATCCCCATCTTAACTATACTATTATATCAAATCTTGAATGCTTTTCTTATAAATCCTTGTTATACATTTCGAGTTGTGTGACTATAATCTTTGCCCACTTAGGCTGCTCTATGGAATTGAAAGATCCAAAGTTGTGTGTCGTTACAGGCACGATAGTAGCAGCTTACCTGGACAAATGGAGGGTGTCCCAAAACTTCAATCGTAACACAATAGTCACAAATAGCAAACTCAAGCTAAATGCTCAAATACTAGGAATCCAGTAGTCCTCTAATTATTCTGATTGTTATATGCTGCATGTTTGGTACATATGAATGGAACAAAGTCTTGGGAGGGGAGGAGAGGGAGAATGAAATATCAAATTTATATTTCATCACTCTCTATTTAAATTTCCATTTCATTCTTTTTTATTTTTTCTTTTTTTTTTAATTTCATTTCATAAAAACCAAACATGATGTTATAAACCTAATCATTGTAGAACATATCTTATAAACTGAATGCCTACTCCTCTTTTGTCTAACAAATTACCTTTTGAAGTTCTCTTTTCTAAACTTCCTTTTTGAAATCAATTACTCTCTATTTAGTTGTTTGTGTTTTGCATCGACTTTATCTTCCTCTTGTAACAAGTTTGATTCTCAAGCTTAGAAGTGTGTATTCCTCAGTTATCCTTTTGCTATTAAAGGTTACCGATTGTTTGATCTTCACTCCCATGAAATTTTTATTTTTCATGAAACCCAATTTCCTTTTTCATCTCTTCCTTAACACCTTGGTTTCTCCATCGAACACCTTGGCTTCTCCATCTAATTCTACTTCAAATGCTTCTAATGTTCCAATTTCTATTCCTCCTCGTCGTTCTACTCGTATTCGTCATACTCCATCATATCTACGCAATTATCATTGTAATTTGGCAAATGTTTCACAACCCAGCCCGTCTATACTTCATTGCTGTCGGCCTTCTTCAAGTATGCCCTATGATCTTAGTTCAATTCTTTCACATACTTCACTATCTCCTTCCTATCACTCTTTTGTTCTTAATATCTCTTCCACTGAGGAACCACAGTTCTATCATGAAGTTGTTAAGCATTCTCATTGGAGAGATGCTATGGCTGCTGAGGTTAAGGCTCTTGAAGAGAATCATACATGGACTGTCACTGCTTTGCCTCTCACGCATCAACCCATTGGTTGTAAATGGGTATATTGGGTTAAATATCGTTCAGGTGGTTCAATTGAACGTTATAAAGCCCATTTAGTAGCTAAAGTGTATACTCAATGTGAAGGTCTAGATTATATTGAGACTTTTTCACCGGTTGCTAAGCTTGTTAGTGTTCGGTGTTTACTTGCCGTTACTGCCTCGCGGAATCTCTTTGTTCACCAGTTTGATGTGAATAATGATTTTCTTCATGGTGATTTGTCTGAGAAAGTGTATATGAAGCTTCCTCCTAGTTTTGTAGCTCAGGGGGTGAATATGGTTTGTAGATTGAATAAAAGCTTGTATGGTTTAAAGTAAGCTTCACGTCAATGGTTTTCCAAGCTTACATCAGCACTTTTCTCTTATGGATTCATTCAATCGAAAGCTGATTTATGCTTGTTTACTCTTGTTGATGGTGCTGATTTTACAGCTCTTCTCATCTATGTTGATAACATTATAATTGCTAGTTCTAACATGTCTTGCATTACTACCATTAAATCCTTTCTTGATGAGCAGTTTAAGATTAAGGATCTTGATTCGTTACGTTATTTCTTGGGTTTGGAGGTACCTCATTCTTCAAAGGGTATTTCTCTTTGCCAACGGAAATATGGCCTAGACATTCTACAAGATTCAGGTCTTTTAGGATGTAAACTAGTTGCTTTTCCAATTGTGCAAAATCTCAAACTTACCAATGAAGATGGTGAGTTACTTGCTTATCCATTGTCTTATAGAAGGTTGGTTGGTCACCTGCTATATCTTACTATCACTTGGCCTGATCTGACCTATAGTGTTCAAATTTTAAACCAATTTATGGCCAACCTACGTACTCATCATTTCCAAGCTGCTGAACGTGTATTACGTTATCTCAAATCTAGTCCTAGCTAAGGATTGTTCTTTTCTCGTAGCTCAAGTCTTCAACTTAGTGCTTTCACTTACTTGAATTGGGCCAGCTGCTCTACAACTTGAAGATCTCTTATTGGTTTTTGTGTCTTTCTTGGTTCATCTCTCATATCTTGGCGTTCTAAAAGGCAAACGACAGTATTTAGATCCTCTGCTGAAGCCGAATATAAGGCTATGGCATCTACCACATGTGAGCTGATTTGGCTAGTATCTTTACTTAAGAATTTCCATGTTTCTCATTTGCAATCTGTAGTTTTATACTGTGATAACCTAGCTACCATGAACATTGCATCGAATCCAGTTTTCCACGAACGAGCGAAACATATTGAAGTAGACTACCATTTGGTTCGAGATAATGTTCAGTCTGGTTTTCTTCATTTGCTTTATGTGCCTTCGCGTCATCAACTGGCAGACTTCTTTACCAAAGCTTTGGGTTCAGTTGCCTTCTATTATTTACTTGCCAAGTTGGGCGTGATTAACATACACTGTCCAACTTGAGAGGGCGTATTATGAATAGCAGCAGCTCACAATTATCCTTGCCAACTCATTAATCAAATTTATCAATAGTTTAGTTATTGAGTTGTTAAGTTTTCTATTATTGATCAAGTAATTGAATTGTTAAGTTTTTTATTATTGATCGGTTCAATTACAGCTGTATATATAAATCTGTTCTAAGCTACTATTTATGTAATGAAGTTGAAACACTTTTATAAATTTGATAATAAGTGAGTTCGAAACCAGGTGGAGAGCCCCATGAATAAAAATTAGGGGTGTTCAAAATCTTACCCTAAGAAAATGGTTTCAAATAGTTTATGGGGTTAGTAAAGTTTCAATTATATATAATCTAAATATATAGGTTGGATTTTGGATTTAATGTGCAGCCTGTTCACGGGATCCAAACTATATGGCAAAGACATAATAATAATAATAATAATGGGACCCAAATATATTATTGCTTTTTATTTTAATCCCAAGTGTATTCTTTTACTTTATTTTTTCTTCTTTAAAATAATTAAAACCACTAAACCAACCTAACTTAGTCGATAACTAATCTGACCATAGTCTTAATAGTTTGATTTAGAATTGAATTATTTTTATTTCAACAAGGCTAGATTCGGTCAGACCAATGAACACTTTGTAAAATAAAATAAAAATTAAGAAAATGCTGCAAAACAAAAAACACTTCAAGACACGTTACAATGTCATTTTTCTTAAAACATTATTTGTTCCTACCAAATCGGTGTGTATTGAATCAGTAAATATATTTTCATGATACAATAAAGTTCAGAATATAATATGATATCAGCTTCCGTTATACACAAACAAAAATTGATCATAAATACCCTTAAAAGAATCTAAACAACTTTCTGGAATTCTAATTTGTGAAAGCCTTATGAGAGAAGATATATTCTATCTTATCATTTATTAATGATTTTTCCTTTTTCACTCTTTTGAATGTGGGATAAACTCACATAGCATTAAATGCTTTAAAAAAATACAAGAATGGAAGAGTTTGAAAACCCAAAAAATCGATTATTTTAAAAATTATTTGAACAAGAACTAATTGAGGCTAGGCAATTAAGAGATGCATAATCCATTTCTTTATCCCATCACTTGTGATCTTCTGTTTTCAAACATGACTTGACATTACAATTCATTTGAAGGAAATTGTGGGAAAAGGATAATAGATTAATTTGCAAATTTAATTCGTAGAGAGAGAACCAAACGGGAAACTATACAGGCACGAACCATAAAACTTAACATCAACACTACTCCGACCTATATCTTCTAATCTTTATAATAGTTTTGTTGATCAGTTTATTTAGATTCTCACTACTCTTAAAGGTTACCTCACTCCTAAGTTTTCATACAAAATATACATAGTCTCACATCCCCACACATCTTTTCGATCCAAATTACATCCTCCCAACCATAGCTCCAGGTATTTTAGGTGATACCCTCCAAAGAGCTTTCCAAAATAGTCCTCTCGATTGAACATTGGAAAAATAGATGATCTCTAGTCTTCTTCCTTTGATTCTTACATAAAACATAGTTAACATCAGTTATGTTGTCCTAGGAAAATATTTTGTCCTAGATCGAAAGCCTGTTCGAGGCTGTTAGCCAACATGAGAGAGTTCCATTTTAGCGTCTGCTTTTTTGTATTTCTTAAACATCTTTATATAAATATTAATTTAATGATAAAAATAATATAATAAAAGCTAAATAATTCATAACTAAATAAAAACTATGAAATAAGTGAATTATAGCCTATATTTACATTTCTTTTTTTTGTTATCTATCTTTTAATATTCAAAAAAATTTTAATATAATTTTATATATTATCTTATCTAAATCCAATATAATTCCAAACTCCAGCCCTCCCCAAACATGGGATTAGTTTAAATATGAAAAATACTTAAAGCATTCTCACCGTTTGTCCAACAACTACCTAGTTTCTTGAATGCTGATTTGAACAACGTAAGAGGCTCCTCCTAGAACATATTTTGCAGTAATTCATATTCCAACATTGACATCAGGGTTGTTCAAAAATATTTAAAAGTGAATCTGATCTGAATCAAATTGAAAATTTGATTAATTGATTTAATGATGTACCTTTTATTAATTACGCCAAGACACTAGAACTTTGGTGCAAGCTTCTCTTCTTAATTTTTTTTTATTCCTATCGATCAAGTATCAATTTTGCGAGAACTATTTGATCTTCTCTCTGCTTACTCACTTTTAGGCATAGTTTAGTGATGAAAATTTACCAAACTTGGTTGAACGGTGAAAGAGATCAAGAGCCCTATAGCTTTGTAAGTGACTCAATCCATTAAATAGTCATAAAATATATACATATTTTTTCTCTTTCTCCATCTAAGGTAAATATACCTTGAATTACCTTGAATTAATGTGATATATTCTTTAATGATATATTGATTATGGAGATTCATGACTTTGATCAATGCATCTCCACTATTCCAAGGTATCTTGAGAGACTGTTCATTAACGATAAGGATACATGACTTTGGTCATTATATTTTGTACAATAATAAATATGGTACTTGATTTTGGTCAATATACCTAATAGTTTCATTCTTGATTAATTATTTATATATGAGTATATACACCCTTTATGATCATAAAGATCACACACACACACACACAGACATATATATATATACACACACACACACACACTCTTTTTATTTAAATTAGCATTTATTATACACTTAACAAATAACTAATAAGTCATAACAAGAAAAATTAAACTATTCGCTTATGTTCATATCATAAATTGGTTCCACGATAAACATAAGATTCATTTTCTATCATTTTCATTTTAACAATTTGCACATATATGAATTACAAATTATCAGTCAGACTCAGAAATTTACATCCTCATTATACATTTTAGTTAGTCGTTAGTACTTTAATCAATGGATCTATTATCATTATTGTGTTCAATCAACAATTTTCATCTCAAATCCTTTCTCTAACAATGAGGTTTCTCAACTTTATGTGTTTTGACTAAGGATTGAAAATATTAAATTTTTCAATAACTTTATTTTAACAAAGGTCATTTGAGATAAATCAAGTATTCTCTTAAATCTATCATGATAAATTTCAATGTCTAACAAAAATGAGGCATCTCTCATGTCTTTTGTTTCAAAGTTCATAAAGAATATCCTTTAGTTTCACCTACTAAACCAAGATTACTAATTGTGAGTAGCATATAGAATTATCTAAAAATATAAACTTGCTAACTTATATAGAATTATAAAAAATATAGACTTGCTTACATGATCTTTAGATGTATACATTCATCAATGCACTTGCTTTTAAGTCAAAGGAAGTAATGGTATCATGAAATTTAAGATACCATTGATGGGAGACCTATTGCTTATTTAAATGCATAAATGAATTTCTTTAATGTACACACTAGTTGCCATCGTAAGCTTTCACAGATCACTAACCTTATTGTATTTCTTAATCCTCAAAGTTGTCAATAGTATACCTTCTAATACCTTATTAGAAGTTTGAAATTATTTCCCAACATATGTCAAATGTTCACTCTTTTATGGAACCTAAATTTGACTTGCAAATATTTTTTACAATTTTATTTCTCATTATCATATACATAATTTGTTAGGTCACTTGTAACTTTCATAAGACCTATCTCCTGAACCAAATTTATGTTAGTTGGTTTTTGAGGTACACCAATATGGAGACAGAGATTTAAACCTAAATATTCAAACATGATGAGTATTTGCTCCTTTCAATATAAGAAATTAGAATCCTTCAACTCACGAATATTAGACATCTAGCTTGAAAGTAAAGCTTGAGTAATTGCTTTAAACATGCCAAGAGTTACTAAAAAATCTCAACATGACATTAAATTATACTTACATTGAGTTATCCAATGCATCATCATATTCATCCTTTAGGCTAGATATTGACATGTCATTTATTCACTCCACGATATTTTGTGGATATAGGCTATGATGTCATAAAATTTGTTTTTCAATTAAGAAAAAAATTATAATCAACCAACCTCAAGAAACATATTAAATGAGGGACAAGAATAAAGAATGTTCTAACTCATTTCTCAAAATCAGGAAAAACAGGAAATACGACTGGCTTTGCTGATGATGGCCATAGTTTTGTTAAATCAAAGATAGTCATGATAGGCCTAGTTACAAATACCCACAACGAAATTGAATCCTTTAGTTCCTATTTTCTTTTTTTTTTCTTATTGGAATTGTACTATTTGGATGGGTGATGTGGTGATTTGATAAAAAAATGTAATCATTGATTATAAATTACTATATCCTTAGACATGAAAACAACTCTTATAGGTTTATAAGTTTCAAACTTTTTGCTCTAATACCACTTAAAAAATTTCCGTGAAAAGGATCTTTAACATATTTTATGAACCAATCAAGTAAAGATATAGAAAGTAATTCATAACATACCTTGTATCATTTGCATCGAGATAGTCAAACTTTGATGCAAGTATCTCTTCTTAATTTCTTTCTATTCCTGTTAATTATGTACTAATTATGTAGAAACTACTTGATCTTCTCTACCTTTACTCGCTTTATATTTTTGATTTAGTGATCAAACTTTTACTAACCTTAGTTCAGTGGTGAGGGGGACCAAAGAGCCTTTTACATAGCTTCACATGCAACTCAATCCATTAAAGAGTCACAAGTGTATAAATTGTTTCCCCTCTGTGCGAGGTGAATGCAGATTCAGTTAATGTGATACCTTAATGATACGTAAATTATGGAGATTTATGACTTTGATCAATACACCTCCAATTCTCCATCATTCCAATGTTTTTGGAAGACTTTTAACCTTTGTATACAATGAGTTTGTATCTTGTACAGTGATAGATATAAGTATAACAATTCACTTTCAATATATTATCTATTCGTATTCTTATTATTATATATGTACATATGCACCCGATATGATCATGACACTACAACTGTATAAAGTTCCAATACACCCATTCACTGGTAGGAACATTCAAGCTTACCTCTTTATTACCATTACAAGATTGATACTGGAACCTTCTGTGAACCAGAATTATAAACAGAAAATATGGGCCTAGTTGGGTAACATGCTAAATGCCATACTTCATCCATTTCATAACACATTGTGGAGGCCAAGATACTTGAGAAGCCTGCTAAGATCATACATTGTGAATGCTAGACTCTAGAAGGCCTTAGTAGCCAAATTTATCCCAACAAGAACTCTCTTCCTTAAGACTCTTTTTCCACCTTCTGCTGCACAACTACACTATTCTAATACCGAAAAAAATCCACACCTAAAATCCATGCAAAATTTGTTTTCTCATTGAAGTTTTGGTGTTCGATACAAGAACAAGATCACCATGAAATGGTCAATACAAGTTAGAACTCAAATAGGCGCAACTCTACCATCCCTTCTTTCCTCTTTGGGGAATACCAAGCCACAACTTTTCCAGAGCGAAGGAGCCTTAGGGAGTAACTGAGGCTGTATATGACATCCTCAATGTGTGATGGGCCGCATCTCCCTAATGAAGAATCGAGCAAACATTGGGAATCAACTCGAAAGACAAGTGGCCCAGCAACCTGTATGGACAAAGCCCCAAAGTTGAGAATTATGGTCTACCAATACGAGAAAAAACTGAAGAATTATTAGCATGGCTTTAATTATTTTCTTCTTTATTTTTAAATTTCCTAAGGCTGCATTTTGGGGGTATAAATTTTAGACCTGGGATTTGGATTTGGGTGAATTCGGACAAATTTCAATACGATTTTATATTACATCTTATTCAAATCTAATACAACTCCAAATCCAAGTTCTCTTCAAATACAGGGCAAGGAAAATTATATTTTCTACACCTTTTGAACACTAAAAGACTTCTGTCACGCTTCTTTAACTTACTTTGAACACAATAATCACATATGATATGATTTATTATTTCATTCAAAAAACCACAACAAATGACGTATTGGAACTTCAGAAAATCTACAAATTGTTGCATCCCTTCTTACATTTTCAAGACTGCCCCATGTTTCTGTTGTCATTTACTTTTCTAGTTAGAGACCATCATATTGGAGCAGGACCCTGTTTAGGAAAATTTTTAACGCATTCCTCGACTGGAGAATCATTTCTGGTGGAAGAAGTCATTTTCTTTGGAATCAGTGTGATACCTAAAAACCTCTAGTGGGTCCAAATGGTTTGGACTCAGGTAGACTGAAAAAGGCATACAACCTTTTGGCAAGAACATTCATGTTCACGTCCATGTTTCATAAATTTTTGCAAAGGAAATTTTATCAATCTGTTATTTGCATTGATGATTGGTTCAACTTTTAGAACATGAAATGATAAGGTGTTAAATTACCTGCTGTTGGAAGATCAAATTGAGCCTGGGTGAAGATAGTGTATTTTCTGCACTAACAGTAGAGGTCCTGAAAACACCGGAAACCCTCTTGGCTAAACCCAAAGCTGAACACATGTCCAGGCGAACATCTACTCGGGTTAGGTCACCAAACAGCTTCCTAAATTTCCCATGTTGGAAAGTACAGCAGATTGAGCCAAATAAATCAGCATTGAAAGAACTCTTCTTAGCTCCCATGGAAATTATGTCCCCATTTCCAGTTGTCTCACCAGCTAGAGAGCTCTGCCCACTGCCAAACCAGGCTGCACAGGTGCCACCTTCCAAAAGACAAAAACGAAAGAACAAATAAAATAACCTTCTTTAAATTAAAATAGTAATAAAAGTAAAGGAAACAAATATTGTTTTGAGCATTAGAACAAACATGCCCACTGATTGCATATTAGCATCCAATTGATTCTATCATTGTAGAGACCCAAAGAATTATAGTAATTAAATAATAAAAGAAAAAAGAGAAAAGGAAAATTCAAAAGGGACTCACAGGGTCTCATCGACGAATGCAGGGCGCTCGTCGACAAGCATCCTTCTTGGGCTCATCGACGTGGACACGTGTCTCATCAACGAGAATTTACCAATAGAGCTGATTTTAGGGCCTAAAACTCGTCAACAAGGGTTAGGTGTTCATCAACGAACCCCCTTCTTGTACTCATCAACGAGATGACGTAGCTCGTCAATGAGGCCATGTGGACAAGCATTCTATATGAGGCCAAAAATCACATTTCTGCGAGGATTTCATGCAGCAATTCCTCTCACTCTCTAGAATTAGTCTCCCCCTCCTTTCTACTATTCCGACTTTATTCTTCGCCGGTTCGACGATCGGAAACCGTCACGCTACTCTTGGGAAGATTTTCTTCAAGTCTGCTGTAATAAATTGTTGGTTAGGCCAACTTGGACACCATCCCAAAACTAGGGTAAGTTGATTATTTGAATATTTTCAGTATTACCAGACTTATCTGAATTTAGATTTTATGTTGTATAGGAATACATTGGTGTTTTGTGGAATAAAACTAGGTTATTATGTTTTTAGGATTAGGGTGTTTTTGGAACCCAGCAAATAAGGGTTGAGGACCCCAACGGGTATATATCTAAGAATTCAGGTAAATTATAGTTTAGAAATGCTGAATATGTGGAGTTGTGGAAAATATGAATGTGATAACTATTATGGTAAATTCAGTTGCGTAACTGGGAATTATATGGGTGTTATTTCAAGGAGTTGAAAATTATGAATGCCGCATGCATAAGATTGTTAAGTAGTAGCTAGAGCTAGATAGCCAGGTAAGGGGAATACATGTTATGCAAGCCTTATAAGACATTTTATCAGTATAATATAGTAATTGATCAAAGCATGAAAATTATACAGTTTTACAAACCATATTTATAGAGTTTTATTGAATTGTGTGGCATGAGAAATACTGGAATATTATAGAATATGTTATACAGTTTTACAGAAGCATGATCACATAGCCTACAGAGTTATGAAACATAACTTATACAGTTTTATATACAGAGTTACAGCTATAACAAAATTATACAGAAAAACAGTTTATATGATATACAATATTTTACAAAATCATGCTTATACAGTATTTTAAAAAATTATTATTGCGTAGTATATTTCAGAACAAGAATGTACAGTATTTTACAGAGTTGATTATATAGTGTTTTATTACCATGATATACAAAATATAGAACCATGATTATAAAGAATTTTATAGAGTCATGATATACAGAATATAGAACTATGATTATACAGAATTTTATAGAATCATGATATATAGAATATAGAACTATGATTATACAGAATTTTATAGAATCATGATATACAGAATATAGAACCATGATATACAAAAATACAGATTATACAAAATATAGAGTCACGACATACAGAATAAAGAATTATAGTTACAATATTACAAAGTATACAGATATACAATTATTATAGCGTCATGACTATACAATTGATATAGAATCATGGTTATTACAGAAATACAGAATCATGGTAAAACAGTTAGATTTATATAGAAATATTATTATACAATATAAGACCCTGATAAAATACAGCAGTTTACAGAGTACGGTACCGTTGCGTTACAGTATAGACAGTGCAACCGTACGTCTCAAATAGAGTATGGTACAGCCGATTCTGCCCTCAGGTAGAGTTGTGAGCTCCCTGGGGTCCGGACCAGGTGGAGCAGGTCTTTCGTGTTATAGGCATCAAAATATGCATACAATTAGGCTAGCACTAGAAAGCCAACCAATGTTTAGCCCCACCTACGGACCACACAACCCAGTCATAAGGGGATAAGTCATGACATATAGCCATCTAGGAAGAAGTTTACAGATATATACTTTTGTATGGTACACACAGAAAGCAAAGATTACTTATTATAAATAGAAGTACTTTTGAATAGATAACTCAAAAATTTTCATATTCTATATGATATAAGCATATGTTATTATACAGATGTTTTTCTTGATGTATATCATATACAGTATTAATTAAATGATATGTTGTCAACTAACTCATATGCCACACACTGTCCAGCTTAGATACAATAATAACAAATGCCAACACGTTCTACTCCTTGGCTTCGGGTTTTGCGATTTACTATAGTCCGACTAGTACCACCTAGTCCATTAATCCACCAGTGGCTACTCCAATATCTAGCCAACTATCTCGATACCCACACTGAAAATCATATGTGTGGTTGCACTATATCCAATATATATAAAGCAACAGAACCGCGCTTAACGTTGAGCTTTTTAAGGCTCTCTTATAACGGTGAGCATTTTAGGGCTCTCATATAATGGTGAGCTTTTTAAGGCTCTAATAGTAACAAACTGCGGTTTCCAAATATCATATATACAATTTACGGTAAAACGAATTAAATTGTGTTACATTCACAAATCACTTGTACAGTTCCAGTATTTTCACAAACTCATGCAATCGTACTGTGGCATAAACCAGCACACAACCTCTCGGTTTAACCCTTTTTACGTATATAGCGTAGTATATAACCGGCACCTGTTTTCCACATTTTTCACATAGCAAAATGGAACTCCAGTTCCCATAGTTCATATACATATTTAAACAGATTCACATATTCCATTTCATATCTTATGTCACACTCATTTGATCAAAAATCCGCTATATTAAAGGGTTCAAGCATCTCCTACGTTAAGATTAATGCAAATAAAGAAGTTTTGAAAAGCTTGGAGATTATACGTCAAAACCCTCATTTTTACCAAAACCGTAAAATTGTAAAACCAGCATTTTTACCTGGTGAAACTTTGCAAATAAGCAGTCAATACGTGCATATAACCAAAAGTTAACTTTTTAGCGGTTTAGTTTTCTAAAAATGACTGATGTAAACAAATCCTCTTACCTATTTCCGAATTTCAAAACACAAACTATACAGCTCCCAAAATAGCGAATCGGGTTCTCAAAACCTATAAACCGAAGAACAATACTTTAATACAATCCTATTAACTACCGATCTACCAGATCATAAACTAAATCAGACCCTTACCTCGATTTCGGGATAAAACCCGAAAATCCTCGAAACGAAGATCCAATTTGCTATAATAGTAGAGATTTTCCCCCTAATCCGCGTAGTAACGTCGGATCGTGGATTCGGGTGACGAACAACGATGGAATTGAAGAGAGAGAGAGAGTTCGCTAGTTCTAGTGAGAGAGAGAGAGAGTGTTTTGAGTTTCTTAGCCATGAATCAATGAAAAATGATATTTATAGACCCTTGACCTGGTTAAACTTGTCAACAAATGGTACCTTTGTTGACAAGACACAGAAGGCTCTTCGTCGACAAACCTCTGTCCTTCGTCGACGAACCCTTGTCCGATATTTTTCCTATCAAAAGGGATCTCTTCGTCACCAAGGTTCTGAATTTCAGCAACGAACCGTAGAAGGGCCTTCGTCGACGAGAATCTTGGCTTCGTTGACAAAGCCTGCTAAAATTACCTTTTTACCCGTTTTCCTTATTTTACGGGTTCAGGTCTCTATAACGCAACCTTACCTTGCATTTTTGCAAGAGGGTATTTCCATGCCTTGAACCCATGATCTCCAAGTCACACAGCGACAACCTTACAGTTGCGTTTAGGCTCCCCTTCGTTATCATCATAAAGCAAATGACAATTAAATTATTTTATTAACATGAAAAGGCAAGAACTAACTATTTTCAAATTTCACTACAGGTGTGTCTATCCCTATTCCTTTCCATGTTAAATGGAACAACACAAGCTTTTGCATGAGTAGTCTTTTCCTAAATTATTATACACCTACACAATTTTTATGGCATGTAATGATAGTTTGCAAAAAGCCTAGTCATAGAAATGGACATCACTCAAGGCAAGTGGCATCAACCTTCCGCTGATGGTTTGTTAGGAAAGAGAAAATTAAACAGAGAGAGTAGATAATTCTCTTAGGTTACCATTTGTTTGTAGAATGTCTATTTCTAGGAAAAGAATAGTCAAAACATATGGATTTCATAGCTTACAAAGGAGGATGTGTTGTCATCATAAAACAAATGACAGTGCAAACTTCTTTAAAAATCCATAACATGAAAGGCAAAAAATAAATGACTATTCTCAAATTTCACCACGAGAATATCTATTCCTATCCCATTCTATGTTCGATGGAATAGCACAAGTTTTTGGATGAGTATCTTATTTTTATTTTTTGTAAATTAATATGTACCTAACACTTTATTACATTCCCATCTTACTCCATTCTACTCCTAGGAATAAATGTTTTCCAAAATCAAACTTAACCACATAAATAATCACAAAATAATAATAAATTATGGGCATAACTCACACAAGGATTATGCAAACTTCTTTGGATAAATTTTCTTCAACCCAATGTCTATATTAAGATTTTTATCCTCCTACAATGGTGGATATAATATCATATCACTGTACTTGAAATGCAGCATGACAATATCACAAGTAAAACCTGGAAATTGGAATACTTTATGTTAATAGCAAGTGGAAAAATCCTTCAAACAGTATCCTTCATATCCCTGCTCACACTTTATTTTTAGAACATTCTAATAGACAACAATGGCAGATGTTTTAGTACCTTCTAGAAAATCCATTTCATTCTTTCATATTAGTTCCACAGTTCCGACAGAGACAACAGAGCTGGTGGAGTGAAATAAAACATCAACAGGGAATGAAATATTAACATACAGCTGAAAGAAACCAGCAAATTCTACTGCCATGTTTTTCAATTCCTTTTAAACAAATCAAATTCTCAAAATTGAGAAAATCCTCCTGACAGCAATACTACACACTGATCAGAACCTGATGAAATCAAATTCCTTGTTTAGAAGTAGATTTATTTGTTCAAGATACTAGGTTTTAAGAATTTATATCACTTCTCTCAGCATTTAAAAAAATTATATCACTTCCAGTAGCATTTGATTTTGCTTTTACAGTTTATTCAAACAAGAAAACCAGCAGATGGGCAATCAATTTACACATTAACCTTAAGAGGCTAAGAAGTGAACCTGGCATGCTTCCAGCTTGATGCATCAGAATGAAAAATAAATAAAAAGGGCAGCCTGGTACACAAAGCTCCCATGTATGCGGGGTTTAGGGAAGGGGCGGACCACAATGGGTCTATAGAATGAAAAAAATATATGTAAATAAATTTTTAAAATAATTTATAAAAAATAAAAATAAAAATAATAAAAAACATGAAAGTGGAACCAAAGCAACATTTGTCATTGGACACAATAAGAATCCAATGTATGTTGCAGCTTTGTGGGAGGAAACATATGCTAAAAGGGCCAATTTATGCTGTAAGAATATGTTGCAGTAAACTCCTTGGATGACATCAAATCAAACATAAGATAGATGAGTGTGCAGCAAAGAATAAAAATAAAAATGAAGAAAAAGGGCAATTAGCGAGGCAGCTACTCTACCAATAATTCCAGATATTGCTCCATGAGGCTCGTGAAGACGAACATCATATGAAGGCCGTAGAACTGACCCTTGTCTGTCTTTATGATGAAATCATCTTGTGTTTCCTTTTGCCTCCAAATATCCTTGTGTTAGCCTTGGGGGCCACATAATCACATTTAATATGTTTTGATGATATTAACCTACATGTTGTTCCTAGTGCATTCCATATTTGCAAACCATGTTTAGCACAAGTTCAAGAGACGAATACATAGAGTACTAGATTCAAAGGCAAAAATCGGACCGAGTTGATGTTGAGAAGGAAAGATCAAAAGGACACTCACTCAGAAAAGACCCAAGCACAACCAAAGGAAGCTTAGTGTAGAATTATATGTAATGGGTGTGTGTTTGAGGCAGTTTATTTTGTAACTCTTGCGGTGTTGTTTCATACACAGTTTTTGAGCAAGAGTTGAGCAAACGCACATGCATCTAGGACACATGAGTTTATAGGATTTCACTAAAGTCACAAACTCAATTTTCATACTTTTCAACGTTAAATTAAAAAGTTTGTCAAAAGAATCATAAACTCAAAATATGTTTTTCAAAGAGACAAGTTTTCAAACATCTTGGTATTATAAACATTTTCATACTTAGTTCCGATTGTGTCAAAACATGTTTTATGTCCTAAGTACTCAAAAAAGTCAAGTATATTTTCATAAAGGACATACTAAGCATATAAGATATCGAAAAGAATTTTTAAATGTGTTTTCATAAATAAGATATCTAATATTCAAAAGAAATTTCTTAAGGACAAGTTTTAATTATATTAGTGTTATAATCTTTTACAAACTTGATCCTGGTTGGGTTTAAAACCTCAGTTATGCACCTATCAAATTTCCTGAACGCCCTTCGATATTTGGGGAATAACTTTTGCTAGAAAAGTCCAAAAAGGACGATCTTGGTGTCTTTGGAAAGCTAAGAAAAAATCTCACAACCTTTATGTTGATAACTTTTTCTAATTCAGGGCACTCTTCAACGATTGGGTGCCACTCGTCGACGAGTCCAGGCAGAATGTTTACAATTGCTGGCTGATTGCCGCTAGTCGACGAGTGGGGGTCACTAGTCGACGATAAGACGCATCGTGAACAGCGTAATAATGGCTAGTTTCTTTTGAAAATTGCTCTTAACGGTCCAATAACGGCTAATAAGGGTTTTTGACTATAAATACAATTTCATAGACTTGTTTAACATGGTTTTGATTATTATTACAAGCTTATAGTGAAAAATATCATTTTATACAAAACCTAGGCACTTTGCATCTTTGCCATTCATTCACAAGTGCTCAAAGTCTCTTGTTCTCTAATCTTGTTTGAATCATTCCTTGAGAGAGTAGTGTGAGGATTGTTTTGTATCAACTCAAATTAAAGGAGCATCATTTGTATTTCATCTTCTAGCAAAAGGTTCTTTGTGAATAGTTTGGTGAAGGTTCTTGGTGAACCAACTTGCAAGGCATCTTGGTGATCCTTGTGGCTCTTGGTGAGCGCAATAGGGATTTGTTCTCAAGTGTAGGGTTTGGTACCCGAGTTGTAAGGCTTGCTACGCCGGTGAAAGAGTTTTATAGTGGATTGTGAAATCCTTAACTTGGTGCTAAGGTGTGGACGTAGGCTTGGTGCCGAACCACATTAAAATACAGTGTTAAGCTTTCTCTCCCTTCACTCTTTAATTTTTATCTTGTACTTGATTTTCATTATATATTGTCATATAATTGCTTGAAATCTTGCCAAGAGTTTTGTTTTGTAGAGAAAATCTTGAATTTGTGAAAAGAGTCCATTCACCCCCCCTCTGACTCTATATACTCTCAAGCTGGGACGTTTAACAAGTGGTATTAGAGTGAGGCACTTGAATTTTTTGGAGTAAAATCCATAGCGTAAAGATCAAATGGAGTATTTGGTGGGCACCTCTTCGCAAGGACAATCCGTAACCAAACCACCATTGTTCAACGGCTCCAACTACCCAGCTTGGAAAAATCGAATGACCATCTTCATCCAAGCACACAATCTCAAAATGTGGCGGGTCATCACCAAAGGAGATTATGAGTTCAAAAATGCCAAAGGAGAACCAAAACAACTTGAGGAGTTGTCGGACACTGAAACAAGGTTAGTTGAGCTCAACTTCCAAACCAAAAATTTTCTTTATTGTGCTTTAAATGATAATGAATACAATCGTGTTTGTGGTTGTGATACTGATAAAGAAATATGGAAAAAACTTGAAGTCAGATATGAAGGTACTTCACAAGTTAAGAAGTCCAAAATTTATATTTTAGTCAATGAGTATGAAATGTTTAAAATGGATGAGGGAGAATCTATCACATCCATGTTCACTCGATTCACACACATCATAAATGAATTAAAAGCACTCGATAGAACTTATTCTATGGAGGATAATGTTCAAAAAGTTCTCCGATCTACCACGAGTCATGGCATGTTAAATCAACCGCCATTGAGGAAGCAAAGGATCTAACACAAGTCACACTTGATTAGTTGATTGAGTCACTTATGACCTATGAAATTAAGAAAAACTTGACTTCGGATCCTAAGAAGCCTAGGAAGGATAAATGTATTGCTCTTAAATCATCTAGTCCAAAATTCAAAGAAATGCTAGAAGTTGATAAGGATAGTGAGGATGATATGGAATCACTCATTAGAGAATTTTGGAAATTCCTTGTAGAAAATAACACCTTAGGAAAAAAGAAATAGGCAAAAATGAAAAAGAAGCACATCCATGCTTAACGGCAAATGAAGAAGAAAATGAAGTAAGTTTGGATGAGGAGGATTATGCGCCTTCTTATGATGTAGTAAATAATTGTACAAAATTGTTTGATGAATTACTTTTAGTAAAAACGAAGAACAAAAATATTGAGAAAGAGCTTGTTTTGTCAAAACAAAGGGAATTTTCTTTGAAAGAAGAAAATGAATCCCTTAGAAGGGAAAATGAAGAGCATAAAACTTTAGAAGTAAAAATAAAAAGCTTTGAAGATAAATTGTTAAAATGCAAAGGCAAGGAACCTTGTCTTTGTTCCACCTTGAAAGAGGAAAATTCTTCCCTTAAAAGAGAAAATGAGAAGCTTATCGAAAAAGCTCAAAAAGACCATGAATTTTTTCAAGAAGTAGGAAATTTGAAAAATCAAATTGCAATCTTGAAAAAGAAAAATGAAGGTCATGGTAAAAACATAAGAGGACAAGAAAACTCAAATAAATCTTTAGGAGCTAAAAGAAATATTGTTTCCAAAAAGAATGTTAAATCTTCTTATAAATCACATGGGTATGCCTCATCGATAAAAAATAATGCAAATAAGTCTAAACCCTTGCACACAAACAAGATTTGTTTATTATTGTGAAAGAAATGATCACATTCGTTATTTTTGCCCTTATAGAGGAAATAGAGGCAAACAAAAGAAGTTAGAATGGGTAGTGAAGAAAAACCCATTAGCACCCAAGGAAGAATGGATACCCAAAGGAAACACGTGATTTTTGAATTTTTGTTTCCTTAGAACCTAGGATTAGGAATTAGGATTTAGGTAGACTTTACTTTACCTAGGTAAAAAGAATATGATGACTAAGATGTGCTTAAAGGATAAAATCCAAATTTATGCATTCTAAAATGTTAAATTACTTTGTTGGGAATTCTTGATGATCAAACCAATGTTGATGAATGAAAATGCTAAAACCAATATGATTTCTTGAATTGTATTCATCTTGAAAATTGGTTTATTTCCTTTTATTGGCTATTATTTATGGGATGAAATAGCATGCAAAGCTTGTTAGTTAGAAATAAATTTTATGGGTGATAAATGGAAAAATCTTATTTTTCTCATGTGAATTACTAAGGTTTTGAATTTAAGTTCAAAAGCATGCTATGATAGGTAAATCCATCTCTTATGGAAAAGAGATATATTTCTTAGTCACATGATTTGTTTTGAGATATATGTTTGTTTGATACATAGTTTGAATATCTAAAACATAGCATACATGAAGTTGAGTTTTAGTAGAGCTAATCATAACAACATTTGGAGAATTAACATTGAATGATTGATCCAAAAACAAATGGTAATAAACCTTAAAAATCATCATTCATGAATAAGTAAGGAAGCTAATCTAGGCTTTTTAGATGTTATGGTTTAGCACCAACTTTTGAAATATGTGCTTAGCACATACTTACCTCACCACCATGGAAACCAATTTTAAGAGGGAGAAATTATTTTAGCTATATGAATAGCACCTCTCTTTTTGATGATGATCAAAGGGGGAGAAGTTTTGTGGTGTTAAGTGTTAGGTGTTAGGGAGAAATGCATGAAGGGGTAAAATGCATATGGTGATATGATAAGTTCATTTTGCTTAAAGTTTTATCTTAAATGAACTACTGTACGAATTGCATGTTAAAGCTCTAATGGATATGAAAAATATAGTTGAATGTTTATTATATGCATAGAGTAAGAGGAAGCAAATTGTAGACATGCAATATAGTAAGGGGGAGCATATTTTAGTCCCATTCTAGAATATGCATAATTTGACGGGGAGCTTTAAATTTTACCCTATAGAGAACACCAATGGTTTACCATCATCAAAAAGGGGGAGATTGTTAGCCTTAGTGGCTACATAATCTTATTTGTTATGTTTTGATGATAACAACCTATTAGTGGTTCTAGGTGAACTTATCTTTGCATAATAAGCTATGTTAAATACACACACAAATGCAAAGATTAAGTAGATTCCTCCTTGGATGACATCAAATCAAACATAAGACAGATGAGTGTGCAGCGAAGAATAAAAATAAAAATGAAGAAAAAGGGCAATTAGTAAGGCAGCTACACTACCAATAATTCCAGATATTGCTCCATGAGGCTCCCGAAGACAAACATCATATGAAGGCCGCCAGAACTGACCCTTGTCCGTCTTTATGATGAAATCATCTTGTGTTTCCTTTTGCCTCCAAATATCCTTGCTCTTCTCATAAGATGCGGCAGCTTTGGCATAAACTCCAGGCATTAGAGTAAAAGGTACCTTCCCATTTGTGGCGTTAATAGCCTGGGGATCACCACTACTTTTGTGTATACCAAGACGGTATCGCAATCCAGATTCAGAATCGAGGGAAGACATATCTAAGGATATTGATGTAGGCACATCCCAATATCCTCCATTATGGTCAATAAACAACTCGGGCCAAGCTGCCTCCATTGTAATATCATGATGAGGAAGCTGCAGATATGCAAGAAAAGGATAAGAAACACAGCTTGCTTCACTCTCATTCACTTTAAATGGAACAGAGAGAGAGAGAGAGAGACTGCAAGATTGGGAGTTTTGTAAATGTTAAAATCTATGCAGCATTGCAGCCTGTACAACACATGCCTTTTTTTTTCGGGCTGAATTATGGTATCCTAGGTTTTGCAAGTAAAAACAATATAAAATAATCTGCATCTTATTTTAATCATAATATTATGATATGTTATTACAAAAACAATATACACAATATTGTATATATCATACACAATATCTACAACATACACCTGTACATATTACTCACCTTAAAAGGCTTAAACTATAATTTGCTCTACAAATACTCCACAAAAGATAATAGTGTAATCTGTGAAAAGTAGATGAGAGACTTTCACCCCATTGCCTCTTCCTATGTTACTGGTTAGTGGTTACATTATGTAGTGTTATTGCTGTGTGTTATTACTGTGTTAGCAAGCATAAGTTAATGTACGAGTTAGTAAGGGTATTATGGTCATTGTCATGCAGTTGGCATATATAATAAATAGAGAGAGAGATTGGCATATATAATAAATAGAGGAGCATGATCCCTAAGTGTCCTAGCCGCCACCAAACCAAGGGCCAGTAATCCCTGCCCCTAAGGATCTTCTTTAGGAAAAAATATCCACATGCATGCATGTCAGTTTGCAACAAACTGCTTCATTATTCTGAGTTCATTTGTTTGGACTTCCAAATTTTAAGCACACTTTGCTTCAGTTTCTTTAACATGGATGAAATAGGACCCTTAAGAATTAACAATCTATGTACTATAGATGAATATAGTTAGTATTTTAATATTTTTTCAAGGAACCAACCAGTTTTATGGTTCATAATAGGGATTAATTTTCAAGCATTTACCATAGACCATGTTAGCGTTGGTATTTGTCATTGTAAAGATCATTGTAGTCATTGTTATTGTCATCACTGTTTGTTTAATGGATTTTCTTTATGCTATTTCTCCACAGACAGCTTACATTAACAATATTACTGTTACTTGATTTTTCTAAATGGACTTCCTTTATGCTAATACTAGGAATATATCTATTTTGAGCTTCAAACACTGGTTTTTTTTTTCCATCTGACATACTTCTCTGCGCATGCATTCGTTGCATGAATACAAATGTAAAGCATGAATGCACTATTGCACGAACAAGATGCGATTGCAAATATTCAGATGTTTATAAAGGCTATTGCATGGAGGAACTGTCATATATACATATATGCATATATGCATGCATGAGCGTACAAGTTTGCAGCAGATCTTCCCAGCACATAGAACTTGGTGTGTAGCTATTTTCTTTCTTTTAGTGATGTTTATTAGTTCCAGGGATTCATAGTCTATATTAGTTCCAAGGAATCAACTCAATTTTGGAGATTTGTATTTTTAGCTCACCATGTGGTTGAGAGCATGGAGTTTGGACCTTCGATTTAGAGTTGTGGATATATACACAATGTAGCACAAAATTGTATGGAGTTCCATCCATTTCCACGAAAAATCCAAATCCCAGAGGAAAAATTTATGTTTCCAAACATAATGTTATATTAGGCATCCCTTGGTAACTACTAAAACGCATGATACCACCTCATGTGCCCTTCCAGCTCAACATGTAACAGGTCCTATGTGATGTTATTGCATGGAAATTGTTTCATTAACCATAATTGGTCACAACATTGTCACTTCACTTGGGTTCTTTGGAATAATTTGTTTGGTATTTTTGGCGAAAACTGTGCTTGCTCCTCTTCAGTGGAGTTTTCTGCATTATTATGTTCAGGGGGTTTGGTGAGGGGAAAGAGAGGCAAGTTTTGTGGTGGTACACTAACCTTGCTATCGTTTGGTGTATGTGTTTGAAGAGAAATGCCAGAATTTGTAAGGCTGTGAACACTTCAATTAACTGGCTATGCAGCAGAGCATTTCTTGCATCACTTTGGCATTTGGAAAATAGCTTCTTTCAGCATGTATACTTGCAGCAGGATTGGTTTGCTTTCCTGCATTACGGTTGTCTTGTAATTATTTTCATTTTCTCTAGCTGTTTCCTTTTGCATAAGGAGCATATCTTGTCATCCTCGTTTGATTTTCCTCTTCATTGTACCCTTAACACAATTCTTTGTTCATTAGAAATAATAAAAAGACCACCTCCCCCCCCCCCCCCAAAAAACAATTTTTTTTAAAAAAACTGCCAGAAAAAAACATAAAACAATCTCACTCTTTTGTCAATTTTAAAAAATTGAATGAGATACATTCCCAGGTCAAAATATTTACATCGTAGTTGTCAAATCATATATTTTATGAAATGTTAATTTTTATATCATCTGCATCTTGTATTGTATAAAGAAAAATATTAAAAATGTATGAGTATGAACTATAACGTAGAAAGAGAAGATTATTGGTATTTTAAAAAAGTATGTACAATTTTCAATAGTGTATAAAATTTGAGTCACTAATATGTCCATCATGCTCATCTTGCACAAATCACAACTCCAAGCAACTCACAACTTCTATCTCATGCTCAATGTTTCTTCTAGTACATGTCAAACCTCAAAATTTTCTCTTTTAGAATTTTTAACTCTTCTTTCTCCATTTCTCTACTTAAAACACTAATGTTACATTTGGTTTGCAAAATAGTTATTTTTTGGAATAAGATGGAATACAATTAGGAATTTGGGAATATTCCTTATATATTCCTTGTGTATTCCTTATTATTTCATCCAACGTGTAAGGAATAGACATTCCCATAGTGAAATTTGGCAATAGTTATTCCTTGCTTACTCCTTGATATGGATACGGAAAAAGTTTCACTTTGTTATTTGCTTTACAGTAACAACATATTTTTTATATAACTAATTGTAACTAAATTATTCTTAGGAATAGGCATTCTACAAACCAAACATAACCTAGGTCAAGTCAATGAAAATTAGATTGTGAATGAGACAAATTAAGAAACGTCTAAAAAAATTATTTTATTTTTGGCAAATGTCCATATTATTTTTTTATTGTCTGTGTAGAGGGCATATAATTTTTGTCAATAGTGTAGGATGCTTTTCATGCTATGACATAAATTTATATTCTACACATTTTTTAAAATAATGAATTGCATTATTAATTTTCCATACTAGAAGCAAATTCCAGATCTCCCTTTGCATGCATGTATTGTGTGCACAACTGTGCATTCATAACTCCCCTACCCAGCATTGCACAAGTGCACAACTATCCATGGGGGACCCATATACATGCCAGGTACAGTCTAAACACAATCACATTCTGGCAGGCATGGGTTGATATGTAAGTGCCTAATTTTTACAGTTGCTCCTTGCATGTTCACATCAGGTTGCATTCATGTACTATGACCATGTTCATGCAACACAAGCACATAAATAAAACAGACTCTCCAAATAGACATAATCTAACTTATTTCTGCCATTGACTCTAATATCCATTACACAACTTACCAAAAACATATCCATTACACTACTTAAAGCAAACACATTTGATAAAAGGGAAAACAGATTGGCAGTCATAGATTTAAATGTCAACATAAAATATTAGTCTAATTGGGGAAGGAAGTTATAGAAAAGGTGCAACCAATGCAATGATATTTTTTTAATATAAAACAAGATTATTTAATTACTAACTACTTAGAATAGCATTGCATAATAAAAACTAAAAAATGAAAAGAAATATGACAAGATCTAAATCAAAACAAAAGTAAAAATCAAACTTGCCAGCAATGAAATAGAGGTAAAAACAACTGAGAATGGAACACACTTGCCTTGTGAAAGAGCATTGCTTTGGTGCGATACCCCTTCCTCTCACCATGCCCCTCCAAACTCAACAGTAAGGATGATGCAGAAGTTAGAGGAATTTGTGAACATAGACCCAGTGAAAAAAGTGACTTGTCAAAAAAATGCTTGGTCACATCTTTAAAAGCAGGCACCTCCCACTCATCACCAGCAGACAGCTCAGCTTTAATAGAGGATATCAGCTTCTTTGGACGAAACTGCCCAATGAATGCAAGCCACCTACACTAACAAAGTTTTTTTTATGACATTCGCATCAGTACATCACAGAATTAAGAATGTGTGGCAAAGCAAGGCATCCTCATAAAAAATGCTAAATAATATCTCATCCTTTAGAAGTGTCCTGAAACATCAAAAAATTGGACAATAGACTCACTAATCCGATGTGGCATATATATAACATTTATAAAGAACTGGGACCATTAAGCAAGACACAATTTGGAAAATGTTTCGATAAGTCCATTGAGAAAATTTCTCTCTTGAATCAACCAAATATCAATCTTTGAATGATTAGAAATATTCAAAATAGAGATAATGACACTGTTACAAAGTGAACTATCTCAATCAAATTACACCATAGAATTCCTTCTTCTTTCTTTTTTATAAAAATGCAAATTTATTGAGAAGAAAGATAAAAAGAGCATGAGGCATCCTCCTAGAGAGACATATAGAGAATAAATGAAAAGTCACAGGTAATTATATTATTTATCCTTCTGAAGGCAATATAAGAAATATCCATAAAAAAGAAAATTGAAAATATCAAATAAAATGTCTCATTCTTACAGGAATGTAGACATTTTGTATAAACTTTGGATAATGGTGGAAGGATGACAAGTCTTTGATCTCATCCAAATACTCAATGAGTGTGTGTAGATTCTAGATTGAATGAGGAATAGCTGGACTTATCTGCAAACTGGACATTCAAAACACTCAAGATTATGCAAATTGGAAGTTTCTTTTGTCCATGAAGAAGATTTTGGGATTATGCAGTGTAGATGGCTTTATTGGTGCATTTCCACACCTAGCTTTCTGTGTTGTCAATGGTGCTCCTTCGGGCATTTTCTTGTCGTGCTAATTGAATTCATAAGTGTGGGGTAACAACTGCATTCAATCCATGATCAAATCACGCATAAATTCACATAAAATCTACAATATTTTTTTCTGGTAAAAACTGCAAATTTGAAATGAATTCTCCAGTCAGCCAATCATTTCATGCCATGAATGCGCTTTTTTTTTTATAAGAAAAGAAGAAGCATTTACTAGGATACCAAGGCAATGCAACACAACGACAAAAAAATTTACAAGGAAATGGCGTAACGAAATGAATGGCAGCCTGACTCCTGAGTATTAACAAAATGCTGCCTTGTTTGCTTCTCACTATAACATACAGTGCACTAACCAGTACATGCGGGAAATTAAAATTTGCTACCAAGAAGATTCAAAACATTGTTACAAAGACAGCTAATGGTATCACTGCCGAACCATCTCGAGTTACTGTCTTCTTTCACGTTTGCTTTTCTTTATTTGGGTCTAAACAGTTTTTAACCCAAACATATGTGTGAGTTTCGTGAGTTTTTTTATTCTGTTTTTTTCGTTAACTTGTGAAGACACTCACAATCACATATGCTCCCATCCCCCACTTGCTCTGCAAATTAGTTACCACGTTCTCAGCTTATAGAGGTCAAAGATAGGACGATGCTCATATCCTCTTTCTTTTTGTTGGTCATGGACATTTCCCGCATAGTGATGGATTTATTGGTAACTGAAGTGGCAAAGGTAAAAGAGGTGAGATCCTGATCTCGCATCTCTTCTTTGCCAATAACACTGACTTTTGCATTGGGACACAGGGTGGGGGTCGTGGGGGGGCATTGCACCAAGCATGGAAAGTAAATGTTTTTTCAACTTCTTTTGTGATTTGGACTTTAGAGCAATCTTACGGCTAACAAATGAATGGCACAAAAAAGTGAGCTGAAGTCATCAAAGGGCAGTGACTTGGACTCTTTTGGCTGATATCTTGAGGTGAAAACTTGCCCAACTTCCTAACACTTATTTACAACTTCTTATCGAATCCAAATTTGAAGGAAAGACAATGTATGACCCAGTAATCGGAAAATTTGAGAGGGAACATTCTAGGTAGAAATTAAGTCTCTCTCTCTCTCTCTCTCTAAGGGATAACAGAAAGTGCTTGTCTCCCATCTTCTTATCTCTGTCTCCTACTTCCAAGTCATTTCTTCAAAGCTTGAGGGCTTCAAAATTCTCTCTCTCTCTCTAAGGGGTAACAGAAAGTGCTTGTCTCCCATCTTCTTATCTCTGTCTCCTACTTCCAAATCATTTCTTCAAAGCTTGAGGGCTTCAAAAATCTCTCTCTCTCTCCCTCTCTCTCCTCCCTACTTCCCATCTTCTTTCTTCGAATCTTGAGGCTATTCAAAGAAGATTTCCTCCAGGCATCTTTAGTGATGATTCCGAAACTACCCAATGAAGTCATATATTGTCAAACAAACTCTTGTTAGGAGGAACAGTTCAGAATCAGAGACCTTGCTCTTTTCAGCCAAGCTCTTCTTTTGGGAAGTGGCTTCAAAGACTATGGCAGTTTGACACAATTCATGGGGCAGGGTTATTGTGGGGAAGTACAGAGCTGATGGAAATGAAAAGGATTTAATTCAGGTATACAAAGTTATGGGATATGGATTTAGAAACTTTTTTTCCCTTTTAAATAAAAAAGATCTAGAAATTTCTTTGCAAGAGTTGAGAGGACTTCTTTTAGTTTATCTCCTTTATAGTGGGAACCACCTCTTCATTGTTCTTTCCACATCATGCACTGTAGGGAAACAACTATTGTCACCCAAGTTCCCTTCCAGCTCAACTTGACGGCTAACAAAAGAAGCTGCATATGTTGGGAAGGATAAATTCTTGAAATGCGATTCTAATTAGAAATGTCCATTGGAATGGGAGATAACAATTTTTTTCTCATAATTCAAAGGCTTTTATGTTAAGGCGAGCAGGGGAGAAAGAAATGAAGCTATATGGAATTTTGACTAGAAGTGAAACAGAGCAGAGGAGAAAGGAATGAAGCTAGATGGAATTTCGACTAGAAGTGAAACATTCTCCACTAAATCCTTCTTTCTCGCCCCCTTTGCAAGGCACAATGATTGGGGTGGGGATAGCTTACTCTAAAGGAGATTTGAAAGATCAAAGTGCCTGCAAAGGTTACCTTTCTTACATGGGACTATAGGAGACAACTTGGAAGCACATTTTGACATTGGAGTCTTGGATGACTTGCAAAAGGAGGTGAAAGAGTTGGGATAATTTGTACTTTCTGCACAAGAATGAAGGTCAATCACATTCTCATTATTCTTCACTGCTGGCTTGCCAGAGGACTCTGGAAATTTACTTTTGCAATGATGGATATTTGTTGAGTATGCTCCACGACTGTCAAAAATGAACTCTTTGAATAACAAGGGCTGTTCAAAAGAACATGCATGGATAAGGCTAAGTCATTGGCATCACTGGCTACTTCTTAGACTTTATGCATGGAAAGGAATAGAGTTGTTTGAGGGATAGAGGCTCCTTTTCAACCTTCAAAGGAGAAGCAATTTCCAACAATTTTTTGGTGGGACTTGGGAGAAGGCTAATACAGCATCACGGGCTTATTTATAGATTTGACATAGTGAAAGAAATAGAGTTGTTTAGGTATAGAGGCTCCTGGAAATCTCAAAACATCTTTTCGGTGGAAAGGCAGGGTTATAGTTCTAATCATAATGATTTTGGCAATTTGGTTCACACCATTATTTTCTCATATTTTTGTAATTTGTATTCTCAAGTTCCTAGCCCTGCATTCCGGATGAAATTTGAGCATTTACAGATTAAGAAAATTATGGCTCATAATGAGCTCTTCTAATAGATATTGTGCTATTCATAACCACCAGTAGAACTAATTAAATCACATCAATAACGATGACAATAATGTCAACTACTAAGCTTTATTCAAAAAAAAAAAAAATCAGTGGTGATTCTTGATCACCCTCTTTGTCCTACCAGCACCATCTATCTTAATCAAATCATCCTTCCTTAATCCACACTTTATTCTCTGCTGCAGGTTTCCAACCATCACTAAGCCTTACTCCCAAGTATTTGGGGTCTACAACATGAACCCTTTGTCATTATTCAACTCGATTCAAGGCAACCCTTATATGAAACCAAATTTATTAACTGTTTTTTCCTACTGTCTCAACCCAGGTTCTTGAACTTTCTTGTCTTGTGAGGGACTCTTTCTCAGTCAAATCATCCTCCAAAAATATGTATTTATTCTTTGCTGCATAATTTCAACCATCTTAAACACCTCTCTTCTCTTTAGTTGAGGCTAGCTGTACAGCTGCGCAATAGTTTTTTTTTTTTTTTCCCTTTTAACAGTAAAAGTTGCCGAAATAATGAGAACACTAAGGTGGTTGGCTGGAATATCACTAAATTTTCTTTTTTCCATAAGTATCACTAAAATATAAATTAAAGAACTAAAACAATTGTGGTAAGTTAGGCACAGAACTTGTGAACACGGTTATCAAAATTCCAATCGGTATCTACGATCCAGATTTGCCAATCCAAATCCCAACAAGAAATTAATCAAGTAGGATCCCACTAGGATCCTATCTAGATCCTTAGGATCTTTGAATCATGATCCTACTTGGGATCCTACCAATTCCACTTGTGCAATGGAATATGGATTTCTTGTTTAGGATTTTAAAGAGAAAAGCCCAATATATATTTTTACTAGCTCAAACACTTCATACTTTTGCAATAGACACAAATTTTGGTCTAGTTGTCCGTAGTGCATCAAAACTAGGGCAAAATAACAAGCATACCCCAGGATTTATTCAGTCCCAGTTAAAAGAGCAGCCAAGCATCTCTTGAAACCTCTTCCTTCAAAATAGAAAGCTCTCTAAGAGCTTAGAATTCATGATAGGCAGATCGCAAGTTGTCTATCAGCAGGCTAGGATTGTTCCTTCTTTTTCTGGCTAGGATTATTCCTTCTTTTTCTTCTTCTTCTTTTCTTTTTGACTAAAAAAAAATTCTTCTTCCTTCAAAAAAAAAGCTTTTCTTTTTCTTCTTTCTTCCTCTTCCTCCTTTCCTTCTTCTCCTTCTTCTTCTTCTTGTGGTTCATGACAAACCACAAAAGCTGAGAATTTACATCAGTTCATTGAATTAAGATTAGCAATTTCTTCTTCCTTTTCTCTTCATTCTTTTTGCTTTTCTTTTTAATTAAATTATTGAATATACAAGCTAGCATCAGCTTGCCCTTTGCAAAGCACTTTGCAATTCAAACTATTTTTTTTAGGGTCAAAATTGTTGAAGGAAAAACCTGCTAGGTGCTAGCTAGAAAGCTACATTCCTGAAATTTGCTTTAAGTTCTTGAACTTACTATCAAGTTTTTAGGCTTATTTTATTGCAAGTTTTCATAAAACGCCAAAAACATAAATTTTTTATTTATTTACATTGTGGGTAGAATCTCACGATCCATGATCCCATCCTATGATACAATCCTGCGGATCCCCCAACAATCTTATGTAGGATCCCAATTCTAACAACTTTGCTAGTGAAAGATAAGATAAGTAAAAGGTGGTTGAGATAGCACCATTAAGGAGGAATGAGCTAGTCAAGTGAGTGGCAGTAGAAGGGTCTGAGTTAGACCTAGAATAATTTGAAGTGAGATAGTGAATAAGGATTAAACAACCCTCAAACTTAGTGACAAGATATTGCCTCGGATCACGTAAATTAGGAGAAAGGATTCATGTAGCCGCCGCACCTAGTAGGAAAGGCTTGGTTGTAATTGTTTGTAGTTATTGTTGTAACCTACAAGCAGTCCACAATCCTATAAGTCGTAACCCCCCAAAACCACTTTCTATTCTAATCATACTGTTTCTTTTCTAAGCACCTCTTGTGTCATGACCACTAATGTCAACCATCAACCATTCCATTATTTCCTTGCCCATAATTACTAGATTTACATTCTACATACTTTGTCTTGGAAACGTTTATCTGCTTAATGGCCTCAGTTGATGTTAAACTCTTATTGGTCCAAAATTAAGTGAAGCAAACTTGTTTAACATGATCTCTTGACACCTCTTATTCCATTAGAAATAAATTTTTTTACCCAATTGTTCTGAGGCATTATCAGACACAAGTACGTGTGCTCTTGTCTCTCACAAAACAAGATATGCTCTGTGTACGTGTGCATCTGCTTGTGTGTGTGTGGGGTGGGGGACGGGGAGTGTTTGCTATTCCTAAGCTTAATTTGATATTACCAAAATCTCAATCCCCCCCCCCCCCGGTCCCATTTCAAATTCAGGACTCTCTCAAAGTAAAATTTAAATTAAATAAACTCCCTGGCTAACATAAGTTTCGGTTGTTTGAGTATTAATTCTCAAAACCAATCAACTTAAGTTTGATATTTGGTTTTGCAGGGCATCAAGTAATCTTTGCAGTTGAGGACAGTGCAATTTGGTGAGAACTTAAAGCAGCTTTGGCTATGCTCATTGGCTTGTCAGGCATTATTGGCTGCTTGAGAGACAGGATATAAGGGGGAAGGAGGAGGAGGGGAGGAAGAAGAAGAAGACGACGAAGAAGAGGAGGAGTTTAGGAGAAAGACAGAGAGAGAGAGTGCAGGTAGTATTTGTCGTTCGATTTGGGAAAAGAGAAAAAATCTTAATAAGTTATGTGCTCTCTGCTGTCTGTCTTTCCTAAATGAGCAAAAACCCAGCCCTATTATCCCATGTACAGATATTCTTTCTTATCCAGCACTTTCTCAGAAACCAAACAAAATGCAAACAAATTTGAGAAAGATGGGTGCCTTACCAGTCGGAAAATTCTTGTTTGAAGAAGACAGACTGTAGAGAGAAAGAACCGAGCCCCTTCCGAGAGGGCGGAGAGTAAGAAGGGATGATACCCAGAGGGAAGCCATTGCCGAGGAGCGCCAGTTGCTGAATCCTGAGAACCCGGCCGGCTCTAGCGCCGTCCAGAGGGAAGGGCCCACCGGGCACGGCACGGGCGCACCCGTCCAGGTTCTGAGGACTGGCGATGTTGAAGTCCCAGAAGGCCGCGTCCATTGCCGATCTCAGGTTCGCCATTTCCGTTTTCTCGGCGGGTTCGGCTCTGTCTGTGTTGCCTTATCTGTGCAGCTGCATTTTGAAATGAGACGGCTGAAGCAGAAGCAGGTGCTGGACCTCACTGGGTTTTGGGTTTTGGGGTTTTGTGGCCCTATCCCTATGCTGCTGAGGGCTGACTCTAGTTGTAGACCGTAAGAAAATGGAGTACTTGTGTTCATATGGGTGTCTTTTATTTTTTATTTTGTGTAGTGAAAAAATAAATTATAAAAATATATTTATAAAAAATAAAAATTAAATTTTTAAATTTTTAATTATTTTGATAGACTATTGTCAAAAATTTTAATATTCATAAATAATTTTTTGGATTAAATCATTTATTTTATACACTTTTAAATTAGAATGAAAAGTAAATGAACGATGAATTTATATATAATTAAATATGAAATATGCATACATTTTAAAATGTAAAGTAAAGCCAATTACAAAATATTTTACAATTTTTCAATTGTCATCTATAATAAAATTATTGTTATAAAGTAAATTTTGAAAGTATAATAGTTCTTATTTTTATTATAATATTTGTTATTGTAAATTTTTTAATTTTATTATTTTAATTATATTTTTATAATATTATTTGATTTAAAGATGAAAATTAATATTTTTAATTTTTTTTAGTTTTATAAATATAAACCAAACAGATTGCTAGTTTCTAATTTTTAATTTATATTTTAATTTTTAGTTTTCGTTTCTAATTTTCATTTCTATAACAGCTCATTTGATTCAACGAAATAGCTATTCATTGAAATAAAAGATAATATAGTTCAAATTTTGGAATCAAGGAAATAGTTATTCCTTATATATTTCTAATTATTTCATTTAACATGTAATGATAAAAGAATAGACACTCCCATAATAAAATTTGAGAATAATTATTCCTTATTTATTCATCATTATGCACTCATCAAATGTTTCACATTATTATTTAGTTTATAATAATAACATAATTTTTTATATAACTAATTGTAACTAACCTACTAAAATTAATCTATTTCTTAGAATAGGTATTACACAAATCAAACATAACCAAAATTTTTACAATAATATCCACAAAAAAAAAAGGATAGTCCATTGCTCAAAACTCTCGCGTATGTGAGGTATGGGACTTCGAAGAAGGGGCGAACCATAGTGGGTCTATACCAAATGACATCCTAAAATTTATAACTAAAGCGACTATAATAGAAAAATAATTCAAACTTAAGTTAAACAGTATTAGATGTGATTCAAATCAACTTAATAATCTAATAGATTGGATCGAGATAGAAATTTAATTTTTTCTAAAATGAATAAAAATAGAAAAGTATGAGTGAAATTGAAATCTTACAAAATATATGCAAGTAATTTAAGTGTCTAATGGCTTGAAACATGAAAATTGGACCAAAAAAACGTTTCTCTAAAAAATCTTATTATCAAAGCAATACTTATTGTCACAACGTCCCGAAAAAAAGGTCTTGAAAAAAAGGTCCAAAATGATGAGAAATAATAATATTTTAAATTCAATGGAGTCGCTACTTACCAGTATATGCCTAGGTACAATTAATTCACCTAATTCACTTAATTACTACTTATTGATTTATTTCTAAACTAATCCTAGGTCAAGGAAATAGTAATCCCAGACTGCATTTATCAAAGTTGAAATCGAGAGTTTAGTTATGCGAGGGGAGAGTACTAGCACTCCCTATAAACCCGTTAACCATGAATTATCTCTAAACTCAATCTAATGGCCTTTAATTAACTCCTTAAAATAATAAATTTTTAAAATTTAAAGCAAAATATAAAATAAGGTGCGATTTATGAATGTCTAATAAGACCTCCAAATGAGGGGATCTTATTAGATAAAATCCCCTCAAAACTAATATAAGTGAAGTATGAAATACCTCTTTACTTTTTGTTTGAACATTGAGATGCACATGTACACAAATAAAATATATATAGATAATAAAATCATAAGTTTTGATAAAAATATAAATATAAATCTTTTAAACATTCCAAGATTTTTTCAAATTTTTTTAGAATTTTCCAAAATAAAAATTAGCATTTTTTCTACAATTTTTTAGGATTTATAAAAAATGTTTCCTTCATTTTTGAGATTTTTATTTTTCCATTTGTTGTTATCCAAGTCAAAATAACTCAGATAATTTTTATTTATTTTATTTTATTTTTAAAATATTTATCTTTATTTTTATGTTTTTTTTATTTTTCTAATTTTAAAAATTAGAAATTAATTTTAAAATTAAATAAATGAATTAGCGGTTTGAGGACAAATCAGACCGATTCAATGAGTCAAGTTAGGTTGACCCGATTGGGGAAAGGTGGTTGGCTAATGGCTACGTGTCAGCCAGTAATGGTGACACTTGACACTATTTTTTATTATATTTTTATATTTTTTTTAAAAATTATGCAGTAGGGTAATCTCGACATGGCATCACTTGCCATGTAGTAGGTCCCGGTTGGCTCTAGAAATTTGACAAGGATTGCTGATGTGGCGGCAATTCATCCTCCCAGAGAAAACACACATTGGACGCCCAGAATTGCGTCACACATTCTCTAAACGCGCGATTCTAGATGCGTCACATGTTATCGCCCGTACGGTGACAAGTGTTCCACTAATGGTTTGTTCCTTTTTTTGAAAAAAATCAATGTAAAAACTATTTTTTCTTTTTTTTTCCTTGTCTCTTTACTCCCTTTTTCTTCTCTCTCTTTTCTCCCATTCTTCCTCTCTCCTCTCTCTTGCACTATTTGCTCTCCCTCTTCTCAATATTTTCTCACCCCAGATCTCTCTCACTCTCTCTTTTTTTCTGTCTTGCTCTTTCTTCAAATTTCTCCTTCTCTTCAATATTTTTATTTCTTTCTATTTTTCTCCCTTCTTCTTTTTCTCTTTGGCTCTTGCTCGTTCTTTTTCTTTGTTCTACCTTTTTCTCTCGCACAAATCTCTCTCTCTCTCTCTTTCTCACATCTAATATCTCATCTCTCTTTCTCATTTTTTTTTTTTTTGCAGGTTTCAAATGGTGCGCGTGGTGTTAAGCTCTCTTGTCCCATCTCCTATATCCAAAGGTAACCCTCTCAAATTCCTATCTCATTTTCTTAATTTTTATTTTCTTTCCTTATTTTCTTTGACTTTCTATGACATTTCTCACATTTTCCCGCAAGCCAAGCAAGGGTTTAGAGGCTAGTTGACCTGGGCATTAACCCAAGTTAGACTAGGCTTAGGTTGGGTGTAAGACCCTAGTTAAGTTGGAGTTGCAGGTCCTGGGCTTAGTCAAGTTGGGCCTATATGTTGGAGTAGGCTTAAGGTCGGGCTTGAGTGGGATCTTTTTGGTGGCGAGCTTTGGTTGAATCAGTTGGATAGGGCTATAGGTTGATTGGCTTAAATTGAGTCAGACCCAATTAGTCATCATGTGTTTTGAGCTCAAATTATAAGTGGATTATGGGCTTAGGTCAATTATGTAATGACCTACTATTTATTTTCCAGTTCTGATTTTTTTTTTTTTTTCATACTATAAAATTTATAATGCTCTGATACCTACTAGATTAAACCAAACCATCAACCTATGCAGGGAGAAGCGGAATTCATATAAACACAATCAAGAAAATATACAATACCAGAGTGCTAAAATGTTCCCCAAAATATACATATATGATTGTTTCCCAAAATACCCTCAACTGGGCTAAGGCTATACATAAATACTCCCAAAAATACTCACTCTACTGACAGGACAGTGCTGAAATCCCTCTATCTACAAGCCTGATCTGCTCGCCTACCTGAATCACCTAAAAAATGTTAAGGTAATGGGATGAGACGACGCTCAGTAAGGCGAAATATGTTATTGCTAGTGTGTGGCAAATGAGTTACAATACCGAGAAGATTTGTTTCTATATAATCATATATAACTAAATCTATAAATATAGTACAAATAATATAACCACCACCTTCCCATGTTGCTTAACATAATTGTATTTTAGGTTTCTATACATAATACTTTTAATATATATATATATATATATATATATACATATATTCCCTATTTCTGTGAAACTGTATATACATAATAATAACTAAAAATTTTCCTAGATGGATAACTGTATGTCATGATTTGACCCCTCATAACAGGGCTGTGTGGCCTGTAGGCGGGATCTACCCTGACTGACCGACCAAGATAAACCACTATACTCCATCAGTCTGATCAGGCCTCCTCAACCCATATCTAATGGGGAGTCTGTCCATACGTGGGCATCTGATCGACCTACTACCACGTATTATCTAAATAGGTGGTTGCACTCTATTCTATATATAGCAACGATACCATGCTCTGTAAACTGTATCTGTAATGGTCCATGAAGGTCTAATACTATATAATACATCTCTATATATAACTATCTGTTTTACTATGATTCTGTAATAACTGTATCTAACATGACGTTGTGATAAACTGTATCTGTATCAACTATATTTCTTAAATGAACTGTAAAATTATATGTCATGGTACTGTAAACTGTATAATCACGGTATTCTGTAATTACTATAAAACATTTCCATTGTCTGTATATTTTGTAAAACATAACTCTAAAAAATACTGTAAAGCATGTTGTTGTACTATATCTATATTCTCAAGCCACACAATAATTTAAAATATATTATTCATAATTAATAAAGTGAATAAAGTTCTGCTGTGAATAATAACCTGGTAAAAATATACATTTCATACTGAAAATCGTTGTAGAACTACCTAACATAGCATATTTTCCTTACCTAAATTCTGCTAAAATCCCCCTATTATGATGGGTCCTACACCCGCAGAGTTCTCCACTCAACACCCTGAAAACCATATATCCCGGAACAAAATATCACTATTTCTACGTCTACAACATTTCTTACAACTGCTGGAAAGTCAAATTTTGCTTAAAAGACCTTACCCTAAATCTGAGATGAAATTCAACTTCGTCCCACTGATGATCCGCTCTGGCATACTTGAAGAGAACTTCCCCATGAGCGTCGTGGTGGCCTTAAATCATTGATTCAGCAGCTAACGGGGCCAAAATCGAAGAGAGAGAAGGGAGAGACCATAGAGAGAGGAGAGAGAGAGAGAGAGAGAGTTGCTGTGAATTTTCTGCGTAAAAATCCAAGTTTCAGCTATTTATAGAGCCGGATTCATCGACGAGTCATGTAGAAAGTTCATCGATGAACCTGTGCCCTCGTCCACGAATTTCAGCCTTCAAAAAATCATCTCTCGGTATCTTCTCGTCGACGAAACTTGTCTTCATCATCAAGACCCTCTTGTACCCTCATCGACGAATCCCTTGTGTTCGTCAACGAGAACCTAATAAATTCTCTTAGGTTATTACATCCCAAAGTGCAACGTCATCGACAAACGCTTCGGCTGCCTCCTTTTATTACTGTTTCCATTTTCCTCCTTCTTTATTATTTAAATACCATTATTCTTAGGGTCGTTACAAGTTAAGTTTTTAGGCCGAAGTTAGTTTTAACTGACCCAAGTCCACATTGACTTGAGTCCAAGTGTTTGGGTCAAACTCAGGTCATTGGACCCAGGTTGGGTATTCGGGTCGGTTGTCTTGGATCTGGGGCATTCGAAATTGGGTTATTAGATTCAGATGCAGGTATGGGTATACAGATCTTAATCTGGATCTAAATTTTTGGATCCGAGTCAACCTATTTAGATGATTCTGTATAGATTTTTCAAGTTTATTTGGTTAAAAATTGACTTCTTTTCAAGGATTGCTCAAATAAAAACTCGAATCATAGAATTCAATTTTTAAACATGCCTAGAATTAAATTGAGCAACACAAAATTTAAGGAACCAACTTCTTGTTTCAAAATGTTGTCTTGCTTCCTTTTTTGTCTTAACTTTTCCTGAATCTCCTTTTGCCAATTTCGCATTGTTTCTGCAATTAAAACTCCTTGATCTTCTATTTTCCTTCACCTTCACAATTCCAAACACTTAAACTCTTAGCAAGTCTTTTCTTAATTATGCAATAAGCAATTCCTTCATTTTCTTTGTATCGGTTTCTCAAGCTTTGTGTTTGTCTGTTTTATTTGTCTATATATGTCTATGTGTCTTCCTTCTCTCATAAGCCCACTGTTTATAGGTAAGGGAAATTACTCAATTCAACATTGATTAGATCAATCAACACCTAATTTGATCAATCAAATTTATTTCAAATTGACTCACATGTTTTAATTCACAATTCTCATATGTCTGCTTGTAGAATTTCCTTTTGTGCTTGCACGTTTAAAGGTGAAGATGTTGGCCCACCATCTTTATTTCATTTTTTCCTATGTGTGTGTGTGTGTGTGTGTGTTTTAAATCAATTTAAAACTTCATTTTCCCTATTTTTTCACACTTTATTGTGTTCATAAATTTTTCTAAATTTTGTGTTAAATAAGTCTTAGATAAAATGGGGTGTGTAACGCCCCGACTCACCACGTGGGGCCCAGGGTGCTACTTTAGTAATATCTATATTTCTGATACCATAATCATCATATAAAAGCAGCGAAAATAATTTAAACATCCTCAAATACATTGCTAGAGTTCTAGACTACCATTATCTACAAGGGTCTCAAAGCATTTAATATTACAACCCAAAAATAAAAGATAGAAACCAACTTCGTCCATACAAACCACGCACATAAACTAGACAAACTAAACTCAGCCCCTTTAGCATGGTAAGTACGATCTCTGATATTTCTTAAAAAGTAAAATGATAATTGGGGTGAGACACCTCTCAGTAAGACGAATTAAGTTAATATCAGGGTGTGGCCAACATGAGTTTTAGTAGAATAGGAAAATATTCATTTCTCCATTTAATTAAAAATAGCATTTGCAGAATTGTACTCACACCTATACAGTTAAAAATACACATTCATTCCCACAGTGTAAACCAATTCAATTAATAGATAACACCATTTACACAAATCACATATATGCGTAGAAGACACCCCCTAGGAAAAACGACATGATTAACCCCTATGACGGGTTGTGCGGCCCATACGCTGGACTTAGCATGGGTGATCAACCCAAACAAAGTCAAAGTAACCATCTGCAAGTACGTCTGCAGGCATTTGCAAGCTCTGCTGCAGGTCCGATTGCCTTACCACTTCCTGGTCCAGACCCCAGGGAAGGTACAACAACACTTCGCAGGCCAACTGGCTAAAACCACCTACACTTCCACTACAGTGTAGTTGCACCTGGCCAAATAACTCACTAGCAACGATATCGTGCTCTCAATACAACCAGTCCTCAGGGTTCTTAAACCATATCATGCAATTTAAGTAATAAAAACCATAATTTAAGTCTCATTTTCATCGCTCAATACAAAATCTATCATATCACAACTCAGCATACTGCCGTCATATTAAAACTCGGCATACCGCCGTCATATCAAAACCCCACCCTACAGCCATCATATCACACTTCCAATACTTTCCATAACCAGTATAGATCTCAATTTTGCTGTAATTGTAAGAACCCGAACCGTGATAGGTGGGTTTAATTAATGAAGAGAGGGGTAAAAGGGTAATTAAACAAGCTTCATCGATGAAGCCAAAGTTCATCAACGAAGGCCTCATATTTCTCATCGATGAGGAGTAGGTGTTCGTCGACGAGGAGAAGCCGAGAGGTATTATGAAGTGCGCCAAATTCAAGGCTTGTCGACGAGGAGAAGTTAAGGGATTTCAAAAAATAGGAAATCCCAGGCTCGTCGATGAGGTCATGGTCTCGTCGATGAGAAGACTACAAGGTCTTGTCGATGAGGACGCAATTCGTCGACGAGAACTGCTGAGTCAAGGGTACTATAAATATCCATTTTCATTACTTCTCAGCTAAAAAATCTCATTTTCTCTCTTTATCTCTCTAGAAACTCTTCCTACTCTCCATCTCTCTAGATTTCTTCATCTTTTATTGTCTGATTCGACGATCCGAAGTTACCACGAGGATCAGTGAAGGATTCTCTACAAGTTCTGCGGATCGGAAACTCTTTTCGGAGATTTTCGAGTTTTGTCGAAAAATTGAGGTAAGGCTCGATTTTCTTTTATGATCTGGTTGTTAGGTAAAGAACGAAGTCGTGAGTATATTTTGTACTACTTTTTGTAGGTTTTGAGAACTCGGCTCGCTATTTAGGAGTCGTAGAGTTTGGGATTGGTCTTTTGGGGGAAAGATAAGGGAATACAATTTATATTGGTTATTTTTGAAATCGGACTCGGTAGAACTGTAATTCATGGTCTTGTGTGCGTTCTGGTTACTCATTTGGGGGGATCTAATGGGTAAAACTATGGATTTTTCATGATTATAGTTTTAGGAAAAAAGGGGTATTAGGCTGTATCCTTGGTTTTGTTGAAAACCGTATGTATATGATGATTTATACTATGATATAAGGATGGTCGTGCATTGACTTATTTAAACTGTATGTATTTGGAAAACCATGATTTTAGATTATCAAATGGGTGTGGTTTGTTTGGTTATATGAGCATGCAAGGTTGTGTTTTATTGAAATGCAGTCAGAACTGGGTTCCAAATTATTCCAGGTATGAAAGAGTATCTGGCTCTATATCCGAGGGTGTGTGTTTATTGCCTGCCATGTAGGCAAGAGTGTATAACTCTATATCCGAGGGCGTGAGCTTATACCGGCTGATCACCGAAGGGTGTAGATCCACCAGTTAACGCCGTTATGATGCCATGGGAGTCTGAGACTAGTCATGTGCCGGTGGTGCTGCGTATCGCGGGTTGGCTACGGGCTAACGCCAGATATCGCGGATCGGCTTCGGGCCTAGGGGTGTGACGACACCGGGTAGATCATAGGCGTGCATATGCTTGTGTGTACGTGTATGCATTGTACTAGAACTGCATTGTGAAAACACTGGAAATGCTTTTAACTGTGTATATTTTGCTGTCATGATAACACTCAAATGCCACACACTAATGTATCCTGTGTTTGCCTTACTGAGATGTGTCTCACCCTATTGTACGTACAGTTTTACAAGTTTTTCGAGTAACTGGAACTAGCGTCCCAGTGTTGGGAGCGTAGTGGTCGGTGTATTGCGGGTAGCGCTTGGGTAAGTGTTAGGACTTCTGTTTCACAGGTTGCTGTTTTGGGGTATGATTGGCACCCGATTGTACGTTTTGTATGTGTGGAGCCTGGACACTGTTTCTTGTATAGACTCTGGTATGGTACCATGCTTGTATAGAAAGACCTTATTTTCGCTACGTATATTCTATTGTGTATGAATGTGTATAGGGTGCCTGGTAACCCCACGGGGTCAGACCCTCATTCGTTGTATTGTATCTTGGATGATTTGTATGATACATGGACGAGTTAGATTACATTTTCACCCCTAGGTCCCATTTCTAGGTTCGGGGCGTGACAGTAATAGCATACAAATACTTAAGTTCAGTTACACAGTACAACGATGTAGATTATTCTCATGCCACACGATTTTAGTATTAAAACATAATCAGACAAACAACCAGAACGCATTTCATAATAAACTTAGTTTGCTTTGATGAAAACCAGGGCCTGATCATCTCCATGGTTCAATTTACTTAACATATATATGCATAGTTATAGGTTTTTATAAAAATGCAGACGATCACCCCTCACCTGTTTTGTTTCCCAATTTACGTGTATGATAACAAAACCTACGAATTCAACCGTTCAAAATCCTTCACAAATTACCATATGAAAATCTCATATTTACAAACTTAGTTTTATACGGTTAGATTTCGAGACACCAACTACAACTGTGAATATACATACATATAACGTAGTTTAATCGGTTCAATTTCAATAAAAACCTGACATAACTTAATCCCCTTACCTGTTCCTGAAAATAAGCCGATTACGTTCGGAAAGCGGAAAACCCTAGCTTTCAAACCCATCGCCGAAAGTGAGTCTGCAGTTGAGAGAAGAGAGAAAAATGATCAGGGACCGATGACAGAATCCAGGTGATCTTAGAGAGAGAGAGCCTGTAATGACTCGAAGAATAATGACATTTAAATAATAGAGAGGAAGGGAAATGGAAACAAAAATAGAAGAAGGTAGTAGACTTTGTCAACAACATTGCACTTTGGGAGTAATAACTGAGGAAATTTATCAGGTCCTCGTTGACGAACACAGGGGATTCTTCGACGAGGGTACAAAAGGGCCTCGTCGACAAAGACAAGTTTTGTCGACGAGAAGATACCAAGAGAGGATTTTGGGGAAGTCTGAAATTTGTCGACAAAGGTGCATGTTCGTCGGCGAACTTTCTACAGGACTTGTCGACGAGGTGACGTGTCTCGTCGATGAATCCAACCCTATAAATAGCAAAAACCCAGATTTAAATATAGTAAATTAAGGAAAATCACACTCTCTCTCTATCTCCCTTCAATTTCTCTCTCCTCTCTCTTCGATTTTGGCTCTATTGCTCACTGAATCGACGATCTGAAGCCACCACGACGCTCCTGGGGAAGTTCTCTCCAAATCTGCCAGAGCAGATCGTTGGTGGAAGCTAGTTGAAATTCATCCCTGAGTTGAGGTAAGGATTTTTATGCCAAATTTGGTCTTACTGTAGTTATAGGAAATGATATTCACGTGAAATTACCGAAATTTAGTTCTGCGAGTTATTATTTTCAGGGAGTTGAACGGGGAACCCTGCGAGTGCAGGACTGAAAATTTTAGGGGGTTTCTTTAAGTGTTAGGTAAGGGAATAAGCTAAAGCAGTTATTTTCCATGCAAATTTTTATTATTTATCAGTAAATTAATTTTCAGGAAAACATGTATTATATTTGTATATTATGAAGGAAATGCACATTTAGGAAAATACAACTATTATGTTGAAATGTATATGTATGTATGAGATGTTAGAAATTATGATTTTAGAATATAAAGTATGGTTTTATATAGTAAATGTGTGGCATGAATATTACTTTACGTGAGAAGTATTATGATATGACTATGTTATGAATGAAGCATGTTTTCAGGAATATGAAATATTACAGTACAAAATGATGCTGAAAATACATGATAATCGATTTATTATTTAGAATGATATGTATGAGATATTCGGCGCAAGGCCATGATTGATAACCGATGCGAGGCCGTGTTTTATGTATGACTTCAGCACGAGACTGTATTTATGAAATGTCTGGCACGAGGCTGTATTTACGAAATGTTCGGCGCGAGGCCGTACTTATGAAATTACAGAAATGCTATCAATCTATTTATGTTAAATGTTATATTATCATGTACTATATGTTATTAGAACTCGTATGTTAGTTTAGTTCAGTTCAGAAGCATGGTACCGTAGCTTATAGATCAGATATCTATGATTAGATTGGTGCTAACCACCCCACAAAGGGGTGAGAGATGGATAGTCGATGTGGCTTTCAGTGTAGAGTGTAGACGTCCACCTATCAGTCCGAATCAGGGTGTGGCAGGCTCATCGTACTTACAGACATTCTTAACTCAACAGTGGTCAGCCAACCATTGTCGGGTCTCGCCTTTGGCCTACACAACCTGTCATGGGAGGTAGTATATGACATCAGCTAGCTATTTATCCTGGGTATGTTTTCAGTATTATTGTTATACCAGACAGTTATGATTAGTATGATGTATTAGAAATATGAAAGTATACGTTTTTGTAGTTATTGAATGATGAATATTTTCTGGTATGATGATTGTACTGTATATCTATATTGTCATTGAGTATTCATGTTGCCACACAGTTGTATTTAGTTTATTTTCCCTTATTGAGAAGTGTCTCACCCCCGAACATTAAATGATTTTCAGGAAATCCATAAGGACCGGCAGGCCGTGGCCGCCGTTGAGTTTATTGAGTTAACCCGCTGGAAGGGTAAGTGTTGTGCTAAGATCAATGGTTTTTGTTGTAGGATCCTAGGGAATACTTTTTGGTGTTTTTGGGAATTTTGGAGATTGTATATAAATATAGAACATGATGGATTATAATTAACTCTGGTATTATGTATTCTATGGTTTTGAGAATGTGATTTATATTTACTGCTGTCTAAATTCCGTTGTGTATGACAGGTGTCCCCGCTACCCACGGGTTCGAGTTGACTATTTTAATTGTCATGTTTTATTATATATATTAAGATAAGTAGGTCATTACAGAGCCACCTGAGAGAGTGAGAGTAGAGAAAGAGAGTCTCAAAAACCTTAATTAGTGAGAGAGAGGAAGGAAAATTATGAAATAAAAATACATTACTCACTACTTAAGTAAGCCTGCCCAGAGGAAAACCGTCGACTATTTTCTTGGCATTTCTAAAACTATTTACGGTTTGGAAGTTCACTGCTCTCAGTTGTTTGTAGTCGTCAACGGTTTTTCTTGAGCTTAGTGAAACTGTCAACGGTTTAGGGTCCTGCCAAACCGATTTCCTCTTTCTCTTTTCCTTTTCCTTATTTCTCTTTTATTTATTTTATTTTTTTTCTTTTCCGAGTTCGGGTCCCTACAATCCCCCCCTATAAAAATTTCGTCATCAAAATTTGCTAACCATTATCAGTCACACCCTCTGGAATTTTCTTTAATTAACGATCTAACTCTACAGAAGAGTTGGTAGCCACCCACATAGCAGCCCCGTCATAAGTTTATTAAATACCCTTACTTATGGCAGAGGAATGTCGTGGTTATACACAATGTCTCGAGAGATTACAATACCCATAAAAAACTCTCTCAAAGACCATCCATCATATACTAAAACCATAAACACACTGCTAAAACTTAAACAAGCCTACTTTACACAACCTATATACAAAATCGAACACTTACTCTTGTGTTGTCACACTGACCTGTCTAGCGCTGAGTTTCTCTGAAAAGTTGTGGACATTTTCGTTGTATTTCTTATTCCAATTCCCAAGAAGCCTCATAAATTGTGTGATTCTACCACAACACTTTCACTAATGGTATTTTCTCAGTACGCAATTCTTGTATTTTCCGATCTAAAATATGACTTGGTATCTCCTCATAGGATGGGGTATCTCCAACTTCTAAGAATTCATAGCTTATCAAGTGCGAAAGATCTGGGACGTACTTCCTCAACACCCATATATGAAAAACATCATGAACCCTAGATAAAGCTGGGGGTAATGCCACTGGGTAAGCAACTAGACCAATTCTCTCCAGAATCTCGAATGACCCAATGTACCTAGGGCTCAACTTACCATTCTTTCCAAACCTCATTACCTCTTTCATAGGAGTAATTCTCAAAAATATCCTATCACCTACCTCGAACTCCAGCTCTCGCTGGCGTGTATCCACATAGCTCTTTTGCCGACTCTTTACTGTTTTAATCCTTTTCTTAATGATCTTGACCTTCTTAGAGGTCTACTGAACAAGTTCCAACCCCAACATCTGCCGCTCACCCACCTCATCCCAATACAACGGAGATCAGCACTTTCGACCATACAATGCCTCATATGGTGTCATCCTAATACTAGCCTGATAACTGTTATTATAACCAAACTCAACTAACGATAGATATCGAATCCAACCATCCCTAATATCCAGCACACACTCCCGCAGCATATCCTCTTGAATCTAAATGGTCTTCTCGGATTGTCCATCCGTCTGTGGGTGAAATGTAGTGCTGAAAGTGAGTTAAGATCCCAATGCTTCCTGCAAACTCTTTTAGAACTAAGAGGTGAACCGTGGATCTCGATATGAAACAATAGATACCAAGACGCCATGAAGTCGGATTATCTCCTGCACATAAAGCTCTACCATCCTATTTATGGAATAACTGATTTTAATAGGAACAAAGTGAGCGGTCTTAGTCAGATGATCCACTATTACCCATATAGCATTTTTTCCACGCACTACTGAAGGCAACCCCGTTACGAAGTCCATAGAGATATGCTCTCACTTCCACTTAGGAATACCAAGTGGTTGTAGTGGTTTCGCTGGCCTCTGGTGCTTTCACTTATTGGCACGTCAAACATTGTTTCACGAACTGGGCAATCTCTCTCTTCATATTGCTCTACCAAAAGGATTCTCATAGATCTTTATACATCTTCAGTTTAGCATACAACTTTTTCTCCTGCAAAATCTGTAATACTAGCCTCAAGTGGTCCTCATGCTCCTCCGAACCCCTCGAGTGTACCAGAATATCGTCAATGAACACCACTACAAATCAATCCAAGTACTCATGGAAAACCCTGTTCATCAAATCCATGAACACCACCGAAGCATTCGTTAACCCAAATGGCATGACTAAAAACTCGCAGTGGCCATATCTGGTTCAGAAAGCTGTCTTTGCTACATCCTTAGATCTAACCCTCACCTGATGATACCCTGACCGTAGGTTAATCTTCGAAAATACATGCGTTCCCTGCAGCTAGTTAAAGAGATCATCTATACGAGGTAAAGGATAGCGATTCTTAACAGTTACCTTTTTAATCTCACGGTAATCAATGTACATCCGCATTGACTCATCCTTCTTCTTCACAAACAGTACTGGAGCTCCCCATGGTGAAACACTAGGTTGAATGAAACCCCTATGTAGTAATTCCTGCAATTGCTCCTTCAACTCTCAAAGTTCGACTAGAGCCATCTGATACGGAGCTTTAGAGATTGGTGCCTTGCCAGGCTGCAACTCTATTGCAAACTCCACCTCACAATCCAGAGGTAAATCGGGTAAATCATCTGGAAACATGTCCGGGAACTTGCTGACTGCCCAAATGTCCTCGAGTCTCAACTCATCCTGTAGCAGTTCCTGCACACAAGCTAGGTACCCCTAACATCCGTCCAAGAGTAACCTCCTCACTTGTAGTGTCGACAGAATCTGTGGCGCTGGACGCACACATGATCCCAAAAATTCATACTCCTGCTCCCCAGGAGGTCTGAAGACTACTACCTTCCTACGACGGTCACTCAAAGCATAACTGGAGAATAACCAATCCATCCCTAGAATGACATCGAATCTTGACATGTCGTATACCACAAGATTCGCAGGTAGCAGCTTCCCCTGAATTACCACTAGGCAATCTGCCAAAATCTTCCCTCAGAAAGATACACTCCTAGGTGGCGTAGTAACAGATAACACCCCATCCATGACTTGGGTCTTAACCCCACACCGCCACACAAAATTCACAAATATAAAGGAATGGGTTGCACTCGAATCAAACAAAGCAGAAGCCTTATTTGAAAGCAATAATAAGGTACCTGTCACTACATTCCTTACAAGCTCAGCGTCCTCTGAAGTAAGAGAGTATACTCTAGCCGGAGCTGTATTCATATGAACGGTTCCCTGAGGTATTTGGTTGTTCCCTCGGTTCACACTAGATGCAAGCACGTCTCGCTTCGGTGTGCGACAATCACGAAACATGTGACATGGCTAGCCACAATTGTAGCAGTTACCCCCAAATGGCCGGCACTCACCCTCGTGCCATCTGTGGCATCTGGTACAACATCCACTAGTCTGGTTCATCTGAGAATCCTAGCGCTCGGTATTCTGATGGTAGTCCGAGTCCTTATTCCTCTTTTTCCACGATCCTTGACAAGATCCTGTCTGAGGACCAGAAGGTACTGTCCTCTTCCTCGATTTCTGATTCACCTCGTCCTTTTGGATACCAGTCTCAATCACCATGGCTTTATCCACCAACACCGAGAACTCGCGGATCTAAAGCATACACACTAGTCTACGAATATCCTTCCTCAAACCCTTCTCGAACCTCCGAGTCTTCTCATACTCACTCAAGATCAAACACAGTGCAAACCGGCATAGCTCTATATACCGAGCCGCATACCCCTGCACCGTCATACTCCCCTGAATCAGAGCAGAAAACTCATCCGCCTTCGTATCAAGTACTGAAACAAGGAAGTATCTGTCAAAGAACACCACCTTGAAACGGCTCCACGTCATCTCCTCAGGACCACCCTTATGCTTTTCCAATAGATTTACTGCAGTCCACCATCGACCTACCTCCCTAGATAGCTGGAAGGTAGCATAGAGGACTCGCTGCCTATTCGTGCAATGCAGGACCTTCAAGATCCTCTCAATCTTCTCCACCTAGTTCTCTGCTATCGTTGGGTCAGGTCCTCTAGAGAACGTCGGAGTATGCATGTGTGCGAACCTCTTAATGGTGCACCCCACAGTAGTAGAAGAGCGCTCACGTCTCCTCACACTCCGCTCGATCTCCTGTAACACGTACTTCGTCAAACCTCGAGGAACAGAAGGAGACTCATCACTCGCTGTCTCCTTGGAGCCACTTCCCAGGTCATTATCCTTGGGCTCCATTGTAAGAACCCGAACCGTTGTATGTGGAGTTAACTTTGTAAAAGAGGAGTAAAATGGAAATTTTGCAGGCTTCGTTGATGAAGCCAGAATTCGTCGATGAAGGTAGTAGGATTTCATCGATGAAATTCAGAGGTTCGTCAACAAAGGAAAGCCGAGAGGCGGAAAATTTGAAATATCAGACTTGTCGATGACGTCGCCAACTGCTCGACGAAATGCTGGATTTTTCGTCGACAAAAACACTTTTCGTCAACGAAATCCCTTGGGTCAAAGGTCAATAAAAGGATATTTTGGGTTTCTTCATTGCTAAGTTTTGGATATTCTCTCTTTCTCTTCGATTCCTTCACTGTTTGTCACCGAATTCACAAATCCACAATTATAGCGAGGATCAAGGAAGGATTCTCTATGTTTCTATTGGATCAGAATCTCGATTTGACCGTTTTTGGGTTTCGGGCCAAAATTGAGGTAAGGCTCGGTTTTCATTTCTGATTCGGTATATGTGTAGTAGTATGGATTATAAGTATGTTTAGTATTGTGGGTTGTAGATTTCGGAGTCTCAGTTCGTAGTTTTGAGGACCATAGAGTTCGTAGTTGGATTTTGGGTTAAGGTAAGGGGATTCTATTTATATCAGTTCATTTTTGAAATCGGGATCGGTAAGCCTGTAGGCTACGAACGTATGTATGTTTTGGCTACTTATTTGGGGAAATCTATCGGGTAAAAACATGGGATTTTTGGGTTACAGTTTTCAGGAAAATTAGGGATTTCGGGTATCATCTCTTGTTTGTTTGGAAAACTGTTTGTTTGCTTTAAAACTGTATTATTTTGGTGACCGTAATCCATATTTGCATAAACTGTATACTTTAAATTGTAAACGATATCATTTGCCGTAAACCAAATAAGTGTGGTATGTTTGTATGGATGTATGTAAATGTTCCAGGTATTTGTGAAAACAACTATGTGGCTGCTTATTATTGTACGCTGAAATGTATAGGAACGTGAGTTCCAAAATGATTTCAGGTTTTGTCAAACGGCTAGGGGCGGCTAACTACCATACGCCGTAACAGCTAGGGGCGGCTAACTACCATACGCTATAACAGCTAGGGGTGGCTAACTACCGTACGCTGCGCCATGTATTGGTTAACTACCGTGGGCGAGAGTGGCTAGCTCTATATCCGGGGTGTTAAATATCACCAGTATGTGCCGGCTGGTCACTGGTGGTGTGATCTACACCGTATGTAGCAGTGGATTCACAGTGGGTCTAGGTCAACGCAGCGTAGTTTGCACGTGGTAATGTAATCGAGGATTAGACCAGGTGACCTTGTGCAGTTGTCTATGTAGAAATGGATTCACTATTGGGCCTGAGTAGGAAATCTTCGTAGTTTCATGTGTTGGAACGTAACCACTGTGAGACTAGGTAACCATGTGTAGTTGCGAATAGTGTGACGACACTGACCGTATGTATGTATGTATGTATTTGAGTATCATATGAACTGGAATGGGTTTTGTGAAAATACTGGAACTGTATGGAAATGTATGGAAATTGTTTTGAAACTGTACAAATTGTTTCAACTGTATCGTACGTATAGTGTTATGAAGTATGTAGAATGACTCTAGTATGTCACACACTGATATAACCTTTTTTCTCCCTTACTGAGAGGTGTCTCACCCCAAATATATATATAAATGTTTTTCAGGTCCTTCGAGTAGCCGAAACTAGCATCCTAGCATTCGAAAGCGGGGGTGTGGTTTAGCTACAACTAGTGCCTGATAGGTACGAGTTTTGTAACCAGGTTGTCGTGATGGATTTTGTAGACGTCCGTAGTATGTATGGTATTAGTAGGGATGTATAACCTTGTATGGTATAGACTCTGGTATGGTACAGTTTATGTGAGAGTAATAGTTGACATGATTAGGTCTATGATTGTGTTAACTGTGTACGATATAAGAATTCTAACAGATTCCTATTCTATTTTTAGTATGGAGCCCAAGGATAATAACTTGGAGAGTGGCTCTGAGGAGACGGCAAGTGATGAGTCTCCTTTTGTGGCTCGGGGTTTGGCGAGACAGGTGATTCGAGAAATTGGACGGAGTGTTAGGAGACGCGAGAGTTCTCCTACTGATGCGGGGTGTACCATTGAGAGGTTCACAAGCATGCACCCTCTGGTATTTACGGGAGGACCTGATCCGATAGTGGTGGAGGACTAGATTGAGAAGAATGAGAGGATTTTGGGAGTCCTCCACTGCACTGAGAAGCAGAAGGTCTTGTATGCTACCTTCCAGTTGACTGGGGAGACAGCGGTGAGTCTGCTTGAGAGGCAGAGAGCTGGTCCATCTGATATGACATAGAGTCGCTTCAATGAGGTATTTTTTTATAGATACTTTCTAGTCTCCACCCGGGATGCGAAGGCTGATCAGTTTTCAGGCCAGACACGGGGGACTTTGACAGTGCAGAGGTATGCTTCCAGATATATCGAGTTATCTCGATTTGCGCCGTACTTGGTTTCGAATGAGCATGAGAAGGCTCGGAGGTTTGAGAAGGGTCTAAGGAAAGACATCCGCCGTCTTGTAGGGATGCTACAGATTCGTGAGTTCTCTGTTTTGGTGGATAAAGCCACCATTGTTGAGACGGACCTTTAGGGAGATGAGGTGGTACAGATTTAGGGGAAGAGGCCAGTATCTTCTGGTCCTCAAAGTGGTCCTCGGTAGGGGCCGGGGAAGAAGAAGAAGAATTATAGCTCTGGGTATCGGTAAAACACCGAGTGGCAGAGTTCTCAGGGGGATCCATCCTCCGCACTGTGCGTGAAGTGTCATAAATGGCACGATGGCGAATGTCAACCATTCAGGGGTGTCTGCTTCAACTGTGGCCAATCAGGCCACATGGCGAAGTACTGTACGAAATAGAGGAGGATTATGCCTGCACAGAGCCAGACCCGTAGGAGTAATCAGATGCCACGAGGGAACCATTAGGAAGCCACGGATCCGACGAGAGTATATTCACTTACTCTAGCAGATGCAGAACATACTGGGAACGTGGTAACCAGTACCATGTTATTGCTTTCGAATAGAGATGTTGTTTTATTTGATTATGGGCAACCCATTCGTTTATATTTGCTAGTTTTGTGAAGCTATGTGAGGCGGAAACCTGTATGATGGATTCAATGTTATCTATGACTACACCAATTAGGAGTGTAACTATATGTAGTAAGATGTTAGGAAACTGCCCAGTCGTGATTTGGGAGAGACTGCTACCAGCAAATCTTGTAGTGTACGACATGTCGGGTTTCGACGTCATACTGGGAATGGATTGGTTGTTTTCCAATTATGCAGCGATTAACTGTTGGAAGAAGGTAGTAGTGTTTAGACCTCTTGGGGAATATGAATATGAGTTTGTGGGATTGTGTGTGCATTCGGCACCACATATTTTATCGGCACTACAAGCAAGGAGGTTACTCTTGGACGGATGTCAAGGGTACTTAGCTTGTGTGCAGAAACCACCGCGGAGTGAGTTGAGACTCGAGGACATTTGGGTAGTCAGCGAATTCCCGAATGTGTTTCCATATGATTTACCCGGTTTACCTCCAGATCGTGAGGTGGAGTTTGCGATTGAGTTGATGCCTGACAAGGCACTGATCTCTAAAGCTCCTTACCGGATGGTTCCAGCAGAACTTCGGGAGTTGAAGGAGCACTTGCAGAAATTACTGGACAGGGGATTCATTAGACCTAGTTTTTCGCCCTGGGGAGCTCCAGTATTATTTGTGAATAAGAAGGACGGGTCGATGCATATGTGCATTGACTACCGTGAGATCAACAAAGTGATGGTGAAGAACCGTTACCCTTTACCTCGTATAGATGATCTTTTTGACCAATTGCAGGGAACACAGATCTTTTCGAAGATCAATCTACGGTCGGGGTATCATCAGGTGAGGGTTAGATCTGAAGATGTAGCAAAGACTGCTTTCCGAACTAGATACGGCCACTATGAATTCTTGGTTATGCCGTTTGGGTTGACCAATGCACCGGCAGTGTTCATGGATCTAATGAATAGGGTATTTCATGAGTACTTGGATCAGTTCGTAGTGGTGTTCATCGATGACATTCTGGTATATTTGAAGAGTTCGGAAGAGCATGAGTACCATTTGAGGTTAGTGCTACAGAGGTTACGAGAGAAGAAGTTGTATGCTAAGCTGAAGAAGTGTGAGTTTTGGCTGAATCAGGTTGCGTTCTTAGGCCATGTGGTGTCTAAGGGTGGCATTTCCATTGATCCCAGTAAGATTGAAGTTGTGGTCAACTGGGCTAGACCGAAAAGTGTGTAGGAGGTTCGGAGTTTTCTGGGACTGATGGGTTACTATCGTCGGTTTGTGGAGGGTTTCTCTAAATTGTCTGGACCTCTAACACGGTTGGCTAAGAAGGGGGTGAGGTATGACTAGACTAGTGATTGCGAGCAGTGCTTTCTCGAGTTGAAGCACCGACTGGTTACTGCTCCAATATTGACCATTCCTTCGAGGGATGAGAGTTTTGTGATTTATAGCGACGCGTCCTTGAAGGGTTTGGGATGTGTGCTTATGCAACAGGGAAAGGTGGTAGCTTATGCTTCTCAGCAACTGAAAGAGTATGAGAAGAATTACCCTACACATGATCTAGAATTGGCTGCTGTAGTTTATGCCTTAAAGATCTGGCGACACTACCTATACGGTGTTTAGTATGAAATTTTCACTGACCACAAAAGGCTCAGGTACTTTTCACGCGGAAGGAGCTGAATATGAGGCGGAGGCGATGGCTAGAATTGATTAAGGACTACGATTGTACGATCAGCTATCACCCAGGAAAGGCTAATGTGGTAGCAGATGTGTTGAGTCGGAAGTCAGAACATGCAACAGTGAGTGCAGTTGTAGCTCAGTATCATGTTAGGTGAGACCTGGAAAGCCTTGGCGTAGAGTTGGTGTTTGGTGATCATCAGGCTTTCTTTGCCAGCTTGGTAATCCAACCAACCTTATTTGAGTGTATTAAAGCTGCACATGATAGTGATGTAGAGTTAGCAGAGATTGTGGAGAAAGTGCAGCAGAGTTCGGCTGCAGATTTTAACATCTCGGATAGAGGTGTTGAGGTTTGGGACCAGGCTGTGTGTTTAAAATGATGAGGATATCATAAGGACGATTCTAGAGGAAACGCGTCGTTCTCTGTATACGGTACATCCGGGTAATACGAAGATGTATCGGGATTTACGCGAGTCCTTCTGGTGGAGTGGTATAAAGAGGGATATTGCTTGGTTTGTGGAGCAGTGTCTGACGTGTCAATAAGTGAAAGCTGAACATCAGAGGCCGATAGGGCCGTTGCAGCCTTTGCCTATTCCGGTATGGAAATGGGAGCATATTTTCATGGACTTTGTTACTAGATTACCAACAGCGCTTCACGAGCAGAATGCTATTTGGGTAATTGTGGACAGGTTGACGAAATCTACTCACTTTGTACCGATGAAGGTTAGCTACCCTTTGAGTAGACTAGCTGATATATACGTGCATGAGATTGTGAGGTTGCATGGAGTTCCGGTGTCCATTGTTTCATATTGGGATCCGAGGTTTACTTCTCGATTTTGGAAGAGCTTGCAGGTTGCATTGGGGACGAAGCTTACTTTTAGTACAGCGTTCCACCCCCAGACTGATGGATACTCGGAGAGGATGATACAGATCTTGGAGGATATGTTATAGGCTTGTGTATTAGATTTCGGTGGTAGTTGGATTCAGTTTCTGCCACTAGTGGATTTTACCTATAACAACAATTTCCAGGCTAGTATAGGGATGGCACCGTTGGAGGCTTTGTATGGTCGGAGGTGTCGATCTCCTTTGTATTGGGATGAGGTCAGTGAACGTTAGGTTTTAGGACTTGAACTTGTACAGCAGGCGTCTGAGAAGATAGGATTAATCCGGGAGAGGATTAAATCGGCTCAGAGTCAGCAGAAGAGTTACGCGGATGTTTGCCGCCGTGAGTTGGAGTTCGAGGTAGGGGGTAAAGTATTTCTTAGAATTGCTCCAATGAAAAGAGTGATGAGATTCGAAAGGAAGGGCAAGTTGAGCCTGAGGTATATCGGACCATTCGAGGTACTTGAGCGAGTGGGTCCTGTAGCCTACAGAGTTGCACTACCTCTAGCACTTTTGAGGGTCCATGATGTGTTTCACGTATCTATGCTGAGAAGGTACGTGTTGGATCCATCTCATATTATTAGTTACGATGAGTTGGATATTGGGGATACTTTAGCATATAAGGAGATACCTATTCAGGTTCTGGACCGTAAAGTTCAGAAGCTCCGTACGAAAGAGATACCGTTAGTGAAGGTATTATGGCGAAACCATGAGGTAGAGGAGGCTTCTTGGGAACTAGAAACGGAAATATGCCGGAAGTATCCATAGTTGTTGTAACGCCCCGAACCCTTAAACCCGGGTCCGGTGCGTTATACCTGATAAAATCCCAGATAATCCATTATCCATAATATATATGCAGCGGAAAACATAACCATAGTCTCCACATAACATAATATCAGAGTTTACTAATTCTAACTACCAACCATAATAAATTAATCATTCACCAGTATTCAAATATATACATGTCTCTAAAACATTATCCACTAATACCAGTAAGTTTCACAACTATCCTTTCATAACTAACTTAAAACATAAATTATAAAACATAAAATATACATATCAAAATTAACATAAAAATATACCATTTTTCTTATATCTTCCAAAAAATGTTATAAAATCTCGAGCTCTCAAAGCTCGATCTTGAGAAATCCTGAAAAAATGAATTCATATTCGGGTAAGACACATCTCAGTAAGGGAAGAAACAATATATTAAAACAATGTGTGGCCAACATGAGTTAAATAGATATCATTTTATTTCATTTGCAAATCATCATATAACATTGAAATCGTTTTTTGAACCTAACAATCACATGCAAATATTTAACTCATGACATTACCTGAGGATAGGGGTGATTACCCGCCCATACAAGTAGCACCCCTCTGCTCTGATACATTTAGCAACCCGAAGGTCACGATTTAAGCATACCAGGGCACTCACCTTACTCAGTAAGCCCTCAAGTGTTAAACTGATCTTATACTCACGCGTTCAACAATAGTTTACCGGCAAAAGCCCTAAGGATAGGGAATTCTACCCGCCCATACAAGTAGGTTCCCTCTGCCCTAGTACATTATGCGGCTACTGCCACATCTGTAGCTACTAGTGCACTCGCCTTACTCAGCAAGCCCTCAGGCGAAGAGTGTGCCCTGCCCAAACGTAACATGTTCTACATACATAAATACTTCTAATTTCATAATATATCATTCTTTTCTATCATTATACATTCATGCACATTCATTCCTATTCATAACTTAACTTTGCATTTCGTTTCACTTTAAGTGACTCTTTTCCATTTACATCATTTACCTTTGTCATTTCATTTCATTGTCATTTCATCGTCATTTCATTGCATAACATTTCATTTCATTACTTCGTACTACAACTGGTCTTTAGCCATCATCAGTTAGTCTACGTAAAAACGTGCTAGATCTGCTAACACAGCTCCTTTTAGCTGTCATCAGTTAATCTACACAGAAGTGTGCTAGATCTGCAAACATGGCTGTCTTTCAGCTGTCTTACATTTACATGGTTGCATTTAACATACACAGGCAACATTGTCCAGATCATATTTTATTTTCATTGCTTTACTTACTTAGCCTACATCTCATACATTTAACATATATTTGCACAGAATCTCATGCCACACAATTTAACAATAAAATTCATACACTACCTGTAAAATAAGCCAACCAACATTCAATGTTTATATACTGAAAATACCTTTCATTTCTTACTTAATTATCCTGAAAATATTTCCCACTTTCATCAGTTCATTTTTGCATACATATCTAATAAATAGCCCTAAACTCGGAAAAAATATAATTTAAACAGTTGGCATTTTACCCATACTGAAACATAGACACGTATATATAACACAATTTATTTTTCCATTAAATTCATAAAAATTCTGATTTAATATATATTTTTCCCCTTACCTAGTTTCTTAAACTACGCCAACAGGGACTCCGAAAAATACCTATGGCGCTCACCCGGACCCTGAAATTAAATTCCTAATTCCAATAAATTATTCTTAAATAAAATATTATTAAATATTTATTAGGCCATAATTCCTAAATAAATAATAATATCCTTAAATTGAGCCAAATTTCTAAATTTCCCAAATCCCACTCTCGCTTTAGAGTAGAGCCTAAAAAACCTCAATTGAAAAATTACCTACTCCAAAATGACAATAACGACGATTAGGACCCGATGGTAGTGCCTGATCGTTGATTTAACAGTAGATTTAACCAGAAATTAAGAAATTGGAAAAAAATTACCTTTCCCTAGGAGCAGTGCCTAAGCCGTTTCCACGACAAATCTACTCCAGTAGAAATGTCAATGGCAAAGTTAGGAACCCAACGACACCTTCCGTTTTCCGATCGATTGAGTATTCATTGAGAAATGAGGAGAGAGGGAGTGGCGGAGACGAAGAGGCGATGGAAATTGAGAGAGTTGCAGAGAGAGAGAGGTCTGAGATTCAACTTTCATCTTCTTCTTTCTTTTTTTTTTTCTTTTTTTTTCTTTTACTTACTTTATCATAATACTATTATATCATATAAATATATATATGTGTACATTAAACTAACATATTTTATATATATATATATCTTTATTTCAATTTTTTTTTTTACTATTGTTTTATTTATTTAATTAATTTAATAATATTTAATTAATTAATTAATTAATTAATAATTACTCTTTTTTTTCATACTATTTTTTTATTTGTTTATTTAATACATCAATTTAATAGTGTTTAGCCACTTAATTAATTAATAATTTAATTAATAACTTTTTTTAATTAAATTTTTTTTCGAGTTATTACAATTGTTTTGAGTAGTATTTTGATAGCAGGGTAGTATGAGTATGTATGTATGTATGTAATACTCTGTTATTGTATGGTATTAGTGGTTAGTCTTTGGGTGGGTCTTGTTGTATTGAGAACTCCCGAGACTTTGTATGTATGTAACCATGGTATATTTCCTCCACCATAAGTGAGGAAATGTATGTATGTATAGTAACGGGACTGCGTATAAATGGTTGTCGTATTCTCTAGAGTGTGTATGTATGTATTATAACGGGGCTGCGTATAAATGGCCGCTGTGTTCTCTAGAGAATGTATGTATGGATGGTGACCGTTTGGTATCAGTATATATGTATTATGACAGCTTGGTATCCTCTAGAGTACGTATGTGTCTATCCTAGTTTCGCTTTAGAGTGAGTATGTATGTAGTAGTATGAATGTGTTGTAATGAGAGATTGCAAATTTTAAGGACGAAATTTTTGTAAGTATTGGAGATTGTAAGAACCCAAACCGTTGTGTGTGGAGTTGACTTTGTAAAAGAGGGGTAAAATGGAAATTCTGCAGGCTTCGTCGACGAAGCTAGAATTCGTCGATGAAGGTAGTAGGATTTTTGTCGACGAAATTCAGAGGTTCGTCGACGAAGGAAAGCCGAGAGGTGGAAATTTTGAAATATCAGACTTCTTCGACGACGTCACCGACTGCTCGATGAAATGCTGGATTTTTTGTCAACGAAGACACTTTTCGTCGACGAAATCCCTCGGGTCAAAGGTCTATAAAAGGATATTTTGGGTTTCTTCATTGTTAAGTTTTGGATATTCTCTCTCTCTCTCTCTCTCTCTCTCTCTCTCTCTCTCTCTTTTCAATTCCTTCACCGTTTGTCTCCGGATTCACAGATCCATAGTTATAGCGAGGATCAGTGAAGGATTCTCTACGTTTCTACTGGATCGGAATCTCGATTCGAGCGTTTTCGGGTTTCAGGCCAAAATCGAGGTAAGGCTCGGTTTTCATTTCTGATTCGGTATATGTGTAGTAGTATGGATTATAAGTATGTTTAGTATTGTGGGTTGTAGATTTCGGAATCTCGGTTCATAGTTTTGAGGACCGTAGAGTTCGTAGTTGGATTTCGGGTTAAGGTAAGGGGATTCTATTTATATCAGTTCATTTTTAAAATCGAGATCGGTAAGTCTGTAGGCTACGAACGTATGTATGTTTTGGCTACTTATTTGGGAAAATCTAATGGGTAAAAACATGGGATTTTCGGGTTATAGTTTTCAGGAAAATTGGGGATTTCAGGTATCATCTCTTGTTTGTTTGCTTTAAAACTGTATTATTGAGGTGACCGTAATCCATATTTGCATAAACTGTATACTTGAAATTGTAAACGATATGATTTTTCGTAAACCAAATAAGTGTGGTATGTTTGTATGGATGTATGTAAATGTTCCAGGTATTTGTGAAAACAGTTATGTGGTGGCTTATTACCGTACGCTGAAATGTATAGGAACGTGAGTTCCAAAATGATTCCAGGTTTTATGAAATGGCTAAGGGCGGATAACTACCGTACGCCGTAATAGATAGGGGCGGCTAACTACCGTACGCTGTAACAGTTAGGGGCGGCTAACTACCGTACGCTGCGCCATGTATCGGTTAACTATCGTGGGCAAAAGTGGCCAGCTCTATATCCGGGGTGTGAAATATCACCAGTATATGCCGGCTGGTCACCAGTGGTGTGATCTACACCGTATGTAGCAATGGATTCACAGTGGGCCTAGGTCGACGCAGCGTAGTTTGCACGTGGTAATGTAATCGGGGATTAGATCAGGTGACCTTGTGTAGTTGCATATGTAGCAATGGATTCACTATTGGGCTTGAGTTGGAAATCTTCGTAGTTTCATGTGTTGGAACGTAACCGCTGTGAGACTAGGTGACCTTGTGTAGTTGCAAATAGTGTGACGACACTGACCGTATATATGTATGTATATATGTATGTATGTATTTGAGTATTGTATGAACTGGAATGGGTTTTGTGAAAATACTGGAACTGTATGGAAATGTATGGAAATTGTTTTGAAATTGTACGAATTGTTTCAACTGTATCGTATGTATAGTGTTATGAAGTATGTAGAATGATACTAGTATGTCACACACTGATATAACCTGTTTTCTCCCTTACTGAAAGGTGTCTCACCCCGAATATATATACAAATGTTTTTCAGGTACTTCGGGTAACCGAAACTAGCATCCTAACATCCGGAAGTATGGGTGTGGTTTAGCTACAACTAGTGCTTGATAGGTACGAGTTTTGTAACCGGGTTGTCGTGATGGATTTTGTAGATGCCCGTAGTATGTATGGTATTAGTAGGGATGTATAACCTTGTATGGTACAGACTTTGGTATGGTACAGTTTATTTAAAGAAAGACCGTATTTCGCTGCATATTTTGATGAGTATGGATGTATGTATGTATGTATGTATGTATGTATGTAGGGCATCCGTTCACCCTACGGGGTCGGACCCTCTTTGTATATGGTATCATGTATGTTTTAATTGTTACAGAGATAGGTTAGGTTACTTAAATTCACCCCTGGGTCTCATTTCTGGGTTCGGGGCGTGACATCCATTCTATAGCACAATAGGAATCTATCAGTATCCTCGCGACACATACAATTAACACAATGATCTACACTAATCGTGTTAACCACTCCCTACCAGGTCCAGGTCTGTCTTATCACACCGACACGAAAGTCATCAATGATCTGCCCTACTTTTACTGGAATCGTCATCCCAGGAAAAACATAGAATACCGTCGACAAATCCTAGTCTATCAACTGAACAATCCTCAACCAACTCTACCCATATCCACATCCTATACTCTGGTATGTACTCACAACTAAGCCTAACCAAGTCTACAAGATCTAGTAACCTGGTTAGCTCTGATACCAAGCTGTCATGCCCCGAACCCGGAAATGGGATCGAGGGGTGAAAATGTAATCTAACATGTCCCTGTATCATACAAATTATTCACAGATATAGTACAATGGATGAGGGTATGACCCTGTGTGGTTCCTAGGCACCCTAAACACATCCAAACACAACAATATACGCAGCGGGATAAAAAGTCATTCTATATACATATGCAGTACCATACCAGAGTCTATATAAGAGCAGAAATAGGCTCTATCAGAAATGTACAAACGGGTGCCCAAATACATCTCAGAATGGCAACCCACCAAAATACAGTACACCGGCCACTACATTCCCTGCACCAGGACGCTAGTTCCGGTTACTCGAAGGACCTGTAAAAATGTACATACAGCAGGGGTGAGACACCTCTCAGTAAGGAAGAACACAGGTTATATTGGTGTGTGGCATTTAAATGTTATCATAATGCAACATACGCGCAGTTAAATGCAGTCGAGTACTAATTTTACACAGTGCATACACGCACATATACACATGATCAGCAATCCCGAGGTCGTCACACCCATCAGCCCAAAGCCAACTTGCGACATACGGCGTTGGCTCGTAGCCAACTCGAGAACACGACTCCATCGGCACATGGCTAGTCCCCGACTCCCATGGCATCGTACCGGTGCTAAACTGGTGGATCCACACCCTTCGGCTTGATCTGCTGGAATAGGCTCGTGCCCTCGGATATAGAGCCGGACCTCTGTCAATCTATGGCCAGCGATTTCATACGCCCTTGAATATAGAGTCGGACACTCTCAATACCTGGAACAATTTCGGAACCACGTTCCTACTAGCATTTCAACCATTCATACACCCATGCATGCTCATATAACCAAACAAACCACACCCATTTGGTAATCTAAAATCACAGTTTTTCAAACACGTACAGTTTAAAACAAGTCAAGGCACGACCATCCCTATAACACCGTATAAATCAACATATACATTCGGTTTTCAACAAAACCAGGGATGCAGCCCGTCGCCCCCTTTTTCCAAAACTGTAATCATGAAAAACCCATAGTTTTTCCTATTAGATCCCCCCAAATGAGTAGTCAAAACACACACAGGACCGTGAACCACAGTTCTACTGATTTCGATTTCAAAAATAATCGATATAAACACAATTCCCCTTACCTTTTCCCCGAATAGTAAATCCCGAACTCTGAGGCCCCTAAACAGCGAACCGAGTTCCAAAACCTACAACCAATAGTACGACATATACTCACAAGACTGTCACTTACAAAACTACCGGATCATAATTGAAAACCGAGTCTTACCTCAATTTTTAGCCAAACCCCAAAAATCTCTGAAGCGGAATTCCGATCCGTAGAACTTGTAGAGAATCCTTCCACGATCCTCGTGGTAACTACAGATTCACAATTCTAACGACGAACGACGAATAAATCTAGAGAGATAGAGAGTAGGGAGAGTTTTAGAGAAAGAGAAAGAAATATGATTTAGTTTTCTTAGCTTGGAAGTAAAGAGATTCCTATTTATAGCCCTTTGACTCGGGCGTCTTCATTGACGAAATGGTGTCCTCATTGACGAGGTCATATAGACAACTCGTCGACGATACAATGGATTCGTCAATGAATCCTGATATCTCCGTTTTCTCAAAATCTCTCAGCTTCTCCTCGTCGACGAGCCTCTGAACTTCGTCAACGAGACTTACATAGACTTCGTCGATGAACTCTGGCTTCGTCGACGAATCCTACTAAATTCCCAATTTGCCCCTCTCTTATTTATTTAAATTCATATATCACAGTTTGGGTTCTTACATGATGCAAGGCCATGCTTTACGTATGATTTCGGTGCAAGGCTGTATTTATGAATGTTCAGTGCAAGGCCGCAAATATGAAAGAAATTGGTACAAGGCCATATGTATGTATATTATTTCAAAAAATGCTATCAATCTATTTATGTTAGACAAGTATTTTATCATGTATTATATGTTATCAGAACCCAGATGATAGTTCAGATTAGTTACAGGAGCACGGTACCGTTGCTATATAGATCATATATCTATGTTCAGACTTGTGCTAACCACCCCATAAGGGGGTGGGAGATGGATAGTCGATGTGGCTTTCAGTGTAGAGTTGTAGATGTCCACTTAGCAGGACGGACCAGGGTGTGGCGGGCCCATCACACTTACAGACATTATTGACTCGGCAATGGTTGACCAACCATTGTCGGGTCCCGCCTTTAGGCTACACAACCTGTCATGGGATGTAATACATGACATCAGTTAGCTATACATCCTGGGTGAATTTTCAGTATTATCAGTTATATCAGAAATTTTATGAAATGTATGATTTATTAGAAAATACGAAAGTATATGATTATTCAGTATGATATGATGAATGTTTTCAGGTATATGGAATGTACTGTATATGTATAATTGCATCAAATATTCATGTTGCCACACAACTGTATTTAGTTTCTTTTCCCTTACTAAGAAGTGTCTCACCCCCGAACTTAAATAATTTTCAGGAAACCCAGAAGGACCGGCGGATCGAGGCTGCCATTGAGTCTGTTGTGCTACCCCGTTACTAGAGTTCTAGACTACCATTATCAACAAGGGTCTCCTAGCATTTAATATTACAATCCAAAAATAAATGACAGAAACCAACTTCATCCATACAAACCACGCATATAAACTAAACAAACTAAACTCAGCCCCTTTAGCCTGCTAAGCATAATCCCTACTATTTCCTGAAAAGTAATATGATCATTGGGGTGAGACACCTCTTAGTAAGACAAATTAAGTTTATATCAGGGTGTGGCCAACATGAGTTTTAGTAGAATCATAAAATATTCATTTCTCCATTTAATCAAAAATAACATTTGAAAAATTGTACTCACACCTATATAGTTGAAAATACACATTCATTCCCAGAGTGTAAACCAGTTCAACTAATAAATAACACCATTTACATAAATTCACATATACGCGTAGAAGACATCCCCTGGGACAAACGACATGATTAACCTCCATAACGGGTTGTGCGACTCGTATGCTGGACTTAGCATGGGTGATCAACCCAAACAAAGTCAAAGTAACCATCTGCAAGTACGTTTGTAAGCATCTGCAAGCTCTGTTGCAAGTCTGATTGCCTTACCACTTTCTGGTCCGAACCCCAGGGAAGGTACAACAACACATCGCAGACCAACCGGCCGAAACCACCTATACTTCCACTACAGTGTGGTTGCACCTGGCCAAATAACTCACTAGCAATGGTATCATGCTCTCAATACAATTATGCTCACAATACAACTAGTCTCCTGAGTTCTTAAACCATATCATGCAATTTAAGTAATAAAACCTGTAATTTAAGTCTCATTTTCATCACTTAGTACAAAATCTGTCATATCACAACCCGGCATACTGCCATTGTAGTAATCCTAAAAAAAAAAATTAAATTAAATTATAATTATAATTATAATAATAATAATAAAATTAATTAATTAAATTATTATTATTTAAATAATATAATATAATATTATAATGATATATATATATATATATATATGTAAGTTTATCTTAAAGTAAGTTATATAAAGCTTCTTCAGGAAGCTTCTCTGCGTCCAATTTCAAATTGGATTGCAGAGTCAGTCCTACGCCTCACATCTCTCTCTCTCTCTCTCTCTATTCGTCTGTCTTCCATTTCTCTCGTCTCCTCGTCTTTTCTTTACCACTCTCCTCCATCTCGTGTTCGTTATTCAACCGATCAAAAATCTAAAAATACTGTTGGGTTCTGCTCGCCGCCACCGACATTTCTACTGGAGCAGATCTGTTGTGGGAGCAGTGTAGGCATATCTTGTGAGGTAAGGCCAAATCTCAAACTTACCTCAATTTCTCTTAAACTATAAGCCCCATTAATGAACGGAAATTGGCAGGAGACTCGTGGGGAGATTCTCTACAATTTAGCCGGAGCGGATTTTCAAATTGGAGCTTCGGGGTACCAATCCTAAATCGGGGGTAAGTTTGATAATTTATACTTTATTAGGCTATTTAGGGTATTCAGAGCCTAGGAGAATTTTAGGAAAAGTTGCTTTACGGATTGTGATGAATAATATGGTGAAATTTGAATTTCAGGGTTCAAGGGTTTTTGAACACCTGGGGCGTAGGCTGGGGTGTTATCGAGCTTTTTTAGGAATCAGGTAAAAGGATTAAGTTAAGTCAGTAATTTTATGAAATTTGAATCAATTAAATTGTTATGTTTATATAAATATATATAGGAATTTAAAGGCTATTTTGGAAACCAACCGTTTAAAATAGATTTTATAAACCTAAGATATATTGTATGGTAGTTTTGAATAAAATGAACGGTGGAAAGCTTGTTTGCTTATATGGATTTGTTAAAATGTGGAAAATCGTATGACAGATGATTTAATTTGTATGGATTATTGTATATTTGGATTTGGGATTTTGAAATACTTAATTGTCTGTGAAATACTGAATTGTTTGAGAAATACTGGAAATGCTTGTAACAATACTGGAACTGTTTGTGAAATGCAGGTGTTTGAACTAATGGTCAGTGGTCGGGTATTTTTTGATTGGCCAAGGGCCAGGATTATTATTTGACGGTCGAGGTCCGAGTTTTAATTAATAGCTATACACCATATTGTATTTTGTGGCCGAGGGCCAGGTTTTTTCGGAATAACAGAAAATATATGTGAATTAATATTTTAAATGGTGATTTCTATTATCTAAATTGCATGATATGCTTTAGGAACCTTGGGGACCAGTGTATTATGAGCACGGTACCGTTGCTAGTTATACCATGTGCACCCACACTGTCTGGATAGAAGTGTAGGGGGTCCAGCCAACTGCCTGCGTGAGGTTGAAGTAAGAGCGTCAGACCTGCAGCTTTGCTGTGGATGCCTGCAGATGTGTTTGTAGAGGATGTTGTTTTTGACTTTGTTTGGGCTAATCACTTGGGCTTAGTCCAACCTTCGGGCCGCACAACCCACGCCATGGGGAAAGTAAATGGCGTGTTTGTTATAGGGAGTGTCTTATATACATATCTGTTAATTTATGTGAATACGAATAACTAATAAGATAATTTCGAGAGCTTGCTGATAAAGGCGAGTGCCCTAGTAGCAGTAATGGTATTAGAGGAGAGGGAAGCTACTTGTATGGGTGGGTAATCTTCCCTATCTTTGCCTAATTGGGTGTGTGAGTATAAATTAAGAATGTTTTCATAAATGTGTTTATCTATTTAGTGAATTGGTTATTTTTTGTACACTAAATGCATGTTGGCCACACATTGACATTAACTTAGTCTTTCCCTTACTGAGTTGTGCCTCACTCCTACTTTACAAACTATCTTTTCAGGGAATCCTAGAGATCGGGTCTAGCAGGCTAGAGGAGTCGGGCTAGTGATGTAAATTTTATGTAGGTAGTGTGTAGATAGAGATTTTATTTTTGTTTAGTTTTATAGGATGTAGTTATGTGGAAATGGATATATTCATGTATAAAGATAGTTAGAACTCTGGTAATGTAATTTAAGGATTTTATATTTTATTTTCACTACGTACGTGTGTTTTATATTTGATGAATAAGGTATCAGGTACACTGACGTCAATAAAGTAGCACTCCGGGCCCACTTGGCGGGTCGGGGTCGTTACAGCCGTCATATCAAAACTTGGCATACCGCCGTCATATAAAAACCCCGGCCTACAGTCGTCATATCACACTTCCAATACTTTCCATAATCAGTATAAATCCCAATTTTGTTGTAATAGCATACCAATACTCAAGTTTAGTTACACAGTACAACAATGTAGATTATTCTCATGCCACAGGACTTTAGTATTAAAACATAATCAGATAAACAATTGGAACACATTTCATAATAGACTTAGTTTGCTTTGATGAAAAGCTGGGTCTGATCATCTCGATGGTTCAATTTACTTAACATATATATATACATAGTTATAGGTTTTTATAAAAATGCAGATGACCACCCCTCACCCGTTTTGTTTCCCATTTTACGTGTATGATAACAAAACCTACAAATTCAACCATTCAAAATCCTTCACAAATTACCGTATGAAAATCCCATATTTACAAACTCAGTTTTATATGGTTGGATTTCGAAACACCAACTGAAACCATGAATATACGTACATATAACTTAGTTTAACCGGTTCAATTTCAATGAAAACATGACATAATGATCAGGGACCGATGACGAACTTCGGGTGATCTTAGAGAGAGAGAGAGAGTGAGAGTAGAGAGAGAGAGAGTTTCAAAAACCAAATTTAGAGAGAGAGAGAGAGAGGAATGAAAACTATGAAATAAAAGTACATTGCTTACTACTTAAGTAAGCCCGCCTAGAGGAAAACTATCGACGGTTTTCTTGGGGTTTATGAAACCTTCGACGGTTTGGCAGTTCACTACTCTCGGTTGTTTGTAGTCGTTGACGATTTTTCCTGAGCTCAGTGAACCTTCGGCAGTTTGGGGTCCTGCCAAACCAATTTCCTATTTTTATTTTCTTTTTCCTTATTTCTAGTTTCTTTTATTTATTTATTTTTCTTTTCGGGTTCGGGTCCCTACAGGGTGTCTACACTTATAATATGCAACGTTCAAATTGCTTTTTTACTCTTTTTACATTTATATTTGGGTTGGGTTGGATCAAGTGGTTTGCATCATCAATTTGTCATCCTATTTATATGTTCAATTTATAGGAAGCTACAATTCATAGTCCAATCCAAACACTTTACAAAATCATACTTTGTAAGTGGTTGGAATTGATTTGAGTCATGTTAGTTGGGTTGGTTAGTGTTAGCTTTGATGTATTTCCAAGAGGATGGTGAATTGGAAATTTAAAATTAACCTAAGTCAAATTCAAATCATAGTCAGTATTTCAAAACCTAGGGTCCTTCTAAGCATTAACCAATTTAGCAGAAATCAAATTGAGCAAGAATGTAAAGCAATTGAAGTAATCTCAGTATTTATGAACCATCTACCATAATTAAAAAGCCAACATTCAAGTGCATAAATTTAAGTGTAGAAATTAAATGCGACACAATAAATGTTATCGGGGTTCGGCCAATACTGCCTACGTCCCCGCCTTGGCTCACAAGCACAAGGATTCCACTAAAGCTCACTTAATGGGTGGAGCAGCACCTAATACAACACACCTTACCAGGGTGGCGCACCTAACTTTTTTAACCGGGTCTAAGTCAGTCTGGGACTATTCCACAGGGTCAGTCTCCCTCTTCAAGTCCACGCTTGGAATACAAAAAATGTAAACTTTTTGTACAAACCAAACCGGGTACAGTAATTGTGCTTCTTAATCAAGCAGATATGTACCAATTACAGTCAATTAATGCACATCAATGATATATGAATTATAAGCTCAATGCTAAATGTGTGCAATCAACACTCAAGATTATATCTATACTCAATCAAGCATAAGAGTGTATGAATAAGCAAATCTTTGAAAATATATATATGAAAGTGTATCTCAATTACAGCCTAGGGTTCAAAGATTTGCGCCAAGATAAATCAAAATATCTCTACAAATATTTACTCTATATTCAAGCACAAGAGATATTCAAAACTTAGTTTGTAAAAAGATTTTTGTGCACACAAAAATTGTAAGCTAAGGTGTCTTGCAATCTAAATGCTAAGACTCACAAGCTTTCAAGTTTCCCACACAAAAGATTTATCAATTTAAATCGGGGAAAACTTGTGCTAAAACTCTCAAATAAAAATCATTCAATCAATTAAACAAATGAGAGTTTAGGCGAGTAGAATCAATGTAGAATGAAGTATAACACTCTCACACAAGATTATCTTTCAAAGGAATGCTAAGTGGAAGAGTATTTTTGGCTTGAAAGAACAAAAGGGTCTCTCAAAATTTAGAGAGTTTTTCCACTAATCAAATTGCTAATCTCGCTTAATCCACACAAATGAACTTATATTTATAGACCAAGGTAAAAATATAACCGTTTAGGACCTATATGGTCTTATTAAAAAAGCTTAAAAATGTTTTGGAAAAATTAACCTGGCTTTAGGCTTTTTAACCTCGGTAAAACTTAAGTAACCTGAGAAGTTTTGGGTGGTTGAACTAACTCAGCAAAAAAAATTATTTTAAATAGTTTAGGTGCCCGAGTTCGGATTTGGTTGGCTGAACAAAAGTAATAAATATAGTGCGCGATTCGGGTGCCCGAAGCTAAGTTTGGTTAACCGAATAGACCAATTCAGTCGCCCAAGGCCTAATTTGAACTACGAGGTTCGGTAGCCCGAACTCAAGTCAAATTGCTGACTTTCTAGCAGTTCAGGCGCCCAAGGAGTTTTGAACTCCTGGGGTTCGGTCGCCCGACCTCACTACTTTTATGCTGATTATGTTCAATTCAATTCTTTTTTACACACGTGATTATGAATGATATTTGTGCATGAGTGTTGGATCCTAAGGTCTTACTAGGGTCTTACTGAGCTTATAGTATATCCTATATTCATGACATGTAAGTAATTATTATAGACCTTATATCCTACTTACTATTACAGACTCATATTACATAAAATGAATTTATAACATAAAACTAATCTACATGATCTTCATGCTTTCATGTGCCATTACTTGATCTGTTAAAATGAACCTGCACATATACTTGAAAGCCATCAAATATTAGAATATTTGTTATTATCAAAATCGGGTGTGACTTATAAGGTCAACAGTTAGTTATGTGAATTAGGATAATTCATACTTCATAGCATTGCATATATAAAGAAAAAATAAGAATTGGTACATATTTTATTTCTTAAGCAACCCACATATAAATTTTAGTTAATTCAAATATAGTATAGATCTCATAATAATTCATGAATATTTTATTTATTTTTATTACTTATCGATTTATGATTTATAAATATTTAAAAGACAATTTATATGTCAAAAGTTTTTGGAAAAAGTGATTGAAAGAGAAATAATATTAAAAGCCTCTTGACCTTTAAATACATGCAAACATTCATACATACACTGATACACATGCGGACAAAATTTTTCATTCTCTCCCTTTAACGGAAACTTTTCGAAAACACCAATCACCCCATCTTTTCTCATGATTTAAAAAATAATTATGTTTATATTATAACTCATTAAACAACATTATTAAGTGTGAGCATGATCAATTATAAAAGAAAATGTAAGGGTATGTTTAATTATGGAAAATAATTTTTATTTTTTAAAAAATATAAAAAATGTAACTAAAATTTTAATTTTTTAATATTTATATAAAATAAATGAATAATAATAAACAATTTTGACATTATTTGCTTGTGATTTTTTTTATTTTTTATTTTTTAATAATTATAAAAATACCACCTTATTTTCTAATTTTCTAAATCTACATAAAAAAGTTAGAAAACATCTTTTCATTATTTTTATAAATTCATAATTCTTACTCTATGTGTGAAATTATAAAAATTGAAGTTTGAATTTTAATTTATGTGGATTATGTATAAAGTGTTTTCTAAAGAAAAATAAATTCAAATTTAACCTTTAAAATCCATAATTTCAAATATAAACTCATATAAATTTTGAAAAATTGAGAGACAATTTGTCTTTTATTTTGATTATTATGAAAACTATAAATAAAAAATGAAAATTATTTCCGTACATCTAAACAAACTCTTTTCTTTTATCTTTTTATAATTTTTTGAAAAACTAAAAGTTGAAAAACAAAATTAATATTTGTTTTAGCGAATAATGTTTTTAAATAATGTTAAAAACTTTCACATAAATCTTACTTTCTGTTTCTATCCTGGGCTACTACATGAGTTAATGATGTCAATGATTTGTAAAAGATTTTATTGCATTTTTTTTTTTTCTGGATGGTCAAATTTATATAGCACTTTCAGACCCGTTTCTTCTCTCGTTTGCAGGTGTTTCAGCCAATTTGATCTCTCCCTCTCTCTCTCTCTCCGATTGTGCGCCGCGAGTTTAGGGGAAGAAGGTCAGTTTCTAAAATAATTATCGTCTTCTTATTTTATTATTTCTTTAATTTTTTTTTTGGTTGGTTTCACTTTCATGGTTTACAGACCTAGCTAGCGGATTTTTTTGGCGATCCAATCCGTCTCATTTTTGAGTTTTTTGGGAAGATAATAAAGACATGCGAGGATGATCTAAAAATTAGGGTTTTTGTTTCAGATTTTTTTGTTTATCGAGAAATTCAAGGAGAATAGGTGAAATTAGGTGTTTTTGTTTGGTTTTCTTTCCCGAGACAATGGTGGTTTCTGAGCATGGGTTTCAGCGATTGCAGATCTGCCGGGCTCTCATCATTCGTTTCGCCTGACTGCCATTATAGCGTGTTGTGTATTCTTGTTTCGACCATCGTCTTCCCCAACTCGAGTCACGAAAATCGAATTTAAAAGTCAAATGCTACAACAAGAAGATCAAAGACGAGGCCAGATCTGAACAGCGAACAGATCCACATAAAGGTATTTCAGCCGCACTAATAATTATTTAAATTATGATACATCGGTTTATATCTTTCGTTTGCATCGTTATGCATTCGCATATTGTGTTATTATAATCTGTTTGAGGTGCGAATTGAAGAGTTTTATTGGAAAACTAGCACAATTTCGGACACAGAGATAAAATAGTATGTGGATATGGTCTCATGAAATTAATCCGCAGTTCTAACTGATTTAAGAAATTCCATATGCCACAATTTTAGTGGCTTTAGGTCTAACTGAGTGCAGTCTGTTGCCGTACTTTAGGCAAGTGGTGGAAACTCTTTATTGAATGAATCTAAGGTGAACTTGAAAATAAGAGAAAAATCAGTGAGGAAATTTAGGTTAATCTTTGAAACAATGTAAAAGGGTATATGAATGTTGGATTGTTATGGTTGTCTCAGGAAATGAAACACGAGTTGTCCAGGATGACTCCAGGATAACTGTTTAGGCTGGTTAGTTTGAACATTTGAACAAAGTCCCTTTCATTAAGTTTTGAATATGATTGATTAGTGACAGTGACAAGAACTCTAATCTAAGGGCATGATGTTCTAATGAAGTAATGATGCACATATAAAATTGGATGATAGGATGGCAAAAACTATAGTAAATGTTGTATGAAATTTAAATAGATTAATAGTGACAAGTAGATGGTAGTTGTCATTTTCTAGCAAATTATTCGATGCATATAAAATTGACAATCTAATGAGTACTAGATCTAGATGTCATAGACGTGGGAGAAGCTAGTGGATTTGTGAAAATTTACTTATACCAACCTCATGTAATTATGTTGCCAGCTTTTGACGCTGTAATTTAGTTGAAACTACAGCTGGAACAGTCCAGGGTTGCTTTCTCAGACTGGTTGAGAGTGGAGACTGACTTGATAGGTCATCCTGAAAAAAAAAAAAGATTTGTTGAACCTCTCTGTGCATTGGCAATATGAGGTTTCTATTATTCATGAATTTGGTCTTTCAAACTTTCATTTGCAAGATCAAGCACAAAGTCGAAGTTCTTTTTACCTACAAATTTATTAAGCCTTTGTTAGGAATGATATGCTGGAAGTAGGAGGAGGGAGGGTTGGGTATTGATATTTGACTCATTTGGTGTCTGAAAACACTGCTGTCTTGGCTAAATGGTTATGGTGTTTTAGTTATAAAAGTAAACTTGGTTTGCAATAGAATGAGTGGGATGGAAAAGTGGGTCATAGAAATTCCTCAGAGAGCCCTCTTGACCTTTCTTTCTCTTACTAAGTTTCATTTGGGTAATGGAAATCGTATACCGCTTTGGAAAGATGTTTCAGTGAGGGAGGTTGCATTGTCTTGTTCCTTTCCTTGTTTGTATTGCCTTTCTTCTTGCCATGATCACGTGATTTCGTGTTTTCTTATTCTTGATAGGGACTCCTTTTATTGGGATTTTCATTTTAGAAATGTCTTGAATGATAGAGACTTGGAGGAACTTTATTCTTTCTTTATTGTGGAGGGTTGTGTTGTTATATCTCCTAAAGGATTGATATTAGAATTTGGAATTTTAATTTTTCAGGGCTTGGGGGGGGGGGGGGGGTGGGGTGGTGGAGGAGAGGGGTTTATTCATGTAAACCTTTCTTCTCTCATTTAGTTAAGGCTTACGTGTCTTTTCCTCTTTTTGGGGGGCATATAAGATGAATTCTTTCTAAGATTAAGGCTTTTGTTTGGTTGGTGGCCCTTAATAAACACCAACAATCTGCTGCAGGGGAGGAGCCTTCTAAAGCTGTCTCCACATATTTGTCTTGTGTGGAAATAGCTTTGGTGATGCATCTCATTTGTTTTTACACTGCAAATTTTTGTGGGAAATGTGGACATTCTATTTGAAGTTCTTGGTGAATCAGTTGCTTTTTCTTTATTGGTTGAGGATCTCTGGGAAGCGGAAAAAATGCTGGGAAGCTATGGAGGTGTTCTATTTTTTCCGTTTTTTGGGAAAATTGGTTGGAAAGGAATGCTAGCCTACTAGGAATTTTTCTGGAAAGTTGTCTAGGGGTATGGTCTTGGGCAGAATTTCGTATTTGGCTTCTCTTTGAGCATATAGCGCAGGTTGTTTTAAGGCCCAAGGGTTGATGCTGTCAAAATGTTAACTGATAGTGGGTGGCTTTGCCTTTTATTTTTGTTCTCCTTCATTGTATTTTCTTTTAGTTTTTTGTCTTAATAGAGCTATTGAAAAAAAAAAAGACATGTTGGAAGTATTTTTGCAGCTCTTGAAATCCTAAAAGCAAAAACAATGGAAATGCTGTAATTTTACTGGCATGGTAATACTATGAAATATAAATGTTCAACTTTGTAACTTAAATTTTTGCTGTAATTTTACTGGCATGGTAATAGTATGAAATATAATGTTCAACTTTGTAACTTAAAGTCATTTCTGAGCCAAGCCTTATGACCTGGATTCACAGTGTAGCTCACTGGATTGAACTTTTGATTTATTGGTTGCGAGAGTCCGTTGCCTTTCAACCATGCTGGTGCCTTCAAGCATCTGCACCTGAAATTTCCTGAACCTTTTGACCATAAATCCTGATTTTCCCTTGTACTCCACCTAATTTCTTACTTACATCAATGTTTTTAACCAATTTCCATCTTTCTAGTTTCTTAATCTGGGAGGTTGGAAACCTAATACCATATGCTAAGATCTCATGGGGTATTGGGATTAGGTTAGGGATTTCATTTTTAAAGACTAGAGGAATTTAAGATTTAGCCATTACTTCAACAGGTCTAGCGAAGTTAACAAGGTGCTGAGGCATTGGGGTTAAATGGAAACAACGGAAATGGGCCTATTTCTTAGGAAAGTTGGTGGAAGAAAATAAAAGAGAAGGGCTGTGGTTAACAAAAATTACAATAGAGTTACAGGGGCTGAAAAAGCTAAATTGGCCTGACAATGTGGGATTGGCGAGGATCATGAGGATGCAGAACCAGAATAGCAGACTTACACAATTATAAACAATTCTTGTTGTTAAATTCTACTTGTTATTCTTTGTGGCAAAAGGAAAGGAAACATCTTTTGAGGGGGTTATTACTTCATTGGGGGATGAGAGAGACAACTGAGATCCACAAAAACTCATTGAGGGGGTTGGAATTAAGTTAGTGAGCCCTTGAGGAAAAGGAGTTGGAAGCATTGATTTCTCTAAAGACATAGAAGAGGGGAAAAAAGAGGGTGTGAAAAGAAATGAATAAGTTAGCTGGAGATGGTGTCCAAGAGGTTGGATGGGTGGAAGGGTGCTTTATTTTTTCTTGTTTCTTTTTAGGATTCCAATGGGATAGCTAGAAATATTGATAGTCTTGTGATTTAGGGTGGGACATAAAATGGATCATTTTTTAGCTGGGAGGTTGTTTGTAGGTTTAAAAGGGAGGGTGGGTTTGGGTCTTGGAAAGTTGGTGTCTATAAACACTGCTTTAATGGGTAAATTGTGGTGTTTTTCTTTAGAGGAGTATTCCCTTTGACGCTAAGTTATTGAAAGTAAATTGGCTTGTAGGGTAATGGTTGGGATGCCAATTGGGGGTTGAGATGTTCTCTCTTGGATGGGTATTTCACAATTATATCTCGATTTATTCCTTATACTAAATTTTCTGCAGGGAATGGCTACCAGATTTGGTTTTATGAGCAAATTTGAGTGAGGGTTTCTTTGCTTTGCACGTATTTTCCTCACATGCATAGATTGTTTTCATTTCACAATGTATTGACTTCCTCATTCTCTATTTCAAATGGGGTTGAATTCTCTTGCGGTTTTAATGATAAGTGGAGCTTAGCTCTCGTTATGTTTGTTGGAGGGTGCTCCTCCTTCTGATAGGAAGGACTATTGATCATGGATTCTTGATTGATTGATTCCTGTGGGGAGTGCTATTGCAAGTTGTGTTAATGAGCATTTTTGACCCATAAAGGCATGTCCTTCCCGCTTCATTGTTATGCCTGGAAAGTCAAAGCCCCTCAAAGATTAGGGCTTTTATTTTGTTTGTCTTTCTTAATGATTGGTTGCAGAGTAGGAGGCTTAAGGCTTCACTCTGGATGCATGTTCTTTTTTTTGTTTTGATAATTGAGAATCTCTCTCTCACGTATTTCTTCATTGCTTCTTTTCATGGAGGGTGTGGAATAATCTTTTTGGCCTATTTGGAGAGAGTTGGTGTGTCTGGAGTCAGTGGAGAATTTATAGTCTCTCTCACTTTCAGGTTTTGGGAGGGATAAGATGTATTGGCATTGTGGAGGTGCACTATTTTTGCTGTTTTGTGGGGAATTGGTTGGAGTGCATCCTCGTATTATTTTCACTGTAAAGGGGATGTCTTCGTCTGCGCTTTGGGATAGGATTCTGTATTTGGCCTCGTTGTGGGCTTTTGCAGCAGATTGTTTCAGAGGAGTCCCTTTTTAACACTTACAGCTTGATTGGCAGGCAGTGTTGTTTTGATATTTTATGTTTTCTGCTCTTTTACCTTCTAAAAGAGAATTTCTTCTGCTCCTTTTTGTACTTCCTGTTCTCTTTAATAAAATCTCTTTTTTTTCAAGCCCTCCCCCCCCACCCGCGGCCCAAAAAAAAAAAAAACAATTAATCAAATAGTTTGCATTTTTAACTTTTCTTCGTTTTCCTTAAAAGGAAAACATTTATCAGTTAAACTTGCAGATATTGTGAAGTTATAAAGATGGTGAAGCTAACTCTGATTGCTCGTGTGACTGATGGTCTTCCCCTAGCAGAGGGACTGGATGATGGTCGTGATTTGCAAGATGCTGAGTTTTACAAACAGCAAGTGAAATCCTTGTTCAAGAATCTCTCAAGGGGTCAAAATGAGCCTTCGAGAATGTCAATTGAGACTGGCCCATACTTTTTCCAGTATCCTTTTGTTGCTGTCAGATGTGCCATTATCACCATTTTTAAAACGCTCCCTTTATCTGTTTGGAGTTTACAAATGAGAATTATTTTCTATGAAGGGCTAGTTTGATCTGCATTTTTTTTTCTTTGCACGAAATTATGATTTAAAAAATAAATAAATAATGAAATCACTGCAGTTGCAGTTTAAATTGATACCGGATCTATTCAGTACATGACAGCTCTGCTGGTTTACTCTGTGAGACTGGAGGAAGAGCTACATGTGGCCTGGAGGGTGCAATCTTTGTATTTGTTATAATTTGAAAAATTGTGATTGAAGCCCTTATATTTTGCCAAAAAAAGAAAATTCTATCCTTAGAATTTATTAAAATGTGGGAAGTCTTTCTGGCTTTTCAACTATCTTGAATGATTGGTTAACCATTGTATGCTTATTTATGCCTTCATATTTTGGCTGCCGCTCGAAAAATTCTAGTTGTGCCTCTGCTGTTGGAGTTGCAACACATACCTGGGTTTAGTTCTTTGCCTGAGCTCAGAGCCTCAGACAACATTTTCACTTACTAATATTAACAGGTAAGGCCAGGGTTGGGATGTTCAAAAGTTGTGCCATTCTGGCAGCTTTGTTTGAGCTAAATCTTGAGGAGATGCTTGTTGATATTTTGATCCATATTCTATGTATCAATGTAGTTTGAGCTAAATGCCTGCATTTCTGATGCCATTTAAAGGTACACACATATTTTCATCCCTGTAAGAGGCGTAAGTTCACTGCATAGTTATTGAATGGATTATTGAGAATGGTTTTTTGCTGTTATTACCTATCTTGCCATTTTGAGGATTATTTTGGAACCCCTGCCCCAAAAGAAAGAAAAAAAATATAGAATAAACCTCCTTCCAAACTTGATGCTTTTGGATTTATATTATTACAGATTCCCTTGGAAGATTGTTTTGAAATATATTTGAAGTGCTTATTTGGAATTTCAGTATTACCTTGACCTCAGTTTTCAGTTATATTATTGAAGGACGTGTTTGTTATTTGACAATGTGTGACCGTGCTTATCCAAAGAAACTTGCCTTCCAATACTTGGAAGACCTAAAGAATGAATTTGAGCGTGTTAATGGGGGCCAAATTGAAACTGCTGCCAGACCGTATGCGTTTATTAAGTTTGGTAGGTCCTAATTGTTATACTCATGTATCTGAACTATTGTCAACTTTATGGTTTGTGTGTGTGTGTGTGTGTGTGTGGTTTTTTTTCCCCATATTTTGATTTTCCCCCCATTTTATCTATTTCTTTTCAAAGATACATTCATACAGAGGACAAAGAAATTGTACCAGGATACCCGTACTCAGAGGAACATTGCAAAGTTGAACGATGAACTCTACGAAGTCCACCAAATAATGACTCGCAATGTACAGGAAGTGCTTGGTGTTGGAGAAAAATTGGACCGTAAGTTGTCTACTGTCTGCTTGCTTAAGTTATTTCATTTTATTTGATATTTTTTAATTATATACCTTTTTGTACTTCAGTTGCACTGCTTTCTTTACTTACAAAGATATGGTTATTTTCTGGGGGAAGTAATGCTAACTTTTACTTGTATGAACTATGAAGTATGTACTAAATATTGTCCAATTGGATTCATTTTGCTTCTTTAAATAAACGCTGAGGATTTGAAGAAGTGAAAAATGATAGAATTTCACAAATACACAGACTTCATTGTAATTAGTGTATGGTATTCTAACTTTTTGGCTTCAAAATTATGTGATGCCAGCTTGAATGCAGATACAATTGCACTATGTTCTTGTTTTGTTTTATTACCAGCTGAAATTGTAATCTGGCAGTAAAGGATTTTTGTAAGGGTGCATATGATTCTGGGTTTCTTTGTCAGCTTTTGTAACTAAGAAGTTGATGGAATTTCCTTTCCGTATTTTCTTCTTCAACCATAATTTGTAAATATGATTTTTAATTAGTATATTGGATTTTTTTTAATGCTCTTTCTGGGTTGATTCTATTTATGTTTTAATGACTTCTCATTCTGATGTTCTGTCTGCAGTTTATTCACAGTAATTTATTTTCTGAATTTTATTTTTGCAGAGGTTAGTCAAATGTCTAGCAGATTGACGTCAGAATCTCGCATATATGCAGATAAGGCAAAAGATTTAAATAGACAGGTTAGTTGAATTGGATTATTGGATGATGAATGTGCAATTGTGTGAATAAGGTTTTGGCTTCCTCTTCTATTTTGCCTATAATGTTGCTTTGTGTATCTTGATGCTTGGCTTGGTGTATGTGGATGTTTGCACGATCATAATTCAAGCAAAAAAGTTGTTTGGATCACATAATCTTAATGGCAGCACTCATGTACCAAGTACGACGATATTTATGAATAAGAGAATTGTTCATAGTGGGTCAAGAATGAAAACAAATTTTTGTTAGCTTTATGGTTTTTATCAGCAAATACTTTTGGCTGCTTGGGGAGAAGATCATTTGGTTAGTTGAGAGGAAGTTCGTAATTTTTTGTCTTATTGGGTATTGGCTGTGGCATTTTCCATTAGAGAACTCTCTTACAAAGTTATAAAAAGTAAATCGGGCTTACATTCTAATAGGTGGAATGGTAATTGGGGTTTAAGATGGTTCTATGGAGAGTTCTTGAAAAAGTATTACTTAGATTCATCCTTTGATTATTATTTATATAAAAGATGCTGTGGCCCTTGTGGCTAATGGGTCCTCAAATCCTCTTTTGGGAAGATGATTGGGTGGGTAATTATGTGCTCTCCAATTCATTCACCCATTTATATTGTCTCTCTTTAGCACATAATAATATCATTACTTCTTTAATTCAAATGGCCTCCTTCTTTTGGATTTGCACTTTCTTAGGCCTCTAAATGATAAGGAGTTGGAGCCTTGGAGTAACTATCTTCTCTGTTGGTTTTGTTGGAGGGCCATCATTTCTTACAAATTTTTAAATCTTTTCCCCTTCATCATTTTATCTAGAAGGCTAAATTCTCTCTAAGATTAAGGCATTTATGAGTAAATACCAACAATTTGCTATAGCATAGGATGCCTTTGAAGGTGTTATCGATGGATGTTTGTTTCTTGTGTTTTGACAGCTTAGAATGTGATTGGCATATATTTTGCAAGGCCGTTTCTCATGGGGATCTCGAATAAGATATTTGATGTTTTTGGGGAGAATTGGGTTTGCTCTAATTTTTTGGAGAAATTATTACATCTCTCTTTTATAGGTTTTGGGAAGAGTGGTGATGGTTTAGTACTTTAGTCTTGTGGACTTGTGGGATCTTTGCAATTTTATGAGGAATTTGGATGGAACAGAATGCTCATTCTTTTTTGGAAAGAGGAATCTGGTACTTTGCTTTGGGATAGGACTTAGTACTTGGCTTCCCTCATTGGTCTTTTGCAGCTGGTCGTCTTAATGGGTGCCCTTATTTTTTTTTCCCTCTAGAACAATGGGAGTCAATTTTGGTTTCTTTTTTTTTTATAGGAGGATCTTTTTCTCCTCTTTGTTCTTTCTTTCTTCTTTAACGAGTATATTTTCATTTTCTATATAAAAAAAGTACTTTTGGATGCTAGCTTGGTCCCTTTTTAGCATGGCTAAGTGTCACGGGGTGGTAGAATTCCAAGGCCAAAGAACCACCTTTGCCTTAATCTGCCCAATGTATGGCAGAGTCACACATGTGCGGCAACAAGACTGCACCAAGTTCCGTGGCATGATAGCCCCTGTCCGTATTGAGATGGTCACTGAGGAACCATGACTCAAATGGTAAGTGTATTGAACCCACATTCCTTAATCACTAAGGGTGACTCCTATACCCACATCATGGTCCTCATGTAAGTGTACTTGCCACTAACCACCTGCACACTGCAGTTAGGGGAAGTAACCCTATGCATTACTCAAGGTAGACATACGAAGGTGCAGCATTCCTTAATAGTTGAATAAGTATAAGCAGCGCCACTTAAGAGTAAACCCAAGGGCCAGCACAAATGCCCGTCCTGACCTTCAAGTTGAGAGTGATACATGACCTCATTCTCTAATTGGATGTCCATGGGCTCTTAATACCACACTCAAGTCCAAGACACTCTCAAGGATATCAAGAGCTCGCCTTCAAGTGCTCCTTCAGATGCTCACTTAGTGCCCAAAGGACACTCATGGTGGTAGGGCACTCACCTAATGTTTCTCCCCTATCATATTTTCGTCACATTCTCGTTCTAGCATGAGAAACAATCTGTGGATTTGAAGGTTCATACTTTCTTGAGAATGCCATTTTATTAATTATCGGTCCCATAGTAGTCAGAGGCGCGAGGCGAGCTGAGGCACAAAGGGTATTTGAAGCCAAGGCGCGACGTGAAGCTTCGTGAGGCGCACAACTATTAAAATGCTGTAAAATGCTTATTTGGGGTAATTGATTTTTGAACATATGAATATCTAGTAATAGTAGAATTTAAAATGCCAAAACGTTCAATAGAAAAATTGGAAATTTAATGAAATTGCCAAGGCCTAAAGCATCAACAATTCAACATAGTTCAATATCAAAATAAAAGAGTACAATAAAAGATTTTAAAGTCTAAAATCTAAATATCAGCTTAAGTTTAATTCAATACTAGTGAATTCGTAAGTTACGTTGGTCAAACAACCTTCTCTAGTTTAATACTTGTTGATTATTATATTAATTATTACAAATCTTCAACTTGCATTTTTTTTTCTCATTTTGTAAAATATATTTTTTTAGAAGTTTAAGATTAAAATAAAATTATCAACTAATATTATAAGAAGCAGCAGCAGGCAGCTGTAGCTAAATTCAGTAAAAAGAATATTATGTATTAGTTAAACTTACATTAAACTACATATTTAATTACATATAATATTATAAGAAGCAGGCAGCCGGCAGCAGAAAGAAGAAGAAGAAGCAGCAGCAGCAGCAGCAGGCAGCTGGATGCAGAAAGAAGAAGAAGAAGAACTGAACAAGAAGTAAAAGAAGAAGACGACTTACAAAGGTTCAAAGGCTCAAAGACGAGCTCGCAGCTGGTTCGAAATGCCAAAGATGAAGTGACGAACTCACGCTGCTGGTTCGAAGGCTTGTAGACGAACTCGCGAAGGCTCGTGCTGGTTGGAAATGTGGAAGACAAAGTCATGTAGGGTCGTGCTGGTTTGAAATGTCGAAGATGAACTCTCGCGAAGGGTTATGCTGGTTCGAAATGTCAAAGACGAACTCACGGTGTTGGTTCGAAGGCTCGAAGACGAGCTTGCGAAGGCTTCTTCTTGTCTGAAGGCTCTTGTTTGTTCGAAATGTGCAAGACGAACTCGCGAAGGGTCGTGGGGCTTTGAAGGGTCGAAGAGGGCTAGGGCTCCTGTTTTTCGAATCGAATGAGGGCTAGGGCTTGGGCCTGGGCCTCTGCCTATTTCTTTCATTTAATAGACTCAAAATTTTCAAGGCGTGCCTCATGGCGCCTGGCGCCCCTTTGCACTTCATCGCGCATCACTGCACCTCTTGCAGGTCGCCTTGCCTCCCATGTTACGAGGCACTAGCCTCCTCGTCCCTCTATGCTTCGCACGTAGGGGCGCATTTTTAACTACTATGGTCGGTCCTTTGGCATATGTCGTGGATGCAAGAACATAACACCATGACATGTTTCCCCACTCCATCATATCAATGTTTTTGTTGATTGCCAAAACTTCAACGAACCCAAGACGAACACAACTTGAAGAGCATGTCTTTCCAAGCTAAATCCCGACTGCACACATTCCATTGTAGTACTTCCGAAGTAGACTCGACCTCGAGTTTCATAGAATAATTTCGTGGAACACATGCCCAACACAAAGTCCTCTTCAAAACAAGGCCTAGATTGATATTTGGTTTCCTCTGAAAGCACGCTAGACCCTCAATTTCTCAATGAAATTGCAGCAGCCACACATACTCATACAACACATTTCACTGTCCACAATCCTTAATACCACAAGTTGCAACAATAGAGAACACTCATCCAAAACACTTCCACCACATCAATGCTTGTATTACTTCCTTGTACGTAAATAACTCAAAAATCCCGCACAATTTGAGTAGGAGACCAATAATCTAATTCATGGTTTTAAGACCCGAGCAACTTGGTGAGGCCACCGGTCAGTCAGACAAGTTAGTCGAACTAGTGATGTTAGCGTTATGTATATTACAATGATAAAATTTAAATAATAAAAGGTAATGTTACAAATATGCTATCATAGATTAATAATCACCTATTAGCTAATTATAATTTTTAAAAAATAATTACTAGCAATAACTTAGATAAAGTTTATAATTTTTATTTTATAAAATATTCTGAAATTTACTAATTATTATATCATATTAAGAGTCAAAAAGATATTCAAGAGGAGAGGTAAAATAGTTTCATTTTATTAAAAATATGTATTGTTTAAGTTGGTGCAATGCGTAAATGTAAGTATATATACATGGACGTAAAGTAACTCAAATATATATATATATATATATATATATATGTTTATTTATTTATTTATTTTGGAGAAGAATATCACAAACATTTGGTTCATTGGCATAGCATTTCTCCTCCTACAAGGAAGCCTTAGGATCTAAACCTAGACATGCAATATTTTGCTTTTTTTTTTTCCCCCTATTAAAGAGAATTGGGTCAACCCACTTGGTTCATTAGGTTTGGCCGGGTTGGACTGAGTCAATAGTGTCTGGTCGGGTTGATCTTGGTTCATTCCATTTTTGTTTTGGCGACATCATTGGACTGGGAAAGTGATTGGTTCCCATCAGAATAAGTTGGACCAGCCGGTCCAGTCCGAGTTTTTAAACTATAATCTGATTCATTGATGCAAACACCTTCCCAATGTCTATATAGTAAATCTTGAAAGCCACAAAAACAAACCATTTTTTACCCAAAGAGCTTTATTCAAAAGGCCTCATCAAGTGATGGCTCCTTCACTACAACTTGTATCTTGAGACCCTTCCATGATCCAAACACCTAGAGGTTGCTCCCAACTCTTTTCATCCATAAGGAAGCTCATCAATTTCCCTCTTCCCAATGAACTCGCATAGAGAAGACTCCTCTACTTTCTTTCCATGCTTTTGTTTCTAGTAGATAAGGTTTCCACATAGGGCACAGACCCAAGTATGTTCCCCACGTTGAACCCCAAAGATTGAATTCTCATCTCCAAATTCCTCAATGCATACCCAATCCTCTTATAAAACTGGGGTTTTACATCCCCAAATTTCTCAAAGGGTAACAGGTCTTCTTATGAGTCACAATTCAAAAGTCAAATCATTTATTCTACGTATTCACTATCTTGGCAATGAAACAAACCACTTGCCTGATCTTTGCTTAAGTTCCATATTTGAATCCCAAGGCTTCTTGTTCCAAGCTCGCCTCAAAACAATCTTTCATCGCCCATTCAAACTTCAATTTGCCCTGTAGCATTCCAGCCTCATCACAGGTATTCACTGCAGATCATACTCTGTTTCAAAACTGTTAATGGTTATTTAGTCATTTAGTATTATTATTATTATGTGTTAAAGTTTTGTTTGTAATAAGTGTGAGCTAGTAAAGGTATTATGGTCATTCCTATTGTACTTGATATATATTATAAATAGAGGGAGAGACCTATCATTGAGTTTAGGTCTTCCATTTCACCCAATTATTCAACATGGTATTAGAGCAAGATTCTGAGACCTAAACCCTAATTGTCACAGCCACCATCAAATGGAAGCCCAAAACCCTAAATCTGCTGCATGTCTACCATTGTAGAAGAATTTCCAGCAACATTATAGCCCTAAAAAGGGCCAGCAGCTGCCAGAAGCCTGAGAAGTCTCAGGATAATTCCTGGGGGACACTGCCAGTTCAGGAACACAAGATGTACTATAGATTTTGCAAAAACAACACCATAATCACCCACTAACATGGCCGATATGCCCCCTACTGAAATCTCATCTCCAGCAGCTTCCCTATGCGTCCTCACACGCCGGTTGAAGGCTGCCAGGGCTGACCTAACGTGCCGGCGCGTGAAGAAAATATTTGGCGTATTTCTGACCTGAACTTCCAGCAGGGCTCATATAACCTTATAAACATATTATTGATTTTTTTTGTGATGTTTTTTTTTGTTTAAAGATCTTACCTTTTTTTGTTGCTCATTTACGACATCCGGAAAATGGTTGTTTGGTACTTCTCAAAGTTGTTTGTCAATGTTTGAGTTTATTGAGCCTGAAAGTGGCATTTGCTGTGTTTTTTGATGGGTATTTTGTGGGCTTGTGGTTTGCATCAATTGTCGAAGGTTGCTTATGTTGGGTTCAAGTTGGTGAATTCGAAAAACATGGTGCCTGCTGTGTGTTTTTGATTTGCTGCTCTATCGAGGTTGTATTTATGTTGGGATGGAGTTCCCAAATCCCAAAAGTGTCTCCCTCGTCAGTTACTTATTTGAGTGAACAGCGTATTATAGTTGTTTCGGAGGAAGAGTTTAAAGTTTCTGCCGTTTCAAGCATCCCAACAAGCATCTCATCTCATCACATTGCATCTTTTGCTCAAAAAAGTAAACATATGGTTTGTATGTCATCAGGTATCTCTCCCACTAGTCCTTGGGTTATCGACTCTACTGCTACTGACTATATGGCAGGTGTCACCAACTTCTTTTCTACTCTAGTATTTTACAAATTTGCCTCAAGTTACCCTTGCTAATGGGTCCACTACTTGCTAAGGGAATACGAAGTAGGAATAGTAAATCGTACTCCCTCCATCTCCTTTTCTTTTGTTCTCTACATTCCTAAATCTCCCTTTAATCTTAAGTCTGTTAATAAAATTACAAAGTCACTAAATTGCTCTGTAACTTCTTTCTTGATTTTGTTCTTGTTCAGGATCTGAAGATGAGGAAAACGATTGGTGCAGGGTGTGAGGCTGATGGACTTTACTACTTTGAGTCACTCTTTTCTCCTATTGCATGTAGTATTATTGTCTCGCCGCATCAAATCCATTGTCACCTTGGTCATCCATCATTGGACAAGTTAAAACAGCTAGTTCCTACTTTGAGTTCCATGTCTACCCTCTATTGCGAGTCTTGTCAATTAGAAAAGCATCATCGTCTTCCCTTTGCTTCCCGAGCCAATAAAAGAGCCGTTAGCCCTTTTATGTTAGTCCATTCCGATGTTCTGAGTTGTTTAACATCTTTTGTGCCTCTGTTCTCAAATAAGAACTCAGTTTGATATGCCGGTTCGAATACTTCGTAGTGACAATGCTAAAGAGTACTTCAGTACTCAGTTCATTACCTATGCGACTAACTCTGACATGATCCATTAGTCATCTTGTGCCCACACTACACAACAAAATGGAGTTGCGGAGAGAAAAAAATAGACATATTCTTGAAGTCACTCGAACCCTTTTGTATCAAATGAATGTCCCTAAAGTTTTTTGGAGTGATGTTGTTCTCACTGCTTGCTCATTCATCAATAAAATGCCTTCTTGTGTCCTTGGTGGTAAAATCCCATATTCAATTATCTCCACTAAGGCTCGTTTGTTCTCCCTTCCTCTTCATATATTTGGTTGTGTCCTTCGTTCATCAGTTAAATCCAGGAAGGGATAAATTGGATCCTCATGCTATCAAATGTATTTTTCTTGGTTATTTCTATACTAAAAAAGGATATTGATGTTACAGTCCCACTTTACATCAATTCTTTGTCTTTGTTGATGTCACCTTTTTTGAGGTACTATTCTGATTCTTTGAGCTCTGTCAACCTTGATGAGTCTTTTCCTTTGTGTAGCCTTCCTGATCCTAACTTGTTTCCTTCGTCTAGTCCTCCTACATCTTCATCTAGTTTGAGTCCTCCCCATTGCTTGGATCGTCCCAATTTGCAAGTGCAAACACAATGACTCAAGGGAGGAGTGCCTTCCCCAGCTTCCACTTCTATGCCTCTAGTTTCCTCGTCAATTGATCCTCTTCCCCAAGTGGTTGATCCTCCTATTGATGTTTGAAAAGGTAAACGCACTTGTACCCAGCATCTAATCTCTAATTTTGTCTCTTATGATTTCTTGTCACCCTCGTACTACTGTTTTGTTAGTACCATATTCTATTGCTCTTCCCACGTCTATTTTTGAAGCCCTATCCTATTCTGGGTGGAGGAATGCAATGATAGAAGAGATGCATGCTGTGTAGGATAATATTACTTGGGGCTTGGTATGCCTTCCTCGTGATAAGTCTATGGTTGGTTGTCGTTGGGTGTATATTGTGAAGGTTAATCCTGATGGTTCCCTGGATCGTTTGAAAGCCCACCTTGTTGCTAAGGGATATACTCTAGTGTATGGCTTGGACTATTCAGGCACGTTCTCCCTTGTAGCCAAACTTGCCTCATTATGTTTGTTCATCTCCTTAGCCATCACCTATCACTGGCCTCTGCACCAAGTGAGACATGAAGAATGCTTTCCTATATGGTGATCTTTAGGAGGTTTATATGGAGCAACCGCCTAGGTTTGTTGCTTGGGGGGAGTCGGGCTTAGTTTATCAGCTCAAGAAGTCACTATATGGTTTAAAACAGTCTTTAAGGGCATGGTTTGTTTGCTTTAGTGCTGTAGTACATGCACAATTCTGCTTAATTGTGCATGTATATGATATTGTGATTACTGGTGATGATGATCAAGGTATTCAAAGCCTAAAGCATTTCCTGCAGACTAAGTTTCAGACAGGATTTGGGACCATTGAAGTACTTCTTAGATATAGAAGTATCGAGATCTCGTACCAAAACTATCTAGTCACAGAGGAAGTATATTCTTGATCTTTTAGATGAGACTGGACTGTTAGGATCTAAACCCATTGATACACCTGTGGATCCTAACTACAAGCGAGTGCCAGATATGGGTGATTTGTTGCCCAACCCAAGACGATATCAGAGACTTGTTGGAAAGTTGAATTATTTCATAGTCACTTGGCTACATATATCTTTTGCAACAAGTTTTGTGATTTGGTTTCTTGATTCTTCGAGAACAAGTTACTGGGATGCAGTAGTCGTATCTGGAGATATCTTAAAGGTGCACTTGGGAGAGGTCTCTTATATCAGGATCGAGGTCACACTAATATTTAGGGATATACTTAATGCAGATTGGGCTGGATCACCTTCTAATAGAAGATCCACAATCGGGTATTTTATCTTTGTCAATGGTAATTTGGTGTCTTGGAAAAGTAGGAAACAAACTATGGTGGTCAGGTTGAGTGCTGAGTAAGAGTATAGGGCTATGGCTCACATTGCAAGTGAACTTGTTTGGTTGAATAACATGCTGAGAGAACTAGGTTCTCCACATTCTTAGCCTACGGAATTGATGTATGATAATCGAGTTGATATTCATATTGCCTCCAAATTGGTCTTCCATGAGTGAACAAAACACATTGAATTTGGTTGCCACTTTTTTCAAGAAAAACTTGTATTGTTGTATAGAAGTTCATAACGAGCACTCATGTGAAATCTGAGTTTCAGCTTATTGATTTGTTCAATAAAGCCTTGCGAGGTGCTCGTGTGAAATTCACTTGTAACAAGCTAGGAGCATATGATGTATATGCTCCAGCTTGAGGGGGAGTGTTAATGGTTATTTAATCATTTAGTATTATTATTGTGTTAGAGTTTTGTTACTAATAAGCAAGGTCTTAAATTTCGATTTCAATTCAAATTTCAAAGCTCCAAATGTACGGAAATTTCGATTTCAATGTCAATTTCGATTTCGATTTGAAAAAATAATGGAAATTTGTGGTAAAGCATGAAATTCTTTGTGAAACTTTAGAAATGGTTAACAAGCGTAATAATATAAGTTTTAGGACTAATATATTACAAATTAACTACACCTATGTTTTGTATGAGGTGGATAGTTGTAAAATACTATGTGTATCAAACATATTTGTAAGATAATGTACATTAATCATATTTAGTTAATACAAATGAAATTCATAAATCATTTAAATATTATTTATTATACAAATAATGATAATTTAGACATGAATGGTTAAATAAACTATTACTGTAAGTTTATTTTTTCATATAATTTCAAAAGCACTTGTAATAATCTTTTGTTTCGATAAAATAAATAAAATAAATTAAGATAGAAATTTCACTTTACACCTAAATTTCTCATTTGAATTCTAATGAAATTTCAAGTATAGTTAAAATTTCGACAAGTTTCGCTAAAATTTTGAGATTTTGATAAATTTCGGATGATTCGTTGAGGTTTCGATGGAAATTATGCAAGATGGAAATCGACTGCCATTTCAATTTCAAGGGTGACAGAAATTAGAAATTTCAATGGAAATTTCAACAATTTCATGAAAATTTAAGACCGTGCTAGTAAGTGTGAGTTAGTAAGGGTATTATGGTTGTTCCCATTGTATTAGACATATATTATAAATAGAGGGGGAGACCTATCATTGAGTTTAGGTCTTCCATTTCACCCAATTATTAAAAAAAAGAAAAGAAAAATCATCTCATTATATTTTAATGAATTTTCTTAGATGATTCTCCCCCATTTTTCATAGCATCTGAAATGAATTTATGTTGCATGTGCAAGATTTTTTTAGTGCTGGTGTATGAGATATAAAACCCATTTGTGAGGCCTCACTTATCAGCATAAACTTCTGTTTATTTATTTTTGATTGCAAACAGCATAAACTTTTATTGAGTAGATTCCTGGACATGCCACCCTGACAATGAATTTGGAGTTCAATCCTCACGCACCCATTCTTCTAGTTATAATTAAAATTTCAGCACAAGGTATGATGGGTTGATGTTGTCTTCACTTGTATAGCCAAATGATGGGCTTTCAAATGAAAGGGTTTGTCACTTGACTTCTTAAGCTTTTAGGTGAATTGGTTCTTTGACAAGGTTTGATGCAGTTGATGTCTTTCCTTTCCCTACTGGCAATGTTGTTTGCTCCATCCCTGACCAATCACCATGAGTTTTGGTTAAAATGGATTTTATTTTTCCTTTAGTTGACTCACATCTAGAGTATGGATTTGTGCCTTAATAAAAAATTAAATATTTCTATTTTCAATTGGCATCATCTGTGTCTAAATTCAGTTGTCATTCTAGCATTTGCATAGTTAATTTGTCCTAGAGGCTAAGGTCAATTTTAGGTCTTTCCAGGTGAGACCTACAGACAACATTCCTTTGTTCTAAGAATGTGGGATTGGCTTGACCAGAAATGTTTACAGCCAACTCTACCTTTATGTTATTTATGGAATATAATTACTAGTGTACAATTTGGGAATGTGAATTTGGTACTGGGAATTTGAAATTGTGTGAATTTAGACAAATTTTAATGTAGAATCAAATGTGAATTTGGATTTTCTCATGATATCAAATTACGGCCGTTCATGTTCCTAAACACAGCATTGGGGAGGTCAGGAGGGATGATAAGCAGGTAGTTTTTTTGTCTAGGTTGTAAGCATGGTGTTTTACTTGCTTTTGGTTGTGACTTTTTGTACTGGGCATTATCAGGTTCTTTTTAATAGTCTGTTGGTTTCCTTTATTTCCTTTGTCTTGTTGAGATGCATCTAGTGATTAGGACTGCCACATCTTCAGTGTTGTATTTGTCTACATTGAACTATGTGCAGCATCTGCTAAGCTTTTTGAATTTGATGCTTAAAATTGTGCGCATGTGTTTTTGTGTTTATGTGTGGGTGTGTGTGTGTGTGTTTTTTTTTTTAATCAGAAATCCACTTTATCATCTATTTATACAATCCTTACTGTAGGCTTTGATTCGGAAGTGGGCTCCTGTTGCCATTGTTTTGGGAGTTGTTATCCTTCTTTTCTGGCTCAGAAAGAAGATCTGGTGATTCAGTCCAATTGTGAAGTTTCTGGAAGTTTATTCAAAGTTTCTCTCTACTGTCTTTGGCCGTCTGTGTTCAATTTCAAGACTTCAGAGATTTCAGATTAGTTTCCTGATCCTCAAAACTGTTTCACCAACTTGAAGGTGACCTTTTAATTATTATCTAGGGCATACTTTTGTCACGAGGACTCCGTTTGTCGGGTGCCTCCAGAGTTGAGATGCAGTTCAGAATGTTTATAGAGACTCCTACCATGAGACCATTTCAAGTGCCTAAAATATGACTCACAAACAGAAAGCTTTAAATTGCCTGTGGCCTTTTTATATGTTGCTGTTGCTGTACTTGCAATTGTCAGTTATACTCGAACTAAGTTCTGTTTCTTCCCCATTATTGTGACAATCATTTCTCATCTCGCCAAATGCCTGTATCAAAGTTTTAGAGAGAGAGAGAGAGAGAAAGAGGTCGGCCTTTCTTGAGAAAGAAGGTTAAAAAAAAAAATGGATACAGGTCCACCATTAGCTTTTCGTTCCACTATTTGTATGTTTATCTTTGCTTCCATATCCGGAATTGGTATGAGAAAATGGAGCAATGGGGCAGAGACTAATAATGATGTAATGGAGTACGCTACAAAGCAAGTGTAAGAGTGATACAATTGATGCTTTATTTTTAATAATCATTACTATTACCATTTTAAATAGGTTTGTATATGTAAAACCCTACGGCAAGGTGGGTAGGGGGAGGGGAGGAAACGTGAAGGCATGCATTGGTAACCAACTTTAGGCCAATGCAATGCTATAGGGGGAATTGTTTTTATAACCGTTTAGTTTGCTTGGCAACCAAGCATATGTGGAATACTTGTTAGTGTGGCAAAAGATCCTATCTTTGACTTAGTAGCCTCCGTTTGCTACTCAACCTTCTGCGAGGAATTCATTTCACTCGTCTTTTCTGAGTACCTTTCACTTGGGGAAAAAAAAAGTAGTGTGTGTTGAGTAAATGGTGCGGTAAATAGTCTGGCTTATAGTATGGAAGGAGTGACAGATTTGAGTGCAAGATCCATATTTTCACACTATATTGAGAGGATGTTGCTGATGATACTTGGCATGCTCTGTGCCCCCACAAATCATTCAGAGTAACTTTTACTCGAGGCCTAAAAAAATTCATTGTGAATTCGGCAGGCACCCTTTTTGACTTGCTGATTCATGCTTGCAGAGCGTAATGTTATTTCGGATCTGAATTAACAATTTCACACTCTATTGAGAGGATGTTGCTGATGATATTTGGCATGCTCTGTGCCACCACAAATCATTCAGAGTAACTTTTACTCGAGTCCTAAAAAATTCATTGTGAAATCGGCAACACCCTTTTTGACTTGCTTATTCATGCATGCAGAGTCTAATGTTATTTCGGATCTGAATAAAGATTTGCCTCTTGGTTGATCTGAATTAAGATTTGCCCCTTGGTTGTACTCAAGTGGACGGTTATTTTCGCTTCTTTAGAGCTTGTAAGACACGTGTCTGTTGTCCTTTTTATCTTTCTTTTAAAAAACAAAAATTTTTCGTCCTTTTTGAGACTTGGTGGCTCCTTGGAGGTGTTTTTTCCAGTTTTAACTTTTTAAAAAATATATATATTAAATAATATCTCATTCTGGAAAGTATGTCCCAGGATGACTCTGACGTAATCTCACTACTCCAAGTAGCGAGATTTGCCACGTGTCAGTTTGAGAATTATTTTTTAAAAAAATATTATTTAATATATATATATTTTAAAAAATGATAAATGGGTTGAAAATATAATATGAAATTTTATTTTCTTCCAAATAGTTATTTGAGCTATTGGTAGAGCTATTGGAAAATACTTATTAGAATGAGGTATTATTTAATATATATTTTTAAAAAAAAAAAATTTAAAATCGAAAAAAACTCCACTGCAAAGGGTCAAGCACGTGATAGCCTCTGCCAGTGCCAAACCTCACAAAAGCACCCACACTGACACAAGCCGCAGCGCACAGCTGAGCGTACCGAACCACGAGCCTGAATTTGAAATTCAAAATAGTCCTCACAAACAAGAAAGAGTTGAACAGTAACTCAAAGAACGGATCAAACAGGGAGAACTGCCAATAGCTGAACAACCCGAGCGCAAGGAACAATCGTGAACACATGAATTGAACCGAGCACAATAAAAACTAAGACCCAACAGAAGAACACCAGAACAAGGGACAAGAAATTCCAGAGATCTTGAAATGTCTCACCACTGAAACAATGAAACCCCAAACTGAGTCTCTAAAGTGGAACCAAGCCAAGAAATAATCCAAACCCATAAGAATGGATCATATATTAAATAATACCTCGGGGAAGTATTTCCCAATAGCTCTACCAATAGCTCAAATAGCTATTTGGAAGAAAATAAAATTTCATATTATATTTTGTTATGTTTCACCAAGTGCCCCTTTATCATTTTTTAAAATATATATATTAAATAATATTTTTTAGAAAATTAATTTTCAAATTGACAAGTGGCAAATCTCACTACTTGGAGTAGCGAGATTATGTCAGAGTCATTATGGAAAATACTTTCCAGAATAAGATATTATTTAATATATTTTTTTAAAAAAAAAGTTAAAACCGAAAAAATCTCTTCCTTGGAGTGTATTCGAGTTAAGTTGATACAGTAAAATACTAGAACTTGACTAAAAAATGTGAAGTTTGAAACTTGACTCGAAATTGATCCATTTTATAATTGTTAAATTGGAACTCGACTCGACAACAAGTTCATAAAACTTGAGCGTGACCCGATAATAAACTAACATTAAATACACATAAATATAAATAATGTACATATAATATTAAATATATTTACAATATATAGTATATGAGATATATAATATAAAAATAATAAAAGTACAAAGTTTGAGTTCAACTCGTTAGAATACTTGAGTAGGTCGAACTCGAGTAGAATTGAATTGAATCGAGTTAGAAGACAAGATGAGTCCGAGTAGCGAACAAGTTTGACTCACTTACACCCTTCCCTTCATTCTTCTATTTTTCTTCACCTATTCATTGAAGTCGTTTCTCAGTTTTTGCTTGAACCCCCATAATTTTTACTCAAATCTGTAGGATCTTGGGTTAAAGTGAGGTGCACTAATTTAAAAGAGTTCATCTCGTGTGGCTCGAGTCATATAATATTAGGTTTCGAAAAAATTTTAGATGAGATGGGGTTTTAGTTTGTCCAGTCCTGCAGGAAATGATGTTTGTTCAGATGGTGACGCCAAGAAGGTGTTCAATGAATTATGATGGCAGGTGATTAAAGAGGAGAGAGGGTCTCTTAATTGGGTATGTTAGTTCCATCCCCTTGTTTTATTATTATTATTTTAAGAATTTCTTGTTTGTAATTGTTATTTTCTTCCCTAATAAATTTCTTTTTCTTAAAAAAAAATAATACGAGGCCCCGCTAACTTCTTCAATGTTGTTGTGAATGTTTTGTGCATTATTACATTTAAGCTGCATTGAGAAGCATGAATTTTGGACCTTAAATTTGGATTTTAAACAAATTTTAATACAATTTTATATTATATCTCATCCTAATATAATATAACTCCAAACTCAAAACTTTTCCAAACATAGGTTTAAGATTTTCTGGACGACCTCTATGATTCATCGAACTTCTTGTGCTGCCATCCGACTATTTTCAGCGCTCTAAAGTTGAACAATCGTGGCTTTTGCACAATCTCTTTTTATGAATGACGAATTTGCTTGGAGATCGGTTGAGACATCCTTCAAGCACAAGTGTTTCTTCTTTGTATCTTAGTTTTGGGGGCTTTCATCCCCACTTTATTAGATACTCCTTGCCCTATTAGGTCAAGGTTGTTTAGTGGAAGAGGCTGAGTTAGCATGCTCCTCAAGGTTGGCAAAGCAATTACTAGGAGTAATTGGAATTTGGGAGGGAGTCCAAGCATCACTTTACTCTTCATATGGATGAGAACTTTCTTTCTTTCAAGACAAATGAGAATCCACAATAAGAGCCAACTTCATCGTTTGCTCTTACATCATTCAACACTCAAGAGGGACAATAATGTGTTTAGGAAGGACTTTATTGGTTGAATAAGGATTCAACGAAGGGTTGTACAACTTGCCTTAGTGCATGAGGATCGGTCGATGATCTTCCTCAACATGTAATTATGCATATTCGTTTTGAGTGGAGTTCGGGATGAGAACTAGGTTGTATGATTGAAATATTCAAACTCAACTCGATTTAAAAAATTTGAGTTTGAAACTCAACTCTTAATTTTTGATTGATCTATAAATTGTTGAACTCAAACTTGAACTTGGCTATAAATTTTTAAAGCGCAAGCTAAACTCAATTTTACTACAAATAATATTAAATACACGTATATTATGTTATTTGCACTATATATAAAAATACAAATATTGTAAATCACTTTTTGGACAACAATTTTATTACGTTTTGAAATATAAAAAATCCCTAATAGAAGAAATTTTTTAAATTAGATATAGAAATATATGAATAAAAGTATCATAATCTTTTAAAAGTAAGAGTAAACGTTCCTAAAAGACAAAAATAAAATAAAATTATACTATAAATATGGAAATGTAAATTATGTAAATTATTTTACTTACAAAAATACCCTTATCTTTTACAGTAAGAACAAATATTTTTAAAAGAAATAATTTCAATATTATAAATTCATTTAAACAAAATTAGATTAATTACATTAAAAATGTCTACAAATTACTGCAGAGACATGAGAAAGAAAACTTTCAATTGGTTTTAAAAAATAAAATAAAATAATATATACATACTATAAATTAATAAAAAATACAAATAGGATCAATAATTTTATGAAAAATATAATCATTTTTTACAAGCAAGATATAAAAATTTCTTAAAAAATTACATTCAATAAAAGTATATAATTTATATTTAAATTATTTATTTTAAATAGGTTAAATTGGAAAGCAAAGAATTTATTTATTTAAAATAAAAAATATAGTGGTACTATAAATACTAAATAAAAGTTATATCCAAACTAAAATAGCTAAATCCTTTGACATTTTTAAACTTATTGTGAAGTATCTAACATTATTTAGATAAATAATGATAAAAATTATGAAAAATAAGTTTTAGAAATAAAATTATAGACATAAAGTAACCCTTGAATAATAAAAATTTTAATTTGTTTGAAATTTTAAAAAAATTTAATTGATCATTGAATAAAAAAAATAATTATTATAAAGATTTAGACAGAAAAGAACTATATAGAAATTATAATATATCTGTTAATATTTTAATTGAAAGAAGTCATATATTGAGATTTTTTACAAAATAAAAATGATAAAAATTTATGTGTACGTTAAGTTTTTTTTTTTTTTTTTTCTATAATGGTATAGAATATTAGAATTTAATCTTTTGCATAATTACGATTAGAGCATTCTTATCATATCATATAATATATTTTTTAAAAAAATTTGTTCCTATATGCACGTGGTGTCATAATAGTATGCCATATCTGTATTGTCTGCTATAGTTTTAAAAGTAAGACAACTTTAAAAAAAAAAATCAAATTCAAGGGAAAAAAATTAGATAATTTAATAATTAAAATTTTTATTTTAAACAAGTTAATATTTAAACATAAAAATAATAAGTAAATATAATGGTACTATGAATACAAAATAAAAGATATATCCTAAAATAAAATAGGTAAATTCCTTGGACACTTTTTCAAGTTAATTATTGTAAAGTTTATATATTATTTAGATAAATAATAATATAAATTATAAAAAATAAATTTTATAAATAAAATTATATAACTTAAAGTACCCTCAAATAAATAATTTCACATTTATTTAAAATTTCAAAAACTCATTGATTGATCATTGAGTAAACAAAAAAAATAATTATGAAGATTTAGATATCAAGCAAAAATAGAAATAGAAATTTATTAATAATTTCATTGGAAGAAGACATGATTTGAGATTTTTATAAAATAAAAAAAATAATATATGTATATGTATACATTAGTTTTTTTTTTATTATCTATAATGGTACACACATATTAAAATTTAATATTTCACATGATGTTAATTAGAACAGTCCTCTCACATCATATCATATATTTTCAAGATTAGTCGCACGTCGTCACAACAATTCTCGTGTCTATATTTATATTTTATAGTTTTAAATAAAATAATTTAAATATTTATACTTTAATCTCTGTAATGCGCACACATATGCATATATGTTATTCTAATATTATCGATTTGACTATGAATTTGACTTATTACGAAGATCTCTAGTTCAAATTTTAAAACAATACTCACAGTCACTTATCATCAAATTAGATCTCTTATATCAGAGTATAGGATGAAGGGAGAAGGAGATGTGTGACTCAATGAAAATGGAAACGAGCCCGCCACGAGATAAAATTCCCTTTCATTCTATTTTATTAATAATTCATTATTTATTATATTATTAAATAAAAATTTGATCCTCTTATTTTCTTTTTAGGGTTATGGGCTCACTAAAGTGCCTTTTGGAACAAAGGATATGTGTCCCCTTTGTGGGGTAACAACCTCCTTTTCTCTTTCCTTCTTCTTTTTTCTTTTGTATTAATTTCTTCCCAACTTCACTTTGTCCTTGTTACAAGTTTATACATTTTTTCTTCTTTTGGTGGGGGGAAATAATTGGAATCAATTATTATTATTTGTTACATAGCTTAACAATCATTCCCAACCCTAGACGCATGTTTCCCCAACCATAATTGTAGAGAATGAGTACAAACGTGTAGAATGAGCAAAAGATGGCTCCAATTAATCCTTAACAAAATGATGCCATTTTTTGTTCCATACTAGCTAGGTTTCATAAACATAAAAGATTACGAGTAGGAATTTATTTCGCAATCCAAATAGTTAAATGTAGATTTTTTATGATTTTTTTTCTCTACGATCCCAAGCTTCCTGCAAGCTACGAAAACGGGATGATCAGAGTATGGGTTTTGGGTAATAAAAAAAGTTGTATTATGAATGACTACATAAGAGTTAGAAGTGTATTCTAAAATTAGATGGTTACGTGTTTTGATGGTATTTTCTCTTTAAAGAAGGGTATATCTTCTTTTATTTTTTTTTCTGGCCACCAAGGAGGGAGGGTTAGATCGGTAGGGCAGGAGAATAGGTCAAAACTACTATTAAGGAGTTGTTGGTTACGGTGATTTTTAGTGAGTTATCTCTTTTTTGCCAACAATCATTTAGTTCGTTGTGTTCCAACAAAAATTTCCCACATCATAAATAAATAACAAAATTACTTGTTTTTTGGACAACTGTTGGAAAATTATTTAAAACGAAAAACAAAAAATGAATTCAGATTCTATATATATATATATATATATATATATAGTAATTATTGTCACTTTTGTTAGTTGCTCTCTCTGAAAAAAAGGGACTTTGTTAAACATAAATATAGAAAACTTTGGAGTTTCAATATATAGCTGTTGGAAGATAGACATCTTCATATAGGCTTGAGTTTGTTTGCCTTGCAAGACAAAACCAATTTAGCTTTGGGAATTACATATACGGTCGGTCTTCTCCTCTTCAAATGAAAATGACCTCAGCTTTAAGCACCTTGGTTTGCCTAAACCTACTCTCTAAAAACATTATGACCCATTTCTTCCTTTGGCTGTTGATGGGACATGGAGATGTTCCTTGATCATGATTGATATTTCTAATCATCAAAGTTTTTTTTTTTTTGCACAATTCAATGTTGTCTACTCATAAATCTTTCAAATATAATAATAATTTGATAAGAAATGAGGAAAGATGGAATTAAAGCATGGAAAGAAAGAAAGAAAGAAAGCGTACTATAAAAAAATCATGAATATTTGTGGCCCGTGACTCAGAATTATCTTTGCTTAAACTATTGAAATGTTTCTCAAGAAAGAAATGAAGCGAGAAAAAAAAAACAAAAAGAACCGCGGGAAGTGGGGTGGGTGGGGCAGGAATGTGAGATTTTCTTCTTAAACGATAAAAATGAATTTACCGAAATTAACTAGTTAGAAGGGAGGAAAGTAGAGAAGAAGAGATAAGTCATGGCTTCTGTTCAATTATTTAGTCCTTTTTGGCTTAGCATCGACCCTTGTGGAGATGAAAAAGAACTTCTAAAAAAAATAACCGACTCAACCCATCTATTCGAAAAGAATGGTTAGAGGGAAAAAAGAAAAAGCTAATTCAAAGGGTTTGGTATAAGAAAAATTAAGGATTTATGAAAATTATAATGGCCAAAAAACATATTTCGCTTTTCTTCCCTCACATTTTAAACCTGCCTTACCATGGAAAAGAAAGAAAGTATGTTTTCTATTTTCATCCGTTTGTTAATCCCTCCTACCAAATGCAGTAGTAATAATTGGCTGCCTGCATTAATTTCCTCTCCCCTCGACTTTCTTTTTCTGCCCTTCTACCAAACAAAGCCTCAAACCAGAAAATATACCAACGTTCCTTTCTCCCTCCCATCTTATTATATAAAAAGAAATTATTGTTCACATCATGACAAGAGAGATCACATGCCTCCACAAGTATATAATCGCAACCTCTCCGAGGAAAACAAAGAAGGTGTATGCCATTCCCAACAAGAAAATGAACCGTTCCTTCTCTCCCTTGCTCCTCTCTCATCCCTTTATCCTCTTCTTCTTCTTCTCCACCTTCCATGGTGTAGTAACTGGCAGCACCCTCATCCAAAAAACTTGCAACGTCTCTGCGAAGACTGATCCCAACCTACCCTCCGGCTTCTGCGTGACTTCCCTCCAAGCAGCTCCGGCCAGCGAGTGCGCGAGCCTGCGAGGACTAGGAATGATCTCGATGAGACTAGCTGGAGACAATGCGACCGACACGAGGTGCTACATTACGAGGCTTTTGAAGAACCCAACGTTGAATCCATTTGCGAGGGGGTGCTTGGTAGACTGCCTTGATTTGTATTCTGATGCAATCCCTGACCTAGCAGAAGCCATGAAAAGCTACAGGGCTGGGCGCTTTGATGATGCCAACATTCAGGTGAGTGCAGTGATGGATGCCGCTTCCACTTGTGAGGATGGATTCAAGGAGAGAAGGGGTCTGGTGTCTCCATTAACCAAGAGAAACAATGACTTGTTTAAGTTGTCTGCAATCACACTTTCTATAATGAATTTGCTTCCCTGATTTATATAATTGTTGTATGTATATATATATATATATATATCTTATTAGCTAGTTGTATGGTTCATAATTTATGATGCCTATTTTTTTTTTTTTTAAATTAAGATCTTTGATACAATTGTAATGTCCATTATTATTGTGTTATACACTGCCCAAGAAATGGGTTGTTCTTCAGTTAGGCAAGAATATTATTGATTAATTTTTTTTCTTTCCCTAGAAACAAACGGATAAAGCAAAAGGTCATTTTCACAGTGACTCTGCATGCTTTCTGATACTTCAAGCATTGCCGTTACGGCTCAGATACCTTTACAAAAGCATTTCAACAGAATAAAGATACCAACACCTGAGCCACAATCAAAGGAAGAAACTAAATGCATAAACAAATATTGGGATCAGAAGAACTACTTAAAAATTCAAAAGGAAAGTCAATTTAATAGAAAGGTAGCTAGGTATAGACCTAGTCAGATACTTTGCTCTCATTCAAAGCTAATAAGGAAGATTATTGTGAACACTGCGCGACACTGAGCAAATGAAAAGAGAAGGGACGCAGGGGAGAGAAAACCCTGGTCACTTCCAAGATAAGAGTCATGCTCAAATTTGGCAGGGATGAAAGGAAACATTATCGGGTCACTACACTATAAGCATTGTTACGACAACAGTTTCCAGGGCAGCATAAGAACACTCCCCTGTTCCATAGACATCTTACGGAACCAGTGCAACTCTCCTGCATTACTTTCTACTATGAATGTTTCCAATCTATGCATACACATGGTTCTTAAGCTATTTAAGAACAGGAAAAATGTGCAGTATACCTCTTTTCCCAAGATCAATGTAAAATGCGATATTTTTACATTGATCCATTGATTTATTTATCATTGTATCCACCACCCCCCCCCCCCCCCTTTTTTTTCTTCTGCTTCCTATTTACTATAATTTTTTTTACATTTCCCACAAATTAACACTGCAAAGTTGATATAAGGGGAGAGAAAGAATGTGGCAGAACATTCAGCTTCAGCAAAGAAAGAATTTGGTTCATACTGGATCCTTCAGAAGGATGAAAAATGGCAAGAGACATAAATCCAAATAAATTCAAATTGTGAACGAGTGAATTGGACCTGACCTGCAGCCTAAAATGTGAAGCATAATGAAAGCAGAACAGAAAGCACAGAAAGCAAGTGTAAATGAAGTCAGCATGCCATTAAATTCATTGGAAGTAGATGACAAACAACATCCAATAGTAGCATAATGAAGTTGAATAAACAGATTTTGGATTATTTCACATCCCACCGCAAGGATAATAATACTTCTACAATCAATAAGTAAAACAAAACATGTTGAGTAGATCATTGTTTTCCATGAAATTCAATGAGTGAACCCACCCTGCTCATATCAACCAGCCATTGGATGGTTATAGATGTATTCAATGGCAAGATTACACGAGTCGATCTTATCAGCTTCCTTATCAGGAATCTCAAGCTTAAACTCCTCTTCCAGAGCCATTACAATCTCAACATTGTCCAAGCTATCCAAGCCCAAATCTTTTTGGAAATGCACATCAGGAGTCACCTGCAGATAATCGCAGGAGGAGGTCCCAAAAGTTTTAAGGTTGTAGTTTTGATGAGGAAATAATAACAGAGAGTACCATAACAAGATAAAAACATGAAAATAAAAAATAGGATATCAGAGATGGACAAGGCTATTAGAATTAACAAAACAAGTTCAGTAAAAAACTAAATGGAATCAGAAATCTGAAAAAGGATCGACATTATGAAATGAGCAGAGGATGAAAACAACATTTAAAATAAAAAGACAAGGCAAAGACATTTGCTATAGATACAGTACATCAGATGGCATATAAACATTGTCCCCATATTATGAACATATACTTTTAAGCAAAAATAGAAAGAAAAACTAATTTTCAGAAAATATATCTTAAAGAGTATCATGCTGAAACTAATCAGCTCTTTTGCAGTTTATCTAGCCTCAGACTGCATTAAAGGCAGAAGCCAGAACATAGAAATACCAAGAATAATCAACAAAATGAACTGGAAACAAATTAGATATTAATTTCCTGGCATTGCCTTTTTCTAAGCAAATGGCTTATTTAAAAGAAAAATAACTAGTTCAATGTAATCACAAGAACACAAAAAAGGGCGTCCCTGGGGCCATAAGGCTCCTCAAATGAGGGTGGTCACAGTGTACGCAGCCTTACCCCTACTTTTATGCAAAGAGGCTGTTTGCTTGGACTAGATTCAACATAACTAGGACTCCTGAGAAGCTAATTTTAAAAATCTATGTAAATAGATAAAATCAATGAAACAAAGTATGACAACTCTGTTGGGTGGATCTGGGCATGTCGAAATAAAAACAGAGAAACAACCCCGTTCCTACCAATTTTTTTTAAACGATTAGAAAAAGGAAAACCACAAAAAGATGGCAGTGCAGAAGGGGTCTGTCTCGGCCGAAGTGGTGCATGTCACCCATCTCGCATAATGAATTAAGGCACTCCATCTAGGCCGAATACAGTGGCATATGGAGCCAATTTTGCTTAATGCTTAATGGATGGGCTTTCTGTACCAGAACATGCAACAGCTCCAAGAAATGTCTGCATGACATGATGAACAGAGGAAGCAAATCAAATGCTCAATACTTTGTCAAGAAAGTACACTTAATCCCGCAAAACTATCTTTGCCACAAATGCTTTCTTGAACTTTCTTCTTAGTAACCAAAGACCTCTTCTATTAGCAAAAACCATTTACAGGTTAGCACCATATGCACTGCACATTAAAAAGGAATATTTTTTGCGCAAAATGACTTTTATAAGCCTAAGAAACATACAAACAACCTAAAAATTAACTGACTTAGAATGAAATATAGGACATAGAGATTTTTCATTATTGTTTGTGATGCCTGGTTACGATTTTGGAAGTTTTATCTATTTTGATGTTTTTCTATTAATTAAGGAGACTGAAAAATTGTTGCAGTTTGTGATTGTTGGTTTTAGTTGTAGAAAAGAAAACAAGTCGGCACAGCACATCATGTATGCGCTTCTCCACCACACTCATACAGTAAAAAAATTATCAATCATAATCTTCCTTGGGCTTAAATGGGAAATTTTGTCTAAAAATTATTTGTTATTATTCGCCATGCGCATGATTCTAGTTCAATTGATTTAATGGTTTTTTCTTAATAGAAGGGCCTTTTGTAACTAAGAAGATAGGTCAAGGGAGACATTGGTAACATGGTAGATAGTTCAGGGATCTCAGTGTACTCTCCCATACTTTGTTCAATCATTTTCTTTAGAGCATAAAAGCCTCTAAAGCCAGTATAACATGATAAGCCATGCAAGCAAATCAATTGCCCAATACCTTGTCCTATCATCTTTTTTCAAAGCCTCAAATGCCTCTAACACCGAGGATTTTTGACTTTACAAATCTCCCGCAGTTGTGCAATCAAGCAATTTGGCTAGAATTGATGTGCCTCAACGAAATATATTTCCCTCATAAATTGGATTGACTTTCGGGAAAGGAGAACAAAAACGAACAACAAATACCAATCTATCAATCGAAAGAATTTTAAGAATATGAAAAGTAGAAGAGCAGCGAAGAACTAACTACATGGGCAACTGCATTGTTATAGCGAAGATTGATAGAAAAATAAATTTCTATATAAAAGAAAATGATGGTTTTCCATGAACAAGAAAGAAAACAGAAAGATAAAATTGAAAGCAAGGGATAAAATCCATGATATAAGAGAGCCCGATGTAGAAGAAAACAAATAATAGGTGGCCACCCACAGCAACGCCCAACCCCCCCCCCCCCCCCCCCCCCCGGCGCCCCAAAAAAAAAAGAAGAAAGAAAAGAGAAGCTCAGGTTTCCTTCCCTCAAGAACACCAAGATGGCACAAATGAAATGTATCCCATGTCATGGAACACTTACACAAGCATTCTATGCAACAAGGTTATAGACGTGGTACGCCAATCCACAATCTTAGGTCAAAGGTGTATCCGATTTCATTTCTTCCTACATGTACACAGAGATGATCCGAGAGGATGCTTTCAACGTCATATTGCCGATAAGTATTCAATTTATAAAGTTTCAGCAAGAGAGTAATCCGCTGAAAATAAGCGGTATAACAAAATAAAGTGAAAATATCTTCAAAAACATCAAGCAAACACAATAGACAAATGGGTGACTAATTATGGTGATCTACGTACCTACATTTTCTGGCACATTATGTACTCACTTGGGGTAGCATGCCATTTTGAGATAAGGTGGTTTCAACCATGGAAATCTTCTCTGGTGCTGCTCATCAAGCACAGAGTGCAAATTTTTGCTGAGTCATAATGTTTCAAAAGTAATCTTGACTCGGCAGAAGATCAGGGCTCCCCTTTAACGCACCCTCCCCCAACATCTAACATCCTCCAAGAAATTTATTCTATATTCTTAAACTTAAGAGCAGCAAACTGCACAAACCTCAAAGACACAATCATAAAAATTTCTCCTTTTAAGAGCACACAAGCATGTATGAGAGCTGATCGCATGAAGGAGAAGTTCCATATGAAATATCTAAACCAGAACATCTTACTATTATCCACAAAGGCACCAACAAATTCCCCAACACTATTTCAAATATTATATTTACGAACAAACCTCTCCTCACTATTCCAATTGATACGCCCCATCTTGACTGCAATAATCCGTCCTCTAGTTAGCCATGATCCACTCCACAGATCAAGCAAAAACAGCACACATGGAAGGTAACAGGTGAAATTGATGATTTGATACACAATTGCATGGTAGAACAGCCTCACTATAGCATAAACAGTACAGATTTCTGGTTTGTTCAGTGTTGGCATCAGCAATCCTCCTCCTCAGTGTTCCTGAATCCAAATAATTGCCATTCAACAACTAAAGTTTCAGTCACATTAAAAAATGACAGGCACATAAAAAATATATCACCAGCAATGATCCTCCATATTTGTTGCCTGAACCCACATGATGTTGATCCAACTACTATTTCTCACAATTATGTTTCTTCCATTAACGATCTCAACAAGCTTATTGCTGTTCACTTGCACACGTGTTCTTGACCTTAAAATCTTGAATCAAACTCAATTATACTTCCCCATTTCGGACAATTCATCATTCATTTTCATGTTTAACCTCATCATCATTGACCTATTCATTACATTAGTTCTCTCATATCAATGAACCAGGGAGGAAGGGGGCACAAAGAATGAATTCATACATGAAAGATTAACTACCAATAGATATCTCTGCCTGCAGAAAAAAGTTGAGTGTTTTCCAAAAATAATATTATTTTAATAGAAAAATATTTAAACATAATAATATTTCAACTATATTTCCAAAATTTATGTGTAGGAAATCTCACTAGATGGTTAAATCTCGCAGGACCATCTAGCGAGATTTGCTGTTTGGATCTCCACCGACTTCGCCGCTGCAAACTACTCTCTCCTCGTAGCCCTCCTCACTCAGGTTCCTTATCCGCCCCTGTCCCTGAAGCCATTCCCTCTCTCTCCCCCACCCACTTCTCCCATTCCCATGCACCACTTTCCACCAAAAAATCTCCATCCCTTAATGTCTCTGTCTCACTCTTCCAGTTCCCTCTTCTTCTTCTTCTTCTTCTCCTTCTCCTTCAGTTGTGGAGATGCTCAATAGCCCTTCGCTGGCAACCCCGAAAACAGGTCGATCCGGAACCTGGGGTTTTGCAGGGTTGATCTCCCAAACAGCAGAGGGTGAGGGACCTTATCGGATGGCTGACTCTGCAGGAGAAGATCCTGTTGCTGGTGAACAACACCAACCCCATCCCCCACCTCGGCATCAAGGGCTACAAGTGGTGGTTCAAGGCCTGCCACGGCATCTCTGATCATGGCCCCCACATCAAGTTAGCTGAAGATTTGAAAATTGGAATGAGACCAACGAGGTTTGGTTATATCTTGCATTTCCATCCAACAAGAATAACCCCAAAAATGGTTATACAAGATTAGTGGAGTGATTTCAAAAAATAAATTAATTAATTAATTAAATTAAAATAAATTAAATTTAAAAAAGAAAAAAATTAATTATTTTTTTATTTTTATTAATTAAATATTATAATAATAATATTATTATTATTATATTAATATATATATATATATATATAACATAAGTTACCTGAAGCTTCTTTGAAGCTTTAGGTGAATTGCAGAGACGTCCAGCGCCTTCTCCCTTGCTTCTCACGTCTCTCCTTCGTTCTCTCTCCCACTCTTCTCTATTTCTCGACTGATATTCGCTCGATCGAAAATAAGAAAATACCGTTGGACTCCATTCTCCGCCACCGACATTTCTACCGGAACAGATTTGTCGTAGGAGCGGCGTAGGCATATCCTGGGGTAAGCTAAATTCTCACTCTTACCTCAATTTTTCGTAAATCTTAAGCCTAATTGACAATCGAACACCACCACGAGAATCTAGGGATAATTCTCTACAAGTCTAGCGGAGCGGTTTTCTCGTGAAATCGTCATAGGTATAACCCCAAAATTAGGATAGGAGGGTTATTATAAGGGGCTAATTATTATTTAATTAATATAGATTTAGAAATGTTAAAATATTGAGCATTCTGAGGTTGAACTAGGATTATTGAATTCAGAGTTCCAGTAAGCGCTGCGAGTGTAATTTCAAAACCCTACAGGCATAATTCAGAAAACCAGATAAGGGTGTTAAATATTAGTTTAAATGTTAATTTGAAATATATGGAGCCTAGGGAAGGTTATATGAGTATTATTTTGGGAAATGAGTTAATTAATCTGAGGAAAACGCGAATTACAGGATTTGAATTTCGGGGGCGCCAGGGGCGTAGGATCTGAGTTTAACGAGACTCTCAGTAAATCAGGGGGAATAAATTATAACAGTATTTTTTATATTATTGATTGAATGAATATGTGAAAATGAAACTATGATATTTTTCCCTGTGAAATTAGTATATTATAAATATTAGATGAAAACTGTGTGGCTTATGATGTTTATTGAAAAATGTGAAATTTGATGATGAGTATTTTCTGAGAAAATGATGAAATGAGAATTATCGATATGTTTGCTAGAAATGATGAAAATGATATATAAATATGTGTATAGAAATGATTTTTTATGAAAATGAGAAAGTATGAATACTAATTTGAGTATGTTGAGAAGTATTGAAAAATGTGAAATGAGTTATATGCTAACATGAGAATGAAATGAATGTGAAAAGAGATATATATGTATTACTATGAAATGAATTTTGAAATGTGGAATATTGCAATGTAAATTCTGTAATATGAACATTGAAATGTGGGAGTTGAAATATGAATATTGAAATGAGTATATTAGGAAATGTGAACATTACAAAGTGTGAAAGCTGCAATGGGATCATTGGAAATATGATTGATGAAATGTCAATATCGCATAATGATTGCGGATATGTAGTAATGATAACCCTGATGGATGGATATGGAAACTCTAATGATGAGTTATGATATTGAGCACGGTACCGTTGCTAGTGGTATTAGTGCAACCACACGGACTCGTGCAGCGTGTGGCGTGACAGTCAACTGAGTTGTATAGTAGAGTTGTTGTACCCCCTGAGTCCAGATTAGGGCTATAGGCAGGTCAATCGTACTACAGATACGAGATATGTGATATGATATTTTGATCTAACCGAGTCGGCCAACTGCGGTTAGATCCAACCTTCGGGCCGCACAACACTGAACATGGGGGGAAGCATGGCATAATGAATATCCTCAAGGTAGCCATTAGTTACAAACACAAGTATATTGGTTATCAGGGACACTCACGAGCTAGATGAAAATGGAAATGAAATGAAAGTGGAAATGCAATGAAAGAAAATGAGGGAAGAAATAGTGTGAGTTAATAATATAAACAAATGAGGCAAAGTAAAACTCTCCGGCTGAGGGCTTACTGAGTAAGGTGAGTGCCTTGATAATTATCAGTTGCAACTAAACCCAAGTATTTGGGTAAGATTGCAAATGATATCAGGGCAGAGGGAAGCTACTTGTATGGGTGGGTAAACTTCCCTATTCTCAAGAAATTCGCTGGTAAACATAAGTTGTGTACGAATGATTTTGGAAACGAAATTAAAAACTTTTAAAAGCTTGTGATGTATATCTATACAAGTATGAAAATGAACTTGTATACTTTCTCATATGGAAATCATTTTAATGATTATTTTGATATAACTGAACTCATATTGCTACACACTGTAAATAATTTATTTCATCTTACTAAAATATGTCTCACTCAAATTATCTAAACTTTTTAGGAAACAAAGACAGACCAGGTGATAGGGCTCCAAGATAGTGTGGAGCGGATACCCTGATATACAGGGTGAGTGTTGGACTAGGGAGGTGTCCTTCTTAGAAAGACAATGGGCAAATGCCGAGGGTTTGATTTTTGTCCGAAAAGCTTTAGGCTTAGTTTGACCCCTCATGGTTTTAAATCGCGATAGCGGGTAGCATAACGTAACGGTAACGGGTGTAATGGGAAGCAGGAGTAGCGGATGTTACATAACGGGAAGCGGGTGTAACGACCGTGAATTTTTCTGAAACATGCACAACCTTGTGCAGATTAGCGTACTTGCATGTTTTAAACTTTTAGCCCTTCTTAGAAAGAGTTTTAGTGTATTTTGGGTCCTTTAGTTCGAGTAACTAAGTTATTTGGTAAGGGCAACAAGTTTACATTTGTTTTAAACCACCATTGATAGAAAAATTACGTGTGTGTGTGTGTGTATTTATACTTCTCATTGTTTTTATCCGTGATAAATTCTTATGTGTACCAAATTAATTAATAAAACAAAATACATTATACACTCCTTTAATCTATTAAAGACATCATACAAATAATACAAATATAAAATAGCTAGAAAATAAAGAAGGTTGAAGTTGAAAAATATAGAACATAAATATCACATTACTAATATTATCAAAATAAAATATTTTCCTAACAAGTTAGTATTTTCAAATTGTTAATTAATGCATCTACTGTGAGTATTTAAAGAAATAGTAAATTTTGTATCATTATCATACTCATTATAACTTTTCCAGTTTTCCCCCTCTTGTCACTTGGTATATTGAGAATGATATATGAAAGAGAGGGAAAAAGTGAGAAGAAAAAGTAAGAAGTAAAATAATTTTTTTGTGTAACAGTCTTGTAGCGGTTACATAACGGTTGTAGCGGTCTTTACGTAACGGTCGTGGTCCATAACGGCTGCTACGGCCGTGATTTTTCTTCCCATCGATTTCACGGTGTGTAACGGTATCGGTAACCCAAAAATCCGTTATGTAACGGCACTACGTAACGGTTGCGGCCTTTATTTTAAACCATGGCCCCCCTTGTAGTCGATGAAAAAGAAAACAAGGACTTGAAGAAAAGGAAATGATTCAAGTTGCTATAAAACTATTAGCCCCCTTCATGGAAACAAAGCTCTTAGAAAGAAAAGGCTGATCTTAAGTGCTTAAAAAAGTTGTAAGCTGGCTCCAAGCTGAAATGCTTAAAATGAACAAAATGCGTATGTCATTTTAGTAGACATAAACCATGAGAAGAAAATTTTGCAATATCCAGGGGAAAAATTAACCACAAGGGCTACAAAAAATGATCTATTAGGAAAAAAAAAAAACCGTGCAATACAATATTTTTTTAGAAAAAGAGCCACCCTTTTATCTTTAAAAAGATTCTGTAATTTTTAAAAGCTCCCCACAAGAGCAAAAAATCAGCTTCTAAGAGATGAAAAATATGTTTCCCATGTGTTGCCCTCAACTTTTAATTTTTGAAGGGAGAAATCCATCCAAAAGAGGGAGGGGGTAGGAGCAACACCACCCTTGGTCAAGTTGGGGGAATCACCAAGAGCAGCTCCTCCCAATTAAGCTCATTCTATCCATCCAATTTACACAACTTTTTGCAATCATGTTCAAGATGTTCACCCTTCCAAAGAAATTAGATTAAAAGTCATATAGACAGAATCCTCTGCCCAACCTACCTTTTAGTAACTCGGCCTCTTTTAAAGGACATAGATGGCAGTTCCCAAGTTCCTGTACTGACATCACACAATTCTACTGGTCATTTGACCAACTAGACTGGGGCTCGCAAGAAAAAAAACCAAACCCACATGAACACACATATCAACAAACTCTGGCAGTCTACAAAGCTTGGTTTCCATGGAAAATTCCTAGATTCTACCAAAAGGGAAAAAAAGATATATATAACTATTCCTTACGAGTCTTTCTCTAAAGATAAATCTTTCAACTTGCTACCCAAGGCAAGGTCAATCCAATTCCAAGATATTCAATTGTGTTTGGGGGTATGAAGCTCCATCTTTGTGTTTGCAATTGTTTTCTTCAGCTAGAGATACTCGGTCTTGGGCTTTGGATCATTCAAGGGTATATTCTTGTAAAACTTTATTTTTTTTTTTTTTTTTTTTTTTTGAGTTTTTGACCCATTTCAACTCTTGTTTTCCTCTATTCTCATGTATTTGGAAGGCCAAAGCTCACACAAAAATTAAGACTTTCATTTGGCTGACCCTGCCTAATAGAATCAATAATAATAATCTGTTGCAAATTAGGAGACCTTTGAAGACCTTAACTCCATATGTTTGCATGCTCTGTTATTTGAATTTTGAATCAGCATCTCGTTTTTTCTTACGCAGTGATTTTGCTTGGAGCATCTGGAGTAAATTATCTGGCATGTTGAGAGAAGCTGAATTTTGTCCAACATCGGTGGAAGGAATGTTGGCTATTTCTTTTGAGGGTTTGGAAGAAGGATAGGGCTGTTCATTAGAAATATGGTATATTTGCAGTCCTGCAGGGTTTATGGTTAGAGTGTAATGCACGGATCTTTTTCAGTGGAAAAACTGAATAGGCAGCTCGTTTGGGAAAAGATTCATTACTAAGCCTCTTCATGGTGCATTGGCTTCGTATGCTTTAAGGGAACAAGCTTTTTGGAAATCCAGCCGGATTGGAGGGCTTTTTTGCTTTGATATTTCATTGTATTTACTTGTGTTTTGAGTTCTTTTTTTCTGGATTTTTTCCCCAGATTTTTTATGGGAGATGTCTAATTCTCTTTTTTGTAATCTCTTCCTTTGCCATTAAAATAAATAAATAAATAAAAATATGACATTCAAATGCAGTTTTGATACGTTACGAATGCCCAGTTGGCAACTGAGGAACAAAAAAACATAAGAGAACCTCTGTAGTATTTGAGAGCAAAACAAGATATCCTACCCTACACTCATATTAGCGTAATTAAATTTTGTAGCTTAGCTGAGTTTAGTATTTTATTTAAAAACAGAAAAACAGAAATATCAATAGACATAAGAACTCGAGAACAAATTTCTTCTCTGTTCCCACATTTTCTCACCAAGCATATAGAGAAAACCGACGCGCACACAAATCAAAAATTCAAATCTTAGAAATTTTGTTGACCTGAACAGAAAAGCAATAATTTTTTTTTTTTAAAAGTCCCTCTGATTAACCAAGCTTAACACTTGTTAACAAATGAGATAAAAGATTGTCTTCGCTCGCACTTTCTCAGAAACCAAACAGAACGCAAAGGTAAGTAAAAGGGTCGAGGGAAATGAGTGGGGGGAGCGAAATGGCAAACCTTGGAAGGATCAACCTTGGGGAAGCTCTTGACGACGGAGAGAACGCGGTCGATGACCTGTTCTTTGTCGAGGTGGTCGTCGCCGTGCGATGACATGGATCGGAGTGAGCTGCAGAGCGCCCATGCGGGCCCCTTTGGGGATTCTAGGGCTAGGGTTTGGACATGTACCCGAATGTGCCGAAGAATGGCCGCTCGAAGAGCCATCATTCTCCTTCTCCCTCTCGCTCTCTGCCTTGGTAGTCCGATCACTCTGATTAGACTCAAGACTCCAAGCAGAAGGACAGCTTTGGTATTTACGCAAACTGGCTGACCTCCTTCCAAGCCATTCCTCTCTCCTCAATCTGAATTTCTAATTTTCCAATATTTAAAGAAAAACATTTCAATAGTTTCTTTTTTAATGTTTAAGTATTTATGTTCAAATTTTAAAATAATAAAAATACTTTCAAGTTTCTCATATTTAATTTATAAAATATTTTAAAATTATAAATTTAAAATTATTTTAGCATGTAATAATTTCAATATAAAATTCACACATGATGTGGCAATTTCTATGGCCCGAAAAGGGCAACAAATTTTTATAAAATATTTGAAAAATTGGGAGAAACACATTCGTATTAATTTTTATTGGTGACATTTTAAATTATTTGGATATTTCATAACCTTTAAAACAAACTAAGGATTGCTATTTTTGGACTATTATCGCTAGTTTTTTTATTTATTTATTCTTACAACGATAGGTATAATGTTTATGGTGATACATACTTTTGTAATAACTAAAATATAATTCTTGTTATCATTACGAACATTAGGTTTCTTATTAAATTATTTAATGATGAAATTTCTTATCATTTTAATGGTAAAAGTTATATTCGGAATAATATCTCAAATAATGCGCATTAATTTGTTGTTTTAATAAAATATTATTTTAAAAAATAATCAAAGAGACATGTATTAAGTAAAGATTTTATTTTTTTGGTCAATTGACAAATTGTTCACCACTTTTACTCATTATGGCACTCACTCGAGATTAAAAAGTGAAACTTTTAACATGAAAGCATCAACTCAATGTTCACACCAATTTAAATTTAGGATTGAAATAAAGTCAGCATTCATTGCTTGAAACCGTGCTTACAAAATTGATGTACCAAATAAAATATATATAGTTTTTATTTTTTTCAAAAATTGTAACTATCTATAATTTTTTTTTAAAAAGACAATATTAATTTGAAAATCTTTTAATAAATTTATTTATGTTAAAAATTATATCCAATCATTAGAAACCGTCAACGAATATATGTTTTTTTTATGCATCGTCGCACATGATCAAGCTATTATAATTATTTTTTAAAACATTGTTATTTCTTTTATTATCCATTATCTACAATATTTTTGTCACGCTCCGAACCCCGAAATAGGACCCAATGGTGAAAATATAACCTGACCTATCCATGTATCTGATAAAACATCCAAAGATACAGTACAATAGATGAGGGCCTGACCCCGTGGGGTTCTCAGGCACCTTAAACACATCTAATCACAATCATATGCGCAACGGAAAAAGGTCATTCTATAACAACATATAAAGTATCATACTAGAGTCTATACAAAAGTAGAACATGACTCTATCAAAAACGTACAAATGGGTGCCCAAACACATCTCAAAATGGCAACCCACCAAAAATACAGTCCTAACACTTACCCAAGTGCTAAACGTAATACACTGGCCACTACGCTCCCTACACCAGGACGCTAGTTCCGGTTACTCGAAGGACCTGTAAAAATGTACGTACAGCAGGGGTGAGACACCTCTTAGTAAGGAAGAACACGGGTTATATAGGTGTGTGGCATTTGAGTGTTATCATGATACAACATACACGCCATTCCAGTACTAATTTCCACAGTGCACACACGCACCTATACACATACACATGATCAGTAATCCTGGTGTCGTCACACCTTTTGGCCCGAAGCTGGTCCGCGACAATCCGGCGTTGGCCCGTAGCCAACCCGCGAAGCACGGCGCCACTGGCACATGGCTAGTCTCAGACTCCCATGGCATCGTACCAGCGCATAACTGGTGGATCCACACCCTTCAACCTGATCTGCTAGAATAGGTTCACGCCCTAGGATATAGAGCCGGACACTCTTGCCTACATGGCAGGCGATAAACACACGCCCTCGGATATAGAGTCGGACACTCTTGCTCACATGGTAGGTGGTAAAAATACACGACCTCAGATATAGAGCCGGACACTTTTGCCCACATGGCAGGCGATAAAAATACATGCCCTCGAATATGGAGCCGGACACTCTTGCCCACATGGCAGGCGATAAAAATACACACCCTCGGATATAGAGTTGGACACTCTCAGTACTTGGAACAATTCGGAACCGCGTTCCTACTAGCATTTCAACATATCACACACACATGCATGCTCATATAACCAAACAAACCACACCTATTTGGTAATCTAAATCATTGTTTTTCAAACAGATACAGTCTAAACAAGTCAAGGCACGACCATCCCAATATCACAGTATAAATCAACATATACCCACGGTTTTCAACAAAACCAGGGATGCAACCCGTCGCCCCCTTTTCCCAAAACTATAATAATGAAAAACCCATAGTTTTCCCTATTAGATCCCCCTAAATGAGTAGCCAAAATACACACGGGACCGTTGACCACAGTTCCACCGAATCTGATTTCAAAAATAACCAATATAAACATAATTCCCCTTACCTTTTCTCTGAAAAGCAAATCCCGAACTCCCAAACTCCTAAACAGTGAACTGAGTTCCAAAACCTAAAAATCACATTACAGAATATGCTCACAAGACAGTTACCTACAAAACTACTGGATCAGAATTGAAAATTGAGTCTTACCTCAATTTTTTCCCAAAACTCGAAAATCTCCGAAATGAGATTTCGATTCGTAGAAATTGTAGAGAATCCTTCCACGATCCTCGTGGTAACTTCAGATTTCCGATTCCATCAACGATCGGTGAAGAAATCTAGAGAGAAGGAGAGTAGGGAGAGTTCTAGAGAGAGAGAGAGAGAGATACAAGGTTGAGTTTTCTTAGCTTGGAAGAAATGAAAAATCCTATTTATAGTCCTTTGACCCGGCCCAACTCGTCACCGAAATGGTGCCTTCGTTGACGAATCTTCCATTACCTTCGTCGACGAATCGGTGGTCTCGTCGACGAATATGGGATCTCCAATTTTTCTAAGACTCCTCGACTTCTCATCGTCAACGAGTCTCAGAATTTTGTCGACGAGAAGAACAAAGGCTTCATCGACGAAATTTGGCTTTGTCGACGAGGCTTGCTTTTACCAAAATGCCCCTCTCTTTAAATGAACCATTATCACGGTTCGGGTTCTTACAATCTCCCCTCCTTACAAAAATTTTGTCCTCGAAATTTGTCATCTCTCATTCACAGACTCATACATACACATATATACCACTCTCGAGAACATTGACGACCACTACAGCGTAGTCCCATCATACACATGCACATACATACCCTCACATGTGCCGGAAGAATACCGTGGTTACATATACAACTGTCTCAAGAGTTCACAATACACACGCACTCCCGACGACTCACCACCTATCCCAACCCACAGTAGGATCATATACCAGTGCTCAAAACAACTGTGGATACTTCCGCCGTATTTTCGTTTCCAGTTCCCAAGAAGCTTCCTCAACCTCATGATTTCGCCACAATACCTTTACTAATGGTATCTCTTTGGTACGAAGCTTCTGAACTTTATGGTCCAGAACCTGAACAGGTATCTCCTCATACGATAAAGTATCCCCAATTTCCAACTCATCGTAACTAATAACATGTGAATCCAAGACGTACCTCCCCAACATGGATATGTGAAACACATCGTGGACCCTCGAAAGTGCTGGAGGTAATGCAACTTTGTAGGCTACTAGACCCACTCACTCAAGTACCTCGAATGGTCTGATATACCTCGAGCTCAACTTGCCCTTCCTCCCAAATCTCATCACCCCTTTCATCGGAGCGATACGCAGAAATACCTTACCTCCCACTTCGAACTCTAACTCATGGCGGCAAACATATGCATAACTCTTCTACCGACTCTGAGCTGATCCAAGCCTCTCCCGGATCAAACCCACCTTCTTAGACGCCTGCTGCACAAGTTCAGGTCCCAACACCTGACATTCACTAACCTTATCCCAACACAAAGGAGATCAACACCTCCGACCATACAAAGCCCCGAACGGTGCCATCCCGATACTAGACTGGAAGTTATTGTTATAAACGAACTCCACCAATGACATAAACTGTATCCTGCTAGCACCGAAGTCTAACACACAAGCTCGCAACATATCTTTCAATATCTGTATCGTCCTCTTCAAATTGTCCATTCAGTCGGGGGTGGAACGTATGTACTGAAAGTAAGCTTTGCCCCCAATGCCTTAATGCAAGCTCATCCAAAATTGCTAAGTAAGCCTCGGGTCCCGATCGATACTTGGAAACAGTACCCCGTGGCATTCTCACAATCTCTTACACATACAAATCTGCTAGCCCTACTTCAACGGATTGCCAACTTTCATCGGTTATGAAATGAGTGTAGATTTCGTCAATCTTACACATCACCCAAATAGCAATTTTGCCGTTGAAGCGAATGGTGGCAACGGTCACACCCAAACATCATGGAAATATGCCTCCCATGGCCAGAAGGAAGAGGGCAAGGATTGGGTGGGTTTGGTTTGTGTTTTTGGGGTTGTCATGCGGCCTAGTGGCCTCTGATGTTCAGCTTTCACCTACTGACAGGTCAGACACTGCTCCACGAATTGAGCAAATTTTACTCTTCATACCAGACCCCACCAGAAGGTCTCGCGCAAGTCCCGATACATCTTTGTACTAGTAGGATGGACCGTATACATAGAATGATGCGCCCTCCCTTACAAATGTCCTTCTGATCTCATCACGGGAACACATAGTCTGGTCCCCAAACCTTAGCACAACTTCCCCTCAGAGATGTTAAACTCCATAATCCGTCCTATTGTACCTTTTCCATAACCTCTGTCAACTCTGTATCACTAGCCTACGTGGCTTTTATGCACTTAAACAAGGTCGGTTGGACCATCAAACCAGAAGATACGTGATGACACCCAACACCAACTCTTGATACCTGAGCTTTCCACATCCCGTCTGAGGTGACATGAGTTACACCCGCAGATACAGTCGTAGGCCCTAATTCCAACTCAATGCATCAGCACCCCTTAGCCTTCCCCGGGTGATAACTAATGTTTGCAATAGTTAATCTAATAAATTTAAGTCCACGCCTCTGTACCATGTTCAACTCTTCTGTGTGACGAAATCCTGAGACTTATGGTAGTGAAGATCGTACACTGCACACTGTACAGCTAGTGTCACCAGATCTTAAGTGCATAAAACTAATAGAGCCAAACACCAATCGTGCGTGGGTAGTTCTTCCCCATATTCCTTCAGTTCAAGAGCGCATACGCTACATAATTACCTTACTGCATGAGCAACATTCCCAAGCCTTTTCAGAGACACGTCGCATTATAAATCTAAATCCACCATCCCCGAAGGAATGGTAACACTTGGAGCAGAACCAGCGGGTCTTTCAACTCCTGAAAACACTGCTCGCAATCATACTCAGGTCAAAACTGTACTCCTTTCTGGTAAATCGAGTTAGATGTCTA